>NC_054836.1:55797786-57006760 GCF_018345385.1 Vulpes lagopus
AACTAGAATTTTAAATTTGTTAGGCCAAGGACTGTTTTTGTTTTTGTTTTTACTTCTCTGGGTTTCATATAGTCCTCAACATTATGTTTTGGATATAACTGATGTTTTTTCTGTGGTGTTGATTTGATGTGAATTTTTTAAAGTTAAGCACTAGGCCTTAGGGAATTGTGAGATGTTTGTTTACATGCTTTGAGTTAGGGCTTCTCCTAAGAGGAGATTGTTTGAATGAATTATATACTAACACGTCTGTGCTTGATTAGTTGGCTTCAAATGCCTAAACATAGCAAAATAATGGCCCAGTTGAAGACCTCGAACATCAACTAGTTATTATGTTATTTCAGACCCATACTAAATCTTGAATTTCAATATAGTACAAGGAATGTCTTTATTGGGACTTATTTTTTCCTTTTAACAGAAGACTTTGAAAAAAGATAGTGATGTAGTAGAAAGAGTCAAGGCACCAGAGTTTTGTCACTATGTAGAATGTGAACATGGGCCTGTCACTTTAATTTGTTGGGACCAACAATTTGTGCTATAAATATAAAGTTAAGAGGGTTAAAAATCAAGATCCCTTCCGATTCTTTTTCGGTCCTATTACCATCTGTAGAGTCTGGCAGCTATAGTAATCCTATCAAAGTGGGATGTTTTGCAGAGTCTCCGTTGGTTTGAGGCAGTGCCTGTGACTACACTGACTTAGGTTAACAGCTGTTTCTTGTGTGTGGGCTACAGATTCCAGGATTTCTATAAGCTGTCATTGGAAAGCAAGCTCGTTTTTCCTTAGTTTTTATCTTTTTAATTCTTTATTATTATATTTGCAAGTGGGTGTCAAGAGTATCAGGAGTATTGACTAACTTGTGTGAGTGAGTGGTTGGAATCACATCTGCTTTTGCTTTTTTGAGAGTAGATTATTCTTTAGCCAGTCAGGTTATCTATCTAAGTAAGACAGGCAAATCGGTAACACATTTTGTTTTTGCAGAAGAGCAGTTATTTCCCAAAAGGTTTTGCATTTGTATTTTTTGTTTTTATTTCCCAGTAAAACCTAAGTGTTCAACTTTCTTTAGCTTTATCTGTCTTCAGAAATAAATGAAGTCAATTTCCTAAGAAGCAGTTAACATGGAAAACTTAAAATATGGTTTTTTTTTAAGGATTTTATTTATTTATTCATGAGAATACACAGAGAGGAGAGAGAGAGAGAGAGAGGCAGAGACACAGGCAGAGGGAGGAGCAGGCTCCATGCGGGGAGCCTGACGTGGGACTCAATCCTGGGTCTCCAGGATCATGCCCTGGGCTGAAGGCTGCGCTAAACCGCTGAGCCACCCCCCGGAGCGGAGAGAATCCTAAGCAGACTCCATGCTCAGGAAGGAGCCCAGTGCAGTGGGGCTTGATCTGACCACCCTGAGATCATGACCTAATCTGAAACCAAGAGTCGGTTGCTCAACAGACTGAACCACCCAGGCACCCTTGAATTTTTATTTTGTTTTGTTTTTAAAGAATAGAAGAGGGACAACTGGTTGGCTCAGTTGGTTAAGCATCTGCCTTTGGCTAAGGTCATAATCTTGGGGTGCTGGAATCAAGCCCTGTGTCTCTGCTCAGGGGGGCATCTGCTTCTCCCTCTCTCTCAATGTTCTTCTTCCCTCACTCTCTCTCAGATAAATAAATAAAATATTGTTTAAAAAATAAAATAATAGAATAAAGAAAAAGATAGATTTGAAAAAATATTTAAAATATATGCTCTCATCCAAGTATTAACTGGCCTGACCCTGCTTAGCTTCTGAGATTAGACAAGATCGAGCACTTCAGGGTGGTATGGCCGTACATATACACAATGGAATACTACTCAGCCATCAAAAAAGCAAATAGCAATGATGTGCATAGAACTAGAGGATATTACACTAAGTGAAATAAGTCAATCAGAGAAGGACAATTATATGATCTCATTTAAGAAACAAAACAACAAAACCAGAGGATCATAGAGGAAGAGAGGAAAGGATAAAACAAATGAAATCAGAGAGGAAGACAAACTGTAAGAGATTCTTAATCATAGGAAACAAACAGGATCGCTGGAGGGGAAGGGGGTAGGGTAACTGAGTGATGGACATTAAGGAGGGCATGTGATATAATGAGCACTGGGTGTTATTTAAGACTGATGAATCACTGACCTCTACCTCTGAAACCAATAATACATTATATGTTAATTATTGGAGTTTAAATTTAAAAAAATATGCTCAATGATAATAGACTTTTCAATAGGATAGTACAAAGTGGGAAGATAGATTTGTACCAATATGACTGAAAAAGAATATAAATTATAAAATGATTATTCAAAATATATTTTATTTAATACCAGTTTGTGTTGTACATCTTTTTTGTTGGTTGTTAGTAGAAACCTTTTTTTCATGAAGACACTTTGTTCTTATTTACTTGAAGTTAAATGTGCTTTGATTTCTTGGTTCATTGTGATGAAATTGAGTATCATAATTCTTTAAGAGGAAGTCAGGTATCAATAAATGCTTAAAAATTATAAATCCTATTTTCAAAAAAAATCCTATTTTCATATCTATCCTGTATTTTATGAGACATTACAATATAGAAAAATTTTAACTCAGCTTTTAAGTCAGTTGGCCATATTTATGCAACTGCTGTGTGATTGGCGTCATTATATGTGATTAGCACATATAATTCCTGCTCTTGAATAGCTTCTTATCTAAAGGGAAGAGCAATGAGTAATAATGATTATAAAGTACAAACAGAGATCTGTGGAACAATATTTGAGGCTAGAAATAGATTCAACAATATATAAATAATATAATAAAATGTTTTCTCTAAAAAAGGCATGATTGTAGTGGTATTGGGAAGCTGAGTAGCAATTTTTAGAAAGGTCATTACATCAGCATCCTTTGCTGTATACTGATACAAATTTAAAATAAATTAGTGAACTTGATGAATTAATGAAAATAATGAAAAGAATCATTTTCTAGAAGGACCAAAAGAAAATAGAATAGAATATATAATAGAACTATGAAAGGATTTTTTTTAATTTTTTTTTTTTTTTTATTTATGATAGTCACAGAGAGAGAGAGAGAGGCAGAGACACAGGCAGAGGGAGAAGCAGGCTCCATGCACCGGGAGCCCGACGTGGGACTCGATCCCGGGTCTCCAGGATCGCGCCCTGGGCCAAAGGCAGGCGCCAAACCACTGCGCCACCCAGGGATCCCCTATGAAAGGATTTTTAAAAAAGATTTATTTATTTATTCATGATAGAGAGAGAGAGAGAGAGAGAGAGAGAGAGAGAGGCAGAGGGAGAAGCAGGCTCCATGCTGGGAACCTGACACGGCACTCGATCCTGGGACTCCAGGATCACACCCTGGGCCAAAGGCAGGCGCTGAACCACTGAGACACCCAGGGATCCCCTGTTTTTTTTAAAAAATATATTTAGTTTATTTTTAGAGAGAGAGAGTGTGCACAAGGAGGGACAGTGTGGAGAGGGAGCGGGAGAGAATCCTAAGCAGACTCCATGCTCAGGAAGGAGCCCAGTGCAGTGGGGCTTGATCTGACCACCCTGAGATCATGACCTAATCTGAAACCAAGAGTCGGTTGCTCAACAGACTGAACCACCCAGGCACCCTTGAATTTTTATTTTGTTTTGTTTTGTTTTTAAAGAATAGAAGAGGGACAACTGGTTGGCTCAGTTGGTTAAGCATCTGCCTTTGGCTAAGGTCATAATCTTGGGGTGCTGGAATCAAGCCCTGTGTCTCTGCTCAGGGGGGCATCTGCTTCTCCCTCTCTCTCAATGTTCTTCTTCCCTCACTCTCTCTCAGATAAATAAATAAAATATTGTTTAAAAAATAAAATAATAGAATAAAGAAAAAGATAGATTTGAAAAATATTTAAAATATATGCTCTCATCCAAGTATTAACTGGCCTGACCCTGCTTAGCTTCTGAGATTAGACAAGATCGAGCACTTCAGGGTGGTATGGCCGTACATATACACAATGGAATACTACTCAGCCATCAAAAAAGCAAATAGCAATGATGTGCATAGAACTAGAGGATATTACACTAAGTGAAATAAGTCAATCAGAGAAGGACAATTATATGATCTCATTTAAGAAACAAAACAACAAAACCAGAGGATCATAGAGGAAGAGAGGAAAGGATAAAACAAATGAAATCAGAGAGGAAGACAAACTGTAAGAGATTCTTAATCATAGGAAACAAACAGGATCGCTGGAGGGGAAGGGGGTAGGGTAACTGAGTGATGGACATTAAGGAGGGCATGTGATATAATGAGCACTGGGTGTTATTTAAGACTGATGAATCACTGACCTCTACCTCTGAAACCAATAATACATTATATGTTAATTATTGGAGTTTAAATTTAAAAAAATATGCTCAATGATAATAGACTTTTCAATAGGATAGTAGCAAAGTGGGAAGATAGATTTGTACCAATATGACTGAAAAAGAATATAAATTATAAAATGATTATTTATTTTCATCCCACAAACACTGAGACTTTTATAGATGAATGGCCAAAACAACTAATTTACACAAAGGGAAACACAATAAGGTGAACATGAAAAAAATATTTATTGTAATTCATAATCAAAGATCACACTCAAGTTATAGCACATAGATATTTTGTAATTATTGAGGTCATCTCCCCCTCCCAAGAAAGAGAACATCTTATGTAGGCAGATTTTCAGTAAATTTGCACAGCCCTTTTTGGCAAAAAAAAAATTCAAACCATAGGAAAAGTGAAAATATTTTTCAAACCCTTTGGCTTAGTAATTCCATCTCTAGAAATCTTTCTTGTTTTAAAGGTTTTATTTATTCATGAGAGACACAGAGAGAGAGAGAGGCAGAGACATAGGCAGAGGGAGAAGCAGGCTCCCTGCAGGGAGCCCGATGTGGGACTCGATCCCAAAACCCTGGGATCACGACCTAAGCTGAAGGCAGACGCTCAACAACTGAGCCACCCAGGTGCTCCCATCTCTAGGAATCTATCCCAAAGAAATATGTTTACATACCATGATTAGACCTTATGGTTTTCCATAAATAGCAGATAGATTGGAAATAACCTCAATGTTTATAGAAAAGGAATGGATGTATTATGTATTATGATGTTACATCAACATAATAAAATCTCATCGACTCATTACAATGAAAAGTATAAAGACTGAATACTTGACAAATACGTCTAAGGTGCAATATGTTGAATAGAATCTATAATATGATTTCAAGACAGGATAGTACGTATGTGTGAAAGCTAAATAGGTAATAATGAAAATAATTCCATTTAAATGATGGTTTATAGGATATTTTAAAACAATTATAGTAATTTTTAAAGTAATATTGCCTTTCCAATAAACAAATAGGAAAAGGAATCTAATTCCTGCCCTTGTGAAGCATCATGAAATTGAAATTCCAGGACATGGAGTCTCAGGTCCTGAGGTGGATGGGTGGTAGGAATTAGACAGATGACCAGGTTTTTTTCCTGTAGTCCCAGTCACACAATTCAGCTCTGAAGACTCCTTCAGTAACAGAGGAAATGGGGAGGGCAGGTTTCACAAGAATCAGGCTCATTAGCCCAAGCTTTTTTTTACTGGCCAAACTGATGATTTATTTGAATTTTACTTTCTACAATTTGTGTATGTGTGTGTGTTGTGGGGGGCGGGGCAGTGAGGGGATAGAAGTAACCTGTGATACTTTTTAAAAAAAGATTTTATTTATTTATTTGAGAGAGAGTGAGAATGAGAGAGTGAGAGATTGAGAGAATGAGTGGGGGAAGGGGAGAGGGAGAAGCAGACTCCCTGCAGAGCAGGGATCCCGACACCGGGCTCAGTCCCCGGACCCTGGGATCATGACCTGAGCTGGAGGCAGGTGCTTAACCTACTGAACCCCCCAGGTGCCCACTTATGATGCTTTTACAAGTAGCTTGGTGCCAGTGATTTGTGTAATATAATTAGATACTCAAATAACAGCTTATATAAATGATCCTGAATCTCAGATTTACAGTTAAGAAAATATATATATAAACACTCTAGTTTCCAGAAAACATCAGTCAGTGAGTTTGAATTTTACTTCCATGAAGGTACAGAGGAAGAAGAGAAGTTGAGGTAGTACTACTGTAAATGGCAGGTCTGCAGCCACTGCTCTGCCAGAGAAGAAAATAAACAATAGTTACACTAGTTGTCATTTAGAAAATTGGTCTGCAGGACAGAGTTGAAGAATCCAAACACATTTTCAGACCGTATGTCTTAGTTTGTTTTCTATTCAAAAGGTAACCTTGTTTGTCATTGATTTGGTCGTGCGTATAGTCACCTTGGGTTGCCATAACAAAATGTCATAGACTGAATGGCTTAAACAACAGAATTTTTTTTTCTCAGTCTGAAGGTTGGAAATTCCGAGTTCAGAGTGCTTCACTTCCACGATGAGTGCTCTCTTCTGGTTTTCAGACGACTTCCTTCTTGCTGTCTCTTCACATGGCAGAGAGAGAGATAGGGGTGAAAGCTGCAAGATACCTCTTTTTCTAAGGGCTCTAATCCCATCAGGAAGCTTCCATTTCTATGACCTCATCTAAACGTGATTACCTCTCCAAAGTCCCATCTTTAAATATTATCACATTGGGGATAAGAGCTTTAACATATGAATTTTAGGGGGACACCATTCAGTCCATAGCAGATGTTAAGTACTCTTGCCTACAAGGACCTGTCTTAGACTTTCTTTAGCCTCTAAGCGGGGAGCTCGTTCTAATGATACATGTGCTGCCATGGAGATCGGAATCAGTATTGGTTCATTAAAGGTGGTAGCTTGTTGGGGGTGCCTGGTGGCTCGGTCCGGGAAATGTCTGCCTCCGGCTCAGGTTATGATCCTGGAGTCCCGAGATGAAGCCCTGCACTGGGCTCCCTGCTCAGTTGGGGGGAGCTTCTCCCCCTGCCCGTCCCCCGACCTGTTCTCTCCATCTCTCTCTCTCTCTCCCAAATAAATAAGTAAAATCTTTTAAAAATAGGTGGTAGCTTGTTAATCTTTTGTTCGTTGTGATATGAAATTGAATCACACTTTCATAGTAATCTATGGGATTTTGTCCTTGAGTTGTCCTTTTGTTAGAATGCTAATAAGCAACAGTAGCAGTTCAGTTTATGCATTTATTCTCTTTTCCTTTTCTAGAACATTAACATTTAGTGTATGCTAAACTTTCTAGGATATGATAAATTTGTGAGATCTCCTTAAAATCTATAATTACACTAGCTTATCATAGGTTAATGGAGTAAGTTCAGATTTTTTGTAGGGAAAAAGTGAATGTTTTTGTACTCTGTACATCAAACATTGAATAGATGTCAGGACCAGAGACAAAGGAAGAAGTGGCATATCCTGAGGTTAGCCAGCACTCCTTATAACCAACCTCCTTTGTTTTTTCTGTGCCAAAATAGTGGGTTAGTTGAGTCACTTCAGTTAGAGAGTTTGGTGCCTTAATCCCCCCACATAGGCAGTCAGGTAGAGTGGAGCACAGAATGGTGGGAACTTTCTTTGAGTTGTTTTTTTTTACATCTTTCAAGAGGAAGAAAAGAAAAAGTTAAGCAATCCCTTGGCTTTGACTTTGCTGAAGCTCTAATGAATCTATGTCTAATGATATTTCAAAGTACTGATTTTCTGATTTTTTTTTTTAAGCATACTATGATAGGGACATTGTCCTGAAAATGGAAAAATATCTCAAATAAAAATAAAGAATAACTGGAAATAGAATCTTAAAGTCTTTGTTTTTGTTCTTGTTTTTGAATTTCACTCCGTGCTCTTTTGAGGTTCTAGACAATTAAATAAGAAAGAAAATGTGGGTGATACGGTTCTTTTTATAATATGAGTGATGATGTGATGTAAATGATAAAATACAACACCAATTTGTTTTTCTTAACGTTAAGTCTCGGACAAAGATAAAAAGTTTTCACAACGATAAAGCTTGTATTTCCGTTCATTGTGTTTTTCATTAAATTGAGAGGCAAGAAGTTTTTTATTTTTGCATTTGTATAGTTACATCTGCTCCTTTCTTGGTTTCTTTCTGTATAGAGGCATAGTTTACTAAACACTAATTCAGAAAAAAAGCCATTATCCTTCGGTGTCTCCTTTACCCATGAGACATAATTTTATGCCAGTGTATGCCAGTTACAGCAACTTCTAATAGGTATTATTTATAATAATCTATATCACCGTCTGGCTGTAAGATTTGAAGTACACACTCATTTTCAGAACACGAAATCCCTATTCAGGGAAAGAATTCGATTTCTTCATATTTACTTAATAATTAATATAGCAATGACAATATACTACGGCATTTATTTAAAGATGTTTTTTGGTTGGCTACCTTGGCTTTTTAATGTGGTCTCTTACTAAACTGTAGAATAAAATTTATCTGGTTCTGTTGAAGATAAAAATTTATGGGATGATGTAAATGGGAAAGTTTTTTTTTTAGTTTATTTTTTTTTATTATCTGGTTCAACATACTGGTAAATAAACACATACACGTTTGCTTTTCCTAATTAACACTTTCTTAGGACATTTTTAAGAAGAAACGTGATGCAATTATCAGAAAAAGTCAGCAAAAACATTAATGGAGTATCAAGGTAATTAAAAAACTACTTTCCTATAGGCTTCGGTCAGGGGCTTGCAGGAGAGTCTCGGAAGAGTGTGCTTTTCCTCTCAGCTGCTTAATTAACTGGAGAAAAGTCCCAAGTGCACCCTGATACAGACAGGCTTCCCCGAGGGTGGTGGCTGGGCGGTGAGCGGGGTGTCTCCCCGGGGGCGCGCCCGGGCCTGGGTTTGTCCGGGGCGCCCGCGGGGTTTCGGGGGTGGCCGGCCCGGGAGCGCGGGGCTCGGTCTTGAGGGCCGTCTTCGTCCCAGGGGCGGAGGAGCGGCCGGGCCGCAGGCGGCTCTGCCCTCAGGTCGTGACCCTCAGCTGCCTGAGCCTTCCCAGCGCGAGCCCTTTCCTCGGGGCGGCCTCCTCTGACCGGTGGGCCGAAGCCTCCCGATTTATTTTTTAAATATTTTATTTATTCCTGAGACACACACACACAGGGAGGGACAGCGGGGAGCGGTGGGACACCCACCCCGTTCCGGATCCCTCGCTCCATTGCTGTACTTGCACTTCACTCACTGCACTGATGTAGGCCTTGCAGTGTGGGGGTGTGAGTTTCCGGCTTTTTTTTTTTTTTAATATTTTATGTATTTATTCCTAAGAGACACAGAGAGAGGCAGAGACCCAGGCAGAGGGCGAAGCAGGCCCGTGCGCGCAGCCCGAGGCGGGCCTCGATCCCGGGCCCCGGGGTCATGCCCTGGGCCGAAGGCGTTGCTCAGCGCTGGGCCCGGCCGCCCCGAAGCCGCCGTGGTTTGTTCGCAGCCTTCCTGGCTCCTGGCGCTTCGGGTTTGCTCGGGGCGCGCCGCCGCCCTGCAGGCAGATGAGGCCGAGTGTGGGTTCCAGCCCAGGCCGCCTCCTCCAGGCCCCGGGGCCCAGTCTGTGGAGTTTTATATTCCCAGGCCCGGCGGGTCGCGGGCCCTGAGCACCTGGACCCACTGACCCCTCGTGACGACCTGTCCTCACAGGAGCGTTAGGGAGATGCAGTTGACATATGTAAAATCCGCCCTTTCAAAGGGCGCAGTTCAGTGGCTCTTCGTATTTCCAGAGTGGTGCAAGCATCACCACTGTCTAATTTTAGAATGTTTGCATCACTCCTAAGAGAAAGCCTGTGCCCATTAACAGTCACTTCTCATTTCCCCCTTCCCCGTTCCCTGGAAACCACTAATCTACTTTCTGTCTCTGTGGATTTTCTTATTCTGGAAATTTCATGTAAATAGAATCACACGACATATGGCCTTTTGTGACTGGCTTTTTTTTTTCACTTAGCATAATCTTTTCAAGGTCCACCCATGTGATGGCATGTGGCAGCGCTCCAGTTTTTTCCCCCTATGATTCTCTTATACGGCTGGAAATGCTGCGTATCATTTATCCATTCATCATTTGATGGGGGATTTGAGTTGTGTCTCCTCTTTGGCTTTAGGAACCACAGTGCTGTGGACGTTTGTGTACAGATGTTCGTGAACATGTGTGTTTTCAGTTCTCACGGGTGTAGACTTAGGAGTGGAATTGCTGGGCCTGTGGTCACTAACAGTTTGAAGAACTGACAAGCTACTTTCCAGAGTGGCACAGTGACTCAGACCTGTCAAAGAAGCCCAGAGCTGGATAGTAGTGAAAGGAGTAAAAACAAACTTTATCCAGAGCGGTAATGGAAGGAGACCTCACGGTACAAGTGAGCTCAGTCCTGAACCCAACAAGGAAAAGTGGGGATTTATAGCCAAGGAGCAGGGCAGGGGTAAGGGGCGGAATCAGTGGTCGGAAAATCACCGGGAGGGCAGGGTTCTCTTTGCTGAACTGATGTAAGAGAATTCTTGCTGAAGGCAGGCCAGGATGAAATTACTTGGGGGATGGTGGATCTGATCAGATATCAAGGCTCAGGGACTCTGGCTAAACCTACTTAACAGGATTCTTGTTAAAATTGGGCAATGCAAAGGCGGACACGAAAGTCCAAAAGTGAAGGCTTCGTTGGGAAGAGGATTCAGAGGAACCTGATTAAAATCTGGCCAAAGAGAGACTTGTCAGACCCTGAACAGATAATTCATGTTTTATCTCTCTAGTGTTTTTCCTCCACTGTATCACTAAGGAGGCTTCCAATAAATTCTCTTAAATTCTACACAGTGACATTTCATTCAGGATCCAACAGATTTTTATTGACATGGTGTTGGCTGAGCTGGGATATGAGCGTATGAGTATTTTTTTTTTAACTGATAAAGCTGCTCAAATTTTTTATTCCATGTTTACACATTAGTATCTTTGTTGTGTTTTTAGATCTATATGGGAAGATTTGGCAAGTATGATCGTTTAGGCCTGTTTGGACATCTCACTCATGCTGGAAAGAGTGAAAAAGTGATAGCTGTACACAAATCATCTATTATTGCAGGGTTCACGGTTTAGGACACTGGTCTCATTTAAGTAAATTACTGTTCCCACCATAAATGCACATTTTAAGCATAAGGAATGTCTTTTCTTTCTTCCTTTTCCCTGTTTTACTATTCTTTCCTTTTATAAAAAAGCATTTTCTTCCTATGCCTCAGGGTGGGTAGTGGCTCTGATTCAGTACTAAGTCATTTTTTATTACTGTTATTATTTTATCCCACTCGATGTAACATGGTTGGAGTAGGTTGTTTATAAATTAACGAGCAGTTGCTAAGAATGGTTTTGACGTTCTCCTAAACTGTTTCATCCTGTGTTTTCCTGCTTTACCATCACTCATCTACAACGTGTCACATATCTTCAATTAATGCAAATTCAGATTTATTCTGAGACGTTAGCAGTGCTCCTGAAAATAACCATTGGCTGTCTTGGGCCGTTGGGAGTCCAGAGTTGTCACTCAATTAGAAAAATGAAGGCCTCCTCTGAGTGAGTAAAGCAGAGCTTCCTAACCTTCACCAAGGTTAACTGGAGCCTTTTCTGTGCGGTACGTAGCTGGTCTGTGCCAGCTCCCATTGTGATGATTATAATTGCTCGGGTTACATTAATATTCATGGCACATGCCTCGCACCTTATGTGGCGCTCATTCTCTGTGTCTTTGACTAATGTACCATTTTGCCTTTCGCTTTGGCCTGGGGAACCATGATTTTAGAGGATGCGAAGCAGAGAGCAGCTGAGGGAAGAATGAATACCCAGAACCCAGTGCCAGGATTAACATACTGATGTAGATATTCAGAGAAGGGATCTTTTGAGTCAGGTTAAAGGAAATGCCAAGTGGAGCTGAAGCCGACCTTGCCCTGGCACGTGATGTTAATCAAGGAGGTGCTTGGCTTCACTGTGCTACATTTTGTTCTCGGGTTGCCAGCTGCCTCGAGCCAGCTGCTTAGGCATAGCTAAAATAAAGGCAGGAAAATTTTCACTATATATTTCACATTTGAGAATCTGCCGGTGATTTCTAAAGCTTAGATTGTTGGCAGTGGCATATGAATGAAAGCTAATATCTTCAAGATCTGGAAGAAAAATAGCTTATCCTTCTTGCCTCTGCAGAATTATTTTTTAAAAGCTGCTCTCTGGAAAATTTTTAGGAGAAAGGGGGAAAACATGTTTCATTTTTACTCTTGTGTAATGTGATTAGATATAACTGAATTTTAGTAAGTATATTGCTAAGATGAATGGGCAGTGTCGCTAGGCAGTTTCGTGGATTTAGAATCACAGGAAGAAGTAGCTACTGGAATTGAAATGCCATCCCACAGTGGACCTTCCAAGTAGAAACTTGATGTGTACCAGCTTCCCCATTTCATCCTAAACTTGGTGTCTGGCAACAGACAGTACCACTCCTTTTTGTGTTCTTTTGGTTGATTATTATTATTGGAAGACTTCCCAACTTGTTCCTTCTCTGGAGCCTTTGGATGCTTATTGAGAAACACTGGCCTAGAAGAGCATCAGAATTGACGTGAACCCCCTCGGTGCATGTGAAAGTAGTTTGGTTCATGGGTTTTCAGGGTGCCCCTCCTGAACTGGGTCCTACAATAGATTTTAGGCTCTCCCCCTCAGTGCGTGTTTTTTGTCAGGTGCTCTAGAGACAGATACTGGAATGGAGGCCCTAGGAAGATGGGGCCACAGGCCAAAGCTCACTGTAAAACAGAGTCCCCTTGAAGTCCTGTTAGGTTAATTTTGCAGGCTGCCTCTTAGTATATGCAGATTATTTTAGTATCAAAATATGTAATTGTCATTTAATCATCAAAATTAATGCTCCGGGAATGTACGGCATTTTTAAATCGGCGCTTCCCGATGTTACAGGTACCCCAGTTTGGAGAATTACAGGCCTCAGTGTGACTTTGGGAAAATTTTTACCCAATACTTAGTCCTTTATTTGAAATGGACCTGGTACATAGCAGATATTTTCAGAGACTGTGGTGGTAGAATTTGGGTAATTATTAACCTGTTTCACCTGTCTATTCATACTGTTATGAAAAGAGGTCATACCAAAAGTCCAGAAGTCTGAGTTCTAGATTTGGCTCACTATTAACTTGTGACCTTGGGTAGGCCCATTTTCTCATCAATAAAATGAGGGGGTGAACTATCAGAGATAAGGCAGTGTTTTCCAAAGTATATTTTGTGGATAATTACTTTCTAAAGATATTTTAAGGGTGGTTGCCAGGGGCCGGGAGGAGGGGGGCAATGGGGAGTTGTGGTTAAATGGGCTTGGAGTTCCGGTTTCGCAAGATGTAAAGTTCTGGTGATTGGTTGCACAACAGCGTGAACATACTTCATGCTATTGAACTATACACTTAAAAATGGTTAAGATGATACATTTTTGTTTGTATTTTACCGCAATTGAAAAAGTATTCTAAGAGCTCCACCCTTAAATAAACACAAATAATTGTAGTAAATTCCCTTTTTGGAGAGTTACAGTGCATCCAGAAGCTTCTAAGACATCCTGGACTGAAAACCAATCTACTTAACTTCCACCCAGTGTTTCTCGAATTGTTCTCCCCCAAGTAAACTAACATCTCTTAGCAGCCTGTGAAACTTGCATTTGGAAGAGTCCCCTTTGGGAAGTGGTGATCTGAGGTCTTTCCCAGCTCAGACATGTTACCGTTCTTCAAAGACGTCATATGATAATCTGGGCTATTTCAAAGTAGGGCCGAGGGAGCACAATTGAAAACGTTTAATTCGGGGCTTCCCAACCTTTTCCACATTGTGGCAGGCATAGAAAGTAAGAATATTCGAATGACACAGCAGAGTAAACATAAGGTGGCTCAGAGCTGGGAGTTAACCCAATTGGCACACCAGTTGGATAAAGATCTAGTAATCAGACCTGTAAAAAGTTATACTGAGCATGAAATGTCTTGTTCTTCAGATGTCATGTTCAGCCTGTGGAAGAGGCAGTAGAGGCAAAATATACTAAATTGTGTTCCAGTTGCTTTTTCCTTGGCAACAAGTTTCCACTGTAGGTAAACTAGACACTCACCTGGCCTTTAGACCTAACTGGAAATCTCCAGTGGTGTGTGAGAGTGAGGGTAGCAGGTTTCTAGCAGGATAATACTCTTGCACAGTTAATTTAATACACGTAAGTGAGTAATTCAACAGCCTCTTATTTTTAAAGTGAGAGCATATGTACTAATGTCATAAGCAGAATAATTTTCATTAATGGAAGACATTTTTTTCAACCTCACATTTCCTAGAGGAATAATTATCTGGAGCAGTGATATGGATTGGATATGGGGAAGAAAATCATATTTGCATTAGTGCATTCTTAAATATGGTATAGCTCAGTGGGTGAAAGCAACCCTTCACATTAAGACCTCTTAACTAAAGTCATCCTTAGGCTTCACCCTTGACCCTCTTCCCCTCAGTTGCCATTATTCTAGCTTCTGAATGACTTGCTTAAAAATTATAGACTGAAGGAAAAAACCAAGAGAACGGGTTAGATTTGAAATCAACCCTCATCATTGTTCATTTAATGTTTCTGTTGAGCTCACCTAGAAACAAAGATTGGTCAGGATCTACTTAGTAATAGATGTTTGATTTCAGGTCTTCTCTAGGTTATCTTTTGCATTCATCGCCATTTTTCCCCTTAAAAAAACAAACATTTTTCCCCTTAGAACAACTCTTATTTTTGTCTTTAACCACTCTTTACCATTTTTTCTAAGAATCTTGTTGGAGAAAGTTTAAGTTTTAAAACTAAACATAAAATTACATCTTTGCTTACTGGCAGGGATCTGTCAATCCCATTGACGATCCCTTCTGGATTTTGGAGGCAGGAGTTTAATTACTACCTATTGATTGAGTTTGAATTTGCACTTCTTGGGACCCAGGCAGGCAGAGCTAATTCCTTCTAGCAGAGCAAGGAAGGTGCACAAGAGCCAGAATTGGGAAAGAGATGCAGCTAATGCAATTGGTCCAGCTTCAGGGGTGGATGAAGGAAATGAAGTGTGTCACGTAGAGTCCGGAGTCCAAAGAGGTGCTCAGGCAGTAAGGCACGTGGGAGGCTGTTGCAGAAGGGAGCTTGAGACAAAGAAAGGGGGAGCACAGCAACTAAAGGTTGTAGGCTTAGGATTCTCAGAAGTCCAGGCGGGTTGTGCCGGCACCCACCAGGGAGCACTGAGGCTGGCCTTCAGTCTTTGAAGAACAGGACCGAAAAGGGAAGGGGAATTAGCAGGTTACTGGAACGAGACCTGGGGGGAAAAACAGAAGAAACTCAGTCATAAACAGTGGGAGAAATCAGTAGACTGTTTAACCATATTGCTAGGCCTCCACACAGTCTCCTGCTGCGTAGCATTTTAAATGAATGATGTAGGTCTGGATGTTCTGAAATAGAAAACCAACCAAGATCTTAAGTGAAAGTGAAAATTGTAGTATATTATATAACATGGCCTTTTTGGGGGGCGAGAAGGGGAATGTCCTATCTCAGTGATAGGAACCTGGGGAAGTGAGTGAAGGAGAACTCTGTTCAGATGAATGATACACCTTAGGCATACTTTGTGGAGACAGATGTGCTTTCCCTTGGTTTTTCCTTTCCTGTCCCTGTGAGAATGTCAATGATTATTGAGTAATAACTGCCTAAAGCCACCGAAGGTCACTGGAACTCCGTAAGAGAGGCAGCAGGTCATGGAGGGCAGCGTGTGAGTGGTTAGGGCACACACCCCAGGTCCAGGCTGCCTGGGCGTAAATCATGCTTCTACCCCAACTACTTGTTTGACTTTGAGTAAGTCACATCACTTCTTGGCACCTGTTCTACCATCTGCAAAATGGGGACAATGGTACTTACTTTACACAGTAGTTACGAGGATTAAATGAGCCAACGTTTGTAAAATGCACAGGACAGTGTCTAGCCCCTAATAAGTTCAATACAAATGTCCATTGCGCAGGTAAGGCACATTTTTTGTTGGCTTCTCAAGATCAGTCAGGAACTAACCTCAGACTTTTCTATTTCATGAAATGTCTTTCTCTTAGTTATTTAAGAAAGTACTCAAGCACTGTGGAAAAAATAGAATTAGAATTCTTGTTAGATCATTGGATTGGATTTTTTTAAATGTTAATCCTTCTGAAATTAAGAGAAAAAAAATCACACTAGTTAAACTGGCTGTTTCATGCATTTGCCCTCTAATGTTGTAGTACGTAGATATTATTCCATGATTTCGTATATACAGTTAATCTAGTATCTAGTTTAGATGGCTGGTCTTGTTTTCCCTCATGGATAATGCTTTGGCAGTTAAGAAAAGTAAACCACACGAAAACTGCTTCTGGCCTCCTGCCTTTCCTGTATTACCTGATAGAAGATAATACACTTTATACATTGCCAGCGGCCAGGCGCGATGGGTACATGGGAAAGAAAAGTCATTACATACCCCGAGACTTCAAATAATGAAGTAAAGTAATAGGCTTTTGTTTAAATAAGGCTTTGAGAAATTAAACCGCCTAGATCTTTGTAATGCCATCGGGTAAGCTTAAACCAGCCCTAGATAATAAATAAATAAATAATAGTGTTCTAGTTAGAATCCCTGCAAAATTTGGAAATTCGGCTTTTCTTACGTCAGTGAGCTATCCTTAGTGACATGTTTTTTGCCAGTAAGTAGTGATGCTTTGGTGAATAATGCTCTTTTTGTATTTGTACTCTCTTTGAGTACAGATATACAATTTCATGGAGTGATTTCAAATTAATTAGTACCGCAGCAGAACTATGAGATGATATCACAATTTGGGTTATTGAGTGAATTTAATAATTCTAAGTACAGTCAGTTCATTCTCTCTAGCTTAATTCCAAGAAACTTGAACACTTTTAAAAAAATGATACTAGTGATATGCTCATGTGGTGAAAGTAATTCTTACCCCTTCCTGAGAATTTTCAGGAGAAATAAAAATTAAAATAATTACTGTAAAATACATGGCAAATCTGTTCAAATATATTCTATTCAAAAAAATTACACTGACTAGATCCTTCATGTTGCTTAAGTATGTAAGAACTCATAGTTTAAAGGTTCATAATTTAAAAAATTTTTGAGTATACATTGTAATGCCCATCGAATTCATCATGGTGAGAATTTTTACCTTGCCCCATTGGCAGAAATTCTAGGAGCTCATTATTAGTGAGGTGAGTCCTTTGTGATATGAATTGCAAACTTTGTATTTTTAGCTTAAATGCTATGCTGGATTTGTTATTAGAGATTTGTCATTTGCTTAGAGTTTAAAAGGACCTCAGAGTCCAAATCCTTCAATTTATCAATGAGAAAAATTAGCTCAGAGAGACATTATGCTTTTGATTCAAGAGACAGCAAATCTGATCCCTAGATCTTTTGTAGAAAGGAAAAAGTATTCCACTTAGCTGGAAGAAATTGAGAGACAGAGGGAAGAGCTTTAGTTGCAGTATGTTTATGTAATAATGGTTTTATACAACACTGACATAGAATCCAAAGCATAGTTTGTAGCTTCCTAATGTGGAGAAGATACAACGTGGCATTTCACTAATTTTAACAGTAGAGCAGAAAAAATAAGAATTTCAAGAACTATAATTGTTCTTTTTACAATCTTAGTTATAGGAGCATTGCTGATTAGATGTATTAATTAATCTAGCCATCTGGTGGCACCAATTAATTACACTTATTGGGTTATTATATAAACATTGTGAATCCAAGTTATCATGTTACTTTCATTCTTTCTAATGGAGTTATTATGCTCTTACCAACTTCTTATCATGCAGTAACTTGTATTATTTAAACCACACTCCTTAAAGCCCATGATGAAGCACTGACGTTCATGCCCATCTGGAAATAGCCGAATGCCAAGAAGGATGCTCTGCGTCAGGGTCATCTACTGTTATAAAGCATGAAAAAGAATGTAACAACAAAGAGTCATGGTTGTATGGATGCCTTTATGGGTGATGAAGTTTGAATTAGCATATGCAGAGCATTTTAAGACAATTAATGTCCACTCTGTTAGTTAATTGGTTGGGGTGAATTCTTTCTAGTGTTTCATTTGCCTTATAATTAGCTGTAGCTCAGCAATTAAATCATGTCACCAGCCCACTGTGATACTGAAGGATGGTGATAGTGCTTGGGTGGGTGGCACAGCTCCATACAGACTGTGCATATTAAATAAGTGTTGCTGGCTTCTTAAATGGCTCTCCTTCTTGGCTTGGGAACATTCTTTTAAGTTCTTGAATAATCTGTGTGTTATCTGTATACAATTGTAAATGCACTGAAACAGTAATTCCATATAAGATTTTGACCCGCAAGACTGTAGCACTGTAAATGTCAAAAATCATCCTCTTGTACCATCTTTCTGAAACTGGAATTCAGATACATATAAACATATATACATTTTCCTGTTTATTTCTCTTGGAAATCTTCTTAAGAAAGATCGGAGAGTTTTGTTGCTATCGTTGTTGCTATTAATCTGTCAACATATCCTTGAGGATCCCATTTAAACAAAAATAAATGGAAATATTCTTTTAAAATTTCTCCTAAATTGATGCTTTAAAAAATGTCTCATTCGTTGAAGTAAAAAAAATAGGATGTATTGGTTATTTTTAAATCTATGTGTACATTGGTTACCAGAATAATACACATATGTAAAAGATTTCAGACTATAGAGAATAAAAAAAGTATAAGGTGAAAGTTCCATGTAATCCCACCTCCGAGGATGTCTATTTTGTAGTTTCTAATTTTATGCCATGCATTGAAATTTTTTGCTCCTCCCACCTTGCCCCTGATTAAAAAACAGCAATGCATATAGTAGAAAATTTCAAGTCTCCAGGGAAGGAATAAAAAAAAACAAAAAAAAAAACAACCCACATGTAATTCTACCAATCAGAGGTGAGCACTATTGGGATGCTTGTCTTGTAACCTCCTTGTGTTTTTCTGTGCTTAGAAACTGTACCTACATCGATAGCAAATGTATCATCTGTGAATTTTTAAATTAAAAGTTTTATGTTCTGCCTTTTTAAAAAATTTTATTTATTTATTTGAGAGAGAGAGAGCAAGTATAAGCTGGAGGTTGGGCAGAGGGAGAGGGACAAGCAGACTCCTCGCTGAGCAGGGAACCTGACACCGAGGGATCCCAGGGAACATAACACTGAGATCATGACCGGAGCCAAAGTCAGGCACTTAATTGACTGAGCCACCCACACAGCCTATATTCTGTTTTTTATACTAAAAGATGGTGATTTTTCATGTCATTTATGATGTGATCTTTAATGGCTGCATACTATTCTTTCATAATGGCCATATAGTATTTAACCATTTTTCTTGTTTTATATTTACTGTTTTTTTCTGCTTTTAAAATAATATATAAGTATATTTAGCTGAATAAATATGTTCCTGGATGTGTAGTAATTAAAAAAAAAAAGCTACAGAAATGTGCTCAGTTCACATGTACAAAACTTCTAGGATGGACAAGTGGATGAACAAGATTTCATCATAGTTTTAGGATGATGTTAGCAACTAAACTAGCAAATTCCAAGTTTAAGGTTATTAATTTATGTAGATAATCAATCTTCTAGGTTTAAACATTCTGGATTTAGGTTATTCAGATCTTTTAGTTGGATGTATGTGTCACCACATTTGTGCAAGGGAAGCCTTGAAAGGTGTATTTTTTTTTAAAGATTTTATTTATTTATTCATGAGAGACACACACAGAGAGAGAGAGGCAGAGACACAGGCAGAGGGAGAAGCAGGCTCCATGCAGGGAGCCTGACATGGGACTTGATCCTGGGTCTCCAGGATCACACCCTGGGCTAAAGGTGGCGCTAAACCGCTGAGCCACCCGGCCTGCCCAAAAGGTGTGTTTTTAATATATTCTTGTTTATGTCCCTGAGTTTTATGTCCATTGAATCTTTGGAGCTGTGTATATCACACCAATACCTAAATCCAAAGTGAAAAAGGGTCAAACACAGGATTTAGAGGATTCTCAGTAACATGTAGGACAGACTGTCTTGGGTATGGTAACTTTAGGATGCTTTCAGTTTCTTTCTTGTTTTAGCAGAGCTTACTCTAGGAGGAGAAAATATATTATTTATTTTGTTTCAAAATAAAATAAAAAATACTTGTAACTTGAAAATGTAAAAGGATACTATCTCAAGTGTTGATTAAAGCAATAATTTTATGATTAGTAGAACCACAGTTTTGTGATGCAGTAACTGTAGTAGCTGTTGCATAAGGAGCTAATATGATTTGGTGTCCAATACTGCCCTAGGACTCTCTTGCCACTCTAAGTAATTCTCACGGAGGCCAGGATAATGGTATATGTATGGCAGGTCTGAATACTTTGGTTTTAGACATTTGACAGTGCTGCCTCTTTCTGTGTAAACTATCTGGCCCTGATATTGTCTTGACTCACGGTGAGGTAAATGAACAACATAGAGAATAAAATAGAATATAGCACAGAATGCATCAGAATGTGCAGACATCATCCTTCATTGCTAATAATAGCCTTAAGGGCGAGTTAGTTCTTTAACATGAGGTTTGTGTGGTAACGAATGGCTCAGTAATCAGCCACCGTCCTCCCTTACCCCCACTCAGGAGGAAGTCATTGCTGGGCCTGCATGCCCTAGACTGAGACTGTGGTTTGGGGCAGCCCCTTGCTCTCAGACCCCAGAGGGCTTCCTGAGCCCAGCCATAGGGCCTGGCTTTGGAGCAAGCACCAGATTGCTGTTTCAGAAAAGTCAGTGAGCATTGGAAACCTCAAAAAGCAAATCTGAAACTTAGACATTTCTTCTCTTAGTTTTGTCTCCCCAAATGTAGGGTCAGTTACCCAAAAGAAAGGTACGTTCCCGAGGGGAAAGAGCCCGGGCTTTGGAATTAGGCAGAGCTGTGTTCAAATTAAGGCTCAGCCCTTAATAGCTGTATGTCCTTGAGTGAGTCATTTAACCTCAGGAAGCCTTGATTTCATCCATATTACATGAGGATAATTTAACTTTGCAGGGCTGTGGTGGGAATCAAATGATTAAAAATATATGTTAAGCACCCAGTACAGTGCCTGACACATAGTAGCCCTCAGCGGATGGTCAGTAACTGTTAGCCTTTCCTTCCACCGTATTTGTTGAACTGAAACGAGTATTTACAAGTATGGCCTGATAAGACTTTTTTTTTTGGCCCTATAACAATGACTTTGGACATTTTACAGATAACGATCTAAATGCTATTGAAGGTAGCATTTTTGCAAATCACTTACTGTACTTGCTTACTGAGTAGTCATGTTAAGTATTTCTTTATGCTTTAGTCTCTACATCTTTGGCTAGTGTTATTTTATCTTAGCGAATTATTCCGAAGAGAAGCTTAGCACTTTGCGTGTTACCATTAGCAGTGCTGTGTGTGCTAGTTTTTCTTCTTTTTTTTTTTTCCTCTTGGCAGTTCTGGGTTGAGTGTGGTGGTGGTATTTTTTGAAAATTTTTCTGTATTTTTTAGAATGTTGGGGAAAAACAACCTTGAACATCAATCCACATTTTTTTCTTTTAAAATGGGTTTGTTTTTATAGTAACATGATGATTGGCCTTTCAATGGTAATACCGTTTATAATACAGCTAGTTAGGGGTGCCTTCTGACTTTGTGGCACAGGATTTCTTGGTATGAGGTTGACTGACTCAGATCAGACCCAGGTCTGTGGCCTCATTAACCTTGGGCTTTAACCAACTACTGATCCCCATGGAGGTAGACTGCCTGGGCTCTAGGATCTGTGCATTAGACAGTTGCTAATTAAAAACATCTTTTCTTTTTTCATCTTTCTTTCTTTCTTTCTTTCTTTCTTTCTTTCTTTCTTTCTTTCTTTCTTATGAATGGGTCATTCACAGTGAGGCTTGAGAAAGTCTCAACAGATTTAAAAGAGAGAGAAACTTTAAGGGATTGGGAGCGTTTGTATTAGGGATGACAAAGGGGTTCTGGAATTTAAATGCGTCTTTTAAATACATTTTAAGAAAAACTGGCTTACTGAGTTTTGAAAATACCAGTGCTCCAGTTTCCATTTACTGTCACCTATAGACCTTATTTAGAGCTAGGTGCATTTGTGATTTACCACTTATAATTTGCTATCAGCCCTAGACCTGGGGAGATAATTTTAGGTGCCCGTTGGAATAGTAGCCAGTCATTTGATGCAAATGCAAAGCCAAATCTAGTTACTGGAATTGAAAATAATGTAGCCAGTCTTTGAACAACCAGGCAGTTGGAACAGCTGAATTCTTAAAATATTAGTCTGTCTAGTGGCTTCCCCTGTGGCTTCTTATCTGTTGGTTAGGCATCTCATTCAGAGAGAGAGAGAGAGAGCCTTAACAGAGCTTCCAGAAGACTTGCCCTAGCTTTTCACTCAGAAGAGAAGTAAATTAGTCATTGTAGTGTTAGAGAATATAATGAAAATAAAAACCTAACTTAAAATCAGATTTCAATTTTACTACCCCATGGCAGGCAGTTGCTTCTTTGGCCTAAAATATTGTCTTCCTTTGAAGCAAACTCTTCAGCTATAAATTAGCAGGTTTCAAAACAAAGCAAGTAAACTATTAGAAAGTCCAAAGATCAGAATCAATAGAATAGAAAGTTTATTTTTCTTTTGTCATTTAATCTCAACTGATCAAACAGGAACATACATACGTGTAACTGTCAGGTTCAGACTTAGGTCACTTAAAGTGCTTTAACTCTAATTATTCTTTTAAGATTCATTTAAAAAGAAGAATCTCGGGGATCCCTGGGTGGCGCAGCGGTTTGGCGCCTGCCTTTGGCCCAGGGCGCGATCCTGGAGACCCGGGATCGAATCCCACATCGGGCTCCCGGTGCATGGAGCCTGCTTCTCCCTCTGCCATGTCTCTGCCTCTCTCTCTCTCTCTGTGACTATCATAAATAAATAAAATAAATGTTTTTTAAAAAAAAAAGAATCTCAGAGAAAGTAAACACATTTCCAATGATTAATCATATGTCTTTATAAGTTTGGTATAAAAATGAGCCAGGATTGGATTTCTCAAGGTGGATCTTGTTGCAGTGGAATTAATTTAAATTTTATTCCTAATTCACTTGCTGGTTCATATGGTGCTATTTATATTTTCTTTTAACTTAAGTCCCACTTAATGATAAATTCTCTTCTTCTCTTTCCTGCCAGACTTCCTGTAGATGTAGCCTATGCTTGTTGCCATAATTCCTTACCACTTATTTTCTGAAATCACTTGCAATTTGACTTTCGCCCCACTTTGCCAATGTTCTCCAGACTCTCATCCTTTATGTCACATTGGTTTTTTTTTTGTTTCTTCCCAAGATTTTATTTATTTATCCATGAGAGCCACAGGCAGAGGGAGAAGCAGACTCCATGCAGGAAGCCTGACCGGAGACTCGATCCTGGGTCACACTCTGTGCCAAAGGCAGACACTCAGCCACTGAGCCGCCCAGACGCCCCGTATGTCACATTGTTAAGAGCCACGTAGTGTTGCATTTACCTCTGCAAATCTGATCTGCTCAGCCTCTCACCCTGGTGGTATTACAGGAGCTCCCCTCTAAGGCAACTCACCATTTCGCCGTAACTAGATATATGTCTTACATTGCTTTTCAGGGAGTGTCTTCTCACTGTGTGCAAAGCCTGATTTTCTCGCCCTGGCGTTTGAGCCAGCATCTCCCACTGCCACTCCTCGTCCTGCCGGTAGGACGCCAACCCAGTCCTTTTGTGCAGGCGCTAGCGTCTGTGTGTCATCTGGACCTTCGCTTCACTTCTCTCTAGGCTAATGATAAAAGCTTATCCTTCTTCCAAAGCCCAGAGGGAAGGCCATCTCATTTATTAAGCTTTTCTGACCCGAAGTAGTATTTTCTTCCTCTAGATTTTGTCTCTAACCCTCTTCTGATAAGTTTTGCATCGTGTCCTGTGTGGGCATCTTCTTTTCCCTTCTCAGTCTCATCGCATCATTTTATTTCCCAACTCCAGTATCTGGTTCAGTGTCTTGTACTTTTTATAAGTGAAGTACCTTTCGGACAGGTTAGGGGACTAGCCGATGTTCATAAACGCGGAGTGTTTGCCGAGTGGGGTTTAGGAACAGAGGGGGCTGCACCTGCGTGGAGCGCACTGCGGGGCGCGGTGGCAGCGAGCGTCCTCCGTTCCAGGCTAGAGCTGCCCGGGTCTGCACAGCCGTGTCCGTTCGAGCCTCTGTCTCCGGCAGCGTGACCGTGAGGGAGGTTTTCGCCCCTCAGAGACAGGTACCTTTATTCTTCCTGATGGTAAATAGTTTATGAGAAACAGAAAGATTCATAAGATGATCTTCGACCTGGGGCCCCTGGGTGGCTCAGCTGGTTAAACGTCTGCCTTCGGCTCAGGTCACAATCCCAGGCTCTTGGGACTGAGCCCCACATCAGGGTCCCCACTCGGCGGGGAGCCTGCTTCTCCCTCTCCTTCCACCTGCCACTCACCCTGCTTGTGCTCACTCTCTCTCTGTCAAATAAATAAATAAATTTTTTTTTCTTTTTTTTAAAAAAAGGTCTTCCACCCTAAATTCAGAAGTATTTTAAAGGGCTAAAATGGTAAGACTTCTATAATCCGTTCTCCTGTTCTCAGCCAGGGCAGAGTTCCACATCATTAGCCTGTCTGTAAATAAAAGTGAACAGATCATCCGAGATCCTGCTCCACCGCCCTTGAGGGCTGGCTACTGAAGTTTGTATGTGACCAGGCTTTGGGCATTCCTTCGTGGTTTGATGGAAGCAGGGGACAAGCAGCCATGAAGACTGAACGCTCTGATACAGTTTCCCAGGTCACAGCTGAGAAGGGAAAGAAGGAATGTGCTCGGCTCAACTCCTCAGTAGAGCCAGATGCCCAGCAAAGCAGAAATAGAACCCCTGTAAGGTCGCCAGGGCTACCTCAAGGGTAGAGAGGAGAACAGACAGCATGATTTATGAGGATTTCTTGCTGTTGGGATGGGTCTAGAATTATATCTCCATGTCTTTTCCTCACCAGGATAAATTCCCCAGGATTTATCAAGGGAATTGTGGTGCGTAAAAGCTTGAGATGCTCTCAGGAGACTGGGGTGAAGGGCAAGGAGAGGAGAAGCAAAAGCAACAGATGAGAAAACGTGCTTATGGTGTGCTTGTAATCTTCTCTTGAACCGATGCTGTGCCCAGATGTAAAACTGATTTTTTTGGGTGGGGGAGGAACATGCAAATGTTGTATATTTAAAGTGTGCCTAGAAAAAAAAAAGAAAGTCTTTTTACTGGGGTATAAAATAGAGATGCTTGATTCCCATATTGCAAAAAATTACTCTGAGCTTCTACTTTAACACTAGTTGGTTTACAAAAGACAATTACAGATCCGTGCGTGGAATGACATGTTGTCATGGCAACAGAGGTTGAAGTTGCATTTCATTTATGAGCAGTGCAAAAGGCAGCTCTGGGGCAGATAGAATTGGCATGTCTTAACACCCTTTGTGGACAAACTGTCATCAGCCACAGATACCAGGTATCCACCCTGATTCTCACTTTTGTGAATCACGCACAACTGCATCTGTTTTATATTGCTGCGTGACAAATTACCACACATTTATTATCTTATGGTTTCCATGGGTCTAAGCTGGGATTTTTGCTCTGGGTGTTACCAGGCCATAATCAAGGTGTCGACAAGGCTGTGATCTTACCTGCAAGCTCAACTGGGGAAGAATCTACTTCCGAGTTGACTAGGTCTATTGGCAGAAATCATCGTTGTCGAGCTGAGGCCTTCAGTTTCTTCCTTGCTGCCGTCCTCAGCCCCTAGCTCAGCCCCTAGAGGCTGCTTCCAGTCCATTGCTGCATAGGCCTCTCGCATGGTCACTCTCTTCATTACACTAGCACCAAGGATCTCCAGCACGTCTGCTACTGGGAGGGTATCTTACGTATATGTTTGCTGGAAGCAAGTCCTGTGTTCCACATTCAGGGGGAGGGAGTTACGTAAAGACATGAGCCACCAGGAGGTAGGGATCTTTATGGGTCACTTTAGAGTTTATCCATCACAGTGTCATTGTGAGAAAAAGGGCAGGTTCTTTCATTTTAAAAAGCTGTACCATCTGGAAATCTGTTCGAAATTAGCATATGTGTAACTTAGAATATTAAAGCTTACGGTTTTCATTCTTTTGTCCTTTGGTAAATGAGGAAGAGAAGTGAGGTTGTAACGCTACTTAGTGGAATCTGACAGGAGGGAAGAGAGCGGTTAGCTGGGTTGAAAGAACAGTAAAATGAAAGAAGGGAATATTCCCTGTTCTCACACAGAAAAATGCGAGTGATGGAATAAACTATTCCTGTGTGTTCCCTGACCCACTTTGGAGGTCTGAGAAAACAGTTTGAGAGACGATTCCTGCGAGACTAGCATGTGCCTTCATGTACTTTATGTAGACATGGGACTCTGCGTACTTTCTGTGATTAAATCGGAAATGTTGCTTTGGATGAAATGGACAATTTTCCAGTCCATCTTGATTATCACTTGTATACCTTGGAAGGTATCATGGCCTTAATTATTTGTTCTTTGTATTTAAAACATTGGTAAACCATCATACTTTTTAGGTTCTAGTTTAGGCTTTAATACAGCATATGCTCTAGGCCACATGGGGACTTGATACAACTAAGGAACGGGATTGCAGGTTTCCACGTGGCCTGTGGCTGAGTTCATTGATCCCACAGCATGGCAGGGTTAGGGGGGGTCCACTAATTTCTTTGCCTTCTAAAATAGTTGCTTTCAGACTCACCCTCGAGTTTTTTACCACCTCTAGCAAGTAGAATTCAGTTAAAGGGACCCTTCTAATGCCTGGCACTTCATTTATCTTGTGGGGCATCCATGTTCAGCATAGGGCAAATCACGGTGCAGGTGATTTACTTCTTGGGCTGTGGCCTGTACCCCAGTGGTTGGCACAAGAAGCAGGTGCTGCTGCTACGACTACATTGATATTAGTGCAGTCAGCTGAGCTGCTTCTGCCTCCTACAGCGGGACCAGTGTGAGATGTCACGTCACAAAAGGGAGGGTAACGTAAACGTAAATAACAATGATAAACACGTATTACTTGCAGAGGTTTACCGTGTTAGGCACTTTATCCACACTAATGCATTCAGTCCTCCCAGCAACCCTGCAGCTAGAGAGATGTTATTCTGGTAAATTTTGTGGACAGTGAAACAGCCTCGGAAGTACAGATTCAGGGCTGTGTTGAGATAAATGTTACTTTCTTTACGAAGAAAAGTACGCAAACCAGAGTCCCCTATTCCTTAGGTGATTTTTTTTTTTGTTCGTTTTTTTGTTTTTTGTTTTGTTTTACTTGGGCCACATTGCACGTCTACTCATTGCATGCAGTTGTTCGTGAGAAAAGCTCCATAGATCATTTGGGAGGCCAAACAGCAGTGGACACCCTTAAGTTTAGAAATCCAGTGTGGACCCCAATTGGCTGACTTCTCATCCGAGAATAGCCACTTGCTGCCAGTCAGTCCGTATCCCATGTATTGGTATGCCAGGCACTTTAGGAAGCAGCCTCCCATACTTCGTACTGATCCCCCACCGGTGCCTCGACATGGCCGGGTAACTCCGCGGCACTCGTCCTGCCTTCCCCGTCCCTTGTCCCCTGCGTGGGCTCACACGGATGGCCCCGCAGCTGCAGCACCGTGTGGAATGCTCGACAGCTCTACCTCTCACCGGCCCTGTGCCCTTGCAGCTGCAGGCAGCATCTGGATAGCTCCTGATTCATCCTACGAGTCTCAGACAGGAGGCTTAGTCTTGGCAGAAACTTCTCCTGATGCCCTAATCCCTTTGGGCTACCCTGCGCTTTTATAATTCTCTGCGATATTTGCTTAGCCATTTCCTTGGCTCTCTCACCTGTTGGGTTGTGAGCCCGGTGGGGGCAGGAACAGTGCTTCCCAGCATCTGGCCCAGGCTAGGTACCAGGAGTCGGTGCCGACGTGTGGAGAGGATGCACGTGTCCTCTGGGCCTCGGGGCAGCGGCCCCTGGGAGAGTGTGGGCCTTCCCCGGGACCTCCCCGCCACCGCTGGCTTCGCAGTGGCAGACCGAGGCTCCTAACCCAGGTATCTTTCCCAGGGAAAATGCTATTTACCCAAAGTCTCTTCAGTTCCTTTTCGCCGAAATAAACTAAATAGCCTAAATAAACTTTGTTTTGTTTTTAAGATTTTGTTTATTCATGAGAGACAGAGAGAGGCAGAGACACAGGCAGAGGGAGAAGCAGGCTCCCTATGGGGAGCGCAACGCAGGACCCGATCCCAGGACCCCGGGGTCACGACCTGAGCCTAAGGCAGACGCTCAACCGCTGAGCCACCCAAGCGTCCCATAAACTTACTTTCTTTAATTTTCTTTCTAGGGACTTTATTTCTAACATTTTCAATGGTTGATGATGGTTATTTTATGACTTTCTGAAGTTTTCCTATTTCACATGCCGTATTTTAGACAGGCTTTAAGAGGGACACAGGACAGACTCTGGGGTCTTGTAGACCTTATCACACTACTTCCTCTGTTGCCTTAGGCTTCTCGTTCCAGGGCTTCTCTGTGTGAGGTAGGAAGTGTCTGAGGACACGAACACAGGGTTTTGTGTTCCCTCTGGTTTGCAGAGGTCTCTTCCAGGCGCGTGGTTTGGGAATCGCTTGTGCTCTAAAGACTGAGAGGAGGCACGTATGTGCTGGGAGACGGGGCTGTGGCTGCTCCTCAGACGCGGCCGCCCGGGGCCTTCCACGCGTCCTGAGTCAGCTCTGCTCATAGGACCGATCCTTCACTTCCCCAGCTGACTCCTCAGCATCTCTTCTGCGATCCGGAGAGCTCGTTTCATGCTCTTTAAAAATAGAGAGTTTTGGGATCCCTTGGGATCCCTGGGTGGTGCAGCGGTTTGGCACCTGCCTTTGGCCCAGGGCGCGATCCTGGAGACCCGGGATCGAATCCCACGTCGGGCTCCCGGTGCATGGAGCCTGCTTCTCCCTCTGCCTGTGTCTCTGCCTCTCTCTCTCTGTGTGTGTGTGTGTGTGTGTGACTATCATAAATAAAAAATAATAATAAAATAAAAAGAGAAAGTTTTGCCTTTTTTTTTTTTTTTATATAAGTCAGCTCTCCCCGAGAGCGGGTGTCCTCGGGTGGTTCAGCTCCCCTCCGTGTCCCCAGCCTCCGACCCAGTGTCTTTGCAGGCCGCGCTGCAGCCCTTCCCGTGGGCTCGTCGGTCAGGTGGGAGGACGGTACCGTTAACGATGAGCGTCACCAGGTCCCGGGGGCCGCCCTGAGCAGCTACTGCAGGGTCTGGGAGCAGCCCCGGGGGTGTCCTGCCGCAGCACACGCAAGGCCTTTGCTTTGTCAGTTTCTGTCTCTGGGCTGAAATAGGACGTTATTGAGATTTTATGAATCTGTTCTTCACAAGGCTAGATTAGTCTTTGTTTGTTCTTGAATCTGTTTTGCCAGCCCCAGCAGGTAGGGAGGAAACGGTGACGTGTCTGGAGATTTCCAGAAAAGCCAGTTTACGTTTCAAAGCGTATCCCCCGCCGTTTTCAGCTGCAGATCTTAGGTACTGTATCAGGCCCTCCTGTGTCTCGACAGGTAATTGCTAGTAGCCCTCATCGCTGGTGAAGGAACACCTAGGCAAGGTAGTCCTTGCTTCAAGGTATTCAGTGTGGTCTACAGGGTTCAGCCCTCCTAATTTAATGAGGGAGTCTCCAACCAGATTCTCGGCTCCTGCGCGCCGACCTGCCTTTCCCCCCTGGGGCTGCACCCACCCAAGATAACATCGTAGGGAACTTGTCTTTAAAGATCAGAGGTAAATATAAGTACAGTGTTAAAAACATCCAGTCTTTTAGTCTGATTTACCTAGAGTTCTTCTCCTTTTGTAATGAAGGGCTTTCCATGTGCTGCTTTGTTCCTTCATGCTTGGTAGCAGTATCTTAGGCAGCCTAGGATGGCATGAGCCTGAACTTGGGGGCAGGACTGCTGCTGTTGCCCACCTCTCTCTGTGAAATAACATGAATAATAGTATTGACCTCAAAGAGCTGAAGTGGGAATGAAACTCTCTGGCTTGTGAAAGTGCTTTGTTACTGGCTTTAAGTACATAGATAGATGGAAATGGCAAGTATTAAGTATCATTATTTATGCCCAGAGTTGCCAAATGCCACGTCTTAGTAATTTTAGCCAGGATATTCAGTAAGACCCATCTCCCACTCTCTGAAATGTTTGGTTCTTCTCTGTGTGTGTCTCTATTTCTTTTTATGACTTCCATGATCTCTCAACTCTAGTAGCTTTCTACAACTGGATATAACAGAGAAGCATCTTTTAATAATTAATTACCACTGCTGTATAATCTTAAGAAAAACCAAATGGGAACACTGTTTAATCTCTGTAGATAACTCACATTATTTATTTTTTTACTGATCAATTCTTTTTTTAAAAAAATATTTATTTATTTGACGGGATGGGGAGAGAGAGAGAGTGAGCTCACAAGCAGGGGGAGCAGGAGAGGGAGAAGCAGGTTCCTTGCGGATCGAGATGCCCAACCTGGAGCTTGATCCCAGGACTTTGGGATCATGACCTGAGCCAAACAGACAGTTAGCTGAGCCACCCGGGAATCCCTAATCAATTAATTTTTGAGAGTTTTGCCTACAGTGGACTCAATGATTTTCAGGAAAAAATCTTTCCCCTCCATTGATACATGCTTTTATTGCTGAGAAGTTTCTAATTCAGGCACATCTTTTCCTCTTTCTTTTAGAAATGGGTTTCATAGAATTTTAAACTCACTGTCTCCAGAAACCTACTGAAAAATATATGATACAGATATGAGAGTTCATAACTATAAAATAAAGCAAAAACTGCTTTGGTGACTTCTTAAAAAATAATGGGGAATGTGGGGTCATTTATAGTGTGACGATGTGAATTTTGAGAATTTTAGGTACTTCAGAATCAGACTGGCAGTTACGAGCTCTGCTTTTGTTTAATATTTTCCCTTTAAAAAATCTTCCTCTTTCCACTGACTTGCTTGGAAATGACAAATCACCACATCTTTGGTGTTTTTTTTTTTTTTTTTTCCCCTTCATCTTTGGGTTTTTTAATGGCCAAGCAAACCCAGCCTTAAATCAGCTGTAAGTCTGCAGTCCAAGGCTGATTGCTCCTTCTGTGCCTTTCTCTCTTTCTCCAAAAGTCCTCTTAGTCAAATTGTGACTGTCAACTGAACACATTGTATTAGTTCAGACTTTTGAGATTACAAGTGATAGTCCCCAAGTCACACTCATTTAAGAGTGGGTGCAGGGGAAGGATGCCCTGTAGCCAGGAAGGATGACATCAGCGTGCCCTTCAACGTCTGCATCTCTGCAGAGGGCCCATAGCTCAAGTTCCTAACCCCCTCAACCTGTGCAACTGTTTGGAAAGGCTGTGATCTTTTCTCAGCACCTCAAAGCAGGCCTCTTATTCTATTGACCTTGCCCTTCTGTGTGTCCCTCCTTTTGTGTGCGCTGGTCTAGTAACCTCCTGCTTATTCTCCCCGACATCTTTTCCAACCCTCAGCCCGTGGTGTGTCCCTTTTAGGTGTTCTTTATAACCTATGCTCAGGACTTGTGCATGCACTTATCAAACTTTATGGTAATGGCTTGTTTATTTGTTCATTTCCTAACTAGTCTGTAGTCTTCTAGAGGGTGGGAACTGTGTCTGATTCATGCTTCCATTCCTTGTCCATGGTCTCATTCATAAATAGAGAGAACTGTTTGTTGAATGAGTGAACATGGATCTACGGTCATGTTGGTGACTTTGCTTTCTGGGCTGAGCTCAGGACAAATGCCAAAGCCTTTCCCCTAATGATATCCGAGCCCAGCTTCTAACGTCCTTCATTCTAAAGCCAGACCAGCGTGATCCTCTTCCACAAACAGACTCAGTAAAGAAATGTGAATATGCATGCAAAAAGCTCTTTAGGTCAGTAGTTTTGGTAATAATTAAGGTTGCATGCAATATCTAGATACAAATGATAATGACTTAAAATATCTTTATAAAGTGTGGAAGTGACCCTTACTTAATGGGCAGCCAGATCAACTATATCAACAGTTGATATGAACAGAGTGGCAGAAATTGGTCAGGAAGGTGCTTGACTGCGCATTCATTTTTAGTGGTTTATTTTTCATCTTTATTCCATTGACTCCAGTTCTTTTGATGAACAGCCTAACAGCCTATTAAGTAAGGTGAAAAATCTTTTATTAATGCATGCAAACTTTGTCAATTTGTCCTTCCTTTTCAAGAGTAATAGTATTAGAATCTTTAATAACTGCCTAATACACAGTTGATCCTTGAATGACATTGGATCGTTCCTGGGTCCACTTACACCATATAGCACTGAAAATGTATTTTCTTTTCCTTACAGTTCTCTTAACCTTTTCTCTAGTTTACTTTATTGTAAGAATACAGTATGTAGTGCAAATAATATGCAAAATATGTGTTAATTGACTCTATGTTATTGGTAAGGCTTCAGGCAATAGTAGACTATTAGTAAAGTTTTGGGAAGAGTCAAAAGTTATATGCAGATTTTTGTCTATGTGGGGGTTTGGTGCCTCTAATACCCACACATTCAAGGATCGACTGAATATAGTTATTTTCCATTTGTCCCAAAGTTGAAGTTCTCCTTGTTGGTTCATTAAGACCTTTAATGTGGGACATGTGGGGGCGCTCAGTCAGTTAAGCATCTGCCTTTGGCTGAGGTCATGATCCCAGGGTTCTGGGATCGAGTTCCACATCAGGCTCCCAGCTCAGCGGGGAGTCTGCTTCTCTCTCTGCCCCCTCCCTCCCAGTAATCTCTCATCAATAAATAAAAATCTTTCTCTCTCTCTCATCAATAAATAAAATCTTTAAAAAAGCCTCTCTCTCATCAATAAATAAAATCTTTAAAAAAGCCTCTAATTTGTGGGTCTCACAAAATAGATAAGGGTCTTCTCTTTCTGACATTTTAGTAACCAGCTGTTATTAGACTCCTCAGTGGTATGAGCCCATGAAAACCATTCACAACAATAGCTTTGATAGATAGAAACTAAAAAGCTGCTTTTTTTCTTTTTTATGTGGTGATTTTCTTTATAGCCCTTGACACTTAGCATTCTGAGCCTTTGTGATGCTGAACCATTTTTAATGGGACTTTGTTATGATTCTAAGAATTTTTGTCATCGGAAACAAATGGAACAGTCTGTTTTATTGACCTACTTATGCATTCCTTATTCTTCTCCTTCTTTTTTTTTCAGTGAGCATGTTTTTGAACACATTAACACCGAAGTTCTACGTGGCCCTGACAGGCACTTCCTCACTAATATCAGGGCTCATTTTGGTAAGTGGTAGAGTCCTTCCTATTTAAAAGCATGCTGATTACTAATATGTCAATATATGTACAGGAAATAATTCTGGAAGAATATATACCAGCAGTTTACAGTGATTTATCTTGCAAGTGTATATATGTGGGGTGGTTGGACTTACAGAAGCCTTCCACTGCTCAGATTACGTATTTCTAAAATATTTGAAACAAAATTTAAATAGTAACGTGTTACTTTTGTTGAGGGGGAAGAGCAACACATAAATAAAACAGAATTTAAAGGAAGATAATTCTGTGTCAAATTCTAGTGTCTGACATAACTGAAAAATACGTGCAACTCAGTTCAACTACAAATGTTTTTCATCATTCTTTTCAAAATGGATTATTGGCCATAATCAAGATGAGCAGAAATATAGCCCAGTTTGTTTGTTTCTTCCTTTCATTTTGTTTTTTAGATTTTATTTAAATTCAGGTTAGTTAACGTATACTATACCTTTAGTTTCAGGGTAGAATTTAGTGATTGACCATTTGCATGTGACACCCAATGCTCATTACATCAAGTGCCCTCCTTAATGCCCAATTACCCCTTCCTGCCCATCTCTCATTCAGCACCCCTCAGACTGTTCTTTATAGGTAAGAGTCTATTATGGTTTTTCTCTCTCTTTTTGTCTTATTTTATTTTTCCTTCCCTTCCCCAAGTTTATCAGTTTTGTTAAATTCCACGTGAGTGAAATCAGAGGGTATTTGTCTTTCTCTGATTGACTTATTTCACTTAGCATAACACACTCTGGCTCCATCCATGTTATTGCAAATAGCAAGATTTCATTCTTTTTGATATCGGCTGGGTAATATTCCATTGTATGTATCAATACCATATCTTCTTTATCCATTTGTCCATTGGTGAACATCTGGGCTCTTTCCATAGTTTGGCTATTGTGGATAGTGACATTGGAGTGCATGTGCCCCTTCCCATCACTATTTTTATATCTTTTGGGTAAATACCCAGTAATGCAATTGCTGGGTCATGGGGTAGTTCTGTTTTTAACTTTTTGGTAAACCTCCATACTGTTTCCCACAGTGGCTGCTCCAGTTGACTGACATTCCCACCAACACTGTAAGAGGGTTCCCCTTTTTCTGCATCCTTGCCAACATTTGTTGTTTACTGAGTTATTAATTTTAGCCATTCTGACTGGTTTGAGGTGTTATCTCCTTGTGGTTAGCCCAGTTTCTTTAAATGTATTGAGGTGAATGTGGCAGTTCTAAGCTTTTTGGCTCTTTATCTTCTTTTCCTTCAAAATTTACATTGCCCGGGCAGCCCTGGTGGCGCAGCGGTTTAGCGCCGCCAACAGCCTGGGGTGTGATCCTGGAGAGCCGGGATCAAGTCCCACATCAGGCTTCCTGCAAGGAGCCTGCTTCTCCCTCTGTCTGTGTCTCTGCCTCTCTCTCTCTATCTCTGAATAAAAAAAAAAAACCAAAAAAACAAAAACCCAAAATTTACATTTCCCTATTCCTTCCTTTCAAAAATTCCCAGTAGGCAAAAGCAATGATAATCATCTCATAGCTCCATTAGTTTATGCTCTAAATAATTACAAGTGTGATAAATTATAACACCTGACATAGTTGTTTTTTTTTAAATTTAAGTGACCTTAAAGAGAAGTTTAAGAATTTTTTTTGTTTTTTTTTGTCTACACATAATGCTGTAATACCTAATTTTTATAGATAGAAGAATAAGAAAAAAAGATATCACAGAATTAATGTTAAGAGAACAGCACTAAAAGTACACAAGTTTTAGGGGAAAAGGCCACAAAAATGTGAAACAAATACATAGATGAACCTAGAACAATGGAGAGTTTCAGACGCTTGAGCTTGTAGGAAGCCAGAGTAAGCAGATAGAGCATGTATGCAGGGCAGAAACCCACAAACAGCTTAAAGAAGTGGTGGTGGTATGGCGAGCATTTTTGTGTGTGTGAGGTCAAAGCATATTCAGGTTAAGCGTGCTCTGCTGCATCACATGGGTTACTGGACTCAAGGGAGGAGATGTTTAAAGTTGATATTACTGGGCCAATACTGTGAAGAACATCAGCAGGAACCACTCCAATATGGTTTTATAAATGGAATCCACATGGAAAGCCCGATACTGACTGCAGAGACCAAGCCAAGGTGAAGGAAGCATATTAAAACTTCTCCTTGAGGATCCCTGGGTGGCTCAGCAGTTTAGCACCTGCTTTCGGCCCAGGGCGTGATCCTGGGTTCCCAGGATCAAGTCCCACATCAGGCTCTCTGCATGGAGCCTGTTTCTCCCTCTGCCTGTGTCTCTGCCTTTCTCTCTCTCTGTGTCTCTCATGAATAAATAAATAAAATCTTTAGAAAAAAATAAAATAAAACTTCTCCTTGAAATGAGCTGAAATAAGGGATGTATAGTAATTTGTACCCTACTGCCTCTTAAATGCAGATCTGCACACCCATCTGTGTCTCTGAAGCCCTCTGTTCTGTGGGGACATGAGAAAAACAAGGATACTAGAGAGAGTTGTTCAGTTGTTTGTAAAGCTAGAAGGTGATTTGCATAAGCTCATGCTAGTTTGTGGCAGAGCCAGGCCTAAAACCTAGGTCCTCAGGTTCCCACCTTGGTATTTTTAATGGACTGATGGAACTTCAAATTTAGAAAATACATTCGAATGCTTGGTAAATGATTAATAAGTACGTGCTGAAAACATGGCAGCCTTTGAGCATGTATATTTTGGGGGGACATGGAGGAGGTATTACAAGTCTTCATCCAATAATTATTTTCATTTAAAATAATGTTTTGATATCTTCTTTCTAAAATATCTTTGAAATATCTTTTGATTAAACAAAAAGAAAAGGGAACTTTTGGATACAATTTCGATAGCAATTTCGTGCTAAAATCAATAATTCACTCTGATGCAGAAAGTAGGTTTTTGTTTGCATATTCCTCTCTCAGGGATGTTTGCTTAAGAACGTTTACCCACTTAGGTGGTGCTTACTGTGTGCCAGGCACTGATCTAAGCACTTTATGTGCTTCCTCAATGCTCACAAAGGTGCGAGGAGGTAATTGCCAGAGATGTTTCCTGTTTGCCACGGTGTAGGCCCCGTAGGTAGCCCCTGCAGGTAAGCAGCCTGCCGTAGGTCACACAGGCCACATAGGTAGCCCCTGCAGGTAAGCAGCCTGCCGTAGGTCACACAGGCCACACAGGCCCCGTAGGTAGCCCCTGCAGGTAAGCAGCCTGCCGTAGGTCACATCGCCAGCAGATGGAGCAAAGCAGGATCTCAGCCCGGGCGGGCTGTGGCTCCGATCAGCACCTTGTGGTTACGTTCCCTGCGGTTCTCCCAGCTGCTGAACAAACGGCGGGTCTGGATTTTACCTTGGTGTGGGTTCGCTGGGCTATAGATTGGTCGCCAGGGCGCAGGTTATTTCCTTTCACCCTGGTCGGCTAGGCCAGCAGGCCTTCACCTTCTAAGTCGGGGGGAGGGGGGTGAGGCCCCGTCTGCTTCCTCTCCTGTCCTCCCGACGAAGGATTTCGGGATTTCGGTGGAGCACCTGTCCGCGTGCCCGGCACACCTGACCTGGGAGCCACTGCCCCGCGTCTCAGGCCGTTCACCCCGCAGCCTTGGGGTGGGGGGCAGGGGGGCACCCGGATATGCCTGATGTGAGGCTTCGGGCCTCAGAAACCCTCTGATGTTTGAAGATTTTGAAAGGCCTTTCTCAGAAATGCTTGGTCTGTAGCGAGGCCGAAATCACTACGACGTGGGAATAGTTCCTGACAGCTTTCGGCTCCCGCCTGAGAGGTTATGGGCATTGGTTGTCCTGCCTCTGGGGACCCGGCTGTGCTCGCTCTTGAAATGCACCCCGGGTGGAGGCTTCTTTCAGCCCCTGTTCCTTTCTGCCAAGTGCGTTCAGGAGAGGCAGCATTGAGGTAAAGGATCAGGTGCTTAGCGGTTTGTTTCCTGGCTCCCAGAGACAATTAGCTAACTCCTGTCCCCTGAGCGATGGAAGGAGAGCCAGGCAGTGAGTGCTGGAAGCACCGGGATGCCCCTGGGGAAATGGTTGTTTGGGGACCTCAGGATTCCTATGCTGGAGACTGAAGTTGTCATGCAGTGTGATGTCTTAGAAGAAGAGGGGTAAATACAGACAAAACACCCTGAAAAAAGTCATCTAACTGAACAAATAGGCATGAAAATAAAATGTGTTTGGCAAAGGCTAGTGTCTTTTACACTAATGTGTTTAAAAATAAATGACTAATTGGTGTATATTTTAGTAGATTTCACTGCTGGTTCTTAATTTTACAGGTTGAAAGCGAGCAAAGAGTTTGGTTATACCACCTACCTTTCACTCTTCCCTTTTGGTCCTGTGCCCACATCCCCATCTGGCCAGATCTCTCCCTTGCTTAACTCCAAGCGGCCCCTCTTCCCTCTTGGCACAAGCCTTTCCCATCTCAGTCCAGTTCCAGCCACAGGAACTGCACCTGTCATCACAGTCCAAACCCACCGATTTAGTCTTTTAGTTGCTCTGGCAAGGACAGGCCCAGACTGCTTGAAGTAGCCTCTCTGAGCAATGTTTATTTCAATGGAGAAAATTTCTGGGTTTTGTTTTTGTTTTTGAGAATGGTAAGGTGGTTATGTGGAGAAAATACTCCCCTTAATTTTCTCAAAATGTTGGTAGAATGGAGAAAATGCTGTATGTTGTGTGGGACATTTATACATAGATCCCCGCATCCCCATTAACATGGATATAGACATGCTCTTGCGCCTACATTTTACACATGTATTAAACAGATATAAAAAGAGACATCTGAGGCATAATTTTAACAAGTGAGAATCAAGAACTAAAAAGGGAGGGAATCCATAAATAAAAGACTTAACTTGTAGATTACATGTAAAAACAATTATGTTTTTGGGCAAGTGTAGATGAGATGACAACTAGGAAGGAATAAGTTGCATCAAAAGGTCCATTTATTGAATTCCTACTCTATGCCAGATATTAAGCACTTTGCATATATTACTTGATTTAATTCTCTTAAAAATTCTTTATGAAGCAAGTTGTCTCTTTGTCTCTAGAATGAAGAAAGAGAGATGCTGTGGGGATCTCGTGGTAGGGGACCCTGCAGATAGTGGGAGGAAACCCAGGCTCATTCAGCTTTAATGAGGTTACAGCTTCATTACCATAAAAATGAATGATTTTCCACAGGAGACAAAGTAAAGTGCAAGGCCAGAGAGTAGACCTATGCCTGTCAGGGTCTGACTATACACATGAGTATTTCAGTGGATCAGATTAATGATTAGACATGATACAAGTGAAGAAGGTGAACGAGCGAATGGCAGATGTAGGAACAGAACTACCCTTTTGGCTTTATCAGTTTGCATTTGAGCACAAATTGAGAGGCTTGAAAATCATGTAGTTGCAGGGCTGAGGGAAGGAACCCTTAGAAGCCATCCAGCTTCAACCAGTAAAGATTTAAAGATGAGCCATCCAGAAAGCTTGTAACTTGCTTTGGTTACTTTAGTAGGTAAGGGTGGAGTGAGGACTGGAATTTAAATTTCCACAGCTTTGCCGTAGTATCATTCTGCCTCTCATAAAGGCACTGATCAAGCAGGTGGATAGCAGAAGCATCCAACAGTCGTTGTTTTCATTTTGACAGACCCACAGAAATGGGTCAAGTAGATAAGAAAGGGGGTGCGGGGGGGAGGGAAGAGAAAAAGATAAAAGAAAAAAGAGAAGGGTGGACACTACAACCTTTTCTGGAGGAGACATTTTTTTTCCTTATCCAGTTGGCCATGGATACCTCCCACAACGTATGTTTTATTTGTGTCATCATTTATTGCCTTTGTCCTTTCTATAACGGAAGATTTGCAAAGACTGGGACCGTATCTGTGTTTTTGTATACAATAACACAGTTCCTGGGTAGACTCCTATGAAATATTTGTTGAAAGCACAGAGATCCAGGGAATTGAATGCATTAACCGATTGTGTCAGAATTATCTGGGGAGCTTGTTTATTTTTTTTATTTATTTTTATTTTTTAAAGATTTTATTTATTTATTCATAGAGACAGAGAGAGAGAGGCAGAGACATAGGCAGAGGGAGAAGCAGGCATCATACAGAGAGCCTGATGTGGGACTTGATCCAGGGTCTCCAGGATCACGCCCTGGGCTGCAGGCGGCGCTAAACCGCTGCGCCACCGGGGCTGCCCTGGGGAGCTTGTTTAAAGTGATGGATCTGACCACCAACCCAGACAACTGAATCAGAATCTCTAAGAGAGGGACCACAGCACGACACGGTGCAGGATGGCTTCTCCCAGTGTCAGTAGTCTTCATGCTTTTACCCCAGGAGAGTGACCCTCCTCTCCAAGCCATTCTCAGTAATGCTACATTGGAAAACCTCATCCTGTGAACATATAGACATGGAGATAGGGGTAGATCATTGACTATTGACCTTCCTTTCTTCTCTCTTTTCTACCAAGGTTTTCGTCTCTCTTTTCTACCAAGGTTTTAACCTTGGTGGTAAGTGGGCAGGAAAGAGGATTGCGGGACATGAGTACCAGTTTTTCACACAGCCCCTCTCAACTGTTTAGGGGAACGAGGAGGGGATTGACTGAAACCAAGGAAGTGGGAAACTAAGACCCTCTTCCATAGCACGTCAGAATTCCTAAACAAAACATAACAGGAATCAAAAGAAAAAAAAAAAACAGCCTGACATGTAGAGTTGGGGTGAGGTGAGGGGACTCTGAAAGGGTCATTGGGTACAGATAGAAAGGATGTAGTTCAGAATTCCAACAAGAAACTAAAAAGATTATGGATATTATATACTCTGTGCTCACTGTCTCGATTTATGTCATTTATGCCCAGAAGATCCCTTCTTGCCAAACAAAACAAAAACAAAGACCAAAAAAAAAAAAAAACCCACTGTTCACCACCAGCTGTATTTCTGAAGACTTAGAGCAGGTGTTAGTTTTGCAGCCTTTGCATTTGGGAGCAGACTGCGGGAAAGTTTCATATTTCCTCTTTAGTCTCCAGCATCACTGTATCTATTCTCCTGTGATATCATTACCCACTTTAATCCTTAGGAAGCACTTAGCCAATTTCAGGCTGAGACATCATTGTGTTTCCCGTGGGTTTTGTGGAATTGGTGTGGAATTACTGAGGTGCTGCTGTATGGGAATCTTGAAGCATTTATAAGTGTGGTATAGGGTATGGAAAAGTCCCCGATTCACAAGGAGGAGTATTTTATATATAAAAACTGCAGTTCAAGAAGAAGAGGGCTTATTGGCTAGGGAAAATCTAGGCATCTTCAGGAAGGACCTAGCTTTTAGGTGTGCAGGAAAGATGGAAGGGTCTTGTTTGTTTATTCCTTTGCCAGATTTTTGTTCCTTCCCTGTGGGAGAGCATGAGACAAATTTGTACGTTAGTCCAGCTCCAAGCCTAGATCTCCACCCCTAGTCCCGGTGCTTTTTGGTCATCCTCTCTGCTTCCAAGAGTATGCCAAACAGTATGGAGGAGGTCACGAGGTGTTGCTAACTGGGTCCTTGACAAATGGGTCTCTATTTTTTTTTTTAAAGATTGTATTTATTTATTCATGAGAGACAGAGAGAAGCAGAGACACAGCCAAGAGGGAGAAGCAGGCTCCCTGTAGGATGGGATCATGACCTGAGCCGAAGGCAGATGCTCAACCACTGAGCCATCCAGGTGCCACAACAAATGGGTCTCTTTTAAAAATGATCTGAGTCCCACGTAGAGTTTTTGACCCTTCTGTCCTGCAAAGTATAGATCCAAACTACTACTTCAGCTCTCACATTCCCAGTTCCATCCCCACTTTCCTTATTATGCTCAAAAGACAAGCCTTACCTGCATCTCCACTGAGATCAGTGTCACCCACTTTAGCCCTTTGTTGCCTTATTACCAGCGAAACAGCTCATATCACACCCTACTTTCTAAAATAGAATGTTCCCCTCTATTCATTCACCTTTCCTTTTCTTATTGTCTCAGGGCAAGAAATGGTAGGTTCCTTTTGAAGGTGGAGCGGGTGTGCTTTCTGGGCCCTTGGCATCATGCCTCTTGGTTGTTTGTACTCTTTGGCCTCTTTAATGTTGCTCTTTTCACTAGATTCTTTACTCTTCCACAAATATGTGTAAGTCTCTCTCTCTTTTTTTTAATAACAAACAAAAAGAATACAAGAATGTTTGTTGGTCCTGCCTGCTCTTGATTTAGACTATTTTCCATTAAATCACTGGGCCAGGCCTTGTCATCCATCCATTTAATTGTCCAAACCATCCATCCATCCATCCATCCATCCATCCATCCATCCATCCATCCAGTCTTGTAATCATTCATCTGTGTTTCCATCCAACATTAACTGAGCGCTAACTGTGACCTTATTGTGCACATTAGATAATTGAGTCCCAGAGAATGAAGAGAACTGAACATGGTCACACCGCTTAGCTATCATGAAGTATATTTGGGTTTTGACCTTTCAACTAGATGGGAAGACCACTGTTGATTTCCCAAATGCCAAATCAAATTGATGCTTTTTAGTTCTCACCTTACTTGATCTGTATAATCTTTGGGGTGGAGCACGAGTTGGAAAAAAGCACTAGAGGGATTATGCTTTTAAGACTATGGAATAGTAAATTTATATGTGAATTCTGTGGATTAAAACCTGTTTTCTTCCACCGAGGCGAGCCTACTAAGCTACTAGTTTGTGCAAGGACTAATTTTAAAATCTAAATTTGTTTATGAGAGCTTTGCTGTTTACATTGTAGGTTATGCACCAGGGAAAAGAATTCAAAGTGACACCAAATATGTGTGTGTTAAATAACACCATCTGCCCATTTGGATCTGTGTAGCTATTTAAAAACACTCTGAGGTGCTGGCCCCAAAACCTGTCATGTTTCTGGGTAAAGGGCCGTTATTATGTTAACCCCAAATTAGAAGACTTAGTTTGAGGTTTAAGAAGGCTTCAAGTCCTTTCCTACTTCCTTTTGCTGGTTGTTCCTTCAACACATATTAGAGTTTCTGTGCTAAGGTATTGGGGATATTCATATAGTATGGAGAAGGACTGTGATAGCTAAGAAGCCATCTACTGCTATGAAAAGACAGGCCTGAGAAGACCCTCTCCGCCCCCTCCCCCGAATAGCTACGTGAATAACCCAGTCCCAGTCTTGACTGAGATGAGTTAATCTGGCATCAGAAATACTGGGTGGAAGATCTGTCCCCTATTATAATGCAAATACCTCATTAATATGAATCATTTATACTTTAGGATGAATTATCCAGTCCCACTTGATAGACTCCTTCTGGATTGATTTTGATAGCTGAGAAAGCAAAGGGACAATGGAGTCGGCAGGCAGTGGGAAATAAAGATTAGCAAAGGGCAATGGTAGGCTGCACCTGTCTGTGTTTCAGTACACAGCAGAGCTACAGAAAGATGTCTAGTTGTAGAGCCCCGATGTGGTTAGTGGCACAGACCTGGGGCTTCAGGCTGAGCAGCTACTTCATTTGCTTGCTGGGTGACTTTGGTCATTCCTCCTTCTTTAAGTGGACACTGTGCATGGTCCTTTGAGGTCCCTTTTAGCACTGACGTTCTGTGATTCTTCTGGAGAAACTGAGAAATCTGGAGTTCCAAGGTGTTTGTGTGCGTGCATGCACGTGTGTAGGTGTGGGTGGGTTTTGTGATGGGTATAGGCTGTGAGAGGTGCCGTGGCCTGTGGTGTGGCCTGGGAGTATCAGGGGCCACGTGTGCATTTGTATAACCCTGGGGCACAGCTCTTGCCGGGTGTGGAGCCCTTCCTGCTACGTGACTAAATGAATGGACGAAGGGCTGGCAGGTGCCCAGCAGCGTGATGTAGAAAGCAGAGCAAAGCTTGGGGCAACAGAGGCCCCCGCCACGGTGATGGAGAGCCAGGGCCAGTTCTGGGCCCAGCGTTCCTGGGTCGCTCGGAGCCTGCCTTCTCGTCTAATAAAGGCGAAGCCGCGAATCTCTTAAGGGCTTTGTTGGGTGGGCAGAGCCGAGTGGGGAGCGGTACCCGTTTTTCACAATGATTTCTAGGGTTTTGAGCCAACAACTTGGTAACAGACAAGAAGATGCTGTACCGGCCCGAATCCTAGACTGGCGAAGGAGGGGGGCATCAGGACGGCAGGTGAGCTGTGCACGGGAGCTGTGTGCCTCGGCAGAATAAATGCCAGCTTTGCTGGTGCTTGTGAGAACCAAACACGCGGTGGGCACTCAGCTGGCAATTTTACACGAGGAGTCAAACTAGGTGTTTTCAACGGCTGTGAAAATCGAGGACCCTTGAGGATAAATAATGAAGATCATTTCCCCTTTACGATGGAAGAAACTGGTGTTCAAAGAGATGAAATAACTTGCCTGAGCTTACAAACTCCCTGGATTCATGGTTTATGAATTTACCATTCTTGAACTTCGCTCCATGCGTCAAGCAAGATCTCTTACTCCTAGTATTCCAAACGCTGTAGACCAGTTCTGTCCCTTCTTAGCTTTCATATCACATTCTCCCGTCTGCCTGGTGAAATTACTCGAATGTCTTAACACAGTGAAAATTCATATAGTCAGAAGAGGTAACTTTTTGGAATTAAAGTTTTCTTAGAGTTGGAAACATTAGGTTTGATCAGTGGCTCCTATGGCCATTCATAGATGTTCTTTCTTAGAAAAGGCTTTAAAAAAAAAAAAAAAGAAAAAATAAAAGACTTTTTTTTTTTTTTGGTAGAGCAAAAGAGAGAAAACATTGATTTTTAAATAACAGCCCCAAATCCATTCCAGGGTAGGTCACAAAATCTTGTTTTTAAGAAATAGGTAAGGATGAAGGTAATTCACTCTATGTTAGCTCCGCATTCTGTATATTATAAAAATACGGTACGGTTAATCCTATGCGACTCTGGGAAATCCCTGATTCTTAATTTTCTTCTGTGTGATTTGTGGCTACTTAAGGAACAAATCCCAGGTGAGGCAGGGAGGAGAAGGAAGAGTGTGGGAGAGAGCAGCTGTGAACAGTGCTGGGAAAGGATTCACTGGAGGGACTCAGGGGCCAGGGAAGGAGGCTTGGGTGGGGAGGTCGCTTGCTTTCCCAGGGCTTAGAAGTCGCGATTTCAGCCGCGTCACATGGGCATTACTGTTTCTTTCCTTTTATTAATGAAAGTCATTTCTTTTCTCCTTTGCAATGCATGGTCCATGATAATTGGTAAACTAGTGAATGAGGAGACATTAATGGTGTTCAACAGGTGCTTGTGCTTATAAAGCACTTCTTAGCAGGTGGGACTCTGCGGAGTCTCAGTAGCGGAGGACCGTCCATACAAGAAATGGAATGCCTTTCATTCTTTCTGCGAAACCAGCATTTCTCTAAGGGAATGCTTGTTCTTAAAATAAATACAAAATTTTGCTCTCTTAAAGATTTTATGCAGGTATGGCTTTATCAGAATGTTAAGGTGCCAAGAATTGGAATATTTCATAAGCCATACTTCTAAAACTTGCTTACTTGCGTACATTTCTGGAGTTGTCTTTCAACCATGGTGATTTTGTTAGAATACTATGTGAATTTGGAGGAAAATAAAATGAGGGGATCCCTGGGTGGCTCAGCGGTTTGGCACCTACCTTCAGCCCAGGGTGTGATCCTGGAGACCCGGGATCGAGTCCCAGCATGGGGCCTGCTTCTCCCTCTGCCTGTGTCTCTGCCTCTCTCTCCCTTTATCTGTGTATCTCATGAATAAATAAATAACATTTTTTTTAAAAAAAGAAAAGAAAATGAGCAGCTCTTAACAGTGTTCTTTTATCCATGATTATAGTTATAGATTTTTCTTTGAAAGCCGATGTTAAGTGGAGACAACTATATTGAGGATTTAAAATGTAATTGGTGTTTTGATTTTATTGAACTCTTCAATTTTTAGAATAAATTCAGTAAAACTTTTGGAACAAAAGATTAAGTAAGGTGGATGCAGTTAGTAAATGCAACATATTTTCTGGGTATGTGAACGAAAATCATGAACAGTCACAAGGGCTATAATCACGCTTCCTATTTTTCTATTCTAGATATTTGAATGGTGGTATTTTCGCAAGTACGGAACATCATTCATTGAACAAGTCTCCGTAAGCCACTTGCGCCCCCTCCTGGGTGGGGTTGACAACAACTCCTCCAACAATTCCAACTCCAGCAATGGGGACTCCGATTCCAACAGGCAAAGTGTCTCAGGTATGGAAAGTCCTGTCGTTTGAACACGATTTGCTAACTTTTACTAAATTACTATGATTATAAGACAGTAATAATGTTGTCATTCAAATACTAGTCTCCAGAGGAAAAAAAAATGCAGTGTATTTTCCCAAGGAGTTGACAGCTGCTTACCCAGGAAGTAGCATATAATTATCACAGGGAAAGGAAATCTTTGTTTTGTTTAATTTCACTTTTTCTCCATTTTGGTTTAGCTAAGGATCATTTATTTCGGTCAGTGTGACAAGCCTGAGTTTGCAGCCTCCTTGTCCCTCGTTTCTCGAACTTTATTGAATGTGTCCATTCTCTTCCATGCTAACTGCCGAACGTTCTGTCTAACTAGATGGGATCCCATCACTCCTTTGCTTAAAAGGCTGCTTTGGTTTCCACTCCACTGAAGATAAAGCCCAGATTCCTTAGCATAGCATGAGCTGCTTTCAACCTGTCTCACCAACTTTGGCTTCAGTCACAGTCGTGCCCCTCTCCTTTTCATTTATTGTTCACCATGCCATGTTTTCTCATGGCCCTCTTCCTACAAGTCTGTCTCCCTTTCCCGTGCGTTTGCCCGTCTTTCGTAACCCAGCTCCAGGGTTACCTCTTGAGAAGCCTTCTCTGGTAGGTTGTACGGTATCTCGCCACCTTTGTTGACTTGTAACATTTTTATCTCTAGCAACATTTGTCCAATCACACTGTAATGTTTAAGCTTACTGCTGTATTGCAGTATTTCTAGCACAGTGTCTGCTCCATCATGAAGCTCAGTGAATGAACAAATGATTGCATGCAAGGCCTATAATTTCTCCATTCATAAAAGAAGAGGGAGGAGGAGTATCATCTCCTAGCTTGGTCTCTTTATAGGCTCAGTAAACATTTCCCAGGTCCCTAATATGAACCTGGCCTTATACAGGTTCTTATGAATATGATGATTGCAAAAAAAGCCAAAGTCCTTGTCCTCATGGAACCCTCATGTCTGCTGAAGGAGACATAGTGGTAAGTGCTCTGATTACATGAGGGGGACAGAGAATGCTATGGAGAACATAGGAGGGGTTTCTGACCCAAACTGGGGGGAGAAGTCTGCTTCTTGAAGGGGAAGGCACCAGTTCTGACACTTGATGGATGAAGAGGAAGAAATTAAAGAGTAGATTAGATCTTTTTTTTTTTTTTCTTTCTCCTAGGATAACTCAGTCACATTTCATAACCGTCTAGCCAGGTGATAAGCATGACGGAGCATTGCACATATATTTTATTCCTGTTACTGATCTCGTGCCCTTTCATTAGGCCCTTTGCCAGCCAGCTAGCTGTGAGTGGCAGTGGGCACCACCAGGTACACATTTATTTCATCTTAAAGGGTACACGAGTGGGAGATGGTACTAAGGTAACAAAATTGTCTGGGACTTACCCATTTTGTGAAAGAAACAGAGCCGAGCAAAGGGAAACATTACCCGCTATGCTAACAAGCGTAGCACATGATTCTAATGGGGGCTCCAGATCATTGAGTCATCATCATATAAGCAGTTGTGGATGACTGCCATCACTTTGCATCTTCTGTGAAGACCTCTTGTCTGGTTAGAGTTACTGTAGTCTTTGAATGGTATAAAACGTTGTAGGAAATTAACAGATTAGAAATGGAAGCAGCCTTATTTGAGGCCGTTCTTCATTGCGAGTACATTTTTATTTTCATTAAAATTCTCTACCCAGTTTAAATCTCTTGACATCATTCCTTAATGCAATGAAGAGTTCTTCTAACTATCACTATTATTTTGCTCTCTCTCTTTATGGCTATCTTGAAGTCAGCCTTATGCACCATATAAAATCTTGATGCTATTCTTAGTGCTTTTATGTCAGTTTTTAAAGGGAAGGCCCTAAATCCTTTATGAAATTACATTCAAAAATAATAATCATGGAAATTCCCACTTTTATAGGGACTGAGTTTTCACCTGGCTAAGACTGTTTTTTTTTTTTTTTTAATTTTTATTTATTTATGATAGTCACACACACAGAGAGAGAGGCAGAGACATAGGCAGAGGGAGAAGCAGGCTCCATGCACCGGGAGCCCAACGTGGGATTCGATCCCGGGTCTCCAGGATCGCGCCCTGGGCCAAAGGCAGGCGCCAAACCTCTGCGCCACCCAGGGATCCCAAGACTGTGTTTTTGAATATTATTATTGATTCAGTTCCACTAGTATTTGTTTAATGTCTACTACTGTGCATGCAATATTTCTGTTCACTTCCCATATAATAGATACAGTGTTTATGATCAGATCTCATGACAATGTTCAAATAGTTACATTTAGCAAAGTGGAAATTACCGTATCTAAGTCTGTTTAGGCCTCAATCTACCCTTTGCTCCTTGACAGTTGGGTTTCTAACATTTGGCTAACTCAGTTCAACAGACACGTAAGCTGGTATGGAAGTACCAGATACATGGGACTAATACTTTTTTCCACTTCTCTTTTCCTGTGGTGATTTTTAGTTTTGAATAAGAAAAATATTATTAAAGGACATTGTCTTTTATCTCTACCCTTAATCACTTTCTATTTCATAGTCCGGTTTCAACTAAGTAAAGGAGAAAGTCCGAAATTGAGAGTAATTGATAATACACTTTTTTTTTTTAAAGATTTTATTTATTTATTCATGAGAGACATACAGAGAGAGGCAGAGATACAGGCAGAGGGAGCAGCAGGCTCCACGCAGGGAGCCCAATGCGGGACTTGATCCCAGATCCCGGGATCACACCCTGGGCCCAAGGGAGGCACTCAACCGCTGAGCCACCCAGGCGTCCCGATAATACATTTTCTTAAAGTAGAGGAATTTAACAATTCCTATTCCCTTAATAATAATAATAAAAGAGCTGTTGCCTTATTAACAAAAGGGTGAGTCTTTTGGTTTTCTTGGAGAGTAATAAGATAGCTTTTCGCTAAATCTTACGTGAAATACATGGCTAACAGTCCCATGGGTATTGGAAAGGCAGTTTAATTGCTTATTTGAGAAAAATCATTGTAAAAGCTTTAGAAAATCCCTGAAAATACCAGTTATAAACATCGATCTATATGGGACTCATGGTGTTCAGAGGACTTTTCTTAAGGAATCATTTGTTTTGGTTAAAAGCTGAAAGACCCCCTGGCCTACTTAAGGATGATTTGGGGTGGGGAATGGGAAGTGGGAGGGTTGCGACTATCACAGGGTGGGCTATTTACCTTGTTTAATTTTTGTTTCTGTACAAACTGGCCCGAGTGTAGACTCTTCTGAAATCTGTAGTAATCCTTGTCTGTGGATTGGAGAAGAAATGTAGTTAATTATGCAGCTTCTTAATCTAGCCAAATTTTAGGTTGTTTGGCTTAGGTTAACATTTATGAATATTTCACTTGTTTTGCTTTATTTGGGAGCTAGCCCACCATTTTTTTCATAAATCCTGCTTATGTATTTGCCATGTTACCATGCTTCTCACTGCCATTTCTTAATTCAACTCAGTTTATGAGCTGATAGTGTGTAGGGAGTTACTTATTTATTTAAAGATTTCATTTATTTATTCATGAGAGACATAGAGACGCAGAGACATAGGCAGAGGTTGCCAAAGTCAGGTTTGCCTTCCTGTCTCAAATATTTCATTTTAGTTTCACTTAGTCTTAATGTATATCTTATATGTGTGCATAATAGATATGTACATGGAATAACAACAGTATCTCCCTCACAGAGTACTTTGAGGAATAAACGAAATAGCAAGTCAGAGGACAACCATCAGGCAGTGTCCTCCAGATGAACTGACTTTTCTATGAGTATGATAGGGAAGATGGCCCAGCCCCATGGAGATATGGTTGTGGGTTTAGTGAGGTTTACTCATTAGCTCAGTGATTCACTTTTATGCCCAGGCCTTTTGCTTCTTGCATTTCAAATATATCTCTTGGCTAAATTGCAAATTGCTACATGTCCAGAACCTCTGGGATTGCTCTTTAATAGTCTCAATTAGGGGAACCCAGTTGTCCTCACCACATCGATGTATGTGTTGAAGTGATTTTCTGAGCCAATGCTTATTACATCTTTTAAAATCTTTTGCCACTAAAATTTATGTTCTAGTAGAAATTTGACCTCCAGTTGAATGGTGAAAATGCCTAAAACAGTTTTAGTCCCTGGTGAACATTTATTTAATAAACTTATTTCGCCATTTCCACAGTATGATCGAGTTGAATGGCTTAGGTCAGAAATGATCAATGAGAAACATATCAGAGATACAATAAATATTTAGTCATCTTAGCAATACTTGAAGAGAGTAGAGTACCATCTTGAATAGAGCAGATCAATAAAAATGGTCTTGAAACATCATTATTTATAACTATTCTCATTCTGTCAAAGTGAGGGAATAACACATTTGTTGAGTTGAAAGCTACCTACGTGTTACTTTGTGCCTTTACTACTACTATTTTTTTAAAAATAATTATTTCAAAAGTTAAGAAAACTGCTAAAGTTTGATTACTTAAGATAGTGGATATTGTTACTCTTAATGATTGTTTAAGAGCTTGTATGAAGTAGACAATTGGGTATTTATTTCTGAGATATCAAAGCTAATAAATATATGTCAGAATCATATGTCAGACGTTGACTGGCTTGGGGTTAATCTTGATTGTCATAATACATCTGATGAAACTCTATCTAGGGCCCTTTTCTGTTGTACTTTGGAACAAAATGTTTAAAAGTATTGTTAAAAGTGCCTAACATTTGCCCAGAGGAGTTTTTGAAACTGTTTTTCTAGTGGAAAATTTGATTGATGAAGTCATAGAATTTTTTGAAATATGATGTCACAGGGTCAACAGGTCTGTTGCATATAGTGGATAGTTGGTCAATCTGGACACCAGCCTGTAATCTCATTTATTTTGAACTATAGGGGAAATTATATAGCTTCTGTTAAAGGGGCCTCTCACTAGCTTATGTAAGGAATATAGATGACTTGAGCTTTAAAGCCTCTCGTAGAAGGACTCCTGGGTGGCTCAGTGGTTGAGCATCTGCCTTCGGCTCAGGGCGTGATCCCCGGGGTCCTGGGATCGAGTCCCACATTTGGCTCCCCTGTAGAAGCCTGCTTCTCCCTCTGCCTGTGTCTCTGCCTCTCATTCTGTGTCCCATGAATAAATAAAATCTTAAAAAAAAAAAAAAACCTCTGATAGAAAGGCTTAATGAAGATCAGGCTAATAGCTGTTTGTAATAATATTCCCATCATTATTAGATTTTAGATTCTGGGAAGAGGTGGTAACTTTTGAGTATAACAAGTCTTCTTGGGCTATGAATGAATGAATAATTCATATATTTTAAGGCCCTGGAAGTGAAGATTATATATATATAAACATATATATATATATTTATATATGATATATATATATATTTAATTTTAGGAAAGAAAGGTTCTCAGAGTTGAAGAAATTGGACACAGAGTAATATTTTCTTCCATGTGAATAAAAGCCCTGTGACTTTGGAGCCTCTTGGTTTTTCTGAGAATTAAGTTCTCTTTTTCTTTGAGGACTGTGACAAAGGGAAATCTGTGGTTCTGTCGGTGCATTATTCCTTCCACAGAGCTTCTTCGGCTGGATGCCCTTTTTATTTTTGTTCCAAAGCTATAAGACCCTCCTTCCCCAGGGTCTAGCCCCAGGTCTAATGCAAATAGCCATTCTATGTATGTTTAAACCACACAGTCCTGTGAGCAGTGGGGAGGGCATTCTAGAGGAATGGATGAGTACAAAAGGGATGAAATAACTATTACTGGATGGCAAGTTTTAGTAGGAAATGGTGAGAGAGAAGGCTGAAGACAAGACTGGAGCTTGATTTTAGAAGTCCTTGATAGCAGTAAGCATTTTTTTTTTTTTTATGTTGTCTCCTACGTAAAAACTTATACTCATCCTATTATGAGATCCCCTGCAAAGAGGGGTATCTGTTCTGCAGACTTAGGCAACTAAACAAGTCGTATTCCAATATTTATTGCTCCTCTTACTCTCTCTTTGTTTTTTTTTTTTTTTAAAGATTTTATTTATTTATTCATGAGAGATACAGAGAGAGAGAGAGGCAGAGACACAGGCAGAGGGAGAAGCAGGCCCCATGCAGGGAGCTGGACGTGGGACTCGATCCGGGTCTCCAGGATCAGGCCCTGGGCTGAGGGCAGGCACTAAACTGCTGAGCCACCCAGGGATCCCCGCTCCTCTTCCTCTTGAACTGCGTTCTTGCATGCGTGCTGAGGTCTGAATATTTTTCTCAACATCTGTAGATAGAGCCTCTTCTGTGGGCTGCTACAGAGGGAATCATAGACAGTTTATTACACCGGGAGCATATATTTAATTGAATATTAATGTCAGCAAGCCCTTGATGGAGTCCCTGGCAACTTTTAGGCCCTCTAAAGGGCACTGAAATAGTTGATATTAATGGAGAAGGCAAATTTCCTTTTGGAGGTAAAATTTTAATTCTGACTTAAATAAAAGAATTTATTCCTCAAAGACATGAATAAGATAAGAAACTGGACCTCATGTAGAAAGATTTTACCCTCTGGATATCTGAATTTAACTTCTTGACTTAAATCTTCACATTCTAATACATTTGGCACTTAGAACATCTGTCCTTTTCAGAAAACCATCAGGCAATATGATATTTATGGGCTATGTACTCTAGAGTAATTCCAGACTGGGAGAGTTTTTGTATTAGGGGTAAGATTAGGAAACAGAGTTACAAAGAAGAAATTAACGTAGCTATGACGAATTCAAGGTAAAACTTTGATGGGTTCATATTCAACCTCTAGTCACTTGTTTCTCTAAAAAAATTATTTCTGTTTTGCCCCCATTTGAAGGATATAGCTAATGAAGACATTTCTTATGTAGTCCTATGTCACATATTTTTTCTCATTCAGAATATTTTACATCTGTTAGAGTTACTTAGATCCTCATTTTTTTTTAAGTTTCAGGGATAGTTGAAGAAATTGAACACAGACCACATGTATGACACTAATGTTAACAGTGACTTTTTTTAAAGTTCAGTTCTCCGTTACAAGCTATAAAAAATTTCAAAATGTTTGTGGCACCCCCTGCTGGCTCCCTTGTGGCACTTCCTAACTGAAGATTCTGCTCAAAAATACTTTAGGTATCCGTACTAAAGTCTCTTTGCAGTCATTTTTATTTAGAAACAATTTCATTTGTCTCAATATATAATAGAATTGAAATTTTAATTGAAGGCATTTTGCTTTATAATTTGTCAACTGATACTTGAACAGTGCTTGTCCTTCCAGGCAAATAGAGTAATGTATTCACTGGAGACAAATTGTTTGCCATAAGCTTTTTTACTAAGATTTCAGGTAAAAATTCAACAGGGCAGAAGCATATCCCTAAATGCTTCTGCTTTATTGCCAATAATGCTGCCATGAGCATCCTTTATACATAAATATGTGTGTATGTTTGTTTTGTGCTAAATACGAACCTTGCAGTATTCATAAAGCTTTGAAGAAGAGCACTTGGATCTTGAAAGACATCCTCTGAGAAGATGGTTGGAATGATGAGGACCTAAGAGATATAATAGCCTAAAGGGCAGTGATCATGGTTGTTTGGTGTGATTCAGGCCATGATCTGGAGTTCATTAGTGACCCCTCCAAGGGCCTTTACATTTTTTTTTTTTTAAAGTAATTATTTAAGAAAAGCAATGTTTATAAACATTGAGCAAATTTTAGGAGAGCTCCAGCCCTACTTTAAAGATAAATTTATCTTCTTTAAATAAAAATACGTCTTCCTGTTATGTGTATGTTTGTTTATACCCTTCGTTATGTGTATACCCTTCCTTCACTATTTTAACAAGAATATATTGAGATTACACACAGGGTTTCTCTAGTGTTTTATGTTCTTCAATCTCATGCTGTATCGTAATAGATGATTTAGTTGTTCGTTTTCTCCATTGAGTGCTCCGTGCTCATTGGATGGATGAATGGATGGGTGGATGGGTGGAAGGATGGATGTTGCATTTAACAGGACTGAGAATCTTAATGAATCATCCATGGCCTTTAATGTTCTTTTGATTTCTGCAGTAATTGCTCACTTTTGTGTGTATATGTCTTTGGGTGTGTTATTTTGGCCGACTACACACAGAGAGATATTTTAAGTACTGTTAACTGATTTTATTTTCTAATAAAACATTATTCATTCAAAGAAATGTATTCTGAATCAGTAGAAAGTCTTAATCATAGGCTGTTTAAGAATTGTAGCTTTGTAGCTTATTAGTCATACACTTATAAGACAGTTTTAAAAATTAATAATTGACTTTTTTAAGTCTTGTGGTTCTAAATTTCTGTGGTCTTTGTATAAGAAAGATGTATAGTCTATTAGTCCATGCTAGAATTATAATGTTAGTATAATGATTAATATCTGTATCTGTGTAAGTAAACACTGTTAAGGCTTTAAAACACTTTATTTTCATAGCATTTCTCCCTAAAATAATAACTTTATTAATTTTCTTATTACTACTTTATGGCAATGTGAAAAGAAGTCTGGTGAATTATCACAAGATCACTATTAACGTAGACCCTAAATAAAAATCTAGGGCACTTGCATATTATACTCTAGAGCTTAAGTTGGGTTTACTTTTGAAGTTATTTTAAGATTTTTTTTTTTGAGTAATAGAAAATAGTTTTACTTCTAGCTATATCTTCTATCTGTAATTTTAGAAATAAATTCATAGAATCTGTTTAGATCTCTTGATGACTATTGAAGTTATGAACTAGCTGATTTTGGCATGTACCTTGATTTAGCGAATGAGGAAGCTGGGGCCCAGAGAGATTAGGGGAAATTTTCCAAAGTCCTGGTGCCTGAGCTTTATTTCCTGATTAACCACGCAGAGTTTTTTCCATGTTGCTTCCCATGTAGAGGATAGAGAATAAAATTATCTTATCAAATGGCCAGGAAGGGTGGTTTGCTGAATTAATTAGCTTGTAGTGTCTCTGGACTGTGTGTAACATTTTCATATTTCTCTTTGTTGCAGAATGCAAAGTATGGCGAAATCCACTAAATTTATTTAGGGGTGCTGAATATAATCGGTAAGCATTTTGACAGCTTGGGAAACAAATGGGTCTGGTTCAGAGAGTAAAGACAGCAGCAAATGTTTTTGCTGGTTCACTTAGGGGTCATTGTAAGAGTCTGGGGAGTGCTTCTATTTTTTGATACAGTGCTCACATGTTTTGATTTTTCTGTTTTATAAATATTTTTGGGATTGGAATTGGGATAATATGTTAAAATGTGTAGTTTTTAGAAATTTTCTATTTACAGTTACTCTTTTCATTATGCATTGCACAATCAAAATATTTTGAAGCTGATCTAGAACGTACGTGGGTATGAAGATGTCACAAAAGTTACATTGGAATTTAATTTTGCAGAGGAATTAGGCATATCAGAATTTTCATGGCTTTTGGGAAATGTCTATTTATAATACGAATTAGAGAAAGTTTTCATTAGTTAGTGCTAGTAAAATTTTTAGACAAAAAAATAAAGGAAAATGTTTCCTTCTTTTCTGCTGATATACTTCCTAAAGGGAGAACAGGATGATTATTAACAAAAAACTTTGTTCATTCGTTGGCAAAACTGCCTTAGTGTTTCAGTTGATGTTTTATAGTTCAACTCCTATGCAGCTTAATATTCTGTAGCTCTTGCTTTCTTCTCCCAGAGTGTCTAACCATCTATTTCCCCTTTACCAGGTATACTTGGGTGACAGGACGAGAGCCTTTGACTTACTATGACATGAATCTCTCTGCCCAAGACCACCAGACATTCTTTACTTGTGACTCAGACCACCTGCGTCCTGCAGATGCAAGTATGGACAATCTTTTAGATAGTTGCTGAGTGGGAGGGCTTTTTGGTTTAAGTACTAAGATTACTACTTTTAGAATATCTGCTGTATAAAAACTCAAATGTGTAAAATATCAAATTGGAGATTGACTATTAGAACCCAGAATTATGACACTTAAATAAAGGATTTATCACAATGAAGTATCAATGTAGAAATGAGTCTTCTTTTTAAAATTTAAAATACTGTTTAGAAAAATATACTGACATTGGATTTACATTTTCAACAAATATCAATCTTAAATGAAGATAATTGAATCCTTGCTTGAGGTAGGATGAAGGGTCATGTCTCTCTGATGATACTGTAATTAGAAATTGGGATTCAGTGAATGTAAATGATAAATGAATATATTGTAGTGATTTGTATGCCTATTTATAGGTTCACTAGCATTGAGTGGAAGAAGCATGGCTTTAGCTGTTGGAATCCATATTTGTTTTCCATCCTAGAAAAGGCTTTTGTTTGGCATATATTTCACAATGTTTGACATCCAAATAATTCCACTCATATTTTTTAAATTATCAGACCTAAAATAAATAGATGAAAAACATCTTTAAAAAGAGGAATATGTACATACACCTAAGAAACTAAGAAGATATATATATATATATATATATATATATATATATATATATATATAAAAAACAAATATATACATATATATAAAACAAATATGAAGACTGTCACTTTGTTTTTTTAAAGGTACTCTTTGCCATGGTGGGACATAATAGTCCAATAAATATTCCAGACATTGAGCTTTCCACTATATGTGTGTGTGTGTGTGTATAAAAACTGCTGCAAACTTTGGAAACAGATAGACATATTAAGCAAAAGGCTAAAGCACTTTTTTTCTGACCCAACTCCTAATTCTTCAAATGGTTTTAAAATGTCCTAATACCCAGAGCCTATAGAGTTTGAGAAAATAAGCAATAGAAATTATGTTGTGTCTAAGTAGAAGGAAGAGATTATTAGCAATCTCATCTCAAAAGAGGTAAAATAATATATGTGTCTTAACAACAAATGACACTAATGAGCAAAAGAGATATTAAATCTCTCTTAGAATATCTTTTCCTTTCTTGATTAAGAAACCATAAGCAGTGTGATGAGCATAGCGTAACATATAGACTTGAAGAATCACTATGTTACACTTGAAACTACTGTAACATTGTGAATCAACTAGTACTTCAGTAAAAAAAAAAAAAATCTTAATTAAGATTAAATCTCTGAAATTATAGACCACGGATTAACCTATAAGATTTAGATCTGTAATTTTATGAGCGCAAGAAGGGTTTGATATCATCAACTGAAGGACACGAGAATAGCAAATTAGAGAGTATTTGTGTGACTTTGGAGATTTGGGCTGATCTTAGTAAGTGAAACACTGTCTTGTATTCAGGCTGAAAGCTATTTATTTAACTATTGTCCTGTGTTGAGTCTTCCAAATTATGTGTATTGATGGACTTGCTTTTTTCTCTTTTTCTAAAACAGTAATGCAGAAAGCCTGGAGAGAGAGAAACCCCCAAGCTAGGATTTCTGCAGCTCATGAAGCCTTAGAGATAAATGAGTAAGTGGGGGGAAACTCTTGCTTTTAAAAAAGAAAACCTTATCCTTTGCGGAATGTATTCATGGATGGGATACTTACATGAAATTATGCATTTGGACTTGAGAATTGTTTGGAGGGGGTTATTAATTTGTCAAAAAATTTTTTTGTGATGGTGGGTTTAGTCCTCTTAGAGAGCAGTGTAGTGGCTTTGTTATGACCCTAACGTAAACAGCCTCCAAGGGCTAGCTAGCCCTTTAAGGACTACCTGTGGGATACTGTAAAGACCTAAAACAAATACGGTTCTTGACATATCTAAAACATATTGATGGGGAGATTTTTTTTCAGATGTAGAATGCTCCTCTGTGCCATCACAGTTTTTAGGTAGAGCTACTGGGGAAAAGATAACAAAAACACAAGGTGAAAAAAATTACACTTTAAAAGTATTTCAAGATCAAGATAAAGATAAGAAGAAATGCTGCCTTTAGTGTTGTCAAACATGCTTTGGGTTACCAAGGAAGCCTGAGAAATATCTTCTGGAGATCTCAGAAAATGGGAAAGGTTCTTAAAACTGGAGTCATAAAATCTCAGGGTTGGCAGAGACCTTAAAGGTCATTTAGCTCAACCACCCATCTGGTGCTTGAATCACCTCGACACTCTCCCTGCCAAGTGGTCATTGTTAAACTATTTTATGATTTTTTTTTTTTGAAGAAGGTTACAGAATCTTCTTCGGAGGTCTTAGAAACAAGATTCACTCGAGAGTTGGAAATCCTGCCATTGTAACCTGTTGATCTATTTGGTTTCTGATTCTGTCCATACAACATATTTATTTTCCAGTTTCTTGTCATCTACAAATTTGATATGCCTGCCTTCTGTGTGTCATCCATGTTTCTGATAAACATGTCAGGATCAGGGATAGAGCCCTGTGACGTGACATACAAACTATCCTCCAGGTTCATGTCTTCATGACTCCTCATCCTTCGGTATTGTTCAACCAATTACTAAGCCACCCAAGTTGCACTGTATTCAGCTCATATTTCTGCATTTTGATCTTAAGAATGCCAGTTGTAGCTGTGGATCTTTACTGTGCAGCAAAGTTCTTTAAAGTAAATTAAGCTAGCACAACCTGATTTATTTATTCTTATTGAGTTGAAGCTAGCTTCTAGTGTTCACTACTCTCTTTTAAAAATGCTTGGAGCCCATCCCTTTAATAATCCATTAGAATATCTTTCCCAGTCACTGTTCTGTAGTTTGGGAAGTCTCCCTTCTTCCCTTTTTGAACATTTTTATTGCATTTGTCATCTCATTCTTCTAGCACCTGTCCATTCTTTGTGATTCCTTAACTATCCACAGAGAGCACTTCCATGGCCTGCCTATGGGGTCTGTTGGCTTCCTGGGATTTGCCCATCCCAGTACAGTATTTCATTTAAAATAGATCAGTTATTTGCTATCTTACATCTTTTTACCCACATTAGAGTTTAATTTCTTCTCCCCTTTTCAGCCTGACCATCATGCTCCTTGATAGAGAAGCCAGGGAAAAATATAGGAGTTAGAGAGTTTTGCTTTCTCTCTATTATCTGCTGCTACTAACTATAAACTTTTCTTGTTTTGATGTGGTTGTTGTGTTGTTTGTCTTTTTTGCTTATTTATTTTTGCCATGGTCGTAGAGAAATGGGGGTGGTAACAGGGCTTTAAACATAATTAAAAAACGGGGAATAAATAGATGGTTGTCTCTGGCATGTTGTTTTGTCTTTATTTTGCTTTGCAAGCCTCAGCTAATTTGGAGTTTTAGCTCTCCTGACATTACTCTTACTAGCTCATTCCACTCTCTTGTAGTCCTTCATTACATGCCTTCTTTCCATCTTTTTTTACATGTCCTTTAAAAATCTGACCTTGTGAGAGATCTCTGTGCAGCTGTATTGGTTACTCTATTGTCACCCCTCTTTTCTTCCTGAGAGGCTCATTTGTGACTACGGTTACAGCTGGACATTTGGAAGCTGCCCAACCCTCTTACACCATTTTTTTTTTCCCTTCGGAGTCTCATACCATTGAATCATACCTCTTTTCTTTGAAGTTTTTGAAAGTCCACCTTACCCTCTTTGATTACCCTGAACTCCAAAATGACATAGTAACTCTCTCTGAATGTTCCTATCAATTTCCATTTCACCAACTATTTTTTTCTTCTTGGTCAGAATTAGGTCCAGAGTTGAAGTTCCCCTAATTGCTTCCTCTACCATCTGGGAGATAAAATTGTTACCAAAGTAAGTCAAGAACCTGTCGGGTGCCCTACTTCTAACCAAATGAGACTTCTTCTAGCAGATATCTGGATGGTTGACACCCCCATCACCATACTTTCTTGCTTCTGTATGTGTACTGTGTTGTGACAAGGATGCATCATCTATATCTTCCATCGAGCTGAGCAGTCGTTCTGTACTCCCCAACCATTAGCACTTCTATTGCTCTTTCCTTTCTCCTTCACTCACAAGCTCTTAGCATGTTTCTACCCCAGACTCATGACTTTCCACATAGATACATGTTTTCTTGGCTAGTAGTGCTACTCTGCCTCTCCTCCTAAGAATACTGTTTGAAATATAAATAAATAAAGCAAGCAACTTGCCCTAACCTGTCTTGAATTCCCAGCCCACTGACTATAATCTTACAGCTAATTCCTCTGATACTATATCTACCACTCAATATTATAGTCTCAATTTTCACTTCATTACCCTTGACCCATATTTATATGTCAGCATCTGAAGCCTTAAATGTTGCTTCCTGATGCCTGTCCCAGTTTTCTCCAGTGAATCGCTGGGCAGTTTCTGCATCATGATTGTTCTTTCTGAGCCATATATCTGCTGCCCTCCGTAGTAATTGGTTTTACAGCATTTTTCTGGGCATTGTTTCTCCCTACAGCACTACATTATGTTTAAAGCCCCATTGATCAGTCCTGCATGAAATTAGAGGGATTGACTAAAGAATTGACAAGACCCCTCCTCAAGGCTAAGATTGACTGGTAACCCCAAACCTCCCATTAGCTGTAAGTTCAGCCTCCTTTTCCTAGCTGGGCTGCCGTAGTTTATGAGCAGTAAAAGTAACATTTGGTTTCACTCTCTGTTTATTTTCTCTCTTGTGGTCTGATGGAGATTCTGATAAGTAGGGAAATGACCACAAGAGAGGTGGTGGAGAAGAAGGGAAGCAAAGGGATCCGTGCAGATCGGGACCTGTATGGTCTGCCCCGGCCTCACCGTTTCCTGTTACATTCCCTTTCTTTGGCGGTTGGGTTGTTCTGATATGATTGGGAAGGTTGAGATTTCCAAGAGTTCCCCTTGTTTGTTAGTTAACTGCTTATCCTTTCTGGCTTCCTACCTTAGAGGTTGTTGAAAGGATTAAATGAGACGATATATGTTAAGTGCCTGGTACAGTGCTTACCTTATACTAAGCAACAGGTGGTAGCTCTTACTGTTAAAGGCGTGAGATGAATGAACTCTCGTTCACTGCTGAGGCGGAATCAGATTTTGAGCTCTGCAGAAATAACATTACCTGTAGGTTCTTCTAGTGTTCTCTGACCAGAAAATCAGTGCTGACTATAATGAGATGGTGAAGCGCTGCTTTTTTTTTTTTAAATGAGTAACTGATCTGATTTAATGAACTTACCATTCTGAAGAAATCTTTAGACTGGAAAGAATTCGTGTTTAGTAAATAGAAGGAAACTTTCTGTAGGCTCTCAAACCTTGAGAGCTGGAAGGAGATCTTCCACAACAGCTATTGGTCATTGCCTACGTCAGTTGACGCTTACTGAGTGTGGACCCCATGCCAGCTACTGTACTAAGCACTTCACATGCATCACCTTACTTAACCTTCGCAACAACACTGTGAACAGTTAGATTCCATGTCGTGCTCCAGCAGGGAGGCAGAGTAATAACTTGCCCAAAGTGATACACTAATAAGGGGCAGAGTCCCCTTGTGAGCCCCACGTTCCTAACACTACACACCCTACCTTTCAAGCTAAAATAGAGACATTTCTTTTGTGTCATTTTTGTGTCAACAACTACAAACCAGGGGTGCATGAACCAGTTGGCCACTCTGCATGTTTTGGCATAACTCCTTGCCCTTCTGCATGCACTCCTACAGCTGCTGCAGTGTCCTTGGATTTGTAATTGATGGTGGCTATTATCTGAATGGACAGGTGTGCGACTGCTTATATTCTCTTGGCTGAAGAGGAAGCAACGACCATTGCTGAAGCAGAAAAGCTGTTCAAGCAGGCCCTGAAGGCTGGAGACGGCTGTTATCGGCGTTCACAGCAGCTACAGCATCACGGGTCCCAGTACGAAGCCCAACATAGTAAGGCTTTCTCCAGGCTGACGTGTTGGGGGGTCAGAACTGTGACATGGTTAATCGGAACGAGAGGTTAAGGCCAGTTCAAAATGTGATTCTCATAGATGAGAGTAAATACTAGTTTTTCTCTTTATTTTTTTTTCTCTTTTTCTTTCTTTCTTTTTTTATTTTTCTTTCCTTCCTTTTTCCTTTCTATTAATTTTTTTCCTTCCCATAAGAGCACATTGCATAATTAATTTATAGCTTCATTACTGTTCACATTCATTTTCAGATTCTCTTTCCTAGTCTTTAGATTCTTAACTCCAGAAATAAATGGTAATAAACTTTGATGGTAACCTTTTTTCTCCTCAGAATTCTTATGTATTTCTGTTTACTAGTTATTTCTCTGCCCCATAAGTTAGATAAGGCCTACTTGGGAAACAGGACTTAAATTCGTGTTAATGTAATCAAAGATTTTCTCTTACAAGTCTTCTGCAGCATGGGTTTAAATAGGACAACTAAGAAAATCAGTTATTGGTGATTATCTCAGTATTTAGCTCATTTGTATTGGCTTCCAGAGATTAAAAAAGCTGAGTTCCTAGTTATTTATCTTTTTTATATTAAAAATAGTGACTGCTTTTATTTAAAATTCCTGTTTAAAATGAGGTCTTTCACTTTAGTAAACAGGGGAGCAGTTGATATTTTTGGGGAAGGGTATATATAAAAACAAGACAACAAAATCATTTCTGGAATACCTGAAGCCTCTGACTTGTCAGATTTTTGGTTGTTTAAGTAGAAATGTAATAATCCTTCCATTGTCCATTCAGACTTCAGGTTGTTTCCTTTGGGTAGAATTTCTCACCCCATTTTCCCCACCAGCATCTTGGAGAGTAGGACTGCATCTCCTTTGTATTTGAGATTATAAAATTGAATTTTAGTGCTAAACTTGGATTTGGTGCAGAGACTGAGTGCATTAGTCCTTAGGACTAAGGTACAGTGAGATCCTTGATCTTTGTGTATATACATGAGTATGCCCACACAACATAATAATACATGAGTTTTATTTGCATTCTGCAGTATGTATGTTAATCAAGTCTCTAATCACATCTGTATCTTGCCTTTTTTTTTTAAAAAAAATGAATTTTGTAGGCATTGTATAGTAATATCTATTTTGTGAACTAAACGAGAATTAACACATAAAATTACATTATCTATAACTTTAGAAATTTTCTTTATTTCTTTTCTTCTGTAAATTAAATCCTTTCAACCTATTGCCTAAATCTATCCAAAAAATATAATCACATCTTTAAAATAATTTGTAGGCACTTGGCAGATTTTCAGCACACATCTTGTTCTCATTGTTTAAAACTTGAAATGTTAGGACTTGGGTCTTAACATCTTTTAATAGCTGCATATTATACATGTACTTAATCTATAACAGGTGTGTCATATTTTTCTAAAACATGGTAATTTTATTGAGGATTAAATGCATGCATGTTCTCACTGGTCTAGAAACATATCCAAAAAGACATATAATTAAATAAAAGATTAAGATGAGAAGTTGTTAATGTACTTTTTAAGAGCCATTTTAGTGACTATTATTATAACCAGTTAGCTTGTCAGTGCTTTCTCTAACACTAGGGTAGTTTTCATTTTGTTGCGTACTCTATTGTCATATCTGGAATGTGTTATATTGCCATCTAAAATACACTGCTTCGGGGACCTGGAGATGATTATGATGTCACTGGTGTTAAAGGAAGAATAATATAAAACAGAAGTTCAAGATGAGGCTTCTCCAGACTTTAATGTCAAGAAGGAAAAAAAATAGTTCATCAAGATGCAACCTGAGATTCACCTCTTTGCATCTCCACCAAAAGCATGCAGATTTGAAGAATATGGAATTCTTGCTTATAAACCACATTCATTGTGGGTATGTTCATTTTCCCAGCACGTTGTGGCAGATGATTTTATTTATCAAATATTCAACATCCTGATTCAAAGGCATGGATTAGGTAATCAGTCACGTGAATTGACCTTTGGAAATCTAAGCACCTTGACTACACTGTATGCATTTTACTATTAGCACAGTTAACTGTCAGTGCTCCTGGCAGTAAGAAAAAGCCAGAGGAGCACTCTGTTCTCTCTGAGGTTTTCCTTTAAGGGCATGGCAAATGGGCCTTTGTATTTTTTCTTGCTACTCAACTGAAAGCTTTTGTATTTTTAAATTTTGGTATTTTATATTTCCTTCTTCAGGACGAGATACCAATGTCTTGGTCTACATCAAAAGAAGGCTAGCAATGTGTGCCAGAAGACTCGGGAGGACCAGGGAAGCAGTGAAAATGATGAGAGATGTGAGTTTGAATTTGTGTTTGGGAACAGTAGCAATGCACCTGACTTAGAGAGGAGGAGCCGACTGAATAGCCTTTAGCAGAGAGCACCAGTGATAGTGCGGTGGTCCCGTCCAGTCGTGCTGGAGCCGGCCAGTCTGGGATTCAGCTCTAGCTCCCAGTGTATTAGATGAGTGATCTTGGTTGGGCAAGTGACTCACTGCTCTGCGCCTGCTTCCTCATGTATAAAATGGGAATAGATAGTGAGAACTTTAACGGTAACAATATTAATAACAAAAATAATGACTGCTTAGGATTGTCGTGAAGATTAAATGAGATAATATATGCAGAGCTTTCCATAGAGTGACTGGCATATTTAAGGAAGTGTCAGTACATGTCCTTGTAATAAAACCTCTGGAGCTGTAGCCAGAAGCCAAGAATGACATCAGCCATTTTAGCTAACTGACTTTTTGTGTGTGTGTATGGTGTTAGGAAGATTTGAATAAACTGTGGATCTAATTGCTCCCCTCAAGTTTAATAATAGTATGATCTAATCTGATTGAAGTCATTTCAAGCATTTTCCTAGATTCTTGAATCAGGATATTTTATTAGTAGTAGTCAACAGAAGAAGAGAGGAAATAGCTAAGAGTTTTAAAATGAAAGGGAACTAAGGGAGGTTATTACTCGATAAAACGGTGGTTTTTAGGCAAACCGATAGAGGAACTTTGACTTCCACATTTCCTAAAATATTTCTTATTTTTTCATAAAGAAATGGACACCAATGGGAATTGTATTTATAAACCATTTTCTTTTTAAAAACAATTTCAGAAAACTTTTGCCAACATTTCATGCATCTACTGTCTTCCCGAAGTCAGGAGACACAGGTAACCTCCTCTTATAAAATTGAAAGAACCAAGGGGCAAGATAAAAGTGGAATCTTGCCCAGTTCTCAGCTTTTGGGTTTGAGAACAGGACTGTGTAAACCTAGTGAGCCTTTTGTCAGTTTATCCCTGGAAGGGCAGTTATTCATATAAATTCCCAGTTGCTCTGGCATGGGGCGGCTGCACTCCAGGCCCACCCCTAGTTATTTCTGCAACTTACAGTGTAATGTGGAGGTCGAGTGGGATCTGTGCCTGGGTCTGGCTCCTCCATAAAGCAGCATTATACCCCCCAAACCCGAGGAGAGGAATAAGAGGAGGGAGATTCCATGATAATTCTGTTTGACTGAAGGTGATAGATGCTTCATGGGCAAAGCCACTGCAAAGGGGTTGTCCCAGGATTAAGTTCTTTTGGTTGGAGGAAGAATTTAAAGAATGTTTGTTATATAGTATAAGTGCTAATTTTTATAAAAGGAGAGTTCTGTAGAGACATGAACTTGCTCTCAAAGCTTTTTAAGTTGCAGAGAAATTTCATCTTTTGACCTAGGGTAAAAAATCGACCAGTCAGTTTCTTTGTCTCTGAAAGAGTTGAAAATTTTATGAAGGATGGGATATTTACCTTAAACTGGCCCAGCCACATTCAGCCTTCTAACAAGGCGTTTTAAATTTATCGCCTCATCTTCACCTTAGTTTAGCTTGGGACGGGCATGCACGGAGGAGCAGATATTGGTGATTTTCTTTATTATATGCTGAAGCAACTTCATAGGAGAAACGAATTGGGGTGATTTTAATTCCAGTTTTTTCTGTCAGTCTCATTCCGATGGTTATCAATTGTGGTACGTGCATATATGGTTTCACATGATTAAAACCCATACAGCCATGCTATGGTTTAACTTTTATTTAACATTATTTTATTTTATTTTTAAAAGATTTTATTTATTTATTTATTCATGAGAGACACACAGAGAGAGGCAGAGACATAGGCAGAGCGAGAAGCAGGCTCCACATAGGAAGCCCGACGTGGGACTCAATCCCGGGTCTCCAGGATCACACCCTGGGCCGGAGGCGGTGCTAAACCACTGAGCCACCCGGGCTGTCCTTTAACATTATTTTATATTTACAATTCCATTTATTTGACTTAGTCCATATATAGATCTTGGGAGGAAAATCTGGGATGCAGAGAGTAAGAATAAGCACTGGGCAGAGAGTAAGAAAACTTAGATGTGAGTCTCAGCTTTGCTCTTTACTAGCTCTGTGACCCAGGGCAACTGCCTTCTTTTACGGGCTTTTCATTTGTCTTTTGTAAATTGTGGTTAGTGACTCTTACCTAACAGGGTAATTGATGGAAAAATGAGGAGAATGAAATAAAATAATACGAGTACACTTAGCATATGATAGACAGGCTTACATTTTTTTTCCCCTATTTTTTCCTCCATTATGTAAGTATGATGTAATTTGCTTGACCATTCCCCTGATGGACATTTTGAGATATTTCTGATTTTTTTTTCTTGAATTTATCTAACAGTAAATCAAGCAATCTCTTTTTCTCTCTGTACACACACACACACACACACACACACACACACAGATATATGTACATGTGTATCTGTATTTATATATGTATTTCTTGGGCTACTTTCCTTAAAAAAAAAAATCTGTTGTGTTACTGGAATACCAATACATGTTGCCTTTTGACTGGGTGTATAGAGCATCCAGTAGATATGGGCTCTACTCTTGTACCAGTCCTGGGAGGGACACTGTGGGACATTGTGTAGATGTGTTTCTAAGAGAAATATTCACAGAGCTCTTTTCTTTACAAACTCCTGGCACCTGAACGGAGGAGCGGAGGTTGCTCTGTCTGTTGAAGCTGCATCTGGTTTCAGCCTGGTGGGAGACAGTTGATGGTCAGACCTGACTCTTCTCAGGTCAGGGGTCACACATAAATGGGAACTTCAGTGGGGGTTTACTGCCTTAATAATATGCACATAAACCATCTTGCTGCAAAGGTTTCCCCTGATAAAACACACGCTGGATTCCAGGCAGCCTTGCTGATGAAGCATTAAGGCAGGAGGATCTAATTTCTCCTTAAGACACAGTAGTCCCACCCTCTGTGCATTGGTTGAAACCTTCCTGGAGCGGATTTTAAGGTGGAACCAGAAATGGTAGAGTCAGAATGCCTTCCCTGTAGAAAGTAGACTCTTCAAAAACAATTCCCTGGAAATCCCTTCAGGAAGGGAAAACTGTTAATTGGTGAGATAGCCTGAAAGAGAACGAATGGGAATTCTGGGAAGGCCAACTGTAGATGATTATGGATCTAATAAAATATTGATAGTGTGAGTGAAATATTAATGAAGTGAGAACGCGGAAGTTCCTTAATGTCAAGATTCATGGCTTCTCATTTTAAAAGCAGCACATTAATATAAAAAAAAATAAAAACAACAGATTAATTACTTTGAAGTCTCAAGATGTTTTCTCAAAAAAAAAAAAAAACTCTAATTAGCTTCCTTTTGCAGTCAAGAATATGGAAGCACCTTATTGAAGGAATGTTTTTGGCAGTGGGTAGAGCTGCCAGAGAGCATGCTGGCTTTTGAATTTTACTATATGGTATTATTTATTATTTAAAATGAAAAGAGTTGCATTTTATGCTTTTTTAAGTTTACTTATTATTTATGTCAGAGAGAGAGAGAGAGAGAGAGAGAGAGAGAGGGAGAGGCAGAGACACAGGCAGAGGGAGAAGCAGGCTCCATGCACCGGGAGCCCAACGTGGAACTCGATCCCGGGTCTCCAGGATCGCGCCCTGGGCCAAAGGCAGGCGCTAAACCACTGCACCACCCAGGGATCCCTGTTTTTTTAAGTTTAAAGAAAAGTTTTTTTGTTCTAATTTTAATCTTGCCTCTTTAACATTTGATATAGGACACAATTTCTTCTTTCTTTTTAACTTTTTACTTTTTAGCTAACCTCAACTTTTGTTGTTGTTCCCCCCCCCCCAACTCCACCCCCCTAGTTTTCCTGGCCCTATTGGAGTAGATTTGGAATGGAATTCACAAGGCTGACTGTTTGGTCTGGCCCCTTAACCATACCCTGTCAGGACTATCGTAGAGAAACTGGCACGGATGGGATTGCTTGCCCATAGGAAAGAACCTAGGAGCTCCTCTTGCTCCAGGTCATTGGGTCTAGCTAGAGTAGGGCTTCTCAGTCTTTGTTCAATTGACATTTTAGGCCTGTAAGTCTTTGTTGTGGATATTCTGTGCCTTGTAGGGTATTTAGCAGCATGCCTGGCCTCTACCCACCAGATACCATAGCAACCTGCCCCCTTGTTACTCTCCAGTGTGACAACTAAAAATATCCCTAGATATCTCCTGGGGGGCAAAATCATTCCCATTAAGAACCACTGACTTGGAGAATCCTAAAACGAGTGGATCTGTTTTGGGGCAGACATTGGGTTTTTATTCAGTCTTACTGTTGGTAGTCTGAGCTCCTACTGTGAGCACAGTGTTCTTTTTTTTTTTTTTTAAAGATTTTATTTATTTATTCATGAGAAACACACACACACACACACACACACACACACACACACACACAGAGGCAGAGGGCTCCTATCAGGAGCCCGATGTGTGGGACTCGATCCTGGGACCAGGATCACGCCCTGGGCCAAAGGCAGACGCTCAACCACTGAGCCATCCAGGCGTCCCGAGCACATTGTTCTAAAACATCCCTAGAATTGATCAGTTCCTGGGACCAGGCTGGTTTGGGAGGCTGTTTGTCTTAGATGGGATTACCCAAAGAGTTACTCCAGGGCATGAAGAGTAAATGAACTTGAAGATTTCGGTGGGATTGTGGTTGGAGTGAGGAGAGAGAGGGGGAGAACATGAGGGCCTGAGGTGGGGTAGTGACCTTCCTTGCCCCTTGTGCATGCTTCCACACCACTTTTTGCCTCTCTTCCCTAAAATCCACAGCTCCTTTGACAGTGGACCATAGGCCCTCAGACTTTATCACCTGTTTCCCCTCTCTTTTGTAGTTTTCTGCAGATCTCTGTCATTCTCCCTCATTCTTCTTTCACTCTTTCTGCAGCACTGCCTCTTTCAATAGCTTGGCCTCTCATTTGACACAGATCATCACAACCTTCTTGAAACATTTTATTTACTTGCTTTTTAGGAGACCAGGCTTCTCTTCGTTCTCCTAGAGTGTCACAATCCATAGGAAAGTACCCCAAACTTGGTGGCTTAAAGAACAGAAGTGTATTTTCTCACAGTCATGAAGACCAGAAAGTCTGAAACCAAGATGTGGGCGGGGCCGTACTCCCTGTAAAGGCTCTAGGAAAGAGTCCGTTCTTGCCAGCCATCCTTGGCGTTCCTTGACTTGTAGGCATATCACTCCAATCTCTGCCTCTGTCTTCACGTGGCATTCTTTCTCGCCGTATATCTGTGTCTTTGTGGTCAAATTTCCATCTTCTTGTAAGGACACCACTCATGTTGGATTTAGAATTGGATATATGACCTCACCTTAATTTGTTACATCCACAAAGACCCTGTTTGCAAATAAAGTCACATTCACAGAATCCAGGGGTTAGGACTTCAAAATTTCTTTTGGGAGGACATAGTGCCATCCACAATACCAGGTCATATTCTATAAAAGCAAAATATAGGTATTCTGTATATACTTTCATTCTCTCTAAAAATAGGGTAGAAATGTGGATATCAAAGAAAAAAAAAATCCACCTACCTAAAATTTGAGCTTAAAACAAACCTGTGACTTGTTTATTACTATGCATATACATTCCCTAGGGAAGTAACATTATTTTTAAATTAATGTAAATTAAAGTGAGTTATATTTAGAAAATTATTATAGATGTTCATTATATATCCCTTTTAGGTCATTAGTGGTATCCTATGGTGTGAGCAATTGACTTTTGAGGATTAATTTAACAGCACTAATAGTAAGAGGATGCCCTTTAGATGATTTGTGAAGAGTAGCACTTCTGTTGAAAGCATACTTTAGAAAATATACACCTCTGGGACTAATCAAAGCCTTTGGAGCATTAAGGACTGTTGATTTGCATTTTTGCCTACTTATGATCATGAAGAAAAACCTTCATAAAATCAGTGATTTGTAAAAGAGAACTACTATGCCATTCCCAAGTTGTTTTAAAATCTCATTTTAGGGAATATTCTGTAACAGAAATTCTGTTTTTATTGCATAAAACAATTTTTTGGAAAAAAACTTTCTAGGAGGAAGACTTTAAATGAGTATTTTGGGAGTTAATTTCTATTCTCTTTTATCATTTTCCTCAATCTTAAATTCTAGTTTTGTTCCTTTCTTTTATCTTTCTATTCAGCAAGACATATTATTTCCCTCTATCAATATCCCTCTTTTTTTTTCCCCCTTAAAAGTGTCATGAGTTACTGTGGATAACTTGGCTGATGAATAAATTTAGAAGATGGTCAGTTGATTGTTGAAAGAAGTAAAGTAACATTATGTGGGGCCGGGCATGGGAAGAGTAGTATTTTAATACCTTCAGGCAACCAAGTTGAGCACAGTTGCTTTCAGGCTCTTAAGAGAACCAGATAAATCATTGAACTAAAAACAAATTGTACAATGAAATATGTTCATTCCTAGTGAGTGTTCCTGTGGTGATTGTTGGCATGTTTCTAGATTCTGTCTTTGCTGAACTTACAAATAAAGAAAGAAATGAATCTTGAAAGCAAATGCTGTAAATAAAAACTCATTGATCTTCAAAGTTAGACTTTACATGAACCCTTGCTTTTTTTAAAATTTTTTAAATTTATTTATGATAGTCACACACACACAGAGAGAGAGAGAGAGAGAGAGAGAGAGAGAGAGGCAGTGACACAGGCAGAGGGAGAAGCAGGCTTCATGCACCGGAAGCCTGACATGGGATTCGATCCTGGGTCTCCAGGATCGCGCCCTGGGCCAAAGGCAGGCGCTAAACCGCTGCGCCACCCAGGGATCCCTAACCCTTGCTTTCTATCATGACTTGTTTTTCTGGATTGGCCTGAAATGTCATCTAAGATGACTTATTTAGTAAATAATTGGCAATTAGTGATTTACATAGAAAGGAAAAGTGTTTAAGAGCAAAAAATGGCTTTGTTAATTATTGATTTCCCTACTTGCATCAGTAAGGATGAACCATGGTTTTATCAGCATTGTATTCTGTATTCACTCTATGAAGCACAGATGGTAACTAGTCCCCGACGCAATTGAGAATTGTTTAGAAATAGTGTTATTTGGGGCAGCCCGGGTGGCTCAGCGGTTTAGCGCTGCCTTCAGCCCAGGCGTGATCCTGGAGACCCGGGATCAAGTCCCACGTCAGGCTCCCTGCATGGAGCCTGCTTCTCCCTCTGCCTGTGTCTCTGCCTCTCTCTCTCTCTCAGTCTGTGTCTCATGAATAAATAAATAAAATCTTAAAAAAAAAAAAAAAGAAAGAAATAGTGTTATTTTATTTACCATTAGCTCTTATCATTTACACAGAAGTCTTACTTGGACATAATAAATACATGACTGATACATTAACTGTCACTCTCACGCTTTTTCATATGCTGGGCCCAGATTTTCTGAGGTGGTGAGTAGTATTTACTGCTGAGTGAAACCTTGGATATATATGGCTGGCCCATGAGCAGTTCTAGGCATGTCAGGGCCTGTCCTCCGGGAGATTGATTTAGTGTCCCTCCTCCAAACTCCTCTTCTTGACCTCCTTTCCCAGGCATTGATCTTCTGCTTCTGCTTTATAACTATGTCTATAACCAGTTCTCTTGGAGTCCTGCTCTTCTGCATTTCACCTTCCCCGTACTCAATCCTGGTTCTATTCAGTGGCTCCATTCATGCCCACCGGATAGACGTCTGGTTCCAGATCTTCTCTCTTTCTTTTTACCCTACAGACCTGGTTTATTCTTGCGATACCCAGATTGCACCGAACCATTCATCCTTTCATTCATTCAATGAAAATGTATTAAACTTCATTTCATGCCAGGTATAATTAGTGAAAAACAAAGACCCCTGATCTTATGCATTTAACATTCTAGCAGTGAGAAGAGACAAAAAGCAAACAAACAAAAAAACCACAAAAAGACCCACAGTAATTGTATATTTTTGTAATATATTAAAAATTGATAAATTCTGGTGAAAAACAAAGCAGAGTAGGAAAAGGAGGATTAGGAAAGCTCGCGGGCAGAGAATAAGGAGGCCATGGAAGTCCCAGGTTCGATAGGATCTGGTATGTGTCATTTTGCACAGCGAGCATCCTATTTAAAAAGATGACATTTTACCAAAGACCGAAGGAGGTGCAGAATTTAGTCATGTGATGTATGCTCCAAGGCTGTGAGGCAGGAGTATGCAAAAGAGTCCTGGGTGGATGGAGGGACGGGATAGGGTTTGTGGACTGTAGTGGGATAGGGTTTGTGGTCTGTAGTAAGGATTTCAGCTTTTTCTCTGGCTGAAATGGGGAACTTTGCAAGGTTTTGATCAGAAGAATGACAAGGCCATTTTTAATTTTTACAGGATGCTGTGTGCAAGGGAGAAGCAGGGAGATAATCAGACGGTTCTTATATTAATCTTGGTTAGAGACAATGGCTACTCGGGCCAGAGCAGTAGCAGAGGAGGTGGCGAGAAGTGGTCAGATTCTAGATGTGTTTTGAATGCAGGGCCAACAGCATTCGCTAATTGATTAATATGCCCTGTGAGAAAAAGTCAAGGATAGTCCTAAGGATTTTGTCTTGGAAAGAGAAGAGTTTTTATCAGTTAGACGTGGAAGCCTGCAGATAGAACAGTTTTTGGGCAGGGGTGAAGGGGAGGAAGGTTAAGAAGGTTAGTTTTGAACATGTTAATTCGAGGGAATATATATACTCATTTTTATCTTAAATAATTGCTTCTTGATCTTTCTGTGGACCATAGCAAATTTTTGCTTGGTTGAGATGAGGAAACCATTAAAAAGACAAAGAGTAATAGGACGTCTGGGTTTGATGGACTCTCTTCTATAATACAGTTGGTGAGGAACTCTCATCATAAGTACCACCCCGTTTCAAAATGCCAGCAAGATACACCTGAAGTGGTTGCAGAGAAACCATAACCATAACAATCTTGTAAAATATATAATACAGCGGCATGTGTATGTTTAGCTTGTGTGTGTGTGTAGATTTCTGTTTCTTACCATTTTCACTTAATACTGTTTTTCAGGTCTGTCCATTTTTGCTCTAGGGACCTCTAGTATATAGTTTGTAGTGGGATTGCCGGATATGACGGCATATGCGTATGGGATATCATTTCATTATGCCCTGTCAGTGCATGCTCCAGAATGGCTGTGTCTATGACTGTTTAAATTCTCATCAGTGATACATGACTGTGCCCTTATATCTCAATACGAGGCTGTTTTAAGCGCTATATATGTTATATATATTTCAAATTTATTGCATATAACTATGCATAATTACTTCATCATTAAAAAATACCATGTAGGGCAGCCCCTGTGGCGCAGCGGTTTATCGCCGTCTGCAGTCCAGGGCGTGATCCTGGAGGCCCGGGATCGAGTCCCACGTCGGGCTCTCTGTATGATGCCTGCTTCTCCCTCTGCCTGTGTCTCTGCCTCTCTCTCTCTCTGTCTCTATGAATAAATAAATAAAATCTTAAAAAAAAATACCATGTAGCTTTTTCTTCTCTTTTTATTTTGTATTCTGTTTCTTTGCTGCTTTTTACTTTTATTTTCCCTGATTAGGGGTGTTTCTATTTTATTAATCTTTTCAAAGAACTAGGATTGGGTTTTATTTATTTTCTCCAGCCATTGGCCTTGTCAGAAAAAGACATTTTTGTCTTTATTCCAGTTTTTTCTACACATATTTGTACTATTTTGTTCTCTTTCTCTTCCCTCCTTCATCCTGTGTTTATTGCCTTTTTTTTTTTTTTTACCAATTTTTAGGTTGAACACTTAGCATCATTGAATTTGATTGAAATTGAATTCCCTTTCAATTTCATCTTATCCCATATAGTATGTGTTTACTTCCTTGCCATTGATTTGTGATTTTTTTTTTTAATGTTATGCTTAGAGAACATAGATCATACAGTACTGATTTGGGGGGAATTTATGGATGCTTTCCTTTGAAGCCTAGTATATGGCCACTTTTTATAAATGTTATATCTATTTAAAAGTCGGTATGTATTTACTAGTTTGAACTTATTATTCATGTTATTTGAATCTTCTGTATGTTAACTTATTTTGTCTTCTTGCTCTATGAGTTTCAGAGAGGAATATGATAGAATATTCACCATTTTTTATTTATTTGCTTTTCCTACATTGCTTAGTTAATTGTTGCTTTATATATTTTGATGCTATATTGTTAGATGCGTTCATGTTGATTATTCTGTCTTACTGACACAGCATTAAGAGTATATAATGTCCATCTCTTGTCTCTTACTTTTTTCCTGCCTTAATTTTCTTTGTAACTTGTATTAAAAGTGAATGTTCTAGCTTATATGGATTCATATTTAGTTCCATTTTTTTTTCAGGTTTTATTTATTTATTTTGTAGAAAGATAGAGAGCGTGAGCAGGGGGAGGGGCCAAGGGAGAGAGAGAGAATCTCAAGCAGACTCCATGCAGAGCACAGAGCCTGATGTGAGGCTCAATCCCAGGACCCTGAGATCATGACCTGAGCTGAAACTAAGTCAGATGCTTAACTAACTGAGCCACCCAGGCACCCCCTCCCCATTTTTTTTTAAGAGTGCATGGATATTAAGGGTGGGAGGGCAGAGGGAGAGGGCAAGAGAGAATCTTAAGCAGGCTCCATGCCCAGTGCAGAGCCCAACAAAAGGCTCAGGACCCTAAGATCATGACCTGAGCCAAAAATCATGAGTTGGATGCTTAACTGACTGAGCCACTCCAGTTCCAAATTTTATAATCAAGTTTTCTGTGACTTTTTGATGGACCATTTGGATCTGTAAAATTTTTGCCAAATACTGTCTTTATTTATTTATTTATTTTTTAAATTTATGATAGTCACAGAGAGAGAGAGAGAGGCAGAGACACAGGTAGAGGGAGAAGCAGGCTCCATGCTGCTCCCACACCGGGAGCCCGATGTGGGATTCGATCCCGGGTCTCCAGGATCGCGCCCTGGGCCAAAGGCAGGTGCCAAACCGCTGCGCCACCCAGGGATCCCCCAAATACTGTCTTTATTAATTGTAGAGTTTTGTACCTTTGGTTGATATGTTTTTCCCATTTGTGTTTATTGTCATTATTATTTTGTTTAGTCATTTTTGCTGTTTTTCATGTTTTGTATCTGTCATACTTTCTGTCTTCCTTTCTTCTCTTCCACTGAATGGATCTGCTGGTTAAACATTTAAAATTTTTGTTTCATTCTTTTTGTGGTCCCTACTTACTAAAATCTATACTTATATTTATGTTTCTTGATCAGTTATTAAGCTTACCAATATATATTATCTTCTCCCTAATGATACACTTAACTTAGCCTATAATTGTCCCCTCTCTAGACTCATATAGCAACCAGGGAAACTTTATCCAGCTCTTTCCTCTGTGAAGATGTACAGGAAGGACCTGTGTCTCTCTTGAATAAATAAAAATAAAATCTTAAAAAAATAAGACAGTAATATAATTGAGAATGATAGTGTGTGTGAGTATCTACAGGAAGGGCAGTATCTGTGAGATGTACAGGAAGGACCAATATCTGACTGACTGCTGGTTTGGCAGGGCTGCCTCTGACCAGAAGCCAGTGAAGCTGTTGACTTCTAGGATGGACAGAGAGACAGCTATTGGAAACAGACATACTGGCTGACCTGGCCTAGCAAGAACAGAAACCATAGAGACAGTAAAGCCAGCGATGCATGTGATGACCAGAGAGGCCAATGAACTGGGTGTCTTGGGTTTCCCTTTTTAATAATTGATGCAAAAGTATTACATATATCTCCTTCCTGGACAGTTGTCTGTGCTACTTATGAAGAGCATATACTCTGACAGCTTTCTCCCTTTCCCTGGGCCAGGGAACACTGTCTTTGTGATTCAAGAGCCCATGGGTGCACAACGGTACTTTCTGAGACCTGAGTCTCATGGAGCCCTTTAAATATAAGCTTAGTCTCTAGTAGGGCACCCTCCTAATACTCTCCCACTAGTAACATTTTTATTGCTTAAGTAGAGTCAAAAAAGTTCTCAAATACTCTAGACTCCTCTCTTTGCTTCACTTTTCACATTCAGTTAATGTGTACACGTCTTGTAGGCTTCTCTGCCAAAATGTGTACACAGTTGTACAACTGCGCTGCTGTGATCCTCATTCAGGTCACTGTCATCTGGACTATGCGGTTGGTTTCCAGGCTTCTGCTCCTCCCTTGTACAATCCTTTCTTAGGAAAGGTGTTTAAAAACTCAGATCAGAACTAGTCATGTTCCTACTTAAAAGCCTCCAGTGATTTACTCTTACATTTAGAATGAAATGCAGACTCTTTATAAGGCCTGTAAGGCCCTATATAATCTGCTCCCTGCTTACTCTTCCAAATTCAGCTTATGCTATTGTTTTCCCTCATTCACTAGGCTATAGCTACATTAGGTTCTTTCCAAGTATTCCTAGTTTGCTTGTTCCTTCCTTAGGCACTTTGTGCAGACACTTGTCTTTACCTGGAGTACTCTGCTCCAGATCCTCACTGGGCTGGGTCCAACTTGTCATTTAAGCTAACCTAGAATATCACCTTAGAAGAGCTTTCCCTGATACCCAGGTGTAGGAGCACGGTGCATATTGGGCCCACCTCCACCCCACGCACACACACTCATAGATACTCACACTATCATTCTCAATCATATTACTGTCTTATTTTTTTTAAGATTTTATTTTTATTTATTCATGAGAGATACACACAAAGAGGCAGAGACACAAGCAGAAGGAGAAGCAGGCTCCATGCAGCAAGCCTGATGCAGGACTCAACCCTGGACCCTGGAATTATACCCTGAGCCAAAGGTGGATGCTCAACCGCTGAGCCACCCAGGTGTCCCAACTGTCGTATTATTTTTTTATTGCCCTTCCATTTTTGAAATCTTATTTATTTGTTCACCTACTTATTGTCTACATTGCCTACCTCCACCAGAAAGTAAACGCCACAAGGACAGGAACTTTATTTTGTTCCCTGGTACATGACAGCTTCTCATTTAATTTTGTTGAACGAGTGGATGGATGTATAGTTGCCTGGGGGGGGAATAGACAGGAGTACTTCCCACCTACGTCCCACCAAATGCAAAAGTGAAGACCTGACTGAGAATCACAACGCCCCCCCCACCTTAAGAGCTCTTTTCTGTCCTGAACAAATGGAAGTTTATTAAGTTTCTTTAGCAAATGCTTGTCTGATTATAGATTAGGCAAGATTTCATTTCTGTTGCTCTCTTGGGTAGGTATGAGAAGGCTGCTCAGCCCAACTGTTATATGGCCAGGTGTTCAGTTATGTATGGTTACTGTCCGAGAACCCACTCTTGCTCTCTGTCTCTGCCACTCCCAGTGTGGAATCTCTCTGAAGAAGAGCTGCAGCTTCCTCAGCTTTCTCTGCTATGGTTTAATCAAGTCTCATTTGTAGTTTAGGGAAATTTGTCTTAGGGAAGTAGTAGTCTTAGGGAAATTTGTTAAAATCTCTCATTCAGTGGCTCTGCCAGCCTCCTATCCCTGTTGTTTTCATCACAAATACAGATTTTTCTCCTTTTGTAACACTTCCCTATCATTTTCATAGGTTTGTGGGAGGGAGAGGAGGTAGACATACTTGTTTAGTTTTTCATCTCAGTTTGTAAGTTTTCATCTCAATTTGAACTTTTCCTGAGTTCTTTTACTAAAGTGATATAGGATGCATACCAGCTTTTTTTTTTTTTTAAGATTTTATTTATTTATTCATGAGAGACACACAGAGAGAGACACACACACACAGACACAGGCAGAGGGAGAAGCAGGCTCCATGCGGGGAGCCCGATGTGGGACTCGATCCCGGGACTCCAGGACCACATCCTGGGCCGAAGGTGGCACTAAACCGCTGAGCCACCTGGGCTGCTCTCATAATAGCTTCTTGTGTAGACTTGGAGTCAATGTGTTAATAAATAACTCTGTTTGCTGTTCTCTTACACCCCTGATTTCAAAAAGGGAAATTTATTTAGACTTTTCTCTAAAGAGTAAGAGTTCATTTTATGCTGCTGCATCTGACAGTATGTCCCTTTCACAAACATAGAAATATTACTCTTGTCTGCTGTAATTTCGTTTTTCGATCTTGCCTTCTATTCTTCAGCAATAGAAACACTCACATCCAAATGCTCTGGGTTTAATTTAATGGGTCTTGGTGGAACAATCTCAGTGGATTGTAAGTCCAGTTTGAGAGATTTAAGAGGTAGAGTTGAAAGAAATTGGAAATTCATTGGAAAAATTTCTTCTGTTTTTGTTTTTACGTTCAGGGCATTGGTTATAGTGTGAGAGAGCATGCAGGAAAACTCGTGGATGACTTGAATTTCTAGCTTGGAAAACTGGAGAGGCAATGGTACCATCATGAGGATTGAGATTGTAGTATAAGTACCTGGTTTGGGGGAGGTGGGAGGACAGGAGGAATTTAGATAATGCTACTTTTGCAGTAGCAGGTCATTGCAATGGAAATATCTAGTAGGTGGTGGGATGTATAGACCTTGAGCAGAGGAGACCTGGGCTATAAGAAGTTCTGGTAATGATCAGCATGGAAGGTGATTAAAACCATAAATGAGGATGAGGTCATCTAGGGAAGAGTGAATAAAGTTTAAAGGAAAAAAAAAAAGGACTGGAGAGGAGTGCAGAATAGGTTGATGAAAGGAGACTTGAAAAGAAGTGACTAGTGAAGTAGATAGAAAATCTAGGAGAATATTCTATTATGAAAACCATAATAGAAAGGAAAATGAATATGAGATCAGAACAATTCTTATCATCATACTTGTCATAAATTACATATTCAGTGAATATTTATCATGGAGAAAATATTTATTACATTTTACTCCAAAGAAGTGGTTGGTAATTTGGCTAAAGCAAGATCAGTGAGATGTAAAGGCTGAAAATAGATGGCATTGTATCGTCAACTGTGAGGTAACACGTCTATTGGAGATGACTCTTGCAATAGGCTTTAAATATAAAAGGAGAAGAAAGAGGTGATCATAACCAGAAGGGAACATGAACCTGAGCACGTTGAGATGTTGGTGGAAAAACACCGAGAAGAAAGGGAGAAGTTGGACATATATACACAATAGAGGGGCATCGTTGATAGAGTGAAGTCCTGAGGAGTGTACAGTGTTGAATTCCAGAGCACAGGAGGGAAGGGAGAGTCTAAAGGAGGGGTTCCATGCATGGCCGGCAGGGATACATAGGTCTGGATGCAGATGGGGATTGTGATAGAGAAATAGGGCTAAAGAATGGAGGGGGGCCCTTCCTGTTGATTGGTTTTCTTGATTAAATTAGACGACAAGATGTTCTGCTGAGAGTTAATTGGGAGGACTGTGGAGGGAGTTATGGAATGTGGGAGAGAAGTCACCAAAGACATTTACTAGAGGTGTGCTAGGCAGTCTCAGCCCCGCAGAAGTTGGAGATCATTGTATTTTAGTTCTTTCAAACCTTAGAGTCGTGTTCTTCAGCCTGGATGTTGGGGCAGAAGTGATAGACATCTGGTTTGACCCAAGGTCAGGTGTTACTGGGTGAGTGAAATGGACAGGTAAGGATGTCAGGTGCTTGTGGTAAGATGATGAGCCATGGGTTCTAGGCGGAAGAGAGGGGGAAGGGAGGCAAGGAAGGTAAGAAGGGACGATGGATTCGTTGTTTCCAAAAACAGGCGTCTATTGGGGGCCTGCAAGGTGGTGGTCCCACTTCTAGGCACCCAGTACGTCACGGAGAACAAGACAGCCAGCAATTACAGATGCCTTGGAACAATTATTACTGAAGAGGGGACGTGGGTGATAAAGACAATCACAGACTGTGGTGAGCACTATGAAAAAAATAAAAAGGCTGCTGTGACAGAGGGTAACCAGGAGGGGCTACAGAACAACATGTTACAGAGAAAGAGCTCATCCAGAGACCCTGGAAAGAATTGGACAAGAATGAAAAGGAGTCTGAGGTGAGTAAAGGGAAGGACGGAATGAGATGAACTTGAAAAGGCAGGCAGGAGCTTTGTCACTTAGGGCTTTGCAGGAAATAAGGGTTTGGATTCATTGTTAAGTATAGGGGAAACTGGTTAACACATGTAATGCAGGGCGGGTATAACCTCACTGATGTTTTTTAGCTACATTGTTGAGAATGGAGGGCGAGGATGAGAACGGGAATCCAGGTAAGGAGTTAGAATAGCAGTCTAGGCAAACCTGATGAGGGTTTAGAATTGGGGGTGGTCATGGAGAAGTGGATGATTTTGAGATATATTTGGACATAGAATCCATAGGATTTTACTAAGGCAAATTTTATTGGCTCTACTTTTAAAATATAGATAGAGTCCTACCACTTCTTACTGTGTCCACAGCCATCCCCTTGGTAGGGCCTGAGGTTAAAAGTAAGAATATGCAGGGATGCCTGGGTGGGTCACTGGATTAAGCACCTGACTCTTGATTTCAGCTCAGGTCATGATCTCAGGGTCATGAGATCAAGCGCGGAGTTGGCTCCCTTCTCATAGGCAGTCTGCATGAGATTCTCTGTTTCCCTCTGTTCCCCCCTCCCCACCCACATGCTCTCTCTCTTTCAAATAAAAATAAATTTTTGAAAAAAAAAAAAAAGTATGCAGCCAGGTGACCAAATCCTCAGTGTATGAGGACATGTTACCTGATAGAAAACATGATTGAATGATGGTGGCAAGTGCTGGAGCATTATGGCATGAGGAGGAACTGTCACCCAAGGGCAGGGCTGAGCAGTAATGGCCTGGATGTGCTTTGGGGAACTAGAAGAAGCCAGCCTGACATTCTTCTTGGTAGACACAAGGTTTTTTTGGGGGGCCGGAGGAATGGGGAATTAGCTGCAAGAAAAGCAGTGAACTTAGGTTTGTGTTGCATAAATGTTTCATGGAAGTGTGGGGGGAATTTGTATATCGTGAGCTCAGGTTCCAGCAATAGAGTGGAAAGACCTGGGGAGGAAAGGGAACACCAGAAGGCAGAGTGATGACAGAGCAGTGTGGGGATTAATGTCAAAGGTTGAGGTATTGACCTTCTGCCCGTTGCTATAAAAATCTTTCATAATACTTGACTTTCAGCATGACCCTGTTGTGAGATCTCTGCCAGGGCGAGTATTTGTTAACTGTGCCCCGGATAACCAAATGAGTTAATCTCCTGACTAGGGTTATTTACCATTACCCATGTGAATGTGGAAGGGTGTGTGCCAAACACAGTTATTGTGGTTTTGGCATAAAAAAGTCCTCTCTGACAGTGATTGTTGGCTGGTGTGTTCAGTTGCTCGTTGAGGCCACTCCTGGAACAGGAGAGCAATGCCATGTCATCACAGAGGGAAGGATGCTTATCGTCCTGTTTTCCGTTACTGGGCCTGCTTCCAAGCCATTTGAAATATGCATTAAGTCGTTCAGATTTGTTCATGATCTCAAGGCCAGGGTACAGCCCTATTGAATCTGTTTAAGATGATAAAGGAAATGTTTTACTCAAACTGTTACCTGTCAGTTTTAAGGAGGGTACAAATCATTCTCTTCCTCCAAACAGGAAACTTCTTCCTGCCCTTGTCTCCAACTTCACCCTTGCAGAAATTTTACATTCACATGATAACGTGGATAATACAATGGTGCTATCAGACCCTTGCTTTTGGAAAGGAAAGTTCTTAGACTTCTTCAAGGGCGGTAAAGAATTGCCAGTGAGGAGGGTAGAGGTTAAAGGAGAGAATCATCTTGAAGAAGATTCCTAAATTCTTTTATTTTTAAGATTTTATTTATTTATTCACAAGAGACACACAGAAAGAGAGGCAGAGACACAGGCAGAGGGAGAAGCAGACTCACCACGGGGAGCCCGATGTGGGACTCGATCCCTAGACCCCGGGATCACGACCTGAGCCAAAGGCAGATGCTCAACCACTGAGCCACCCAGGCGTCCCAGATTCCTAAATTCTGACCAGGGTTATGCTTTTATCCTTATCTGATTGAGGATTAAATGCACGAGAGCATTTTATACTGGAAATATTTTTGTTAGGATCTGCATAAATGCAAAACTTGTCTTGTTCACTAGCAAATCTAAGGAAGATTTCTCTTTCAGGAATGAATGGAGTGTACTTTTGATGAGAAAAGTAGATAAGTATTTAGGTAACCTTCCAACCCTCTGAGTCATTACAGAACTATCAGAGGATTTGCATCGTGCCTACAACTGTTTCTGTCCTCAGTTCAGTTATTGGTGATGCGTTTATTTACATTGTGGGCTCAGTTTCATGAAGAACTAGCTCACTGGTGATGTAATTGTCCACACAGGTCATGTATTGATCATATCACTTTTCAATAGATGCAGCTTAATATTTTCCTTTAGATCAGCTCTGAAAATGACATTTTCTCATTAATATCTGTCCAAGCCTCTCACGACTGCATTTTATAGTGATCTGTGCAAATGGAACTCTCCGAGGTCTCTCAGGACTCTGGTAAACAATTCGTTCTTTCCTTTCACGGCCCTTAGTGTCAGTAAAAATCACTGATGAAATAATAGCCATGCGATACAAAGTGTCTTTTCTATTTTCTGTTTATGCCTTTTTTTTTGAAGCTGTAATTAAATAATGTCAAACTTGCAAACATAACAAAATAGTATCTGCTGTTTGAATATAATACAGGCCAAATTCTATAAACTTTAATTAAGTCAAGCTTGCATTGACCTCAGAAGGAATCTGGTTGAGGATCTCTTTTAATTACTTCTGCCTTAAAATATGTAAGAATTTTCACATTGCTTTTCTCACTCATAGAACAATACATGGATAGCTAAACTAATAGATACAAATCAAACTTGAAAGGTTTAAACTGTTGTTTTCATCCTGTAAGTCAGCTGAGAAAAAGCATACAGACGCAGTTCTAAATTATGTCCATAGAGTATTTCAAATCCAGTGAATTAACTCTCCTTTTTTTTTTTCTATTCGAGCTCGTAAATGTTAACCTCAGAAGTGCCTCAGATTCTTCCATTGAAATAAACTTGAACTGACAATAGCCAGATGATGTAAAATTGAAACTGAAATTCTATCCTTGGCCCATCCCATGTTCTTCCCCATAGGTATTAGAAGAATCGTAGGAGAGTTAGTGTTTTCATTGTACGTGAACTGTAATATTTGGGCAAAGCAGGGCATATAAATTACTGACTGCCAGGAGAAAGCAATTACCAGCATAGAGAAGATAGCTGGCAATAAATAAACAGAACTATGCTAGATAGTGAGTGAGTTTAAAGATTTATTTAGAATGACTTAGTTTATGGGAAACAGGCCTTTATATTTATCATATGCCTTCATTCAAGTTTCTTAATAGAAAGGCTAATTACACCACCAAAGCCATTTCTTTTTTGTTCAGTATGTTTAAAATAAAGAAATAATTGGGGATATGCTATATTGCACAACTAAAACCACAAACAAAACTAGTCACTCACAGCAAAGCAAGCAAATAGCACTTGGAAAATGCAGTGCACCTGGGTACACATTGTGTAAGATGACAGCTCCCATTTGTCAAGCTCCCACGTGTGTCTGAGTGTGCTGTGAGCTAGGTGTTACCCCAGTCTTGCAGATGAGACAGATCGGCTCCAGTGGTGCTAAGAAACTACTGTCCCTGAATGGGAACCCCACCCCATCCGATTACGAAGGCGGCCGTGCTCTTGGCTTCTGTAATGTGCCACCACCTCTCCCACGATGAAGCCTTTCCAGCAGCCCCACTGCTATGTCCAATGCCTTCTTTTGTATTTTGAAAACGATGTACCATGGGAACCTTTGTAGTTCTGGTGAAGAAGCAAGAGGAAATTTTATGAGGAAAGAGTTTTCTCCCAAGGTGCTCTACCCCAACCTCCACCCCCAACACTAAGGGTTAGAGAGGGGGGTAACTTACCTTACAGTAGGCTTCACTCTGAAGCATCCCTCAAGGTGAAATGACACTCTTCATACCACATCGGTCAGTGGCCCTTCTTTGGAATTCAGGTGGAGGAGAATTAAGAAGTGGGACATGACGCTGTGATTCATCCGAGATTGGATAATTATCCTGCTTTCATAGGATTCAAGTGCAGTGTATTAAAATCTATTAGATCATTAATTTTTTTTTTGGAGGAAATTTTTTAAGGAAATTCTCTAAATGTTGTTTAGCCAGATATTGACTTTTTCTTAGATGTTATCAATACTTTAAGGAACTGCAGAGTCCACCCCTAAGGGGAAGTGATTGTGCTTCAAAAGGCAGAACATAGGGATCCCTGGGTGGTGCAGCGGTTCGGCGCCTGCCTTTGGCCCAGGGCGCGATCCTGGAGGCCCGGGATCGAATCCCACATCGGGCTCCCGGTGCATGGAGCCTGCTTCTCCCTCTGCCTGTGTCTCTGCCTCTCTCTCTCTCTCTCTGTAACTATCATAAATAAATAATAATAAAAAAAATTTAAAAAAAAGGCAGAACATAGAAAACAAAGTGTAACTGATGAAAATTGAACTGTTCTCGACTTGAAGAATTACAAGTGAAAAGGACGGCTAATGAACTTCTAGTTTCAGGAAGCAACTTTAAAATACACACACACACACACACACACACAAAATAAGTAAATAAAAATAAAATACACAAACACACACACATAAATACAGAGAATAATAAAAATAGCATCACTGCCCAGAATTAAGTGTAAGTAATAATAAATAGTAATAAATTAATTAAAAATTCTGTCATCTTTGTTCATCTTTTCTGAAAAGAAATGAAACATTATAATAACACGTAAAGCTGTAGCCCCCAAGTGATCACTACCCGCAGGTGGCCTCCTTTGAAGCACCAGCAACTTTGTGATTTCCGTTTGCTCTCCATATATTTCCATAATGTACTCCCATAAATGACACGTAGGATTGTATGCGTTTAAATATATGCTATATTCTACAGAGTATTTCTTAACATCACTTTGTATTTTTCTGCATTGAGATATATTAGGGTTAGTCCATTCCTTTTGCGTGCTGAACAGCATTTCATCATGTGCATATACCCCACTCGATCAGTCCGTTCCACTGGTCATAATGGTGCTCCCCATTCTGCGTGGATATCACAGAAGGCACTGCTCACAAACTTCTGTGGATGGTTTTTAGGGAACAGAGCTGGACGCAGAAGGTATTGGGTTGTAGAGTTGGCCTTTCTCATTTCTTATTTTTATTACAGTCCGCCAAATCAGGTGTGTGTAAGAGGTGTTATGTTTTCCAAATGTACTATCACTGTGAAACTTTTCTTATGAAGAACTTTTATTTTTTAAAATGTATTCCCGTTAACCAGGGGTTCACAAACTAGCACCTAAAGGCCAGATCTGGCCTCCTGCCTGTTTTGGTAAGTAACCGCTTACTGCCGCTTTCATCCTACCATGTCAGAGTTGAGCAGTTGCAAGAGAGACCGTATGGCTCACAAAGCCCAAGACATTGACTCAGTGATCTAATATTCAGCCACATGAACTGATAAATAAGAGGATTTTAGAGGGTGACAGAAACCATGGGAAATAGGCATGTGAACGGAATGACGACATTACAGAAGGCTGAGAGCGTGCCATATGAGCTGAGACCCAGGACATGAGGCATCCACGGCTCAGAGAGGTTAAGTGGTTTGTGATGTCACATGGGGAGTAAGTGGTAGGAGTGAATTTTAAGCTCAGGATAACCCCACCTATGGGGCTCTTTCCTCTATAATACAGTTGTCTTCTAATCTTATAAACGCAGAACAAAGCAGGTAGGTAAGTGTAGCAGAGAAGCATAAGCAAAATGGTTTAGTTCTCCTGGACTTGGCAGGGCAGAGACTGGGGTGCTGATGTGTTGAAATTTGGAATCGGTACTGATGACTGGGTTTGAATCATAGTCCCAGCACTAACTTTGGCTGAATCACTTAAATTTGCAGCCTTCTTCTTCTTTTTTTTTTTTTAGTGGGGCGGGGATGGGAGGGAGCTCATCTGTAAACTGAGGAGGGTGTTTGGATGATCTCCACGGGCTCTTCTGGCTCTCACTTCCTCTGATGCTGTGACTTTAGGAGGTGGCATTTGATCTGGGGCTTTGGAGGGTGGGGTGATTTTGACAGGCTGCCTTGTAAATGACAGGAAAAGGTATTCCAGGTGGTGAGAACAATTTGAGCAAAAACACAATGGATAGTAACTGTGTAGTTAGGAACACTATAGGAAGAGTTCTGGGAATGGTGTACAACAGTCTGATCTGACAAGGCTAGAGTTTGATCCTATAGAAGACAGGAGACGCAGGATGCATCTGGCACTGAGCTGGGGGAGGGTCTAAAATTATGCTTAGGAGCTGGGGACTTTGTCCTTGGAATTTATAGGATTTGAAAGGCCTTGGGTCTTTTCTTAAGCATCTCTGCCCATTGACTAGTCTCTATGTGACCAGTTCCAGTGATGAAGACTTCTCTAGATCATCTGTTCCATTTTCAGACAGCTTTAAGAGTTAAAACAGATTTTCATTACATTGAGTCATAGTTTATGAGTTCTAATGATATCTTTTCCAAGGTGTCGATAAAGGCATTGGAACATTTTAAATGGTGGAGGAACATGTTCAGGGGTATGTAACCCAAGGGCCTGAAGTAGGCCTATTGCAGCACACATATAATATGTACCCCAGAGGTAGAGATAACTTTTAAAAGCCTTTATTTAGAAAGCATTCCATTCATGAAATGTGTATGCACTTATGTTGGATCAGTCAGTGACCAAGAATCTGGTGATAAGCCAGGATTCCTATTCTCACACTCTTCCCAGACTCATGGGGAAGATGGACCAGTAGAAGTAGACCATTGTGACAAGGCCTCTGGGATTTGGGGCAGGAGCACTTGACCTGGCAGATAAGAGGCGAAGAGTCAAAGGGTAGGTAAGGGTTCCTGGAAGTTAAGGAGCTGTCTAGATTGATCAAGGAGGTGGAAGGGCAAGCACTCCAAGGGGTGGGGAGCATGGAGATAGAAATGTGAATGAATGTGTCCTATTTAAGGAACTAAAAACTGTTCTGTGGTGGGACCATGTGTCTGTGTAGGGAAGTAGCTGGGAATGAGGCTGGCGTAGTAGACGGAGACCGGTTGTGAGGGGCTGTGTTGCTATGATAAGGATTTTATATTCTGAATTTGATGAGAAGCCAATATTTTTTCATATGCTTATGTATATATGTGTGTGTGTGTACATATATATACATATACATGTGTGTATATATGTATTTGAAATATATATGAAAATACATGTGTATATATATATATATATATATATATTTTTTTTTTTTTTTTTTGAGAAAGAGAGAGAAAGGGTGAATGAGCACAAGTAGGGAAAGGAGCAGAGAGAGAGAGAGAGTCTTAAGCAGACTCCACATCCAGCAAGGAGCCCAGCGTGGAGCCCAGTTGCACAATCCTGAGATCATGACCTCAGCAAAATCAAGAGTTGGAAGCTTAACCAACTGAGCCACCTCGGCACCCCACCAATATATTTTTTAATTGAAGTATAAATGACATATAATATCTTATTAGTCTCAGGTGTATATTATAGTGATTCAATATTTTTATACTGAATGAAATGATCCCCAAGATAACTTGCTACCCTCTGTCATCGTACAAAGCTATCACAATATTATTGACTCTACTACCTTTACTGTACATTACATCCCCTTGACTGACTTCTTTTATAACTGGAAGTTTGTACCCCTTAATCCCCTTATCCTTTTTTCTCCCACCCCCAGCCCTTCCCCACTCTGGTAACCAACAATGTGTTTCTTATATCTATGAGTCTGTTTTTCTGTTTTATTTTGTTTATTCACTTGTGTTGCTTTTTAGATTCCACATATAAATGAGATCATAGGGTATTTGTCTTTCGTTGACTTATTTCACTTAGCATAATCTTCTAAGTGAATCCATCCACGTGATTGCAAATGGTGAGGTTTCATTCTTTTTATAGCTGAGTAATACCTCCTTTATCCATTCATCTATCAATGGACACTGAATTGCTTCCATATCTTAGCTCTGGTAAACAATGTGGCAAACCTAAGGGTTTGCATCTCTTTTGGTGGGTATTTTCGTCATCTTCAGTTAAATACCTAGAAGTAGAATTGCTGGATCATATGGTAATTTTATTTTTAATTTTTTTCCATACTGTTTTCCATAGTGGCTATACCAATTTACATTTCCTCCAGCAGTACACCAGGGCACCCTTTTCTCCACATTTTCACCAAAACATGTTGTTTTATGTATTTTTGATAATATCTGACAGGTGCGAAATGATATCTCATGGTGGTTTTGATTTACATTTCCCTGGTGATTAATGATGTTGAGCATCTTTTCATGTGCCTGTTAGCCATCTGTATTATCTTCTTTGGAAAATTTCTATTCACATTCCCTGTTAATTTTTAAAGTGAGTTACTTGTTTTTTGATATTAAAAGTCAGTATTCTCCTTTTTTTCACTTCTTTATCCATTTTATTCTTTTTAAAATTTTAGTTTCAGTATAGTTAATATACAATTTTACATTTGTTTCAGGTGTATAATTTAGTGATTCAACAATTTTGTGCATTACTCTGCATCATGATAAGTGTACTCTTACTCCCCATTACCTATTTCACCCATCCCCCTAGCCACTTCCCCTCTGGTAACCATCATTTGTTCTCTATAATTAAGAGTTTATTTTTGGTTTGTCTCTTTCTTTGTTCGTTAGTTTTGTTTCTTAAATTCTACATATGAGTGAAATCATATGGTATTTGTCTTTCTCTGACTTATTTCATTTAGCATTATACTCTCTAGATCCATCCGTGTTGTTGCAAATAGCAAGATTTCATTCTTTTTTAGAGTAGCCAATATTCTTAAAAAAAGTTTTTCCTCTCCAATTTATAGAATGTACATATACATTCCTCTTAAAAATATTAGAACATATGGAAAACATGAAGAATTAGAAATCATCTCTAATCTCACTAATCATAAATAACCACTGTTAAAACATTTTGCCATTTTTCTAACCAATTGTGGTTCTATGCCTAGATACAGACGAAAAGCATGATCTTATTGCAAAGTAGAGTTTGTATCCTGCCTTTTCTATTATAATGCTGTGTGTCAGCATTTCCTAGGCCGTGTCGTTAAAAATTGTTTGAGAATTTAACTATTAATGTTGACATATAAAAGCCCAAATGATGACTGTGCCTTATAGTTAAATGCCTTATAATGGGTTAAATTTTAAGTTTCTTGCATTTTTTACTATCTTTTTAAAAGATGTATTTATTTGAGAGAGAGAGAGAGAGCACATGTGCGCATGTGTACATGGTGGGGAAGGGTCAGAGGGAGAGGGAGTGAGAATCTTTTTTTTTTTTTTTTTTTTTTATGATAGTCACACACACACACACAGAGAGGCAGAGACACAGGCAGAGGGAGAAGCAGGCTCCATGCACCGGGAGCCCGACGTGGGATTCGATCCAGGGTGTCCAGGATCGTGCCCTGGGCCAAAGGCAGGCGCCAAACCGCTGTGCCACCCAGGGATCCCGGGAGTGAGAATCTTAAGCAGACTCCCTGCATTAGGGGGGAGCCCCAAACCGGGTTTGATCCCACCACCCCCAGATCACAACTTGAGTCAAGAGTTGGCTGCTTTCACCCACTGAGCCACCCAGGCACCCTGCATTTTCCACTATTACAAATAATGTGATACACAGCCTTGTTTGTAAACTTGGATTCACATCTGCCTATTTCCTTGGGGCCATGTCAGTGGTTGCCCCTTAAGCAAGAGTGTGATGGACTCAAGTGTGTATATTTGAAAAGCCGTCTAACAGCGGTGTGAAGCGTGGGCCAGAGGCAAGCAGAGAAAAGATGCTGTTTGAACAATTTAGGCCAAATATAAGGGTGTGAACTAAGTTATTGGCAGCAGGTCAGAGAAAAGAGGACATGGTAAGATTCTTCAGGTGTTTTTTGTTTTTGTTTTTTTTTTCTTGGAAGTGAATTTATTTTTAATTAATTAATTAATTTTTTAATAATAAATTTATTTTTTATTGGTGTTCAGTTTACCAATATACAGAATAACACAGATTCTTCAGGTGTTTGCTTGAACACGTGTGACAGAGCTTTCTGGGAACTTGCTGGAAGCTATTAGCCTTTGGTACATATTCGTTCAGGGGTTTGGGGACCTTTAGGGTGGCTGTAGTTGGTAGGGCAAAGAAAGTAGCGGAGATTCATGGCTCTCTTCTCTGAGATAGGAAATACCAAGAGGGAAGAACGAGTTTGAGGGGTTGGCTTGGGGAGGAGAAATTTATGAGAGCAGAATTAGATGCACCAGGTAAAGCTGTGAGGGAGACCGTTTACAAATTGAGTTAGCAGCTTGGGAGAGAGGTCAGAGCTGGATGTTGAGAACATGGGAGCCATCTTCACAAAGGTGGTAATTAATATCGAGACCCTGGACACAAGAGCAGTCCTGGATATCCGGGTGTTTATGAGAAGAGTACTGGACCAGGGAGGCTACTTACTCCTAAGTAGGAGACAAGGGGGAAACTAGAGAAGGAGTGAGGAGCTAAGAGCAGAGGAATTCAGAAGAGAATGGTGTTGAGGAAGCCAAAAGAGACAAGAATTTCAAGGAAAAAGTCATCAAACCGTCAAATGTTGCAGAGGTCAAGCAAGGAAAGGACTGGAAGGTATCCATAGGAGCAATTTAAGTCACGTGTAAATGTGGGAGGAGCAGATTCCGAGGAGCTGTGGGGTGGAAGCCCGAGTACAGCTGTGCAGTGAGACAAGAAGGGAGCCGAGGGAGCAGAGTGTGCGTGGCTTTTTTTCTAAGAGAGCTTGTTGTGAAGGGCTGGGGAGGGCAAGGTGATAGCTCCAGTGAGATGGGGCAGTGGAAGTTTGCTTTTTTTTTCTTTTCTTTTCTTTTTTTTTTTTTTTTTTTTAAGATTTTATTTATTTATTCATGAGATACACACAGAGAGAAAGAGAGAGAGAGAGACAGGCAGAGGGAGAAGCAGGCTCCATGCAGCGACCCCGATGCGGGCCTCGATCCCGGGACTCCAGGATCACGCCCTGGGCCGAAAGCAGGCGCCAAACCACTGAGCCACCCGGGATCCCCAAGTTTGCTTTTCCTTATTTACATTTAAACGAGGAAAGCTAGATTTCCAGATCATATGACTTTGATTAGTTCTCTGACATTTGCTGTTTGCCATGTGTAAAATCTTTTTTTTTTTTTTGGTGATTATTTTTTTGGATGCTGTATACTCTTTCCAAGCTTCCAATGAAAGCACTGCTGCCCAGACTGCTAGCATCCTGCTTCAAGTTCTGCTGAAACAGGCCGAGACTCCTGTGTTTGCTCACAGAGTCTCATTGGATCTTAGTAAGACTCCCCTCTCAGTTTTTAAGCTTCACCATGCTACTATTTGGAATTACAGTTTCAAAATTACAGAACATGACGTGTGTCCTTGAAGTTTGACCTTTACCTGAAGAATTGGTCAAAAATGGTAAATGTTTAAATGTTGCAGTTTAGAGAATGTCTTTATTGTGTTGCCAAATGCTGAATGACAGGGAGCTTTAATTCTAACAAGCTCTAATTAGAGAGAGGGGGGAAAAATCAAAGGGTGATGTCAACCAGAATCAAAGTGAACCAGAACAAGAAATACTTTTATTGGTTGCAGAACATTAACAATGCGTGGTGTATAGTCTTATTCACTTCCTTTACTAGCAATGGAAGTACTGCAGGCGGTCTCTAGGGGGCTCAGACAGTCTTATTGAACACATAATCATTTTGATAGTTGTTTCTCGCTGGTAACACAATGCTGTTTGGGGCTGCAGAAAATTATTTATTTTTAGCGATAGGCTAAAGAATTCTTAGCTTTAAAAAAACAAGACAACATGGCGAATATTTCCAATGTAGGAAGAAGTGGACAGTCAAGGCAACATATCCACTGGTTTCCTGCTTAACAGTGAATTAGCCTATTTTTAAAAAAATATTTTATTTATTTATTCATGAGAGACACAGAGAAAGAGAGGCAGAGACACAGGCAGAGGGAGAAGCAGGCTCCATGCAGGCCCCGGATGCGAGACTTGATTCTGGGATCCCAGGATCACACCCTGGGCCGAAGGCAGACGCCCAACCGCTGAGTCACCCAGGCATCCCGAGTTAGCCTATTTTTGAGTATTATTTCTCTTACTTAGAACAATTACTTTAAGGATATTGACGTAAAAGGAGTTAAATAAAGGATACACACACGTACAAATGCTTCAGTGCACACCGACACGGGCCTGTATACCATGTAGGTGCAGGATTGTGCTGTGTAAGGAGCCCGGTTCTCTTTCCCTAGGATGGAGCTTACTTTGAAATTCTTGGTCCTTTCTTCTTCCTTTGCCTCCCAGTGAAGTTCAGTATTACATCTTTTAACTCCCTTTGCGACCCCTCCTGCTCCCCATCCTGTCTAGAACCTTCAGGCCATTCCTTTAATCATTCTTTCCTCATTCTAGCCAACTCTCCTTGCTCCTTGACTTTCTACGGGATCTGATTCAACCTGCCCGGGTGCAACCTCCTCATGTCATCATGTGACTGTGCCGGGGCTGCTGAGCCCTGCTAGCTAGAAGCGGCCAAGCGTGCCAGTTGTAGCCTCCGTGAATTCATGGGCCCCAGTTTGCTAAGCCCTCAAGAAGGCCTTAGCAATCCTAGACGGGCCCCCAAGCAGTTCTTCCCTGTATGGCCACTCTGCACGTCCACCCCCATCTTTAGGCTTCCTCCCTGTCACCTGTTCCCTCTGTTTCAGAAAATGATCTTGACTCCTATCTTTTGGAGGCCACCAGGCAGGAATTCCCGATCGTCCCTCCTTTCTGCTACTCTCTGTCGCTACCTACACATTTTCTCAACCCTTCTATCGCCTTCTAGTTCTTTTCCTGCTTTTTCTCCAAAACTTTGTCACCAGGCCGCTCCAAAAGAAGAGTGCCTGCTTGCTTCCCTTTCTGTTCTCTGGCTTTCATCAAACTGCTCTTGACGAAGTTAAACTGTCAACGCCTGTGAGGTACAGTGTTCAACCTTTACCTAATTTGCCGCTATCGTATTTTAATATTACTGAGTGCTACCTCTAAGCATCGTGTTCAGTTTTTATGAAACCTCCTCTCTTTGGGATTTTCTTCCATCTTAGTTCTCGCTACTTCAAAGCTGCCATTTTCCCAAAATAGCAGGAAAAGATTTGAACGTTTAATTCTTCACAAAATAATAATTGTTATGAATGCTTATAATTCAGTATCTCCTATCCTTCTAAAACTATACTTTTTCGTCATATGAATATGTCATAGTTTAGTACTTGTGACACTTTTAGAAAGTAAGAAATATATATTAATTATCCTTGATTTCTTCTTTCCTAGTTAATGAAGGAGTTCCCCTTGCTGAGCATGTTCAACATCCATGAAAACCTTTTAGAAGCCCTTCTGGAACTACAAGCATATGCTGATGTTCAGGCAGTCTTAGCAAAGTATGATGGTAAGTTCTTGGTATCTTTATCTACTTGAGTATTAGAGAGTATTTTTCTCTTCTTGTTGTGTTTCGTGTGATTAGATCGGAAAGATCATTTCACATAGTACAGGACTTTGATAACGATCCACTTAGAGAATTTTCACCTACAGTTTTATGATGGCATTTTATAGGATCTGAGAGTTTAATGGTTGGTTAGTGGGGCCAGAAGTGTCCAGTGGTCTGCGCTACATTCCTGTCCCCCCTCCCAGTAGGTTCCCTTTCTCCTCTTCCTGTCAACAGGAGCTATTTATGCACTGCTTTAGTGCCGCCATGGTCGGGATCGCTCAGAACCTCTGCAGGCCCCACATATCCTGTTGGGACAGCCCCGACTGTTCGAGCTCCTGCTAGGACCCCACGTCGGATGACTGTGACCACTCCTGTTTGGTCATGTTGATCCTTTGAAGCAACGTAGAACAGCTAGTAGCCCTTACTACAGCCCTTGCGACAGCTCAGGAAATATTTGAAGATAAAAGTAAGGTGCCCTTCGTCCCAGGTCTTCTCCTTCTTAGCTTGTCACCTTTTCTCTGTTTCAGAAAATGATCTTGACTCCTATCTTTTTGAGGCCACCAGGCAGGAATTCCTGATCGTCCCCCCTTTCTGCTACACCTACACATTTTCTCAACCAGGGAATATCCTACCCCCCCCTTCACCCCCATTTCTTTACGTGAAGGGCTTTGAAGTTCCTTCATTCAGGTTACTTACCCATGAGCTTATTTCATTTTGCCATTTCTTAATAAACCAGAAAAATAAACTGACACATCTCAGAGATTTCCAAACTCTTGTGTTATGTTGCCATTGTCTGCGAATTCACTGTTTGATGAATTGCATATGAATTATCCACATAAATTCCCTGCCATGACGTAGCTCCTGGAATCTCTGCAGAATTTTATATTATTCTACCTATTTCGTTAACTCTCTTCCCAAGATAAACATGTTTGCTTATAGAATGGATGTTAGGGGGTGATTACCACACGCTCATTTTTTGCTTTAAAAAGTATTCTGTTTCTAGTAAGCATCTTCAGGACATTTAAAGAACTACTCAGGTCAAAATTTCCAGGAATTCTTCAGACACATAGAACAAAGGATTTTATTTTAACACACAGTTCTTCATAAGGGATCCCTGAAGCAGGTTGGAGTTGTTACCTCCTACAGTTGGGGAAACTGAGGCACTGGCGACTTAGCTGTGTTTTGTTGTTTATTTGTTAATTCTTGCTCAAATCAGTGGAAGCTATAAGCCCGCAGCCAGTGATGGCATTACTTGGCCTGTGCAAACATAAGCACCCCGTGTAACAAGATACAGGCTACCTAGTATGGAACTGATTTTAGGAAGAGAGAAAAGTATTTGTGGCGTGCTTGACAGTAAACAAAATAAAGACTGTTTGGCCTTCATGTCAGCTCACTTTTGTTCTCTGTTTACTTGCTGGGATCTCACTATTTGGCTGATCTTGGGAATCGAAGCCAGAAGGCTACCTCATAAGCAAAATGCTCATACACCGAGGGTCTTTTGGTACGAAAGGAACCCAGTCCCGTGTACCTGGGTTCAGGTGGCCGTCACATTTCCCAGCTGCTCCCCTGTAGCCGTTGTGCCATAGCAGCATTCTGGTGTTCCCATCCCTCGTGCTGACCTATGCTCAACCCACTACACCAAGGCTTAGGAAAAAAGATCTAACTGGTAGAGCCTTTGATACCTCAAGTCTCGTAAGGCTCCTCTCGCAGCGATCTCAGCTCATTACAGACATCATCAGCTTTGTGTTATAAGACCGATTGTAAAATGGAGAAATGAACTCATTTGGAGCTTTCTGTGATCTCTATCAATCCCATTGCACAGCCTCAGCTCCACAACAACCAAACGCTGATTTATTAGATTCTGATAACATATGTTCACATTATTTGTTACAACAGCCCGTCCCACCCTCCGCTAAATCTTGGCTCACACTTTGCAAAATTCCTTCGTCGCGAATGGACAAACTCACCATACCAGGGCCCTTGTGTTGAGCTTTGTTTATGTTGTGTACCTGGCAACAGAGATGATGTTCTTATTCATTATTCATGGAAAAAGAGCCTCATTAGTGGCAGGACACAAACTGTTGCTGAGATGCCTTGGTAGGAGTTTTGAGTTCAGCAGTTGTCAATAGACTGCAGATGACCTAACCCCGACTGAATTCTGGAGGGTGTTTTGGTGAGGACTTGGCCCAGGCCTGTGTCATTTACAGTAGAAATAAAATGAAGTGGCTGCTGAAGTTATTGTTCTTGTAGAATGAGCAGCAGCCACACAAGACCGTTAAAAAATCCGCCTCTTGTTTCTCACCCCACACCATAAAAGGGGCTCTTTCAAGGCCATCCCGGCTGCTTTTCCTGGAGACCCAAAGGATCTTGACTGGGTTGTTGCCTCATTTTTCTGGCCCTGTGCAAGAAAGTGTGGGTGCTTTAGAGGGCTTGGAGTACAGACAGCAGTTAGGGGCGCCCTGTTCTTCACCCTAGTTCGGATGTCATCAGTCTTATCCACGAGATGCTGGAGACAGTACTTTGAATCCCAGCCTCTCCATCCCTCTTGATGGAGCCACACCCAGAGCAGCAAGATTATATGTTATCTTTGCAAATTGGAATGCTCTGGTTGGGTAGCTATTTCTTGGATGGTTTATGGGTACAGCGGTCCTCCTTTATTACTTTTGCTAGGTGGCCGAATTTTTCAAATAGCGTGTTGGGAAGTGACACAGTAGGATTTGTGCTGCTTCCCTGACCTTTGCAGAAAGGATTTAGAAATACGACAAGGCACAGGGGTGGGGGGTGCGGGGAGCCAACATGTTCAAAGGAAGGAGGGAGGTAACATATATCCCTTTGCCTCATTCTTTTTGTTCTCCGTCTTTAAAAAAATTTTTTTTGGCTTTGAGTTTTCAAAGTGACATTTACAAACTCCTCTTACGGTGAAGCACCTGGATCCCTAGTAGGATGGCCAGTTAATTGGTCATACCTCCGTGTAATCTGTAGTCTAATTTAATTTTGCCCTTGAGATAACTTCTCGTGTTACATTATTCCAGCCATTAGTCTGAAGTGCTGTCTTGCTGTCCTCAGGAGTTTTTATACTCTTTTTTCAATTCACTAACCCACATTATGGGTGGGCAGTTTTTTATCCAGGTCCTTCATACAACAGCAGCAACAACTAGCATTATTGAGTTCTTATATTTTGCCAGGGTCGGGTATGAGTAAGCTCCACAGATGAACTCACTTATGCATACGAGGCCAACACTGTTATCACTCCTGTTTTATAGCGGTGGTAACTGTACAGAGATAAGTAACTTGTTCAAATGAAGAGCCTAAGAGTCAGAGTAAAGCCATGGAGAGAAAAGAGACAAACTGAGGTCAGTTTTTGTCTAATAAGATGTGAATTCGATGAGGGAAAGAAAGCCAGAATAAAAACTGAGGTGGTCTGACTCCAGGCCTACGGTCTTGGCCGTCATGCTTCCACTGTCTCTGCTGTTGGCGGTATCTTTTTTTTTTTTTTTTTGGCGGTATCCTTTTAATTGCTTTTCATTAATGCCGTTCTTCTTGTTATTATTAGCTTCAGTTTATCAAGAACCTACCGTGTGCCAAGCAGGTTATGCATATTACCCGTAACCCTCAATAACCTTGCAAGGAGATAGTTATTCCATTTCTGCAGATGCAGAAACTGAGGCTGGTGAGTTTAAGTAACTTTCAAGACCACATTCCTTGAAAACTGCAGAACTGGGATTCAAATCCAGGTCTATCCGGCTCTAAAAGCCCATGTGTTTTCCATAAATGTAAGCCTTGCTGAAATGACTTGCTCTGCCTCTCTCGCTCCTTTTAGAAAGGCATGAATGAGGTGGGCTGGAGCTGTAGTGCACACTTCCAGTGATGCCAGATTGTCTTTTAAGATTCCCTTTTAATCATTCCTTAAGAACTTGGTATATCTCTGCTTGTCTTTCTGAAACTGCCTTCAAAAATGGCTTTCTCTTCTCAGTCACCTTGTGCCTGATTTCTTTGTCACAAAGGGAGTTTGATGTATGGTGTTGATTTAATTTGAGTTCGTCATCTTTTTTTTTTTATTTCTAGTCATACATTAGTTATAAACACAAATGTTTTTTAAGATCATTAAGTCATCAGAACCTTCTTTTAGAACCATCGAGAAAGTTGTTACAAGCTTTGGGTTGCCTTTCAAAGGAGCTTATAGGCCACCTACGTTGAAAACTGAAGTCTCAAAGATTAGGGTGATAACGTGGAAAAGAATTCATGCGTTTTTTATTCATTATCATTTGTGCATTTCAACGTTAGAAGAATCTTATAGAGCAAGTGGATGCGAGTGTGATTGCTGCAAGTTACCTTTGGGAGCATCTAGTTTTGTCTGTCTCAAGTTAGCAAATTTGTCACGAGAATTAAAGAAGTTAATCCATGTTAAATATTTAGAACAGTGTGGGGTACACGTTAAGCATTCAGTAACTCTTCGCCGTTATGAAGAGCCAAGAGCCCTCCTGAACTTCACCACTGTTCTCAATCAGTTTTGTTCGAAAGGAAGACCACATATAAACTGTCAGTTAAAATAAGAGAATAAGAGCCCTGGCTTGTGCCCAGAGTTAAGGCCTGTTACTAAAATGAATTATGGATCTAATAGGACATGTAGATAGATAAATATTTGATAAGAATGGAAATGCTGAATTGCATCTACAAACAATTCTTAAACTTTTGGAAAGCTGAAAAAAAAAAATGCCAGAGATTTTCATTCCTGATCAAAAGACAAATTGTTTTAGCCTTGGGGCAGTTTGCACCAGTGGCGATATAAATCCAAGCTCTTTTGGATATTTACTCCATTAGGTCATTTAGTGATTGCCCTTAATTTGGTGACAGAAATTTCCTTGCGAGGGACAAACTGGTCTGTTATATAGTCACGAATGTTATATAAATGCAACAACTGTATCAAGACCATTTTTACGGTGCCATCAAGCCCATCCTAAATTAGCATTATTATCTGCCATCTGGTAATGTGCAGAGGGTATACTTTCAAGAACAGGACATATTTCTAACACTGGGGGAAATACTTTCATCTCAGTAGATTGAAAACAGAGTTTCTAAAGAAAGCATTAGGGAATTACTCTATGTTGAGACTATTCAGACAATAAGCTTTTTGCTGATACCGTTTTGCAGAGTCAGCATGTAGTTATAAGTAAAAATTTCGTAAACCGTGTTCATTGCCCAAGGCCTTATAACTAACACAGGCTACTCAACTATCATCACAGTTCCTTTGAAGTGGTCACCGGATACCCTGTCTTTTCATTAGGCTATTTTCCATTTATGTTTAAGGAATAGGCACGAATAAGAGGGATTGGAGATGCCAGGAGGACCAGTGAGTAAAATCTGCTTTCAGGTCCCCAGCATCAGGCTTTGAGCCTCACGCAGTCCAGACTTCCGAAACAGTGCTTTTCAGTCAAGTGTGTAGTTCTGAGTTACGATGCCACCGGCACAACAGCTTCTGGGATTTATCTCCTACAAAACCAGGCTGCATTTAAGAAAGAAGGTTTGAAATGCAGTCAGTCCCCAGTGACAGACTGTAAGCCTGGTCTAGCATCCTTCTCTGGGCTGGCCCTTACGGAAAGATCAAGGATACCAAGATAAATGTTGAAGAGCATCTGTAAAAGTGGGCAAATGAATCACATCACTGCTTCAAAGAAGCACATAATTAGCACTGATACCGTGGGCTGCGGCTTCAGGCTGCTAAGGATGAGTCACGGAGAAATGATGGCCCCTTTATAACTTTGCACTGGGTGCCCCGCTGACTTGGAAACCAACAGGTAGATCTGTCAAGAGAACTCGGCCTTTGAAGTTAGCAACTGATTGACTATCATATCATACATGCAGCGAGTAGGAGTTCTAACAATCGATGTCATTTTAATAAAGACTATATGCACGAGAAGCTTCTATTGTCTCTGATGATGGAAAACGTTTATGAATGCATACATTTGTAATTCACATCGCTGGCACGTGAGCAAACCCTTGAAATTTATAGTGGCTTTAGTAATCCTTATTGCCTAGTTATCATAGTTTACCAACGTGACATCCCTCCCCAGCCAGCCATTACCGTCCTATAAACTGCTGTGTTTGACTCCGGGGCACTAGGCACACAAGGGCTCTGTGACACAGACCTTCTGGGGTAATCCAATCCAAAAGTTGCAAATAACATCTGGTGTTTGGCTTTGTGGCATAAGATGAATTTTTCTGGGTGTAGTTGAGTCTGCGTCGGCTGCCCCTCCCCCTGCCCCAAATTACTAAGGTCACGTAGTATTTCCCGATTGAATCATTGAACTCCCAGGTGGCACATCTTTTTGAAGTTTTGTATATCAATCCTTTTTATTTCTTCAGTGCACTTTTTCCCTTTAGTTGAAAGGGGACCTTGGATTGGCTTTTTAAAGGTGGGACAAAGAGACCTCACACTGTCTGGAACCAAAAAAAAAAAAGAAAGAAAAAGAATTCTAAGGACAGAATTCTACATTTTTATTGTTTCCTTTGTATCACATCGTGTACGGAAGTAAACTGAGAAATCGTATTGAAGGAAGCCCCATGGAGGACAGCCTCGCATAACGGGACGGTAGTAGCACATCTAGTCCAGACACAGGTCAGGAAGGAGAAATAGGCTATATTTTTTGTTTGTTTGGTCCTTCGGGTTAGGGCTCCGAAAATATCTGTCAAGGCCAAGTGTGGTGGATTCATATAAACTCCCAGACTGTCAGTGTGTTACCTGACCGAGGAAAAGTACTTGATACTCCGTAATCTTAAATGATTACAGGGAGTATTAGGTTAATTTCTTTCCAAATTCATTCAGCAAGGATCCATCAAATCCTTATAATGAAAATACAAACTTTTAGGTGCGTTCAGAGTCACAGATGAATATAATCTATTCTGTGTTGCCGAGAAGCCTTCAGTCTGGTGGGGAAAGATAGAAAATGACAACAACAACAGAAAAACCCCAGAACCACCCACAGTAAATTGAGGTGGGATGAATCAGTGCTCGGTGAATCTGTTTCCAACATGCTAAAGTGGTGCAGAGAAGCTCTTTGAGAGCAAGCCCTGTGTTCTCTTCTCCTTGGACGCTCGTGTGCGAGGGTAGACGTTCAGAGCAGCTGTCGTGAGTGCGTGGCTTCTTAGGTGGAGATGCACCAGGACACGGTGTCCTCGCCTGCGGGGTGCTTGGCTTATTAATGCTAGCTGCTACCCTTGAAAATATTGTCTTGGAATCATCGATACGAAATTGACCCTCGATTGACCTAGCTCATGCATAGGAACAGTAACGATCCTTTTAAAATCACATCTTGATTATTATGAGTGTAGATGAACAAAAGGAAATTAGGTCAAAAAGATTATCACTGATAAAACTGTTCTCTGTAAAGTTTTGCCCCATGGGTTTTTCTGAGACACATCAAATTGACAGTTTTACTCCAAATTACATAAATTTCTCCCAAGATTATTACACTGAATTTCAGTTTTGCTATTAGGAGCATTTATGGCTTTTGAAAACTTAAGAGTCATTCTCCCTGAGATGACCTTTCCCTTCAGTGGCCTTGTTCCCATAACGGGTCCTAGGGAGCCAGAAGAGGTGTGGTTTGCCTTCCTTGTTTTTGGCCCCAAACCCTTCTACTTCCCTTCAACCTTGTCAGCTTGTACTCTTGCTTTCTTCCTGCCTCACTTGTAAACTCCGCTGCTGTTGCAAACAGATATCTGGCTTTAGAACCAGTACAGTGTCATCTATTTTGCTGGAATGCCATAAGCAACAATAACTGCAGTGCACATGTTTGAGAAATAACAAGTTTCTGATTCCGTGTTAGTACACCCAGCCATCCTGACCCTTTTGGCTTCCAGAAGCTAAATTAGGTGTGAGTGTTTGCATGTCAAAGGTGGCCAATACCAAAGGATTTGAGATGTTAGTACATCAGCTTGAGATTTCATTCAACAAACACATCCACCATGTTTCGGACGTTGTTTTGGTGCGAGGGTACAAAGTGAAGAAACACACAGCTTTAACTCCTAACACACACCATGTAAGTAGGAAAGGGACGTAAGAAAACAATTGCTGTAAAGACTGCAATAGTAGCCCAATATGGAAGGGCCATCCTACCCAGGGGGAAGTAAAGGGAAGTCTGCCCGGGGGAGGTGGCATCTGAGTTGAGCCAGACAGTGAAACTATTAGAGACAAAGACCATATGGAAAGGTTCAAGAGGAGGATTGACCCAGTTTCCGTGGAGTATTCCATGTATCCTACAAAGCAGGGATGGTGGAGGGCTGCGGCAAAGAGCCGAAGATGCATTGCATGAGTTGAGTAAGGACTGGACCTCAACAAGCTTTGGACCTAATTCTACAGGCCGCGGAGAGACCAGGAGGCAGTCTTAGCAGGGATGGGGTCCATCTGACCTCAGAGTGGAGAGAGCGGCACAGTAGATTCATACTCTGCCCTTTTTTGACTCGAGGTGGTTAAGGGAAGAGCACACGGTGTAGAGGGACTAGGACAGGAAGGGCTGCAGTGCCACTGAAGGGCACTGGGGACGTGGTTTCAGACCGCAGAGAAGCAGAATTCTATCTGTTAGGGAGATATCTGGTAGGTTTTCAACGAGAAAGTATAAAAGAACCATTAGAGTTTGGTTTTCTTCTTTAAACAACAAATGGGAATCCCAGTGCAGAAACTTTTTTATTTCCTGGGTTATCAGAGCTTCCTTTTTAAAGCTCTAAGCACTTGATTTCATTTGGTTTCTAGTGATGTCTTAACTACAGGAAATGGAGGTCTGTGTAGACCTAGTGTAACTGTAGATAATCTGCCAGGGGAGTGTAACTAAGACACAGTCAGAGCCTGCCGGGACTCCTGCAGCCCATTAACACCTAACTACTTCTGCTCAGACAGGGACACGGGGAGAAGAAAATGTGGCATGTGGGGAACAGGTGGAGTGTCCCCCTAGGCTTTACAGGTTCTGAACTTGGAGACATGCCTGCCTGTGGATGCAGATCGACGTGTCTCATTTGCTAAAAGCAAAGCATCTGATCAATTCTTGCCATGCTGACTACTTGTTCAGCTGCTACTAAAGTAGGCAAAGCCTGAGAGTCATTAATATGCCGAATTTAACTTTTACCAAACTGGAAGAACCTTAAGAGAAGGAGATCGTGTTATCTTACAGCTCATAGTAGTAAAAGAAGGGAGCGCTAGTCGTTGCCAGATTTCCTGAATCCAAAAACAAACAAAAGCCAAAACCTTTTTTAAGGTTACCCCTTCTTTAAGTCGGAGGAAAGATAAATATAAACCTCTAACTTGAGATTCAGTGAACAGCTTTGTGCTGGCACCACTGGGCATAGGAGACCGAGAGATTTTTAAGTGGAAATAGTTCAAGAGAGATGGGAGATTCTCAAAGATGACATTATAGTTATTCCCAGTGGAAAGAAAATGTAAAGGAAACACAAATGATTAAAGTGTATGAAAGGTCAGAGTGACAAATAGTTGAATAAGTGTATACAAGTGGGGTAGAAACCTGTAAGCAGGTGTTTAGGGTTGTTAACGTCCAGAAGAACCTAAAGTCTCAAGACTGCCCTTGTGAAGTTGTTTTCTTTTTTTTTTTTCAATAATAAATTTATTTTTTATTGGTGTTCAATTTGCCAACATACAGAATAACACCCAGTGCTCATCCCGTCAAGTGCCCCCCTCAGTGCCCGCCACCCAGTCACCCTGACCCCCTGCCCTCCTCCCCGTCCACCACCCCTAGTTTTTTTCCCAGAGTTAGGAGTCTTTCATGTTCTGTCTCCCTTTCTGATATTTCCCACTTATTTTTTCTCCTTTCCCCTTTATTCCTTTGCACTATTATTTATATTCCCCAAATGAATGAGACCATATAATGTTTGTCCTTGAAGTTGTTTTCCAAGCAAAATGATGAAGAAAGTACAAGAGAATGACAATAAAGAAAACAGAAGCAAGCATCGCATTGGCAGTACAGGATGGTGATGGGACCTGGCGTTGCAAGGCCGGTTCTATCACTAACTAGTTACCCGGCTCTTAAACATACCATTTAGCTTTTCTGATCTTGTATTTTTTTCATCTGTAAAATAAAAGATTTTTGACCTTCATGGTTGTGTGCTGCTGTCCAATTCTTTGATCTATCTTGTAGAGCTCTTGTTTGGAGAAGATAGTTAATGTGTTAATAATTTGATGAAAATATACTTTTATTCATTCTTATTTATTATTTGCCCTCAATACTTTTGATTTTGGGGGGGGGGGTTAGAATTTCAACAAATAAGTCAATCACAGTAAAATTCTAGGAGATGATCATGTGTTTTTTAACATTTAGGAAGGAAAGAGATGATTGAAGCTCCAACATGGATTTACAAAGGAAGTTGTGCTAAATAAAAATAGTGGATCTAAAAATATTTGTAGTTTATACAATAGTCTTTAAATGTTTCTTACTAATTTAAATGGCCATCTTCTTCATATTTCTGAATTAGAGGAATGCCATAGACATATGTATATATTTAATTAAAATATTTGATAATGTTTTGAATGGTACCTTCTTAGGTACTATGGAGCAGTATAGTCAGATGCCAATTGTATCATGATAAATGGTGTGATTTAGTGGTACAAGAGGTACATCTAATATCTATTAAAACTATTAATAAATGGCATAATTTAATGGTTTAAATAGTGTATGTAATACCTGTTATTAACATTAATAAATGGTTGTGCAGACCACTGCAAATTTAGGGTGATCCCTAGAATACCATTCCTGGATCCTCTCCTTGGTATTGCCATGGTCAGTATTTTTTTTTAAGATTTTATTTATTTATTTGGGGGAGAGAGAGAGTGCAGGCAGGGGGAGAGGGAGGATGAGGGACAGAGGGAGATGCAGGCTCCCCACTGAGCAGGGAGCCCAATGTGGGACTTGTTCCCAGGACCCTGGGGTCATGACCTGAGCCAAAGGCAAGAAGCTTAATGGACTGAGCCACCCAGGCGTTCCCATGGTCAGTATCTTTATAAATCAGACCTTGTAGACAACATAGCAAACAGTTCAAAATCATGAGTTCATATTTGTTTTAACTATGTGATATTGGCATATTTCTTAAACCATTATATGCCTCACTTTCCCCATCTATAAAAGAGGGCTACTGATAAGTCCTATCTCAGAGAGTTGCTCTGAGAATTAAGTAGAATAATGTATATAAGTGACTAGCACCTGTGCCTGGCACTTATTAAGCCCTTGATAAATGTTAGCAGTAATTTAGATGATGATAATGATCACTTGGTGAGGAAGGTAGGCTTATGAACTGTATGGAACAAAGCTGTGGGTGGTAGCTTGAGTCAGAATGATGACTAATAAGCTAGAAGGATATTCTGAAACCATTAGGACTTAATGGTTTAGGTTTCATTTTGAGATTTAAAATCGAATGGAATCAAATATTAAACCCTGCTTATAGGTTCATAAATTTTCATGGCTTAAGTAAAAGAGAAAAGACTTGGCTTTGGCTGAAATCAATTTGAATAGAACCTGGGGGATTTTGTTGACGACACCGTCACAGGAACCAGTAAAGACTTGTAGCTGCTGAACACCAGGGCCGTCCTAGCTGTTATTCGGAGAGGTGGCATGGCTGGGGGTCCTCAGACTATACATTTCCCTTGAGCTCTGGGGGAGGTTTCTGAGATTTAGAAGATGATTTCCACTTCTGATTCTCATATTTTGAAATCACTCATGGCTCCATGCCAAAAATAAACGAAAAGTCCTGAAGAATAGGTCAGTTGAGGAATTTAGAAGTATTTATCCTGGAACAGATTAGGTTTAGAGGAGATAGTGTCACCGTTTTAATATTTGAAAGGCTGGTGAGAAATAATCAGGTTCTGTTTCGTTACGGAAGGCAAAACTAGTAAGTAATTTTTAGATAAGGATTCATGGAAGAGGGGTAGAATGATAAAAGGCAACTGAAATGTTATGGAAGTTAGGCTGAAGTAAGAGAAGACAGCTTCAGGTGGCACAGGACTATACGTTTGTGTTTTAAAAGTTTTTTTTTTTTTAATTGGCGTTAAATTATATACAGTAACATGCACAAATCTAAAGTGTAGAGCGAGATGACTTTTCTCTTTAATATACACGTGTGTTATCACCACCTGGGATCATAGAACTTTCCATCATCTCCAAAGGTTGCCTCATGCCCCCCCTTCTGGCCAGTAACTGCCCTCCAACCCAGAAGTAACCGTTTTTCGGGCCTCTGTCATCATAGATCCTGCGACAAACTCCCTACAACTACTTTGGGGCGCTGTGTACCAGTTTAAACATGTATCTGTTTTCTGACTCAGCAGTTCCATTTCCAACTACGTATCTGTGAGGATGCTCACAACCGCCTTATTCATAACAGCCCCGAACTGGGAAACAACCCAAACAGCCCCTTTGCAAGAGAAGAAACATGTCGTGGTATATCCACACAATGAACTACTTCTCAGCGATAGAAAAGGATCAAGGACTGATACTTGCTACTGTAGGGACGAATCTCAGACCCGGGCCAGACCCGAAGGAGTACGTACTCGGTGATTCCAACTACAGGACGTTCAAAATTGTAGATTTTAATGAAATACCTTCGTGACAATTTGATTTTGAATATCTGCGACAGTTGGAGAAAACTCCTTCCCTTTCAGAAAAGGGCCTGTATGAAACAAAAGATGGCCAAGAGGTGGAAGGAGATTTAAACTAAAGCCAGGAGTTCAGCTTTGCTTAAGTGACAAACATGTATTTAGCGTTCCTTGTTTTTGGAATTATATGATATCTCCTTATTTCCTTTCTTTTTATTTCCTTATTGTATTTGAATTGTTTGTTTGGATTTATTTTATTCTTCCTGAAATTTTCCCCCCTTATTCTTTTATAACAGCAAATATCTGTGCCATTACCTAAGATTATTTATTCCCTTAATCATATATTCCGTGGCATCTACTTTTTTTTTTTAAACCGTTCTTCCTGGAGCATTCTAACCTCCGGCTCAGATATGGTCCAGTTGAGTTCTAGGCAAGTTTTACAGCTGTTTTTAGAATGACTTCTCTGAACATATTCCTTTGCTAAAAACATTACTTTTTTTTAAAGATTTTATTTATTTATTTATTCATGAGACACAGAGAGAGGCAGAGACACAGGCAGAGGAAGAAGCAGGCTTCATGCAGGGAGCCCGATGTGGAACTCGATCCCAGGACCCTGGGATCACAGCCTGAGCCCAAGGGAGACACTCAACCACTGAGCCACCCAAGCGTCCCAAGAACATTATTTTTTTAGCTAACATTTTTCTCATTCTTGGTTTCTTTTTATAATTAAAAACTTTTTAATTCCAGTATAGTTAACATAATATGTTATCTTAGTTTCAGGTGTCCAAAATAGTGATTCAACAGTTTTTTACATTACTCAGAGCTCATCATGGTAACTGTACTCTTCATCTCCTTCACCTATTTCGTCCATCCACCAGCCTACCTCCCCTGTGGTAACCATCAGTTTGTTCTCTATAGTTATAGTCTATTTTTTGGTTTGTCTCTTTTTTTCTTTGTTTATTTTTTAAATTCCACATGAATGAAACTATATGGTATTTGTCTTTCTCTGACTTATTTCACTCAGCTGTCATACTCTAGATCCATCCATGTTGTTGCAAATGTCAAGATTTCGTTCTTTTTTATGGCTGAATAATACTCCACTGTATGTATATGCCACATCTTTATTCACCTCTCAGTGGACACTTCGGTTGCTTCCATAATTTGTCTATTGCAGATAGTACTGCAATAACCATAGGGGTGCATCTGTCTTTCCAAATCAGTGTTTTCATGTGCTTTGGGTAAATACTCAGTGGTGGAATTATTGGATCATATGGTAATTCTATTTTTAATTTTTTGAGGAACCTCTATACTGTTTTTCATGGTGGCTGTACCATTTTATTTCCCCACCAACAGTGCATGAAGGTTCCTTTTGCTCCACATCTTTTGTAACACTTGTTTCTTGTATTTTTGATTTTAGCCATTCTGACAGGTATGGTAGGCATTTCCCTGATGATTAGGATGTTGAGCATCATTTCATGTGTCTGTTGGCCATCTGGTTGTCTTATTTAGAGAAATGTCTGTTAATGTCTTCTGCCCATTTTTGGATCGGATTATTTGGGGTTTTGTGTGTGTGTGTATGTGTGTGTGTGTGTGTATTGAGTTGCTTAAGTTCTTTATGTATTTTGGATATTAACCCTTTATCTGATATGTCATTTGCAAATATCATCTCCCATTCAGGAAGTTGTCTTTTAGTTTTGTTGATTGTTTCTTTTGCTGTACAGAAGCTTTTTCTTTTGATGTAGTCCCAGTAGTTTATTTTTGCTTCTTGTTTCCTTTGCCTGAAGAGGCATATCTGGTAAAGCATTGCTATGGCCACTGACTGAGAAATTACTGCCTGTGCTCTTTATTACGATTTCTGTGGTTTTAGGTCTCATATTTAAGTCCTTAACCCATTTTATTTTTTTTAAAGATTTTATTTTATTTATTCATAGAGACAGAGAGAGAGAGAGAGAGAGAGAGAGAGAGAGAGAGAGAGAGGCAGAGACACAGGCAGAGGGAGAAGCAGGCACCGCACAGAGAGCCTGACATGGGACTCGATCCCGGGTCTCCAGGATCACGCCCTGGGCTGCAGGCGGCGCTAAACCGCTGCGCCACCGGGGCTGCCCCTTAACCCATTTCAAAATTATGTTTATGCATGGTGTAAAAAACTGGTTAATTTTCATTCTTTTGCACAAAGCTGTCCTGTTTTCCCAACACCATTTGTTGAAGAGACTGGATTCTAATTCTTAGAAGGAATTTTTAGTAATAATGGTAGCTACATGGCACAAAAGACAGGGACTGTGTAGTTAGAGCATGTTCCTACAAAATTGGACTTAGAATGATCTTGAAGTGTCTTCTTCAAAATAACATTTCTGGATAAATTACAAGCAGTATTGGAAAGCAGTTGATATTTTTGTTTTTTTTCCTGCTCAAAACTTCTGATACTACTACAAAACTTTTAATCACTACTGTTAAGCCACTCTGTTTCCCTTATCATTTTATCCATTTCCCTAGTGGTAAAAGCATAAAGTCATGGCAGGCAGACAAAACTACAGAAACAGGGAGCAGATTAGTGGTCACCAGGGGACGGGTGTGGATGGGAAGAGTACAAATAAAGGGATAACAGGAGAGTTCCTTTGGAACAGTTGTGCATTTCTTTTTATTTAAATATTTTATTTTATTTTATTTTATTTTATTTTATTTTATTTTATTTTATTTTTGAGAGGGAGGGAGAGAGAGAGAGAGAGAACGAGTAGAGAGAGGAGCAGAGGGAGAGGGAGGAGAAAGAATCTCAGACAGACTCCGTGCTGAGCACAGACCTGATGCGGGGCTCCATCCCAGGACCCTGAGATCGTGACCTGAGCCCAGACAGTCAGACGCTTAACCAACTGAGCCAGCTGGGTGTCCCAGAACAGTTGTGCATTTGGATGGTGATGGTGGTTAGATGAATCTAGCCGTGGGATAAAATTGCATAGAACTACACACACATGAAGGCACAGTGGGAACTGAACAAGGTCTGTAATTTCCTTACTAGTACTGTACCAAGGTCCGTTTCTTGGGTTTTGATATTATGCTGTAGTTATGTAAGATGTCACCGTCAGGGGAAGCTGAGAGAAGCATTCACAGAACTGTGTACTATTTTCACATCTCTCTGCGAGCCTATAAGCATTTCAAAATAATAAATTTCAAACTTAAAATAGGCAACAACAACCACGTCAAAGCATTTTTTAAAGAAATGAAAGAGGTACTGCTCATGAGCGAGCAGCCCATGATAAGGAGCTCCCCCTTAAAGATAGTGTATATAGGGGATCCCTGGGTGGCGCAGTGGTTTGGCGCCTGCCTTTGGCCCAGGGCGCGATCCTGGAGACCCGGGATCGAATCCCACGTCGGGCTCCCAGTGCATGGAGCCTGCTTCTCCCTCTGCCTGTGTCTCTGCCTCTCTCTCTCTCTCTCTATCTCTGTGACTATCATAAATAAATAAATAAATAAATAATTAAAAAAAAAAAGATAGTGTATATAGTATTTCTTAAAAGTGAGCCAGAACACGCAGTGCTTGCCTCGGATTTAGATGTTAGGCAGTTACGAGATTAAAATGAGCTAATGAGCGCTAATGAGCGCTAATGAGCGCACACTGCAAAAGAAACGCTCTAGCTTTCGTGAGGGTATGTGAGTATAAGCAGTAGATTTCTGATCTGACTTCACTGCATGTATGTCCTGCCTTTGTGCTGTCTCTGTCTGGTTCCACAAGTGTATTTGCTCATGGACTTGCTTCAAACCATTTGTAGAACAGAATTCTTCTATACAGCATTATTGTTGTCTTTTAAAAAGTCACTTATTACATGTACATCACAGGAAGCTTTGGAAATACAGATCAACAGTAGAAAAAAACTGCCTTTAATCCCACCACTCCAAAATAAATACTGTTGATATTTTCTGTCTTTAATTCCAGTCTTATTATCTCTGTACGTGTAAATGCTTTTCTTTTTTTTTCTTTTTTTAATGCTTTTAAAAACTACATGAAATCCTAATTTTGTAAACTTGTTTTAGTTATTGATGTATGTGTAGCAATGCGCCATTTTCCCAGATCATTAAATACTCCCCCCCCACATGATTTATTGATTACATAGAATTGTATCTTGTGGATGAACAGCACCTTAACTAATCCTCGTGATTGGACATGTAGGCTGTTTCCCGTTTTCCACCATTAGAAACAAGGGTTATCATCAACATCCTTAAGGCTAAATCTTCAGACACAGTCATGATTATTTCTCTTAGGAAGAAATCTCACAAGTGGAATTGCTGGAGTAGGCAAAATGTCAAAGCTTTTGATTTTTATTGTCAAAGATAAGCATCATTTAAAAAATATGTTGTAAACGAAAACCTTATTTGAACAACAAGACGCTTTACCTACAGGGAAACTCAGGATCAGTTTCTTTAGAGTGCTTCATCACTTCTTAGAGACAACTGCCATTACCAAATAGATGAATTGTTTTGACAGAATTAAAAGAAAAACATTGAAACTATCTAAATAAACAAGTTATGCAAGAACTTTTTGCTATTTTTTTATTTTTGTTAAATGATGAGAGCAAAATAATTTACTCGAACAAAAAGAAAATAAATGAAATCAACATGCCACTAGTGGGGAATGGGGTATTTACATTTCCCCCTTTTCCCATTTGATGTTGATTAAAGTATATTTTTGGTTATTTATTTTTTAAGCATTATGACTGTGCACGCATACCACCATCTTTACGTATGATGAAGGAGTAGAGGTAAAAAGATTTTATGGGAAAAACACACTATATAGTGTGTTTGTAATGTTGCAGAATTCTGTTGCATTTTTCTAGTTGTGAGTGTCCTGTTTGTAGGCACAAGGGGACCTGGTTCTGGATTAAAGATCATATTTGATTGGGCGTCTGTAGTATTTTGCTGAAACACCACAGTTGTATGTTTTTCTGCATTTCCAACTGAGTGACTGTGTCACTTTGCTTATCTAGGTAATAACATGGTCTCATCTTTCCCATTTGGAAGCCAAATCCTTAACCACAGGTTTTCTTTACTTTACCAAGTGAGGCTCCGTCTTGTGTGCTTCCAGCTCCAGACATTTACGTCCATTGTCTTCAGCCTCCATCTCCTTTCTTGGACTTTTCATTGGTCCCTACTTCATGGGAAGATGTGAGGTTGACGCAGAAGGAACATTAGATCACACCATGAGTAGAAATAAGGCTCGGATACTTTTTAAATAAAATGTCTGAGCTTTTAAGTAGAATGGTATTATCTGTAGTTTTTTATTAACCTTTCAATGGCAATGAGTGGACCCTAATAAATGAGATATTTGATTCTTGGATTAATTTCCGACACTGGGACACAATTAAAGGTTTAGATGTTGGAAAGGCAACAAGACAAATCCATGAGTGTTTGACATTCTTTTGTTCTTCTTCTTAGTCATGAACACATCATTTTACACTATGCATATGGTGGTGAAATTTTGTTTGAATATAATTTATGAGATCAGGGTTACAAAGACTTCTTTCCCTTTCAGCTCTGTGTTGGTGTTTTCAATGATCATTATTTTTTTTTTTTTATCAATGGCATTGAAATTTCCCCTCAAAGAGAAATTCCTCTTGCTGGGATTGGTGATAAATACTTATTACTGGATTAGGGATTGTTTGTCTATTATGAACCTCTTTTCTTCCGTGGTGTCTGTTGGCTAGCTGTGGGACTTCCCTTTTCATTCTTACTGTAATGTAACTCTTTCTTTTTAGGTTTTTGTTTAAGTTCCAGTTAGTTAACATACAGTATAAGAATAGTTTCAGGTGTACAATGTGGTGATTTAACACTTCCCTATAGCACCCGGTGCTCTTCATGACAAGCGCACCACTTAATCCCCATCACCTATTTCACCCACCCCCCTACCACCTCCCCTCCGGTACCATCAGTTGGTCCCATAGTTTAGAGTCTGTTTCTTGGTTTGTGTGTGTCTCTCTCTTCCCTTTTCTCCTTGGTTTTGTTTCTTAAATTCCACCGTAATGTAATACTTTTGAAGTTGAAAATAGCCCTGTGAAGAAACTGGCAGAGCGTTCCAAGTGGTAAGAGTTTCTTGAACCTACAGTGGATTTTGCTGCGCTAGGAATGGCATATTTTTATCTGTAAAAATAGGAAGAAAAGAAAACCGAATTGATGGTCCGAATTGATGGCATTTCTCTGTCCTAAGCATAAACTCGGTTCAGCATTTAAGAAATACTATTCCTGTAAGAAATAGAGTCGTAATTTAAATACAAATTTTTCCTCGAAAGGGACTACCCTCTTTGAGTTTATCTATTCTGTTGTATCCCGTACTTTTATTTCTCTTTAAACTCATTTTATGAACCTGTTACCTGCTCCCACCTCTCCATGTGAAATTTTCTGTACAAACTGAGAGGAATTGTTTCTCAGAGAAACAAATTAGGCTTCATATGAAAGGGGGTCTCCCATGGATTTGAATGAGCAAAAATTATACAGATTTCTAAAGATTTCACATATATATCCTTATGTATAAAGATTTCCCACATATGTTATATATATACATAATAAATGTGTTACCTTTCAAACAAAAACTGAATATGAGCCTCTTGAAATTTAGTGCAAAGGAAGTCTGTTTTAAATATTACCACTAAAAAATAATTTATTTACATATGTTTTTTTAAAAAAAGATTCAGGTAATATTAATTCTTCATATCTGCCTGTTGAAAATTTTTTATAAGTGACATAGAGTCCTATATGCCTTTTATGATATCAGGGGCATTCCTGTAATATTTAAATTCATACACTTATAGCCCTTCCCTGCTTAATTAAACTCAACATATGAAAATCCATATCTTAGAAGATGACTGCCCAAGAGTCAGGCTGGTGGATTTTACACACGAATTATTCACAAAAATATGAATTACCCTTAGTTTCACATACCACCCTGACACATAGAAACAGCTGTGTATTGTATGTATTAAAATATTCTCAATTTATCCTTTATTAGACTTATGTGATTAGAATGCCAGTGAATTAAAAGATCATTGCTCTTTATTTCTCCAAACTTATAAGAGTTTCTACTTTCTTTTTCTCTAACAGATATAAGCTTACCAAAGTCGGCAACAATATGCTATACAGCTGCCTTGCTCAAAGCAAGAGCTGTCTCTGACAAGTAAGTGAATAATGACTTGTGTGGTACTAAATGTCTGACCCGACTTAAGGAGATGTGTTGCCTCCGAGGGCTTTCTCTGGAAGTTTCTCTCAGTCTATGAGACCCCTGCTTATGAGCATGCATTTTTCTAAAACCTGCTGATCTTTTCTTTCACTACTAGAAGGAGGGAATATATATCCCCAGGTATTGTAAGGGTGTATGGGTCCCTAAAGAGGGAATTATGTGAAATTCCATACCTCTGAGGTGACTTTTTTTTTTTTTTTTTTTTGCCAGACAGTAGATACCGAAAGGCCTGCTTGGGACTTACACAAATGCCTTCCTTTTATTCGTTTTTCTTTTTTGCGTATTCCTCTTCCTTCAGCAGTCCAAGACTGGGTAGTAGTCCTAACAAACCTGTAAGATGGCACAGGGGATGATCATCTCCCATTCTTTGACTCCTCAGTTCCACACCAACCCCCCCACCCAGGGTCCGTTTGCTTTGAGTTGTCATTTCAGTGGGACATTTGCCCATTTTATTCAGGCAGGTGACTATGGCATAGAGAATTTCCATGAGCAGCCGAGATGACTGGCAGGTGAAAGCGAACAGTTGGCTTCACTGTTTTTGAGTTCCTAAACGCTCACGTTGCCCGATACAATCCCTCTGAAGCGTTGAAAAGCAGATAACAGGAAAAGAAAACAGCCTCTGCTATGTCAGACAGGTTTGCTGTTAAGTGTGTGTGCACTTCAAGACCGAAGTAATTTTCTTTCATTCTTTTTTATCCTGTAGATCGCCAGTACCTACTGCAACATCTTTTCTCCCTACACAGCGACTCCAGCTTGGGAGGGCAGGGCCAGGGTTGTCACAGCTTCCCCTGTGGTGTCTGCCTGCCAAGCACAGCTCTGGAGTTAGCCCTGGGTGTGAGGTGAGAAAGAGATTGCATGGTCTGGTTTTTTTCATTCACCTGGGCAGGTGTCTGGCCCGCAGTTTGGGCACGCACACCCCCTGCCGGCACGGCCCCAAGCAGGCTCGCCTGCGGTGGAAGCTGCATCGCAGCACTGACGTTGGGTTGGGAGCCTCCTGTAAAATTATCCCCAGTTCTGTTTTTAACCAAGTACGCTCTTCTGTAACCTAGTTTTCTCTTTTTCCTACACTGTCCGCCCTCGTCAGTCTCCCCCCCTGCCCTGACCGAAGCAGGTACCTCACAGAAAATTTAGATTAGCTATTTAGACAGAGAGACTTGACAGCTGAATTTAATTCCTGCCAAGATTAGATGCAAGCACGCTTTCTGCTTCTGCGGGGGTTTTTGTTGGCCTCGGTCTGAGGGGTCGCTCAGAGGTTCCACGTAGTGGAGGTGTGGAGAGCTCATGCCATTGGCTCGCTGTGGTTTTATGGGCCCTTGACGTGTAGACGCCTGTCCGGGTTGATGCCCGAGCAGTGGTCCCAACTGGATGGTGTTTGTCTTTCTGCTTTTCAGATTCTCTCCCGAGGCTGCATCTCGGCGGGGGCTGAGCACAGCAGAGATGAACGCAGTAGAGGCCATTCACAGAGCCGTGGAATTCAATCCTCACGTGCCAAAAGTGAGTCCGTGGGATCCCCACAGGAGCTCGTTACGCTAGCTAGCGAGAAAGCGTTCAGTGACCACGGTGTCGTGTCTCGAATACACCCCGTGGGGAAAAAAATGAAGTGCAGCCAGTGAACGCCGAGGCCTCTAGCCCATGGTCATCAGCTTCATGCTTAAGCAAAAGCCACCTTCAGAGGCCTCGGGCCGGTCTGGGGGCCTTATGTAATCCGGGTAAATGGATAGACCTCGCTGCGGCAGGTCAGGCCAGGACGCCAGGAATTGGCAAAATAGGGAGATCCCAAGAGTGTTGTCGATGCATCTGATAGGAATTTCACACCAGTTATACTCTAACTTAGACCTGACTCGGGAAATGGACCTAGTTTTGAATATAATTGGAAAAAAAAATACAGATTAACGTGACGTTCTGTGTCTATAAATAAATGATAGTTAATCAGTATTGGCAGGAAAGTAGTAAGGAGAACCTCACAGTATGAAGTAGTATTTTCTTTTGACTTGCGAGTGGCATATGTAGGTATATGTAGTAGGACGTGTTTGTCTTAATTGTTAACCACATGATTGACCAATTTATAAAGACCTAGTATTTCCTATGTATTTTGTCCCTGAATTTGATTTTAAGGGAGTCCTATCACGATAGAGGATATTTCTATAATCTTTTATTTAGGAGATGGGTGTGTATCTATGATTTGCCTCTGAGTACCTGCTATGCGATAGGCACATGGCTGAGGGCTATTTTCAGTTTCTCGATATTATAAAGCACATTTTGACCTGGGAAAACTATTCAGACAGGGTACTACAGGCATAATTTTATTTCAGATTTCTGATGAAGACTTTCACTGTTGAAAAATGACAAAGGAAGGCTTCTTTGTTCTCTCGCAGTAATGTAGCAAAAGGGTGGTGTATGTGTGCATCTACGTGTGTATGTGGGGATTTGTAGAGTTACCTACTTTATTTTGTTGGTCTTCAGAGTGACACAGGTGGATGACCTGACATCATTTCTGAGCTCGGGAATGCTCAGGGCATGCTCATTTTCCCACAAAACAGAAAACCGAAGGATGGTACACAGTGCCACAATTGGCGGAGGATAGATTTATCCACTCTAGTTCCAGTGGATAATGACCAACATAGTGTTTATAGACTTAGGTATTGTATATAGGGCGGTATAAAATATATCTCTTTATTTATTATCTTTTCAGCTAAGTTAAAAATGTTCATTCAGATTTGAATAAAATTTAAAGCTACGCATGAAAACGTTGTCCTGAATTCCAGTCAACTTAGGTCATCAATATTTATTGAATGCTGCATTCAATACAGAGTTATTCTAAGAGCACAAATAAGCTCTTCTAGAAGTAGCATTGAACAACGGAGTCCTAGACTCTGAGACAAAAACAGGTTCAAGTTCTGGCTCTGCCACTTATTAGCCATGGGTGCTTGGGGCTTAGCATTTTTGAACTCAAAGTTTTCCTTCATTTTTCTTTTTTTTTTTTTAATTTTTTTTATTTAAATTCAATTTGCCAACATATAACACCCAGTGCTCATCCTATCAAGTACCCTCCTCAGTGCCCATCACCCAGTTACCCCAACCCTCCACCTACCTCCCCTTCCACAACCCTTTGTTTGTTTCCCAGAGTTAGGAGTCTCTCATGGTTTGCCTCCCTCTCTAATTTTTTCACCACTCAGTGTCCCTCCTTTCCCTTATAATCCCTTTCTCTATTTCTTATATTCCACATATGAGTGAAACCATATGATGGTTGTCCTTCTCCAGTTGACTTACTTCACTCAGCATAATATGCTCCAGTTGCATCCACGTCAAAGGAAATGGTGGGTATTGATCCTTCCTGATGGCTGAGTAATATTCCGTGGTGTATATAGACCACATTTTCTTTATCCAGCCATCTGTCGAAGGACACTGTGGCTCCTTCCACAGCTTGGCTGCTGTGGACATTGCTGCTGTGAACATTTCCTCATTTTTCAAATGAAGATAAATATAAACTTTACCTTTTGTGATAAAGACCCAACTGAGATAATATAGTCAGAGTTCTTTGAAAAACTTGACATCCTATGTCCATGAAGTATTAAAATTATTGATACTTGACTTGTTGGAGGCCCCTTCAGCCTGGAAACTTGAGTCCTGACTCTTCCAGTTATACCAGAGCTTTGTAATCTTACTGCATGAGATAGAAAACTGGTACCTGTTGGTTAGATAGTTTATTTTATTTATTTATTTTTATAAATTTATTTTTTATTGGTGTTGAATTTGCCAACATATAGAATAACACCCAGTGCTCATCCCATCAAGTGCCCCCCCTCAGTGCCCATCACCCAGTCACCCCCATCCCCCGCCCACCTCCCCTTCCACCACCCCTAGTTAGATATTTTAGTTGAAGCTGCCGTGTAATTCTGTGATAAGGGTCTTACATGGTTGATTGAGCCTCTAGAAGAGCATTAAAAGCTGTAAGAAATAGTTTAAGGCCACCTTGGAAGAATTTGACTCAGCTAGCACTCTTACCTGTAAGATAGAATTCTTTTAAAAAGTGAGAGTATTTGAAATATTTGTTTTCACTCTTTTTAATTATTAACTGGAGGAAAGATAGGGTGCATCGGTAAACTGATTCCACTGAAACCACTTTGCTGGTGATTGTGCTGAGGGGAAACTTGTTTCCAGATCTTCTTCATCTTTTGACGTTTCCATGAGGGAAAAGCCCTGAGTTGCTGTTCAGAATTATGTTCAGAATTAACCACAATCCTCTGGTGCATGTGTACTATATGCAGGCTGTTACAAACACCTTTTATGCATGATTTCTTGGACTGCTTGCTAATACTTTAATAAACACACACACATACACACACACGGGTCCCTCTTCAGGGAGAAAGTAGCCTTAATTCTAATGAGACATCAGTGAAAGATCTAAACTCCTGGACTCCTGGTGTAAGAAGGGACCTTAGAGATCATCTAGGACACCTTCCCATTCCCAGCTTGAATCTCTCTCCGTAATGATAGTGTGATGATTATTTTTAATACTGGTTTTCATTACATGTTTGCTGTGTGCCAAGCACCGTGCTAAGTGGATTACACATGCCTTCTCCTTGATCTTTCACAACAACACCCTGAGGTGTACCAGACTGCCACCCCTGGCACACGATGAGGGAGCTGCAGGTTTGGGGAGATTAAGTGACCCGCTCCTGGTCGTACAGCTAGTAAGTGATGGAGCCTGAACTAGTTCGGGGTTCTCTAACCCCGAACATCATCCTCCACTGCCCCCCACCATCCCACCAGGTTGCAGACCAGCCTAGACTTGAAGCCTTCAAACGATGGCAGGCACGTGACTTCCCAAGGCGCTTGTGGACAGTAGATGTTCCTTCGAGGTATTTACCGTATCCTAAACACTTCCATGGCTTCCTTTTCTTTGTCACAGGAAGTTGTCAGTGGCCTACCACAGGAATTTTCAACCACTGCATGCCGTTTTACCCAATTATAGTCTTTCAGAAGGAGATAAAAGTATCAAGTAGAGTAGCTAAGAACTATTTGGGTTGGTGAAGAGGAGGTGGGTAGGGGATGGGGTACCTGGGTGACAGGCATTAAGGAGGCATGTGACGTGATGAGCACCTGGTATTACACTATATGTTGGGAAATTGAAAAAAATTAAAAACAAAAAATAGCTGACAACTGCCTTTCATGAATGTCCAGCTTCAGTCTATCTGATATTCTATTAAGCAGAAGTAATAGTTAATATTTCTTTTTTTAATAAATTTACTTTTTATGGGTGTTCAATTTGCCAACATATAGAATAACACCCAGTGCTCATCCCATCAAGTGCCTCCCTCAGTGCCGGTCACCCAGTCACCCCCACCCCCCGCCCACCTCCCCTTCCACCACCCCTAGTTCGTTTCCCAGAGTTAGGAGTCTTCATGTTCTGTCTCCCTTTCTGATATTTCCTACCCCCATTTCTTCTTCTTTCCCCTTTAATCCCTTTCACTATTTTTTATATTCCCCAAATGAATGAGACCATATAATGTTTGTCCTTCTCCGATTGACTTACTTCACTCAGCATAATACCCTCCAGTTCCATCCACGTCGAAGCAAATGGTGGGTATTCGTCGTTTCTAATGGCTGAGGAATATTAATATTTCAACATCCACTGGAAAATATCAGTTACTCCAGGAGGGTTACTCTTAGGAACGCTCTTCACCTGCAAACATGCGGAGTAGGGAGAATTTCTCCTAAACACACCACAGGACCACAAAGTAAAGCAGAATGGTGAAAAGCTGTGGGGCTCGGTTCTGAAGGGAGCCTTTTAAGCAGTCAGGCATGTCTAAAATACGCGGGTTTCTGCAGCTTAGATTACAGCAGGTTATAAGGAGGAAGCAGCCCGTAGGCTCATTATTACAAACTGAATTGTGTTACTCCCCTCCTGAGGAGCTGCAGCTGTGTCCCTAACCCTACAAAGGAAGATCTAAACTCCTTCAGTGGTTCTTTAGGACCCTTTATGATCTGACCCCAACTTGTTTTTCACTTTTTTTCAGCTACTTCTAACAGTCTGTTCGTTGTTCCAGAAACATTCTCCTCCTCTTCTTCCCTCTTTGCTTCCTCTGAGGATATCCTACTCCTCCTTCACCCCCACCATTAAAAGTCACCACCAGGAAACCTGTTCCTTCCCCACCCCAGAATCAGCCTCTCCCCTCTGTGGTCTCTCTCTACAGTGCATTGATTATGGAATTACCATTTATCCCTTTTTGAGGATGACTAGTAGTTTTAGGATCTTAATGATGCTGGGGATTTTTAAGAACTGGGTACACAGTTCAAAATGATGAAAGCTCTAAACCTTTGGAGGATGTTCTCTATTAATGGGATTAAAATAAGAGCTTTGAATTTAAAGGGAATATTTTTCATCTTTTAAAGAAAATTTCAGGCAGCCCGGGTGGCTCAGCGGTTTAGCGCCACGTTCAGCCCAGGGTGTGATCCTGGAGACCCGGGATCGAGTCCTACGTCCCCTCATCAGGCTCCCTGCATGGAACCTGCTTCTCCCTCTGCCTGGGTCTCTGCCCCTCTTGCTCTCTGTATGTCTCTCATGAGTAAATTTAAAAAAAAATCTTAAAAAAAAATTTCACTCATGATGCTGGACAAATGAAGGGCCACGCTCATCTCGGTTCTATACCTTCATCTATATGTAGTTATAGTTCACTGGATTTTTAGTTTTAACTTTTTCTTCTACTTTCCCTGTAAGTCTGCTCCCCCCCCCCCCCCCCGCTCCATTTTGCTTCCTTTGTGGCACAGGAGTTTTTTTATTTTGATGTGGTTCCACTTCTATTTTGCTTTTGGTGTCCTATCCAAGAAATCATTAGCAATGTCGAGATTTACGTGGGAGGATGGTGCTTTTCTGATTCATTGCACAGATTTGAGTTTTCACTAGTGCTACATAGTGTGCTTATCTACACAGCAAGTCTGCCCCTGTGAAGAGACCCCTTTTGGGTATAGAGGATGTTTCATTAACTCCTTCAGGGTGCTAAAGATGAATTTCATTTTCTGATGTCTTTTCAAAACAAGACTAACTTACTGGTTTGTTACAAGCAGTGTTAGATTTTTTCCCCCTGTAGCGGTGGTCTAAAAATAAATTTCTTGGGACGCCTGAGTGGCTCAGCGGTTAAGCATCTGCCTTGGGCTCAGGGTGTGATCCTGGGGTCCCGGGATCAAGTCTCCTATAGGGTTCCCCGCAGGGAGCCTGCTTCTCCCTCTGCCTGTGTCTGCCTCTCTTTCTCTGTGTCTCTCATGAATAAATAAATAAAATCTTTAAAATAAAATAAATTTCTGTATTAGGAAAAAGTATAAAGAAATTTTTCATAGTCCTATCATCTAATCCTATTTAAGACTATTTCTTTCTAGCCTTACTTTCCCATGTATTTTTAATACTTAGGAATCACAATCACGTGGCATATGCATATTTTTAAAAATTAACAGGGTACTCTAAACTTGAAATTTATGGTTGGGTACTGTAGGTATATTCTTTTTGGAGTAGTATCATCGGGTTTTCATGGTTCTTTCCCCTTAAAAAGGTTATCTACTCACTTAACATTAAAGTCCAAGTCTTCTAGCCATGTGCCTTCTCTCTAAAATATTCCTAGTAACAGCTTTCTAGATGATTTACTTCCTTATTTTCTGTCATAAAAAATACACACCATGAAATCTACCTTCTTAACAAATTTTTAAGTATTAGTATTGTTAACTCTATGCACGTTGTTGTTGAAACTTTTTCATCTTGCATGCCTGAAACCCCGTACCCATTGAACCAGGACCTCTCCATTTCCCACTCCCCTCAGCCCTGGGTAACCACCATGCTACCTTCTACTTCTGGGAGTTTGAATGCTTTAGATACGTCCCATCGGTGGAATCATGCAGTGTTTGTCCTGTGACTGGCTTATCTCAGCGTAATGTCCTCTAGGGTCATCCATGTCACAACCCAGGACAGGATTCCCTTATTTTTAAGGCTGAATAATATTCCATTGTGTACCTATATCATATTTTCATTATCATTCATCCATCGATGGAAATTTAGGTTGTTAAAAAAAAAAAAGAAAGAAATTTAGGTCGTTTCCACTTCTTGGTATTGTGAATAATGCTGCAATGAGCATCGAAGTGCAAATATCTCTCCAAGATCCTGTTTTCAGTTCTTTTGGATGAATACCCACAGTGGCATTGCCGGACCATGGGGCGGTACTATCTTAATTTTTTGAGGGACCTCCGTGTTGTTTTCCACAGCAGCTACACCAGTTTGCATTCCCACCAGCAGTGCACAGGGGTTCTAATTCCTCCACTCTCTCACTAACACTTGTTAGCATCTTTTTTTTTTTTTGACAACAGCCTCACGCATCCTAACTTGTATGAGGTGATAGATCATTGTGGCTCTGATTCAGACTTCCTGATAATTAGTGATGTTGAGCATCTTTGTTTTTTAAGAAAGGGAGCGAGCTGGGGAGGGGCAGAGGGAGGGAGGGAGAACCTTGGAGTGCAGCTCCATCTCACAACCCTGGGAAATCAGGAATCGGTCGCTTAACTGACTGAGCCCAGGTGCCCGTGAGCAACTTCTCACGTACCTGTTGGGCATCTGTACGTCTTCTTTGGAGAAATGTCTGTTCAGGTCTTTTGCCTGTATTCAGGTTGTTTTTTTGTTTGTTTGCTTACTGTTAGAACTTAGGAGTTTCCTGCGTATTTTGGATGTTAACCCCTTATCAAATGTATACTTTGCAAATATTTTCTCCCATTCTATAGATTATTTTTCACTCTGTTTCCTATGCTGCACAGAGGCTCTTTATTTTGATATAGTCTCACTTACCTACTTTTACTTCTGTTACCTGTGCTTTTGGTGTCCTATCCAAGAAATTGTTGCCAAGACCAATGTTACGAAGCTTCTCCCTGTGTTTATTTCAGGGGTTTTATAGTTTCAGGTCTTACATTTAAATCTTTAATGCATTTTGAGTTGCTTTTTGTGTTTCATTTAAGATAAAGGTCCAGTTTCATTTTTGTGCATGTGGAATCCAGTTTTCCTTGCATTATTTGTTGAAGAGAGTGATTTAATTCTTGAGTCCTCTATTGTAGACACCGGGTGGTCAGCTCGAATAGCAAACCTTCTGAACATAAAGATACTGTGGTCTTTATGTTATTTCCTTAGGATAGATATGCAGAATGAGAATTACTGAGTAACCTATAGAAGCACTTCAGGGCTCTTACTGTTTATTGCCAAGTTGGCTTGCAAAAAAAAATTGTAGTAGTTTACACCCCCATCAGCAGGTAACTCCTTCTTTACCATTTTGTCACACCCTCACCAGCATTCAGCAGTCTGTTTAAAACAGAAAAAAAGAAAACCAAAAAGGAAAACAAAAAACGTTTATGATTTTTATTAGGTTCAAATGGAATTTTCTTCTTTAGTATGCAGTTCTTTGCCACTAATAGTGAAGTGGGGCATCGGTAGCCGTGTGTGTTTATTCTTTTCTGAATTGTCAGGCCCATTACCTGAACTTCCCATTCTTACCAGGAAAGCATATTAACATAACGATAGAGGAAGGGGTAGCGACACAAGGTAGGTCTGCACCTGCGCGGTGTCACTGAAAGGGTCCAGAAGTATTTGCAACAAGGATTCTCTCTACTTCCAGTCCATGGGCTAAAGGGAACTGTGGGAAGGGGGAGTTGATTAGCTCCCTCTTTGCTTTTTGATAAAATGGGGATAAAAATAGAGGCTTCATACGTCTGATGAAAAGTGAATGGAATTAACGCTGTGTAACTCATCTAGTGCATAGTAGGCACTGGATGTACGTTGGGCCTTCATCATCTTTTCCCTGGGACTTTCAGCTCTATTTTTGCACTTGCAGGCTGGGCAGCAATAGATGCTGCCTAGAAAAATGCATAAACAAGTACTTTTTGGAACATCTTAGAAGAAAGACAGCTAGAGGGTGTAACAGTGGCACTGCAGTGCCCCTGACCTTGAGTGTCCACAGGGTCCCTTTAGGTCTACAGATTTGAGGGGAGGCTCTAGCATGTCCTGGTTACAGCTGTTGCCTTCTGGAATTCCCAGTTTGTAACTGTTGATAGGTCCTTTGCTTGTGGCTGATTAAGAGTTACCCATTTCAACCTCTGTTCCTATCTTTTTTTCTTGTTTTCTGGAATAGCCATCCCTGCTCTTTGCCACCAAAATAATAATAATGACAAGTAACTGATAATGATTTTTTTAAAGCAGCGATAAGCATTTTTTCCCTTCCCAATGCAATCTTAAAGGAAGGCTTAATGAACAAAGCAAGTAAAAGTAGAACTGCTATGATTGAAACCGGGATGAGAAAGCAGGTAACCCAGCAACCTCAAGGAACCTGTGCATACAGTTTAGAAAAGAACAGGTGCCTCGGACCCATCACTACCACCACAGGAAAGTCCCAAGCATTTGAGGTCCCACCCATAGACCTGGAGGCTGCACACCTGTTCTGATGAGTAGCAGGGGCTGAGGGAGCCCCAGGGGGCTTGAGATGCCTGGGTGCTGTGAGTGGAGACATTGAGGGGGAAGAAAATCAAGAAAAATCACCAGCACCAGTGAGGGGAAAGTTTTCATCTTCATCTTGCCTAAAATACCAGCCCTAGTAAGCCAGGGGCTCTTCCTGCTGGTGCCCCAGTGGGAGCAGCGGGCAGTCCCTGAGCTTGCTGGGGAAGGGGTTTGCTGTGTTCCTGGAGCTCCTTTAACTGGTCCGACAGCCCGGGCCTGACACAGTATTGACGTGAGGATCCAGCCTAATAGATGCATAGTTTTAAATCTTAAGTCTTGGAGTGTGGAAAGTCATAAGAAAATAACGAGGAAAGAGTAAAAAATGTTATGACAGAAATGCATTACCAATGAAAATTTGCATTTTTTTTTTTAAAAAAAACTCATCTAATGTTAATCTAGAAACTCTTATTTCATGGGGATTTTGAGAGGCTTGTGGGGGAAAATATCCTGGTAATTGTATATGCTAATGGAGTATCCACAGGACCTTGTTAGAGTGATGGAAATTCTATTTCATGCAAACACGAATGCAATCCTCCCTTTATGTCTTGGTAGAGCTGATTGACAGAGTATAAAATTGCTTTTTAATCCAATTTAGGAAACAAAAAGTGTAGTGGGTTTTAGCATATAAAAATGCTTGAAGCATGGAAGCAGAGACTCAGAATACGCTGGCAGATTGTCGGTGATATTGTATATCAATGGTACATTTCAGAAATATTATTTCAATATAAGTTTCTTTGAATTGAGACCTATTTTGTTCCAAAGCTTTTTTTGGATGAGGGTAAGGGAATGTAGTGTGGAAATACGACCCGGAGAAGAGTGAGCAGGAACCAGTTTTTAGCTCCGTTTCTCCAGAATGGACAGCTTCTAAAAGGTCTCTTTCTTTAACAAGAAGCACTATGGCTGTTCCAACAAGGCCACGGCCACCAGGGCCACCCCTCCCTCGGTCTCTGTCACCAGGTCCGGTGGCCTCTTGTCGGACCCCATCCTGTTTCATCCTCCTTGGCCTTCTGTCCCACAAACTGCTTTTTTTTTTTTTTTTTTTTACCTCGAGGCCGTCTTGGCTCCTGTTGCCTGCACTCTGGGTCGTTCCTGCATTTCTGGGCACCCCCCCATAATCCCCCCCACCCCCCACCCCCGCCCATCCCTCTGATTGGTTCTCTGGGAGCATCGCGCACTCCCCACCTTTTCCAAGGGAGGCTGTCCTGGGAGATCCGTGCTCCTGCTGCTTCTGCTCCCGCCTCTCCCTGCACCCCCACCCCCCTGTGCCCAGCTTCTCCCCCAGGCTGCTGCCCTGCACCCCGCTGCCCTCAGGCCATCATACCAGCAGGTCAGCTGTCCTCTGGTGTCTCAGCTGACTATCTCAGTTCTGGTTTGCTAAGCCAGAAATTGCCCAGCCCCCTTGAATGCCTTTTCTTGCCTTCAGATTCAGCCAGGCACCACGTCCCAGGGAAGCCAGCCCTGGTTTTGTCACCCCCTCACTCCAACCATGACAGAAGCTTTTTAAGACTTTGCTAATTGCGGCCGCTTCCCTGTCCAGTGGTTCTACACACGACTCCTCCATTTCTTTCAAAACCACCAATGGCCCCACCTCACGTCCCAACTGCCTGCTACAGCAGATGTCAAGCCATCTTCCTAGGAGCCATAAGGACTCCTCGGACCTCTCTTGGGCCCCTTCCCAGGGTCCGTCCCCCCCCCACCGTCCTAGCTTTACTTTACATCAATTTTATGTATTCTGAGTTGCTCTTTTTCTTTCTAACAAATTCTGTTTCTCAAAGTTTGAAAACTGTGGACTAACTCAGAGTGGAGGTCACACTCTGGAGCATGTGATGGAAGACCCTTTGCAGTCTACTTTTCCTGCTTCCTCGGAGAGTAGCGTAAAGCCTGAATTCCGTTGCAGTGTCTGTTACGTACCATGTGTGTGACCCTGGTCAAGCTACTTAATTTCCCAAAGCCTTCAATTTTCCATCTGTAAAATAAGAATCCTGTTCCCTCATAGAGATGTAAGGAGTACCTGAGATAATACTTGACACCCGTTGGTGCTTGGCCAGTGTCGGCAATGCCTATCATGTTAGTACTTAAGCACCTCATTACGCCCTTTGATGCTTTGCCGCCTCTGCCCAGCCTTGCAGTGGCTTCTGCTTCCCCTCATCTTTGTAGGCGAACTAATTTATTTACTAAGACTGGCTCCCACTTTCCTCTTTCTGTGAAACCTTCTGAGAGAGAGCACCCCTCATTTGCTTCCTTAGTACTAAGTCAAGTTGACCCTTGAACAATGCAGGGGTTAAGGGCGCCAACCTCCCCACACAGTTGAAGATCATCTATAACTTTTGACTCCCTAAAAACTTTACTAATAGCCTACTACTGTTAACTAGGAGACTTACCGATGACATAAAGTCGATTAATGCATATTTTGTATGTTATCTGTGTTACACACTATATTCTTACCATGAAGTAAGGAGGGAGAAGAATGTTAAGAAAATCATAAGGGAAGATACGTTTATCTGCATTTGTTGAAAAACAATCTCGGGGGGTGGGGCGCTTGGGCCGTTGGTCATTTAAGCGTCCGACTCTTGGTTTCAGCTCAGGTCCTAATCTCAGGGTTCTGAGATCGAGCCCTGTGTCAGGCTCTGTGCTCAACGCAGAGTCTGCTTGATATCCATTCTCCCTCTCCATCTGTCCTTCCTTGCTGAGTTCTCTCTCTCTCTCAAACAAATGAATAAATCTTTTCAAAAATCTGCATGTAAGTGGACCCACACAATTCATACCCCTATTGTTCAAGGGTCAGCTGTATATACCTCTTACTGAGGCAGTCATCATGTTGAAGTTTATTGTCTGTACACACACTACTACTACTACTACTACTACTACTACTACTACTACTACTACAAAGACTAGGGATCATTGAGACAGGGGCCCGACCAATCCATGTCCATGCCCTTGAGATGTCCTGAAGGTATACCGTGGGGGCTGCCATAGGTGGTCATTAGAGTACACTCTGAGACCTACCAAATCTTTTCCTGGGATGCCCTGTGGACATTCCTATGTTTTTTGAAGGAAGCAGAGTAACTGAGGAATAGCTCAGTGGACCAACAAGCAGCGGTTACCTTGTGAGGAGGCCCCGAGTGGTATACAGATCTCCAGGCGTAATTTGGCCGTTCAGCTTTGCGTTGTGCTCGTTTCCAGATTGGTTAGTGACCCCCAGTCGCGGTTCTTTCCAGCTGACCTGTCACTACTGTAAAATTGCTCAAGTGTTTTACCTAAAAACAGATTCAACTATCTGTGGGACGTACACACACAACACAAATTATCTCCCCAGTACTATGAACTTCTTCCCTTATTCCCTTTTTTTGTTAGTAAAAATAATGGCTATTTAGTGAACACGTATGCGCCAGGTACTGTATGAGCGCTTTACGTTTGTCATCCTACATAGTCTTCAACAGTTAAAGTTGGCGAGACGTGTATATTTTTTTATTCCAACAGATGAACGGGCTGAGGTTGAAAGAAATGAACTTGTCCGAGGTCTCAGACTGGAACAGTAGGGCTTGGCTTCAAACAGTGGGTCCAAATGACAGAGGGTCATGAGGGGAGGGGCAGGTCAGCAGTGCCCTTCATTCCCCATCACAGCAGGCCTCAGCAGAACCATGGTCACTTGTGGTATTTTTGTCCTATTCCAATGTATGTCTTACTGAGTCCAGAGAATAGGCAACATGGAGACTCAAAATATATAGCTTATCTTCCAAAATAGGACTAATTTTATCCCCTGAATTCTTTACCGATAGATATTTTTAAAGCATCCATTCTGGGCTTCCAGCCTCTTTCAGATACCCAGTTGTAGCAAAGCACTGTAAACACATAAAAGTTGCTGTCTCTGTTTTCTTTTGTTTTGTTTTTTTTTTTTCATTTGGGTAGTCGGTTTTTTATGTTTTTGGTGCAAGTCTAGAAAATAGTTTTGTCTTATATATACATTTATTGAGAGAAATAAAAATGACTTATTACAGAAAACTTAGAAAAAAAGCAACAAAAGAAATTAATCTCCTATAAAATCAAATATTTAACCACCATTAGCATTCGATCTGGACTTTCCAAAGTTTCAATGTCTGCATATCTGTTTTTAATGACCCAAGTCATAATCTGTATGGTATACACTTCCTTTCTCTTCATTTGGTAATATATCATGAACTTTTTTGTCATGCTAATATTCTTTTGCTACCTGATTTTTGGGGAACACCCTGATAGCCATCATCTAAATGTGCTAAAATTTACCTAAATTTAAGTAAATTTAGGTACACGTGCTAAACTAACCTGTACTTACTCATTTGTTCCCATTTTTTTCTAACGCTTTTCATATGACATCTGTTGTTGATACCGAAAATCCCCCCCAAAAGAGTATGAATTAATTCCTGGACATGGATATCTATGTGAAGGCTAGCTTTGGGATCATTTTCACTCAAATTATTATAGAATTTTAACCTCCCTCCCCCCCCCCCCAGAAGAGAACTGAGCGGTCCCCTGGGGTGGCCTCTGACAGGCCAGCTCTCTCCCGATGGACGGTCAGCCTCTGCTTACGCACGTCCAGAAGAAGGTACTACTCGGCTCCTCTTTCTCTGTTCTGACGTTGTGTGTTCCTATGGACATAAGGAACCAGATTCTGACAAATAGATTTTGAAAGTTGCTTCCGAAACCTTGAGACGCCTGTATACTTCAAGATCAGTGTGATTTGAGAATCTGGAAGGAAGTGAGAGGCAGGGTAGCAGGCAAGATAGCACAGAATGCTGGCTTGGCTAATAGAAGCCAAGTAATTATTACAGACAGGCAGAGAGTGTTCCCTGATTTGCGAGCTACAGTTATTCTAATTGATTTCTGCATACTTGTGGATAGGGATCTGCCCTCTTCCATTTATTTTTCTCTTGACAAGTAAGATGTGAAATGTTGTTCCATGCCTTTCTAATTTAAACGTTGCACATGTTGAGAACTGATCTTGCCAGCCATTTTTAAGCCTGGCCAAAAACATAACACATTGTTGTTATTAGCCTTCATCATCTGGTTAGAGCCAACATTTTGTTTGGAACTATACCGGCTTATAAATCTCCTTTATAGGCATAACCTATTTCTGCCATCAAGCAGACTCAGTGAGGAGGCAACCAAGTGTCCTTGGTGAGTTGCTTTGGTTGGCCTCCTGAGGCTGATCAGAGCAAGGATGCTCATTTTGAGAGCCTTCTTAGGAAGTGAGATTCATGCTCTTGAGGATCTTATGATTCAGCGGAGGGGAAAGACGCAGATAACAGCTAATATAAGGCAACGTGTGAAAAGCACATGTACACAAAGAGCAGAGAGGCAGCTTAGAGGAAAAACAGAGCATTACCTCATGGCCTGATTTTAGGGCTGTGGACGATGGTGTCCTTGAAGCCATATGCAGCACATTCAGCTTGCAAGCTGAGTAAACCATCTGTCTCACGCACGTGTGTACTATTTTCCAAGTATATTTAGATGCCCTGGTGGCCAGCAAGGCTTTTAAATGAATTCCTGTTTTATTACATTGATTGTAGCTTTTTGCCATATTGTGTATTTTCAATCAGTGCTACACTTATGTCTCTAACATTTTTCTTTTCTTTTTTTAAAGATTTTTATTTATTTATTCATGAGAGACAGAGAGAGAAGCATAGACATAGGGAGAGGGAGAAGCAAGCCCCCTGTGGGGAGCCTGATGCAGGATTTGATCCCAGGACCCTGGGATCACACCCTGAGTTGAAGGGAGATGTTCAACCACTGAGCCACCCAGGCGCCCCATCTAACATTTTTTCATGTTAAAAATTGTTTTAGTTACTTGAAGATCGGAAACTTCCATTGTCTGCAGGAGTGCTGTCCTATAGAACTTTCTGTGATAACAGAAATGCCTCTGCATTGTCCAGTATAGTAGTCCTTAACTACTTGCCTCACCTGAGTTCTTGAAATATGGCTAGTGGGACTGAGAAACTGAGTCTTTAATTTTATTAGGTTTTAATTGATTTTAATTCAGAGTCATGTGTGGTAGAGGCTACCATATTGGATAATGCAGATCTATTATATCTATTGTAATTATAAAATTATATAGGTAATTATCTCCCCCACCTGCAAACACGTTTTCTCTGCCCCACCCCCTCTGTTTCAAGTCTGCCCACAAGTGTGGATGCTACCAGGCCCACTTCTTCTCAGAGAAGCTTCCGTAGGCCAAGGGAAGAGTTCTCTTACAGATGCTTAATGAAGTGACTTTGAAAGACTCTCCTCATCACAGAAATAAAAGGACTTGGTAGGTTATACTTTTCTTTCAGCCACCATCTTATTCTTAGGGACTTGAAGAGGTTTCTATATACCTGGGACACATGCACTAATGGTTTTCATACTTAGTTTGTTTCAGAGTTCATGCGGCATGTTCGTCCTTTAAAAATTGACTATTTGGTAGGCGGGGTAACTATAAATAATTGTTAGAGACTCAGAAATGAAGTCTAACTCTAGGGCTCTTCGTAGACAAGAAAATGTCCCTTTCCTTTGTTCTCCTGATGATTAGTAAGAGTAACCAGATGATCTTTCCTCTCTTACTCTGAAACAATTAATTAATACAATTTATAGCACTTGGCAGATTATATTGTCTTTCTCAAGACTTACTGCCTTGGAGTCTTTAAAGATCATCATGGGCAACATGCCGCATTAGCAGCTTCGATTAAGGTAACACGATCACGAGAGGATAGCCAAATCACTCTGAACATAAAATTCACCTTTATATTTATATTATGGTTGCTATTCATTATAAATGTAGTGCTGGTTGGATTACTAGGTAACTGAAAGTGTCACATTTCCCATAAGATTTTTTTGTTCTGCACTGCTTTAGAACAAGATGAAGGGGGCAGCCCGGGTGGCTCAGCAGTTTAGCGCAGCCTTTGGCCCAGGGCCTGACCCTGGAGACCCAGGATTGAGTCCCATGTCGGGCTCCCTGCATGGAGCCTGCTCCTCCCTCTGTCTGTGTCTCTGCCTCTCTCTGTTTCTCATTAAGGAAGGAAGGAAGGAAGGAAGGAAGGAAGGAAGGAAGGAAGGAAGGAAGGAAAGAAAAAGAAAGAAAAGAAAAAGAAAAGAAAAGAAAAAAGAAGATGAAGGAGGAAGGCAGTGACTTGTGGAATTCAAAAAAACATATGACCAGAAAGTTCCCTCGGAACTCATGCTTGAGGAGTTCCCATCAAAGTCACCGGCCCCTTGGGGACGAGGTCTTCCCATGGAGGCCTTTCTATCAAAGGAGGGTCTTCTAGTCCCCGCCTCCCCCACCCCAGCCCGGTGTGATGGCCTATCCCTCTTCTCTGCTGCACCCTGGGTAGGCTGCTCACTTTTTTGGCTCTTACTGATTGGAGGCCTGAGGCTTAGAGATTTCTGTCAGGCAAGAGACCCAGAGTGAGAAAAGTTTCCTTTGCTGAACCAAGAGGCCAGAGTGCGGTCCTGGCACAGCCAGGCAGTGCACCCTGCAGGAGGGCAAGCTCGAAGGCAGCTATCCTCGGAGTGCCCCAAGCCCGGCAGTCCACAGTGCGATGATAACCCAGCACTGAGAGGTGTGTCGTGGTCTCCGTTCTGTGTATCCGGATTCTTCCATTCGTCCCCCTCTTTCATAAATTCCACGGACAGATAAATCCTCAGGCAGTTGTTTCGGACTTTAAAATTTGTGAACATCTCTTCCCATGGTGCTTCCTTCTGCTGTGTTTGTCCCATTTTAGCTAAACACATGCCTCCATCGTCTCTAATCTCCATCTTCACGGAGGTGCTTGGATGGATGTGGTGGGGTGGCTGGTGGTGGGCGTATGTGTGAGTGGGTGAGGAGCGAGGCCCGGGGAGAAGCCAGCCAGCTAAAAGAAGGTAACGTTTGCAAATATAGAATCCCACCCCGAATTTCCTTCCCTCTCTGATCTGTAGTAAACGCCAGCGAACCCATTCTGGCCCTGTGCTCCCACCTCCTTCGTAGATGATAGGAATGAAGAGGCCTAAGCTGAGGACTCTTCAGTCTTTGGGGAGAGGATCTAAAAGAACAGTATAGTTTGGGGTCTGTCCTGCTCCTCTCCATGGGGTCTTCATGTGCTCACGTCTCTTCCCTCCAGCGTCCGAACAGCAAGGGGTGGCTCTTTTCACAGGACCAAGTCCCTCTCCTTGGTAAATCTGGATAGAAAAAAAATAATGGGCAGTACTAGTGAGTCCCAAGTCTCTCTGGTATAGTTGGTTTAGTCATAGGACTTCTTAACCTTCATGTGTCCATTTTTATGTATTTTCATTTCTGGTTACGAAATGATACCAGCTTATTATGTCTTCTAAATTTTCCTTTTTGCTGTTGGGTCTAGATGTGTCTCGTTGATTAGAGTATCTTACCCTGAAAGCCCCTGGTCTGGCCGGTAGGACTCTAGCGCAAGGCTAACTGGTAGCAAACCTCGGGTCACTGGGTGTTTTAGCAGTTGCCTTCAAATGTACCAACAAGGTTGCAGGTTTGAAGAAATGCTTATGAGCGGTGGCTTTAGGGAAATCAGCCTCTGTTCTCAATATTGAATTCCAAATTACTGTGTTTTAATGCATCTGTCTCCTGCCTTTTTTATTTCAGTACCTACTAGAAATGAAAAGCTTAATCCTACCCCCAGAACATATCCTGAAGCGAGGGGACAGTGAAGCGATAGCATATGCGTTCTTTCATCTGGCACACTGGAAGAGGGTGGAAGGGGCTTTGAATCTTTTGCATTGTACGTGGGAAGGCAGTAAGTAATTTTCTTTCTTTGAAATTTTTTTTTTTAAGAGCGTGAAAAGATGCTAAAAGTGTTTCTATCCTGAGTGTTCATGATGAATAATGACGATTTGCATATGTATAGCTGCTCTTCTCTGCAATGTGCCATCACTGAGCCTTGATGGTTAATTACTGAGACTCTTCAGTTCCCCAGTGGTGGTGGGTGTTACTGAGATGATGCCATTCTGTACCTGGAAAAAGAAAAAGCAAGTTTATACAGTGGGCGGGATGATTCTGTGTTCCGGCAGAGGAGCACTCTATGGCCGGAAAACCCTCTTTGCAGCCCTGGACAGCTCAGCATCGTGGGAATCGTTGACATGGGTTTTGGCCTTGTGCTGGGCTCTGACTACCACTCCTGGATGGCCTCTCCAGGTGGATTAGCTAAAGAACCACGGTTACCCTCCACCGGACCTAGGTCCTTGGCCAAACAAATGAGTAGCAGTTACGCTTCACAACAAGAGCCGTGGCCGCAGGACCCTCGTGTTCAGTGGCAGGTGTAGCGTTCGTGTATTAGTGGATAATCTCTGTCCGATGCACCTAGAGACCCATCAGTCCTATCAGTCCGAGCCGGTCCCAGGGAAAGAGACTTTAATTGCGGGTGGGACCTGCTTCCTGTCCTGGGGAAGCATCTCATCTAGTTGGGAGGAGTAACCAGCAAGCAGCAGCTGCTTGGTGATTTTTCAGAAGGGAGAGGTCAGTGGGGTGGAGCAGTCAGGGATAACCTTATGGGTCATAGGAGGTTTGAACCCAGCCTTGAAGAACTAGGACTGCGTCACGAGCAAGGACACGGTGCTGAGGGGTGGGGCTGTTTGGAAGAATGTAAATTGAGGGAAAAGACCCAAGAGTACAGATTATTAGACAATATGTGCGTTGACACGCTGTTATTAGTTAAGCAAAACGAGTACAGCATGCAGTGTGGGGGGTTTTTGCCCCCTCTCATAGGGAAACAAAACAAGCGCTAGTCTTCTGATCATTTTTTCTTAGTTTACTCGTACTCTGATCGGCCTCACACAGGAATGTCTTTTTTAATCCCCTTTACTCTGTTTATCTTTGTTGCTTCCATTTGCATTTTGATAATCTCCTGCTCTTCCCTCTTCCTGCCCTTCCCAAACCCAGGAAAGGAATCCAAATTGATGCAGGAAGGGGGGGGTGGGGGCGCGGTCAGGCCAATGGAATGGGGTAAAAGTAAGTTGATAGAGAAAGGGAGTCAAGCTGATTGAAAGTTGTTTTTGTTTGTTTGTTTAGTTTTAAAAACATTTTTTTAGAGAATCTCTAGTGAGTTGACTTAGATAATTTACTATTTACAACTTGAGGGATGTCGACTCGGTTGATGCTTCCACCCCGACTCTGTTAGGTGTAATAAGCTACTCCAGGTGGCCTGGCCTGGGTGAGGGCACCTTGTGCTGGGGCATGTGTGGGCGTGTGTGCACCCCGCTGCCTTGGGCTTATTGTTGCACCTAAGGAGTTCTACCCAAAAGAGACAAAAGGAATTTTTATTTAAACACGACAGAGAGCTCCAAAAAGCTCAGCAAGATTGGACATGAGCGGCCTCACCCAGGGTTAGTTGTGGAAAAAAACTAAATGGATAGTTTGGCTTACCAAATAAAGCCTTACTTATAGGCTAGCATTTTGGAAACCCAGCAGAAGAAGCTTACCAATTGGGACTGATTGATAAGAAAGGTACAGTTATATGGGAAGGATCGAAACAGGGAGCCCAGAAGTGACAGAGACATGGCCTTAGGAATGGCATAACCATAGCAAAAAAAAAAAAAAAAAATCCCAATGAGGAGTAACTAGAAATTTTGTTTGGGAATTAGTTACCCATATAATCAGGTAACAATGGGGCAACTGGGAAGGACAATGGGATTCGGACAAACACGGAGTGATGTAGCGAGCTCCAAAATCTCGAGGGTGGCGGTGTTGGGGGAATGTAATTAATTACCTCAGGTCCGATGGGCGGAACACTACTGGAATGAAGAGAGGAGGTGCATTTTTATTTTTTTATTTTTTTATTATTATTTTTTTGAGGTGCATTTTTAGACATAAACCAGGGTAGCAAGGCAGTCGGGGGCCTCCAGGAGGGGGAAATTCTGCGTTGGATCCTTACAGATAAATAGAAACCATTCCAGGGAGTCACACTGCCGTTCCGTTTTCAGAAAGGGAGAGCTATACCCCCAATTCTAGACAAGCACGGTGGGAGCGCTTGGTAGGAGCCTACCGCCTTGGGGAGCACCACGCACCTCGGGGAGCATGCAGGTAAGGGGGTGAGCTGCCCAGGGTTTGAGGGTTTGCACGGCCATCCTTTCACGGACTCTTCCTGAGGACGTTCTAAGTCAGACAGGAGGCCGGTGGCCGCCTCCTTGAGGAGAGGAACAGCGTCCCTGAGGGTCTCGCAGCACCTGTGGGCAGAGCCGGGGGTAAACCCACGTTCGCTTTCCATCCTGCCAGCTATTTGGACCTTTCCTGGAGGGAGCAAGCACCAGAGGAGCAGCACCTCTGAAACACTTGCTAGAAGCCTTCAGTAACCCTGCTGCTCGCGGCTCGGGTATACTCACTCCCCTTCTAGTGTTGAGAAAGTTCATCTTTCTGTATAAAACTCTATTTCTGTAGTTGAATACTGACTTACACATTTAACTATAGAATGAGCCCAATTTCATAAAAAAATCTGCATATAAACAAAGGAAAGAGAGAGGAATAAAGACATCTTTAGGTGGATTTTAAGAGATTTTCGTTTTGCCCCTCATGTGTGTATTTTTCAAATTTTCTCAGCAAGCATAGGTTTTTTACTACAGGCACAGATATGTGTGCGAATGTACGTATATACGCACATTTGTAAAAATGATGAGAGTAGTACAAGGTTGTCCTTTTAAAAAACAAAGCTTACGAATCTCTCATGCAATTTAGAAGAAATACCCTTTGACCTCAAACCGTCACAGGCGATCTTTGGACGTCGCTTCTAGATCTGTGTCCGGCTGAAGTCACACTGAGGCATCATCAGCATTTGGGTTTTCAATCAGAAGACTTAGATCACGATTCTGATGTGGCTCCTTACACTGGTGTTGACGTAACTTACCCAGGTTTTGGAAACCGTGACTCCCTGCTGCTGCTGAATGCCCCTGGCCCACCCTGGGTTGTTGGGCTTCCCGCGGGCAGTCGTGCCCGGCCAGCCTTGGAGGTGACAGGTGCCCTCTCCCTGCAGAGGTCCCCCAGACGGCCTGCGCCCGAGCACAGGAGGCTGCGCTTCCCCCAGCGCACCGCGTGGTGGCGCCTTTTGACATCGCCAGCCCCATCCTTTAGGTTTTGTCCTTTACGTCTTTTTTTGTTCATTCTGAAATTTAAGGCCATCCCCCAACTCCTTTCCAACTTCCCCCTTTTCATTAGAAAGGAAATTCAGGGGAGGAATGTCACAGTACCTAATTTCACCAGTTCCCATGTTAAAAAATGAATATTCTTTTAGTTGACCTTTTGGAGATTAAAAAAAAAAATTCTTCTGTCAGAAGTGTTGGTTTAGGAGAGGGGATGGAGATATGTTTTTCTTTGCTTTTTAATGAGTTTATTATGTCGGAGCGTTAGTCATCTTGTGGAATTAAGTGAGTTTCCCACCAATCAGGCTGAAATAACTCACATTTTTGATAAAACCCCAAAGTCCAGCTGATGCATGGCAGAGATTGTTTGGGTTTGAAACATATGGTGGTTAAGAAAAAAAACTGAGTCCTCAACCACAAATACATCAGCATTTCAAAGGTTTCTAAGATGTTTGATTCATCACTGTCCCGGCCCCTGAAATTACACAATATGTTCCTCAAAGTCAAGATAATCAAGAAAGGGGACAAGTTTTAATTTACAAGATTTAAAAATACATTTCTTAGTCCATCGTACAGCTGCCACCTTATCTGAATTATGCTTATTTTAAACAGTGTAGGTTCTGGTTATCCTCACGCACACAAACACACACATTGCTGCAAACATGAGTTGAATATACAAACCTTATATAAAGGAGGAATCTCATGTGAACTGGGCCTATTTACAGCAGTGTCGCGCCTTGTGAGGCTCTATTTTAAATGGCACATCTTCTGTTTTACCTATGTTAAATGCTGATGTGGCCCCATCTCCCTCCTGCCTCGATCTTTTCAAGGCTCACTTTGGCGGTATTTATTTTATAAAGCAGGAGAGTCTGCTGACCGCAACTGTGACCTTTAAGATTTAATTTTCTGGTTCTATATATCAGAAGACAAGTATGCCATGGGGTAAATCACTTAGCCTTTCTTTGTTTCCAGTTTTCGTTTTCCCCTTGACCAAGTAAGACTCTTTATTTTCTTTTTGGAGACTTTTGTCCCCCCACCAAAAGAATTCACTAAATAATGTATAAGATTTGAAGGTGGTGTTTTTTAGGGGGACTAAAGCAGAGTATTTCCTTTGAGAAGAGAAAATGGCCCATTGTTGAGGCATAGGATGAAATTCTGATTCTAATTTATTCTCTTTGAACCTGATGGTAAATGCGACTTGCTGTAATGTAAGCTGTGGTCCTTGGGGCATTTCCTCTAACCAAACCTTTCTTCCAAAAGGCTGGCACCTTTTGGACTGCTAAAGAGTGATTCCCCCGCTCCTCACCCGATAGATCTAGTGCTAAATTTTGTGATTTGGGAGAAAGCACTGGTCGTAGCTAACTTCCAGTAATGGCCAGTCTCCAGGTACGGCACAGAGCCTCCCCACCGACGACCCGGTGGACCCAGCTTGTCCCTTTCACTTATTCCCCCTTGGTGACTGGCCATGATTTGGATCCACCTGACTTTTTAAAAGGAAAACCCTGTCTCTTCCTGGTTGTTGTATTCATTCACGTATCCCTTCAGTCAGTGAGCACGTATGGAGTCCCTCCTTTGTGCCAAGCCTTGTGTCGGAGATGCCGGGGCGACTAGGACTCTGAAATGCTTGGAGAGAAACACTGATGTGTGTGCACATACACGCACGCACCTGCATGCACACACACGCACCTCCATGCGTACACACACATGCACCTCCATGCACACACACATGCACCTCCATGCACACACACACGCACCTCCATGCACACACACACGCACCTCCATGCACACACACGCATGCACCTCCATGCACACACACATGCACCTCCATGCACACACACATGCACCTCCATGCACACACACACGCACCTCCATGCACACACACACGCACCTCCATGCACACACACGCATGCACCTCCATGCACACACACACACACGCACCTCCATGCACACACACATGCACCTCCATGCACACACACACGCACCTCCATGCACACACACGCATGCACCTCCATGCACACACACACACGCACCTCCATGCACGCATCCTGCATAGAGCCTGCTTCTCCCTCTCCCTGTGTACTCACGGGCACATAAACACACACGTCTACGTAACCCGTAGTGTGCGTACAGGCAGTACCATCACGGAGGTAGGACCAGAGTGTTAGAGTGTGGAGGGTCGCCAACACGTTAGTGAACCTGCTATAAAACTCTGGAATTTCTCTGTGGAATTGGAATGGCGCATCATTGAACCCAAGGGAAAGTGATTTTCCCAGGACGACAGAGCCAGGTAGTGAAAGGATGCGGATCAGTCCCCAGGCTCTTGGCTTTAGAACTTTTTATCTTTGTGCCTAAATGCCTCACGAAGGATGAATGGCCTGTATGGCTGGTTACCTACTTTATGCTCAAAGATGAAAATGTAAAATTTTGGAAAAAAAAAAAAAAGAAAATGTAAAATTTGTATTTCGATGATAATTTTCTGTTCTGTTGTTTGTACTTCCAGTTGTTCATAAGCAAAGCAGCCTTTTTTACTTACAAGCAAGAGTATGACCTGATCGGGAAAGTAGGAACTTTGGGTTTGGTAGGAAGGGTATACAAAGGGAAGGCTGACTTTGAGCCACACACAGCCCCTGTCTCGGGTCTGTCGCATTCTCATCCTCACAGCCAAAGAGACTGGACGCAGACTATGACCCAGCCAGTCGTATCGTTTTCAGCTGGGTCAAGTTCAGCCCGTTCTTAGCTGTCACCCCACCGCTCGTCCATTCGATAGGAGCCGCACAGAGGCACTGAGCTCCGTCACCGCAGACGGCGCGTGGCCCCCTTTTCTACCCCCGCTGCGTGAGGAGCGCACCTGCGTTTTGACCAGGTGGGGCTGGCACTCAGGCTCCCTCGCTGCTGTCCTAAGGGATCTGTGTCTCCCGGCCTCTGAGATCCTCTTTGAAAAGGCACCATGGACACAATGTCAGATATCCTCTCCCTGGCCGTGTAGTGGGTAGGACGAGAGGCCCTTAGAAATCATCAGGGACGGACGCCTGCGGGGCGCAGCGGTTGAGCACGTCCCTTCGGCCCAGGGCGTGATCCTGGAGACCCGGGACCAAGTCCCACGTCGGACTCCCTGCATGGAGCCTGCTTCTCCCTCTGCCTATGTCTCTGCCTCTCTCTGTCTCTGTGTCTCTCATGAATGAATAAATAAAAATTTTTTTAAAAACCTTAAAAAAATAAACTAAAAAAATCATCAGGGAAACTGGGGACTTGTTTGTTCCTGTACCCACCCTTCTGTCCCCTCTCGGATGCTCATGACCTTTCCTCCAGGGTTAGCCCAGGGTCACCGGTGACGCAGCACTGACAGGTGTGGGGCCTAGAGCACGTGTCTGGTCGGGCAGTGACGCCCGACTTCAGTAGTGGGCCGCCAGTTTGCTGTGCCCCTTCCGCAGCGGCCCAGCAGAAGGCAGGGGAGGCCAACGCAGACGTGCCGTTCGGGCGCCGTGCGTTCACTCGGAGCGGCCCACCTCTTTGGTTTTTTTAACCAAATACACATACATTTTCAGTTCCCCCTGAACCGTATGTTTTTCCAGACCAAGGTCTTTAAGAAGAGCTCTGTGGTCCTTCACGGAATAGATAAAATCAATGAAACAGCGCCCTTTTTTCCACTCTTATTTGCACCATCAAATCAGTGTGTCGCTACTTGCACTTGCACAATTCCTGGACGTGCGGCTAAAGCCACGAGGTTCTTGTGGGGCAGTTTGATGGCTTTTCAGCGAGAGGGCTCAGGAGGCGGGAGGTGGAGCTGGCAGGATTTCTGCAGTGCCTCTTCCTGCTCTCGCCAGACCTCCGCTGCTTATCTCACAGTCCGCTGGACCCTGCACAGCAGGGTGGGTAAAGGATAGAATTGCAAACAGAAATCGTATTTGCTTTTGTTTGGCGATGCCAAAAAGCTTAATCTTATTTTACGAACTCGATGTAAATGACAACTGACATGAGAAAGAGATTTTTAAGAGCACCCTGAGCATCTCTGCAGTCCTGGAGGTTGCCATGGGGGGCCGGGGGAGGACAGTGCGGGAAGACTGTGTGTGTGTGTGTTTAAAGTTGTGTATAATCACTGTCTCCACCCTCTCCAGAAAGACCAGAACTGATTAGAAGAAAAAGACTAACTCAATGCATGGAATTCTGTATGCGTGCCAAATACTGCAGCAGGAAAGATTTGGCATCTGAGTGAAAAGACACCAACCAACCATTTGATTTCTATGGTTGAACATACCCAAGCTCTTGCACTCCTATATTTCATTTAAAAAAATTGCTCCCCGAAGTACAAACTGACTTCAATTTTGAATAAAATTTAGCATTCAAATTTATAGCCACTTTGAAAACTGAGGGTTTACTTCTATCACGTGAACCTGAACGGATTCTCAATTACAGCAGCCCTGTTGCACGTAGAGAACCTGGGTTTAAAACAAAAACAACAAACCCTCCAGGTGGGTTTTCCCACATTTTGGGGGATGCTTTCATAGCAGCCTTCGTTTATGGGAAACGGTATTTAAAACCGGGCCGTATTGGGGGATCCCTGGGTGGCTCAGCGGTTTGGCGCCTGCCTTTGGCCCAGGGCGTGATCCCGGAGTCCCAGGATCGAGTCCCATGTCGGGCTCCCGGCATGGAGCCTGCTTCTCCCTCTGCCTGTGTCTCTGCCTCTCTCTCTCTCTATCATGAATAAGTAAATCTTTAAAATAAATAAATATAAATAAATAAATTAAATAAATAAATAAATAAATAATAAAACCGTGGCATATCACAGTTTAAATTTAAGGACGCTACTTCCCAGAAGAGATGTTCGGTGTCTTCCATAAAGGCGCTAAAAGGGTCTTGTTGTTGTTGTGGTTCTGTAATATTTTCTCCCCCTTGTCTTGCAAAAACCTCTTGAGAGATACTGGTTCCTTGGCGTGATCTCTGTGCGTTAGCAACCTGTGCAGAGAACGGCCCGTGCTGGCGCTCCCACGGTCGGTCGCGGGCAAAAGTCATCTTTGTTTGCAGGAAAGAAAAGTCTGATTGAACCAGGGGTGAGCCTTTCATTTTAAGAAGAGTTAAAGTCCGGGGTGTTTTTAATGTTTTAATCTCTGTTTAAGAGGTTTCTGTTACAAGAGGAAAATTGATAACATTTTTGCCTCAGCCAACTGCCAGCAAACTGGCTCTGCTCTAATCCCACGTTTGTGGTGATTTATATTCTCCGTGGCAACGTGCTGTAACCTCGCAGTGATACCACTGTGGTGCGGATTGACTGCATTCCAAATGCTGGACTCACATACATAATGTTTTTACTTTTAAATAATATTCAGACACCAGAATAAATACCATATGTGCACGGATGCCGGTTACAATGGAACCTTGTCATTTCTTGGGAGGGAGAACATTCTTTGTCTCTGATTCCTGTTTGAAACGAGTACGCAGAAGATAAATAGCGCACACCGATGGCATTTCGGGAAGGCCTAGGTAACCAGGCCGCCGAGGATGTGGCAAGGATTCCTTGAGCGATAGCATTTAAGGCCAGCAAGACTGCTGTGGTGCTCCCCCCCCCCCGTCTTTGACACACACGAGGGCAAGGATTGTTATCTGGCATCGCCCACGTAGGGCGTAGTTCTTATATTTTATACGTGCAGCGCGCTATAGCTACGGGACATCTGCTGGAGAAGCATTACTCCGTGAGCCCTGCGTTCCTAGCAACAGTGAGACTAACATGCTGATGACATCGTAACAGGGAGGGTAACACCCGTGATAATGGAGAAGGGACGGATTGATTGGAAAGCCATAATTCAGCGAGAGACCTAATGTTATCTGAAGCCACAAAAGCAGAACTTAGGTGGCCTGACATCATCAAAACACAGATAATCCATCTCTCCCGATCCCCCCCGCCCCCATGATACTGAAGGTTGAAAAGTTTCCAACCGAGTTGAGAAATAGCTCCTAAGTCATGCGGGATTTTAGATTTTTGTTTTTGTGCATCTTGGTTGGAATTCTCATCCACCTGGACCTGTTTTTTTTGTTTTTTGTTTTTGTTTTAAGAGACGTAGTAGAATGACTTTCGTATTTGTACATCTGTAATGAGCTTCCACAAGTCCCTCCACCTGTGCTTCTTGGGGAGGCTTCAATCCACGTTTGTGTTATTAGCATCAGTTGAGCTAGATTGAGTCAGTGCTCTTGACATTTTAGTGATACTTTATAGATGAGGAAATCCCGGGCACCGAAGCGATGGCTTCCCTGCTCCTCTGCACCCCAACCCACCCAGTGCTGTGAGGTTTGCCCAGAACATACAGTGTGAGATTAAGTGTGAGTCACACATCATACTGCACCTCTGACAGCTCCTCTGGCGTGGAGCTCGGGCTTTGGGTGACTGCTGCATCCTTCCTGGGAGTTCCTTGTAGAACTGTTTATCATTATAAAAATGCTCAAAAAAAAAAGATAAAAAATAAATAAAAATGCTCAAAAACCTCTCTTTGAAACTGAGAAGTTGGGAGACAAATATCGAACCTCTAACATATTGTCTCTTGTTTTCAGCTTTTCGGATGATCCCTTATCCCTTGGAAAAGGGGCATCTGTTTTACCCTTACCCCATCTGTACAGAAACAGCAGATCGAGAGCTGCTTCCCTGTAAGTGCTCCTTCCGTCCTCCCCTCTGGGGCCAGTGAGGGTGGGGCGCCGCAGCGGGGGCGGTGGGGGGGTGATAAATGCCCGTAGCCTTCCTTGATTTTCATGACTCTTCTCCCAACCCCTGTCCCCATTTGATGGCATATGCGTTAAAGTGAGTTATGGGAGCGGGTCTGGCATCCTGCCCTCAAGGCTGTCCAGGTTCATCAAAGGGAAAGACCTCCGGGCCCTGCAGTGTAGATGAGGCGTCATGTGCGGGTTGGCCTGAGCACAGAGAGCCCGGGTTCAGGGTGGGTGTGGGGGGCTGGCCTGAGCACAGACACCCCGGGTTCAGGGTGGATGTGGGGGGCTGGCCTGAGCACAGACACCCCGGGTTCAGGGTGGGTGTGGGGGGCTGGCCTGAGCACAGACACCCCGGGTTCAGGGTGGGTGTGGGGGGCTGGCCTGAGCACAGACACCCCGGGTTCAGGGTGGATGTGGGGGGCTGGCCTGAGCACAGACACCCCGGGTTCAGGGTGGATGTGGGGGGCTGGCCTGAGCACAGACACCCCGGGTTCAGGGTGGGTGTCAGGGGGCAGGTGCAGTGTGGTGCCGAGCTGTCCGGCTGCTCCGATGCAGCCTCCCCGACTGGAGCTTGTAGAGGGAGCCTCGCTTTCAGAGGCCGCCGTGCGAGTCGGGGTGGGGGACAGCACCAGCCGCCAGCGGCATCGCCCAAGGACGGTCACCGGGGCGGGGGTGCAGCCGTGTCCCCTGTGCTGATGCAGGCCCTGGGCTGGCGGGGGTCCCGGGAGCACCTAGTGAGGGCCCGCGGAGAGTCGGGGTGTGTGTGAGGCAGCAGGAGGGAGCCCCGGCCCCGAACCCCAGTGATGGGGTTTTGGGGTACCCCCGCCGTCTTGCCGAGCCCGTGGGAGAGCCGTTACCACACGCTCCCATGGTGGCGGCCAGGCTCTCCGGCCCGACTCCCGCTGCCTCCCTCAGTGGAAGGCCCGCAGGTTGGGGGTGCCACCTCCCTGCCCCCCCCCCCCCCCCCGCAGGAGAGCTCATACGGTGCCCGCCCCCCCCCCCCCCCCCCCCCGCAGGGAAGGCCGGCTCTGGAAAGCACAGTTTTAAAATGCTTGAGTCTGGTTCGCGTCCGCGGGAACAGCTTCGCTGGTAGGACAGGGTCAGGTGGGTTGTCCCCGTCCCCTGCCATCGCCCCCCCAGGGGTGCACGCAGGCCCTGCCCCCCCCACCCGGGCTGTAAGTTGTGGGAGCTGAGCCCTGGAGGAGGGGCCTTCGGGGGGTGGGTTTCCTGAAGAAAGCGGCACTTGGGGCCTCTCGGCTGGAGCGGTGGGCCTGCGGGGGCGGCGAGTCCCCAGCGCCCGGGCCCTCGCCCTTGCCCCCCCGCCCCCCGCCAGCACCCAGCGTGCAGGCCGCCCTGGGCCCGGAGCAGGGAGTCCAGCCGCTGCCACCTGCTTTCCGGGTCCCCCAGACCCAACCGTTGAAACTGTAAAGTCGTGAAAGGAGCTCGGAGCCCCACGTGTGTCTGTGGGGTGCTCGCCGGAGCTTGGCGGGGAGTCCGCTGGGGCCGTGCGGGCGGAGCGGCCGGTGCACCAGGTCCCCAGGGCGCCAGGTCCCCAAGTCCCCAGGGCACCGCTCACGACGCACCGACACAGCCTCCTGACACCGCTATGAAGTTACTGGAAGCGCCAAGTCTAGGGAAAGGGGTTTTGACCCCCAGTATATTTATTTCTGGATTTTCTGGGTTTTGTCCAAGGAACATGTATTTCGTAACGTGAGAGCAGTGCTGCTGGGCCCTGGGCAAGGACGGTGTCGCCGGCCCACGGGTGCTGTGTCCTCGGTCAGCCTGTGGCCTGTGCACCGGGCTGGGTGCTGGGTGCTGGGTGCTGGCTGGCCCTGGGCTGCACCTGCCTGCGCCTGCCTGCACCCTTGGCTCCAGGAGGCCCCCCCCCCGGGTGCTTCCCCGGCACTCACGTGGCCCTCTCTGTCTTCCCCGCAGCTTTCCACGAAGTCTCAGTTTACCCGAAGAAGGAGCTCCCCTTCTTCATCCTCTTTACTGCCGGGTTGTGCTCCTTCACAGCCATGCTGGCCCTCCTGACGCACCAGTTCCCGGAGCTCATGGGGGTCTTCGCAAAAGCCGTGAGTACTCGCCGCGGGGGGGGGGGAGCCCGAGAGACGAGGTGAGGGGGGAGGCTGGCAGGGGAGAGGCCCGAGGGACGAGGCCGGTGGGGAGGCAGGGAAGGGGGGAGGCTGAGGCGGGGGAGGCCCGAGGGATGAGGTGGTGGGGGAGGTGGGGGGAGGCTGGCAGGGGGGAGAGGCCTGAGGGATGAGGTGGGGGGGAGGGAAGGGGAGAGACTGAGGCGGGGGAGGCCCGAGGGATGAGGTGGGGGGAGGCCGGCAGGGGGGAGAGGCCAGCAGGGGGGAGAGGCCTGAGGGATGAGGTGGGGGGGAGGGAAGGGGGGAGGCTGAGGCGGGGGAGCCCGAGGGATGAGGCAGCGAGGAGGGAGGGAGGCCCGAGGGATGAGGCCAGTGGGGGTGAGGGAGGCCCGAGGGATGAGGCGGTGGGGTGGGGGGCGGTGGGGGGCCTAGGGGAACAGCGTCCGGGGACCGAGTGTCGTGTGGGAAAGGACGTGCTGTGCTGATGCTCTGCTCGCTGCCTGGTTTGCGCCTTGTGAGCGGAGCCCCCCCAGCTGGGGGCAGGCCGGGCAGGACAGGGCAGGACAGGGCCAGGGAGGGCAGGCCGGGGAGGGCGCCCGGGGCCTCTTAGCGCCTGCCGCGTTTCCCGAGACAGCTCCCACGTTTCAAAACCGCGCGTCGCGGGGAAGGGTTAGCCCAAGAAGGGCGGCCCAGCCACCGAGAACCTAAGGGAGCGTGTTCGGCGTCGCCCTACCCGAATGGCACCGTCTCTGACCCTGACGTGCGGTGGCTCTTCCTCCAATGACCGTGAGACTCACATTTCCAAAGATGATCTAAGTAAACACCGTCTTATGGGCCTAAACTTTCGGCCTCCTCGGGGCACGAACCGAGGGGACGCGCGGGCTGGCAGTTGAGGGGCACCGGCAGGGCGCGTAGGGAGCGGCATCGGGTAAGGCCCGCAGGAGGGCTGGGAGAGGAGCCTTGATGAGGAGGCTACGCCGACAGCCAAGGAGCCTTAGGCTGCGCGGGCGGAGGATGCGTGGCCTGATTGCGCCGCGGCCGAGCTCCCAGCGGCAGGCGTCGGGGACGCGGCATCGGGGGCCGTCCCTGGACCTCCCTTCTGATCTGCAGGCGAGCGGAGTCCGGAGGGACCGCTTCTAACGGGGCTGGCCCCATTTAATCCCTTTCCAGATGATTGACATGTTCTGCTCGGCAGAGCTCAGGGACTGGAATTGCCAGAGTATTTTCATGCACCTTGAAGATGACCTGGAATTGCCACCGGCACCTCAATCTCCGCATTTCCAAAACTGAACGTACTCCCGCCCCTCCCCGCCCCACCCTGCCCGGTTACTGGAGCCAGAGACACAGCAGCCCTCGAGCCCCTGTCCCCGCCCCCATCCTGCCTGCCTCGGCCTCCACTTTGGTGGCCTCCGAGCTTGAGGCCCTCAGCGGCTCCCCCCTAGTGTAGGTCTTGGTGGTTTCTTGCTTGGACTCCTCCGCAGGAGTCTTCACTGGTCTCCCTGCCTCCGGTTTCCGCCCCTGCAGTCATCCTTCCGCACTGACACAAGGACGGGCTTTCCAGACTGCAAGTCTGAGCCTGCCACTTCCCTGCCTGAGTTTCTCCCGAGGTTCCCCGCTGACTTGGGGATAAAGCCTCAGCTCTGTAGCCACGAGGCCCCTTCTGATCTGGTCTTTGCTTGCCTCTTGAGCCTCATCTCTCCCAGCTCTTGCACAGACACCGCTCTTGGGCCACAGTGAATTACTCACCACTCCCAGATGCCCAGACTCTTGGGCACCCCGGTGCCTTTGCACGTGCCGTTTGCTCTGCATGGAATGCCCTTCCCCGTCACCACCCCGGCTCGTCTGCTTGACTAACTCCCCTTCGTTCTTTCTCACTCAGCTTTCTTTCCGGATTTCTTCTAAGCTGAGTTCGAGGTCTCTCCTCTGAGATCCCACAGTATCCCATGAATACCCATATCATCACATTTCCTGTACTATATTATAACTATCGGAAACGTGTCTGTTCCCCTTTAGAATGTGAGCTCCTTGAGAGCAGGACCGTGTCTTCCTCGTCTCTGTATCCCCAAAGCTTTGCACAGTGCCTTGCACTTAGTAGGTTTTCAATAAATGATTGTCAAATAAATAAACGGTAGTGGTTTCTGCAGAAAGAGCCAATGTGAAGAATCAGATACAGTTTAGCATTTCTCCTCTTGTTTTTTTTTTTTTTTTAAAGATTTTATTCATTTATTCACGAGAGACACACAGAGAGAGAGAGAGAGGCAGAGGGAGAAGCAGGCTCCATGCAGGGAGCCCGACGTGGGACTCAATCCCGGGTCTCCAGGATCACACCCTGGGCTGAAGGCGGCGCCAACCCGCTGGGCCATCAGGGCTGCCCTCTCCTCTTGTTTTTGCAGTTATAATCTTGGAGTTAGAGTTCAGAGGGACCTTAACCAAACTGCCTTCGGCAGTAATGTCACGCAGGTCACATAGACGCTTCTTGATTGCTCTGAGTGATGGGGACTCCCCTACTTAACACCAAAGCCCGTTGCATGGTTGGATCGCTCGGAAGGCGTCTTTCTGCGATCAGATCTGCCTCCCTCCGATGTGCACCTGTTGTTCCTCTTCTGCCCTCCAGCACGTTCTCAGCGGGCCTCCTCGTCTTGCACGTTCTTAGGCAGCTAAGACCTTCATGGGCCCCCCCTAAGCCCTACCGACCCTTGGTAGAACATCTCAAATTTCCTGAAGTCTCCCGTTCGGCCCATGATCCCGGCCCCCAGGAGTCCCCTGGTTGGATGCCCCCCAGTCTGTGGGCCTCTGCTACTCATCGTCATCCCCCCAAGCCAACCTCTGAGTAAGAATCGTCGCCAAAATTCTGACTAGAGTTCAAGTTAGTAAAATGTGAAACGAATATACTTACATCGCTAGGCCGTTACTCTTCCTCCTTTAAATGTTCTTCTCTTAAAGTTTTCAAGTCTTCTCTGTCAGAGTGTGTCACTGTCCCGGTGTTCCTCGTCTGACAAGCAGAGGGCACTTGGCGGGAGTTTCGGGTCAGGACGGACCCGAGGGCACATGGATCCGTTTGGCTCCACCCCCAGAAAGTCAGAACCTTGGGTGTTGGCCGCCCCACAATCCGTGTTTTCAACAAGGATTCCAGCAGGTTCTGAGGACGGATGGGGGTTGAGGGCTACGTTTGCTTCTAAGAACACCGGCCTGGGGCCAGCTGAACTTTTTAACAGCCACTTGCCCGTCCGGGGTGAGCTGTTGAGGCGAAAGCATCAGGGGTTTTGCCCTGGCTGCACCTGGAAGCATCGGGGAGGCTGACGAGTGCCTCCCGCTGGGGGTGCTGACCTCGGGGGCCTGGGGTGCGGCGGGGGCACGTGAGTTTTCAGACACCTCCCAGGCGATCCAGGTGTGCAGCCGGGCAAGACCACCCGGCCGAGCGGGGTGACGAGCCGCCTGAAAGGGCTCCAAGGCGGGGGGCTTGGGGGGGGGTGGTAAGTGGAGGTCGCCTGGGTCTTCTCTCGAAAAGACTCCAGAATTTCAGGGCGATGTGTTCATTAGGATCCTTCCATGTTTCCAAGGCCTCGGTTTTGAGTCCAGATCAGATGATCGGATGAAACGTCACTTTGCCTTACGGCCCCGTGGCTTGGACCCTGCGGGCTGTGGGGGTCGGTCGGCCGCTCGCGGTCTCCAGATGCGGTGCCGTCGTGTGCCCTTAAAGCTCTGTCTGGAAGGCCACGCTCGTCTTGCCCTTCCCGAAGGTTTCACAGCTTCCAGAATGCCTGGAGAGCCTTCGTGGGGAAGGAAGGTGGATGGTCTGCGGGGGCCAGGCCCTCCCCTCCCCACCGCACCCTCCCCCAGGCGGCAGGTCACTGCGGCCGCCCCCCAGGCCGCCCCGCGGCCACTTGCAGCTGTGAAAGGACTCGCCTCGCCTGGGATCCCGCCCTGGGATGGTGACTTTAGGAGGTGCAGGGAGATGGCACCGCCCCTCCCGGCTGCTCGGAGCTTGGGAGCTGGCCCGCGTGTTCAGCCTGCACACAGCAAGGCGCGAGCCCCTGGGTGGCAGTCAGATGAGCGGCTTCAGCTGCCCCCCCCGCCCCCCGAATCTAATCTTCCTCGAGGACTTAAGGCCGAGGCGTCCTAGAGTGAGATAAGGTCGCTCAGAGAAATAAGTCCTCGTCCCGGCCCAGCCCGTCACAGAAGGTGGAAGGTCAGCGTCGTGACCCCGCGGGCTCTGAAGGGCTCTGGCTTTCCTCCTCGCACCCCCTCCTTCGCCCCCGGCCCCCGACTCCCGGCCTCACTTACGGCCCGGCCCCTTTGAAGTCTGACGTTGATTACAGAGAAATGTCAATTGTCTGGTCGCAGCGGGGCACCTGGCGCTTCTGGAGATAAGCGGCCGCACTCGGGACGCCAGCGGACGCGGGGAGCCCTGAGCTGCCTCTGCCCGATGGGGTTTCGGGAAAAGGAGGAGCAGGAGATTGAAGCGTCACGCTCACGCTCCTGTGGTTAGTCCAGTTGCCGTTTGTCACCGTAAGACGCTGATGGAGTCGTGCGCGGTTCGGACCACGTATCTGGCCTCCGGACGGCAGTTTTGGACCTTGAGCCGGATGGGCCGTTCCGGGGCTGCCTGCTGTTGCTCATCCAGACTCCTAGGCCGTGGTGTCCCGAGTGCGTAGGCGGAACCGCTGTTCCTCTGTGCCTCGGCGGAGTCCCCGGCCAAACCCGTACTCATGATGTCCCTACGTGCAGGAGGTGCGAGCAGGGCCTGTCCCGCAGACGCCCCCTCCGTGGCTCCCGATGGAAGCCGCCAGCCTCCGTGTGGCCCCCAAGTGGGCGGGCTCAGCAGCCCCAGACACCCCGTCGCCCGCACTGCCTGCCTCCCGCGGGGACGGATGAGGATGAGGAGGAAGGCAGCCTCCGGAGAGTTAGCGTCTTTAGGAAGGGGCCCTGGGGATCCTTTCCCTGCTCTCTGGAGGAGCACCCGGACCGGAGGGGGAGCCGTGAACCGAGGGTGTGGGGGTGTCGGGGCCCCCTCGTCGTTCGGGCCTCACGGAGGAGGCGGGGGGCGCTGCATGGCGCGGCGTGGGAAGGGGCGCAGTGGCCGACACGGGCCCCACACGTCCCTCTTGAATTCCGGAGGCCTCACTGTGCCTTGTGATGCAAGTGGGCTGAGGCCCCAAACCAAGGCAGCAGGCCCTGTGGGCCGCCCGGGCTGAGGCTGCCTGACGCCCCCCGGCCCGGGCCCAGCCCGTGAGCACTGCTTGCGCCCGCCGCCCCCAGCTGCCGCGGCTCTGACTGCCCTGGCTCAGGTCTTCAGGGCATGGTGGCCCACCCCAGCACCACGCGCTGCAGGGCCCCCGGCATCCCGTGGGGTGGCCGCCTGACCGCTACCTGGCGCCCAGCCCCTTCCTAGCGCTAGTACACGCTGGCCACGGGCTTGGTGGCCTCTGGTTACAAACAACATCTCGGAACTAGGGTTTTACGGACGCCGTCCTAGCAGCTTGGGCAGGGAGTCTTGGTTCCTGGGCCGCACGGTGAGCCTCCCCGCGGGTTCTGTGCCCACAGCGACGGACGGTTCCAGAAGGCGACCAAAGGGCCGTCCGCGTTTGCTCCGTGCTGACGCGGTGCCCGTTTAGCTGCAGAGGCAGCGCGGCTTGGGCGCCCTCCCCGCGTGCTCTGGTGGCCCGAGCCGCAGCGGGTCTCAGCCGGGTCCTCAGCCGGGTCTCAGCTGGGTCTCAGCGGGGCCTCAGCCGGGTCTCAGCCGGGTCCTCAGCTGGGCTCAGCCGGGTCCTCAGCTGGGCTCAGCCGGGTCTCAGCCGGGCCTCAGCCGGGTCCTCAGCTGGGCTCAGCCGGGTCTCAGCCAGGTCTCTCTCCCGACCGTCCTTTCCCTCCTGTGCCGGGTGACGTCCCAGCCGTCCACTGCGGCTGCTGCGCTTGCCTGACTCTAAGCCTTTCCCGCTCCTTCCAGCAGAATGGATCCTCTCCCTTCTGTGAACCCTCCTGGTGCTCTCTTTGGGCTTCTGTCTTCCATCCTGTGGCCGTCTGTCTGTGCGGTAGCAGGACCTCGTGGGGTGGGGGGGCTTAGTGGCTGCCTGTCCCTTCCCTTGGCCCTGGGCTTTGGGCCTCCTGGCACTGGGAGTTTTGCCCTGGTCTCCTTTGTGGAGAGCTCATCCAGCACTTGGCCGCCTTATAGACTAAATATATTTAATTGATGTAAAAGACACACCATGGGGAAGGATCCCCAAATCTTGAGTTTCCTTGACCCTAACGGTCAAGCTGCACTTACGGGTCCAGCTGTAACGTGTCACACACCTTCCCAGGTTAGGATTCTACTGGTTCTTAAAAACAACAAAGAAGGCAAGATTCTGAGGTCGGGTGAATTTCGGAGACTCTGCCTCCCATCGCCTTGAAGATCTCGAATCCGTAGAACATAGGGGCGGTGCAGGGGCCTGTTTCAACTTCATTAAAGACCCTCCTACCTCGACCCCAGAACCATGCCCCGCTCTGCGTGCATGTTTCTGTGCCACACTGTACGTCTGTGGGAAATCCTTGGCGGTGGAGACAGCGTTTTGCCAGGAACAAGGACTAGGACAGACGACTCCGCAGGGTAGGACCCAGGTATCGAGCCCTGGCGGGATAACAAGGTTCTTTTTTTTTTAAATTTTATTTATTTATTTATTTATTTATTTATTTATTCATTTATTTATTTATGATAGTCACAGAGAGAGAGAGAGAGAGGCAGAGACACAGGCAGAGGGAGAAGCAGGCTCCATGCACCGAGAGCCTGACGTGGGATTCGATCCCGGGTCTCCAGGATCGCGCCCTGGGCCAAAGGCAGGCGCTAAACCGCTGCACCACCCAGGGATCCCGGATAATAAGGTTCTGAACACACAGGGATCGAGGAGAGCACCCAAGCGCTGCCCCCGTCGTGCGGAGCTCTGCTGGGGGGCCTCTTCTCCCAGAGGCTGGCCGGCCTGTGGGGTGAAGCTGAGCCTTCACAGAACATGATCAGAACAAATTTGGGGTTAGGGGAAGTGAGCCTCAGGCGGGCACTTGGCTTCCCTGAACGGGCCCGGTTAGCGAGCATTATTCTCCACACGAAAAGCAGAAAGGAGTTTAGAAACCAGATGAAAGAGATCCTAGAGATCTCAGGGCGGCGCTTCGGTGAGGCGCTTCGGTGAGGCCCTGGCATCCCCGGACCGGCCAGTGGGCTGCCCCCACCCCCGGCCCCGCGGCCCACTCCACAGAGCGGGGGATTCAGAGACCAGCACGGGCACCCAGGGGACCCCAGCAGTTCACAGCCCTATAACCCGACTTCCCAAAACCCTCTCCCCTAAAGTGAGTTGTGTACCCAGCGAGGCGGCAGGTGGTCGGGGTTGTACCGTCTTGTTGCTCCTCTGCCTACTTGTCACCCCACTGCCTGAGTCACCTGCATGGGATCGGACGGCCTGGGCCCGGCGGGCCGGCTGTCAGGAGCAGAGGGGCTTCTCCCCGCCGTGCCGTGTCGTGGCTGGGGGTGGGGGCTGGAGGGCAGGTGTGGCCATCAACCTGGGTTTCCTGTGGCAGAAATATAAAACTGTGCCCTTTGAGACTTGCACAGCGCCGAGGCGTGGGGTGCAGGTGCACGCACAGGATGGAGAGGTCCGTTTACCGTCTTGAACGGCGTCTGTCCTGACTCTGTGCCCTTCTGGTCTCCTTGCAGTTCCTCAGCACTTTGTTTGCCCCCTTGAACTTTGTCATGGAGAAAGTGGAAAGCATCCTCCCATCCAGCCTGTGGCACCAGCTGACGCGGATCTAGGGAAGCCCGCCCGCCCTTTCACGCGCCTCGCCCAGTGGGCTGCCACCATCTCTTCGTGCCAACTCCTCGTGGACCGCAAGAAAGCATGACTTTGAAAAAGGGAAGCCATTCCGAGATTTTAAATTGTTCATGGACTGTCTGTTCCATATTAAAAGCTGTTTTTGTTGTACAAAATTCATTGATGTTTGGTTCTATTATATTTTGCCTTCAGAAAAGAAAAAAAAAATCAAAAATAAACTTTTGTGTATTGCAGCAACCAGCGTGTCTTCCTGTGTCTCCCAACCCTAAAAGTGTTGGTGTCCCAAATGCACCTGTGGGTTTACATTTAATTTACCGAGGACCCAGATCCTCTGAAGGCCCCACGGTGGTTTGCTTTGCTCATGGAAGTCCTCCCAGCGGGCCCTTAGGACACCTCCAGCTGGTGACTTGGAAAGTGGACTGTCTTTGGCTTAAAAGTACCATTTTTTCAACCCTGAACTGTTGGTTCTTATAGACCAAATACCCAGGAACAGCTTCCACAAAGGATAACAGGAGTCATGGAGGAAACAGCATGGTGCCATGACGGGCTGTTCCAGGTCAGAGGCTCTACCCATTGAATAGAACTCAGTCCTACAGCTTGGTTTTGCTTGATGGGAATTTGTGGCGAGAAGAAAAATTCGATGAGAACCTGCAGACCCAGCAGTCCGTGGGAGACCTCGCCACTCTTCAGCATTGCCGTTCTTAAAATGTTTTCTCATAGGGGTGTCTTTTAAAAAAAATAATAATAATAAGTTTTCGTATCCCTGATGCTTACATGTAAGTGTTCGTGGAGTTCTTTCGTGACCCGAACCCAGATGGCCAGTGTCCTGACGGCCTTCGGAAGCCTGCGATTCACACCTGCTGCACACCCGGCTTTACTTAAGCAAAAGAAGAAAACTAACGTCGGGTCCTCTATCTGAAATGAAAGGCTCCTCTATTTGAGACCTCGGCCCGGTGCTCAAACAAAGGACTGTCCTTGACAGTTTGTTTCCCATTGTCTTTAGATTCCTGCAAGGTTCCCCGTGAGCGTGAGCGTGAGCGGTAAGGCAGGCAGTGGGTGGGGAAGGCGCCACCAGCGCACCTCCTCCCCCGCTGCACGCCCTGCTGGCTGCCGTCCCTCCTCCAAGAGCCACATAAGTGGGCAGGTGACATTAGGTGCACAGGAGCTTCTCCTGCTTCGGGCAAGTTTTCCCTTTACGCTGCATCTGTGCAAAGCCCCGGAGGGGAGATGCGGCTGGATCCTGCTCTGAGGAAACTACCCTGGAAGAGGCGGACCTACCTACATCCACGCCCGCAGCGCGACTCTTGGGGGCAGTGACTGTGTCTGCCTCGTTGGCCTCTTTGCTTCTTCCCCTAACGGAAACCCTGACCTGCGGTGATGCTCAAATGATTGGTCCAGCGAGTTGATGCAATTCCTGAGAGGCGCGAATAAAACTTCATGCACAGTCAGAGGAGAGGGCTTGGTGCCAACCGAGAAGGCCGAGGAAGGCTCGGAACGGTAAATTCGTGCTGGAGGAGCATGTAGCGACTATCTACTATAATTATTTGATTCAACAGAGGAGAAAACCAAAGTCCTAGAGAGATCGTGACCTGCGCTGGGACTCCGGATCGCAGGGAGCTTAAGTGAACGTTTCCAGAGCCCGGAGGCTGGAGCAAGTGGAAGTGGCCCAGGGCGAGTGGTTAGAAACCTCGGTTGCAGGGGATGCAGCAAAGAAATGAAACACGAGGGATTAGAAGCACCTCGTGAATTTATAATTAGGACTTTGAAGGGGTTTCTTGGAGAGGGGAGGCAAGAGTCAGACTTCGAGGGGGCAAGGGAGTGAATGGAGAGGGAAAGGTGGGGAAAAGATGGGGGAGATGGGTCCACCGTCCGTCCGCGAGAGGAGCTAATCACGGGAGGGGGCAGGGAGGCTTCTCGAAGCTTCCTGCCAACTGAATAGACCTTTTCCCTTACAACCCAGGGTCGCTCCTCAAACAGGCTGTGACCCCAGTTGCTCTCTTTCCTCCACATCTCTGCTCAACTCCTCTGCTCAACTCGTGGGAGCAACAGTGACTCATCCTTGCCCTTCTGGTCTCCCTGGGCCAGGACACGGGGCGGGGGGGCCTGATGTCCTTTCAGCTCCCGCCTTGTGCTGCTGCCCCTGAAGACAAGCCTCCGGCCCTTGTTAGGGCTTCCACGCAAGTGTACGGAGAGGCGGAGCCGGAGCAGCCCCTCGGGGACAGCGAGTTTTTAAGATGATCGTTTTTTTATGTGGTTCTTACACTTTTTGGCTCAAGGTCCACGGTTCCCGTCTTCTTGTTGCGATGGCGACTGGAATCCAAGTTGCGTTCCTGCTTTCTGCTCTTATTTCTAGGTGAGGGGTCATCAAAACCCATTCCGATGGGCTTCCCTCGGCGAAGATCGTTCCTCCCAGCAGAACAAGAAGAAGGAAGAAGTCCTTTAGCGTCAACTTGTGTCCCCTGGGATTACAAATGCAAACCTTCCAAGTTAAATACTAGCAAACTGAATCCCGCAAGGTACATAGGAAGTAATACAACGTGATCAAACGGGACTGACCTGGAGGGTGGTTTTGTTTTTCTATCTTATCAGTGCTCAGTATCAATGTCATTCTGCCTTTATAAAAAGAATTGGGGAGCTTCCCATATTTTTATATGGCCCAGAATAACTAAGCGTTGACATTACTTGCTTTTCAAAAATTAGATAAAACTCAGATGTGCAACATCTGAGTTTTGTTAACGATAGATCTTTGTTAATGACGGTAGAGCTTTGATCAACTTTTTACTATCTGCAGTGGTGATTGCTCTGCGCAGATATTCCACTTCTTATGTTTAGTTGATAATTTTTCTAGGAAATTACCGTTTTCTCTAGGCACTCAAGTGTGTTACCATAGGGTAATACACACACACACACACACGCATATATAACTATATTAATTATATATCATCTATTTACTACCCTTTGTACCCGTGGTTCTCTTTATTTCTCATTTCGTGTATTTTCCTCTCCTTTCCCCCGCTTGAATCAGCCTCACAAAATTTAGGTAATTTACTCTTTCAAAGAACCAAGTTTTAGACTTGCTGATACATTCAACCATACTTCTCACCTTGTGTTTTCATATTTTAAGCTTTTTATCTTTATTTGCTCTTCTGGCAAATGTTTAGAAGAATTATAGTTTTTCTAATTTCTTTCGACAAACATTTGGCTTATTATTTTAAGAAAGAGGTATTTAAATCTATAAATTTCCCTCTAAGTGTAGCTTTCTTGTCCCTTACATTTTGCTGTGAAGTGTTCTTTGTTCTTTCCTAGAAATTTCTGCTTTGGTTCCTGCTTGTCCAGGAATGATCACAGTTGGGTATTCCCTAATAATCGGGTTTCCTTCATGTCCTTCCATGAATTTATTTTTAAGGTCACTGCAATATCTAACAGACACAGCAGAGGTAGTCCAGCGTGTGCCCCCAAATCCTGTAAACCCTAACACCTTACACCCATGGGCTACTGAGTAAACTTTTGATCTTTCTTTCCATTATTATTATTTTTTTAAATCACATCCATCTTCAATATGACACTCCAGCATATGACATCAGCATGCTTAAGACACGTCTCTGCTCCTTGCGCTCTTTGGTACTGCTCTGCTGCTTGCCCTGTGACCATGCACTTCACCAGGCGGCCACGGATCTGTGTGCTGAGTCCCTGACACCTTGGACTGTCGAAGGGGAGGGGGCTGGAGCGAGCTAGTCATGCTGCTCTGGCTTGCGAGGGTCAGGGATGCTTAGGCTGGCCAGAGAGGAGCTGGCCCTGCGACAGGGCCCAGCAGGAATGCTCTGGAGCGCCGCAGAGCATCGGGGACACACCTCAGCGAGTACCCATGTCTCTCCCCCGCCCCCCGAGTGTATCTCTGATCTCTGGCAGGTGCAGAGAGGGCAGGCTCCCCACTTTTTCTGCAGCCTGGACGCCCCCTCGGGTCCTCAGCCTTGGAGCTTGCGTGGGACCAGCCTTTGGAAGAAAACCTTCAGATGGGAAAACCCCAACTGGCCCTCGTGTGAAGGCAAGCTGACCTCAGGGTGGTGGGTGCTTTTCCAGGGAAGGGGCACAGGTGGCAAGCGGAGAGGGCATGGAGTGAGCATAATTAAGGGAAAAAGAAACCCCACCCAACGTTTGCAAAGGCCTTCCTTCTGCTCGGAGCTCCCACGGCCCGAAAACTTCATTCCACGGCCGTGTCCTGGTGCCTCCGGCGGTGGCATCAGCCAAGGCCGCCGGCCCTGAAGTCTGGGGCCCCCCGAGCCGCAGGGCCTGAGGCCGAGCCCCGCCGCCCCGCCTGTGTCTCCCTGCTGCGCCTTCGGCTCCGGGCCCCCTGGTCACTGGGCAGCGTCACGCAGTGGCTCCCGCAGGTGGCTTCTCTGGTTGCTTTCGGGGCAAGGAACCGGGAATCTGCACTCCTGCTTGAAACAATAAAAAGGGAGACTGTGGGGAGAAGATGGGAGTTACCACTGCAGTGATACCCAGCCCCTCAAATCAAGGATGACCTCCCCCACCTCTGGCCCCGTGCTCATTCCTCCCGTGGCTGATGGTTCCCGAAGATCTGCTGTGTGCCAGGTGTGTGGCCACATTCACCCAAGCACCCCTGGAATTGCACCCCTGGATTGCACCCCTGGACTGCACCCCCGGAATTGCACTGGAGCTGCGGCGTGGGTCCCACTGGTGGTCTGTCCTGCCCGCCGCGCCAGGAGGAAGCCGGTTCCGCACTGCGGCCCTCACCTCCTGGCCGGTTACCTAGCGCTGCCTGGAGCCGCCGACGGACGCTCTAGAACCCACGGCTGTGAAGGTCGCCAGGACGGGCGAGGGGACCCGACCCGGTGCAGGAGAAAGCGGTGCTGGAGCGCACGCGGGCGTCACTTCCCTGAAGTCCGGGGAGAAAAGGAGTAAAATGAAATACAACGTGTTCATTCCGTGGTCGGGACGGCAGCTTGATGGGAGCTTCCGTGGGCTGCTCTGCTGCTTTGCACGTCACGGGGCACCTGGTCCCTGGCGATCCCGCGGTGCGCAGGTGAGCGGTGTCCGCGCTCCAGGGCACCGGCCTGTGGCACCTGCCCCGCGGCCCGGCCACCCAAGAACAGCCCAGCGGTGACCCTCGGGAACTAGCACCCCCGGGCCACCGGGTGGGGGGGGTCACCAGCCCTAAGGCCTCTGGGCCTTGTAACTAACAAAGTATATTTTGCTTTTCTTCCCCAGCTGGTGACAACTAGGACGGTCCCTCTGCGGCTAGGATGGGACGTGGGAGCGAGAGAAGCCCTGCTCCCGCGGTCCCCCCACGCACTCTGTAGGGATGAGATTTACTCGCCCTCCTGCTTTTACTCTTAAAAAGCGGTTCCCCAGTTGCAGGGTCAGGTCAGGCACCTCCCGTGGTGCCCCTGAGTGGCTCACAGGCCGCTGCAGGTGGCGGCCACCGCTGGGGCTCCCAGTCGCCAGCCGGGCCGGGTCAGGGCGGTGGGGCTCCTGCGTCCCCAAGGCCTCTTCCCGGCCGTCCCTGTCCTCCGGGAGCTGTGCCCGCGGTGAGCAGGGTCAGCCTGGAGAGGCGCAGAGCATTTTTCTTTAGAGTTTTCTGGACAGTTTGGAACACGAGTGGCCACACTGGCTACGGGAGGTAGGAGACGAGGGTGTCCGAATCTGTCTAGACCGTTGACAAAAAGCCGCAACATCTTTCTCCCCTCGGCCCGGGGTCCTGCCTCCTGCGGCCAGGTGCTCTTAGGCGGCCCCTGTGACGTCATGGCACACAGCTGGAGAGGTGGCCCAGGACAGAGTCCTTTTAGTCCCTTCACTGCGACCATTTGTTCCGGTTCAGGGCCCAGGCCCGGGGCCTGATGAGCCTCCATTTCCCTCCTTTGCTTCATTCCTTCTTCAAGCCCGAGGCCAGCACCGAGTTCCGCAGCGCGTGCAGGCCGGTGGCCGGCAAGGGTCACAGTCCTCTGGGGGACAGGCTCGCGCACACCTGGTGCCAGGTAACACTGCAGCTCTCTCCTCCCGTGGGGCTTTCCCAAGTGGCAGACAGACCCGCTGGACGGCCACACTGTCCTGCCAGGCTCGTGAGATTGTCCCCGCGGGACCCAAAGGCTCTCCAAAGGTGAGCAGGTCCAGAGCCACTTCTCCCACCCAACTGGCCAGCGCCGATGCCCCGCACGCCCTCCCTCCGCCGTCCCCGTCACTGCCAGCATGGTGACGAGCGCCAGGCACCTCTCTTCTTCAAGATAACGGGGCTCTTCAGAGGAAACGTGATGCCAGGGGGCCGGGCCGAGAGCCTCTGGAGCCGCCGCCGTCTCCCCCAGCTGCGAAGAGGAGGGCCTGAGACGCTTCTGAAATGAGGATCAGATTGTGTCCAAAATACATCTCAGCCTCTTGGGGCTGCCCGAGGCCATAAAAGGAGCCGGTCGAGAGCTAGTTATCAGAAAGGTTCTTGAGGGTGAAGAGAACCTATGAGGCTCTTCAATTAGCCGAGCGGTGGTGCCTCAGCCCTGATGGGCCCACAGCTGTCACCGGAAAGGGCATCTGCGTTTGGCACTGGGATTGCCATTTCCTATGCGAGGACGGCAGAGCCCCCCCTCCTCTGTACTCCTCTCCTTCGGGTATCTTTGCCCATATTTGCACATTTGTCTTGGTTTCTGGACAATGTTAGAATCTAAAAATAGCCAAAGTATAGGCAAGTCGGTATTTTAATCATCTACTTAAATCAAAGTGTCAAATGAGATTGCCCAACAATCGCGGGTCACTTTAGCCAAAGACATGTCTTAAAAGGATCATTCAGGTAATCCACCTGCTTTTCCTACATGATTCAAGTAAGAACAGTGAATGTGAGTCATGACAGCTGCCCCAGGCCCTAATTTCTCTGTCTTGCTCCAGTGCAGTTATATCTACTGACAGCCTGAGACTCAAGGGGCCGGATAGCATCCACAGCAGGACTCATAAGTTATATTTGAATTTCAGCAAGAAATGTTCTCCACGTGTAGATTTTCAGGACTTAAATGTATACTTGCCTTAGAAAATATCTCTAGATCCTTTTAGTTTGGGAAGGTCTCAGCAGATACTTAAAAAGCTCCTTGGACTTTCAGAAATTAGGAGCTCTATGGATCCCACGGCCAATTTTCTGCTGCAGGAAGGACTGGAACAAGCTTTGAGATATTTGTTTCTATTTTATGCCTCCAGGAGGTTTCTTCATCTCTCCTGTGACATATCTGAATCCTGATTTGATTTTCCCCGTCATGTATAGGAAGCTTTAAAAACAAAAAACAAAAAAAAAACACTCTCCCACTGTGGATGCCATTTTCAGTGCTCATAACTTCTCTATCAAATGATTAACTTATTTATCTTTGTGTTCCCAATGTTTAGTGTATTGTTTGCATTGGTTGTGGGCAGCAAATGCTGAGCAGAAGGAAGGAGGAAGGACTGGGGAGAGAGAGGGGGGACTAGGGTCCTCGGAGTGTTTTCCTCTCAGGCTGCATCATGTGAGAACTTAGACTCTCAGAACTCATGGCTTGGATACTGGCCCTCTGGGTACAATGTAGTTTGGTGGTCAGAATCGAACTTTGTCTTTGAGTGTGTTCAGAGCCAATTTACGGTAGTCGCCTGAAAACTCTCTGCATATATGAGAGCTCAAGTTCAAGAAAGGTGTGAGGAGGGCAGCCTGGGTGGCCCAGCGGTTTGGCGCTGCCTTCGGCCTGGGGTGTGATCCTGGAGACTCGGGATCGAGTCCCATGTCAGGTTCCCTGCATGGACCTGCTTCTCTCCCTCTCCCTCTGCCTATCTCTCTCTCTCTGTCTCTGTCATGAATAAATAAATAAAATCTTAAAAAAAAAAAAGAAAGGTGTGAGGCTGGGACTCCTGAGAAATCCCAGATCTTCTGCTTGTTCCTATATCCTACTTAAGTCAGTGTCATAGCCCGCATCCTACTGTAGACCACAGACATCTGGAACCAGAGGACATATAGTCCAGAAGGCTAACAATGAACTATCAAAGAAGAAGTTAAGAAAATAACCCCATTTACCAAAAATAATAAAATATTTAAGAATAAACTTAACCAAGGAGATTAAAGACTTAGTATTTCAAAGCATAAAACATTGACGAAAAGAATCAAAGAAGATGCAAACAAACGGAAAGACATCTCATGTTCATAAATTGGAAGATTTAATAACATTAAAATGTTCATACTACCCAAAATGACCTATAAATTTAGTGCAATCCCTATCAAAAACCAGTGGCATTTTTTTTTTTTTTACAGAAATAGAAAAAGCAATCCTAAAAGAATCCAAATACCAAATACACTCTTGAGAAAGAAGAATAAAGCTGGAAGCATCACACTTCCTGGTATAAAAATATATTACAAAGTCACAATAAGACAGCATGGTACTGGGGCAGCTGGGTGGCTCAGTTAAGCGTCTGCCGGTGGCTCAGGTCATGATCTCAGGGTCCTGGGATTGAGGCCCTCATGAGGCTTCCTGCTCAGCGGGGAGTCTGCTTCTCCCTCTCCCTCTGCCCCTCCCTGCCTCTTGTATGCACTCACGCTCTCTGTCTCTCAGAAACAAATAAATAAAATATTTTTTAAAAAACATAAAAAGACAGCATAAAGACCTGTATTCAATTAAACTGAATCAACCCGTGCATACACAGTCAACTGAAACTCTCGCGGGTCCAGGAATACACAGTGGGAAGAAGGAGAGTCTCTTCAATGAGTGGGACTGAGACATATGGAGATACACAGACAAATGAATAAAATCGCATCCTCGTCTTAGACTGTACACAATGACCAACTCAAGATGGATCAAAGCCTTAAAAGTAGGACTTGAAACTGCAAGACTCCTAGAAGACAACATGGAGGGAAAGCTTCATGACATCGGTCTTAGCAATGACCTCTTGGATATGACACCAAAACCAAAAGCAACAGATGCAAATATAGACAAGTGGGGTGATATCCAACTGGAAAGCTTCTGGTCTGCACAGGAAACCGTCAACAAAGTGAACAGACAACCTGCAGAATGACGGAAAATTCTTGCAAGCCATATAACCGATAAGGGTTTAATATCCAAAATCTGTAAAGAACTCATGCAAGTCAATAGCAAAAGAACAAATAACTTGATTTAAAAATGAGCAAAAGGGGGATCCCTGGGGGGCTCAGTGGTTTGGCGCCTGCCTTTGGCCCAGGGCATGATCCTGGAGTCCTGGGATCGAGTCCCACGTCAGGCTCCCGGTGCATGGAGCCTGCTTCTCCCTCTGCCTGTGTCTCTGCTTCTCTCTGTCTCTCTCTCTCTCTCTCTCTCTCTCTCTCATAAATAAATAAATACATACATACATACATACATAAATACATAAATACATAAATAAATCTATCTTAAAAAAAATGAGCAAAGGGGGCAGCCTGGGTGGCTCAGCGGTTTGGCACCTGCCTTTGGCCCAGGGTGTGATCCTGGAGTCCCGGGATCGAGTCCCACGTCGGGCTCCCTGCATGGAGCCTGCTCCTCCCTCTGCCTGTGTCTCTGCCTCTCTCTCTTCCTCTCTGTGTATTCTCATGAATAAATAAATAAAATCTTTTTTAAAAATAAAAATGAGCAAAGGGTTTAAACAGACATTTCTCTGAAGAAGACAGACAGATGGCCAACGAGTATATGAGAAGGTGTTCAGTATCATCAGGGAAATGCAATTCAAAATCAATGAGACAAATAAAATAATAATAAAATAAAAACCCCAGAGAAATATTCTCTCTGTTAGGTTAGCTATTATCAAAAAAACCCCAAAAGATAAATAGTGTCAGTATGGATGTAGAGAAATCAGAAAATCGTACAGTGTTAGTGGGAATGCAAACTGGTACAGCTGCTGTGGAGAACAGCATGGAGGCTCCTCAAAAAGTCAAAAATAGAACTACCATAGGTAGTAAATACCCAGGAATTGGGTAGTAAATACCCAGGAATTCCACGGCCGGGTATTTATTCAAAAGAATTAAAATCAGGATCTTGAAGAGGTGTCTGCACTCCTAGGTTCGCTGTAGCATTTTCACGAAGGCCTAGAGGTGGAGACAACCTCAAGGTCTATCAACAGATGAAGAGATAAGGAAATTGTGGTCTACGTATATAATGAACTTCTATGTAGCCTGAAATAGGAAAGGAATCTTGGCTTATGTGACAACGTGGGTGAGCCCTGGGGACATTATGCCAGGCGAAGTAAGCTGGTCAGAGCAGGATGCCTTTATATGAGGATCCAGAGTAGCCTAACTCAGAGAAGCAGAGTAGAGTGGTGGTTGTCAGGGGATAGGGAGAGGGGGAAATGGGGAGTTGCTGGTTTTTTTTTTTTAAGTTTTTATTCATTTATTTGAAAGAGCAAATGAGAGAGCGAGCGAGCATGAGCAGGGGGAGGGCCAGAGGGAGAAGCAGACTCCCCGCGGAGCAGAGAGCCCCATGCCGGGCTCCATCCCAGGACCCTGAGATCATGACCTGCCCCAAAGGCAGATGCTCCACTGACTGAGCCACCCAGGTGCCCCCCCCAACACAAATTGCTGTTTTTAAAAGGGTATAAAGTTTCAGTTATGCAAGATGAAGACACTCCAGAGATCTGCTCTACAACACAGCCCTTCCAGTTAGCAATACTGTCCTGCGCACCCAAAAATTTGTCAAGAGAGTAAATTTCATGTTATCTTTTCTTACCACAGTGAAAAAAAAGCGTCCCGAAGGATCTGTGGAATGCCTCCTCCTTCCTTCTCCTGTTCTTACCCGACGGAGAAGTGTGAGTAGCCTTCGTAGAACAAAAAAGGAAGCTGTTCCCTTAGAACTGGGCTTCTTGACCTCGTCGCTATTGACGTTGCCGGCCAGATAATTGTTTGTGGTGAGGGACGGTCCTGCGCATCATAAAATATTTAGCAACGTCCCCAGCCTCTACCCACCGGATGCCAGTAGCAACCCCCATCCCACACTTATGACAACCCAAACTGTGTCCAGAAATTTTCAAATGTCCCCCGGGCCGCCCAAACCCCTCCTGATTGCGAAGGACTGCCTCAGGAGCGCCCCGGCGCCCTAGAGCTTTGGCACCCAACGTGGCCACGGGGGGGACGGGGGGAGTCAGATGCGGAGCTTGGCGGTGGTGGGACCCGGAAAGCCACCTTTCTCAGGAGCGCAGCATGCCCCTGAGAGCGTGAACATGCTCCCTGGCTTCCAGCGCCCTGGTTGGCAAAGACCCCCCCAAAAGCACAGCTTGTTTTCAGTCTACTTAGTTTTCCATCCCCAACGACATTAAAGGGGAAAAGCATCCTGCATTCGTTCCCTGGGCTGGTAACAAATTACCACCAACTGGGCGGCTTAAAACAATAGAAATATCTTTTTTCTGGTTCTGGAGGCCGAAGTCTGCAATCGAGGTGTCAGGGGGGCTGTGCGTCCCCTCGGGGGTCTCGGGGAGAGTCCTTACATGCCTTTTATCATTCCTGGGAAAAGTGGCTCTGGGTGTACGTTGGCCTGGGGCTGCTGCACCCCAATCTGTGTCTCCGCCTCCACCTGGCTTGTCCTCTGTGTGTCTGGGTGTCTCTTGCAAGGACGCTAGTCATCGGGCTTAGGGCCGCTCGGACAGGCCGGGGTGCCCTCATGCGACAGCCTTAACATCACTGCAGCTGCAAAGCGCCTACAGGTTCCGCGGCGTGGACAGACTTTGTTGGGGGCCCCCATTCAACTCATTACATACCCTAAAGCAATGCTCCCTTTTTTTAAACCCAGAGACTGATCTTTCTGTGGTTTATGTTTTTTAAGCCTGTGAAACAAAAGAGTGCAGAGAAGTGCAGAGTGCCACCTGTCTGTCTGTCTGTCCGAAGGCCCTTTCCTGAGACTTGGCTGCTGACCGGGGCCGCGTCCCCCTCCAACACCTCAGTGTGTGTCTCCTGCCGACGGGACGTGCCTCTACTTAACCGCGGCGTCCTCCCCAGCCCGGAGAACCCAGCAGTCCCCGGCCCTCCCCAGCGGCGCCCGTTCCAGTGTCCCCAGCGGCCGCAGGCTCGCGCGTGTGCACCTGGCCGAGCGATCCACCGCAGAACGCGCGCGGGGCCGCTGCCCCCTCAGCTTTCCTCTGTCGGAAGCAGATGCTCAGACTCCCCTGAGCGGCAAGGCCCCGACGGGCCACAGCCTGAGGGCCGGCCTCGTGGGCTTCCCCGGTGACCCGATGGCTCAGGACTGCTCCCCGGTCACGCGTGGGCTTCCCGTCGCTCAGGGCGACCTGTGCCCTCCGGGCGCACAATCGCTGGCCACGACGGTGTGATGCCCGGAAGCTGTGTCCCCAGGGGACCCTGTCCCCTCCTCTGCCCCCCTAATGAGTAGGAGGGCAGGACTCTGACACCAACTTCCCGCCTTCCATCGACTTGAAATTCATTCCTGGTTTATCTGCATCTGAAGGACCTGCCACCCGGTGTGGCCAGGAGGAGGGAGCCCGGCAGGACCACTAGCTACACTGGCGGCCGAGGGGTGGCCCCGGGGCTGTGTCCTTTAGACGTGTCCCCGTCCCTCCGTCCCTCCGTGCTCCCTTCCTTGCCTCCTGACCCGCCAGGCCTTCTACGCTTGCTTCTGCGCCCTCGGGGGCTCCGGGCTCCTGGGGGGGATCACGCAGGCCTTGGAGGAGGAGGGTGCATGTGCCGGGCATCCTGCAGACTCGGGGCGACCAGTGGGCGCGGCCCTGTCCCCCACACTGCCCCCCCCTGCAGCCCTGCCGCCGAGCCTCCCCGGAGCCGGCCTCTGCTGGTGGGGGGCACTAGCTGGGGGGGAGCAGGCCTGAGGATGGCCGCCTGCTGCGGGGGGGACACTGGGGAGACACGGGGGGGAGACACGGGGCGGGGGGACACGGGGGGAGAGAGTTATGGGGGGGAGACACGGAGGGGAGAGAGATACGGGGGGGAGACACGGAGGGGAGACACGGGCCAGGAGAGACCTGGTGGGGGAGAGACCCGGGTGGGGGGAAAGAGACACGGGGCGGGGGAGAGATGGGGATCGGAGGCAGAGAGACCTGGGAGGGGCAGACACCTGGTGGGGGGAGAGAGACACAGGGGGAGAGAGACCTGGCGGGGGGAGACATGGAGGGGAGAGACACGGGCCGGGAGAGACCTGGGGGGGAAAGGCCAGGGTGAGGGGGGAGAGACATCGGGGGGAGAGAGACATGGATGGGAGAGACCCGGGGGAGAGACCCGGGGGAGAAACCCGGGGGTGGGGGGAGAGACCCGGTGGGGAGAGAGAGACCCGGTGGGGAGAGAGACACGGGTGGGGGAGACACGAGGTGCGGGAGACACGAGGTGGGGGAGACATCCCTGGGAGCTGCAACCCACCTGGACACCTGCCCGCCGCCACCCGCCCGGTGCCAGGGTCGGTCCCTGGGTGGCGCCGCCGGCGGGGCCGGGGATCAGCAGGTGAGGAGCGAGCGGGCGAGGGAAGGCGAGGCCAGGCGACTAGGCAGGCGAGGCCACGGCCCGGGGGAGACACTGGGGAGACACGGGGGGAGACACTGGGGAGACACGGGGGGAGACACTGGGGAGACACGGGGGGAGACACTGGGGAGACACGGGGGGAGACACTGGGGAGACACGGGGGGAGACACTGGGGAGACACGGGGGGAGACACTGGGGAGACACGGGGGGAGACACTGGGGAGACACGGGGGGAGACACTGGGGAGACACGGGGGGAGACACTGGGGAGACACGGGGGGAGACACTGGGGAGACACGGGGGGAGACACTGGGGAGACACGGGGGGAGACACTGGGGAGACACGGGGGGAGACACTGGGGAGACACGGGGGGAGACACTGGGGAGACACGGGGGGAGACACTGGGGAGACACGGGGGGAGACACTGGGGAGACACGGGGGGAGACACTGGGGAGACACGGGGGGAGACACTGGGGAGACACGGGGGGAGACACTGGGGAGACACGGGGGGAGACACTGGGGAGACACGGGGGGAGACACTGGGGAGACACGGGGGGAGACACTGGGGAGACACGGGGGGAGACACTGGGGAGACACGGGGGGAGACACTGGGGAGACACGGGGGGAGACACTGGGGAGACACGGGGGGAGACACTGGGGAGACACGGGGGGAGACACTGGGGAGACACGGGGGGAGACACTGGGGAGACACGGGGGGAGACACTGGGGAGACACGGGGGGAGACACTGGGGAGACACGGGGGGAGACACTGGGGAGACACGGGGGGAGACACTGGGGAGACACGGGGGGAGACACTGGGGAGACACGGGGGGAGACACTGGGGAGACACGGGGGGAGACACTGGGGAGACACGGGGGGAGACACTGGGGAGACACGGGGGGAGACACTGGGGAGACACGGGGGGAGACACTGGGGAGACACGGGGGGAGACACTGGGGAGACACGGGGGGAGACACTGGGGAGACACGGGGGGAGACACTGGGGAGACACGGGGGGAGACACTGGGGAGACACGGGGGGAGACACTGGGGAGACACGGGGGGAGACACTGGGGAGACACGGGGGGAGACACTGGGGAGACACGGGGGGAGACACTGGGGAGACACGGGGGGAGACACTGGGGAGACACGGGGGGAGACACTGGGGAGACACGGGGGGAGACACTGGGGAGACACGGGGGGAGACACTGGGGAGACACGGGGGGAGACACTGGGGAGACACGGGGGGAGACACTGGGGAGACACGGGGGGAGACACTGGGGAGACACGGGGGGAGACACTGGGGAGACACGGGGGGAGACACTGGGGAGACACGGGGGGAGACACTGGGGAGACACGGGGGGAGACACTGGGGAGACACGGGGGGAGACACTGGGGAGACACGGGGGGAGACACTGGGGAGACACGGGGGGAGACACTGGGGAGACACGGGGGGAGACACTGGGGAGACACGGGGGGAGACACTGGGGAGACACGGGGGGAGACACTGGGGAGACACGGGGGGAGACACTGGGGAGACACGGGGGGTACATGACCCTCCCGACCAGCCACGTACGTAGAAACCTTAGAGGGTGACGCCCCCGGGGCATCAGCAGCTCATGCTGCCAGGCGGCCCTGCAGCTGGTGTCCGGTCTGTGATTCGGGGCCTCACTCCCTCTCCCAGCTCCACTGCCATCGCCGTCTCCTGGTTCGCCTACCTCTAAACTCCTCGCTTTTCACTTAAAACAGAGATTTGATCATCCTGTCTCTGCCTCAGAGATGGCGCTGATTGCTCATGGTGAGCAGGGAAAGGCCCAGGCTTCTTGGGAGGACAAAGGCCTCCGTGGTATCCCCGGCACACTGCCCACCACGCCGTTGGTGCCCCTCGCTCCGGCCACGTGGGCCTCCCCGTTGTTCCTCGAACCCGTTTTTTCTCCATCCCACACCTCCACCTGCTATTCCTTGTGTCAGAAAGCTATATCTCTTCACTCTCTGCCAACCCAAATGGTCCCACGGGTCAAAATTCAGGGGGGAGACACTGGGGAGACACGGGGGGAGACACTGGGGAGACACGGGGGGAGACACTGGGGAGACACGGGGGGAGACACTGGGGAGACACGGGGGGAGACACTGGGGAGACACGGGGGGAGACACTGGGGAGACACGGGGGGAGACACTGGGGAGACACGGGGGGAGACACTGGGGAGACACGGGGGGAGACACTGGGGAGACACGGGGGGAGACACTGGGGAGACACGGGGGGAGACACTGGGGAGACACGGGGGGAGACACTGGGGAGACACGGGGGGAGACACTGGGGAGACACGGGGGGAGACACTGGGGAGACACGGGGGGAGACACTGGGGAGACACGGGGGGAGACACTGGGGAGACACGGGGGGAGACACTGGGGAGACACGGGGGGAGACACTGGGGAGACACGGGGGGAGACACTGGGGAGACACGGGGGGAGACACTGGGGAGACACGGGGGGAGACACTGGGGAGACACGGGGGGAGACACTGGGGAGACACGGGGGGAGACACTGGGGAGACACGGGGGGAGACACTGGGGAGACACGGGGGGAGACACTGGGGAGACACGGGGGGAGACACTGGGGAGACACGGGGGGAGACACTGGGGAGACACGGGGGGAGACACTGGGGAGACACGGGGGGAGACACTGGGGAGACACGGGGGGAGACACTGGGGAGACACGGGGGGAGACACTGGGGAGACACGGGGGGAGACACTGGGGAGACACGGGGGGAGACACTGGGGAGACACGGGGGGAGACACTGGGGAGACACGGGGGGAGACACTGGGGAGACACGGGGGGAGACACTGGGGAGACACGGGGGGAGACACTGGGGAGACACGGGGGGAGACACTGGGGAGACACGGGGGGAGACACTGGGGAGACACGGGGGGAGACACTGGGGAGACACGGGGGGAGACACTGGGGAGACACGGGGGGAGACACTGGGGAGACACGGGGGGAGACACTGGGGAGACACGGGGGGAGACACATGGCAACGATCAGTTCACACTCCCTGAGTCCTCGTGTTGTCCCGTGGCAGGCTGTCACAGCCACGCACTGCTCCAGAAATTGCTGGAAAAAAAAAAAATCTCACTGGGTCCGTCGCTCCCTATACTGCAATTACTATCCTTTTTGCATAACTTAAGGTTATTTCTTTTTGAGCCAAATTTATGGGAAAAAATTGAAAACTGTACTTTAAAATGTTTTGTCCTATTTAAGACTTATTTATGACTTTTAGTATTAGATTCTATCAATGAGGAAACGTCACCTGATAAAACTGTGCCGTGAATTTATGTGAACTTCCTAATTAGTAGGATGCGCGTTCTTATCGAATCCTGTTAGAGCTTCCGTTGTGCTGCGTATAAGAGGCCGACAGGAGACCTTCCAGCATCTATGAAGGCCGGACGCTCTTCTCCGACGTCTGTTGGATTCAGGTGTTGATTATTGCTAGCCATAATCTAGAACACATGAGAGATGTAGACGTCACTTATGCTCAAACGTTGGGGCTAATTAAATCATTCATTCCTGGGACTCGATCTGGAGTCCCCCGAGGAGGCCGCTCGGGCGCACGGCGTGTAGCACAGAGCTCAGTGCCCTTTGAGCCTAGTGACTCGCACAGGAGCGTCGCTTTATAAAGATGCCTAAAGCGAAGTCACAGGGTCTCAGCTGAGTGACCTGTTTGGGTGCTGATTGAGGAGACGTTGCAGGGCCTCAGGTGGTTCAAGGCCAAGTACCTGTGGGCCAGAGGGCGGGCAGCAGCGCCCGGGGGAGGCCCTGCTCTGACTCTCGGGCCTCAGCTGCTTCGATGATAAGACGAGAGAATCAGATCAGAAATGTATCCCAAGGCCACCCCGTTCGTCCTCTGTGGGGACTCTGGGGGTGTGTGAGAGTTCGCGGGGTGCGTGGCCATGCAGGCCTTCCGGCCACGAGGTGTGTGTTCACCTGGGAGCCAGGAAGCGCTGGAAAGAGGATCAGCCAGGGGCCCGCTAGGAAACACGCAGGGTACCGCTGTGTTAACAGAGACTATTTAATGGGGAGAGTTCGAGACCAGGTTCTGGAGACACAAAGGGGCCTCCGAGGTATTTCAGAGGCAGGAAGTGCGGGAAAGAGCAGCAGCCCGTGAGGGGTGGGGAACCGAGAGCAAAGGTTGGATTAGAAGTTAGAACCTTGGAGAAGAGGTCCCAGAGCTGGTACAGGGGTCCTGCCAGATGGTGCTGGTGCCTCTTAGAGCCACAGTGAGGCTGGGGGCGGGGGGGTGAGGCCTGCACACGGGATGAGGATGGATGGCCCTACCCCTCGCGGTGTCCCTGCAGTGGGAAGAGCTGCCAAGGAGCAGCTGGCGAAACGGAACAGGGGTGCAGCCTGGATCCAGCCCCCGGCCCAGCCCAGAAGGGTGGGTTTGAGACCCAGAGACAACAGTCTAATAACTGACTTTCCATTCCTTCCAGGACTGGAAACAGGGTCGACTACGAGCCGGGAAAATAATTTACGCCAAATGGTAATAACATCTACTACGTCCAAGGGGCCACTTGGTATCGTTTTGCCCACTCACTCATCAGTCCTTACCGTGGCCTTAGGCGGTGAGTTCCGTGACTCACCTGGGCTAAGTACCCCACCCCCACCCCCGCGCTGGCCCAGCACACGGGGGGATCAGGGTCTGCGCACGGGGCTGTCCGATGGCGAAGCCCTGCCCTTCCCACCATGCACAGTGTTTGCTGAAAATGTGCTTGTGCATCCAGCCAACCCTGAGCAGCTTGACTAGGAAGGTGCAGATAGACTTGGAAAGGTGGTTTGGGCTAATTTATGGAGGGGCAAGGAATCTGGGCCTTTTAGGTAATGGGAACCAGTGAAAATTTTGGGATACGGCAATGAAATGGAGGGTTGTTTGGAGCAAGCAAGATGATTTATAGAGAGAGGCGTCTGGGCCAGCGGGGCTCAGTGTGAATTATAGTCATTTAGAAGTGAGGTGAGCAGGGCCTCGGTCTAGGTGGTGACAATGAGAAAGAAAAGGAAGGATAGAATGAATGAGAATGGATAGACACAGATCTTGCCTGAGAAGCAGAACTCCGATAATTCTGAAGTTTTGGGATGTAGAAAACTAGCAGAATAATGACGCTGCCCTTCGAAGCAGGTCTGGGGATTCTGGAACGCCTTCCGCCGCCTGGCCCGCTGCCCCACTTCCCAACAGACCGTGACAGCACAGGGCCCCCAGGCTCTGCTGTCTCATCCTGGATTATCATCAGCAAAGTTGAAAATTTAGAATTAAGAGGTAACTACTTAAGGCATAGTCAGGGAAAAAATTTGGAGATAAGGAACCCGTTACTGCTGTATATTTTACGTTTTTTTTTTTTTTTTAATATGGAATGCTTCATGAATTTGCACCTGATCCTCGTGCAGGGGCAGCGCTAATCTGGTCTGTATTGTGCCAGTTTTAGTATCGTGATGCTGAGCACGCTGTGAATTTTACTTTGTCCAAATTAGTTAACAGTGTGGCTACGAGTTTATTGGGATAATGGATGTCAATGGTTCTCTAACTTGCTTTCATCATAATCACCAGGAGAAGTTTTAAATAATACCTCATCTGGGCCCATCTTCAGAGTATCTGATTCAATTCATCTGGGACAGGACCTAATTTTATTATTTTTTTTTGCAGAAGGCGGGGTCCTGGTGGGGTGGGGCCAGCCGGGGGTGGGGGGTGGGGGGTGTGGCCTGGTAGAGGGCTGTGACCGGGACCTAGTCTTTAAAAACTTTTTTTAAAATTTATTTATTTATTTATTTATTTATTTTTATTTATCATAGTCACAGAGAGAGAGAGAGAGAGAGAGGCAGAGACACAGGCAGAGGGAGAAGCAGGCTCCATGCACCGGGAGCCTGATGTGGGATTCGATCCCGGGTCTCCAGGATCGCGCCCTGGGCCAAAGGCAGGTGCCAAACCGCTGCGCCACCCAGGGATCCCCTAAAAACTTTTTTTTAAATTAGCATCTCTGGTTATCTGTTCAAATACCTTCTCACAGACATTCTCTACTGACCCCAGGGTGTCGCCAATGCAGAGCCCAGGCCCAGGGTTGTCAGTGCAAGAGGACTTGCCCAGGACTAGCTTACCCCCTTAAGGGCGGTGATGAGCATCTTGTAAGATAAAGTGGCCAAAGAAAAGATCTCTGCTTACCAGTAGAGGCACAGCCTGGTAGGCATTTTAGATTTGCATGGCCTCAACCAAAAAAAAAAAAACACAGTTTTTTTCTATAAGTTTTTAAAATTATTTTTATTCATTTATGATAGTCACACACAGAGAGAGAGTGAAAGGCAGAGACACAGGCAGAGGGAGAAGCAGGCTCCATGCACCGGGAGCCCGACGTGGGACTCGATCCCGGGTCTCCAGGATCGCGCCCTGGGCCAAAGGCAGGCGCCAAACTGCTGCGCCACCCAGGGATCCCAGTTTTAAAAATTTATTTATTGATGAGAGACAGAGGCAGAGACCCATGCAGAGGGAGAAGCATGCTCCCTGCGGGGAGCTGGATGCAGGACTCGATCCCAGGACCTGGGGTCATGCCCTGGGCCCAAGGCAGATGCTAAACCACTGAGCTAAAAGAAGAGCAAGAACCTATTGCTCTCTTTTTAATTTTATGTGGCTCCTGCGGGGATGTCTGAGAGGGACGGACTCTGCATGGGACTGCAACTCTTAGAAGGGCGCCCGTTGTATTTCAGCGGTCCCCATTCACCCAGGGGCAGGCACGAAGGTCAGCACTTAGGGCAAAGGATAATCAAAATTGCCCTTGAAATCTCCTTATAAACATAGGAAGGGGGATCCCTGGGTGGTGCAGCGGTTTGGCGCCTGCCTTTGGCCCAGGGCACGATCCTGGAGACCCGGGATCGAATCCCACATCAGGCTCCCGGTGCATGAAGCCTGCTTCTCCCTCCGCCTGAGTCTCTGCCTCTCTCTCTCTCTCTGTGACTATCATAAATAAATAAATAAAAAATAAAAATAAAAAATAAAAAAAAACATAGGAAGGGGGTGGAGCTCTGCTCCCCTTTCAACAGTTTTTTCTAGTATTAAAACAGATCCCTTCTCCTCTGAGCCCGTAGGAGATGGTTTGTGTTTAAAAAGGACCATTTGTGCCTAAAAACAGTATCTTTAATACAAACTTCACACCCAGAGGGCTGAGAGGCTCAAGTCGAGAGAGGCTCGGGCTTAGAAGCAAGGGGGACACGTGAGGGAACCTTTTCGAGTTGTCACGGTGGGAACGTCGGCCTGCTCCAGTCTGCTAGATCTTACCTGAGCGCAGAGGGCCCAGATTAGCTGTTGAGGCTGGCATATCTGGGTGCCGTGACTAGAAGGTTCTGGAACAAAGACCCAAGTCCCTCTTGTGGGAGCAGGCTCCTTTCCTTATGAGAGGAATCATTGGTGTGGCTGGGCTTAGCTATGTTAATGTAAAGGCACCAGACTCTCCTTGCCTGAGAAAAAGGTGTAATAATTTAAAAAAGGTTTTTTGGCTTATCAGTTTGCAAAAGGAGCTCTGGAGCCTTCGAGGGAATGAATTAAAGACATCACGTTCTTCTTCCAGAGTTGAAATTAGGGAATCCTGTTTTTAAGAGGGTGGCACTAACAAGTCGTCTGCTGGCATGAGAGGACTCCAAAGCCCCGGAGGGAAATGCCTCGTGAGAGTATCTGCTGGTGATACAGGATGGACAAAGAAAGGAAAGTTCCAGCACAACACATGGTGAGACTGAGGAACCTCCAGCCCCAGCCGCTAGGATGTGCGGTCACTCTTCGAGGGCAGTGGCTGTGAGTGGAAGTGAAGAGCCATAAACTTGGAGCCCAAGCATGAACTTTGGGTTGTGCACAGATCTGGCCATGCTAGGGTGTCCCCTGGTTCTTGAGCCAGAGTCCTTGTGACTCCACAGGATCTGTGTTTAGTGATGACACGGTACTTGTAAAAACCACGGAAGCAAGGATGCCTATAGGCCCAAGAGACTCTCCAGGTATGCCGGTGGAAGTACGGACCCAGCAGGGAGTCCCTGGGATTCTTGGACGAGTTGAGGAAGGATTCCCAAAAGAGCCCCTGGATTCCTGCTAATTAGGAATGACTAAGCGGTAAAGGGGGGGAACATGTAAAGCTGATAAAGATACGGGGCAACGATTCTTAGTAACGTGTTAATATTTATGTGTTTCAAGAAAACCAGCTAATGATAGGGCCCCAATGATAGGGATCATTTATAGGAAAACTGATCAGAATGTGAATTTCTGATGCTTTCATAGGTGGATCATATTATCTATATATGTACATATATATTATATATAGAAATATATAGAGAAATTGAAGACTTCTTGAGCTACATCATATTGAGGGAGCTACAGAAATTATTATAGAAAGTCAGAGTTTTGTTGACTTTAAGAAGTATTTAGAAAGAAATGAGTAAAGGTCTCTACCCTTATATTTTAATGTGGGTTACCTTCATCGGATTGATACTAAGAAGTCAGTAATGTCATCTATTTGTGACTCTCAGGAACTCGTGTACAGTAATTTTCCAATTGTAATCAACTCACAAAACGTCCTTGGCAAAGGGCTGGCTCGCATACTTAGGCAGAGATTCAAAGTTAGATATTATTTTGACATGTACTGTGTACCAGGCTCAATGGGAGTGTTTTTGAGAATGTAAACCAGAAATCGCTTACAGAACAGTTGAATCATTCATTCTCTTATATTAAAAGAATACTAATTTATTGAATATTTGCTATATGCCTGGTGCTCTATAATTGAATCAAGAGTGAGAAGTAAAAGGGGAGCTGGTGCAGGGAAAAGGGGGGAAGGAAGGAGAGCCTGCCTAAGGAAACAATCGTAATCATCTTTGGCTGGTCTTATATTAGAATTGTAGCTTTACAGATTAATTGTAGTAAATGTCAACATTTTACCATACTAGGTCTTTCTACTGTAATCTCTCCAAAGTATCCTTTATTTTTATTACTAAGTTTTTAGGGACGCCTGGGTGGCTCAACCATTGAGCATCTGCCTTTGTCTCAGGGCATGATCCTGGTCCCGGGATCGAGTCCCCCGTCGGGCTCCCGGCATGGAGCCTGCTTCTCTCTGCCTGTGTCCCTGCCTCTCTCTCTCTGTATCTCTCATGAATAAATAAATAAAATCTTCTTAAAAAATAAAGTTTTTTAGATTTTTTTCTTATAATTCTGCACAGTCATTACTGTTTATACCCAGATATTTACATTACTATTATGGGCAATGTAGTCAATAAAGCAGCAAGCAAAAATGAGGAAAATTAAATCAGGATGCTGGAGACAGGGTGTGCCAGCTATGAATTTTGGAACTTAAAAAAAAAACCAAAACACTGAATATGAATTTTTGACATGGGTACAATCTCCATTACATTTTAGAGAAAAGGATGGAACTGACAAACACTACAAATTTTTTTTTTACTTGAAAAAGAAATTGGATCTTCTGAGTTTTACACTTTTTTTTTTTTTGGTCTTTATATGCTTAAATAATGTTGATTATAATTTAAGCTAGGAAACTAGTCAGTTTCCCTACTTTTAGTCTAAGTCCTCCTGCATCCACACCTACAAATCTATCCTCTTTTTGGATTGAAGAGTTTTAAAATCATTTTTATCTCCTTACTAAAAAGGAAATTAAATATTTTTGTTTTAAAAGTTATCCTTAAAATTGTGACATGTGTACCTAACAGTGCCTAAAGTTTATAATATTTCTCCCCTTCTTCCCAATAATATAAACAAGGTTAAAATGCTTAATTTTGGTCGCTTCCTTTTTATCTTGAAATCATTACCAACACTTCATGTTACCTTGTTCTGTCACCAGAAACGAGTAATTCCTAGTTATTTTTATATGTTCATTATTGCAAATTTCACTGCATGTGTATTAATTTATTTTCTCAACTTTTCCTCTTCATTTCTTTCGGAAAATATTTGTTTTGGAGTTGCGGTAGGTAGAATCTGTTCTTGGTAGATTTTGTTTGTCTGAAATGTCTTTATCTTACGCTTGTTCTTTGGTGATATTTCAGTTGGATATAAAGTTATGGATTGATTTTTTTGCCCCCAGAGTTTTGAAAATATGATTCCAGGGCTTTCTTGTTTCCATCATTGCTCTGGAAAAGTCTGCTTTTGGTATGATTTTCTCTTCTAGGTAATTTGTCTTTTCTCTTTGGTAGCTGTTGAAATCTTCATATTCTACTCTCTGTGCTTTTGCAACAATATATTTTTGTGTGGATTTATTTAATTTTGGAACTACTTAGAACTTGTGCTCCTTGACATTGAAGATTTATATCTTTCATCCATTCTGGAAATTGCTCATCTTTCTCAATTTCTCTCTTCTTTCTGGAATTCCTGTTATAAGACATATGATGGACCTACTAATTCTACTTTCCCTGTCCCTCAACTCCATTCATATTTCCCTTTAAAAAATATCTTGAGCAGAATTCTAGGTAATTTCCTTAGATCTATCTTCCATTTCACTAAATCTCTCTTTGGCTGTATCTACTTTTCTGTTTACCACATCCAATGAATTTTTTTAAACCACATTTAATCAGCATCATGATCAGACTATTGTATTTATCAATTAACAGTATGTGAACAACAACCAAAAACTACATTAAAACTTTTTGTTGGAATGCTTTTCATTTTTCAGAGAAAAGTGAAACTAAGTACCTGTTCAGAAACTAAAACACCTGTCATATAATTAGTCACAAATACCATCCTTATTTTTTTTCTTTCTTGTAGCAGTTAGGCTCTGCCACTATGGTTGGCTGAGTTCACAAACCTATTGTAACCCATAGCTTTTTGGTAACTTCTCTGGCTCTCCTCTTCTGCTCTTTTCTCAGCAGTATGTAAAATCTCTGCCACTGCCATAACTACTGGCATTGCTTAGACACCCATAACCACCTTAGTTTTGTGGTTTGGCAAAGTACTGGCCTTCACCACCACAAGAACCAGAAGTTTCCTTTCTTCATGGGTCCAGAGTCTGAAGATTGTTGTAATTGCCAAAGCTATTGTAGCTTCTAACACCTCCAAAACTGCTTCTGTTATTACCAAATCAATTATTGCCATCATACTCACCACCACCAAAGCCATAATAACAACCCTTGAAGTTTCTTCCATGACTAAAGTTGTCATTCCCTCTAAAGTGCCAACATTTAAAGAACTCCTGTGACCTAGATGAGACACTGGCCGTCCCTTGCTTTAGCAGGGCTCTCGTTTCTTCATAGTGATAGCTATTCACAGTAATAGTATCTGAATGACAGTCTTCTCCATGGTTATGGTCACCAAAGTTTACAAAAGCAAAACTTCTCTTCTTGTCACTATCCTAGTCAGTAATGATTTCAGTCACCTCAGTCTTCCCCTATTACTCAGAATAACCCCTTATATGATGTTGTTCAGTGTCTTCTCTAATGCCACCAACAAAGGTCTTTTTCATAGGTAACTATGAGCCTGTTCTTGAAACATCTCTTGAGACACCCTCTTTGGTTCTATGACTCTTCCATCCATCTTGTGTGGCCTTGCATTCATGACTGCATATGCTTGTACCACAATGGCTTATGTGAGAAGCCCAAAGCTTCTAGATGCTTGGTGTTTAGATTTTTCCATTACCATACAACCTATGAGTGTTACTCATTCTCAGTCTGCCACTGGTAATTTCATTTTATTTTACAGATTTTATTTATTTATTCAGGAGAAACACAGAGAGAGAGGCAGAGATATAGGCAGAGGGAGAAACAAGCTCCCCAGGGGGAGCCTGATACAGGACTCCATCCCAGGACCCTAGGACCATGCCCTGACCCAAAGGTAGACACTCAACCACTGAGCCACCCAGGCATCCCTGCCACTGTTATTTTAAAATTCAAATCTTTAATGAGGAGCTTTCATAGTTCTTTTTTTAAAAGCTTTTCTTTTTATAAAAGATTTTATTTATTTATTCATGAGAGACACACAGAGAGAGGCAGAGACACAGGCAGTAGGAGAAGCAGGCTCCATGCAGGGAGCCTGACGTGGGACTCGATCCTGGGTCTCCAGGATCATGAGCTGGGCCAAAGGTGGTGCCAAACCACTGAGCCACCTGGACTGCCCGTGCTTCCATAGTTCTTTGGTCTCCTTGAGAGACTCTGAATTATACACGCTGATGGCTGTAGGAAAGAATTCAACAATGCTTCCTCAGCTGTGGCCACAGGCAGAAAATCAGTTTTACTATCAGTGGTTATATTTTTAATTACTGGATGTTGTTTTTAGTTCTTTATCAAATACTTTTTAGCTTAATCTTTTTTTCCTTGAAGTACTATGTATCTTATTCATAGTTATCATTCATTTTGCTTTTTAAAATCATTCCTAAACAGATTTGTTTTATAGTCTGTGTATAGTGATTTTATTATCTGATATTCTTGGGAGTCTAAGTGTATGGTTTTGTTTTTTTGCTATGGTTTTGTTTTCATGCTGGCTTGTTTTGTGGTGTGTTTTGTAATTTCAAATTATCAACTCAGATTTGGTGAAGTTTTATATGTAAGAATCCTCTGTAGCCTGGTTGAAAATGTGACCCTCAAAGACATTTTGTTCTTGTATCTGCTAGTCACCTCAATCTAAACTAATTTTTTTTTTTAGGCTAATTCATTGGTGGGGCAATTTCTGAAGTGTTTAGGTTCTGTTCATTCTAACATCAAACTAAACAAAGAGAGGCTGGTAGCTGTAAATGGCCAGAGCTATAAATTTATTTTAATTAATTTTTTCCTACCCTAATGATATTTCAGAGAACTATCAACTGGAAACTAGTTCCCAGTTGATTTCCTGTGCTCAGATTTTTTTCCTTTATTGCCCTCTGATGGCAATACATTCATGTGGGAAGAGATAGGATGCTGTATCCTGATTCTAACTCCTCACTTCAAGAAGGCCCAAACCCTGTTTCCTGCCCTGCCTTGGCCTTAAATTTAAAACCCAATCTCCCTGAGTGGCTCAGTCAGTTAAGTGCCCAACTCTTTGTTTTGGCTCAGGTCATGATCTCCAGGTCATGTGATCAAGCCCTGCATCAAGCTCCGTGATCAGTGTGGAGTCTCTTTGAGACTGTCCCTCTCTCCCTTCCCCATTGTTCATATGTGTTCCCTCTCTCTCTAATTAATTAACTAATTAATTAAAACCCAATCTTCTATGGAGGCAAATTAATATACCTCCACTGGGGCACCAAGGCTTGAGTTTTTAGCATTCTCTTCATTTTTGACCTTTGAAACTTTCCTGTGTTTAAAGATGGGAATGGGGAGAGTTCACTTATATGTTTTAAAGGACGGTTATTTTACCTATGTTAAATTTCTAAGCATTTGCATCAGAAGGCTTCTTTTGGGGACATTTGGTCTGCCATATTACCAGAAATAGAAGTCTCATTTATTTTATTTTTTTAAATTTTTTTTTAAATTTTTTAAATTTATTTATGATAGTCACAGAGAGAGAGAGAGAGAGAGAGAGAGAGGCAGAGACACAGGCAGAAGGAGAAGCAGGCTCCATGCACTGGGAGCCCGACGTGGGATTCGATCCCGGGTCTCCAGGATCGCGCCCTGGGCCAAAGGCAGGCGCCAAACCGCTGCACCACCCAGGGATCCCAGAAGTCTCATTTATTTCATTTACTTTATCCATTGCTATTTCCCTGACACTGGGGGAAATATCTGGTTGATGGTAAATTATGCCAGATATTTTTGAATAAATAATTATTGAATTTAGGAAGAGAGCTGAAAAACATTTATATGTATTAAAAGAAAAATTGTGAAAGGTAAATTCTTAACCCTCAGGTGCTTTGGTTAAAGGTGAGAATTTTAGGCCCAAGTCAAGGATGATGAAAGGAAAATGACATTTGGGGATGAGTTGTTTTATAATCATACATGGTTGTCAATATAATCTATGTAGAGATCTTATTCTGCTATGATTGTTATAAGGAAAAATGCTTACATGTCCAAGAAATACGGAAATTGCTTTTGGACATCATCTCACTCTATTTATTGCTCCAAAAGAATGAATCACATTCTTTGCGGGATTATACTCCCTAGATTTTATTTATTTATTTTAAGGACCACCATCTCCATGATCTCACATTTCTCAGCAGCCTTCTCACAAATTAAAACCCATATTTGGAGACTTTTTTTTTCTGCCATGAATAAACATGCATGTAAATCTATTTCATACACTTCTAGAATAATTATGATAAATGCTCCACCCTCTCCCCTGGCCCATCATTTAAGATTCCTTTTAGACAAAGATTCTTTCTCACTCTCCTATACTCCTCAGATATTCATATAAGGTCTTGTCTTTGGTTCCCTCTATTCTGAAGAGACTTTTCTCTTTTGCTAATTTGGCCACCACCACCACCAAAAAAAAAAAAAAAAAAAAAAAATCCCAACTACAAGTTTGGATTAAGTAAAGAGTTGATTTAAGACCAACTGAAAGTCAGAACCAGCAACATGTATAACTCCAGCCCTGCTGGATTGTTTCCACATTAGAAGACTGAGGAAAGATCATCTTTTGTTTCTAGAGGCATTATCTAATAATCTAGGATTATACAAATCTCAATTTGCTTTATGGAGAGAAAGACCACCTACACTTTATGTTAAGGTGAAAATATTATTAATTAATATCATATTAGCATATGCACTTTGTACCTTTAAAAATATCTTAAAATACATTGTTACATTTATTACAATTCTGAAAATTTTTTTCTTGGGCATTGTTGCTAAGGAAATTTTAACTGTCTCTCTTCCTCAGTGTAAGAGGACAAGACTATGATGAAGATTATTTTTTAAAATCATTGACATGTTAATTCAACCTGAGTAATCAAGTATTCGGTAGAGGTTTGAGGAAAACTTAAATAAATCATGATATGTACAATGATTGAGTTGGTCCATGATATTTTCAACCATCTTTAATGGTGGGTTGAATCTCCATATGATAAGGAAAGTAGATTTCTTGTGACCAGAAATCTCAGATTTTCTAGGAGGATTTATTTATTTATTTATTTTTAAAGATTTTTTATTTATTATTCATAGACACACACACACATACACACACACACACACAGAGGCAGAGACACAGGCAGAGGGAGAAGCAGGCTCCATGCAGAGAGCCTGACGCGGGACTCGATCCAGGGTCTCCAGGATCAGGCCCTGGGCTGCAGGCGGTGCTAAACCACTGAGCCACCCGGGCTGCCCTCTAGGAGGATTTAGAAGCCATTTTATTTTAAATAAAAGTGCTTTATTAAATGTATAACTAAAAGTCACTTACATTCTGGTAGAGCTTTGTTAGATGTGTATCTACATATAATTTATTCTCCGGATTGCATATACATTTGATCAGAAATTACAGAAATATTTTGGCAATCCACACATCCTAATTTTTGTTTGGAAAATGTGGTCATTGAACCAACCAAGTCATTTCCAATAGCTCATTGGACAGAATACTTATGAGTTTTAATGAGAGGATGCTCTGATATACTCGAAATGACACTGGATCAAGAGTTAGAAGACAAATATTTGAGTCCAGGTCCTGCCTCCAATTACCAAATCTCTCTGAAATCTCTCTCATCTTAAAAAAAAAAGGGATAATCATTTCTATATCTAAGGGTGGTTGTAAGGACTAAGTCCAACCGTGCACTCCTAAGTGCTTATAAGGTAAGAAGTGAAGCACACGTGTTCTGTGTTAGTCCTCCCAGAAGGCTCTGAGCAAGGGCATGTTTGTCTTAGTCACTGCTGCATTTCCAGGACTGTAGCACAGCAGTTGACTCATAGGAGATGCTCAATACACACTGATTGAGTGAATAATAACTGTTCTTCCCTGAAGATGATTCAGTGTCTTGCTTATATCACAGTCTGAACCACAAAATTTCTTTTGTTTTCCCAGGAATGAGATGTGGAGGTTAGGATAAATTGTGTGCATTGTTCCTTCCAAATGTGACATTCCGTGATTCCAATGACTCCTTGCTCTCATACCCTCAGAAGTGTCATGTAACCTCATTGCTCTGTTGAAGACAGAACAACATAATTCTTAGACACCATTTAATTGCATGTCTACAATACACAAACGAGAGGGACCTCCTAACCCAATCATTCAGTCAGTTCAGAAAAAAAATGAAAGAAAATCACCAGCAAATGAACGGTTAATAGCCAGACATATTCCAATTCATTTGTCTGTACAGAATACTGAGTAATTCTTACTCCAGTTACTAAGCCCTGTAGAAGAGGGAAATTTCTCATCTGTGAATCATGATTCTAATAAATTCTCCAAGGGCTGGTGTAAATACCCACAAAACACTGGTGCTTATTATTTCCTGAGAGTCGCTGAGAAGATAAGGCATTGTTTATAGTTACAGCAATATATAAGAAAATTAAACCCGTACTCCCTTCTTCTACTTGTACTCTTAGGCTGGGGATATTTGTCTTGATTAAACCTGATTCCACAATGACAACTCAGAGTTCAAGGCCTTTCATGAAGTCTTCATTACTATTGGAGAATAATGATCAAGGGGCAGATGCCAAAGTTTATTTGGGCGGGTAGACTTTTGGAGACTCCAATTCAGATTTCGTTTTCTGTATTTCCTGCTATTTGTTCGGCTGGTGTGTGACCTCCACCTGTAACATGAGGCTCTGAAACATTCACAGATAGGTTCGCCGAGCTCCCCAAGCCTCTGCTGAAATAACCAGCGTGAGCAAGCTGGCTGACTGGACACTGGATGCATCTTCATCATTTAATCATTTGAATTGGGTTTACGGGCAGTAATATGATTCCTCTCATCTGTGGAATTTAGGAAGGCCTGCAGTGCTATTAAAATAGGATTGGGTGGACTGCCTGGGGAAATCCAGAGCCTGTGATTCAATTACAGGGGCTTTTGCAGGGTCAGTCACTACACAGAAATTACAAAATCAAGTTAAGAGTCCAAAAATAGTCTAAATGGTAAATTGATCACGTTGATCAGATTTTAATCATGCTGTATTATCTAGAACTAGATAATAGCACGAGGGAACAGATGAAGTTATTTGTTCATCCAAATGGTTTAGTCCATTCTTTATTTCCACAGGCAGCCTAAAACATAAATTCAGTTGGGCCCATGAAAGATTGTCAAGAAGAAGATTGACTTTCCATTTCCTTCTTTCAGCCAGTTGTCACCGGCCCCCGGTCCTTTATCCAACCAGGGTTATCCTTTATTTTGTCTGTCATCCAGGCTTATTTTGTTCTCCACCCTGCCCCATGTCTCATCCAGCATGGGCTCTCCTTTTCCCGCTCTTCGCTGGCACACGTTGGAGAGCACTTAGATTGCTTCACTCTCCTCAAATACCACCCATACGAGGCTGGGGTTCACCTGCAACAGGGACAACTGGCAGCGTGTGTGTGTCTGTGTGTGTTGTGGGGGAAGGTTCAGTGATCAACCTGCAAATGATACCCACCCTGGCCTGAAACTGGAGATTCTATTTTTTTTTTTTTGTCTGAAACTCAGTCTTTTCTCTATTTTTGGTGTTCCCTCTCTATCAGTACCCTCCTCTCTGTCCTGAGAAACTCAAAACTACTCAACTAATTTATGCAGAGCTGTAACTTTCTCACTCTTCCACCTTCTGGGCCTTATCTTGGGGCTTTTTTTTTCCCCCCCAGTGAGCATCGTGAAATTGAGTTTCTAAGATTTTTGCCTCTAATTTTTGAAACCACACTATTGTTTCTCCTTGCTAAGCTTCCATCCTTCCTTTGACTCCCTACAGGTAAGGCTTATCTGCAAAAACACAGTAGCCTCGTGCTTTCCTACCTCCCAGGACACACAGTGAGCTTCAGGTCGGCCTGTCTTGTTCTGCCCCATGCTGCCGAGGGGTTCCTAGATTCACCCATTCCAACAGATCCCTTCCCAGTCAGTCTGATGCACTAATACCAAGACTTAATCCCATTCAACTATCACTCCCAGTGAAGTGTTCCAGATTGAAAATGGCAGACGTGTTTATGGCTTGCATTTCAATAGAGGACTTGACCCAAAGTGTTATGTCAGTGGTGCTCAACTGGGAAAGGTTTTCTCTTATACCTTGCTTCTTCCTTCCCTCACCAGGAACACCTGGCAATGTCCGGGGACACTTTTGGTGGTCACACCTGGGAAGCAGGAGAGTGCCTCTGGCATCTAGTGTGTAAAGACCAGGGTTGCTTTTAAAGACCTCACAATGTGTAGACAGTCCTCTCACTCAAAAGGTGAGAGAATAGGGGAATCTCATTGATAATGTTTGGGCAAAAATTTGGGGGGAAAATGTTCTTTGAAAAATACACACAGACACATGTGTCACCTCCTCTTCTGCAGATCCTCCAAGCATGGGAGTTTCTGAAGGGGTCAAAGGAATCCTAGAGGGGCAGCAAGCAACCTGGCTATCGGGCCACCCGGGGGTACTGGAGTGCAGAGTCAGCACCTTGCTCAGTCAGGTCACCTAAAACAATTCATCAGGGAGGAGCCGATGTTGGATGGATTTTCTTTGTGGGAGGAGAGTTTATTTCCATGTTCTGAGCTTTCTCTACTAGTGTAGAAGTAGCACCCACAATCAGGACACAGAGATCTCAAGAAAGGAGCAAGGGGTCTTGTCTGTTTCTAATCAAGCTGAAAAAATACCATTTCAGCCAAAAGCAAGCACTTACATGGAAAGTAAGAATTTGGAGAGGTCAACGGGGCTGGGCCTAGCAGGCTGGGCCTGCTGTAGAGTGACACTGAATTTATAAACACGGCCAAAGTGTGCTGGCACCTAGAGGGGTAAGCATTAAATGGCACCCAGGGGAGAACACAGGGTGAAAGTGTGTGTGGAAAATAATTTCTCCATCAGGAATAGGAGTCTTCCCCATACTCACCAGAGTACTTATCAGTAAGGTGAGCCAACTGTCTTCCCTGAAAATCTTTGCAGACTTGAGGGATACCTCTTGATCAGCAGTTTCGAGAGAGGACAAGGACAGAGTTCCCATAACCCGCAGGGATTTCTTTTCACCAAAGGGTTTGGCAAGACTGTGACAGGTTTAAAATAACAAAGTCAACACTGAAAATTCACTTTATTATGTTTTGATTTCACAGAAAATGCAGACTTGTAAATAACAATAGTTCTTTGTAACAATCTGCGTGACACTTTTATTAGCTCATGGAAGTGGGAGGCTTGGTTAAACAGGAATCATGTGAGTATCAGGGAAAAAAAGCTATAGAGTTGGAACAACGATGATTTAGAAAAATAATAATCATGTTGGGCTTTGCAAACCACCTGTCACTTTGCTGATCCCCTGAAAAATGTAAAGAACATTCTCATGGATGAGTGAAAGTTTTCTCTGCGTAGGTAAGGGGAAGGTCAAGGTGAGCCCGCCTCTGTGAGCTTATACTAGCGGACTGTTTTTCCAGAAGGTCAGCACAGACCTGACAAAAGCGATTTACCAGCTTCGGAACTGGCGCGGTTTATTTGTGAAGAGTACACTTCTCGCTCTTCAGATAAGGAAACCCAGGTTGAAGCACAGTAAATAGACACAAGAGAATGGTTCTGGTCCACTGGGCAGCTCTCCGGGCCTGTATCTGGAGAGCAGGCAAGAGGGGACACGGATGTTCTTCAGCTGAGACCACACCAGCCCCAGGCCAGCCTTTAATAAATGAGAAATAATAATAAGATCTGGGCCTGGAAATGCTGGTGAGGACCAGCACACGCGGTCATGTCGCCTGTCGCCGGGGTGGGGGTGGGGGCCCTGCTTTAGGTTTTGTAGACTTGATGTAGGATTCCTTAATAAATTAATCAGGCGGAGAAATGTCAATGGGAGGCTAGATTTTTCTGACTTTAAAGCTACTTCCTTTGAAAAAGAAACGTGATTCCTGATGTGTTCAGGCTTCGTGATAAACCCAATAGAAAGGAACATGGTTACGACCATCCAGAAGGCCTCTTGAAACGAAGCGTGGCAACTGGGTATGGGGACGTGAGCGGGGCCTGCATCTCTGGGCCCCCGAGGTCCTGGGAGGGGCCGGGGAAGCCACAGCAGGAGGAAGCACGGCGGTGACCCTGCAAGAGCAGGGGAAGCCACTCTTCACCACGGCCAAGCTCAGCCCGGCGTCGCCAACGGCCACCTGGCCCTTCCCGGTCAGGCCACTCCCGTCCTCCAGCCTGGCTCCGAATGCACGGCCGTTTGACACATCCTTCGGGGCTGCTCCTTCCATTCTGGAGAAATCCGTATTAGGCCAGGGCCCCTTTCCTGGGGGAGCCGAGAGCCCAGCTGGCCGTGCTCACGGCACTTGGGGTTTCGGGCTGGAGCTTATGTGTGAGAGGCTGCCCAAGATGCAGCCGGGATGCCCCTTGCCAAGCATGCTCACAGGACACCAAGGTCAGTCCAGTCCAGCCTTGCCCAAGGTAGGCAGGCAAATTGACCGAGAAGACAACTCGCTGGCTGAGACTGAGTCACGTGCAGATTACGTCGTCATCGTAGAAAGCTCTACTAAGTCAAGATCTCGTATTGTGTCGCAACTGTTTCAGCTATTGCAGAACCTTAATGGGCATCCTTGTGGGCCTAGAAAGCTTGGTTTTATCATAAGATTTTCATTGAGAAGGAATTTGTAGGGGATCTGAACCGAATGGATTCTTTCATTTTGTTTGGCGTAAATTGTGCCGTAACATTCCCTTACGGACTTCAGGTATCCAGAGTCTCGTGGATCTTAGAATTACGGAATACTGATCCTCAACCAAACCCTAAAGAAAATAAGTTTGAAATGGTCTTCACCTGCTTTTTAATTTTTTTTTTTCAAATAGTGGAGATTTCCTCTTTCAGAAGTCAAAGCAGATAAAAATACTTCACTCTGTGATTACACCCTCCCTAACGGCCACAGCCACTGGCACTTGAGCGGGCTGTCATGGTCTCCCACAGTCTCCTACGTGGGTTTCTGCAGGGATATGCCTCGTGCCCTTGCCCCTTATGCCTCTCAGCATGAAATGAAAGTCAGATCAAAACATCCCAGGAATTAAAAGAAATAATGACCATCTCCTTTGGAAGCTAAAGCTACTTAGAATCCGCTTGGCTTAACTCTGAGACAAACCAGATAAAGTGCTTGGCTTTCCCGACTCCTCTGCTGGCAATGGGACTTGGGGGCGATGCCAGATAACTGCAGGGACCTCTGCCCCTCTTGGCCTCCGCTTTCCCCAGATGCACACGGAAGGGAGCCAAGATGCCCTCTTCGATCCTTTCCATTTCTAGAGACACCCACAGATTTATGATGTCATAGCACATCCAGCAGGTAGGAGGGCAAGCAGGTGGCTTGGGGACCACCGTGCGAGCCCCTGCATCCCCCAGAGGTGTCCACAGGCAGCTTCCATGTAACCAGGACGGCCCACCTGCCGGCTGCCCCTCGCCCCCGAAGGCCCACGCAGAGCTCAGGGCCACTGTGTCCCGCTCCGCTGTTCCCCACCCTCTGAATCCATAGACTCAAAAAGAGGAAAGAGCTACTTTGGAAAAATCAGATGAAAAATCAGGGGTTTGGGAGTGAAGGGAAGGGGATGAAATCTGCCATTTTTATGAGGGTGAGGAGGCGAGCATCAGTGATGACCAAGAACTCCAGCGGGCAGCTGTCAGAGAAGGTCGGCGTCGCCGCCCTGCCGCAGAGCAAGGACAGAGGAACTGAGGCAGGCTGTCCCCGAATGAGCGTCAGCCACTGGTCACCAGATGCACAGAAGGAAGCGTCCCGTGAGTAAATGGGAAGAGGCCACATGGAGAAGCAGAACCTAATTGTACCGGGGGACGGGGTGAGAAGTATCTTCGGTTATTTTGTCCTTTTTTTGCTTACGGCAGCCTCTCCACCTCCCCTGGACGTCACCTCTGGGCCCGTAATCACCGTAATCACCGCCGGGCCCCTTAAATACAGCCTCCAAATACGATTTGTTTGTAACATGATACACTCGGGTTGCCAACTCTCCAAGCCAGGCTGTGTGTCATTTGCTCGGGGCTAGGGCATCCTGTCACCCGGTCAGCCCCGGATGAGCACAGTTCAACGTGACAGCTCTTTGAAACGTGCTCGAAGGGCGATGGGGCTCCTCGGCACACGCGTGCTGGGCGCCTGCTTACGGTGGAGGCCGCCCAGGCTGCTGGGTCCTCGGTCGTGTCATCCGAAACGTTTGCTTTCTCAAAGCCACTTCAACTGCAAAACTCCACGGGCCGCATGCATCATACCAGATATGAATTGTATTGCCCCATCTGTACCTCATCTGTCCAGGCACGTCTTCTGATATTCCACTAACTTATTTTCCTCCATTGCCCCCGCCCCTTGCCCCAGTAGGTACATTATCCTGCCAGACGATCCATCTTCTTTTAAATTCCCTTCAGGTCCTAAGTAAGAAGGAAGTCTCACTCCCTAAAGCTTGATATCAAGGGGGCACAGTAATGCAAAGCAATCACTTTCTGAGGCTCTTGCTATCGTAGGGACTCCAAACTGTACCAGAGGACAACAGTCCCATCCTGTCACATCAGATTTTAATACAGCAATAAATGCCTTGAAAAATATGCGTGTTAAACCTCAAGTTCATTGAAAGCCATCCTTCTCCAGGCGTTACCAGCTGCCCTGGGGGTCGGGGGAGGGGGGAGGGAGGGCTGTGAAAAAAAAAATCGCTTGATCAGGCAAGAGCCTTGCTTGGTCTTCTCGAGATTTAAAGTTAATTCGGTGGCAGCTGGTCCTGCTGTCTTCACCCTCCAGAGAGAAGTACAGAATTTCTGAACTGCGAGCATTTATTGTGAGACCCAGGAAAAGCTCCTTCGGGACGCTATTCCCCCTCTGGTCGACTGCTCTAGAGGAGGGAACGTCCAGGCGGGTGGCGATGGGGTTCAGGCCCCTCCGTGCCCCTGCCCCCGCGTGGCAGTGCTGACCAGGAGGAGGGGTGCACTGGGGGCTGGAAACAGGGAGGGGAAGGCATCTTTATGGGCAGCACGTGGCCCCAGGCCCGGGGCCCCTGGGGGTGGGGGGCTTCTGTCGAGACAAAGGTCACATGCCTTAGGACAAGTCTCCCCCAGAAAACCCAAAGGCGCTGTGTCCTTGCAGATCCAGAGGAGTCCTTGCGGGAGGGAGGGAGGGAGGGCGGCGGTGGGGCCTCCGCCCGGGTCATGTGGGAGCCGCCCAGTCGGCGCTTGTGGGGGCCTTGCACGTGTGCACGTCTAGGGCCTCCAGGCAGTCCTGACAGCGCACGGCGCAGCACCAGTGGAACTTACACTCGCACTTGGTCATCCGCGTGACGCGGGACGTGTCGTAGCCTCTCCCGCAGCACATGACCTCGCAGCTGTCCATGCCGCGGGAAGTCAGGTTGCACACGCGGCCCGCCGTCCCCGGGGAGCCTGGAAGACAAGCCAGGGAGGGGTCACTGAGCCGGTGGGTGTGGGGTACCGGGTCTGCCTCGGCAGGAGGGCAGTCCTTGGACCGGGCCCCCCACAGCACAGCCCCAGGCCATGGCTCCCCGGAGTCTGCGGTCCCCAGGTGCCCACCGTGGTCCAGGTGGCCATCCCCAGGCCTTGGCCTCCATGGGGTCTGTGGTCCCCAGGCGCCCACCATGGCCCAGGTGGTCGTCCCCAGGCTGCACCCCACCCCCCGGGTCTGCAGTCCCCAGGTGCCCACCATGGCCTGGGTGGTCGTCCCCAGGCCTTGGCCCCCGCGGGGTCTGCAGTCCCCAGGTGCCCACCGTGGCCCGGGTGGCCGTCCCCAGCCTGTGGCCCCCCCACCCCGGGGTCTGCGGTCCCCAGGTGCCCACCATGGCCCAGGTGGCCGTCCTCAGGCTGCGGCCCCCCCGGGGTCTGTGGTCCCCAGGTACCCACCGTGGCCTGCATGGCTGTCACCAGGCCTTGACCTCCCCAGGGTCTGTGGTCCCCAGGTGCCCACCATGGCCCGGGTGGCAGTCCCCAGAGGCCGAGTCCAGGAGAGGTGCCACTCCTGAGCTGGATAAACGTGTGGGCCGATCCCTACCAGCCAGGGCTGGTGCGGTGCCGAATGGGCAAGGCCGGGTCCGAAAGAAAGAAAGACGTGCCCTGGCTCCCTCTCACCTGCCGCCAAACCGTGTCCAGGACGCAGGGACGCGGGTGAGCGCTCCAGCATTGTCGCGGCGCGGAACCCACAAGGGGAGGGTTCTCTCTTCCAGGCCTGACTCGGCTGCCTTCTTAGCAAGAGGAGAGGACCTGGCTGCTGGGGCGGGGGGGGCACTGCCGCCCTCCGAGCTGCTGCCGGGGGGGCACCCAGAGGTGCGAGAGGCCCCTGGGGAGGCCAGACGCCAGGCCTTCAGCCAGCGGGACTCACACAGAAACCTCCTGGGAACGACCGGGGGCGCCTGCGTGGCAGTTCGTCTTTATGTGTTTGTCCCTGAAGAAGACTCTCCAAGGTAGGATGCCTCTCCACTTGGTCTAGTCCTGGGGAAGCGCCCAGAACTCCGCTGCGGGAGCTACTGCACCCAGAACCACGGGGAGCAGGGCCTTCGTGGAGTTTGCTCAGCTTGCAAGGATCCTTCCTGCTTCTTCCTCTGGCGCGGAAACGGGCCCCTGGCAGCCACGGTGAGCATCATCACGCTGCTGTGCCGCCGTAGGGTGACAGCCCGGGCAGGGAGACTTCCCTGGGGATTTGCGGGCTTGATGGGGCCGGCAGTGTCACCAAATACACATGCGGTAGCCGCCGGCAGCCGCGCACCGTGATGAAGTGTGCGGGCGAGGGGAGGCCTCCGGACAGGTAAGAATGGGGCAGGTGGGCAGAGACAGCCAGGATGACAGGGCAAGAGGATGCTGCTCCGATCTGGGGCCATCTTCCTCGAGCTGCTTCCATTGCTCCCCGAGGCCCGGCTGCATTGCAACCTTTGGGGTCCTGGAGAGCCTGTATCCTTAGGACAAATCCCCCCTTTGAGCTGACACCGCTCCAGGTTCTATTACTTCAATCGACAATCCTAAATACTTGACAAACCAAGAGAAGCTAACCTCATTATTTAAAATAATAATAATAATAATAGTAATAATAATCGTATGTCAGGATGGAAAAGACAGCGACTTCATTCATTTTCAGTCCCTCTATCACTTACTGAGGAATTTCTCCTGCTTCCTCACTCCCGCCTCGTGACTGTCCCTCTGTTTATCACAACCCGAACCGTGTTTCAATTATCTGCCTAAATGTCACGTTGCCCTGCGGGTCAGGAATGACCCGGGAAGCAGCCGGGTTGCAGCAGGGCGCGGGGTCGAGGAGAAGAGGGGGGCGGCCCGAGCTCGTTCTGCGTGACCAGGCCACCGAGGGCAGGAAGAGCGACAGGGATTTCACGATGACAGGAAGGATGGCGAAGGGCTGGGGTCGGGGTGGAGGGTGGGTCAGCCAGGGGAGGCCAGGAGCCCCCCTCGTGCTACAGCGGCACGGAGCCTGAGCGGCAGCGTCGGGGCGCCCGGGAGCTCGAAACTACCGTCTGTACAAGGAGGACTCCCCACCCCCGACGGCGCCTCTTCACAGCACACCCCTTAGCTCATCCTGCAGACATGTAATCAACGCGGACAGAGATGCTGCTGTTCGGTGGCTTAGAGAGTTGGGTCTAGAGTTTTGCAAGATGCGGTGGCGGCGGAGAAATGAAGTAATTAGAATTCACTTCCTATTCTCGGAGAACTCGTGATATAATGAAGGGATTAACATGCAAGGAGGCATCTCCACTCCTTGAGCCGTGCCAGTGGGGGGAAGGCCTTCCGGAACCTCTAGGAGAGCTCCGTACAAAGCGCCGCAGCAGACAAAGCTCAACGACGGTGGGATGAGGTTTCTTAGAGCTTGGACAGGTCAGGGGTCAAGTCCGAGCTTTGGGGTCTAGCCCCTGGGTGACCTCGGGCACGCTGTTTAATCTCATGAGGCATCAGTTCCTTACCTGGCGAAATGGGGACAAAACCAGTCCCTTCCTCACAGGGCAGGGGTGAGGAGGGGGTGAGATCATGCAGGAAAAGCAGCTGGCGTGAGAAGGCCTCAGGGGACCCGGCCCTTCCATTCCCTTAGGCAGTGTTGGGGGGGTGCCTACTACATGCTAAGCACGCTGGGGGGCGGGGGGGCTCGGGATGTATCAGAGCAAAGTCAAGATCCTGGCCTTTGGATCTCGTGTTCTAGAGGGAGTGAGCCAAGCCCGTGAAAGTAATGATAGCTTTGCTCTCGATAAGGATATAGCAGCAAGCGGGGTCAGACAAGCCGCGGTTGCCAGCACAGTTTCACGGAGGTGGCATCAGAGATCGGGCGTAGGGTGTAAGCAGAAGACGTGGAGGGAAAATGGGGCGAAAGGCATCCCGGCAGGCGTCCCGAGCCCACTGGCGAGGCCGCAGAGCCTGCGTAGGAGACAGGGGCTCGGAAGGGGAGTTGGAGCGCAGGTGTCGGCCCTCCTGCCTTGCTGCAATTGGGTTTTCATGCCACAGTGAGTGGGGAGCCTGCTCAGGCTTTTGCTCAGCAGAAACCCCATGGGAACGAGAAGCCCGAAACAGCTCCCTGGGGCCGGGGGTAGAGGGGGGTATCCCCGAGGGCTGGATTGGTCCAGGCGGGAGAGATAATGAGCGTGGGATGAACACGCGTGGGGTAGAGGGGAAAATCACTAGGGCTCGGGGACTTGCTGAATTGCAGGGACGGGTCGAGGAGGAAAAGACTGGAGAGTGTTGACTTGGCCCAACAGTAAGGAGGTCACGGGTGCCTCTGATGAGAGCCGCTCCCGAAGAGCCACACGACGGCGCCGGGGGTCGTGGAGCGAGGGGGATGCCCGGGCAGAGAGACGCCGCCAGGGTCCCAGAGCGTGGCCGGTGTTCAAGCAGCTTGGTGACAAAGCAGTGGAAAGAAGGTGGCTGCAGGGAGCCATGAGGCCCGAGGTGGGACTTGAAGGCTATTTTAGGCTGCGAGGTTTCCTGGCGGTTTGCTACGTAGCAGCAGACATGGGGCACAGGCCGGTGGTGGGTTTTAATTACATAAAGTACAAGAGTGGGAAAAAGCAGCCTGTGCCATCCCAGGTCACCGACTTCCCTCGGGGAATAGTGACAAGGGGCATGAAGGAGGCCTCTGGAAGGCTGGTCCTCGTCGGGTCTTGGTCTGGGGAGAGATGGGACGGGTCTGGTCACCTGAGCTGTCCGTGAGACACGTGCACTTTCCTGCATGTGTTTTATGTTCCAGGAACGAGAAGAAGAGGGAGGAGGCCACATATGCAAAACCAGCCAAACTGTGACACGGGAGGAGCAGGAAGGTTTTGACGTGGCTGGGACGCAGCCTTCCCAGGGATGAGTGCGGGAGGTGAGGCTGGAGACGTGGGCAGAAGCCAAGACGCGGAAGGCCCTGCGTAATAGGGGAAGGCACCGAAACTTTAACCCAAGGACCACGGGGTGCTCCTGAGGGTTTTTACACAAGGGGGGGCAGGATGGATTTACATTCACAAGGGCCTGCTGCGGGTGCTGGCGTCGGATGGATTGACCTGAGCCGGGGTAAAGGCAAGGGGCCAAGTTAGGGGGCAGTGAAGTGCCCTGGGCAGGGCCCAGGGTGACCCCAGGACAAGGACAGTGGCGGTGGGCGTAGGGGCCGGACAGGTTAAAGGGCTCGGGGAGGGTGTGGAGGAGGCAGGATGGGCAGGACGCGGAGGCTGAGCGTCAGGAAGTGCTCCCAGGCGTCTGGCTCGAGCGACTGGGTTTATGCTGGTGACCTTCCTCGGGGTGGGAGCCCCTGGGGACGGGCTGACTTTGACCTGAGATACTGAGTTTTGTTATGTCGACTTTGTGGTGACAGTGGGTCGTCCAGGTAGAAACTGAGTCCACCGAAAATGCTGTCTGGGACTCCGGAGAGGGGTCAGCATGGAGACGCAGAGTAGGAAATCTTTACCCCGGAGGTGGCCAGGGAAGCCGTGGTGCCACCGAGACAGACCCCCAGCGGATGTGCAAAAGCGCCGTCACCTGCCACCTTAGAGGCCGCTCCGAATCATCACCTTTTTGTGCTTTGTCCATAAGCCCTGCACACCCACGAGCGCTCTTCGCTAACATCAATACGCATTTGGCAAAATACGAATACATGCGACGAGAATCCTCTCTCCCCGCTGGGGCTGTGAGGTGGGCGTGGGGGGTGCCCGGGCGTGGGGGACGGGGGTGAAGCGTCTCATTCCCAGATCAGGCTGCGGGCGTCTTACCGACATCGCACCCTGGGGACGTCCCCACAGGAGCCTGATGCCTACAGAGGTCCTGAGCCGGTGGTGGGTGGTGTGACCCAGCTGCAGGGATGCTTGGGGGCGGTTTCCGTCTCTCAGATGTGGAAACACTGAACCAGACTCTGTCTGAACAGGTGGGGTGCTCAGGAAAGTGACCTCAACACTGTCAAAACTCAGAGAAAAGCGGTCAGGGTGACGGCCACGGGCAAGAGCCTAACCTAGAAGTGGTTCAGTCAAGGAAGCAAAGCGTTGAGGTCTCTCCGTGGCGTGGAGATGGCAGCAGCTCAGCGTCCGGCCGCAGGATGCTGGAGAACACCGCTGATCTGAGCACAGCGCTGTCCACCGGCCGCCCCGACGGGGCGGAATGGGGCCCAGGAGAAGGAAGACGGCAGGGGTTTTTGAGGGTTGGGAGTCCCTGATGTGAGAGCAGCGCTGGGGCGACGGCTTGGAGGAGGAGTGGCCCCTCCGAGGGCCCAGGGCCCCCAGGACCGTGCCAGCTGACAGGTGCAGGGCAGGCTCCGTCGTCTGGGGAGGGGACCGGGCTACAGGACGGTGGGCTGCGAATCGGCCCTTCCTCTGGGGTTCGGAGCTCAACAGATGTAATGACAGACCGTAGGGCAGGAGGAGGACACTTGCTGCCGTTTGAACAGAATATAGAGCCATTTCATCAAAGCCCCGGAAAGAACCTTTCTAGGCTGCAGAATCTATACGAAACTCCCTGGCATCGCTTTCCTTTTTTTTTTTTTTTCATTGCTTTCCTTTATCACAATTATTATTATTAACGATGTTAACGATAGCAGAAGGGCTCTACTACTGTCTCCCCCCTCCACCCACCGTCCTTTCCAGAACAGAAGGCGTCACCGTCATCCTTAAAATAATTATGAGCTAAGAATCAAGACTGTAAATGTGTGTGCGTGTGTGTGAGCGAGCTCTGTGAAAGGGACCCTCTGAGTTTTAGGATCTTCCTGCTTGTTTAGTTCTAAATATGTGAGACATACGTTTTCAGATCTTTTTCTTTCTTTTTTTCCAAATACTACACCAATTCATTAATGAGCCACCCCTCCCTGTCTGGGCCGCAGCAGGAAGCCCCGTGTTCCTAAGGCCGGCGCCACCTGTCAGCCCGAGGCCCGGGCGGGGCCTCTTTCCTCTCTTCCCCTCGTTCTTCGTGCTTCCTTCCCCTCTCTCTTCTTCCCCATCCCCTTTCCATCCTTTTCCGAACTCTCTCTCGTCGTCCCTTCGTTCGTAATTGGAGCCAGTGTTTCCCGGGAACCGACATGGGGTAGCCCTCGGAAAAGCCTTTTGCCCCTCCTGTCTCATTCCACTCCTATAAGCTTAGAAAGTAGGTACCGTTGTCCCCGGTTTGAAATGAGGGACGGGCGACGGGGAGTAACTTGCTCACGATCACACGTCACGCCGCTAGCAGGCGGCAGGTCAGGATCGGAAGCTGGGCTTGCGTGAGTCGTGAGTCGGGGGCCAGGCCCTTGACCGTCGTGACATCCGGCAGGGAGCTCCCTCCCACAGCCCTGCCTGACCCCAGGAAGCACATCCCTTCCTGCTCTTTCCCTCCGTTATTTTATCAAATGAAGAACTGGCGACAGCCCTAACGCCCTAACGTGTAACCTTTTGGGAAGGGCCTTTTCCCCCAGCATATGCGAGGCCACAGACGACGAGGACACCCACCGTGACGTGAGAATGAGAAAGGCTAGTTCACATGGCCTTAGCAGCCTGTGCTGCCCTGTTCCCCCACTGACGTCCCCGTGGGAGTCCTATCACTTTCTCTAATGACCTCGCAACACCGAGATGCACATCTCCAAAGCAGGTACGTGTCCTCGAGGAGGTTTTGATTTATGCCACGGATGGGGCCGTGGCTGAAAACTCCCACTAAGCAGAGCTTTCTGGTCCAGAAAAGCCAGTGGCGCCCATATGCATTTCCCCAGGATGGCGCACCTGAGCTCGTGCACTCCCCCAGCACCCCCCCTCCCCCAGACTCTAAGATTCCTGAGACATTTCCAAAAACCAAATCGAGGGGCAGCCTGGGGGTGGCCCAGCAGTTTAGGGCTGCCTTCAGCCCGGGCCCTGATCCTGGGGTCCTGGGATCGAGTCCCATGTCATGCTCCCTGCATGGAGCCTGCTTCTCCCTCTGCCTCTCTCTCTGTGTCTCTCATGAATAAATAAATAAAATCTTTAAAAAAAAAAACAAATCGATCTTTAGAGGTCAACTGTTTGCATCATACAGTATCTACAAAAGCATGCATGGCTGGCTTTACGAACACGTCAGAGGAAATGTTAAAAATATTTTAAGGGGGATCCCTGGGTGGCTCAGCAGTTTAGCACCTGCCTTCGGCCCAGGGCGTGACCCCGGGGTCCCGGGATCGAGTCCCACGTCGGGCTCCCTGCATGGAGCCTGCTTCTCCCTCTGCCTGGGTCTCTACCTCTCTCTCTCTCTCTCTCTCTCATAAATAAATAAATAAAATCTTGAAAAAAATATTTTGAGGAAGGCCCCTTTCGTTAGTTTCCCAAATTGACATGTTAAGAGGATAGACGCATAATGAGATGCTTCCCATTTATGTATTTTAAGCATCGTTCATAGTGATGTACAGTATCTCTTACTGCACTTTGACTTACTCGGTTAGGATAAGCGGCAGGTCAGAGGCTCTTTTCCCCGGCATGCGCCCTGATGTGGTACGGATCCCAGTCCCCAGACAGAGGGTGGCAGACTCAGGTTCGGTGGACCCCACCTTCCTCTGTCACCTTCACACCACAGCGTTAGGAGCTCATCTGCCGAGACTCCGCGCCCAGGAGACCCAGGCAGTCTGCAAGGTCTGTGGTGTGGGAAGGTGTGAGCTCCAGCCAGGTCTTCCTTTCTCTTCCCTGCAAGGGTTGTCCTCACCCTGCAGAGTTCAAATAGGCACAGGGCAGGGCGGGGGGGGGGGGGGGCAGCAAGGAGGAAGAAGCATCGGGGTTCCTAAATCACCTCAGTTGGGGCCATCGAGCCCACTCTCGGCGGGGCAGCGCTGCGGGAACTTTGGAGCCGAGCGTCCCTTCCCTGGAGCTATAAAATTAATAATGGAGTCAGGGCTCCCAGTGCAAAAACATTTCTGTCTCCACCGACATGCATCTTCCTGACAGCAGAGGAGGACGGAGAGCTCTCGCTAATAGTTCCCAGACCCACGCCTCTGGGGCCGTGGAGGAAGGGCGCGCTCTCGAGCGCCTTCTCTGTGGATGGGCCCGTGTCTTCGGAAATTCCTGCCACTCCAGGCTGACACGGGCCCATATGTTGACCATTAGGACGGAAAGCAAGACTCACTCCAGCCCGTCATCCAATCGGCTGTTTCTCCTCCGCTTGACTTACGCGTTGTCAGTAACGACGCAGATTTATCGAGGGGAGGAAAGAATGTTCGAGCCGGTGCTGGAGAGCCCGCACATCCACCTCCTCGCACGGCCTGGCCCTCGCGCAGCAAGGGCTGCAAACCCCAAACTAGGGGACGCGGCATCTCCGCCTCCGCCTCCGCCGTAGCCCGGGGAGCCTGCCGGGCGCGGGCAAGCGGGGCGCGGTAAATGAGCGCATCCTATCGTGGAACTAAAACGCGAGACCGGCCTCTTCCAGGCTGTCCACGTGTGTCACGTCTAGTCTACCCACGCTCAGTGCCCGCTGCCCCCACCTGCACCCCCTGCGGCCGCGGAACCTCCCCGAGAGCACGTCCCATGACAAGCCTGTTCGCCCAGCTTCCGCCTGGCCTCTCTACCCCACTTCACTACGGATCCCATTAAACCTGACAAGGCCAACTCCTCGCTGGCCCGCTGAAGTGACCCTCTGACGTCCCAGCTGGGTGGGCCGTTTCCTCACAGGAGCTACTCTCCCCTGCTGTCCTCGCCTTTCCTCCCTCCACTGGATGGGAGGGCTTCCCATTCTTCGAGACTCCGGCCCACCTTCTTCCATAGAGCTCTCCTTGTTCCTGCTCCAGGCCCCCCTGCCCCCCGCCCCCCTTCTCAAGCCCTATAATGCCTACCACGCAGTAGAGCTCCTACACTCTTCTGAAGTGTTTGAGGATTCCTCGGGCATCCTGTCTCCCCAGGGACAGAGGTTAGAGCTTGTATTTCTTCAGGGCACTGCAGAGTGCTCAGCCGTCAACACAACAGAAATTCCTGATTCATTAAATATTAAATTAAAAACAATTTCCCAAAAAATGAAGAGTCTGGCAAGCGTTTCCTTGCCAAAGGAGGACATACTTCCCGGGGAGTGGTCACCGAGTCCTCAGGCCCTGTGGTTAAGAGTAAACTAACTAACGGTCCTGGTTTCGACTCGAATGATCTCACTCGATACGTAGAGAACACATGCAGAAGCACGTTTTTAAAATATAGAGCTTGAGAAAAACAAGCTAAGGGAGTCTGTGGCCTCCCTTAGGATCAGGATCTGTGATCGCAAACTTAGAGTGAAATGAATTAACGATTCACTCATTCATTTATGGAATCATAGTAACCTTGGGAAATTTCTAGGTAAAACACTTAAGAGACCCAGAGAAGTTAATTTTATCCATGGCTACTCGATAGTCATTAGAAAATTAAGAGGAAGCAACGGGTAGCACCAAGTAGCACCAAAGTCTGCTGATCCATAATGTCAGGCTTTTTCCTTAGGAATCTGAGATTTGCATAGCTTTAAAAAAAAAAAAAAGAGATTTACACACTAGCACAAGATAGGTTTCATGGGGAGAGGCCATATGAAGTAAGCAAATACGTTATTTGATGATATGTTAACATCATTCTTTTGTTTGTAACATACTATTTTTTTCTATTACAAAAAAAGGGCAATTTGAAAGTTTTTTGTTGGTGTTATGTCAAAGACTTGGAAAATAGGAACATGAAAATTTTGTTTCCTTTTTCCAGAAAAAAAAAAGTTGTGGTTTTTTTTTTTTTTTCAATTTTTGGAAATCCAATCTGATTGCCACTGTTGATTCAAATTAGGGCCCTTTTCAATGTATGCTAAAAGTTCAATAATTCTAGTAAGGTAAGGCCGACTTACAGATCAGACCTGTAACATACTGAAGTATTGGATGTAAGAAGTATTTTGCTTGCATTACCAACAAAATCAGATGAAGTAACAAGTAGTCCCACAATAGTAGTAAATGAAAAAGGCCCCGCCCGGAGTAAAAGAACTGAGAATTTGGTGGCAACTAAAAGCAATAGATATAGTCTGCTGCTGCGCAGGAACTCTCATCTCTTCCAGGACAGTGGCCAACGAGCAACGTCTTAAACTCTTTAAATGGTCCCCTAACGCACGTGAACACGAGGAAAAATTCCATTTTACATTTCCGCTTAAATGGGGATTTTCATAGGCCGTGTGTTGTCACCAGTGATGAAAAAACATGCTTAATAATCACCTGTCAAAGAAACCGAGTCATCTCTAACTTAGGACATGGCACCAACATGACTAAGAATTCAGAAGAGGAACATACTTCATGTTGTTTGTAACTTGCCACTCAACTCCTCAACTCATGTCTGTATGTTAGGTGCTGGGCATCCGGTGGTGAACAGATATAGCGTGCCTGCCATCACGGAATCAGAGTCCAGGGGACAGACAGCTAACAAACAAATGTTTAAATTAACCAAAACTCATGGTAAGAGTCAAGGAACAAGGAAGGCTTTCCGAGCTACATCCCCCCATGCATTTTAGGAGGACCTGGCGATGGGCCGATCGATACACAAGTGACCTGCAGGTTTATGGCCTGACCGGTGGCGTGGATGGCTCTGCTTTCTGAGAAGAGGAAGCTTGAGGAAATCAAGTTTTGGGAGTGGGACAAATCAAGAGTCCAGTTTTAACAGAATCAGGTGGACAGTGATGTGAGCAACCGAGAGGACCTGCTAGGCGGCGGGTAGGACCCAGCTGAGGCCCGAGAAGCGGTTAAAACCATCATGAAGGAGGAGGCCACTCAAGGAGAAAGTGCAGAAGCAGGAGGGGAAGAGGGCCCAGCTGAACCCTGCAGATCTTCAAGATTTACCAGAAGAGGAGAAACTAGCAGCTGAAAGTGGGGAAGACCAGCTAGCAGGGCAGGAGGTTTCGGAAAGGAGGGGCAGGCTGACCGTATTACATGCCGCGAAGGGTCTGAGAAGAGGGTCCTCTGGATGGTAAGAAATATTAATTACGCAGCGCAATCGACAACGGCCCATGGAAATGCTGGCCTACAGGCCTCACCAATACATCTTTCATTTCATGCTCCCTTGGCGCTTTTCAGATATCAGTTCACGAATTTCTAAAATAAATCTCCATGCAGAAAGGGATGAATAAATAACCTATTCTTGAACTTTCCAAATGACAAGTGTGTGGTAAGACCTCCTAACAGAGCCGTGGCGCAAGGGCTGAAACCCAGACGGTGCCCCCTCCCTGTCTCCCTGTCTGGGCGTGAGGACACCCCCACCCCACCCCACCCCCGCACCTGGCCCATGGCCCGGGCCCGCCAACCACCCGACTCCTCTGCAGAGACCGGGAGGCCAGGTGAAGGCCGAGGGCAAGGACCGGGTCCGCTTCCCCAGCTGTGTGTTCCGGAGTCTTACCAAACAGTCTGACACAGGAGGGGCTCGAGAGATACTTGCCCCATGAAGCAGCGAGGGGCTGGGATGTACCTGGGCATGGTGCATCTACCACGGACATGAGGCCCGCCCAGTCCGACGGCTGACTCGCCCTCCCCGCGTTTGCCATCAGGTCACCGGGCGCAGAGCTTCGGCAAACCGGGCGGCGCCACGGGCCGGCTACGCTGGCGACTCCCCTAAACCTGGGAAGGTCGGCCAGGTAGGCTGCGTGGAGGAAGCAGCGCCACCCTAGCGCCTGGCCTGGCCGCTCACGGGCCGCCTCGGCTTACAGCAAACAACAGGTTAAACGAAGGCTGAGGCTGATCTTTTGAACTTGACTGGAGAAGAGGCGGAGGGCGGCCTGTTTCCTACAGCCAGAGAGGAGACCTCGGGGTGACCCCTGGCCCCGGGCAGCGTTTGTACATCGTAACGGGTGAAAGTGGCCTGTGATGAGGCGCATTCGCTTCTCTGGAGAGGGCAGCGGCATTCCTTGGAGATGGACTATCTCTAACTTGAGGGCCTCTCTGACTCACAGACGCCTGGGGCAAGCCGCAGTAGATAACCACACGGCCAGGAGAATACCCGCCTCCGAAGCCGGGAAAGCCCGCGGCCCGGACCTAGGCTGCAGCGCGGCCTGCACAGTGTCACCTGCACAGCGTCCCGAGGCCGCCGTTTGGGATCCGGGGGAGTCTTTAGCGACGGGTATCGGAGCGCTCGCCGCCCTCCACTGAAGGCCAGTGGCAAGTGTCTTTTGCCGCTGTTGCCATAAGAATATCTTCCCTTATCGTTTCTGAGCTCATAACTTTTTTTTTTTTAAGGAACAGTTAAGGCCGTCGCTGCTCTGCAAGACCCGAGCAGCCTGCAATCGCACGGGCCTGCAGGGAACCTGAGGGAACCTGAGCCAGCGTGAGCGTGAGCGTGAGCGTGAGGCAGGCGTGGGGCCCAGCACCTTCACCTCCCGCCCCGGGGGCCCTGCTCTGTCCTCACGCGGCCTCCCCTTCCGCAAAGATTGCAGACAGTAAAGTGATAGAGTGAGAAAAGTATCAAAACTTTTGTTTTGATCTCTCTTCATTTTATTTACCAGTTACAGACCACACAGCCTCGGGCAAGTTCAGCAGCTTTTCGGAGCCTCCGTTCCCTGCTCTATAAACGGAGGGGCCTGCTGGGCAGGTCCAGAGAAGATGCCCAGAAGGTGTGTAGTGGGGTCCGGGCTCTCAGAGGAACTCCCCTGTGTTCCCACCACCCTTCTCCCCCCGGGGTCTGGGTCTGTCCTCACCCAGGAACACCCCAGGCTCTTGACTCCCCCTTCCACCCTTCTCGTCAGAATTCCCTCCTCTGCCTGCTGTCACTCTCGCAGGACGTCACTGAAGGGCTTGATCATCTCTGTCAAGCTAATTCCAGTGAAAGCCCGGATGGCTGAAATCATTTGAGTGTGTGGACTCACAGACAGTGCAAGAGGGTTCCCGAAAATGCAGGGCCTTCACGCAGAACGACACCCACTTGCACTGGGCAGGCCAGCGTGGGGGATATTTTGGGGTGCCACTTGCCTAGAACACCTTCAGTAAAGATTTATTTTTTCCTTTGTAAGAGATTAGGTATTCCAAAGAATGTGCAGTCTCCCGGGATTTCTTCTTCCCTAATATTTCTGAAAAAAAAAAAAAAAAAAAAAAAAGGATCCAGGGACCGGCCTACACATTGATGCTCCCGCTGTGCTGGCTGCAGTTTGGGAGGCGCACAGAACCTCGGCAACAGTCCCCTGAGATTGTGATTCGATAGTTTTCAGAAGAGGCCCTCGCCTTGGATGATAGCGGACTAGACCTGTAGCCTTCATCCGTTCCACAAACCGAACGGACAAAACAAGCGGGATCCCTTCAGTCACATAAGGAGTTCACCTGAGCAGGAAGCAGGTGCCGCCTACCGAGAGCGAAATGACAGGCATCTGTTACCTGGCCACATTCGATCCGCTCGCCACCACGGCTGGTCTAGCGCCAACAGGGGGAAGGTACCCAATCAGTTAAATAGGAAGTGTGTGCGATAGCTTACGAAGTGAAATAAAACAGTACGGCCACAATAAAGCAGATTGGGTGGCATGAGATGTGATCTAGGGATAGCTGAGTGCCAATTTTAATAGAGAAAACGGAAAAAAAAAAAGATAATTTGCTGTAAGTTTTACTGCAACATTCCGATCCATTTTAGGGCCTCGACACCTTTGAAGGTAACCTGGTTCAGACATATGGGAGTTCCGCTTAGCAGAAAGCAGGCCCTTCCCAAGGCGGTGGGATTCTAGCGAAGGGAAGCGAGTCGCTTAGTGATGGGCCCACTCAGGAGCACGCACGTGCGGGAGCTTCTTTACTACAGACCGACAGGACGCCAGCCCTGTAACCACCACCACCTTCCCTCCGGGACAGGGGTGCGGGGCTCAGAGACGAGCAACACTGTGAGTTACAGGCAGGAGGCTCCCCCCTTCTCACATCCCCCTGGCTCTGCAAACGGAGGTTAGAGGCTGCTCCAGGATGGTTCTGAACCACCCACGTCTGTTTTGACCCACTTTCTAGAATGCACACTACAGGAGTTTCTAGTAGAAAGTGGCCAGGATAGATCTTCATCTTTAGGAGGCCGTAGGTTACACAGGCAAGCGCAAGGCCCTCGGCGGCTGCGTGAGTGCAGCAGGCTTTCTCCGGGGAAATCTGCATCTCGTACATGGGGCTGTGTATACGTGGATTCAAGTATGAAGGATGAAAACCCTACTCTTTCAATAGCTGGAACTTCCGCCTACATGATAGCAAACACCCCTGAATCATATTTTCACTACGACAGTCACCTGACGGTCCACAGAATTAAAAGGAAAAGCTTTATATGGATGACTTTGGCATTTTCTTAGGCCCAGCTATAAAAGGATATGGGAGTATAGCTCAAACAAGTTATGCATAATCTAGGAATCCTAATGGAAATCTGATCTAATACCTCGGAAGTGGCTACTTAAAAAAAAAAAAAAAGAATAACAGTGTGGTTCCTGGTTAATCAACACCAACAAGATCCAACTCACAACTTTTTAAAGCTAAAATGAGCCGAAATAGAACAGAAATAAATTGGGAGTGAATAAACTGTAAAACTTCTCTCAGAAAGTCAGCAAGTAGACACCTGGGTGGCTCAGCGGTTGAGCATCTGCCTTTGGCTCAGCTCGTGATCCCGAGGTTCTGGGATCGAGTCCCACATCGGGCTCCCTACATGGAGCCTGCTTCTCCCTCTTCCTGTGTCTGTCTCTCTCTCTGTGTGTGTCTCTCATGAATAAATAAATAAAATCTTTAAAAAAAAAAAAAAGAAAGTCAGCACCTGCCATAAGATGCCTCGTAGCGGGTGCATCAATGTGTAGGCAGAGTAAAATGGTTAAAAGGATGGACAGGCTCCAGTTCAAGTGCCTGTTCAGCCTCTTAACCAACTTAGAGTTTTTGAACAAACTCTATAACCTTTTTGTCAGAGCCTCATCTTTTCCTCCCATAAAATGGGACAATAACATACCCATTTATAGATTCTTTGTGAGAATCCTCGACAGAAGGCAGATCACGTGCTACTGAATAGCAGGTACTGCAGATGCGTTTGCTATTTTAGGATCAAGAAACAGAACTGTGCTGTCCTAATACCAGGAGGAGAAAAAGCAAAGTGTGGAAGAGTAAACTTCAGGGTCCCAAAGAGGCAACAGGGAATAGATTCAGAGTCTCCTCTGTAGGGAAGACAAGCAAGGTCTCTGTGCCACTGACTCTCCATGAGGCAGTTAAGAGGTCATCAAGCATAATAACTGTTCACGTCCCTTGAAAACTGCTTCAATCCAAAGGCCAGAAAAGATGTCCTGGGGAAGCGGGTCCTCTAAGATTTGGAATGGGGGGCTGGCTTCACCGTGTCTTTTCAGAGCTAGCTAGTGACAAGTTGTGGTGTCAGGGTCAGGTGTACAGGCCAAGGGGTCAGACAGCCAGACACCCATCCCCTCCAAGACCTCTGAGAGCTTGAGCCAGTCATTCCCTTTTCTCAGCCACACAATTGAGATGATGATATGCAGGGCTGCTTATCTGATCTCAAAAGCTAAGATGTGAACTTGGTTCCTTGTTGATCAGCCAAGAGCCACCCTCTTTTTCTCCAACCCCCCGCCCCCCTTTTTTTCCCCAGGAACTGGTTCCAATGCGCTGAGATCATTGGGTGGCTCTACGGATTAAATAAGACCATGTGTGCAATGATCTGAGCCCAGTACCTGGCACACAGGAGTCAATCCATTGTAATTCCTAAAGTGATCAAGATGTCATCATCCCCGTGTCCTGAGGAGCCAGACACTAAACGGCTAGTTAATGGCAAAGGGAAGCCAGACTTCTGGGACATTCCTGTAGCAAAGTACAGGTTTCATGGTGATTTGGCTGAAACTTTGGCCTGACGGGTAGGAGGACTCGTTAGAGGTCCCAAAGCATGTCAGGAATGCGGCAGGGCACAGCATCTGGTCCTTGGGCTCGGTACTTGTTAATCCATAGGCTGCAGGTACAAACCCGCCCAAATGCTGTAAAGAATGCTCTCATCAAACCAGGAAGGAAATTCAACCACTCGGGGACAAAGGAGAGGCTCTGGACTTCTTGTGACGTTCCCTGGTAATTGTCCCCGGTGGTCAGCCTAGTGTTAGGAGCTGGCTGTCATCTGCACTGTTTTACTGGTTTCTTTCCAATTACTTTAGAACCAAAAACAAATTTAGAATTTAAATGCAAGGATGTTTTTCCTGGTAATGAATTCCCTTGCTTTCTACTAAGGCTGAGGAGTTGGCTCGAGCCAGGAGTTGGCTGTGTGCTCTCCATCTCCTCCTATCCACTGAGACTTGCGCTCGTTCTTATTTTGTAGGACTCTTTCGCAAAGACTGTGCTAAGCCTGGAGCTCAGCGCTGCCCAGAGAGGTGAGAGGTGAGAGCGGCAGGTGCGTAAAAACCGCACTGGTGGGGACGGCTACGTTGAGGCTGATGGAGCTGCTCTTTGAGTGAGTTCAAGACAGATGAAGTGCTGTCTGCAAGGGAAGGGTGTGGCTTTAATGAACAAAATGCCTCAAACACAGCCCTCATCCACTGCCCACCAACGGCCAAGCCAGGGGGGATGAATTTTCGCTTTCTAGTATTTGGCAACTTCTCAGCAAAATCGAAAGAACGAGAGAGCGGGACGTATGGCAGCTCTCAAAACAGGCTAACTTTACAGCCCTGGGCCCCCCTTCCGTGGTCACAAAGGTGGGATTTGTGACGGAGAAGGTACAGCGCGTAGCTGTACTGCTCGGGGCTGAAGGATCACAAGAAAGATGGGGCGGGGGGCGCCGTCCAGCGTACGTGCGTCCACCAGGTAGTTCTGTCCAGGCTGAGGGGTCTGGCTACCCTGCGCATTTGGACTCTTTGCCACGTACTTTCTTGGGTTCACCTTTCTCCAGAATCTGCACATGGTCAACCCATTCCACCAGCTGCTTAGGAAAGCTCTCTGCGCGCTTCACGAATCATAAGCACAGAACTCTGGACCTGATAGCAGCTGGCTGCCCCTACAGAGCCGTCCGGCTGCCAGCACAGAAGAACCGCGTTTGGGCTGTGGAGCGCCCATCAGCGAAGGAATCAGGTGCTGTGAATCACGCGTTCGGACTCACCTGCGTCTCGGTCCCTGATACAATAGTCTGGAGAATTCTCAAAATACACGAGGTCATTTTTGGTTGGCTTCTTGAACCTCTTGTTAGCCACCGTGAACCCCGTGCCATCCTGGTTCATGACGACCTGGATGGCCCCGTTGTACTTCCTCCAGAGGTAATCGCCCGTTTTTCTGAAGTCCGCCATGGCCAGCCAGCACGTCCTCAGCGTACACGAGCCGCTCACGCCGTGACACTTGCATTCCTGCTTCAAGAACCGCTTCACCGCCTGCCGGGAGAGACGGGCAAGTTCAGAGCGGGCAGACTCAAGGCCTGACCCGTGCTACACTTCTCCTTACATCTGAGCACTCAGGAAGGGACTCTGATGGCAGAGGGGCCCGGGGCTTAGGACTGGGAGATGGTGGAGGTCCCTCTGGCCACCCCACACTGACCACAGTAGGCGGGGTCCTGGGGGGAGTCGCGGTGGGGGCAGAGCCTTGACCATGAGCGCTGTTTGGCTAAAGGGATAACGGGGACCTCACTAAGTGGCAGTGAAGAGGGCCGAGGGCCAGTCTGAAGACGAGAGAATGAACCCGAGGCCCCCCTAGACAAACGTGGCTTTATTATATGGAACATGTCCCGGACGGCTCCGTAATGGCTAAGCCTGTTGCTTTCGATAAGCCCGTAATAATGGTCGTGGCTATTCGGAGGCTGCCGTCCGTGTTCCAGGCGCTGGCCTACTGCTCTCCACGCTCCAGCTCAATGACCGCAATCTTCGCCACAATCCTGTGCCACCATATTTATTTTGCAGATGACGGAGGGGCAAGTCTGAGGGAGGTCACAGCATTTGCCCAAAGTGACTCGGCTGGTTTAGGGCAGAGCCTGGGTGCACCGGAAGTCAGCGGATCTCCATTAAATTTGGGAGATTATCGCCCAACTGTGGCCAAATTATTCCACGTAGGTAACAGGGCTGAGCTAGCTCGGTCCTTTAATGGAGGTGAAGCAAAGGCAGAGGGGACAAGCCCGTCTCAGCTGGTTCGCAGCACGGGCCCCCTCTTCGTGAGGCTGTAGGCTGCGGACAGGGCCCCGCGGGCCTGGAACTGCCCAGGGACACTTCCGCGTGGGTCCTGGGATTAGCCAGCACACCTGTGCAGCCCCAGCGCAACTTTATGAGTGTTACGAGGGCCTGCCCCATTTCTCCCTGGCTCGGCTAAGTGAAGAGAGTCATCAGCACCCATGGTCCCCAGAGACACCGGAGCTACTGTTCTTCCCATTTCACAAGTGAGGAAACTAGGGATCGGGGAAAGACGAGGACTGGCCCAGACTCCGAGGCCAGGATGTGGAACGGCGGATGCAAACCCAGACTCTGGAGTCCTTCCAGCTCATAATACGGACAAATACATGGATTTCCTCGAAATATTTTCTAACGGCGTGTTTTCTGACTACAAACCTTTCTGTGTTCCCTTTTTCATACGACTCACTACTTTAACAATTGTCATCCTCCTTCCCCAACAGAACTAACTTCTTGTTCAACCAGTTTTTCAAATTATTATAATATTGAAAGAGCTTTTTGTTGCCCATTGTTGATCATGACTGATGATTACGGGCTCCCCCCCCCCCATCAAATACCCAAAGCAAGACGACACACAGAAGGGCCGTGGGGGCGACCAGCCTTGGAGGTCTCACCAAAACCAAGCCTTTGGTCCTTGGCTCAGTCATGGAGCAGTGGAGGAGAAACCTGCCTGCCGAGGGCTCCCACTGTCTCTATTTTTGTATCCCCAAGACCACACCTATGAGGGATGGAAGGCATAGGCAGGGGGGACAGTGAACTCCCTTGATGACATTATCCAAGGTCATTCCAGGAGACCAGCCTTCCAGGCTGCCTCACCAGGGTTTTTACTTTGCCCAGACCTGGTTTTTCCTTTTCTACAGATTCAGTTGCTTTTCTACCCAAGTGTGCAGTAAGGTTCTTCATTCCAGAAGGTCAGTCTCAATGAAGTTATTCTAGAGCCAAGACATGTTACGGTGGCTCTACAGTTGTGAATTCACTCACGCTCCTCCCAGGTTGGGCCTTAGCACCCTGTGTTTCCCGCGTTGCCCCTCGTGGTGAACTGTGCCCTATTAACATTTGAAATCTGTCCTCTTCAGCGTGAGCCTGCCTTGAAGGGCAAGGACAGAGAAGTGAGCAAGAGGAATGTCCCTAGTTTGGTCTTCTGGGTCACAGGGATCTGGGGATACTAAAGGGATGTCTTAGAATGAATTCCTTTTCTGGAACGACGCTCCCCCGGGTGCCTCCTTCCCCTCCCTGGGTATTTGGTATGAGGTTCCCTGGGTGACCTGGACAGAAGGACACAGCCACAGACGCAGCCCCAGGAGGGCCATCTTGGATCCCTGACTGCCCCATTTGGGTCCCACCTGTTCGGGAGTTTTCTATCCTAAGATCTCAATAGAGCCACACAGAACTCACTCCATGCCAAGTGCTTGGGAACTGAATATCCATTCTTCAAAGCTTGTTCCTTTTAAAGCCGTGTTATTTACTCATAAACAACACTCTTAGGGATGCCTGGGTGGCTCAGTGGTTGAGCGTCAGCCTTTGGCTCAGGTTGTGATCCTGTTGTCCCAGGATTGAGATTGAGTCCCACATCAGAAGTCGTCGTCGTCGTCTTCTTCTTCTTCTTCTTTTTTTTTTTTTGCTGCAAGGGGAGTCTGCTTCTCCCTCTGCCTGTATCTCTGCCTCTCTCTGTGTGTGTGTCTAATGAATAAATAAATAAAATCTTAAAAAAAAAAACCCACAACACTCTTAGCTTTAAAAATGACAGGAAATATTACTGCTGTCCCTTGTAATGCTGTTTCCAGGCTGTAAAGCTCAAAGCTGGTATTTTAGAGGACTAACTGAAACATATGCGTATTAATTTAAAATTGGATCTTAAAAATATGTCTTATACATGCACCCAGCAGTGGCACACACTGCTGACCACCACCATCACTGGCAACCACCATTCCCTTCTTCCTTCCTAAGTTCTGTCCAGGTGTTGGGCAGCCAAGTGCTTCAGAACCGGCCGAGCCTCTCTCTGACCCGGAGCAGCCCAAATCAGTAATAGTAATTCCACTGTCCTGCTCCTGATTCAGCTGAGGCCGATATGTCGTTAGGTGCAATGTACAGGGGTATTTGGGCGAAAGACTTCTTTACTCTTTAAAAGAGACGTGGGAGGAGAAGCTTCTCTGTCTCTGGATGCAGCTCGCCGCAGCAGCCCCCTTGGGACGCGAGGCAGCCAACTCAAGGCCAGCAATAAGCTGCTGATGGTGGTATCGAAAGATGGGAAGGACTGGGTTCTGGAGGACGTTGCTGGGCTGCTTGAGTGAATCCACCTTGGCCTGGCCCCGCCTCTGTACTTCTTGAGATCCAAGATATTAAGTTTGTGCCCCCAGGGTCTATTACTTATAACTACAAGTATTTCGACTGGAACCATGGTCAGTTTTTGATTGTGGATTAATCACAGGCTCCGTCTGACAGTTAACCTTGGGGGAAAGTGAGACCTTCTCTTGATGCTGGGTTTGCTCACAGCTCCAGGCTCTGCTCTTAACACACAGCAGGTTCTGGGGTGGGGGGGGGGGGGGGAGACGGGGGCTCCATCACAGCTCGGGGCCACCTCCGCCTCTGGGTTTGCAGATTTGAAATTCAAACTCGAAACTGAGAGGGGGACAACACCCTGCTCAATCAGGCACAAGGAAGGGGACCTAAGCCTAGGTGGCCTGATTTAGAGAGCAGCTAACACAAGAATAAGGAATGGGACTGAGCAACTCATGGTGAGTTTAGGAGCTTCCTAGTTTAGAAGAATTCCCATGATCAAGTGTTACAATACCGTTGTCACAACCGCTGCCACCGCCACTTATCTGTCACAAGTGGCTTACATGTGTTATCGAATTACCACAATTAGGCAAAATAGGTTATGATTCCCATCCTATACTTATGAAAACCGGGGCTCTGGGAGGAAAGTAAAACCCCCAGAGTTACCCAGATAGTCAGCGGGTCCGGACAGAACGAGGGTGTGAGTCCACGTCTCCCTCCCAGGTCTGTGTTCTTTCCAAAGACATTTAAAATCCTATATAAATTGCATTGTGCTTTTCTGAAATTTTAAATCGTGCGTACTGTTTCCCTCCATTCTTTTGAATGAGTCAAAAATGAACAAGGCAAGACTGCCTGCATAGTGGGGAGGAATTATACTAGAAAAAAAAAGAAGGGTCAAGCTCTGAATGGAATAGACTAAAACAACAGGAATCTGGGGATTGTTCCCTGGAATCTGGGGAGAGCAGGCCAGTGATTCTCATTCCGGCCACACATTTAAATCCCCTGGGGATGGGTGCCAGGACCCAGACCCACCTCTCCCTGGGCAGAAAGAAATCAGAACCTACAGGCTGGGAGCAGGGTGGGCCGTGTGGCTACCAGGGGTCTCAGGTGCTTCTAACAGGCAGCAGGGCGGAGGATCCTGCACCCTGAGCCAGGCAGGCCCCGGAGGGGGAAGGAAGTGGCTGCATGGCCTGAGTCCCATCCCACTGGGGGCCGGGGTGGAGCAGGGGAGCCGCTCCCGCTGCAGGGAGCAGCATTACGTTTCTAGGAACAGGGATGGCTGATTACGGAATTGAAGTGTCCTACCCTGTGTCTCTCAAGTGTCCTAGTGTCCAGGAAGAAATGGCTACAAGCAACAGTGCTCATGCTGCTTTGGAGAGAATCAAAGATGGGGGTTGGAGCAAAACCCAAGTGCTTTTAGGGGACCAGGCTTCAGTGGGGGGCCTGACCCAGGGGATGCTCTCCGGGGAGTCTGCACAGGCGGGCGGCAGGAGGGGCGCAGCCACAGACTTACCTGCGGGTAGAAGGAGGAGTGAGCAGGGCGGAGGGCATGGGGTCACCCAGGGGTTGGCCCACACTCGGGGCTTTTTGTGTTTGTTGGGTTTTAATCATGACTTTCACAATTTTTAATTAAAGAGATATGTGCGCACGGTTTAAAAATATCAGCTAGTCCAGGAGAGATCAGGGTGGAAGGCAGGAACTTTCTGTTGTACCCTCCCCACCCCTCCCCCTGCTCCCAACTGCACAGCACAACCCCAGGGGTGGCCACTCAGAATGAATTCTGCTTTCACCCTGTCTGGCAGTTACCTAAATGCTTGTAGGACAGCTCTGCGCTTGGGGAGGAACAGAAAACGGCATCCCAAGACACCAGAGGGTCAACTGTCATAATAACTGAACAAACCCACAGTAACCACGAGGTGCGGAGAGCCCCCTGGAGGGTGCCGTGCCAGACTGGCACAACCGAATGTGGCGGCCTCATGTGTCCCTACTCCTCGACACAGGGTATTGCCTAAGAGGCTTCCTACAGTGGTTGAGAATTTGACCGAGTCCTCACTTCCCCCACCCCGCCTCTCAATAGGGTTAGATCACGGTTCTGGTCAATCTAGGCAACTTCAAGGCACGAAGCTGAACAGCCCCACCTGTTCTTGTTCCAAAAGTCCTAGGTGCTGTGTCCTGTGAAGATTTTACAGTCCCTCGTCCCTCCTCCCCTTCTCCCCTTCTGCTTCCCAGTCTTTGTCAGCAGCACCTGTCCTTCTACAGGGACAAAGATGAGAGCATTTAAGTCCTATCCCGTGACTCCAGGTGCCTCCCACATGTGTCTAGACATCGATGCTCAAAACTGAACACGATAGACATGGAGGAAAGAGTGTTAACTGCACAACCGAGGACCATGCCAGGACTGCAGGTCCTAATCCCTGATCCAGGATCACAGCCTCGGTGCCAAAGAAGAATGCTACTGGGGTGAAGTTTCGGGTTTTCCCATGTTCCTTGCTACCAACTGCACTTACTGTGACCTGATGTTTTGCGCCCTCACAATCCTTCCATCCGTCCCAACACTTCTCCCGTTTCCTGGGGCCTCCATGACCCTCCACGTTCTTCCGACCTGGACTGGCTACGCAGCTGAGACCCACATCATGCCCTCCCAGTTCGGACACACTACTCTGCTAGATAAGAGCCAGGCTGGCTCTTTTGTGGTATATTCCTTCTCTCTGCAGCAACTTCTTACCTCCTTCCAAGGTGCATGTGGGATACGTTGTCTGAATTCTTATGTGTCTAAAATGTCTTCATTCAACCTTCATACTTGATTAATAGCTTGGCTGGGTATAGAATTTTGAAAATTCTACACACACCCAAATAATTTTCCCTCAAAACCGGAAGGTGTTGCCCCATAGGCTTTGGCTTCTAGTGATGCAGATGGGGAGTCTGATGTCTGGCTGATTCTTGGGCAAGTGACGTTTGTTTTCATTTCACTTTGTCTTTTTTTTTTTTTTTTTCCTACGTGGACGTCTCTAAAACTTTCCTTTATCCTAGGTGTTCCGAAATATCACCAAGATATTTAGGATTTTAAGAAAAAAAAAAATCAATCCTGCTCAGCTCTTAGCGGGCCCTTTCAATCTGGAAACTCCTGTCCTTCAGCACAGAGAGAGTCTCTTGATATTTTCGTCTCCCCTCCATTTTAAAAAACTTTCCTAACGGCATTCTAGTTAGTTGCTGAGCCTTCTCAATTGGTCCTTTATGTCTTTTATATTTTCTCGCTTATATTTTTAATTCTTTCTGGCTTCTTGAGGAAGAAATTCCATTAAAGTAACACTCCTGGCTCTCACCATTCATTCCCTTACTCATTTCTCTCCAGGGAGAAGTGACTTGCCCAGCTAGTGAGCTTAGAGGAAGGACAGGGCTTGTGTGCCTGGGTTCCTTCTTGTTGGGCATCTGCCAACCTGTGGAGAAGATGAGTTATGATCAGTTCCTACCCTCCAGCAAGGGGCTCCCTGCAGGGGCTCCAATGTGCAGCCTGTAACGGAGTGAGTAAGTCTGTCCGGTTCAGGGGTGGAGTGCTAGGCAGTGCTTTGAAGCTTTGAAGCTATATCCTCCAGTGCAGCTTTTTTTTTTTTTTTTTTTTTTTTTTTAAGTAGAGCAACAGACATTTTTATTCTATCCATCCATCTCCTTTATCCATTTTTCCAGTTGGTTTCAAATTCACGTGGGAAAGATGGGTATTGTTTATGGATCTCCTTAAACTCCACTTGTCTTTTGGGCTTCTTCTTCTTTCCTTTATTTATTTAGTTTGAAGCAAAATTGATATATAACATTATACAAGTTCCAGATGTACAACATTATAATTTGACATCTGTATACGTTACAAAGTGATCACCATCAAAAGTCTAGTTACCATCCATTCTATAATTGACCCCCGCTGCCCCACCCTGCTTCCCCTGTGGTAACCATCAACCTATTCTCTATCTGTGAGTTTGTTTTTGTATTGCTTTGCTTGTTCACTTTGTTATTTTAGATTCCACATATGAATGAAATCGTATGGTATCTGTCTTTCTCAGTCTGACTCATTTCACTTTACATGATACCCTTAAGATCTATCCGTGTTGTCACACATGGCAAGATTTCATTCTTTATGGCTGAGTAGTATACCACGGTGCATCGCTACCCCTTACTACTTATCCATCCATCCACTGATGGTCACACGTCGGCTGCTTCTATATCCTGGCTGTCGTAAATAATGCTGCAGAAACTTTTCAAATTAGTCTTTTAATATTCTTCAGATAAACACAGAGGCATGAAATATCTGGGTCCTATGGTGGATAGATCTAGTCTTAGTTTCCTAAGGAATCTCCATACTGCTTTCCTGGGCTTCTTGCTGTGCTTTTTGGGAGGTTTCTTTGACTTTCTCTTCCAAGTTCTTTCTACTCTCTAGTTGTCACTTTTTCAAAGCATCCATTCTTGTAGTTGATGAATGTTAACATCTTCTGAAATATCTGTGAGGAGACTAATCAGGCTTCTAAAAAACCATCTTCTCCAGGAAGCCCGGATGGCTCAGTGGTTTAGCACCACCTTCGGCCCAGGGCGTGATCCTGGAGACCCAGGATCGAGTCCCACATTGAGTCTCACATCGAGTCCCACATCGGGCCCCCTGCATGGAGCCTGCTTGTGTCTCTGCCTCTCTCTCTGTGTCTCTCATGAATAAATAAATAAAATCTTAAAAAAGAAAAAGTCCTCTTCTCATTACTGAATTACTGGGTTTTTTTTTTTTTCTTGGTTCATTTTTTCCTGCAATTTTTTTTTGTTTTTTTTTCCTCTGCTGAATTTAATCAAATATATGGTAATCCTTAGACACTCTCTTCATATTTAAGAATGAAGTCATGAAATGGTATTTAGGAACACTGGTTATATGAGCGGGGCTTGTGGGTCAGAGAGATTTGCTTTCCCGTGTACAGGTAGTACACTGGCGTTATACTGGAGACTAACTCCAGAAAGCCTGGGAGGTGAAGCCAGTACCAGGAGTTCCACTCAGCGGGGAGGAGAGTGGATGGGATTCATTATTCCATCTACGGGTTTTTCAGTTAGTCCCAGTTTTCAGGCCTACGCTTCTCTCCAATGCTCATTAGTACTTGAGCATCTTACTTCTCACGTTAGCTATTGTTCCATCTGCTTTTTCCTTTCCCCCATCTGTTTGTATCCTTCTAGACCGTGACTTCTACATCCTTCTATATCAGTTAACAATTTCTTTACTTGGTTCCCACTTCCTAGAAATTTGTTGGGCTCTCTCATTTCTTTGACAATTCTCCTTACTGTTGTTGATTTAAACCATTTTATCCCATTGCTATAGTTTTAATGAGGTTTTGGGAGGAAGACGGGAAACACCATATGTCTTGTCCACAGCCTTGAGTCTATTTGCACTGAAATGTCTGTAAGGGGACAAGGACCGTGGGGCAGGGCCAGGGGGTGGGGAACTTCTCCATCTTCCATAGATAGACCCTCTGCACTGCTCAATCTACTTTTGTTTGGGCAAGTATGGTTTTACGGCAGGAAGAAAGGACACTAGAAAGAACTGATTACAATGACTTGTTTTCTCTCTTCAGTGCGTAATGTTGAAAGCTTCTTCCAAAAACAGGGCCCATGACACAAGTCTTGGTTTCTCTTTTTCTCAAATCTTTCCAAAAGGGTCTCTTCTGCTTCTTTCTCTGATTGTTAATGGCTGCTGCTTCAAGGTTGCTGTGAAGATTCCATTTCCAGCCTTCCCTAGATCCTCTTTCACGTTCTCACGTTCTCACGGCCCCGGTGGCTTTTCATATCACCAAACTGGCCAGCACGCTCGGCATCAACCCTTCGCCCCTCACCATTTGCTTAATCCCCTCTTGTTTTTATTTTGTGTCATCCAGTGAATAACTACTTGCTCATTTGACATGACTACTTTTAAAAAAATAAATATGACTCCTAAGGACAACAGTACTCTTTTGGTGTTTAGCCTCATGGAAACCATTTTTAGCTTGCCAGATAACTTTTCTCAAAAAAAAAAAATCTTTAATAGGCTCATAATTGCTTCAGTGCTAAATCGTACTTAGCAGATTCTTTATGTGGCCCTTAGATCTCTACTTTTGAACACTTTAAGCCTTTGGTCTGCAGAGGCTATTTTCTAGACTTAGAATTTCTTAGAATTTAGGAAACTTCTACATGTTAGCATTCTATACCAAAGAGACAAAAGTCTGAATGTTTAAAAACAAAGCTAGGGATGCCTGGGTTATGCAGTGGTTGAGCGTCTGCCTTTGGCTCAGGTCGTGATCCTGGGGTTCTGGGATCAAGTCCCACACTGGGCTCCCCGCAGGGAGCCTGCTTCTCTGCCTATGTCTCTGCCTCTTTCTGTGTCTCATGAATAAATAAATATAACCTTAAAAAAAAAAACTATAGAAGGAGGTAATACATGCATTCAGCAGGCTAGAATTACTCTATTTTATATTTATCCATCCAATTTACTGTCAGAGCATAATAATGAAGCATAACATTCATTAGGACCTTACCACATGTCGAACTATACTAAGCACTTTATACTCACTACTTACTTAACCCACCCAAGCACTCACATTCACTGTCTTATTTAATCCACACAAACATAGAAAGAATACACTATTTTAATCCCCATTTCACAGATGAGGATATTGAGATACCTGGCAGCTGAGGATCGTGCCCTAGGTCTCACAGGCGGTGTGGCCGAGGCAGGATGTAACCCGAACCTGTCTGGCACCAAGTCCATACCTCAAATCACTCTACCAGCATCTGTCATACTGCAGTTTACCACTCCACCCTCCAGGGGTTCATGTTCTCGGGGTTCAGCGAGTTTTATAAAAGTTTTTACATGTAGTGCTTGTATATCTAATTATCGTCTACAAAGAATTATTTGCCAGTTAGAAAGACTTCTCTCAAGGAGAATGAAATTTTGGTTTCTAAAGTCAGCTTTGCTGAAAATGGAGCCCAAATACCCCCAGGGTGTCTTTGTAAGACTTCTTTACAGGACATCTCTTCTGATCTGAACAAGGGCAATCCACCTTACCCTGTGTGTGAAATGTCCGCCGGTTTAACTATTGGCCTTGCCTTAGAAATTCCGCTTAGAATTTATTTTAGGTCCTTAGATGCTCTGTTTCAACTGAATTATTTAGTTAAACATGGGCATTCAATGAAGTGTCAGTGCTTTCACTTTTTTAGCTGGGTGTATTACCACAAAGCGACTAATGTATTTCTGGTCTTATATCCATTTTCCTGAGGGAAACACACATTAAAAGCATTTTATTTTCAGATGCTGACTTAAAGCCAAGCACATCTATTAACCCTTAAATCCTTTTGACAGGTCCACATCTCTAAGATAAGAGTGACCGAAAATCTACCTTCCAAACATGCAAGCTCTGGAACTAGGAAAACAAGGGACATTTATTAGCAACCTGTGCGGTTGATTTGCGTATGCAATCGTTTAGTGACTTAAACGAGACAGTGCGATTTCTTGAGCACTGCCATCCTTCAAAAACAGTGACTGCGGGTGGGCTTAGGTAGGAAATATATGGTGTGGAATTTTTATTTATGCAATTCAAGAACACTACCATTGGCTAACCACATATATAATAATTCTTATTGACTAATAATGAGGCCAGTCTTAAAAAAAATTCTCAGTAATAGAACTTTACATCGAACCATAATAATTTTGTTAAAAGTTATTCTCTGCTTTGGGACTTTAATTCTGGTTAGTTTTTGATTCATATGCCACCTAAAGATCTACACTATCAAACACATACTATTTTTAGGTACAAGATGGGGTGAGGGTAGAGAACTCATTTGCAAAATGCATTTAATTCTATGAACTAAGGAGACCCATCAGAAAACAAACACCTATGAAGTGAGATTTGTGCCTCATAAGGATGCTCAATGTTATTTAAAGGAGGGTTTAGATGAATAGGAGGTTAAAGCAACCTGGCTCTGTAGTTCAGCTTGATTTACCATTTTCTATCGGTATTTCTTATTTTCTGAGAATGTGATTTCTTTTTTAAACATGCCCAGTTCTCTTGGTTCAGAACCATTATTAATTATTTATCCTAAGGGGCATCACGGAAGTGCTATCTTGGAAGTTTTTATTAGGCCAAAAATTACTTGCCTAAAATAAGTCTGTGCTTATGTCTTGGACAATATCCTTTTCTGTTGGACTTTGGACATGTTTCCTGTGGACAGAGCTATCTGCTTTGTCCCAGTGCCCCAGTGGGCCAAGCTCAGGGGCAGGCCGGAGTGCTCCAAGGTGCTGACCTTGAGTGGCCCTGGTTTGGGCAGGCCGTGGAACTAGAAACTCTGAATCCCTTGACTCTCCAAACTTCTCCCATATAAAGTACAGAATGCCAACTTAAGTCTGGATTTGAGATGACTTCAGCGGGCAAGTAAATTCAATTTCTTTGCTAATTCCAGCCACCCTATTAGACCTCAGTCTCTTCATATGCAAAAGATGAAGAGTAGTGCTACCTGCCTTTTAGGCCTGCTTAAAACCTGGTGTATAGGGATCCCTGGGTGGTGCAGCGGTTTGGCGCCTGCCTTTGGCCCAGGGCGCGATCCTGGAGACCCGGGATCGAATCCCACGTCGGGCTCCCAGTGCATGGAGCCTGCTTCTCCCTCTGCCTGTGTCTCTGTGCCTCTCTCTCTCTCTGTGACTATCATAAATAAATTAAAAAAAAAATTTTTTTAAAAACCTGGTGTATACATTTTATTTGATATGGAAATCCTGTTTGGGTAACCCATCTAAGGTCATACTGAAGTATTAGAGCCAATCTTCTGATTCTAGAGTCCCAGCTTCCATGCTGCCTCGGTCAGGATGCCGTCAACAGCTAAGAACCCCTAATGAATAAGGTAGCCAATAGTAATATAAACATTATATTAAAAATATAAACTTTGGGATGCCTGGGTGGCCCAGCGGTTGAACATCTGCCTTCAGCTCAGGGCATGCTCTCGAGGTCCAGGATCGAGTCCTGCATCCAGCTCCCTGCATGGAGCCTGCTTCTCCCTCTGCCTGTCTCTGCCTCTCTTTCTGTGTCTCTCATGAATAAATAAATAATATCTAAAAAATAAAAAATAAACTTCAACACAGTTGCCATATGCTAATTTTTTCTTAGTAGTAAATACTACGCTTTCTGATGTAGCCTAAGTATCAGCCCTTAATATGTATATTTAAGGCTGAAAATAAAGTTCAGGGAAGCAAACATTTCTTGTATTTCCTGTTCTATTTAAGGCATTAATTCGAACACATCATAGAACATCTGAACTTTGATATCTAAGTCTCAAGAAGGGGACTCCAGAGGAATTAGGAATGCGTAAGGGTGGAGCTTGGACATTTCCTCTGTGCCCCGGTGTTCAGTGCCTTGCTGTGGCTGCCCCGCGACATCCAAATCTCTCTGCATGGCGCTCGAGGCTGAGCTCTGGCCGACTCCAACTTGCAGCCTCAGCCCCGATTAAGTCCCAGTTATGAACTCCACCCTGGAGCCCTCGTCATTCCTCAGCTTTGACGTTCTTTCTGTTCCAGGATCTTGCTTGGCCCTGTAGCCCCTTCGTCCTGGAAAGCATCTCCCCTGTCATCTCAGTCCTGGGAAATCCTGATCTCCGGCACAAACGCCCGTTCCGCTGTGACACAGCCCTTGTCCCCTGGGCTGGCGGCCCGCTGGCTGATTCTTCCCTCGCTGCCGCCGCCCGGAGCTGGCCGCCCCGTCGGGTCTCACTCGGCCCTGCTCGAAACGTCGTTCTCGGGGCCAGGAGCTTCTCTGTCTTCATTCTTCTCCCCATAGGACTTTGCATTCCAAACTGTGGCTTACCCAGAGTAACTCTTTAATGATCTGTTGACTTAAGTTTAGTCCAACAGCACGCACGACTTGGAGACCGGCAGCAGCACCATCAGCTGGAAGGTTCTGAATCCACGGAGTAAGGCGAGGTCGCTTCAGCACGCTCACGGGTGACTAGCAGTTACGTTTCTGGGGTTTAAAACAGCCTCCCCCATTGTCAGAAAGTAATACTGATTCATCAGAGGGTGCTAGTGGGAGAAAGACCCACACAAGGGGACAAACATCATCATTAAGCTGCCTTCCAAGGGCAGCTGCTGCTCTTTTTTAAAATATGGAAATGCTCTGTTTTTCTCAGAAATGCTCGAGAGAGACCACACAGAAGGTCCACCAGGACGTAAGGGAGAGCACAACCGGGTGTGAACCCGACGCCCCGTGTGTCAGGCCCGTGTGGTTCATTTGTCGTTGCATCCGGCCGGGTCCCCAGCTTGTCGTCTGGAAAGTAGGAATACTTAATGCTGGTTGATACTCGTACAGTGTTTTTTGGAAGATCAGATTACAGAATGTTTGATGGCATTTTGTAAACTAGAAGATATTACGTGCTTGTTAGCTCGTACGTTTAACTGTACTGCGGATGAGTCTATGGATACGTGGAGCAATCAGACTGGAGCCTAAGTGACAGTTCCTACAGGGTTCGTATCTAGCTCTGTTACTAAAGTTACGGATGAGAGGAGGAGAAAGGAATGAACTTTAATTGAGCACCACTGCATGTCAGGTTCTGAGCTATTTGCTTTATTGTCTTCCCACAGGACCATGGAATGGCCTTTATGTATGAGAAAAACGGAATTTCAGTGAGCAAAGCCACTGGTATTGCAAGATTAAAACTAAGGTGGGTCCGATTTTAAATCTCATATTCTTTGTATTTTTGCTACAGTAAGAGAGCTTGGGGAGAGTTTTTTTTTTTTTTTAAATTTTTATTTATTTATGATAGTCACAGAGAGAGAGAGAGAGGCAGAGACACAGGCAGAGGGAGAAGCAGGCTCCATGCACCGGGAGCCCGACGTGGGACTCGATCCCGGGTCTCCAGGATCGCGCCCTGGGCCAAAGGCAGGCGCCAAACCGCTGCGCCACCCAGGGATCCCAGGGAGAGTTTTTTTAATGGAATTCTTATCATGCAAATTTCCAGTGATCGGAGGGCAGTATTTGATCAAATACATAGATTATTTGATATAGAATCTCTTAGAAAAGATCAACGAAGTTGTGATTATTTCGCCTAGTTGTGATTACTTGTGACTATTTCTAAAGAGTAGACTAATGTAAAAGCTATTTTCAAACTTATGAAAGGGAGCAAATAGTGGATATCTACGAAGTAATCTTTCCTTGTAATTTGTACATCTTAAACTATTATTTAGAAGTTTTCATGGCATGACATCTTTAGACTTAAAAAGAACCATTGAGAGAAACTGGAATTTCCTTCTTGATAGAAGGTTCGTTTTGAACAAGGTGGTTTATCTTTTCAGAATTTAATAATAATCTTATTTAGAGGTGGAAACTTAGTTGAGGAAGAATTTTCAAGTAAACGTGAAAGGAAAACACTATTACTACAAATTTGGAGGCTTGTGATCAAAATAAAATGATATCACAGCACAAAGGATCGGAAATGATATTACAGTACAGAGACACATGAGGGTGCTCTAACCAGCTGCTATAATCGATGATTAAACCGTTCAAATATTAGGGGGAAATCAGGGTCCATTGTGAATAGCAGTGTTGAATTTGCTCTGTAGTGTCAGCTAAACATCATCTTGGAATTGATGTTTCTTCTTTTAAATAAAATGTTCGGGTCTCCCGACCCATCTTCTAAAAAGTAGATGTTCATAGTGGACAATTGGGGCAATGCTGAGAAGCACCAATGAGAAAGAAGAAGGAAACGGATGGTGCTATCCGGTCTGGGAGGCTGGGCCTTTCTAGCCAGGCCAGTTGGAGGCTTAGCTCAGGAGGCCTGTCTTCAAACACGAGCCCAGCCTGTTCTCATTTTGATTCCACAGACCTTCTGCTGGTAGGAAGGGGGAGCAGAGACCGGGGGTCTAATGACCGCAAGAAGAGAATTAGAGACGCATGTTTATCTCAATACATTTACTCTCATTAAAGTTCATATTCACTGACATCATGCATCTCCTTGAAAAAGTCTGCCCACCCACCATTAATTAAAGCCACATTTTAAAAAGTCAGTGTGTGCACTTTTATTCCAATCAAAAGTAGCCTCCTAAGTTTTGCAGGCTAGGCAGGAGTATATCTGAGGCCTGACAGCTGTTCACCTCCACGCAGTGAAGAATCATGTGATTTATATTAAAAGTCACGTTAAATCAGGGCCTACAATATAATAGCTACGGTCTATTGTCTTGAGGAGGCGAAACATTCAAAACCTAATAGCGTCTGAAGCAAAATCAACATGACTTTTGATAAGTCGGCATTCCTCTGGTTACAGTGTACCTACCACCACAGGCCTTGACCTTCACAAATACTCTGAGATCTAACTACGCACCCTGCTTGAATAATGAAGCAGCACACTCCTATCAAAGACACCACACTTTATAACTTATACATGTGGTATCAGTGTCAAAACAAAGGTCAATGTAAAAATTATTTTTTGATCTAAACCATTGCACAAACAGCAATTACCAATAGTTGGAGGATTACACAACCATAGGCTGTATTCTTGGCAGCAGTCACGATAGGTTCATAAATTCATGAAAATAAGAAATGTTGATTTTTAAAGTTCAAGAAAGGTACTATTTGTAAACAGTTCAGGTCACACTCATTTTATTCCATGTGTTAAGCAAGACTTTCCTTCCAGCTTCCTTTAAATGAGATTTGTTCTTTCCATGAGCCTAGTAAAAGGGTTTTCATCCAAACAGATCTGCATTCTTTTCGATTCTTTTTTTTTTCCTATTAGAGCCCTCCTGGGGACCTTTCAATTTTATGCTGATCTTTCTTTATATATTAATGTCAAGCACATTTTTATTTTGTGTTGATAAAAGACAAATTATCATCATCTCTTCCCATTGGCAATTCGATTGTTCTAGAATGGTTCTGACCAAATATTTGATTAGCCTAACCAGCTTTTGTTTTCTACACAAAGAGAGAATGAGTGGCATTCAGATTCTCTGGTTCTTCTGGTCCTGTTGCCACCTAGGAAGAAATGGCACATCTACGGACCTGAGCACTAGCTCTGAGATGGTTTAATCTTGGGCCAACGCAACCCTAGGCCAGGAGTTGAACCTGAGTGCTAGTACTGACTTTTCTACTGACTCTCCATGTGACCTTGAGCACCTTGGGGCCTGCTGCCTCACCCAACAAATGGGGGCTAGGAGGTGAGTAATGACTGGGTACCCACAGCCCAGGAAGTTAGTCAGGACTAGTGCATAAAGGGACCAGAGCACCCCCTTTGGGGCAGGTCTTCCCCTGGTCCACTTACTCATCCAGTTACTGCAACTACAAGGTGGGGCTTTAATGCACGAGACTTGGGTCTGGTTCTAAAAAGAGCATCTTTAAATCTAGACGTCAACAAGCCATGCCTGGTGGGTTGCTTTCCTGACGAGTTGGAGAGAGGACACTCTGGGTCTTGAACCCCCTCAGATACAAGCATTTTCAGTGTCCCGTTGGTATGCGGGATGAAGCCCTATCCTCACCCGCAGATTATATCTCCTGTCTAGATGATACGGTGTCCAGAGGGACCATAAAACACTTCACTCTGCACAATGCCAAAAGCAATGGGTGGACTCCAGCTCAGCTGTGGGAAGGAAGGTGGAGTGCGGGTGGAGACACTTCAACCCGGCCCATGGTATTCTTTAGAATCTACGGCTGGGGGTGGGGGTGGGGGTGGGGGGCAGTGGGAAGTTGTGACCGTAGAGCATTTTATCAACTCTAGGGAAGCTTAAGATAAGCTTGGTCTAAGCGATTTCTAAAGCCATGCAGCCTATAAAATGAGCGCCACTGGCGTCCATACCTTCCGGCCGGCTCTGTTGTTGTGAAGGTTCATCAGGGCTCTGGCATCCTTTCCCTTCCTTTCCTTGGCATCCACGAAGGCTCGGGCAAATTTGATCCCATAGTCAATGTTATCGCTGCAGCCACCCCAGTCGAAACTGCCCTTGCTGTCCTTGGCGGTTCCCTTCTTCTTTGGATCACAGGAACAGGATTTTAACTCTCCTTGGCTACAGGCCCTGGTGATGGCAAACACAACTCCAGCTGAGGAGACGGCGTAAACAAAGGCAGATTCCCGACTACCTGCAACAGAAATGCTTTTCTTAAACGCGGTCTGGAATTGCTGGTTCTGAAACAGCTTTCACACTAGGGCTGCTGACGGCTCGCTCCACCTGCGGCACACGTCGCCACAGGGCAGGAAGGTTCTGGTGTTCTTGAAGGATTCTCTTCTAGAGCCAGGGCTCGCTTTCTAATAGGAATTAGGCCATAAAAGCTTTTTGTCAGGTTAGGCGTCTGTGTGACAACCGTCCTTCCAGTTAAGTGTGTAAAGCGTCTAAAGGGAATGCAGCCAGGCTGCCTGTCTCGCTGGCTCGCCCCTGGCTTTGCGCTTGCCTCCTGCCCCGGAGGAGAGGAGCCAGGCTTCTGGGGCCTTCCTTCCATCTGTAACAGGGTCTGTGTCATGCCTCAAATTGGTCTGGTGTTCGCGCTACGGCAGCTCTCCTCGAAAAAACACCCCTTCCGAACGTGCAGGCCTCAGTGAGGACACTCCTGTCACACAGTGGAGACTGGAAGACCGGCTCAGGGACCCACGCAGGGGCCGAGGCGCGAGGAGAAGCCGGCAGTACCCCGCCCCGTGCCTTCGCGCTGGGGAGCTCGGGCTCGGCATCGGCTTTCACGAGTCATTGAGAGACTGTTGAAGGCAACATGCAATATCCTTGAGTTACATACTGCGTCTGACTATTACGGTGAATTTACTTTCTTCTGGAACACCTGCACTAATCACTGGCATTGGGTAAAAGACAGCGAAAAGCTTTTCTTTGGTTTTTCTGGAAGGAAACAAATTTACCGCCTATAATTAGACCTGGGCAAGGACCCTTTGGGGTGCTTTCTTAGAATTGTTCTTTATTAGAGCCCAGGCTACTTTCCCTTACAGGCTGAAAGGTACATATTTCAGGGCAATAACTACATTAAATTATTTTAATAATCTGTAGTAACTCATAACACGGTGTTGCGGGATAGTGACAGATATAAGGCTCTTTAGGGTCCGAGCGCACCTCATTTTTCAAGTGGGGCTGTATTTCATTGTTATTAGCGTGCCTCTTTATTAATGGGTGTGGCGGCAAATATATCAACAATCAAAATAGAAGCTCAACAACCTGCTGCCAACGCAAGGCAGAGAACGGAGAGCCATTCAGCGACTCGGTATGTCAAGACGAGTGTGACTTTTTGAACCACACAGCTGGGAGAACAAACCACCTTTTCGCCTTGAAGCCCTGCTTGTTTCCGCCTGTCATTCGGTGCTAAAATTTATTATATGTCCCCTGCAATATTTGCTCTGCTAGTCTCATTATTAAAAATCAGGAAAACATATCTACACCATATTAAATGGCACTTACCTCAGCCTTCAAAAAGAAAAAAAAAGAAAAATCTCCCCTGAAACCCCTAACCATCAAAAAAGGAATCAATCATACCCTGTACTTTAGGTAAAATCAATTATATGAATATTTGCCATAGGTAGCAGGTAGTAGCACTCTCCAGAGAGAAACGTGATGGTCAGAGAGCTGTTTTTAAAGAGTCCCAGGTTATATTACAAGGATCCCAGATTGTCTACGTGAATGGAGATGTTTTACCAAAGAAGGTGATGAATAGATACTAATGTGGCTTAACCGCAGGTAGCGGCTTTCAGGTAAATAAAACTATGGTGACACCCATCCTAGAGGTGAGGAAAACGCCTTGTCCGTTATCACCCCCTTGACCTGCTAATGCCTGGTTTTGTATTTGGAGTGAGCTGCCTACGTTTAGAGATGCCACGGAGGGGGGACCTCGTAAACGCTTAACGTCTTTAGCGCTGGTCTTACTTTTCAAGGAGAAAGAAGAGCAATTTTATGAGGTGGTCTTTTAGGGGAAGGGAAAGGAAGATGTGGATGATAGAATGCCCGTGACCAGACACTACCGTGAAAGCAGGAGAGGAAAGCCATTGCCTCGGTGCAGAATTCATCCGGGCATAACTTGCAAACAATGACATTGACCTGTTGGCCCAAAGAAGAAAAGAATCACAGGAAGGCTGCTAGGATTCCGAAGTAATTTCCAAAGCGGAAACATCACCTTTCTGGATATCTGTCGCTTAGTCTCCGAACACATCACTAAGTAACTAGACGTCTCTAGATTTAAATACAAAACTTAGCACATTGACTGGCTTTTCATTTTACCTCCAGATGTTTTGGTATCACGTAGATTCGGCCTTAAGATGTTTTCAGTTAAGTGTCTTAGATGAATCACTAAAATGCTATGTGTGAAATAGTAGCACATTTCGAGAGTTGGCTTTGGAACAAGACAAAGTTTGATCTTGAGGCCTCTTAGAAAAACGGATTCTTTTTAAAGCCATCACAATATGAAATGAAATCCAAATCTAAAGGGTGGTGGTGGTAATTTAACTTCCTAATGTGGTTAAAGTTTCACTAATTTGGAGATGGAGAGAAGTCAAGAAATATCTATCAAGCGCGTAGGCATCATTTTTGTCCGAGGCGGGGTCTGGTCACCTGGGAGGGCAAAACACTTAGAAGCTACCCTTTCTGGAAGGTTATGGGTCATCTGGCTGTCTTGAAATGCTTTCTTTTTTTTTTTTTAAAGTACATTTGCAAGGATGAGACCTGAGACCTACTTGCATTTTTGTTTTTTAAGGCTTATGCTAGAATTCTGGAGGTATATTCTTGCAGGAATATTTCTGGGTTTACTAGTTTGGTCTTTAAGTTTCTCTGCCTGTGGCTGGTGACAGTCTGTGGAATGAGTGAATTATAAATGTTTCCAGAAATTGTCCTGTCTTCCTCTAGCTCGCTGGAGCAGAAGAGGCAGACAGATGTTCCCCTTTTCTCTATGACCAGGGAATATGTTTAGTGACTTATGCTCTCGCCCATCAGTGATGTTGGCCTTTGCCTTTCCTATGCATCTATAAGGACACTGAGGTTTCCAAAAGAGAGTCCTTCACAACCTAAGATGTGAATTTCCCTCCAAGCGATTAATTGTAAAAATCTTTGGATAGCTTCATTGGAATTTCTTGATTATTTCCAGGATAAACTACGTTAGGCCAAATTCAGCCCTCCCATAACCAACACAAAAAAAATCATCACAGACAGTCACAGGAGTTTTATATAAATGTGCAGGAAGAAATCTGGCCTTCCGTGAAGATTGGAAAGAAGCTGTGTAGCATGAGTGCCTTAAGTCTCGAGTACTTTGGAAAAGCGTTCAGCTTCCTCCGAAAGAACTCTCAAGGAAGTTCAGCTTAGACTCCCTTATTTACCTGAGGCTTGACACTAAGGCCAACTAGCGCTGCTTCCTCCCGTTCTAGCCTCTTCCCTCTCAGCAACCCTACAGCCAAGATGAAAAAGATTTTACAAATGAACTCCCGGCTTTGCTAGACATTCCCTCTTTAGGCTCCATGGGCAACACTGCTTCCTTTGATTGGTGATCGAAAGTTGGTTGTTTTTTTTTTTTTTTTTTCTATTCAATATGGAGTCACCTGAATGGATTTTTGCAGTCAGGGTTTGGAGATGAGCATTTTGTCAACGAGAAGGATATCTGATTTGTGACGATGGGCAAATGACTGCGAGCACTTTGGAGAGTCCTGATACGGCTTCCACACTGAGAGCCTGTACACAATATGCCCAAAGATCACTTGCGTTAGCTATTTGTAAACTCTCTTTGACGAGGTCCAGCACTTTTTAATTTTATTTTTTAGGTCCAGCACTTTAATTGATTCACTGGTGAGCTAATCTAGGTGAAGTCTTAAAATTCCATGTAGCTGAAATTCACTATTGACCTTTCAAAAATTTGCGATGTCATATTGAAACTCCAAAAGGAATGCACAAGAATATAGTTCTTAAACTAGAGAATAAAATTGCCGAATATCGCAGTAAATTAAGTTTAGGGATACACTGAGTGAGAGTACTACGCCCTTGGGGGATTTTAGAGACATTCAGTTATGCATTTGGCCTCATAAAACCCTAGGGCTGTGATGATTACATGATAGAAACACCCTCTGTTAAGCATTACCAAGTGTACAGCCTGGACGATTTTCTTAGGAATGGGGGGTGGTGGTGGTGGGCAAAAACAAGTGTATTTTCCTGTTTCTGGGGTTCACACGTAAACTCTTGTGTTTTCAGTGGGATTTCCCGAAAGCAAATGGACCATGCTACCTCTTGAAGGATGCTAACAATGCCAGGTTAAGGGATGAGTATTTCTGACGATGAAATCTAATTTTCAGTTCATTTGCTTTGATTGTATACCAGCCACTTCTTATGTTCAGAACTTTTAAGAAATTTATTATGTAATCAGATAGTGTTTACTTCTCCCTCTAAGTAAAACAGAAATGAAACATATATATGTTTGTTGAAAACTATGCACTCACGGTTCTCACCCCTATTCTCCATAAATATTATTCTGCCTAAAATATGCCTGGAAAACAGCAGCTGTTCACTCTGAGTTCATCCATTCATTCACCACTCAATGAGTGAATGATGCCTGCCACACAAGACACCGAGCAAGGGCGGGGATTTACAGATTTTACAACATCCCGGAAAAGAAAAATGTTGAATTTAGACACAGAGTGACCCAAGACTGAGTAGCTGAATGGGAGGTGAAAGGGGGTGGTTGGGGATTTGTCCTGCTTCTTAATAAACATTTGGCTTATTTTTTTTTTTAATACTTTTTGGTCAGTGAAAGTTCTGAGTACTCTATCCTGATCTGCTCAAATCCTCTGGAAAGTTCAAATCCCAGAAAGAATCAAAAAGTCAAGAGAGCCCTGTGACTGCTTCCTCCTTTCTCCTGAAGACAGAATCTGATCCTGGAGGGACAGGCATGGTGGTGACAGGACACAGAAGGACAGAGCAAAGAGCGAAAAGACCCTTCATCCTAAATTACGACTGGCCTCCTTCGACACTTGAGGCAAGTTCCTTGATTTCTTTAGTCGTCATCTGTAAGTCAGGGACAACGCCACCCAACAGGACAAGCTTCTGACTAACTAAATGCAAGAAGAGATGAGCGGGGTCTGGGAAGACCAAGTCAGGGGACTTGTGTGTGAGGGGACAGCCCGTGGAGCTCTGCAAAGGCGGGAGACTTACTTCGGAGCAGGACCCTGCCAAAGAGGCTGTGATCCCTGTCCAGCGTGTTGCAGTTCCAGCGGTGCTGGCGGAACTGGTGCTGGCACTCTGCTGTCCACTCGGCCACGCCCAGGCCAATGGCACGCATCACGTCCGGGTGTCGGTGGCACAGCTGGCGCTGGCGGCTCACCAGGCCTGGCACATTGTCACACATCACCCTGGAGGAGCCGCCTGTAGCTCTCATGTACCTGCAAAGGAGCAACACGGAGGTGGAAACACCATGAACGTCAGGGCTGGGGCCCTGTTTCCCGGGAGACTGAAGAGCTCAAAGCACAGTTCACGTATGAATTCCTTATCCTTCTGGGGGATACTGGGAAGCAAGAAGGGGCGCAGCACGCATGGGAGTAGATGCCACCCCAACATGGAGCGAGGATTGTGTGTCTTGGATGTGAGGCCAGGGCCACCTGATGATGCTCCGGCCAGGGGAGGAGAGTCAAGGTCAAGAGTGAGGGAGGGGGCAGTGTGTGTGGGGAAGAGTGCTTCAAAGGCTTTTCCCAAGAGGGCTCCGATCTCTGTGACACAGTATGTCTGGGCTTCGCTTTGGGGGCGTCCTCCTTTAGAAGCAGCTTGCTCCCACTTCTTTGACCCAATGTTTAAGTGTCTTTAGAAACTGTCTGTATCTGGCCAATCAACACCTGCTGGTGGTATCTGATGTTACATCTCTCCTGGCAGACATGCCCTTCTTTCCTTACCAAAGAATCCTTTAAATATTCCCATTCTCCTCCCCCCCCCCCCCCAGCTCTCTTTGGCTTTTATAGAGAAAAGCCTTTGGAAGAAAAAAAAAATTCTTTCTATTGTTATTAAGGACACTAAATGTTTGGAAGAATCAAACAGTGTTATAGCTCCATAAAGTACTTTTGAAAAGAAACTTTAACAAAAAATTACATCATCATCTCTACCCAGATGTTCTCTATTAGTCGTGAAATGTTTAGAAAGGTACCTTTTATATAACCCAAGCTGCCATAGGTGTCTTTTGAAGCGATCAAACAAGGAGAATGTCTTTTTCTTGTATTTTCATTATTTTATATGATCATAAAATCGTTACAGCTGCGACTTCCAAAAAATATATTTAAGTGACAGCTGAGAGACAATGTGACAAAAAGCCCCGGCAATAAATAATGTTTATACACCCATGGAAACAGAAATAGTCATTTTATTGAAAAATGGTCACTCTGATAAATCAATCTTTGATCCTGTGTCAGCAGTGTCAAGGCTAAACGCCTTCCTGTTCAAAGCGGCTTAGGGAGGAATTGAACCCTTCTTCCCATCAACGCTTTGCCTTGCTCCTTTGAAGAGCTCCAAGGTCTTCCTCCAGTCCCCTCCTCTATGGTCTTTAATTTGGCCGAGGCTCCTCACTTTTGCCAGATTCTTGAAAACAAAATACAACCCCCCCCCCCCCCCCAAGCAACACCAGCCCACCTAGCTGGCCTTCCTGAGTCCGTATTTTAGGATCTGCTCCGAAACCTGCAGGTTCAGGGCGTCCCCCAGCTGCAACTCCACCTCTGCGGGGCACCAGGAGGGGGACGGAGCCGGAGGGTCTCCCCTCGAGCGCCGCCGGGACCTGCCCCGCCTCGCGCCCGCCCCTCCCCGCGCGCCCTCCCCGCGGAGCCGCCGAGCGAGCGCCCCTGCAGTTACCCTCGCGGTGACCGCGCTTCCCAGCGGGCGGCAGCGGGAGCCCCGGCGGGCGGCGGGCGGCGGGCGGGGGGAGCCCGGAGGGGGCCCTGCAAGTCCTCACCTGCGGGCTGCGCGGCCCCGCACCGCCCGGGGGACCTGGGGGGACCTGGGGGGTCACTGCAAGTGCTGTGGGATGCGCGGCCCCGCACCGCCTGGGGGACCTGGGGGGACACTGCAAGTCCTCACCTGCGGGCTGCGCGGCCCCGCACCGCCCGGGGGACCTGGGGGGACCTGGGGGGTCACTGCAAGTCCTCACCTGCGGGCTGCGCGGCCCCGCACCGCCCGGGGGACCTGGGGGGACCTGGGGGGTCACTGCAAGTCCTGAGGGCTGCGCGGCCCCGCACCGCCCGGGGGACCTGGGGGGACACTGCAAGTCCTCACCTGCGGGCTGCGCGGCCCCGGACCGCCCCGGGGGGACCTGGGGGGTCACTGCAAGTCCTAAGCTGAGTGCTGCGCGGCCCCGCACCGCCCGGGGGGACCTAGGGGGGACCTGGGGGGTCACTGCAAGTCCTAAGCTGAGTGCTGCGCGGCCCCGCACCGCCCGGGGGGACCTTGGGGGTCACTGCAAGTCCTAAGCTGAGGGCTGCGCGGCCCCGCACCGCCCGGGGGGACCTGGGGGGGACCTGGGGGGTCACTGCAAGTCCTGTGGGATGCGCGGCCCCGCACCACCCGGGGACCTGGGGGGACACTGCAAGTGCTCACCTGCGGGCTGCGCCGCACTGCACCGCCTGGGGGGCCTGGGGGGACACTGCAAGTCCTCACCTACGGGCTGCGCGGCCCCGGACCGCCCCAGGGGGACCTGGAGGGACACTGCAAGTCCTAACCTGAGGGCTGCGCGGCCCCGCACCGCCCAGGGAGACCTGGGGGTACCTGGGAGGGGTCACTGCAAGTCCTGTGGGATGCGCGGCCCCGCACCTCCCCGGGGGATCCCGGTGGGGGACACTGCAAGTGCCCACCTGCGGGCTGCGCGGCCCCGCACCGCCCCTGGGGGGACCTGGGGGGACCTGGGAGGACACTGCAAGTGCCCACCTGCGGGGGGGGGGGCCTGGGGGGCCCGGGCGGGGGAGCGGTTGCAGCTTTCACGCTGCATTTGCACACTCAGGCACGCACGCCCGGGCTACAGAGCTCGGCCCCGGCTGGCGCGTCTCTGTCTCCGGGATGAGAAATTGGCTGGTTTTGCTGTCGCTCATCCGGATCCGAATCAACCAAACCCCCGAGCTCTCTCGTTTGAGGGACACTGTGGGGTTGGAATTTTGTTTTTTCTTTTTTTTGTGGAGTTGTCAAAGCTGGACTGGTCTTCGGGGGAGAGGCAGGGGGCGGCGGGCGGGGGCGGGGGCGGGGGCGCAGCGCCGGGGCGAGCGGGCGGCGGCGGCAGGTCCCCGGGGCCGGTGCGCGCCCCGCTCCCCGCCTCCCCCCTGCGCCCGCGCGGGGACTTACCACCACGAGGCGCCGACCCCGGGGGCGAGCCAGGCCAGGAGCAGGGGGAGCCAGAGCCCGGCTCCACCGACAGGGGCGTTCATAGTAGCCCCGCTGCGTCCGCATCAGGTCAGACTCCGTGCGCGGGCGCCATGCGAGCCCCGAGCAGAAGCGCTCAGCGCCGGGAGCGCCTCGTCACGGCCGCCGGCGCCGCGCCCCCGCCCCCGCCCCCTGCGCGCGTCGGCGACGAGCCCGGGACTCGCCGATAAAGTTTCAAACCCGCGGCGGGGCGGGCGAGAGGGGCCGGCCCGGGCCGCTCGCCCCAGCGCGGTCCCCGAGGCGCGGCGAGCGCGGGCGGCCCGAGAGCTCTGCGCGCCCCCTGCGCGCCCCAGGCCGCTCGGCTCCCCCTCGGCTCCCCCTCGGCTCCCCGCCCGCCGGGAGCGGCCGGGGGAGGGGGTGCGGCGGGGGGCGGGCCGCGGGCGCGGGGAGCCGGGGGCGGGGGCGGGGGGCGCGGGCGCGGGGAGCTGCAGGGGGCGGGGGCGGGGGCGGGGGGCGCGGGCGCGTGGAGCTGCAGGGGGCGGGGGCGGGGGGCGGGCGCGCAGCTCGGCCCGGCGCGGCCTCGGGGGCGGCGGGGGGCGCCGTGCGGGGCTGCCGGCCCGGGGGCATCGGGGCTCCCGCGCGCACACGAGGCCCGAGCGTGCGGCGGCGGCGGCGGCGGCGGCGCGCGGGGAGGGAGGGCGAGGGCGAGGGCGAGGGCGAGGGCGAGGGCGAGGGCGGGAGCCCCGGGCACGGGCGGCGGGAGCCCCGGGAGCGCTCCGGGGGCTGCTCCGCGCCGCGCCGAGGAAGAGCGAGGGCAGGCGCGGGGCGGCTCGCGGGGAGGGGAGGGGAGGGGAGGGGCCGCCTCGAGCCGTCGGAGCGGGGAGCCGCGAGCCCGGGACCCCTCGGCCGAAGCGTCGGCGGGCGCGGGCCGGACGCACCTGGCGCCTCGCTCGGGGAGCCGCGGGGTGCGGGCGCCGGGCGGGGGGTCGGGGGGGTGCGGGGTGCGGGCGCCGGGCGGGGGGAGCCTCTCCCGCGCGACCGGCCTGCAGCCCCGCCGTCCATCACCGGGCGGGAAGGAAGCCCGGGGGCCGGCCGGCCGCGAGCCGTCCCGCCGCTCCTCGCCTCGCCTCCCCGGGGGCCCGGGGCCCGGCCGTGCGCGCGGCGGAGGGCGAGCAGGGGCGGCCGCGCCCGCGCCCCCGGGGCCGGGGCTCGCGGGGCGCGAGTGCGGGGCGAGGCTGGACGGGGCCAAGCCCGGAAACGCCAGAAACCTGACAGATGCTGTCATCGCCCCCTCCCCCCGCCGGCCCCCGGCAGGTCCAGCCCCTCCCAGGCTGACCCAGATACATCCCTGGTCGGGTCCGGAAAGGGAGGGGAGGCAAACAAGCACCGCGCCACCCACGACTCGGGAAGAGCAGGGCCCTGCGCCAGGGCCGCTCCGTATCGCTGGGCCGCGACCCAAGGGAAGTTCTGGTCGGCCTGTGCCGGCCGCAGGGAGGGGCGGGGCGCGGGGCGCGGGGCGCGGGGGTGCGCGTCTGCTCGGCGGGTGCACGCGCGGGTGGCGGCGGGTGCGGCGGGTGAGGCGGGCGGGGCCGGGGTGGCCACCGAGCGGCAAGAAGTAGCCCTGCTTGCTTACCTCTCGGGTGCTCCTGAACCTCCCTGGCTGCATCAGCAGCAGCGGCCGCCACTGACTGCCACTCGGCTCTGTCCAGTCTCTTGCGGTAAATGCAGACACCCGGGACACGTGGAAGAAATGAGCGGCCCCAGAGGAGCCCCAGGGTGCCCAAAATTTCCCTCCTACCAGCACGTAATGTAGGGGTGTGTACGCGTATGTGGGGGAAAGGTAGGCAGCTGCATGCTGCTCTTACGGACTGTGAGACCCGAAATTACCTAAAAACTCAACTCCGAGTCCCACCCACCTCAGCACCTCCTGTCCTCACAGCTCAGGGGAGTTAGAAATACAAGGAGTGACCAGCAGCCTAGAGGTCCTTCCTCTCCGCCCAGGGGACTATTGAGTGGCCAGGACATCTGCCCTTCAGTTGTTGGTGAGGCCAATGGAATGACCTAAACCTGAAACAGACCTTCTGGAAAAAGAACGGACCATCCCCAAAGCTAATTAAATCCACTCCAAGGACTTCGTCCTGGGGCAGAAGTACCATATGATTTGCAGAGAAGAAACAGGCTTGGTAAAAGGCAAAAAGCTCGAAAGTTCAAGAGAAGCTAGATCCAGATGTGAGAAAAAAAAAAAAAAAAAAAGGTCCACCCAAACACCCCTTCCTGACCTGTCTGTCCAGAGGCAGTCTGGAGCAGATGACTGGTCTCTTCCAGATGTGTGATTACACTTCCCTTCATTCTCCACCCCTGTTCACTTATGACCCGTTATGAGCCCTGTGCAACTCTTCTTCCTGCTAACAGGTCTGCCTCTCCTCCCTTCTCATACTGTACCTATTCTTCAGGTGGACCCTTCACTCTGAAGATAGCGTCTTCACTACTAGAGGAAGTTTGGAAATGCTCAAGAAAATCAGGGCAGTTATTACCATCCTCACTTCTCTCGCAATAAAAACTACCACCCTAAAGCAGGGTTAATAAATAATGAAGTAAATTGCATATGACTTCAGCTATGCTATAGCAGAGGATGAGGTAAGGAAAGGCAGGGTTCAGAGTGCCATTAGATCTATAGATGTCTGATTTTTAAAAAATTATTATTCAGTGAGAAATCTCAGAACTGACTGTAAAACTCATTTACAGTATACAGAGCCCGATTCTCTTTCTGAAGATTAATGTTAGTTTGCTTATAACTTCAGTACAGCATCGTAGCCAAATGAGTCAGTCTATTTTCTTAGTTAGATCCATTGTTTGTCTAATCTCCCAGGGCAGAGAGAGAACTAATTTACTACCAAACCATCTCCACCCTTTAAAAATGGAGAGTTACTTCTTCAACCAAATAGTCACTTGTGTTTCAGTCTGAACTGGCTTCTTCCTAAGGCCATGACTCCTAATTTAGCTACTCACTAACCAGTGATTCAAAGGTCTAGTATCTCCAACTTAGATTCAGTGACCTTAAGTGAGAACATTTTGAATTAACAGGATGGGTCAAAATAGGGAAGAAAAAATACATCTTTTTATCTTCTAAATCTATGAGTATCATATACATTACAACATAGGTTATATATGAAATAACACAGAATATATAGAATTACTTTTTTTTTTTACTTGCTAAGTCTATACAAGTAAGAGTATCATGTATATAACATAGGTTAGCTTTCAAATTTTGTTTTTAATGCCCTTAAGAGCATTGCCCCTTTCCCTCTTTAGTCATTCCTAACATGTTATTAAGTGCACTCTTACCTACTCTTGGTCAAAAGTTCCTCTTAGGAATAGTTAAAAGTATCAGTGATTTAAATCTCAGTGTGCATTTAAGTGTGCATCAAAGATTTGCTTCTAGCCACAAGAGAGTAATAGGTGCCTGGCTTGTTCTCCTACTGGAAAAAAACTCTAAAACTACAGGTGACAAAGCTTTTCAGGCATTGGGTAACAGGCAGCCCACAGCTGTGATCTTTGCGAGAGAGGAAATATATGAGGTATGTTCCATAACTATCCCATAACTGTCCTGATTTTTCTGCTGAAAGGCACCTTTTTTCCTGGGGTGCAAGAAAGTGGAACCCATGCAGAGTAGTCTCATTTAAGGAGAAACTGGACTTTTGGGCCGTTGAAGCAGCTGAAATTGGCAGGATAGCATATCTGAAAGTAGGTAGCTGTGAAAAAGGGGGCCCTAGAAGTTTACACGGGGATTCACCATGGTTCCTTGGCTGAATGCTGAGATGAATAAAGACATGATAAGACTACACAGCCTAGTAGAGATTGCCTGCTGCATATCATGCAGTGTTGAGAGACATCAGAGTTCCATCTCAGTGGGGGTGGAGAGACCTCATGAGGCACTCCAAGCATTCATTTTAGATTTTAGAAAGGCCATCCCTTTAAAGTAAGGGGCACACCTTAGTGTAAAAAGCATATTTTAGGTCCCATATTACATACTCAATAAAAACAAAGCAGATAGGCCAAGGGAAATTTACAAGAATTAAACCAAACTCATTAAAAGAAGACAACAGCAATGCCTGGGTGGCTCAGTGGTTGATTGTCTGCCTTTGGCTCAGGGTGTGGTCCCGGGGTCCTAGGATCAAGTCCCACATCCGGCTCCCCTCTGCCTATGTCTCTGCCTCTCTCTCTCTCTCTCTGTGTCTCTCATGAATGAATAAAATATTTTAAAATGAAAGAAGATGACATAATCCAACACCCATTTAAGGAAGACCAGACTATATAATTTTCAGTGTAGAACATACAATAACAAAAATTAATAGGCAAGTGAAAAGCCAGAAAAATGTGACTCAGACTCAAGAAAAAGCAATCAAAAGAGACTGACTCTGAGATGGCCCAGTTGCAGGCACCGGTGGGAAAATGTTTTTGAATAATTTACAATTATGTTCAAGTATTTAAGGGACAATATGATCACAATGAACAAATAGGTGGAAATTTCAGTAGAGAAATGAAAGCCCTAAGAAACAAAGTCTAGGACCAAAAAGTCTAATGTCTGAAATGAAAAATTCACTGAATGAGTATAACAATGGAATGGAGTAGGAAAGAGAAAAGGATGATAAGCCTAAAGATAGACGTTATCTAATTTGAAGAACTGAGAGAAAAGACTGAAAATTAAAGAAATGTAACCTCAGATATCTGTGGTACAATGCCAAGTAGTCTAATATATGTGCAAGTGGAATTCCAAAAAGAGAGAAAATGTGATATATAAGATTACATATATGTATACGAAAAAATACTGCACCCTATTTGTCCAATATGATAGAACACATCGATTTATAGACCCCAGAGGGTCAGAAAGCCTCAAGTGGAATAAATACGAAGCATAGCATACCTACATACATCATGGTCAAACTGTTTAAAAGCAAAGATGAGAAAAATCTCTAAAGCGACCAAAGGGAAGAGATACATTAAATACAGGTGCACAAGAATATGAATTACAGCTAATTTTTTATTAGCAATAATGGAAGTCAAGAGACAACAAGCAACTTTTTAAAAATGCTTAGAAAAGTTCCCACAGAATTCTATAAGTGAAAAATGTCCTTCAAAATTGAAAGAAGAGCTGTTCTTTGTTTCCTCTTCTTCCCCTTACCTTGGGAATAAGGACTATAGTTCATGAGTATGGGCAAAACTGAAACAGAGCAACCCCAATAAAGTCTAAAACCAACTCTTGACAGGACCAAAGTGAGCCATAAGAAAATTCAACTCTCCCTGTAAAGAACATAATATCATTTAGGGTCTCTATAAATTCTTATCCATTATATCCAGCATCAAACCTAAAAATTAAAACAAAACAAAACCCCAGAAGCAAATCAACAGAAAAGAGACCCAGAAGTAATTTAGAGTTTTGATTCGAGTTACCAAAATAACTTTTAAAAGTTCACAAAATAACAGATAATTTTAACAGAGAACTGGAACTCATACAGAAGACTTACATAAGAATCCTAGAACCGAGGGAGGGGAAAGGAAGCTTGTGACCAGAATTAAGAATAGACAGGCGGTTTGAGGAACTATCTAGAATCAGCAGAAGAGTGGACTTGTAAACAAGGAGAGAGGTCAACAAAGAGTCTCCAGGTAATGCACAGAGAGGATTAAAAGGATATAAAATATAGAAAGGAAAATAAGAGACAGAGTGAAAATGTCTAGAGGAGAGAGAGGATGGGACTAAAGAAATATTTTTGAAAATTTTCCAAAAAAAAAAAGAAAAGAAAATTTTCCAAAATGATGAAAGAAGGAAATCCACATACTTAAGAAATCTGTGAACGTGAAGCAGAACAAATACAGGGAAAACCATTCTTAGGTATATCACACTTAAACTGGTGACAAAGACAAGGTATATTAAAGGTGCATGAAAAGACAGACATAGTAGCATTGTGGGACAAACCATCAGCTAGGGCTGGCTTTTCAATGGAAACTGTTGAAATCAGGGGATAGTAGAATGACATCTTTAAAAAACAAAAAAAGGGGGAAACCTGGGTGGCTCGATGGGTTGAGCATCTGCTTTGGGATCAGGTCATGATCCCAGCGGCCTGGAATTGAGCCCCAGGTTGGGCTCCCTCCTGAATGGGGAGCCTGCTTCTCCCTCTCTCTCTGCTGCTCCCCCTATTCCACTCCTCCCCCATTTGTCAAATAAGTAAATCTTAAAACGAAATAAAAAATAAATAAATAAGAAGGGGTGGTGGGTGGGACTGCTAAACAGGAATTATTTCTTTTTAAAGATCCTTCAAAAATGAAGACCAAAAAAAAAGATACTTTCAAACAAAAGCTAAGAAAATAAGTATTAAGCTAGTTCTTTAGGCTGAAGGAAAAGTATACTATAGATGGTATTATGGAACTGCAGGAAAGAATGAACTCTGTGAAGGGTAAATTGTGGGAAGATATAAAATAGTATTAACTGTCAAAATGGTTATTAAGTGATTATAATATCTTGTGAGGTTTAAAACATGTAGAAGGAAAATGCATGACATCACTAGCATAAAAAGCAGGAGGGTGCTCTGATTCCAAGTTAGATGGAGTAGGTATACCTTGTGTCTCCCACCGAATACAGAGATAAACTTGGAAAGGATGCAGAGAAGCTATTGGAAGACTATGAAAAGTAAATGGTAGTGAGTGGACTGAAGAAAATGGGAATTTTAGGTACTAATAAGTTATGGTAAGTTTCTTATTTTGTATTTCCTGTAGCCTGGCCCCAAGGTAGCTAAACCCTTGAAGTGGGAACCTTGTATGAATAGAGATACCCACAGGAGAAGTCTCCAGAGAAGCTCTCTGGTTTTGATTCAAGGAGCATGAAAGGGACTTCTAACATACCAGAGAGTGTGGGAGAAGTCCCCTCAGTGCTCTCACCCCACCCCATCTCTCTTATTTCTGGGTCTCCTGAAAAGTCCTATATTGGTGTTGTCAGTAGGGACAGTAGCATCAGTGAGAGCCCACATGTGCCTAAAACTCTGACAGAGGAGAAAATTCCTCTCCAAAAAGGGGAGCTGTGGTCTCAAGAAACCAGGACAAAATTCCATTGCCCCTTTTTCCCTCCCTTTCTTTCTTTTCTGTTGTGTGGCTCCAGAAATAGTTATAGTCACAGAAAGCAAATGGCAGGACGAGATAACTAAAGACAGTTTCTGGTCATAGGACCAAGAAGGTAAGTCCTTGAGAACCAGAAAATACCTGGGAAGTCAGAGAGAATGAGAAACCTGGAAGAGAGACTCCGTATCTTTGTATTTAAACTCCTGTGCCTACTCCCAAGCTGTACACATGTGGATCTGACTCTAAATATCATACCAAAGACTTCTGAGAACAGAACTGTGAGATAGACCACCTCCCAGGATCTAGACAAACCACTGTGTCTTACATGTATGAGGTCGGCATGAAGAGCATTGCAAAGGCTTTGAAAATTGAAATAACATCAGAACATGAGCCATGGAAAGCTAGTCAAAATTTTTAGCCTGAAACTAACTGGGTTGATTGTATGCTAAAACAAGACTATCAACAATCTCTACAGGACTTAATCTAGACCCAGAATCTTCTTACGATCTATTCAAAATGTCCATGATACAACGAAAATTACATGGCATACAAAGAACCAAGAAAATTCCAAGTCATATAGAAAAAGATAATCTACAGACACTAATTCGTAGATGACACAGGTGTTGAAATTATCAAAGACTTTTAAAGCTGTTATTATGAAACAGCTCCAAGAGGTAACGATGAATACTTTTGAAACAAATGGATGATAGAAAATACCAGCAAAGAAACAGAAAACAGAAAGAGTAACAACACAGAAGTTTTATAACTAAAAATATACACACTGTCTTCCTTACACTGATATAGAAGTATCTCACTAGCCCAGACCAAGAGCAAAATGGAGATGAAAGTGTGAGTGAACGTGAAGACAGATCAGTAGAAATTATCCAACCCTAAAAAGAGAAGGAAAAGAGATTGAAAGGAAATGAACAAAGCCTCAGGAATCTGTGAAACAATTCTACAAGGTGAAATATGTCATGGAATCCTAGAAGGAGATGAAAAACATCCCACTGAAACAAAAAATATTCACAAAAATAATACCTAAAAACTTGCTAAATTTTATCAAAGGTATAAACCTAGAGATTCTAAAAGCTCAGAAAACCCCAAACAGGAAATATCCAAAGAGATCCATGCCAAGACACATCACAATAAAACTCCTGAAAGCTAAGGGCAAAGATAAAATCTTATAACCTGACAGAATCAGATGATGCATTATTTATGAAGAACAAAGGAGAATGATGATTTTAATGACTAGAGATTTCTCATCAGAAATTATGAAAGCAGAAGGAAGTTAAACAATGTTTTTATTATTTTAAATATCTTATTAGGAGAGTACGCAAGTGTGCATGCAAATGGGGGGAGGAGCAGGGAGAGAGAGAGAATCCTAAGCTGACTCCAAGCTGAGCTAGGAGCCTCCAGTCCACGAAATCAAGAGTTGGATGCTTAACTGACTAAGCCATCCAGGTGCCCTAGACAATATTTTTTTAAAGCTCTGAATGAAAAGAAAATTCAGCCCGGGTTGAATATCCTTCATTAATGAAAGTGAAATAAGGACACTCTCAGACGAAGGAAGATGAAGAATTTACCATCAGGAGACCTTTTTAAAATAAATGCTAAGAGAATTTTTGAAGACAAAAAGAAAATGATATAAGGAGACCTGAAAAACTTGGAGTGAAAGAAAGGCAAGGAAGCTGGGTAAATATTATAAACTACTTCTCTCCAGCTATTTAAAACATATTTGAAAAAAAAATGATGATTGAAGGCAAAAAAGGGAACAGTCTGAAAGTGTTTTCATTGTGTATAGATATAGTACATATCAGGTGGGGAGGGTAAAAGGACTTACATGGTGATAACTTTCTACATCCCACCTGAATTTGTAAAATGTTTATGTCAGAATCAACTGCACAAAGTTATGCATATATAATACAACCCCACTAACAATGACTATACAGAGAGGAAAGAATGTAAAAAATTAAGATGTTCAAATAATCCAAAAGAAGGTAAGAAAGGGGACCAGAGCAATGAAAAAGAAAACTAGGAGGCAAATAACTAAATGATAGACACAAATCAAGATATTATCAATAATTATATAAAATATACATATATGGTCCCAACGCAAAAATTTAAAAGTAAAGATTGAAAAAGTAAAAATACAAGACCCAACAATATGCTATCTATAAGGAACTCACTTCAAATATAATAATACAGGTAGATTAAAAGGAGAAGGAGAGGAGAAGATACATCACGCAAACACTAATTAAAGAAAAGATGAAGTGGATATGTCAATATCAGAGTAGGTATCTGAGGAAAAACACTTACCTGAGATGAAGAGGGATGTGACCTAAGTATAAAAGGGCCAATTTACTGAGAAGAAAGTGCTAAATGTGTATGCACCAAACAACAGGCTTGCAAAACATATGAAGCAAAATTTGACCAAACTGAAAGAAAAAGCAGACAGATTAACAATCACAGTTGTTATTAACATTTCACTCTCAGTGGTCGGCAGAACGAGCAGAGAATTAAGATACAGAACTCAACAATACCATCAACCGACTGGATTTAGTTATTTATAGAATGTCACTCTACAACAGCAGAATATACATTCTTCTCAAGTGAACATGAAGCACTCACTAAGATAGAGGATATACTAGGTAGTAAACAGTAACAAATGAAAAGAAGCAAAATCATACCAAATATGTTCTCTGAGTGAAATGGGATGAAATGGAAAATCGATGAGGGAAAGAAATCAAGAAAACCTCCAAACTTCTGGAAATTAAGCGATATACACCTAAGTAACATATAGGTCAAAGAAGTCTCAAAGGATATCAGGAAATACTTTGAACTGAGTAAAAAGGCATTAATATGAAGCCATGTTTAATACACATTCTAAGTCAAGAACAGATACTGTAATCTCTAGGTTAACCAATACAGAAATAACACAACAAATCACTTTTCCAGTTACCTATTGCTACATAACAGCCTGCCTCCCAAATTACTGCTTTTTAAAAATTGTTATCTATTTTTTTAAAATTCAAGTATAATTAACATCCAGTGTTTTATTAGTTCCAGGTGTTCAACATAGTGATTCAACAATTCTACACGTTACTCAGTGCTCAAGGTAAGTGTGCTCCTTAATCTCCTTCATCTACTCCATCCATCCCCCACCCATCTCCCTTCTGGCAACTACCAGTTTGTTCTCTATATTTGTCTTTTTTAAAAAATATTTTATTTATTTATTCATGAGACACACAGAGAGAGAGGCAGAGACACAGGCAGAGAGAGAGAAGCAGGCTCCCTGCAGGGAGCCAGATGGGGGACTCAATCCAGTGACTCCAGGATTCTGCCCTGAGCCAAAGGCAGGCGCTAAACCGCTGAGCCACCCAGGGATCCCCTTTTGTCTTTTATATTTTGCTTTTTTCTTAAATTTCGTGGATGAATGAAATCATATGGCATTGGTCTTCCTCTGACTTATTTCACATAGCATAATACCCTCTAGGTCCATCCATGTGGTTTCAAATGGCAGGATTTCGTTCTTTTTTATGACTGTATTTTCCATTTAAGTTCCTGTTTTTAAAAATTGAGATAGAATTAACATATGACTAATTTTAAGGGTACAACTTAATGATTTGATATGCGTATATATAATGAAATGACTACAATAACTTTAGTTCACGTCCATCACCACGCGTAAAATTTTTTTCTCATTATGAGAACTTTTAAGCTTTACTGTATAACAACTTTCAAATATGCAATGCAATATGGTTCGCTATAGTCTCCAGGCTGTATGCTACATCCCCAGGATTAATTTATTTTATAACTAGAAGTTTGTACTTTTAGATCACCTTTACCCATTTTATCTGAGCCTTATCCCATCAATGACAACCACCGTCTGTTTGTTGTATCTATGAGTCACTAAAAGAAACAATTTAGATTCCACGTATATGTAATGCTACAGTATTTTCTTTGACTTATTTCACTTAGCATAATGATCTCAAGGTCCATCCATGTTGTTGCGAAAGACAAGATTTCCTCATTTTTAACGGCTGAATAATAACTCCATGATACACACATTCACATTTTATCTCCTAATGGACATTTAGGTTGTTTCCATGTCTTGGGAATTGTGAGTAATGCTGCAGTGAACATGGGAGTGCAGATATCTTTTTGAGATAGTGATTTAATTTCCTTTGGATAAATGGCCAGAAGTGAAATTCTTGGGTCATATGGTAGTTCTAATTTTATTTTTTTGAGGAACATCAATACTGTTTTCCATAGTGCTGTACCAGTTTGCATTCCCACAATGCACAGAAGTCCCTTGTCTTCACATCCTCATCAACACTTATTTCTTGTCTTTTTTTTTTTTTTTTTAATAATAGCTACTATAACAGTGTAAAGTAATATCCCACTGTGGTTTCGACTTGTATTTCCCTGATTAGTGATGTTGAGCACCTTTTCCTGTACCTGTTGGCCATCTGTAGGTCTTCTTTGGAATAGCGTCTATCAAGGTATTTTTCTCATTTATTAATTGGACTTTTTTTTCCAATTGGGTTGCTTAAGTTCTTTATATATTTTGGATATTAATCCCTTATCAAATAAGTGATGTGCAAAGATTTTCTCTCATTCTGTAAGTTGTCTTTTCAAAGGCAACTTTCTTTGCTGACAGTTTTCTTTGCTGTACAAAACCTTTTTAGTATGATGTAGTCCTACTTATTTTTGCTTTTGTTGTCAAATCCAGAAAATTATCATCAAGACTGATGTCCAAGGACTTACCATCTATGTTTTCTTCTAGGAGTTTTGTGGTTTTAGGTATTACATTCATGTCTTTAATCCATTTTGAGTTGATTTTTGTAAAAAGTATAAGATACTGGTTCAATTTCATTCTTTTTGTAATGTGGCTGTCCAGTTTTTCCAGTACCATTTATTGAAGAGACTATCCCTTTTGTATGTCCCTGGCTCCTTTGTTATAAATTAATTGAGTAAATATGTGTGAGTTTATTTCTGGGCCCTATATTTGTTCCATTGGTCTATGTGCCTGTTTTTATGCCAGAATCATTGTTTTGGTTACCATAGCTTTGTAATACAGTTTGAAATTAGTAAGTGTGATGCCTTCAGCTTTGTTCTTTCTCAAGATTATTTTGGCTACTTATAGGGTCTTCGTGGTTCCACTCAAATTTTAGGATTGTTCTATTTTTGTGAAAATGCCATTAGAATTTTGATAGGGATTGCACTGAATCTATAGATTGTTTTAGGTTTGTATGGACATTTTAATAATGTTAATTCTTCTAATCCATGAACATGAAATATGTTGCCATTTACTGTGCCTTCTTCAATTTCTTTCATCATTGTCTTAGCATTTGGTGTACATGTCTTTAACCTCCTTGGTTAAATTTATTCTCAGGTATTGACACAATTGTAAATATGTTTTCATAAACCTCTTCTTGGTAGTTCATTACTAGTGTATGGAAATGTAACTGATTTTTGTATATTGATTTTGCATCCTGAAGTTTTACTGAATTAATTTATCCTAACCATTTTTTGGTGGAGTCTGTAGGCTTTTCTATGTATAATATTAAGTCATCTGCAAAATGAGATAGACTTCTTTCTTTCTGATTTGGATGACTTTTTTTCACCTTGCCTAATTGCTCTGGCTAGAACTTCCAGTACTATGTTGAATAAAAGTGGCAAGAGTGGGCATCTTTATCTTATTCTTGGTCTTAGAAGAAAACCTTTAATTTTTTCACTGCTGAGTACAATGCTAGCTTGGGCTTGTCATTATATGGTCTTCATTGTGTTGAGGTACATTCCCTCACTTTGCTGAAAAATTTTTTCAGGAATGGATGTTGAATTTTGTCAAATGCTTTTTCTGCATCTATTGAGATGATTATATGATTTTTTTTATCCTTTATTTGTTAATGTGGTGTATCACATTGATTTGTGCATGTTGAAACATCCTTGCATCCTGGAATGAATCCTAATTGATCATCGTGTAAGATCATTTTAATGGGTTATTATATTTGGTTAGCTAATACTTCATTGAGGATTTTACACCTTTGTTCATCAGAGATATTGGGCTGTAATTTCTTTTCTTGTAGTGACCTTGGCTAGTTTTGGTATCAGGATAGTACTGGCCTTATAAGTTTAGAAGTATTCCCTCCTAATTTTTGAAAGAGTCTAAGTAGGGTTGGTATTAATTAATCTTTAAATGTTTGGTAGAATTCACTGGTGAAGCCATGTGGTCCTGTCTTTTATTGTTTGGGAAGTTTTTGATTAATGATTCAGTACAATCTTCTATCTAGTAATAGGTCTAATCAGATTTTCTCTTTCTTCATTATTCAATTTTAGTATGTTGCATGTTTCTAGGAATTTGTCCATTTCTTCCAGGTTTTCCAATTTGTTGGTGCATAACTATTCATAGGACTCTAATGATCCTTTGTATCTCTGGGATCAGTTATAACATCTTTTTCATTTCTAATTTTGAGTCCTCTCTCTTTTTTTCTTGGTGAGCCTAAAGATTGGCCAATTTTGTTTATCTTTTCAAGAAATCAGCTTTTAGTTTCATTGATCTTTTCTACTATCTTTTTAGTCTCTACTTATTTCCTGATCTTTGTTATTTCCTTCCTTTTACTAACTTTGGGCTTTGTCCTTTTTCTAGTTCCTTGAGGTGTAAAATTTCCTGTTGCTTAATGTAGGCATTATCACAGTGAACTTCTCTTAGAACTGCTTTTGCTGCATCCTGTAAGTTTTGGTATGTTGTATTTCCATTGTTACCTGTCACAAGATATTTTCTATTTTCTGATTTCTCTTTTGATTTCTTTTCTGACCTATCATTTATTCAGTAGGATGATGTTTAATATCCACGTATTCGTGGATTTTCCAGTTTTCTTATAGTAACTGATTCCTACCATTTGCAGTTGGAAAAAATGCTTACTATGATTTTAATCTTCTTAAATTTATGAAGACTTGCTTTGCGGATTAACATATGGTCTATCCTGGAGAATGTTCCATGTGCATGAATAAGAATGTGCATTCTGCTGCATTTGGATAAAATATCCTGTAAATGTTTAAGTCTATCACTAGTAATCAGAAAACTACAAGAATAGAACAGAAATAATCAACCTTTGCATCCATCACATAGGAAGAAGTTAAGTCAGTAAGTGTTGGTATGGCTGTGGGGTAGGTAATGGACACTCATATGCTGCTTATATGTCTGTAAATTAATAGAGGCTCCTTGAGGAGCAGTATAGGAGTGATGCAGTAAGGTTCTGTAAACACATGGTAGGATAATTCAAGAATGTTTGATTTACAAAGAGACTATTTTTTGAAGGTGCAGGCAAAGGAGCTGTTACCACCCTCAGACTGGAAGGAACAGGAAGTGACAGTTCCTGGAACCCAGAAGGAGTGACTCTTGCAGGGGTGCAATCCCCTTCAGTTGAGGGACACAGAAATCTTGAGGGGAGGAGAAAGAGGTGAATAAATACATGAACCTTGCTCTACCTTAAATATTCTGCTGGGGTTCTCTGCTGGATAAACCCAGTCAAGAGCTTAAAAGGCCTTTGATGTGGTTCATAGATTTAGCTTTTCAGTGTGGGTCTAGGGTGAGAGATTTGGAGCGGTAAATGGAAATACCTGGCAACATCAGTAGTTAATGATGTTGAAAATATTTGTGCCCCACAACTAGCTATCTCACTGCTAAATACAGCTAAGGAAATTTTGTCACATGTATACGAGGTCACATGCATGGACAGTAACATTATTGAGAATAATCCAAAATAACTCAAAATTTTATCAGTAGGGGAATGGGTGGTGAAATGTGAGATGGACATATGATGAAATATTGTACAGCAATTCAAAGGAATTAATCCACATCTTTGCTTTTTTACATGGATGTGTTGGAAAATGATGTTGAGGGAAGAAGCAAATTGAAGAACGAGGCAACATAAGTGTAGCCCTGTATTAACTGGGAATACTTTTGGCACCATTAATAGAAAACCCAGCCACAGTGGTTTAATCAAAGAGGAGATTATTTTCCTCACATCCAAGAGTCAGACTACCCAGAGCTGGTGCAGCTGCTCCAGGATGTGTACGAGGATGGTTCTTTCGCTGCTCTTAGTGTATGGTGACACTTCTAGGTATTTGGTAGCATCCCCATGTCTGTGTTTAACGTGACATCAATGCAGATTACTTAGAAATTCAGCGAACTTAAGATTTTTCCATCTCTTTAGTATTAGTTTTCAAGTAGATGTGAAATGAGTAAATATTTTTCAGGTCAGGTGAATTTAATGAGTAAGAACCTGAGAAAATGTGTACCTTTCACATGGATGAACTATGGCACCCCTTTGGTGTATGTTTCAGGGAGGTGAGATCCTTTGTGACTTGGGAAGGTGAAGGCATATTAGTGTAGGTACCAAGCCCACAGTCTGACCACGACTGAGCCACGCACCTCCTTACGCCATCCAGTCCTCATCTATGGAACAGTAAGAGTGCAAACTCTAGCTCCTTCCACTATCACAAGAGGGTTTTAGTAAGTGTGGCTTTATAGACAAATGGTTTCTACCTCTGACTTGTGGCTGCTTGCATCTCTCTGTATTTGAGTGTGTTACAATCTGTTAAAAAGGGAAAGGGGAAATAGAGGCAGTCTTACCAGATAATTTATTAATAATACGTATTTATTCTTATTATCTGCAAGGCCTATTAACTGTTGTCTTGTGGATTGTGAATACTTCTGTATCAGTTTAGACAATTTAAGTATTTTTAGTTATGTGTCACTACATGATAGAAAATATTTCTGTCAAAAACATGGTCCTGGCAATTAGAAAAATCTGATTTTTCCCCCTCATGTAGACTACCATTTTTGTATATGTAAGGCACCATAATAAATGCTTTAGGTAAATAATAAACATTATATTGGCTACCATTTATTTTAAGTATGGCACACACTAGACATTGTAGAAACTATGCCTTAGTTCGCTAAACCTTGTAACAACCTTATAGGTTTAATTCAATAGGTTTATTAAGAAATAGGTTTTGTTAAATTAGCTAAATGACTGGCATACAATAAATGCCCAATTAAAGATGATTTTTTTAGTATGATCATTATTATGTTCACGCCATAGAGGCAGAGACCTGGAAGGTTTTCTAAAAGCTGCACAGCAAGTAAGGAGCAGAGCTGGAATTGGAATTCAGGTCTGCCTGGCCACAAAGCTCAATTAATTATAAAACTTTACAACATCTTTTTTCAAAATAGGAAACTAAGTTTCAGAGAAAATAGTTATAAATAATAATCCTGTATTTCAGGACTTAGGAAAGACACTGCTGCAGATGGCTGGGTTCCTCAGAAAGCAGACACTGAGGCGGAGATGAGCACACTGGGCATTTCTTAGGGAGTGCTCTGGGCAGCGACACCTGTGCAAGGGAAGGAAGGAAGCAGGAGTGGGCCAAGGGAGGAGAAGGGCTGTGGCGCAGTCTCGGTGAAGGCCTCTGCCAGCAGGATGGCCCTTTAGGCTTCTCTGGAGTTGGGACGAGGTTCCCTGAAGCTGGGACCTTTAAACTCCTCGGCTGTTTCGCTGTCCCTGCAAGCAGCTGGGGGAAGGCAGCTTGCTTTAGTGGAGAGAACCCTCAAGGAGGCCCGTCTGCTCCCTGCACTCACAGCTGCCTCCGGGGCAGGAAGTCCTTTACTCCTTAAAGGGAGGTCTCAAAGGAGCCTCGCCAGAGAGGCCACTTCTGGAAACAAAATTTTAATAAGAACAAAATTTGCATTTTTTCCTTCCATGCTATGATGCTATTCCTATTTATCTAGAAACTGATTTAGGGACTTTGCATATTAACTTTACTTTTTTTATTTCCCCAATTTAAGTCCAGTCTTGGTTGGCCACAGCTAACCATGAATATATTATAATCCTGCCACTGATATGAAAGGTAATGATATTACCCCTGACTGGATGTTACAGTATTACTACTGAAGATCTTGGTGTCCCATTTTAATTCCTTACACTGGGGGGGCGGGGGCAGGGAAAATTGTACATCTGCAACTCCCAAAATTGGCTTAATGCTAATGAGACCTGAATCCGTGATGAGTAGAAATTTACTTTCAATTCAGTCTAAATCTCTTCTAAAAGATTTCACATGCTGGGAATTTTGCAGATTTTCCTCTTGTAACTGTGTTTTGTAGGAAGGCATAGTTGAGGTTGAGCCCTAACCCCCACAAGGAAAGATAAGTCAATCTTTCACCATTCTCAAGTGTGGAAATTTAAATAAACAAACCACTTCACCACACTCTTTCTTATGATGCAGTCTCACAAAGTTTTATTTTTTCTAACATTTACATCCTTAAATAATAGTAATCCTATTGTCTCTCTTAATAATAAAGTATTTAAGTTTTCCGATCTCATATAAAATACATAATGTATGGGTATGTATAATGTCTGACACATACTAAGCATACTAAGCATTAAATGGCAGTAACCATTTAATGAGTTGGTGTCATTATTCATAGTTTTGCCAAAAATATAAAATTGGCAGCAACCAAATGTTAAAATCAATTCTCACAATCAGATCTCTGAATGTGAAATCAAAAGCAAAACCATTCGAGGGGTTCAATTTGTTTAGTAAACATTGATTCTTGTAAAGGCTCTAAGGTTTTGTTCTTTTTTCAGAATTCCAAATTGGATCTATCTCTGAAGATGGCATTATTCTGAGTCAGTCTTAGGAACAATCTGTTTTGGGGCACCTGGGTGGCTCAGCAGTGGAGCGTCTGCCCTTGGCTCAGGACATGACCCTGGGGTCCTGGGATCGAGTCCCATGTTGGGCTCCCTGCATGGAGTCTGCTTCTCCCTCTGCCTGTGTCTCTGCCTCTCTGTGTGTGTGTCTCTCATGAACAAATAAATAAAATCTTAAAAAAAAAAAAAGAATCTATTTTACAGATGAGGAAATCAAGACCTGGAAAATGCACACACTAATGACATCAGAGCTGGAACCTAGGCTACTTTCTACTCATGGTCATTCGAGATGTGAGGGACACGTTAGGGGGCGAGAGGGAGGAGATAGCATAAAACAGTGACATGGATTTCAAAAGGGAAAAAAATAAAGGAGATTAAAGTGTCTGAAAGATTCCAGGAATAAAGTTCATGGAAACAATTATGAAATAGCAGTTGAAAAGAAAAAGGTGATAACACTATTCTATTGAGAGAAAACCGGAGATGATGCCACTCCTGAAAATGTCCTCATTTTATTTCACGGTAAATTAAATACTGTAATGCAGTATTAAAAATTTGTTATTTTTTTTAGAATATTGATAAGATAGTCTGAACTTACAGGTACAGAAATAGAGCATTGCTCAAATGGTTTAGAATTAGTTTCTCTAATAACTAACAAATGTGTCACATAAGTCCAGTATAACATTTTTATTGGCACTTGAAATAAATGTATTACTCACTAGTGGATGTGCCAGAAAGAAAATCCCCACCCTACTTCCACCCCCACAGAGCTACAAATGATTATTTATTAAGCAGTGACAGAGTGACTTGGAGTGCAAAACAGAAGTCATCATGGTTATCTGTGTTCCTAAAGATTAACTTTCACATAGCGTTGAAATCAAAAAAAGGTTGGGCACTAAGAAACCAAAAACTCAGTTTTTTCTCTGGTGCTTGAAATTGTAACTGGCTTAATTTCTAAGTGATACCCTTTTAGACTATTAAATATCCTGTTTTCCGTATTTACTAAATACAATGAAGTTAGGTATTAGCTGAAATATCTCCCACAGGAAAGCTTTCAAAGTTGAGAGTGTAGCCTTCCTCACTCATCATTTATCCAACCATTATGTATCCTAGTCAAACCGGGGCGGGAGGGGGGGGTGTCTTTCCCTTCTGTTTCCAGTAGACTTAAGGTGTTCTGAGAATTTTCAGCATCCAATGATATTACCCTAGAACCAGGTAAAGTTTACATGAAAAGAATTTAGCTAAAGTTTCTGACTTCAAAAAAAATCTTGTACACTCTTCTGGACCAAGCACTATACTAAGCTATACATAGCTATTGGTTGGTTAGTACCCTAGAAATATTGGTTAAGGAATTTCTCTGTTAGGATGAAAGTGTGAGGAGCAGTATGGTATTACTCCCCAGAGAAACAAGCAAAGCTAAAGAAAGCTATAAAAATACAACCTTTATTTAAAGTCTCTGGAAAGAGTCCTAAGGGCTCAGAACCAATGAAGAAACATTTACTCAAGGAAATCTACTAAAACTCAGTAAGAATATTAAATCATGACCCATTCTCTCCCTTACCACCTGCCCCTTGCAGCCCCAAGTTAGCTCAGCTTGGCAGACACTCCACTCTGGGCGAAAATGGCCAAGAAGATGGGCTGCCTCTCCCCTCAGCTACCAGATAAGGGTCACCATATCTCATCTGAAGGACAAGCCACCGGCGTTTCTCATGCCCCCACCTCTGAGCGTAAGTGGCTACATTCTGGTGTGAAGCTGAGATAGTCGAGGGTTTTCTCCTTCCATTGAGCCCCACAGGATAACGACTGTATCCTGGAAACTGCAGACTGGAATATTGGGGCCCTGATGTCCTGCATGCCAGCTCACTTACAGGGCAGCATTGTGACAATCAGCCCGGAAGCCCAGGGGCTACTGCCCTATCCAGCACTCAGAAGAGCGGCTCAGATGTTGCTCAAGGGAAGAATCACTCCCTAAGAAAGGAGAGCTTGCGACTTCTCCCTAAAGGAGTGGACTTTATTTGAAAGAGAATGTGGAGAAAATCAAGCCTAAGTTTATCCTCAAAGACAATAGCTCTTTTTAATTAGCAACAAGCTAAACAGGGAAAGGGCTAAGAAGGGCCCTCTCCTGGTCAGAATACACCTCAAAATCTGGCTTCAAAGCTGCCCCTGTCCAAATTTAATTGTCAGATTGCTGGGCAATTCATGCCTTGGGGCATGTCATGAACAGTAGAGCCATCAAGCAGTAGGCAGTGGAACCCGAGCGTTGGGTGTAGTACCAAACGCAGGAGATAGCGCATCAGACTAATCAGGAAAGGAGGCTGCTAAAACGGGGCCTGCTAAAACCACTGTCATCTCCAGAGGACTGTATATATGCCCACGACTATACTCTTGGAGGAGCAGCATCAGGGTTTCGCAATCTGGGGGAAGCAAACTTCACGAAAATAGTCTTGCCATGTCACTAAACAAATAAAAAAAGCAAACAACATTAACAAAAATTCCATGCGGGGAGAAAGTGAGAGAGGAATCATTTTCCAAAGCTGCTGTATTGTCTAAAATACCCAGTTTTTTTTTTTTAGATTTATTTATTTATTTATGATAGACATAGAGAGAGAGAGAGAGAGAGAGAGAGAGAGAGAGGCAGAGTGTGTCACAGGTAGAGGGAGAAGCAGGCTCCATGCTGGGAGCCTGATGCCGGACTTGATTCCAGGACTCCAGGATCGCGCCCTGGGCCAAAGGCAGCGCTAAACTGCTGAGCCACCCAGGGATCCCCTAAAATACCCAGTTTTTTTGTTTTTGTTTTTGTTTTTTTTAAATACCCAGTTTTTAACAAAAAATTGTGACAACTCCAAAGACATAGGTGAAGTGTAACCCATACACAAGAAAAAGAGCAGGCAATAGAAACTGTGAGAGGGACCGGAAGTTATATTTAAGTCTTTAAAGAAGCCATTATAAATATGTTCGAAGAACTAAAGGAAACCATGCTTAAAGAAGTAAAGGAAGTTACCTTTCTCTGACTGACTTGTTTCACTTAGCACAATACCCTCGAGGTTCCATCCATGCCTCTGCAAATGGCAAGATTTCATTTTTTGATGGCTGAATAATATTCCATTGTATGTATATGTGTGTGTGTATATCTCTATCTCACATCTTTATTCATTCATTTAATTGATGGACATCTGGGCTCTTTCTATAGACATCTCCCATTTTCCATTCAGTGATGTAATGAGCCCTGGGTGTTATACACAACTGATGCATCACTGAACTCTAACCTTTGAAACTAATAATATACTATGTGTTAATTAACTGAATTTAAGTAAAATATTAAATTAAAAAGAGAGGTAAAGGAAGCTCTGAAGAAAATATCTCATCAAGGAGAATATCAAAAAGAAGATTCAAATTCTGAAGTTGAAAAGTACAGTAACTGAAATAAATTCATTATAGTGGCTCAACAGTCAATTTGAATGGGCAGAGGAGTCCTTAAAGGTAAGTGGACAGAGGTTATGCAATCCAAAGAGAAAAAAATGAAGAAAAAAAAACAGAAAAATGTGGGATACTTTTGGGTCCACCAATATAATGAAAATACCAGAAACTGAGGAGAAAAAGAAGAGAAAAGATCTTCCAAAGAATAATGGCTGAGAACTTCCCATGTCTGATGAAAAACATTAATCGACACATCTAGGGAGCCTAATGTATTCCAAGTAGGAAAAATGCAGAGATCCACACCTTAACATATCCTCGGAAGAATGCTGAATGCCAAAGACAAGAGAGGTCTTGAAAGGAGCAACAGGACTTGTCATGTACAAGGAACCCTGAAAAGTGAACAGCTGACTTCTTATTAAAAAACAGGGAGATTAGAAAGTAGTGGGATGGCTTATTCAGCACTCAAACAAAACAAAATAAAATGAAACAAACAAAAATCCCTGTCAACCTAGAATCCTGTATCTAGCAAGACTTTATTTCAGAGGTAAAGGCAAAAAAAAAGACATTTCTAGATAGACAAAAGCTTAGAGGATTAACTGCTAAGCCAACCAACCTCATAAGAAGTACTGAATACATTTCTTCAGATTACAAGCAAGTAAACCCACATGGAAATCTAAATCCATACACAAAAAAACCCAAAAAGCAGTGGTAAAGGTAACTATGTAATTATAAATATATATTTAATATTATATATGTAAATATATATTAAATATCATATATAAATTATTAAAAATATAAATGTACCTTTCTACTCATGATTTAAGAAACATTGATGTAAAGAAGTATCTGTATAATTGTTGGGCTTATAAGTGACAGAAATGCACCATATTTGACAATAATAACACGAAGGTGGTGAGTGGGAGCAGAGTTGTACTGGAGTTAGAGGTAATGCCAGATGGTAACTTGAACCCAGAGGAACAAATGAAGAGAACCAGAAATGATAAATAAAAATGTAAACAGAGCATCCTCTGTAAGTATAAACTTGATCGTTTTTCTTCAACAGACATATGATTACATAGAATAATTATATACTGTAATGCATATAAGATGAAATACACATAACAATAATAGTATAAAAATGGAATATAATAAAGCTATATAGGAGGTAACATTTCCATATCTCACTGCAATTTAGTTTTAAGTCTAAAGAGATTCTTATAAGATGTATATATGGTAAGCCCCAGAGCAACCATGAAGAAAATAACTCAAAAATATGGTGAAAAATCATTAAAGTGGTTTTTTCCTATGTGAGTCCTATAGAAAACAAAAGTAAAACGGTGGATACTTCTGTTCAATACACCAATAATCTACCAACAGTGAATATGAGTGGATTAAATAATCAAAAAGCAGAGGCTGTCAGACTGCATAAAAACAAATATAGCTCCTAGTTGTAACTCTGTGACCTTCGACTAGGTTGGCAAACTTTATAGGTGGTGGTGGGGGGGTTAAATCTGGGCAACTACCTGTTTTCATAAACAAAATTTTATTGTACCACACTCACACCTATTTATTTATGTATTGTCTACAGATGCTTCTGCATTACAATAGCTGTGTTAAGAAGCTGTGACACAGACCTTATGGCTTATAAAGCCTAAAATACTTACTGACACTTTACAATAAAGTCTGCTGACTTTTTTTTTCTTTTAAGGTTTATTTATTTATTCATGAGAGACAGAGAGACAGAGAGAGAGAGAGACAGGCAGAGGGAGAAGCAGGCTCCTTGCAGGGAGCCCAATGCGGAACTCAATCCCAGGACCCGGGGATCATGACCTGAGCAGAAGGCAGATGCTCAACCACTGAGTCACCCAGGTGTCCCAGTCTGCTGACTTCTTATGTAAAGGAAACCCAGTGTAGAAATTCTTCTTCAACTGATTCTATTCCCCAGGAGAGTAAGAAGTAAGGCCATCATTTAAGAGTGAGATGAGGAAGTCTTAGAAGTTTGAGGACAGAGAATCATAAAATAGATATCCAGTGAAAAAGGTAGTAAATGTACCAGGGTAATCGAATAGAGTTGTCAGATGGCACTAAGCACCCCACTTAAGGAGAGTGGCAAGTGTGCATGTTTATCTTTCTTTGAAAGAGACCTGCATCCCAAGAGGTGCTTAAAATGGATTACTTGGGTTTCAAAATTGGTTCCAAAGATACAGGAACATTTTTGATCCCAACTAACTAAAAATTAAATGTTAATTTGAAACTTAAGTTTTTCTACTTTCAACTGCGTAAAATTAACACCTGGTTTACATTTTTATCTGTGTGGTTTTAGAGGGGTCAACCTGGAACTTTTTTTTTTTTTTTAATTTTTTTTTTTATTTATGATAGTCACAGAGAGAGAGAGAGAGGCAGAGACACAGGCAGAGGGAGAAGCAGGCTCCATGCACCGGGAGCCCGATGTGGGATTCGATCCCGGGTCTCCAGGATCGCGCCCTGGGCCAAAGACAGGCGCCAAACCGCTGCGCCACCCAGGGATCCCAACCTGGAACTTTTTAAGAGAGAAGAAAAATGATTTGTGCTATCTTAGAATGAGTATTCCAGAAGATACACCCTTCTTATGGTAAAGCATTGTAATCAAGTCAAACAGAGCAGGAAGAGACTTATACTCTAGATAGAATTACCAATTTTTAAATGATAAGGAAAATCTTACTTATTCTGTTGATACTACATGCAAGAAGGAAAACTTAATCACAACAAATGCTGCTCTATTTATTTTCAATCTATAATCTGAAAATTATACTGTACTTGTCATGGAAGTAAAAACATACTCAGAATATGCAGATAAAAATGGACTCTGTAGTATTTCTTTCCCTTGAAGTGCTCAAAGTACTTTGGGGCAGATCACTATATTGAGGAATTCAATAATCTCTTTGGAAAGCAAGTATTTTATCAGTTTGCACAATTTTCATAGTTCATCCTAGTATTTGAGAAATGCATACAAATTAGTTTGATTAGAGGAAAAAAAAAATAGTGGCCTATTCAACCAGTAAAGAAACGTGATCATCTTTAAGACGAACTGAGGTAAAAGGCTAGTTAAATAAACAGGTAGTAGTGGTTTTTTTTTTTTTTTTTGAAACTAACATTTATTAAACACCTTCTGTTTGCTTAAGTATGCTAGCAGTGAAACACAATCTGTTTAAAAAGAAGCACCTCTTCTCCTAGCCTATTCTAGTTTAGTTCTAACTCTTAAGCCCATTTATATTCAAGGATATCAGGGCAGCTTGGGTGGCTCAGCGGTTTAGCGCTGCCTTCGGCCCATGGTGTGATCCTAGAGACCAGGGATTGAGTCCTGCGTCGGGCTCCCTGCATGGAGCCTGCTTCTCCCTCTGCCTCTCTCTATATATATATTACTCTGTGTCTCTCATAAATTAATAAAATCTTTAAAATAAATAAATAAATTGAAGGATATCAGAAAAAGAAATGTCTTGGTATGGCACTTAGGATAAAATGTCAGACACCAATTCCTTCCAATTCCTTCCAGTGATACATGGTTGAGTATATTCTCAGAAAAGAAATGATGCAAGTCTTACTGCTTTGGTATAACCAAGAGCAGAAATTATCACTAATTATAGTTCCTTATGCTTTTCTTCTTTTCTACATGTTTTTTCCCTTTGCTTGAGGTTTACCTTTCAATGTTTAGAGATCAACTGCATCTAAGTATGGCAGTAAGTCAAGCAAGATTTAACTATATTCCCTGTGAAAGTGGGCCTGCCCTTTTGTACCTTCACTTTTAAAATCTGAATATCATTTTGATTCTGAAAAAAAGCAAAACTTGTATTACTTCTTTAGATTGATATGAGAAATTATTTGCCACATGCCACTCACTTTCATAACATCTTTAAGAATGTTACACACAGGGACATGTCATAGTTCCCATAAGTGTATTACATGAAAAAATTTAAGGTACTCTGTGCTTTCTATACTATTGTCAAAATTTTCTTTTTAAATTTACATTTTAAGTATTTTCCTTAGGCTTTTAATTCATAATGCAAAAATTTTATGTTTTACAATATTTATCCTTTGCATTCTCTGAAATAGTTTAAGAATTATTAATTTCCTAGTGTAATATAACTAAAAAAAATAAATAAGAAATTGCTTGTAATAATGGAAGGGGAAATGAGGACTAAATGAACAGTACTGACTTATGAACACTTTATAAGTTCTGTAGGGTTCACTGTGACAAAGGAAAAGTTCTTTTTTAAAATTATTTTACTTTATTTTTTTCATCCTGATAAGTGCCCTCTTTAAGCCCCATCCCTATATTTGCCCCATCTCCCAACCACCTCCCCCTGGTAGCCACCAGTTCTACATAGTTAAGAGTCAGGATCACAATGTTTTTAAATGTCAAAGATTATTGGATAAAACTTTTATTTTGAATGTGATTTAAAATCACAGAATCAAACTTCAGAATCACTTATAATTTAGTGCTTAATCAAAATTAACATAAAATGTAAAAAATTATATTTTTAACTCAAACTGACAAACTACTTTCTAAAGAAACTTTCTGCTCTATGCTATCATAATTTCTCCTATGGAGTATCAGCAAATAATGTAGTTACACTGTGCCACAAAGAGTTAAAAGCAACATTTGTAGATAATTTGAGTAAGATATACACATACATCACTCAAAACAAACATTAAGGTTATTTTCTCTGGAAAGTTAGCTTACAAACAAAAAGAAGAAACCCAAATCCACATATTGTAATAGCCGTCCTCTTCAAAATTCTACTATTCCATGTAGATACTTCTTCCATTAATGGGATATGAGTTGGATCATTTTCTCGCTCATTTTGCAACTAATATTTAGTACGAGAAAATGAAAAGAGTTAATATACAGTACACAAAATATTTTTGATTTTAAAAAATATAATATCCATGTTAATTTAGTTGATGTAGAGGCAGCCAATGCAAGATTCCCATGGAAGATTTAAAGTGAACACATATCTTAAAAGACAGTCTTCTCCCCCTAGGATCCCATTATAGTAAATTATTAGTTTCACATCAAGAATAAGTGCTTTCATAGATTATTACATTTTAAAATCATGTTTTTGTATCAGGAGATAAAGTTATAAAGTTCCTTGAATGTGAAAGTTCCTATTTTTACCTACAAGCAATGACAACTGTTATTTTCCCTTCTATATTAATATCAAATGATTTCTTAAAAATGTGAACCATTCTTGTAGCATACCTACAATACATGAAATTTAACAGAAACTAGAAGATTTGATGCTACTGCTAGAAGTTTAATCCTTTATTTAAACATAATTGCAGGAACAAATACTAACAAAACTTAAGTGGTTCTTTTAGGACTTCTCAGCAATGAAAGTACACGGCCCAGTCAGTTTCTAAATACTCACACATAGAACTCTGTTGCTAAAGAGAAGGCCCCCCAACTCGTGTGTGTACGTTGTGTGTATGTGTATGTATGAGAAAAAGAAAAGGGGAAGATAGATAGTTCATGGGGGAGGGGCATAAGAGGGAGAATGAGGAGAAGCCAAAAGATCCTCAAAAGATAAAAAGAATCAAGCACATTTATAGAGTGATATATACTAGAAACATCCTGGGCTGGAGTGGTGACATAAATATTTTCAACATTAGCAAGAATAACTACTCCTAAAATCTACAGTGTAAATATTTAATTTAAAAAGCCTGCAAAATTAATTTTAAATTTACAGCAGAAAACAGACTTCAATGCCAATCTCATTAATACTGTATTCTTGGCCTAACTTCCAAATGGCTTCATTCAGTAACAGATTCCTTTTTGACACTGATGCTCCATTTACTGAATCCTGAGACAGCCATTCCTTTTATTAACCAATTACTTAGCATGACCCTTTCTGACAGGAGCCTGTCAGTGTGTTGCTTTGAAAGAGAGTGATGTGGTGTTAAAGTCTAGCCTTGACCTCTCCTACCCTCTCTCTTTGTTACCTACATCTATGGTATCTCATATACTTTTAAATTTGCTTCAATTATTATTGGTAAACTGAAATAGCCTAAGTTTAACAGGCATAATAGCATACTCCCAAATCTGGAAGCCGTCACAGTTCTCTAAATCAAATCTCATTATGGTGATTACTATTTAAGACTAATCCAGAAAAACCAATGTAATAGCTTGTTCCAAAATGAAGACTTTCCTGACCAAAGAACTGTATCTGCTATTATTATAAACCAATAAATGTGTTTTCAAGGCTGGTTCCTATATAGAAACATATAAATTCAAGGTAGAGAAGGCCAAAGAAAGAAGACTTTGCATTTAGCTACATAAAGCTAAAATTTCTCCTTATAGGTATACATTTTTAAAATAAATATTATGGTACCTGATTGAATTGTTTGTTTTAGAATCAAAGTCACCCCTAGAGAAGTGTTTCTTAATTTCATGCCTTTAGGAAAAACCTTTTCTCTCTCTCTAATTTCATCTCAGTCTTTCTTCCCTACTCCCCAAATGTTTTTAGTTCATCTTGAAGAAATCAAATAATTACCAATCCTGAGGCAAAGATGTCTTGGGGAATTTCCTACACTAAACATTAAAGGATGATGCTCTGCAGGAAGTATCTCTATGTAAGTCCTTCCAAATCTCCCCTGGATCCTCATGAAAAATATCATGCTAAGTAAAATCAATACCATTTTCCTTCACCTTCTTTGAGATGATGAAGGTAGTAAAGATGAGCGGTGCTGTAATTCTCAGGTTGTCAACAAGTTCAGAAAGTAGAAAATTAGATTTTTGTATGAGAAAGTTTGTTTGAGGAGTGGTGTGGATTAAAGGAACACAAAAGTGGAAGGAGAATAGTTAGGAGACTAATGTGTAGCACCGTTGCCTGTGAATGAATAAATGTCAGGGATAATACAACTTCTAAGATGCCTCTTTCTCTAGAAAGAAGGCATCTTCTACAAGAGTCCTGAGATATATTGCTCATTTCCCCATTTAAAATGTATTTATTCCCCTATTATTTTGTAAAATTTGCTTCACAATTTTCTGCTCACTTTTTAAAAAGACTCCTTTTAATCGAGCATATGTTAATAGGCAGAATGACAAATTACCCGGAACACGTATAAAATTGATTTTGAGAAGAACTTTGATAAAATACTAATGAAAATATCAAATGACTTATGGTTGAAGATGCACAAATTGAATGCCTAATCTAACATTCATTTCAGCTTATAGATACCAAAGATACTTATTAAAACAGACTTGGGGAAATCAAAAGCAAGTTCTTTTGCCACATGAAAGTGTTTTCCTTTATTATCTGTCTTCAACAGAGTTCCCCATTTCAGCAACTTGGATCTTGTTATAGCCAATTTTTTTTATAGCCAATTTTTTAAGGGGGGGAAATCATCTATCCTTAAATCCAGATACACAGTTCTTATGTGTACAGAAACAAAAAAAGCCCATACTCTTTAAGTCTAGAAAATAGACTATTTAATCTAAAAATCTATCTTATCAATAGAACTGATAAACATGTCATTTTCATCTGCATATTTATATGCAAATATATTTTACAAATATAACTTCCTATCTTTAACAAGTTGATACTTGATTTGCATTATTTTTTTGACTGGCTGCATATCATTATAACAAACTGGTGTATCATAATTCATTAAATCATTCTCCTGGCATAGGCCATTATGATATATACAATTTTGAAATCATTAAACTATTGAAGGATACAAATATTTTTATGGTCCTTGGCATATCTTGCCAAACTGTTTCTGAAAGGGGTTGTGATACCAGTCTCACATGAAAATAGCAGATTGGTGAAGAACCAATAATGGATAGGGTGATGGATTCTCTCTTGCTAATTTAAAAGGTGAAAATAATAGATCTTGTTCTTTTAGTCTGCATTCATAAGAATGAATGACCCACAAAGTTTGTTTCTTATATTTCTCCCTCCCTCCCTCCCTCCCTCAGTTCGTTCGTTCGTTCGTTCCTTCCTTCTTCCAATTGTCTAGTGGGAGCTTAACTTGCTCTTGTCCAAACTGCTTCATCATCTAACATATTATTTGTACATCATTTTTATCTTTTTAAATGTTAAATACCTTTTGAATTAAGTCTTTTAGTTTGCAGACCTCTTCACTCAAATCTTCAACATTACTAACCAGCTCTTCACAAACTGAAGTAAAATTCCGGGGAGAAGCCCATTCTAGTACTATCTGTGAATATTTTCAAAAGTTACATTTTAAAGAATGGGCAATGACTTTTTACAACTTTGTATCTACAAGAATTATACAGTATTCTCACCCACTAAATTATAGTAACTAAAGAGCATTTTTTTTTTTTTTTGTTCAGGATAAATTCTGACATCAAAAAGAACTTAGTGATTTTTTTATACTCCTATTAGTTTCCTGAATACATTTACTAAATATATGTGTATATGACTTTGTGGAAACTAATATTTAATAATAATAAAATTTATGGTGAACAAATACATTCGGGAAGGTTTTAAGAATATGACTCCTATATTAGTGTTATACAAAAGTCAGAGGAAAACAAGTGCATTAGAAATTTTTTGCTATGAACAAATAGCTTAAACCAAATGACATGAAAAAACTCTACAAAAAAAAAGTTTGCTTTTACAGGTCACTTGCACTTTCTCTATTTAAATTTTCCTTCATTAAAAAACTTTATATTGATATGGTTTTTTAAGAACACTCAACACATTGTTTTGTTTCAACTTTCACTTGGGTCTCCTGTCACTTTATATTTTAAACAACTAAATTCCCTTTAAGAACAAATGTTAATTAAGTTCAATACACAGATCAGTTTAATTTTTGGTCTGACTCACTTTCCTTTTCCTGAGAGCTAGAACACAGAGTTTTTCAATTAATTAGTATATAGAGGAGTAATAATTAAACTGGCTTCTTTAGATTTTCCGTGATTTTGTGGATGAAAGATACTATTTTTTACCAGATCAGTGTTTACTGAATTATCATTAACTTATCTGGAATGTTCTTTGGCATTCATACTTTTCTTAAAAACTTTTATAGAATACCTTGTGAGAATTTACAGGCAATTCAGTAATGATATTCTGTACAGCTGTTATTAAATGACCACATTGTTTGTTTAATTTCAGAAGAAAGTTGAGGAACTCATCACCACTAAAGAGAGGAAACAAACAAATAGGAATCACTACTATGAGCAATTTACTTCATTCTACTGGGTTACTCAATGTCTAGTCAAAATATTTACTAGATTCTTTAAAAAATATTTATAGAATAGCTAATATGTATTAGCTATGAAATAGACAGTGAGTATACAAAGAAAACAAGTCTCCAATATTGAGGATCTCAAGCTTCAGCATGAGAGGCATACACAATTAGAATACCATAATTCAAAGGGACATGTAAAGAAGGACTAATAAAGGACCAATATCCGAGTATCTGTTAAATGAAGGTATTGCACTGGTTATTTTACACTTATACTTCTAATTCCTCACAACTCCTATAAGGTAGGGGTTAACATCAGCTTATAGTCGAGACATCTAAAACTCAGGAGATAATGAACTTTGTATAATGGGAATTGAGAATTTGTAACGCTTCACAGAGATGGTACTTGAATATAGATGTACGCAGTGTTAGTGAATAAAAGGAAGATACATACCTGTTTTGTGATGCATAATTTTCAGGGCCACTGAATATTGAAAAGCATGTTGTAAAAATTGTAAACTCTATAGTATGCATTCATCACATACTATGTGAATGGCGGCCCACTCCCCACCCCAGAGCTGTACAATATACCTCCTGTCACAAACAGGTCTCTCTTTTCCCTGTACCAATAAGAGCAACATGTCCTGGGTAGGGCTGTTTCTCCAGCTGGGGCTCAGAAAATAACAAGAAGGAGATCCACTACAGGTGCAGCCATGATACAAGTACTCAAAAAAGAAATAAATTTTTAAATTTATTTCAAAAGAAATAAATTTTGTTATTACAAATCATTCAGATTTAGAAGTTACTTCTTTCTGCAGCATGACATAAACTGAAACAACAGGCCATGTTTTAAAAATGTGATGTCAAGTATTAGGATAAAATTTATACCTTCAATAAAGGTACTTCGTTTTTTTTTAAATAACAAATTTATTTTTTATTGGTGTTCAATTTGCAATAAAGGTACTTCCAATAAAAGATAAAAATATCTGGAAAAATTAAAATTACCACTAATCTTCCCACCTAAAAATAATGACTGGTACTATTTTCTTCTAGAGTATTTTCTTATACCAAATATTTTCTTTCAATATTTTTAATATGCACATATACAACTGGGATTATACCTCACGTTCAATTTTATTTTTTCTCTCTATACTTATTATGAGTATTTTTTCATGACATTAAGTCTTAAAATAATTTGGAGGACAGAACAGATTAGTGCAATGTAATTCAACCATTCTCCTGATGCTAAATATTTAGTTTACAATTTTAGAATCTTTATAAATAATTGATGTGAACAATATATTTTTATGTAAAATTCTGTATCTTTTGTTTTTGGAGGAGAAATAGTTTCCTTAATGGACACAGTCTTGAGATGCCTTTGATACATTTGAGTAGATGTCAGGTAGGCTCAGGAAAAGGTCTGGACAGAAACTGCTGAAATGTCAAGATATGGATGAAAGCTTACTTTTTTGGTTCAAAATATCTCAAGGTCCTAACACAATAGTTATTATTTTCAAATTGCATTCTCTAATTCTGCAAACATAGAAAGGCTAAGTGTAGGAAAAAGTAAATGTACTGTGAATATGTGTTCTTGTAACTGACTATTTTAGAAAATTTAACACACAGAAGAAAAGTATCATAAAATAAATCAGTAGCTAGATTGCTGAAGTCACATTACCAGAAGATTATAATCAATCAGTTCAACTTTTCTTGCTGTTAGTTTTCTTATGACTTAATGACTAATTTCTTCTTTAAAGAATGACTTTGAACAAATGGGAAGTAAAACCTTTTTCATAACAGCATGTAAACAGAGTCTATGATTTAATAACAAGGTCAAATTCCTGGAATATATGTCTCCCAGTTATATTTTTTAAAAAATTCAGCAGTTTTAATAAGTGAACATTCAGGATTCTACACATTCTTTAAGTCTATTAAATTCCACAAAGTAAATTCTTACAGGTAACTCTGCCATCATCACATAAAGAAGTTACATTAAAAAAACTTCCAATTTAGTCATGTAGACCTTAGAATATTCCTTCACAGAGACAATAAGTTAAAAAGATTAAGAAAATTAACAGAGATTCAAGGTTTGCTGATTTTAAGTACTTGCAACTGAAATCTTTTTAAATATTTAAAAGCACTTAAATATTTAAGAGTTATAATGTTATTTTGAATAATGAGGCACTATTTTGAATAGTTCATCTTGTTACAAGATGATAGAGAAATAATTTAATTTTGCAATAATGTTTTTAAAGAAATCTGGATCATCTAAATTATCCTATGGAAAACTTCTCTAAATTCTAAACTGGTGTGGAAATCTATCATTTGTTTGTTTAATTCATGTTTATTATAGTTGCAATGTTACTTTTAGATAGGATACATTAGTAATGATAGATAGTACTGCATTTTAAGTATATTTTATAAGATATAACTTGGATGAAACTCAAAGGAATTAGGATGTGTGAAAAAAGGCAATCAAAAAAGGATACATACTGTATGATTCCATTTAGATAACATTTGTGAATAATATCAAGATGGGATAACAAAATATTGGCTGTTAAGGATTGGGGGATAGATGTGGCTATAAGGGAGTAGTGTGAGGGAACTTTATGGTAATGGTATGTTAAGTATACTGACTGGCAATGGTTACATTAAAAAACACGCTATAAAACTGAATACAGCTACACATATACATACAAATGAACACACGTATAACTGGTGAACTACAAATAAGCGATGTGGATTATATCACATATGTGGGTTTTTTGGTTTCAATATTGTACTATAGTTATACAAGATGTTAGTATGGGGCAAGACTGGGCAAAGGATGCTTGGGACCTCCCTGTACATCTTTGCAATTTCCTGTGATTCTCTAATTATTTCAAATAAAAAAGTTAAGCAATTTATTGCCCCACAAAATATTAATAAAATCAAATACAATTATTTTAAGATAGGTTTTAGATTACTAATATTATTATAAATCAGTGGTTGACAAGTTCCTAAGACAGAAACCAAACTTTATATATTGGCAACATAATTTCTTAAAGAATAGGCTGAAAATAGAGCTGAGCTATATTAGAGATACTTTCTTATTACCCTAAGTGAAAAAATTACTGCTGAATTTTCAACGTTGACACTTAAAATGATTTAAAGAGAATAAGAGCTATACTATCAAAAGCAGGGGCTCTCATATAGTTCATTTAACAAAATGCAATGAAAAAATAAAAGAATGTTTCTAAGTGAGATGCACTGTTTTGCTTTTTGGTAAAACAACTTTACAAAAATTGATATTATAAAGTACCTCCCACCTCAGAACATAATATATTGTAAAATGAACTATCCATTTCCTTGAGAAAATGATAGTATCAAGTAAAAAGACTCAGAAACTATGAAAATTAAACAGTTTAGTTCTTTTTTAAGAACAGCTGATTCTAAATATTAATATTAACTTTACCTGATTTCCAACTTTGCCACTTCAGGTAATTCTCCAAATTTTATCTCTTCTACCTCTAGTTCTTTAAGAGCGGCGAGAATTTTCTGCTGATCTCTACTGGTAATTCCATTCTAAGTAGAAATAATTTTTTTTAAGTAGAAATAATTTTAAGATGCAACAAGACAGTAATACTTGAGTAATTTAATATGTAATATTACTAGATAAATTTTCTACTTAATTCACACCTTGAAAAAACAAATACATATTAGAAAAATAAACACACTGAAAAATAAATGGCTTGCTTTTAACTGTGATTGATAAGGTTACGTCATTCAAATATTTAGATATATACTATAGTCATTTTTTTCTGCAAAACTGGATTCTCAAAGCAATACTAGATATTAAAATATAATATTTCTAAAACCACCACAGTAAAACAATTTTTTCCTTCAAAGTATTACTTAAAATATTATCAGTGGTTATATAAGGATTGTCTTCCATTTTTCTTTACCTTTAGTGTTAACTAATTTTCTCTCCTGGACTTAGCTAAGTAGTATGTTTATTTTGACTTTTAGTAATACTGAAGACTTCAAGTTTCCAATGTGTTCATGGAGGAAGATTATTACCTTTTAGGTAGCCCAGTAAAGTATCTCTAATATTTCCCAAGCTATTTTCAAATTGTTACTTAATAATACTAGATAGCAAAATAATAGGTCTTGATCTTTTGGAGAACCCAGCAAAAGGCAATATCTGGATGACACATATCCATATCTATGTACACAAAAAGCCACCTCTTACAAAACTATTTCAGATTTAGAACTGAAGCTCCAGTTTTAGTTGAGATGTCATGATTAATCTGAAGGAAAAAAACCAACTCTAAGTCTTTAAATGTTCTTAAAGCAACTTAATACTATAACAGAAGATTTTATATATGGGTGTCCATAACCATATCTAATAAAAACCTAGCAAAAGATCATTTATAGTATGTACCCCTAGGATTTTAAAGTAGAAAAAGCATCCAGAATTCTTAAAATTTGAAAGAATGTTTGGAGTTTTTGCAACTGATACTAACCTTTGTAAATTCATCTTTCTGCATGGTCAAAAGGTGTCTTAAGGTTATATCTCTTTCCTGTAGGAAAGAAAAAATGCCACCTTTCAATATAAATAAAACATCAGTAAGGGAAGTAAGCAAGTGTCATAAATTAGTCAGCTATATGCTACCCTCCTAAACAATTTTCAATTCTAAAAGGGGATAGGATATATAGGTATAGAACTATACTACTGGGTAGACAGTAATGAGTGTCTTAATATATATTATTATCTTAAAAAGTACATACATAGCCAGTTTCCCAGATTCAAAGAAAATCATTATAACTTAATTCACTCACACAAAGATAGCTTTATAAAATTTGACAGAAATTACGTTTTCAGAATATTTTAAATTTCTAACTGCATATTAAACAATCAACATTTAGTTTTACTCAATATTTCTCAAATAGGAAGAAGTTTCAAGATTGTACAGTGAAGCCCAATTCTGAACTACCTAAACAGAATGGGCATATTTCTAAAGACAGACTATCTGACATAGTGCTTTACTGCTTCATATCAGCTAAATGGCTGGTAATGGTCATCTATTCAAACTCCATAATACATACCTAAAGTATCTATAACGGTGCTAGGCATATGATTTAATTTAATCTCTATGATAATTCTAAACCATGTATTATCCTTCTGAAAAAAGAGATTTAAGTTTCAGTTAATAATCATTAGAGTTAGAATCTGATACCTGATTTGTTTGACTGAAAATCATGCTTCTAATATGGGAAGATCAGCAACTGTAAAAACAAACTAAGGGCTTAAATGTACAAGGAGTTCTATGAAGTTTTAGGCAGTGAATAAAAGCTGTTTATTCCAGCCAGATTCAAATTTATATCAGTTTCTAGAATAAGAAATTTTCAAATGTTTTTAAGTTTAAAATGAGATCTACTACAAGTTATGGAGAAAAGTGCACTTGGTACTTTTATATAAACATACTTATGAATTAATATTTAGTTAACAAATAAATATATGTATGTAACTCACTATAGCTTGCTTACATAAAATCTTACCTTTAATAAATCCGTCATATGTTCAAGTCCAAGACCATGTAAAAATATTTCCAGATCTCCAAATGCTGTATATGAACTATATATATTTATAGCAATGTCAATTTCAGAACAGACTACAAATGCACAATCAACATATATTTATAATACAGAAAGAGAAAATGAGAATAAGAATGAATAAGAATGGATCTATAGGAAACATGGTTGCAAATTTACACACTAGACCTAAGTTATATCAAAGAAAAAAGGAAAGTTTCTCGAGTGAAGATCTAAGTTAACAGAGAAAATGATGACAGTAAAATCTAGCTTGTCTTTCCTAAGAATGAAATTAATTAGTTGCCATTAGGTATATTTCTTGTGAGGTCTGTATATATGAAAATCTCTTCAGTTGTAGGATGTAAAGATTTAATAATTTTAAATGTGGGTAAGTGAATAATTTTGTGGCCATGTACTGAACTCCATTCAGAAAAAAAAATGTATTTTTAGTTTTAGCTTATAAAATCAGAAATCTAAAAAGAATTAGAAAGTAAGACGCAGTCTAGTTTGAACACTAACAAAAATATAATTTTAGACTCTTTTAGAAATAAATTTCATTATATTTTATTTAAAGCCAGAAATTTTTTCATTACTGTTAGTTCACATATATAAAATTTTCCTAAAATTCTGGAAAAAAAAAAGCATTTAAAATCCAGACCTTCCTCAGTGATATTTAAAAATGCTTGTTAAAGTAAAAAATATACTTTAAACATCATCACAATTTACTAAAACTTATAAAAGCATGCATATTTTTTACTTATTTATAGGTTCTTTTGTTGAACAAAAACATGTTATGTTACCTAAATATGTGATCTTTTTCTTTATCAGAATCCATTGTCAAGAGTTTACAAATAGTCTCTTCTTTAGTTAGATGTTGAAGCTTTCCCTCCAATGGATTTAAAGTTAAAGAAAGAAAACTGAAGATCTGCAAAAAGTTAACAAGCCATTCACATATATTTAACATTATTATATACTATCACTTACACTTAGAATCTAACTTTGTAGTAATTCAGGGTTATGTCACTCAGAGCACAAAATCGAATTTCTTTAAAAAACAATTTTTGACACAAAATAATCTTCAATGTTCATAAATTTCTTAATATGTCAAGTTCAGTGTCATCTATCTTAATTTAATAATGCAGTAAACTGATTAGAAGTTTTTAAATTTTCAAAGCTTAGAAGAAAAATGGTAGATTTCTTTTTGAAGTGTCACAGGGCATCAGAAACTAGTAATTACTAGAATAATTGTGGAAATGCAGATTTGAGTCAGAAAATCAGAGGCATGTTTATTAGATTGCTTAAAAAAACAGAGAAAGTTATTTTCCATGCAATAAAAGTGGCATGGCCTGATTATTATGATGGAACTTCTGGAATGTTACATGCTTTCAAATTCAGAAACTCAGATGTAGAAGCTCTTGAACTATATAGATGTTAGTTTTACAGTTGTACTGTATTTGATCCTTCTTAAAAATTATAGGCCTTTGGCAAAAGCTTTAATATTCAGACCAAAAGTGTATATCAATAAAGTGATTTAATGTATGACAAATATTTATTATTGACTTTAATATGTGAGTAACAGTAGACCATCTACCCAAGTATGTTATCACTTTATTATGTACCTTGTCACATGTATAGAAGTAAATGTGGCTGAAAGGATTTAATTTTTAAAATGTCTAATATGTATTAATTAAAATTAAAAAGCAACATTTTAATTACATGTTCAAATTTTGAACTAGCTTTTACTAGAACTAGCTTTTACTAGCTTTCTTAAAACACTAATTAACTTTTAAAAGTCTGGACCAGTTTGAATTGTTAAATGGTCCATTACAATTTTATTTCTAGAGCCAGAATAAGACTTTATTATTTCTTTATATAACTTTTAAATTACATTATAAATGCCTCTTATTTAGTAAAAGTGAATAATCTAGTAAAATAAAGTTTTCATTACCTGGCCAAAGGAAAATTACGTATTGAAACATTTAATAATAGCCAGATACACTATTATGACAGTGTTAAGTTCTAACAAAATAATACAAAAGTTTTGAAATGATAATGTAACATGCCATAGAATATATAGGATACCTCTAGATGTTTATTTCTTTTTGCAATCTCACTTGGTGTCTTTCCATCTTTGGTCTGTAGCATTTTATTAGCTCCAAGTTCAAGCAACTTCAAAACTACATTTTTATGACCCTGCCGTGCTGCCCATGTTAAAGCCTGTAAGTGGGGGGAAAAGAAGATTGTTTAAAGAGAGGGAGTGTATATGGGACAGAAAGGAAAACTTTTCAGCAGTATTTATGGCACAATAAAAAAGTGAACATGGTTAATTAACAGAATGATGCAATCTCTTCATTTTATAATATAATGTAAACATATTTCCCAGTTGGAATTACAAAGCAGACTGCCAGTGCTCACTGATTTTATAAAGCCAAATAATGTTTTACATAGTCAAATGATGTTATAGGATGAAATAATTTATCTGCCAATCACTGAACTATTTTATGTAAAAACGAATTCTATGTGTATTCTAGAACCCAGGGTTTACTGTATGTTACAGCTTGTGTCAAGGGTGAGGACAGAAAGAGTCAGATGATTCCTTTTTTCCCCTGCTTCAGCGGTTTTCTTCACCAAACAGCAATTATGTCCTAGTCCCTCTATAATTTTTACTTCTTAAAAACTTTCTTGTGGACTACTGATAATGACAAGATACCAATGTCTTAGAAATGAAAATAAACACTGTATAATCAATTCTTACAGTATAACCATTCTCATCCTGGGTATTAACTTCTGCTCCATGAGCAACAAGGAGAGCAACAACCTGAGGGTGACCATCTCGTGCAGCATACATGATTGGAGTCATAAGTCTCCTGAAGAGGAAGAAGAAAAGACATCTGTGTTAATGCTGTCATTAACAGCTACTCAATTTCATGAATTTTACTATACCCAATACCAAAATATTGTTTTGAAAGCAAAGCAAATGAAAGCTTTTAATCAGGTGATTTAGAAATCCAATTTCTCAGCAAATAAATGTGAAGATGACACTTTCAAAGTACTGGATGCTTACACAGCACCCCCTAGTGAAGACATGTGTTTAAAAAAAATCACTAAATAAGCCATACTTTCTAATATGAGGTTTCATTAATTTACATATTCAAGTAGAAAAACAGCAGAATACCCACTATACTTATTCTGGGAATACAATGATGAATAACACAAAGTCCCTGTCCGCTCAGCATTGCTGATACTTAATAAATCCATGTTATATTTTGTTTATTACATTTAATAAAAATAAAAGTTTAAAACTTTCTGTTATTTCTTAGTGTAGTCTATTATGATTCTACTTTAGTTTAAGGCTGAAAGAATTTTACCCTGACTTGAATGAAGGCTTAGTCTAATTAAGAAAGATTAGTTTAATATTTAGCCACTCTCTGGAGACTATTTTCTGGGAGACCACTGTGGCTTCCCTCCCATGTATCATTTCTCGAAATAGAGTCTCAACCCCTCTCCTCCTGGAAGTTAGCTTCTGGTTCTATTACAAAGGATACCAGAATGATTCTATCAGTTCTCCTTTGGCTGAACTTAGTATCATGTTCTGTTTTAAAGGAGGTCTGGGATTCTGGGCTCAATCTTCCTGAGTTGCCTGAAATATCTGATTTATATGCAAAGAACTTCACAAAAGTACAAATTAAGTAACTTCTGAATTCTGTTTTAATCTCAATAAGGAAGTTCACCTTGGTTACTCACATTACATACATGACCTGCAAACAAGAATATTTCTCTATAAGGTTTGTTAACATCAGGTATATACTGAATCCAATCACGTCACACTAATGTCTTTAGCAGAAAAAGATTCACACACTTCTTTATTTCCTAGTATATTACAATTTCAATGTTTTACTGAAAATTATACACTAAGTAGCTGTCAAGAGTTGCCTCTTTAATCTTGAATATCTCCTCTATAGTGGCTTCTTTAGAAAGACAATCTTTACAAAGTAAACAGTGAACTGCCTGGATAACTTAAGCAAACATGGAAAATACATACAATAGAACATCATTTGAGTCAACTACTTATTCAAATTCTCCACTAAGTCAAAATTAAACCCCTTGATGCCTTTTCTTTATCCCACCTTCCCTGTAAAAGCCCAAATCTGCTCCTTTCAACCTCCCCTACTTTACAAAGATACCACTGACCACATAACTCAGGCTAAGACTAAGCATCATTTATGACTCTTCTCCATGACTCCATTTATGACTCTTGTATATGGAGCCATACACACAAGTCATCAGCTGGGCCCACTTGCTCTTTCTTCACAATATGTTCTGAATCTAACCACTTCACACCACCTTGTTAGCCACTGTAAGTAGTCATCATCCGTCTCTGACCTTTAGTATTACAATAGCCTCATAACTGCTCTCCATGCTCCTCCTCTTGCCCACTCAGAGTTTATTCTCTTTGAAAATGCCAAGTTCTTCCGCTTCCAGATACTATGCAAGGGCTGTTTCCTCTACTTTTTCCTAGACCTTCATATTGCATACTCCTTCACCTTACTCAGATCTTCATTAAGAAGAGAAAAATCAATAAAACTAACAAGCATATAACCAAACTGAGTAAGATAAAAAAAAAAAAAAGACACAAATTACCAGTATCATGAATAAGAGAGGTGACATCAATACAGATTCTCCAATTTAAAAGCATAAGAGAATATTATGAACATTCCTGCCAATAGACAACTTAGATGAAATGGACAAATTTCTCAAAAGATTCAAACTACCAACACATACTCAAAAAAAAAAAGAACCTGTATAGTCCTATATTTATAAAAAAATTAAATCAGTAAATAAAAACTTCCCACAAAGAAAACAGTAGGCCCAGATGACTTCACTAAATAATCTGAATTCCACCAAACGGTTAATGAAAAAAAACTATACCAATTTCTACTCAAACTCTTTCAGTAAACTGAAACAGCATCCTTCCCAATTTGTTCTATTAGCATGAATTACTCTAATAACAAAAACAAGAGAGAAACACTGTAGGGAAAGAATACAATAGACCAATAATCTTCATTGAACATAGATGTAAAAATTCTCAACAAATTTTGACAAATAGAATCTAAAAATACATAAAAAGGATAATACATCATAACGAAGTACAATTATCCTGGGAATGCAAGATGAGTTTGACATTTGAATAAAAAAAAAGGAAGAAAAAGCACAAGATTATCTCAATAAGTACAGAATGAATATTTTATAAAACCCAACATCTAATAAAATTCTTAGCAATGTAAAACTAGAAAAGAACTCCCTCAACTGGAAAACTTTATAGCTAACATCATACTTAATGGTGAAACAGTGAATACTTTCCTCCTAAGATCAGAAACAAGACAAAGATGTCTGCTCTCATTGCTTCTATTCAACATTGTATTTCAAGTTCTAGCCAGTGCAATAAAACAAGTAAAAACACACATCTAGGTAGAAAAACAAGTAAAATTGTCTCTATTAACAGATAACACTATGTAGAAAAACCCAATGGGATCTACAAAAAAAGGTACTAGAACTAATAAATGAATTAGCAAGGTTGCAGGATACAAGATCTAATGGAATGCACACATTAGTTACAATTATTATTTCAACTTGCTGAACTCATGATAAGCCATCCTGTATGAATTAAAATCAACAGGGCAGAGTCAGTTTTTTCTAATTTCTAAAAGTCTAGTTAATATAGTTCAACCCCTATAAAAAACAACTCATATGTAAACACCAATTTTAAAACACAGAATCCTCAAAATTTTGTAACCTCAGCATTGACCATTAATTTGGATAAACGAAATCATTATGCAGGGCTAGGCAGTTACCTCATTTCCTGCTCAAGACAACCTTATGAAGTAGAAATTATTTTCACTTTAAATATGAGAAAACATAGGTTTGGAAATAAGTAATTTTGCTGAAAGATCACTGTTGGTGTGTTATTAAAGTACGATTTGTGTATTATTCCCCCTCTAAAATCTCCTGAAAGTTACTTTTTATAATCTATCCCGATAAAGAGAAATCTAAAGTTCTCTTTCTCTAAATTTTTATGTATTTATAAAATATGCGATAAATTTCATAACTCAATCCACAAAATGGCAAAACTGGAAACCTAAATAATCTGAAGGAAGTGACACTCTGTGGCAGAGTATCTGAGAAGGTCCTGTTTGTTTGAACTGTATTACTGAAAACTCTAAGTGAAATTTCTGATTTTGTATTGAAATTTGTTCTGAAATTGTACAAAAAACTGCAGTCATCTGAAATATCAATTTCTCTTAGAATCTTGGAAACCAGAGATTGTAATTTTTGGTCAGTTCACATGGACATAAATTTCTTCTTAGAGATGTTTACTTCCTCCCAGATAAGAAAAGTACTGGATCAGCATAGTTTGCTTATGAAGCTTCAGATTACTAATGAAAAATGTGTTACAAAAATGTTGCACTGGTTTCTTGTAAGAAAAGGTGAATTTGGGGGGATCCCTGGGTGGCTCAGTGGTTTGGCGCCTGCCTTTGGCCCAGGGCGCAATCCTGGAGTCCCGGGATCGAGTCCCACGTCGGGCTCCTTGCATGGAGCCTGCTTCTCCCTCTGCCTGTGTCTCTGCCTGCCTCTCTCTCTATGTCTATCATAAATAAATAAATCTTTAAAAAAAAAAAAAAAGGTGAATTTACCGAATGGAATAGCAAAATTACAAGAAGTCTACATTACACCCAGAAGGTTTATTATTCGGCTTCTAGAGAGTTTATTAAAGTTATTGATACCACCAATAATGTTGCATGACAATTTTGAGAGGGGAGAGAACAATTCTTTCAGTGGTTTTACATCTACAGAAATTTGTAACATCTGTAGTTTCCTGCCTGCTACTGATTGCACAAAATTTACATGAATTATTCAATCTTACAAAGTCTGATGAGCAACCTTAAGAACTCTTCAGGGAAATTATAAACTTTATAATTACTGGTCTACTCAGGTGACATGGTAGCAATTTGTGCTACTGATAATTTTACTTTCAGTATTAATTTCCATCTATTTCCTAAGATTTACTGTAAAGAATTCTTTACTTCCAATTCTCTCTTTAAATCATTGCATTTTGTTGTGTCTGTGCCTCTTTGTTCTCTTAGCATTTTGTGCTTAGTTTATCAGTTCAGCAATCAGGCCAAAATGTATTTGTTCATCTATTTTTTTCAACTAGACTGTAAGTTGAGGATAATGACCTTGACCTGTCTCTGTAACCACTCCCTATCCACCCAGAAACTGGTATAATCATGTGTTTGTTTTGTGTCATGCTTACATTTAATACAGGCAGGAGTTTCTCCTTATCTAGTCCATCATTACATGTATATTGACTATATTTTTTAATATATCTATGTCCTTACTCATTTTAGATACATCTGCCTAATGAGAGATTATCTGTTGAAATTTCCTGCTATAATTATATTTTGATCTACATCTCCTTGAATTTAATACATTTCAATTTATGGATTTACTGGCTAGATAGTCTAGTGTGTACAGGTTTATGCTTGTATTTTCATTGATTTTGCCTTTATTGTCATACACAGTTCCTTATTCTATGTACTGTATTTAATATTAGGAATATGTGATGCTGACAATCCTGATTTCTAGGAGTTTGCCTTCACTTGTAAAGGGTCTTTCATACTCCTTTCTCTTCAACTTTTTCTTGCAAATAGCCATTAGCAATCTTTCGTTTTTATAAGCCAACATCTCAGTTGATAAATTCAGTCCATTCTCATTTAGTATAATGACTGATAATTTCATTGACAATATTTTTTTTTGTTGGTTCAATAAAATTGCTATTCACTTTATTTTTCTCCTTGAAAATCTGAGGACTCTGCTTTTCCTTTTTAAAAAAAATGTCATTAAATATTATCATCTTTTTCTGCTCTTACTAAAACACATATGAACTCTCATATGTAAGCAAGATAAGATCTATTTCTCCTAATAAGACTATGGTTTCCTCCACCACCATGCCATAATTCTCCCATCTTCTACTCAAAGGGGTAAGATCTTTTGAATACTCTTAGGTTGTTCCCAACTCTTTATGAACCATAGCTCTTAGATTTTGTTGGCATAATTTAGTACGTATTAGACTTTTACTTAAAGTTTCTCTTTTCTGTTTCCAGAATCTTTATTTAGCACTCATACTTCACATTCCCAGACAGTCTAATATTATCCATTAAATACACATATATCCAGGTTCATCTCTCTTTACTCCTCCTCCTTGTTTTCATCCTCTGCCTTCATGAGGTCTCTGTTCTGGTTGTTTGAGATTAGTCTTTGCTCAAGTATTCTCCCTCTGGTGGGGCACTCAGGTAATGTACTTTCTGAGTTCCTGCATATCCTTGAACATCTTTCTTTCACCCTATCAGGCATATGATAGCTTGGCTAAGAATAAGATTTTTAGGCTGCAGGCCTTTATCTAAGAGAATATGTGTTTTCATTTTTTTCTATCTTGAGCTGTGCCCATGAGAAGTCTGATGCTACTCTGACCTTTTTTCTTCCTCTTGTTAAAAACTTAATTCTGTCTGCCTGGATTCTTGTAAAAATTTCCTCTTGGTTTTTTAGAGTTTATAGATTTTAGCCAGAATGTATGTCTGAGCGTACCTTTTCTTATCAATCCAAACTAAAACTCAGGAACTTTTCCAATATGTAGTCTTTCTTTCAATATGCAGTCTTCAGAGTTGTCAACTCAGGAACCATTTCTTTTTTTCTAGAATGTGTGGTTTTTTGTTTGTTTGTTTGTTTTTTTAGAATGTGTTTATTATCAATCTTCCATTTGTTCCCTTTTCTTCCCTGAATTTTGAGTTCAAATATCCCATTTTTTTTAAGTTCCAAGAGATCTTTTTTCATGCTGCACTTAGATCTCCTTATATGCTCTTAATTTTTTTTTATGCTCTTAATTTTTAATTCGGGTATTCACTATTCTGTCAGCAATTTTACTGTACTTAGGCAAGTATTTTAATTGCCAATCCTTTCTGTAGTTGCTGTGAAGTTTTTTCCATTGCCTCTTCAAAACTCAGATCTTAGTTGTTAGAATATTCTTTTTATTTAATTTTTTCATCATGATAAGTATATTCTTTAATCCCTTTCACCCATCTTCCCCCACCTCCCTTCTTATAACCATTAGTTTGTTCTCTATAGTTAAGAGTCTGTTTCTTGGTTTGTCTCTTTCTTGTTTTTTCCCCTTGGCTCATTTGTTTCCCAAATTCCATGTGAGTGAAATCATATGCTATTTTTCTTTCTCTTATTTTACTTAGCATTATACTCTCTAGCTCCATCCATATTGCTGAAAATGGCAAGATTTCATCCTTTTTATGGGTGAATAGCATTCCATTGTGTGTGTGTATACACCACCTCTTCCTTTATCCATTCATCTATTAATGGACCCTTGGGCTGCTTCCACGGTTGGCTATTATAAATAATGCTTCAATAAACATAGGGATAAAAATTTGAAAAACATAGGGATGCCTGTATCCCTTTGAATTAGTGATTTTGTATTTTGGGGGGCAAAGACGCAGTACTGTGATTTCTGGATTGTAAGGTAGTTCTACGATCTTTTTTGAGGAAGCTTCCATACTGTTTTCCACAGAGGCTGCACCAGTTTATATTCCCACCAACAGGGCAAGAGGGTTCCTTTTTCTCCATATCCTCATGAACATTTGTTGTTTCTTGGATTTTTTATTTTAGCAATTCTGACAGGTGTGAAGTGATACGTTACTGTAGTTTATTTGCATTGATGAATAATGTTGAGCATCTTTTTATGTCTATTGGCCATCTGGATGTCTTCTTTGAAGAAATGTCTGTTCATGTCTTCTACCATTTTTTAAATTTGTTTTTTGGGTGTTGAGTTGTGTAAGTTCTTTATTGATTCTGGATAATAATCCTTTATCAGATATGTCATTTGCACATATTTCCTCCCATTCTCTAGGTGACTTTTGGTTTTGTTGTTTCCTTAACTGTGCAAAACCTTTTTATTTTGATGTAGTCCCAATAGTTTATTTTTGGTTTTATTTTCCTTGTCTTGTCTCAAGAGATGTATATAGAAAAATGTTGCTATGGCCAATGCCAGAGAAATTACTGTCTGGGCTCTCTTCTAGGATTTTTATGGTTTCTTTTTTTTTTTTTTTTAATTTAAAAATTTTTAAATTTTTTGGACTTTTATGGTTTCGAGTCTCACATTTAAGTTTTTAATACATTTTGAATTTATTTTTGTGTATGGTGAAAGAAAGTGGTCCAGTTTCATTCTTATGCATGTAGCTGTCCAGTTTTCCCAACGCCATTTGTTGAAGAGATTGTCCTTATCCCAATGGATAGTCATACCTTCTTTGTCAAAGATTAATTGACCATATAATTGGAGGTTTATTTCTGAGTTTCCTGTTCTATTGGTCTCTGTGTCTATTTTTATGCCAGTACCATGTTGTTTAATTACTACTACTCTGTAACTTGGAGTCTGGAATTGTGATACCTCCAGTTTTTCTTTTTAAATATATATTTATTTATATAAGTGATACATATAAACCACTGAAATACTAGAGAAAAAACATTATCAGCATGCAAAATATACACTTAAAAATAAGATAACTGAGGTCAATTGATAGGATTTTGAGATATACTGATAAATCTGGAATATGTACATTTGAAGTAAATATTATAATAAATTTTTAACTTATTTTATCTAGTAATGGTAGAAACTATTTTATTCAATAATACTATTGCAGTGAGCATAATGTGATTGGAACTGTTTTGTCATTCTTAGAATCTGTGTTTAATAATGTGTGATACAGCAATTTGAAGGTCATTCTTGATTTCAAGGGTTTTTTTTCAAGCTTGGCTTTGAAGCTCTCAGCTTCCAAAGATAACTCACAATGGTATATAGATTCAGAATTCTTCCTGTAACTTAACTATTAAATTTCCATTTTCCTTGCTGTCAATAGGTTATCTTGAAAATTATTTTGGAGTTGACAAAGGAACTACCTTAACAATTTTAACACATTGTTTAAGTGATTTTTTTTAAAGACTACTGATAGTCTTCATTTGGAATGTTTTAAAAATAGAGAATACTCTTCACAAGTTTTTATATGTACTTATATAATTTTTATAGGTAATACACATTATATTTTACCACAAAATTGAAGTGACAAAACATTTTCTAAAATGAATTTTAAAAATTCTAATGTCTTTATAAATATTATCTTGAAGGTCACATAAGAATGTGTTCCCCAGTCCCACTCCATATGTGTCTTTGATGACATATAAATGTTGGCCAGTTACCATTATAGAAAAAGCGAATTTGGAACATTTTTTTGTAAAACAAACAAACAAGAAAAACCCCAAAACAGAACGAAAAACAAATTAATTCTTATATTCCCTTGCTTACCACTCCCTTATTTGTTAGGGATGGATAATTTTTTAAATATATCATTTATACAAGTAAATGAAAATGCACATGTATAATTTTAAAATAGTAAAATGTATAAACCCATATGGCCACTAGAAGCTCCTTATCTACTCCTTTACTAGCCCTCTTTCAATGCCATTCTTCAATGCCATAACTCCCACCAGTTCAATGCCATAACTCCCACCAGTTAACCATCACGCTGAATTCACTTGCTTTTCTCACAAATTATTTATTTTTACATTCTCATGGGCACTTGGTCTCTTATGGTTTGTCTCCCTCTCTGATTTCATCTTATTTATTTTTTCCTCTCTTCCCCTATGATCCTGGGTTCTGTTTCTTAAATTCCACAAATGAGACCATGATAATTATCTTTTTCTGATTATTTCGCTTAGCATAATACTTTCTAGTTCCATCCACGTTGTTGCAAATGGCAAGATTTTTTTTTTTTTTGATGGTTGAGTAGTGTTCCATTGTGTATATATACCACTTCTTTATTCATTCATCTGTTGATGGACATCTGGGCTCTTTCCATAGTTTGGCTATTGTAGACATTGCTGCTATAAACACTGGGGTGCAGGTGCCCCGTCAGATCACTACATTTGTATCTTTGGGGTAAATACTCAGTAGTACAATTGCTAACTTGTAGGGTAGCTCTATTTTCAATTTTATGAGAAACCTATATGCTGTTTTCCAGAGCGACTGCACTAGCTTGCATTCTCACCAACAATGTAGGAAGGTTCCCCTTTCTCTGAATCCTTGCCAAAATCAGTCATTTCCTGTCTTGTTAATTTTCACCATTCTGACTGGTGTGAGGTGTTTTAATCTCTATTTCCCTGATGCCGAGTGATGTGAAACACTTTCATGTTTCTGTTGGCCATTTGTACATCTTCTTTGGAGAAATGTCTGTTCATGTCTTTTGCCCACTTCTTGATTGGATTATTTGTTCTTTGGGTGTTGAGTTTGATAAGGTCTTTATAGATTTTGGATCCTAGCCCTTTATTTCATTTGTCATTTGCAAGTATCTTCTCCTATCCTGTTGGTTGTGTTTTGGTTTTGTCAACTGTTTCTTTAGCTGTGCAAAAGCTTTTTATCTTGATGAAGCCTCAGTAATTAATTTTTGCCTTTGTTTCCATTGCCTTTGGAGACACGTCTAGCAAGAAGCTGCTGCAACCAAGGTCGTAGAAGTTGCTGCCTGTGTTCTCTTCCAGGATTTTGATGGATTCTTATCTCATATTTTGAGACATACATTCGTTTTGAGTCTATTTTTGTGTATAAGGAAATGGTCCAGTTTCATTCTTCTGCATGGCTGTCCAATTCTCCCACTACCATTTGTCGAAGAGACTTTTTTCCATTGACTATTCTTTCCTGCTTTGTTGAAGTTTAGCTGACCATAGAGATCAGGGTCCATTTCTGGGTTGTCAATTCTGTTCCATAGATCTTATAGTCTGTTTTTGTGCCAGCATCATACTATCTTGATAATTACAGCTTTGTAATAGAGCTGAAGTCCAGAATTGTGATGCTGTGAGTTTTGTTTTTCTTTCTCAAGATTGCTCTGGCTATTTAGGATCTTTTGTGGTTCCATACTAATTTTAGGACTGTTTGTTCTAGTTCTGTGAAAAATGCTATTGGTATTTTGACAGGGATTGCATTAAATATGTAGATTATTTTGGGTAGTATAGACATTTTAACAATATTTGTTCTTGCAATAGACGAGCATGGAATGTCTTTCCATATCTTTGCATTGTCTTGAATTTCATCAGTGCTTTATACTTTTTAGAGTCACCTCTTTTAAGTCTGTTCCTAAAATTTTATTGCTTTTGGTGCAACTGTAAATGGGATTTTTAAAATTTCGCTTTCTGCTGCTTATTAGTGTATACAGGATTTCTGTACTCTGATTTTTTATTCTGCAGCTTTACTGAATTCATTTATCAGTTCTTTTTAAGGATTTTATTTTTTATTTATTCATGAGAGATAGAGAGAGAGAGAGAGAGAGAGAGAGAGAGAGAGAGGCAGAGACACAGGCAGAGGGAAAAGCAGGCTCCATGCAGGGAGCCTGACATGGGACTCTATCCCAGGTCTCCAAGATCACGCCCTGGGCCAAAGGTGGGTGCTAAACCACTAAGCCACCCGGGCTGCCCTCATTTATCAGTTCTAATAGTTTTTTTGGTGGAGTCTTTAGGGTTTTTTTATATATATCATATAATCTACAAATAGTTAAAGGTTTATTTCTTCCTTACCAATTGGGACTATTCTTAATGGCAGAAATCCTTACAGATTTTGAAAATGAAAAATTTTTTTGTGCAGTGGGTCCATATTTTAAGAGCAGGCTATCGGCTCCTTCCAGAAGTACCTGGAGCATTCTTCCTGCTTTCTTATCTTCCCAAATTGTCCCAACCTCTCCAACAGAGCCAACTCAGCTCACTTGTTTAGCTCCAAGTCTTTAGGAGTTTGGAAACCTAAGATATTTGTGCAAAATTAGCTTCATCTCAGGTCCATAAATCTCCTAATGTTAAGCTTTTATGCTATTAGCTGTTCTCCATCTGGACTTATCCCTGATTTTCCCACCATTTTATAGCAATAGGAACAAGAACCTGAAACCTCATCAGCACCAAGCTGCCTTAAGGTCTCAGGAGTCAGAAATTCAAAGAAAGGCAAGTAGCTCAGAGTTGAGAACAAAGAGGAAGAGAATGTTCTGTGGCAATTTCCTAAATATCCTTGTGTCATGTATATAAGGACTTTTGCCAATCCAAAATATACTCATCCACATTTTCATTTGTTATGTTTTATTCAGTATTGGTGTCGCTTTATATTTTTTAATATCTAAATATCTTGAGGCATATGAAATAATTTTGGTGAGGTTCAAACCCAGTACTTTTTATTCCTACAAATAGCTATGCAAATCCCCAGCACCAAAATGATGATCTAGTTTCTTCCTCTAGTTTGAAATGCCATATTAATCATATATGGTAATTTCATATACTCTTGAATTTGCTTAGATTTTCTTTTCTGTTTTACATCTAGGGATCGGCAACAGACAGCTTTCCATTAATTCCACACTTAGTTAATTGTGACTTATTTTTAATATAAGGCTAATTCTATGCCATTACTCTTTAACAAGATGTATAAATTTTCAAAAATTACTTAATTCAGGGGTGCTCAGTTGGTTAAGTGCCTGACTCTTGATTTTGGCTCAGGCCATGATTTCAGGGTTGAGATGGAGCCTGCTTAAGATTCTCTTTCCCTCACTCTCTGTTCCTCTCCCTACTCTCTCTCTCAAAAAAAAAAAATTTACTTAATTTATACATATGCACTTTTTCCTGAGAATACTAAGATAATCACTGATATGAGTTGGCTATCTTCCCAGATCTTAGCAAAGAAAAATTATAAATTTTACATGTATGAACATATGCAGAAAAATAGCATTTTTAAACATAAATATCATGCAGTTCATGCAATGCTTTGAATTACCAATAAATGAATTTAAGATTCTTACTTTCCCCCTGAGTATTGCTTTGTCCCAATCATAAAAGTTTTGATATCAAGGCTTCAACTGTTCAGACCTGTTTTATCACTTCTATTTTGATTTCTTTTTTAATCTACGAATTATTACAATGAATAATTTTAAGTACCCAATTTTATGCACTGAAGAGGCTTTTGGTTGTAAAATTCTAAATTCATTACACTGTGGTTAGTGAAAGTATTCTACAAGAGATCACTCTTTTTTCTAAAAGGTTTTATTTGTTTATTCATTAAAGACAGACACAGGCAGAGACACAGGCAGAGGGAGAAGCAGACTCCTCACAGGAGACTGATACAGGACTTGATCCCAGGACCCCAGGATCATGTTCTGAGCCAAAGGTAGATGCTCAACAGCTGAGCCACCCAGACGTCCCAAGAGATAACTTTCTTAAAAGGAATTTATTAAGGCTTCTTTTATGGCCTAGAAAATCACCATATTTTAAAAGCAATCCATGTATATTTAGAAAGAATCTATATGTATAAATTATGTTAGAATTCTAGGTAAGTATCGATTAGATATATACTAACATGTTTTTTTATATTTCCTATATCTAACTTTCTTGCTTATATCTTTATTTTTGTCTAATCTGTTTATTAAAAACTTCAAATGTGATTATAGATTTTGTTATTTTAAAAAATTCTAGTAGTTTCATTTTACAAATTTGAAAGCCACACATTGAAACTATCTTGTTAAATTTTTGCTTTTTACCCCAGAGGTCTTTTTTGTCTTGGTATCTACCAGGTATAAATATTTGCTAAATGAGTATTTTTGGCCATTTTATTTTCAACCATTAGGTATTATTTTGTCATTCTCACTGGATTTTGGTTTCAGCCAATGTGAGAGTTACAGTATTTTAGTCACTGAGTTTTACCTATTATATTATTTTTCTGTCAATAAGGTTGGACTTATTTCTGACATTATTCTTTTTATTTACCATGTCTCCTCTCCAGTCTTATTAGACTGATCAAATTCTATTTGTTCTATCCACCTCTCACCCCTTGATCTGAAAGTTTACAATATCCTTACTTTAGTACTTACTTTTAATTCCTTCTCACCTTCTTCCCAACACTCTTCATCTTACCATTTAACAAAGACAAAAGTGAATCAATAACTGTGGTCTCATCTGAAGAGAGAAGTTTTCTTTTATTCTGTTTCATTTTCCCCTCAGCCACCCAAATTCCAAAACTGTTGGCATGGAAATTTAGTGTAACCTGTCATTTTATTATAAATGCTCTTTTTTTAAAGATTATTTATTTATTTATTCATGATAGTCACAGAGAGGAGAGAGAGGCAGAGACACATGCAGAGGGAGAAGCAGGTTCCACACCGGGAGCCCGACGCGGGATTTGATCCTGGGACTCCAGGATCGCGCCCTGGACCAAAGGACCAAAGGCTAAACCGTTAAGCCACCCAGGGATCCTGCTTAAGATTCTAAATACTCTTTTCTTTTAAACAGCTCGTAGTTATTTAGGGGATCCCTGGCTGCCTCAGCGGTTTAGCGCCTGCCTTTGGCCTGGGGTGTGATCCTGGAGTCCCGGGATCGAGTCCCACGTCGGGCTCCTGGCGTGGAGCCTGCTTCTCCCTCCTCCTGTGTCTCTGCCTCTCTCTCTCTATCATAAATAAATAAATAAATCTTAAAAAAAATAAACAGCTCGTAGTTATTTAGATTTACCATGTTTATTAATTTATTTGTCCAACATTATTTCTTGCATCACATTATTTCTTCTGGCTTTTCTTTTTTCCCCACACTTAGTTAACTGTGATTTATTTTTAATTGTGATAACTTTTTAGATGTTATTTTTAAGAGTCAGAATAATAGTCGTTCTTGGCCAGGAACAGTTTCCTATGATATATGTGGAGGCATTTTAGTTTACCAAAATAACTGGAGGGAGTTATTGGTATTTAATGGGCAAGGGCCAGGGATGCTAAATATTCTGCAATAATCAATAAAACCTCACTCAAAATGTCAACTATGCCTGTATTGAAATAACTAAGTTTTCATATGCATGAAAATGCCTTTATTTTTCTTTCACTCTTGAAAGATTGAATAGCTAAATATAGAATTATTGGTTCAGGGGATCCCTGGGGGGCTAAGCGGTTTAGTGCCTGCCTTCGGCCTGGGGTGTGATCCTAGAGTCCTGGGATCGAGTCCTATGTTGGATTCCCCGTATGGAGCCTGCTTCTACTTCTGCCTGTGTCTCTGTGTCTCCCTCTGCCCCCCATCCCGTCTCTCATAAATAAATAAATAAACACACAAACAAATAAAATCTTTAAAAAGAAGAATTACAGGTTCAAAGTTTTTTTTTTTTTTTTTTTACAGGTTCAAAGTTTATTCCTCAGATCATTTATCTTCTTCTGCATATAGTTGTTATTAAGAAACCTAATACTGAATGGTCATTGCCTTTTCTACAGGTAAATTTTAGGGTTTTTGCCTCTATTCTTGATATTCTGAAGTTCATTGTGATGTGTCCATATATTTTAATTTTTAATTAAAAATGTTATAAATATTTATTTGTGTAGATGTATAAATCTTGCTTTCAAAGATCTTTCAATCCCAAGGTTTTGTGTTTTCAGTTTGAGAACATTCTCTTATGGCTACTAGTACTTCAAATATAGTCTCTTTAATTTTCTCACTCTGGAAGTCCGATTAGATAGATATTAGAGCTTCGTCAAGGTTCTCTATGTCTCATTTCTTTTTTCCCTTATAACCATGGTGTCATATTCTAGGACATTTCCTTACATCCATCTTCCAGTTCATTAATCAGCAATTCAGCTGAATCCCATCTGCTGTTATTCACATATACTTAGTTTAATATTCAACAAGTTTTCTTTTTTATAATTCATTGTATTTGATAATTTTTTAGTGGAGGCAAATCCTTTTATTGCTCAAAAGAATAAAGTCTTTAATTTTTTTAAAGTCTTTTTTAAATTCTTCTATTTTTTTCCACTTTCTCTAGTCTAAGTTACTCTTTTGTTAAAGAATTTGTTGTCCCTGTTTTATGATGTTTACATTCTCCAGATTTTGATGATTTGTGATTGTGCACCATCTTCTGGCCTGAAAACGCCTCTCAAGCATGAAGACTCAAGCCAACAACCTTGGCCTTGCCTATCAGTACTACAGTTCTTAGGGATTGCCAGAGAGGGTTTCCCATCTGCTTCTTTAATTTAAAAAGTTACTCCTTTGGGTAGCCCGGGTGGCTAGCAGTTTAGTGCCGCCTTCAGCCGGGACCTGATCCTGGAGACCCAGGATCGAGTCCTGCGTTGGGCTCCCTGCACGGGGCCTGCTTCTCCCTCTGCCTGTGTCTCTGCCTCTCTCTCCCCCTCTGTCTCTCATTAATAAATAGAATCATAAAAAAAAAAAAAAAGTTACTCCTTTCCCATTCCAGAGGTAATTCCCTTTCCTGTGTCAAAAAGAACTTTGCTAAAACTTTATGGATATCTAAAATTTGTTGTGGAGAGGCAAGACTTTAGCATTTGTTTACTTTAACATCTTGAAGTCATAAATCTATTTTTCAGAAAATTCCTGGTCTTTTCTTTGGCCACGTTTTTCTTTCAGAATTTGTAGAATCGTTTCATCAAGTTAAAACAAGCCCCTTGGCAATCTGAATGAGATGTTTAATTTTACAGACTAATTCAGATAATAAATGAATGTTTTTAAATGCTGAGTCATCCCAGCCAAGAACATGACACATCTATTTAATTCAATATCCTTTTGTATCACTCAGCATAGTTTTAAACTTTTATTCTTTTGGGTCTTTCATATTTCTTGTACATTCACTTTTAGACATTTATGTTCTTTGCTTTCGACACTGGGATCTATTATCTCATTGTATTCCCAAGCTGGTTGTTATTTGTAAGTTGGAAATCAATTTTATTTGCCTATTAGTATTTAAAAAAATATGTCATTTTATGATTACTATTTCTTTTTTAAAGATCTTATTTATTTATTCATGAGAGACACACACAGAGAGAGAGAGAGAGAGAGGCAGAGACAGGCAGAGGGAGAAGCAGGCTCCATGCCGGGAGCCTGACACGGAACTCGATCCCAGGACTCCAGCATCATGTCCTGGGCCAAAGGCAGGCGCTAAACCGCTGAGCCACCCAGGGACCCCCTGATCATTATTTCTAACAGTTTCTGGATTGATAATCTTGGGGTTTACCAGCATATATTCATATAATCTAAAATATTAGAACTTTATCCCCTCTTTCCTAAGAAAAAAGGCCTAATCAAAGGTAGTATAGTTCAATGGTTTAAAACATGATTTGGCAAAATTTTTCTGTCACGAGTAAATATTTTAGATTTATAGGGCATACAAATCTGTGTCACAACTACTCAAATCCACGGTTGTAGCATGAAAACAGACACAGACAATACATAAGTGAATGAGCATGACCCTGCTCCAGTCAATTTTAAAGGTTTGCAAACTCTTGGTTTAGAGCCGAAGTTGTATACTTATAAGTATAAATGTAGTCATTCTGCCTAAGTTCAAATCTAATGTTCAGCATTTATTGGTTGTCTAACCTCAGGAAGTTTCTTAAACTCTTACTGCCTCAGTTTAGGCATGTCTACAACTTTGTAGAGGCATGATAATAGTTTCTACATTTGTGGCACCTATTTGTGATACTACCATAATCTGTGGTAATGACATAATAATCTTCAATAATCAAAATAGTACTAAGCATGAAATAAATGATGTCATTATTAGCTATTTTTATTATTATTTGTATCTCTTGTTTTCTCCTTTTGCATAACTGAATTACCCTACAATTCCTAAAACAATGTTAAGACAAAAAGAGAGCTTATAATAAGCACTTTTGCCATCTTCTTGGCATCAATGCAAATGCCTCTATTGTTGCTCTGTTAAGCATACATGATTTGTTTTGATTTCAGTTATATGTTTATTAAATTAAGGAAATATTCATCTAATCAAATTATACTAAGGCTATAACAATTGGAATTTGATTTGAACTTTTACAAAAACACCATTTTGGCATCTATTATGATGGCAAACCCCCTTTAAAAAAATCCCTTGACTTGTTTATAAAATGCACTTCCCATAAATAAATAAATAAATAAATAAATAAATAAATAAATAAAATGCACTTCCCTAGTATTGACCATGTTTTTTGTAGTTGACATGAATACCATATAATCTCCACATATTATTTAATTTGCTGATAACATTCATTTCCCTGATACTTCATTAAGGATCTGGGATTTTTTAAATTTATATTTCTAATTGAGATTGATTTATAAAGTTTGTTAGATAATTTCTTTTAACTGGGTTTCAGAATCAGTTATGTTTGCTTTATAAAGAAGAACTGAAAGGTTTCTCCTTTTTTGATATACTCTGAACTATTTAAATTGTATTAGTGTAATTTATTTCCTAGAAATTTAAAAGTAGTAACCTGTTCAACTCTCTGAGCCTAGGACTTCTTTTTTTTTTTTTTTTTTAAATTTTTTTTAAATTTTATTTATTTATGATAGTCATACAGAGAGAAAGAGAGAGGCAGAGACACAGGCAGAGGGAGAAGCAGGCTCCATGCGCCGGGAGCCTGATGTGGGATTCGATCCCCGGTCTCCAGGATCGCGCCCTGGGCCAAAGGCAGGCGCCAAACCGCTGCGCCACCCAGGGATCCCGAGCCTAGGACTTCTTTTTTGGATATTCGTTTTCTGACAATTTTTCTTAAAACAGAAATCACAACATAAAAATTAAAAATAACAAAAAATAGCACAAAGGAAAACATACTAGAAATAGCATCTTCAACACATAGAACAATAAAAAGCTAAAAGGTCCAATATACAAAAAGGTCTTATAAATCATTAAGAAACATGTGGGCCACCAAGTAAAAATAATGGCAAAGGTCACAGGCAATTAAAAGACAAAGAAATATAAACACCTAACAAAAATGTGGAAGGCTAATCAATTAAGTATTAAAAACCATGCAAACTAAAATGAAGTATCACTGTTTACACATCAGATTGGAGAATTTAGAACATCAAAAAAAGCCAGTGATATCACAGCATAGGTCTCAAATAGTGAGGGAGGCAGTAACAGGTAAAACAAATTTTTCGGAAGACAGTTTAGCAGTACCTATCTCAACTCTAAATAAACATATCTGAGTCAGTAACTCTACTTTAGGAATATGTTCCATGGAAAACCTACTCATGTTTCCAAAGATGTTCACCATAGCATTTTTGTAATACTAAAAAACTGAAAGCAGTCTAGCTGTTTTTCAGTAAAATATTAGGTTAAGCAATGATAACACATTCATACAGTGGAATATTATGCATCCATTATAAAGAGAACTATAATAATACATACTGGCAGTGTAGTGTCTGAAAAACACGGATCAGTTAAAAAAGCAATTGCAATACAGTATATAGCATTTAACCCCATTTAAAAATAAAGGAAAACAGAAGAAAAATGCTAACACGTGGAATAAATTCATATATAACATGAATATATAACATATATAGCATATATAACAACCTGTTATGGATTAGGAAAAAAAAGACTTCTCACTTTATAAATTACATATTAAAAAATAAAACAGGAACCTTCTGTGATCAGAATTTTATTTTTTTAAAGATTTTATTTATTTATTCATGAGAGACACAAAGAGAGAGGCAGAGACACAGGCAGAGGGAGTAGCAGGCTCCATGCAGGGAGCCTGATGTGGGACTCGATCCCCAGTCTCCAGGATCAGGCCCTAGGCCAAAGGTGGCACTAAACTACTGAGCCACCTGGGCTGCCCTATGATCAGAATTTTATTTTATTTTATTATTTTATTTTATTTTTAAAGATTTATTTATTTATGATACAGAGGAGAGAGAGAGAGAGAGAGAGAGAGGAAGAGGGAGAGGGAGGGAGGTGGGGGGCAGAGACACAGGCAGAGGGAGAGGCAGGCTCCATGCCGGGAGCCCGATGCGGGACTCGACCCCAGGACTCCAGATCGTGCCCTGGGCCAAAGGCAGGCGCTAAACCGCTGAGCCACCCAGGGATCCCCATGATCAGAATTTTAAATAAAAATACATTTTGATAACTATCCTGAGGTACAATGGAACTAATGCTCTTCAAATTCAGGCAAAATTACTTGCTATTTTCAATCCTGAACATACTCCATGGCTCTGGCAAGAGCAACTGCCTTTTAACTGGATTTCCTGACTCCAACCGATCCTCAACCTAATATCAGAATAACTTTTATAAAATACTAACACATTCCTTGTTCCTAAAATTGTTTCATAGCTTTCAGATAAAATTCATATTTTCTAGCATGAATTACACAGATTATTATCTAGCCACGGCCAAATGACTCATTTTCTACTCTAATACTATATGATCTGGTTATATAACTTACAATTGCCTGAATAAAATATGCTCACTTACTCTCCTCTGTCTGCAGAGGGTGAATATTCTCTTCTATCATCTTCATTTTACTAATTACTACTTATTTTTCAAGTCTCAATTCTTGAAAATTCCTGCAGGCCCTCCCCTCCCCACAGCTGGCACACAGGGACCATGGCCACTTGACAAGAATGTTTCACTTGACATCTTCCTTCATCTCTGTTAAATTCTCCCCTAATTTCTATTTCTAGAGAGACCCTCTACTACCTCTGGCCCTAATACCTTGTAAATGTCTATAGTCTTATAATGTCTTCTACTATTTTGTCAAATTCTTGAGGCAGGAAACGAATCTGTTACCTTATATCTCCTAGTGCTTAGCATATACTGTTTAACTAAACCCAGTTGAATATACTAGTGATATTATTTTTCCCTTCATCTACCAAAGTTCCTCAAAAAATTAATTTTACCTTTATTATATTACCCATAATTACAATTTTTTTCTAGATGATACAAAGCCTTTTATTTATCTTTTAATTATTTCATTTCAATAAAACTTCCACTAGAGGGCATACAAGGAAAAGTAGAAACAAAACTTTCAATCTGAGGAAAAAAAATGAACCCTCATAATGATAAATTTATTACTTCTCTGTACCAAGGGCAAAATGGTTGGTGAGTCTGCATGTCACACTTTTATCGTATAGTTCAGTATTATCTACTGTTTTTACTCTGCTTTAAAAAACAATCAAATTTTAGCTGGTGAGATTAATGAAATAATTATGAAAAAGAAGACTCTGACAATGATAAAATTCTATGAATTGGACATCCATTTCCAGCTATCAGAATAGTTTTATTATATTAACCTTCCCACTAACAAAGGCTGTAAAAGCTAACACAATACAAAATATGTTTGAAGGCTTTGTAGAAAACTAATGCAGCCAGAATATGAGAAGCCAGTATCTTGGGGAGAAAAGAGGCATTTATTGAACTGAGTACTAAATGCTCTATCACTTTTTCTCTTGAGGCATTTACCAATTCCTGGGTAGCATAAGCAGAAAGTTGTACCTCTAGACCTTCTTGTGGAGGATAAAGACAAAAATTGGAGTTCAAGGGTACCAACCAAACACTTTAAGGATTAAGAGTCCAGAAAAAAGGGAATAGCAGAAAGTAAAAGGAACCATGCAGAGAAGTGATCTGCTGGTCTTTTATTTTCAGGGCATATACAGATTCCTAAGATACATAAAATATGTATGGAGAGGTAAGAGGAAGACCATAAAACAGCTGCTAAGAGACTGAAAAGAATAGCTTTTAGCATTCCCATAAAACTGAGGAGACAAAATTTATCATTCATGATCCTTAAAAGGTAAGTGGCTTAGGTAAAATCCCAACTTTGAGTTGAGATCGCTGAAGGGCTATAAGGGAAATACAGATGAATCCTGAAACCCAACCTTGAACCATCATAATCACTGATTAGATCAAGGTTTAACTCCCAGTCCGAAGAAAATATTTACTGGCGGCAAACAGACCTATATAAATGTTTATACATACTATCTAACATTCAATAAAAAATTACTAGGCATTCTAGAAGACAAACCAAGCGATCATAAGAGAAAGGGACAATTAAAAAAGACTTATATGGGGGAATCCCTGGGTGGCGCAGCGGTTTAGCGCCTGCCTTTGGCCCAGGGCGCGATCCTGGAGACCCGGGATCGAATCCCACGTCAGGCTCCCGGTGCATGGAGCCTGCTTCTCCCTCTGCCTATGTCTCTGCCTCTCTCTCTCTCTCTGTGTGTGTGTGACTATCATAAATAAATAAAAATAAAAAAAAAGACTTAGATGGATGTTACCAGAAACATACTTTAAAATAAGTGACTAATACGCTTCAGAAAATAGAAGACAAAGAAAAAATTTAATTACAAACCTGAATTTTAGGGAAAAAAAAGAGTTAAGCAGAAATTCTAAAACTAAAAAATAGGATTACTGAAATTAAGTTAATAGATTATTTTAATAGCACATTAACTGCAGCAGCAGTTTAGTAACCTGAAAGTTAGGAGGAGGCCAGGAGAAAATACCCAGAGTGAAATATGGAAAGGAAAAACAATGGAAAATAAAAAAAGATGGTTAAGAGACACATGTGATATGGATATAATGGTCTAAATCTCAGGTACGGGGCGGGGAGGGGAGAGAGAGAGAGAATATGAATGAATGAGGCAAAAGCAATTATCTGAAGATATATTGGCTGAAAAACTTCCCGGACTCACAAAATATATCAAACAACAGAATCGAAAAGTTCTATAAACCCCAAGCTGAACAAATTCAAAGAAAGATATACTTAGGAATATTACAGCAAAGTTGCTCAAAATAAAAAACAAACAGGGATCCCTGGGTGGCTTAGCGGTTGAGCACCTGACATTGGCTCGGGGCATGATCCTGGAGTCCCGGGATCGAGTCCCACGTCGGGCTCCCTGCATGGAGCCTGCTTCTCCCTCTGCCTGTGTCTCTGCCTCTCTCTCTCTCTCTGTCTCTCATGAATGAAGAAATAAATAAAATCCTTTAAAAAAATACAAAAAAACCCCAGAAAATCGTAAAACCGACCAAAGGATAAAATACAGTATCTTCAACAAGAAGACTAACAGCTTTTCAATAGAAACAAAGGAAGCAGGAGACAGCAAAATGTAGCTTTAAAATATCAAAAGTAAATAACATCTAACCTAGAAGCCTGTGCTCAATTAAAATGACTTTCAAAATTAAAGTAAAATAAAAAGGTTTTCAAACAAAAACAGACTTTGTCACCAGCAAATACAGTGAAGAAAGGTTTCAGAAGACAAATGATCCCTGATTGAAACATGAAACTATAAGACGGAATTAAGAATACCAGAGAGAGGGAGACCTGGGGTGGCTCAGCGGTTGGGCATCACGGCGTGATCCTGGGGTTTGGGATCCAGTCCTGCGTCGGGCTCCCCACAGGGCGCCTGCTTCTCCCTCTGTCTATGTCTCTGCCTCTCTCTGTCTCTTATGAATAGATAAGTAAAATCAATCAATCAATCAATCTATCTACCTAGAATACCAGAGATAATACGTTAAATCTAAATAAGAATTCATAACAACATAATTGATGGCAATAATAAAATAATGAGGGATCCCTGGGTGGTGCAGTGGTTTGGCGCCTGCCTTTGGCCCAGGGCGCGATCCTGGAGACCCGGGATCGAATCCCACGTCAGGCTCCCGGTGCATGGAGTCTGCTTCTCCCTCTGCCTGTGTCTCTGCCTCTCTCTCTCTCTCTCTGTGTGACTATCGTAAAAAAAGTGACTAATGTAAAATAAATAAATAAATAAAATAAAATAAAATGATGATAATTATATGCTGTGAGGTTTAAAACACATAGAGATTTAAAATATATGACACCACCACCACAAAGGTAGGAGTGGGATGAGCAAATGGAGTTAAAATATTCTGATTCCTGACATTGTCCAGGAATTGGTAAAAGTATTTGTATATAATGGACTCATAAGTAAAAAGTACATGCTAACAATCTCTGTAGAGTAGCCACTCAAAGAACAACAGAAGAATGAATAACTAGCAAGACAGGAAACTGAATAAGAAAAGATAAAAATCTAAAAGCAATCTTGATGAAAAAGAACACCAACGAAATGAAACATATATCAGCAAGTACCCTAAATGCCAGTGAACTAAATATTCCTATTAAAAGGAAAATATTGTTAATCAATCTGGATTTAAAAAAAGAACTGTCTGTTGCTAACTGTATATAAAAGCACACACAAAGGCTGAAAGTAAAATGACGGAAAAAGATACTATACAAACACTAAAAGAAAGCTGATACCACTCTACTAATAATATTACATAAAGTATATTATAGTAAAGGAGCATTACTAAACATGCAGAGGAATATACTTCATAAAAGGTTAATATATCAGGAATATGGTGACCTTAAAACATAAGCAAAAGCTGATCAAGATAGAAATCATAGTAACTGACAGAACAAGTGAGCAAAAAACCTGTAGTCATTGAGGAGGTTTGAGTAACAGAACAAATAAATGTTGCCTAATTAATATACATGGACCATTATACCACCTATTGCCAAATTATTAGAAGTGAACATGAACATCAAAAACTGACCACATTCTGGGCCATAAAGAAAATATCAACAAACTGTAAAGATATGAAATCACACAAAACTGTGTTCTCTGACCACAGTGAAATTAAGACAGATCATTAACAAAAATAAAACTAAGAGATTAAAAAAAACTGTGATATATTCAAACACTGGACTATTTATCAGCAATAAAAAGTAAACTACTGATATATAAAACATAGATATACCTCAAAAATCTTATGCTGAGTGAAGAATTCAGATACTAAGAGTATATACTGTATGATGCACTAAACAGAACACTAATCAGGGAAGAAAAAAAAATAACAGTGGTTGCCTCTACGGTTCAGAGATTGTCTTGGAAGGGACCTAAGGAACATCCCAGAATAATGGAAAAATGTTCCGTATTTTGAAAGGGATGTGAGCTGTGTGGGTATATTTATTTGTCATTCTCCAAATTGTACACTTAAGATCTGTACATTTCACTTTGTAAATCAGATTTCAATGAAAAAGCAGAATAAAAAATAGACCAAATGATGTAAGTTTTATAGATATATGGATGGATTACTATATCTAAGTACATGTGGATGATAATCAATCCAACTTGGGCAGGACAAATACATAGAAATTACAAGACTTGTTACCTCTGGGGAAGAAAGAAGTGAAACGAATATGATTGGGGAGGATGCACAGCAGCCTTTAATCATAGCTTATTATTTTAAACATGCTTAAAGCAAAATTAGAATCATGAGTAAAAACATGGCTTTCCAAAGACTATATGAGTCACAGCTTTGATATGTAGAAGTTTTATGTTTTTCTTAATTTTTAGTAAGTCGTAATGGCTTTAATAAGGGCCAATGAATATTAAAAATCAGTATCTTGACAAGATCCAGTAAATTCTTGACCAAGTAAAGGTCCTAATTAGTGTACAGTTCTACAAAGACATACTAACAGGAGATATTAAACTTTCCCAACAAAAATAGATCCACTTGTGTATAGGTATTCATGAAGTTGCCATAACACTGGAAAGTGGGGAAAATTTTCAAAAGGAAATATAATTGTAGCAGTATGCTTCTTATTGACTAAAATACCATCTTTATGCGTACAAGATAAGCATAATGGAGAAATAAATTAATTCTTTTAGTCTTATGCTTCATTATATCAACAATTCATCCTTTTTCTTCAGCACAGACCATTAATAGGTAGGAAGTAACTTATTCTGGTGGGAATCACTAAAATAGTGTATTTAAGTAACAAAAAAACCTTTCATTTTTGAAAGCTATGAAATCATGAGAGAAAGCTTAAAATGCTATTTTTACACTGTTCACTTCTTTCAGGACTTCTAGTATTGGCGGACAACCCTGAATACAAAACATATAAACCAAGACAACTCTGAAATAAGTAACAAACCATATTTCATTTGATATATGACACCATCAATTTTAAGAGGCACACCAATTTCAGAGATATGTGAAAAAAAGTATAATACATGAAATATGATTATTTCAAATTAGTTTTTTGTGTGTGTGTGTGTGTGTGAAAATGCATATGGTGACCTAAGCCTAATCAAAACTCAGAAGAGACTTAAGATGGGATTATAATTTCTAATTACAAAAAATCTGGAACAATTATACTCAAAAATTGGGTAATCCTTTTGAGGAGTGTTAGACAAACTACAGCTTCACTTAAAAAGAAAATCATTCCTTCAGCAGTTAGAACAGTTTAAAGACTAACTGCTGAAGTCAGAGTGTATCTAACTTTCCATTTAGCCAACATCCTGTATCATTGCTTTCTTTGCTAAGCTACTAGAAAGGGTGATTCACATCCATTCTTTCCATGTCCCCAACTCTCATTTACTCTGGATCCACCAAAATAATAATCCAGGTATTTGCTATATTGAAATATTTAACTAATTTTTAAAGTTCAGTTAAAAGAATATCCTTATACATTTATGTACATTTTATTAAAGTGATAAAAATGTTTAAATAAAAATAGTATATATACTTATTAGTTTAATTTTATAGATCAGTCAAAAATATGCATTTCAGAAATTGTGCTCTTATAATAAAGCACAGGAAATATTATCAATTTAAGTAAATGTGACATTTGGTAAGCATTTACTATGAAATGGCAGCATGTTAAATACTTTCATATTCATTATCTTGTTTTAATTCTCACAGCTACCCTGCTAGCTAGTTAGGTATCACATCTATAAATCACTGAAGAAAATTAGCTTTAAATATTTCAAAAATACTTGATGACTATATTAGCTTGGACAAATTGGTGAGACAGTATCCGGACTTAGACCTTCAGCCTCTAAGTCATGTTTCATGTCTTCTATGGCATAAGTGGATTGACATATTATTACTTCACAAATAATGTTTCAGTTAAGTTTTGCAAATAAAACAAATGATCATTCTATCAAAGTCAGTAAGAACTTAATACCAAATGAAAGAACTGTGAAGGAATAAAAAAATATGTAGCCCTAGGGTAGTTAGGGTTCACAGGGAAATCAAGAGAACATGAAAGGACAACATATGAGATGTACAAAAATGTGAACAAGATAGTCACCCATCCCAAATCATAGCTTATGAACAGAAGTACCCTTGTGGGCTTAATAGCAAAAGAAAGCATCATACACTATTAACCTGGCACTTGAAGACACAATTTGAATGCAGTGAGGGAAGATGATGATATTCCACGTTGAAGAGTAACAAAAGCAAAAAACATAGAGGCAGGAATGATTATGTATCTGAGGAACACTGCTGAAATGAAATGAAAAAGAAGTTAGACTTTCAGGAATAGTGAGAAGTAATTAAGGTGGGATCAAATTACAGAGAGGTTTGGCCTTTATCTAATAGACAAAAAGGAAGTGTGTTCTACAGATAACAGCACACAAGACTGAATAAAGAACAGACTTAGTGTAGTCAAAAATATCAATTAGGAGGCAATTAAAGTAGCCCTTTAGGTGGGATTAGAGATCAAAATTGCAATGAATTTAAGAGACAATATAAAGAACAAATTACGGACAAATTATATATGAAAGTGAATGAAAAGTCTGAGCTAAGTATCAATTTTTCTTGCTACAAATTTATGCTCAAAATTCAAAATTAATAATTGCTTTAAGCATACAGTTAAAAGGAAATACAATTGTGGCCCTGAAGAAAATACATTTCAGGTGACATGGTAAATCATCAGGACTGTCCACCCAATGTGGCTGATTCTCCTGTGCCACAGTCAATTATACTTCCTCCCTCCGCTGAAGCTAGATATGACCATGTGACCACAAATAAATAAAAGAAATAGCACGGGTCTCTTTGAAGTGGAAGCTGTAGTAACTAACACACAACTTACCACTGGTCTTAGACACCAATAAAACAAAGTCAAGTCAGAATTTAGAAGTTATTTTTATATATTTGATTTAAAGTCTTGGTTTCTGTGCATGTGTTTTCAGAGATCAGTGTCAAGGGCTTTCATCAAGTAGCTTTTCTCACTTCTACCCTCTGCATTTCATACTTTCAAAAGGACCAAATAGATTTCCAGGTTTATGAATAGTAATATTAATGCCATGCCCTATGTAGGCAAGGTAACACTAAAGTATTTGTCAATGTTCACATACATGTAAAACTGCTAATAACGGTAATTTCAGCTCCTATATTCAGATAAAGAAAGAACAGGTAAATAAAAAGATGGGCAAAGAATATCGATAGGCAATTTATAAAGATATATAGGAAAAAGCCCCCCACAAAATAACACTTTCTAGTAGTTTTCTAAATAAGCTGTTTTTAAAATTATTTCTGAAAATATTGTGACTTCAGCCTGTTTTCAGAGCAAAGATATGTCACATATTTACTTACAACTAGAAAACAAGTTAATCTTGTAATCCAAAATTACACCTCAGTTTACCAAATGCTCCAGTGACATTTACAACTAAATTTATACTCAGGGAAAGTAAGTAACATTTTTCCCAGAGTATTTTCTGTCTATTAAAACAGGCAATAACATTCAACAAGTTAACAATCACACAATTATTACGTCAAAACCTTGGATATCAGTTACTGTGTGCTATCTTATCAACAGTAATAAAAACATCTATTGAAATTAAAATGCCACATCATTTTATAAAACCTTTATCTCATGTCTGAGCAATCCGAATACAATAAATTTCTCTACCAGGAAAATTGCCTTCTAAATGTAAAAATATACATATATATTTTTAATATAAGAAATGTTTCAAAAAAAGGTTTCAGAAAATTTGAGGAACCCATACCATTCCCAAAAACAGAAATTATAATTATATATACTTTCTGGAAACTTATTATTACTCTAACAATAAAAATCTCAACTCCAAATTTAAGGCTAGATTAAAGAAGTTTTCAAATTTTATTATACATCCAATCATCTATTACAGACCTTTTAGACTTTAATAATTTATAATGTCATTGGTTACTACATTATCAATATAAAAAGAAAAGTAAGGAACGGTAAGTCTATACCATGGCACAACTGCCAAGCTACAAGTAATTAGACAGCAGGCCACCTTTTATTCAGGGCTAAATATGACTAAGCTACACTAAAGTGATAATATTTTTGTGTTCACATACTCTCCTTTGACATCTATGGACTTTTAAAATCAAAACATTCAACTATCTATAATAATTTAGGAAAAAAAAATCCCAAGATATAAGGCAGTTAACACAGACATGTTTTGCAACAATTAGAAAAGACCATGTGGTTTAAACTGGTCATGTTGAAAAATTCTAAATATAGATAGACAAGATGGGAAACATTAATACATTCCAATGGTGGGTTCTGTTTGGATTAACTGTTGTAAATTCTGTTATCAAACCTGTGCTACAGTCAAAGTTTTAAATACTTGGGGGACGCCTGGGTGGCTCAGCAGTTGAGCATCCGCCTTCTGCTCAGGGCATGATCCCGGAGTCTGGGGATCGAGTCCCACATCAGGCTCCTTGTAGAGAGCCTGCTTCTCCCTCTGCCTGTGTCTCTGCCTCTCTCTGTGTGTCTCTCATGAGCAAATAAAATCTTTAAAAAATAAAAATAAAAAAATAAATACATACAAACATACATACATACATACTTGGGAGCCACTTTTCTGTTCTGTAAAAACCATTATCTACCAAAGAGTTGTAAGGATTATATTAGAGAATATATTTAAGAGCAATCAACACACTGCCTGGTACAGTTTCATTTAAAAACAAGCTAAAGAACTAACCCCCAAAACAAGTTCTAAAGCCAAAAAAAAAAAAAAGCCCAAAACAAAACCCAAACCAGTATTAAATTTCCATATTTTGCTAGACACAGTACACTGTGCTAAGACTTGTCAGTAGCAAGGTCCAAGAGAAACATAAGATGTGATTTGTATTAACTTTGAAATGGCTTTCAAGGTGTCATTTTTTTGACCATTTGTCTCATAGGAGGAAAAATAGAAGTAATTTTAAAAATTAAGAAAAAGTAATTTTAAAAATCAAGATAGGTCTATATGTAGTAATATAGAAAGTTGATCATTAAATATTAAATTAGTTCTATTTTAAACATGATAAGCGTCTTCATGGAATACAAGGAATTAAAGAGCTAACAGAAAACCTGTAAGTAAAAAAACAAAACATTTAGAAGATGCAGATTTCTACTTCCAATTAATGCCAAGCTAATGTGTACCAGAACTGTGAAGGCATCAAAACAGCTAAATGAAATTTTAATTTCTTAAAAACTGAAGGGCTAATAATATATTGAAGAACTACTAAGCCAAAATCTAGATGGCAAAAACCCAGAGGTAAATCAACTTAGCATTTGTGGTTGCTTTTGCCTGCAGAGCATTTGCCAGTCCAGAAGAACCCAATCGGAAAATGAGCTGTGGCTTTGGAGGTAGTGAACATGAAGAGGAAGAAAATCAAAGTTCTGGGCCTATAAGAAGTAGAAAGTTTACTAAACCACACCCGACACACATTAAGCTGGGGCTCTAAGGGCTACACCTTCAAGGTAAGGATGAGCCAGAAATAAACTAGTATCCTTAGTATACATCACCAAATGATCCAGGGGACTTCAAACCCTGAACTTTAGTTAGGTTACATGAGTCCTGGGCTGATGGTGCCCAGGGCACCTTTTGAAACACATAAATTCCTACCTGGTGGCCTCATATTATTCCTACAAGTAAGTTTTAGAATATAATGACTAGCACCTAGTCATGAATCAGAAGCATGAAAAGCTACTGCTAACAGAAAGGATCAAGGGTCTTGGTGGATACCAAGACTTCAAATATTGTAATTATTTCATGTAGACTACAGTTGACCCTTCAACAACATGGACTTGAATTGCATGGGTCCACTTAGGCACAGATTTTTTTTTTTTCAATAAATACAGGGGTGTCTGGGTGGCTCAGTTGGTTAAACATCCAATTCTTGATTTTGGCTCAGGTCATCATGATGTCAGGTTGTGGGACTGAGCCCTGGACATCGGGCTCAACACTCAGTGTGAAGTCTGCTGGAGGTTCTTTCTCTCCCTCTCTCTGTGTTCCCCCTCACTCTCTCTCTCTCAATATATAAGTCAACAGAATCTTTAAAAAAAAATACAGTACAGTATTATAAATATATTTTCTCTTATGATTTTCTCAACATTTTTTCTCTAGCTTACATCATTGTAAGAATACAGTATATAATACATATAACACACAAGTTAATTGACTGTTCATGTTATTGGTAAGGTTTCTGCTCAACAGAAGGCTAGTAGTAAAGTTTTGGGGGAATCAAAAGTTACATGCAGATTTTCACCTTACGGGGGTTGGTGTTCCCAATCCCCGCATTTATTCAAGGGTCAATTGCATACATTTGTCATATTAAAGAAGTTCTAATTTAGAGCTTGAAAGTGTTTTCAGGGAACAAAGAGCTGTAAAAAAAGTGACACTGTCAGGGTGCCTGGGTGGCACAGTCAGTTGACTGTTCTACTCTTGGTTTTGGTTCAGGTACAGATGTCAGAGTCCTGGGATCAAGCCCCATGTCCAGCACCACACCCAGTGTGGAGCGTGCTTGGGATTCTCTCTGCCCCTCCCCCTGCATGCCCACACATTGTTTGCTCTCTCAAATAAATAAATAAATCTTAAAAAAAAAAAAGTGACACTGACAGTTAAAAAAAAATCAAACAGAATTTCTAGAAAGTAACTGAAATTATTAACTGAACTGTTGAGCTTAATAAATTAGAAGCAATAAATTAGAAGTGAGATTCAGTGATGGAGAAGGCGGACTGAAAATTCTTATTCAGAATGTGACTCAGTGAAACAAAGACATGAGGGGAAAAAAGAGAGAACTGAGGTCTAACAGATATACAATTAGAGAGGAAAGAGGAAAGAACAGGGTAGAGATAATATTTGAAAATAAATGAGACTTTTCCAGAACTGAGGTATTAATCTAAACTTTAAAAAAATGCTGGTCATACTGGGGCTTGGTGTGGGACATAAAGACATCTTAATGATTCCATGTTAAAGTGAGGGATTTTTTTTCATTAACCAATTTCAAGATGAAACATAAGAAATGTCAGAAATGTTGGAAGAAGCTAAGAAAATTTCTCAGAGACACCTAGGAATCAAATGGTATTTGCAGATTTTAAAATCTACTTACATACATTATTTGAAAGCAACATAAAATTTCAAAGCGGATGAGAGTTGCTCTTTCAAATAATCTTTATCTAATACATTAGAATATTAATATATGTTCACCATAATAATGAACTAAAATGGCTAAAGAAGTAGAAGAAAAGCTAAAAATAATATAGAGCATTTAGTGATATTGGTCTTCAACACACATATGCAAACAGCTTGCTTTATCAAACAGCAACAAACACCAAACGTGATTTCCCAAAAAAACAATTCAGTAGGTAAAACAAAGCAGCAGATAGTCCACAGGTAACTGAGGAACAGATGTAAGCTGCTGGTCTCCAGCTTACCTGGGATCTCAGGCTAGTAAGGTGAGCAATGCTCAAAAAGACTGAAAGGGGAGGAGGGCGGGGGGTGGGGGTGAGTGGGTGACAGGCACTGAGGGGAACACTTGACGGGATGAGCACTGGGTGTTAATTCTGTATGTTGGTAAATTGAACACCAATAAAAATTAATTTATTTTTTAAAAAAAGACTGAAACTTCAGATGCTTGGAGCAGAACTTTACATTAGAAAAACATACTAAATTATACACTGAAAATGGTTAAAATGACAAGTTTTATGTTATGTATACTTTACTACATTTTTCTACCATAAAAATTTTTTTCAAAAACGAAAAGGAAAAAAGGGAGGGAATAAGGATTGAAACTAAAATTCCTAATATTTTAATAGGTTTTGATTTTTATCACTAATGAATTATCCATAAATTTCCCACTAAGTCTTAACTGTACTCTCCTGTGTCCTGAGATTTTTTTTCATTGCCACCACACTATCCCCAACTGTCCACTAATGCTATTCCTTCTTATAAAATCTGCAGCTGAAAAGCAGTATTTCCCATGACTTATTCTTTTCAGCTCTATCAAGATCCTCATTTTCTGCAAGAAAAGAGTTCAATTATTGCACTACTTTATGCTATGAGCTTAAAATAAAATAAAAAAATTAAATCACATCTAAAAATGAATAATTTTCCAGGTATTTCTCACATTTGTTAATTAGATGCAAATTGTTCTTTTCTTCAATCATGCTGTAAAATTCTCTATTTTAGTTGAGAACATTTCAATTCAAATTTCATGTTCTTTCAGATTCATCAGCTTTTCTGGGATTTTCAGTTTTGAAACTGTGGCTGCCTCATAGTTTTAGCTTGAGATGCTAAGCTATTGTTATTTTAGTGCAAATGGATTTTTTTTTTCCCTCAAATACACCTTGTATATACAAAAGGTACTTTCTAGATCTTATGGAAGTAGAATAATCTAGAACCCAAGACAATGGCTTGCTTGACTTCTCCTTTGTGTGTTTACAAGATAATAAGTAATTGGAAGGGTAAAGATTTTGCTCTCTATAATACAGTGCAGAAGCAGTAGAAAAAAAATGAAGAGTACCAGCAAAAAAGAATTTCCCATTGAACCCAGAATGGCAAATTATTTCAAGCCACTTCTGAGGGTAAAAATTAAAATTGTAGGACTCATCAAGGCTTACTTCAGCTAGGTGTCTTGGAGTTCCCAATTCCTAAGTACAGTCAAATCCAAAGTAAAAACTAACTAGGGATTATACCATATATGACAGAATAAAAGTTCCTGTGAATTGATTTGCTAAAAATCTGAAGGTAGTTTTCCAGATCTTAAAAAAAAAAAAAAAAAAAAAACTGGTTGTTAAATACTGATTAACCACTCTATAAGCCTTGCCTTTTCTCACACTAGTTTCTCAACCAGAGCACTATGATATTTTGGGATGGGTACTTCTTTGTTTTGAGAGGCTATCCTATCTACTGTGGATGTTTAGCAGCATCCATTATGCCAGTAGCATTCTCTAAGCCAGTGGAATCTCCTGGACGTGACAATCAAAAATATCTCCAGACATTACAACGTGTCCACTGGGAGACAAGATAGACACCTGCTGTCTAGGTGTCATAGAAATTAAACTCAATTAAGAGGAAAAAAAAAACCCTTCTAAAGTCAAGTATAGTTATTTCTATATATCAGGCACTAGATCATTATTATTTGAATGAATTATGAGTAATAATTCTATTCAGGCTAGACATATTTCTGTTGGATAGTCTATTTCCTACTCTATTCATTTTGAAAATTAAATGAAACAGAGGTTAAATAAAACAGAAGACAGAGGGAGATGAGGAAAGACTTCAGAAATTTTAAGCTGATTCATTTTTTAAATTACTGACATTTCAACAGATCCAAGATACGGTTACTGCATGTTTTCAACACATCTAGATGCTATCACCTACATGATATAAGTGGAAAAGTCTTAGAAAAATGAAAATATTTCAATATATCACTTTGGAATTCTTAATATTTGCACAGAACTGTTTAGCAGGTAAGTGTTATACAAAAAGAACACTAAGAGGTTTTACTATTATAGCTTAATCACGGTTTTGAGTGTATGATTCAAGAAAAATGATAGTTTATTACCTTCCTTTCCCCCTCATTTCAAATTCTTAGAACATTTCCCTAAAAATTAAAAGTTGAAAGACTACTTTCATGATATGCCCTTTCTTTTGATAATTTTATAACACTGGAACCATGACCTTGTGACCTATTACCATTCCTCAACTTTATGGCCAAGTAAACACACACTGTGTATGATTTTTAAAAAATGATGCTATCAAATGTTTAGCAGGCTGATAAAGAAAAATATCCATAGTTTTTAATAGATAAGGCTCTTACCTACAAGGAACATTTGGATCAGCATTTCTTGAAAGTAGTAGCTCTACACACTTTAAGATCTGTTCCTCTGAGCCACATGCAGAACACGCAGTTATCAAAATAGTTTGCTTATCTGTAGTGAAAAGAAAAGCAAGGAAATGCCCCCACACATCAAGAAATGTCTCTGACTTCTTTCATCATTCAAGGGATTCTAAATATTTACTGTACTCTTTAAAATTTTATAACCTATTCCCAAAGCTCTTACTCTCAGTAGATAACTGTTTTCTTTCACCAAAAAATGAGTTTAGGGATAAACTGCCTTAATCTCCAAAATACAGCTACATTTCTTAATTTCCCTTCCTTATTCCTTTTTTCCTTTTAAGAAAACAAGAGAGTGGTAAGAACATGGATGCTGTATAAAGATACTGCTTGGAGTCGAACAGTTTTTGGTTGATTAAAATTTGCATTGCTGAACTTGTAGTTGAAAGTCAATACCCGATATTCTCTGATTTCACTTATTTCTCATTCATTTAACAGCTCAATGAAATCTGGCTTTTATCCAAACCATCCTACTGCAAATGACCTATCTGCCATATCCATTGGTTTCTTTCTGGTCCTTTTCTACTGGGATCTCTCAGAATTCCCTGTTTCCTAAAAACTTCTCTTGACCCCTATGGCACACAGAGATCACAGACCAAAAAAATAAAAACACTTTTCAGCTAAGAGTTGGGGAATTCAAATAGGTCATGGCAGCTATAGTTTATATCAGTGATTTAATCCTGATAAGTATAAAAATTCTAATCTCAGTTCTGCCACTGAGAAACTATGACTACAGTGATTACTTAATATCTCAGTAGACCTAGTTTATAGATAGGAAGTTGCCCTCTTTACCTGATGGGGTTACTGCTGAATACATAAAAGAATTTATGTGAACATGCTAAGAAAAATATAAACTGTTTTATAACTGTAAATATTCCTCCGATTACAAGAACTAAAGAAAGAAATCTATTATTTTTTTAGTTTATTTTTTAGTTTTTATTTAAATTCCAGTTAACATACAGTGTAATCAGATTCAACACTTACACACAACACTTGGTGCTCATCACAAGTGCACTCCCCATCATCTGTTAACCCATCCCCCATCCATCTCTCCTCTGGTAACCATCAATTTGTTCTCTATGGTTAAGAAAACTATTATTTTTTTTAAAAGCAGAATATTTTATACACGTTCAGAAATCTCATTCCTAAGCCCAGTTTTCATTGGGTGATATTTTAAAATGACAAAATAAAAAGAAAAACCAATCACAGCAGGTTAAATACAAAACTACTGATAAGATGGGAAATTACATAAAATAGAGAAGAAAACAGAGTAGAAATGGTTTTACAAATATCTAATGTAGATACAAAGTAAATGTGAAAATTAATTCTAAAGTGAAATCTATATTTAAATTATGAAATGATTCAATAATTTATATACCTATTAGAAACATGTTAAAAATAAGCAATAATTCAATATAATAAACTGGATGTGCACATATACTTATTTTTCAAAAGCATTCAAAGCAGTACAGAGTAGAAATTATCTAGTAACAAAAAACATGTGGATTTAATAAGCTATCTTTGAAACAACCTTAGGTAATATAATTCAGAGTTGAGTTTTAAATTCTAAAGAGTGATTTTCAAATAATTTTTGACAAAATTATCAGCTTTTGTTTTCTTTCAATGCATTTTTCCTTTGAAAAATAACCCAAGCCCTCCAGCAGAGAAGTCAAAAGTTCTACGGAAACTCTTTTGGAAAGAGAGGCTCCCCTCACCCCCCCCCCCCCAAAAAAAAAAATCTATGGTTTTTAACTTGACTTTGTATCTTAATTACAGAATATGATTGGAAGGTTTTTTTTTTAATTGCTTTGCTTTTTTTCACTTTGCCTAACAGCTACTTGGGAATCCAGAAAATCACAGAAAACAACATAATCAGTTGAGTTATCTCAACATCTTACCTTATTTTTTTTTCAGGTGCAAAGGTTTGTTTTAAAGTGAATATATAAAAACTGAGCGTGGAAAGTGTGTATCACCACCCCTAAACAGACTATAATTAGGCTTCTAAACAGAGATACATACAAAGTAAATACATATTTTAAATGTTTAAAACATCTTACCCTTATCAAAGCTTGCATTAGCACCTCTGTCCAAAAGGACCCGAACCAGTTCTACATTGGAAACACTAGCAGCATACATAAGCGGAGTCCATCCATACCGAAAGCTGGAATCGACACTAATGCCTGTCAACATAAAAAGCAACCCTTTAACAGCCTTCCCCACCAAAATAAAAATCACAGCCACCTTCATAAAAAAAAGTACTGTGCACAGTAACATATACCATGTACTCTAAAACAGAAACGAATTTCTTTGTAATAATGGCTTAAGTGTAAAAGGATCCACACAGTAAATGACTGTAGCTCAAAAACATTCAAAGTAACACTATATGGTTGGGGATACACACATATTTAATAAAAATATACAGACATGCATAAGAATGATAAATACCAACTATAGTACAGTGGTATCTCCAGGGTCAGGAGACAAACTGCTATACCATTTAGTATATCTGAAATATTTAGTAATTTAAAGAGAACCGAAGATATTAGCAGAATAACAAAAACTAGAGCCATCTTCCAACTATTAGAAGCAGCTGACTCAAAGGGAACCTTCATTTTTTTTTTTTATTAAGTTTCTCAACTGGTACAGAAATAGGTATCAAAACCAACAATGACTTTGGAAGGCAAAAACCTAAAAATATTTTTTAAAGTGTAAAATGATGACACCTGGTAGGAAATGCTAAATTAAGAGTTACCTGTGGAAGTTAAAAGACTTCAGGGTACTGAGGGAGAAAGTGGGCACAAAGCTATCTTTCTATGTATACCTATATATTTATTAGTGGCTTTTGAAAATTAATTCAAAAAATTTTTGTAATTAAAAAAAATCTCTAAAGGTTGACTAAGTATCTACTTTACCAGTAGTAGGTCTTTTCAAAATCTAATCTTTCAAGAGCCTCCATCATTTCACTGCACCTAGTTTTACTGCAAACTCAAGCCCCATGGCAAATTCTCTTTTCTAAAGCAAATTTCTGCCTATTCCATCCCAACCAGCACTATGCACGCTCTCACATGTGTTCATATTAGGTATTAAGCCTGTTTCAATTATTCAAATTTTATTGTTTCATTCTTCAATTACAAACTCAAGCTCCACTATCCACAAAGTCACACGGATCTTTCTTTCTTTTTTGTTAGAGCAGCTAATATTTACTTAACGTCCGTATGTTTTATGTATTCTTTCATTCTAATACACCCCAAAACCCTTCGATATAATGCATCCCCAACTTAAAAGGAGGAAATTAAAGCTTAAGGTTTGGTAACTTGGTCAAGATAATAGAGCCATCAGGGGCAGGGTTAGTAATCAAACTTGGAGCTGTACTGTTTCCTAAATGATTCCTCCTTCAGTAAGCCACGCAATGTCTCTAACATAAAAGGAAAACATATTGCTATATATGTCATTTACCTATGGCCTGTGTGAATCTTTTGGATTTACAGGTATATAGTAAATGTCTGTTACTCCTTTGGATAATTTCAATCACGATTATCAACAACTCATATATTCCTATTTTGGGTATTTTTTTTTCTTTTAAAGATCTTATTTATTTATTCATGAGAGACACAGAGAGAGGCAGAGACAGGCAGAGAGATAAGCAGGCTCCATGCAGGGAGCCCAGGATCATGCCCTGGGCGGAAGGCAGATGGATGCTCAACCGCTGAGCCACCGAGGCGTCCCCAACAACAGGTAACTAAAAACAGAACATTTAATCTGATCACAGAAAAATGTTATAGGAACCTGGACAGAATTATGACGCTTTGCATAAAGAAACTGATGCTCTGCAAGTTTAAATGACTTTCCCAGGGAACCACAACGAATAGGCAAAAAAGCTGGGATAGATATCCACAGCCTGTGATTCCTGCCTCAGGCCCCATTACACACATACACAACTAGCACGAAGAGAGAACAGAACTAAAATATATATTAACTAGAAACAATTCTGGAGACATACAATATTGCAGACAGGAAACGCTGAGAAAAACGTGTAAGAATCCCTGGTGTGAGGGCACCCGGGTGACTCAGCGGTTTAGCGACACCTTTGGCCCAGGGCGTGACCCCGGAGTCCCGGGATCGAGTCCCACTTCGAGCTCCCTGCATGGAGCCTGCTTCTCCTTCTCCTGCCTGTGTCTCTGCTTCTGTGTCTCTCATGAATAAATAAATAAAATCTTAAAAAGAAAAAAAAAAAAGATTACTGGAGTGGGGGAAGAACAGGCTTCTTGAAGGAAGTAGAAGAACTGATGGAAGCGACAGGGTGGCGCTTCAGATTCAAGGAAGAAAAGAAGGCAGAATGACGTCCGAGTCACGCAGGATTATACACAACCCTCGATACGCTCCACGCTCCTCGGACTTCCGCTAGAAAAAGCAACTCCGGATCTTTTCCAAGAAGGGGAGGGAGACGAGCGTTTGCAGCTGCGGACGAGCGTGTGCAAGGTGTACAAGGTGGAGACCATCCCTGGTGTCTCACCGGAATCCAGGAGCTCCTTGACCAATGAAGTATCTCCTGAGGTCAGTGCTTTTTTAAACGTCTCATTCTTTTCTTCGGGGAGTAATGGCCCTTTTAATTTCTAAAAACAAAAAAAAACATCAAAACAAAACAAAACAAAACAAAACAAAGGAGAAAGTAAAAAAAAAAATTTAAATTATCCGTGTTTTTGTACATCAGAAAGCCAGGATTGGCTTGGGGGGGGGGGGCACGTTCGGGGAGGGGGGAGGCGGAGGGCGGGTCCGCATACAAGGCTTGTTAGGAATTCATGTCCGGAATGACCTTGGAAGGGATGGGTAATGGGAGGGAGGGAGGGGAAAGGGGGGAGGGGAAAGGAGGGAGGGGAGGGAGGGGGGAGGGGAAAGGAGGGAGGGGAGGAGGGGGAGGGGAAAGGGTGAGGAGGAGAGGTACGAGGGGGGAGGGGAGACGAGGGGGGAGGAGAGAGGGCACGGGGGGGGGGGCAAAAGAGCTCCGTGGACCACCCAGAGAGGCACATTCGACGGAAAGACAACGCAGCAGAGGCCGGGAAATCTCGAGGGCTCGCGGGGCGTCTACAAGCCCCTTTCCATGAGGAAACACACTCAAGCAAGAAGCGTCACCAGGTGGAGCCCTCGAGGGCCCGGGGTGGGGGGCTGACCCAGGGGCGGCCAAAACGAGGCCTCGTGAGCTACCTGAACCGCCCGGTCGAGATACCCAATCTCCCAGCCGTCATCCTCGCTCTCGCTACTCTCGCCTCCACCGGCCACCGCCTGGCTGCGAAGCGCGCCGGCCGCCATGCCCGCCATGCCCACCGACGTCCCCCTCCGCACCTGCGCACTGCGGAAGCACGCAGGGGGCGCGAGAGAAGGTGCGCATGCGGAAGCCTTGGGCCCTCCTGCGCAGGCGCGTGGGCATGCGCAGTCGCGCGGGCATGCGCAGTCGCGCTCACTTGCCCTTGGCCTGGTCGTCGCACCTGTGGTGGGCGGAGGTGGCTTGAGGACCCGGTGGGCTTGAGGTGGCGGCTCTGGCCCCCGGCGGCCTTGCTTCTGCTCCGTGCTGACGCTCCCTTACAGGGACGGACTCGCTCTTCGTTCGGGGTAGGTGTGGGGTAGTCGTTTGAGGAAGTTCCCGCCCTCCGAGGTGGCGGACCGTGACGGGGACTGTGACGGCAAGTAGGACGAGGCTTCCTCCCTCCCTGCCAAAGCCGTCGCCACGCGCCGCCACGCGTAGACCGTCCTTCCCCTGAGAAAGCCCGCCCGCAGGAGAGAACGCGGTCCCCGAAGGAAGAGGCCTCCTCCGAGTTTGACGTGACCTCGGGTCGCCGTCGCTTGGGTCTGGAAACGGCAACACGTTGATTGTCGCTGCCGCCGAGGAGATCCGTTGAGGGATGACGCACGTCTGTGTCCCTCGAGACGACTTGAAAGGAAAATAGCCACGGACCGTTTTTTTTTTTTTTTAAAGATTTTATTTATTTATTCATGAGAGACACAGAGGGAGAAGCAGCTCCATGCAGGGAGCCGGAGGTGGGACTCGATCCCGAGACGCAAGATCACGCCCTGGGTCAAAGGCAGATGCTCGACCGCTGAGCCACCCAGGCGTCCCCGTATACCGCTCTTTAAAAGTTTGTGTAATACATTTTTTTTTTCCTTAAAGAATCTCCAAGGGACCCCTGGGTGGTTCAGTGGTTCAGCATCTGCCTTCAGCCCAGGGTGTGACCCCGGAGACCCGGGATTGAGTCCTACATCGGGCTCCCTGCATGGGGCCTGCTTCTCCCTCTGCCTGTGTCTCTGCCTCTCTCTCTTTGTGTGTCTCTCATGAATAAATAAATCTTAAAAAAAAAAAGTCTCCAATATGAGATTTTGAAATTATTTCCTTCAGAGACTCTCGCAGGTAAGTATTTTTAGGTAGTTTGGTTATTTGGGCCCCCACCTGTGTTTCCTAAACGCATCCTTCGATAAGTGTTACAGGTTCTTGAATCCAACCAGGCACAACTAGGTTTTGGGGAGACATCAGAGATAACACGAGCTGCTTTGAGGAGCTCACCTCTCAGCCGGGAAAGACCAGAAGCAAGTAAACAAATTAAGGCTATTGCAAATTAGAGTCACCACAAAGGAGGTAAGTGCCCTGGGTTTCTGGAATCAACCCATTTAGGTTTCCCAGCCACACCACTTATTGCCTTTAGCTGTGTGCCCTCCAGCAATTTAGCCTCTTTCTTCTGCTTCACTCTCCTACTAATCTGTGAAATGGAGATAATGATAGTACCCATCAGGCAGCATTCTTTGAGTAAAGTAAATAAAGTAATGAGTTTGGCGTTGTTTAAGAGGTAAATAAATTTCAGCTACTACTATTATGGTTATTTTAGATAAGGTAGTTAGACCTGAGTAAAATTCTGAATGAGGAGGAGCCAGCCATAAAAAAGTCAAAGCAGAGCTTTCCTGGCGGAGGAAATGGCTAGTACCAAAGCCTGAAGCCAGGAAAAAGCTTGCACTTAGGCCTGAGACTAAGGCAGGCAAGTGAGACTTCTTTAAGCTGGTGGCATCCTTTTTTGCATCACAAGCAAAATTTAAGGAAGCACTTGTAATTCTTTTATTTTGTACCTGGACACCTCATTCCATCTTCATCCCTGCCCTGCTTGGACCAAAAGGAGGCTTGAGGCTGGACCATCATGAAGGAAGGGGTGTATAAGGAGAAGACCTTATGGGACTTATGTAAGTAGTTTGGATTTTACTGTAAGAAAAATTGAACATTAAATATTTTTCAACTAATGAAAAACATTCTGATGTGTGTCTTATTTGAAGACAAACTCTTCTGTAAAGAAGGTTTTTTGGTCTGAGCATTTGGCTGATCGGTGGTACCATTTACTAAGATGGGGCAAGACAAAGGATAAACCTAAAGATGAAATGAGCATCTCAAAATTAACATATTCAAAAGGAAACACTGAAGTGTAGCTGTCAGGTGGGTAGTTGGATGTTCAACTATGGAGTTCAGGAGGAAGGCTGGTCTTGGAAATATAAATTTGGGAGTTATACACATATTACACATATAATTGATTATTAGAAGTTGGGGATTTACACAACAAGGTTTTTTGTTTGTAAATTCAGATTTTATAGTTTGAATGTTTGTGTTTCCTTTCCCCTAAAGTTCATATATTGAGACTTAATCCCCAAAATGATGGTATTTGGAGGTGGGGCCTTTGGGAGGTGATTTCATGAATAGGATTAGTGCCCTTATAAAGGAGACCCCAGGAGCTCCCTTGCCCCTCCCACCATGCGAGGACACGACCAGATGCTCTATGAACTGGGAAGTGAGCTGTCACCAGGCACTGAATCTGTCAGCACCTCGATTTTGGACTTCCCAGCCTCCAGAACTGTGAGAAATAAATTTCTATTTATAAGTCATCCAATCTGTGGTACTCTGTTACAGCAGTCCAAACAGACTATGACAATAGATAAGATTATTCTAGAATTTATGTGGAAAGGCAAAGGAGCTAGATAGTTAAAACAGTTCTCAGAAAGAGGAATATTTTAAGTCTTATCAGGACAGGCAAGCTAGAAATAGACCCACACAAGTAAAGCCAAGTAATTTTTTGACAAAGGTGCAAGAACAATTGAGTGGAACTTCCTCAACATCTTCAACAAATGATGCTGAATCAACTGAGTATCCATAGGTTAAAAAAAAGAATCTACTTAACCCTCATGTCTTCTATAAAAATTAACTCAAAATGGATCATAAACATAAATGTTCGTAGCAGCATTATTCCTACTAGCCGAAAAGTGGAAACAACTCAAATACCCATCAACTCATGAGTAGAGAAACAAAATGTGATATCCATATGATATATATTAGTTTCCTAAAACTATAACACCTACTACAATAAGATCACAGGCACAGGTTCTAGGTGGCCATAAATTTGGGGGGGGGCATTATTTAATCCAGTCACTATACATGTCACTTAGCATGTTTTTCAGATCTACACAGTAGCATGTTCTATACTTCATTTCCTTTTTATGTTTAATCATGTGTGATATTGATTGCCAAAGGTGATTTCAGGAGGTGGCAGGATCCATGAGAAGGTTACTGTAATTGTGGGGGCGCCTGGGTGGCTCAGTTAAGCATCTGACTCTTGACTTTGGCTCAGGTCATGATCTCAGGGTTGTGAGATTGAGCCCTGTTTCAGGTTCTGCGCTCAGTGCAGAGTCTGCATGAGATACTCCACCCTTTACTCTCCCCCCGCCCCAGAACCATGTGCTCTCTCTCTAAAAATAAGTGAATAAATCTTAAAAAAGTTACCTTATTGTGAACTGGAGAAGGACGAAAAATGGAGAGGAGAGAATGCGTTCACGAATTAAAATCAATAGAATTCAGTGACCATATGTGAAGGGTAGAGGGGAGAGAGGAGTCAAAGCTGATCCAGTAAGAACACAGGAAGAAAACGTTTTGAGGAAACATAAATTTTGTTCGGCTCAGAACCAGTCTAAAATGCCTGACGAATATCCATGTCCAGATAAGGTCGGCAGCTCCCCAGAGAGGCCTGAGCTATCAATTCAGCCTAGAAATCATCTCCTGAGGGGTAATAATGGACATGTTAGAGCAATGATATTGTTACAGGAGAAGGGATAGGATGAGACGACCAAAGGGCCAGGAATACATGCTTTGGGAATGACTATTCTTTTAGGAAGCCACCAAAGGAAAGGAAGCAACAGAGGGGACTGAGAAACGATCATCTTAAAAGCAGAAAACTGGCAAGATGGCGGAGGAGTAGAGTCTCCAAGTCACCTGTCCTCAGCAAATTACCTAGAAAACCACCCAATCATCCTGAAAACCTACGAATTCGGCCTGAGGTTTAAAGAGAGACCAGCTGGAACGCTACAGTGAGAAGAGTTCGCGCTTCTATCAAGGTAGGAAGACGGGGAAAAAGAAATAAAGAAACAAAAGGCCTCCAAGGGGGAGGGGCCCCGCGAGGAGCCGGGCTGAGGCCGGGGCGAGTGTCCCCAGGACAGGAGAGCCCCGTCCCGGAGGAGCAGGAGCTGCACCAACCTTCCCCGCGGAAAGGGGCTCCCCGGGAATTGGAGCAGGACCCAGGAGGGCGGGGATGCCCTCGGGCTCCCTGGGACAGTAACAGAGGAACTGCGCCCCGGAGAGTGCGCCGAGCTCCCTAAGGGCTGCAGCGCTCGGCGGGGCCCGGAGCAGCTCGGAGGGGCTCGGGCGGCGGCTCCGCGGAGGGGGCTGCGGGGCTCCGGGAACAGCTCAGCGGCGGCGGCTCGGGCGGAGGAAGAAGCTCCGCGCGGAGGGGGCTGCGCGGCTCCGGGAACAGCTCGGAGGGGCTCGGGCGGCGGCTCCGCGGAGGGGGCTGCGCGGCTCCGGGAACAGCTCAGCGGCGGCGGCTCGTGCAGAGGAAGAAGCTCCGCGCGGAGGGGGCTGCGCGGCTCCGGGAACAGCTCGGAGAGGCTCGGGCGGCGGCTCCGCGGAGGGGGCTGCACCGCCGGGAGCGCGAATCCAACAGCGCAGGCCCCGGAGCACAGGGCGCCGGGACACAGCCCAGGATCCGGCCTCCCCCGGACAGGCAGAGGCCGGGAGGGCCCAGGACAGCAAGGACGCTCCTGCCTGGAACTGAGCAGATCAGCGGCCCCGCCCCGGAGCCCCCAGGCCCTGCAGAAGGAGAGCCCCGGAGCTACTGCGGGGGCTGGATCCAGGGTCCCAGAGCTGCCCCCGCCACTGTGGCTTCCTCCCGGGGCCTCACGGGGTCAACAACCCCCACCGAGCCCTGCACCAGGCAGGGGCAGAGCAGCTCCCCCAAGTGCCAACACCTGAGAATCAGCACAGCAGGCCCCTCCCCCAGAAGACCAGCGAGACGGACCAGTTCCAAGGGAAGTCAAGGGACTTAAACTACACAGAATCGGAAGATACTCCCCCGTGGTTTTTTTTGTTTTTTGTTTTTTTGTTTTTGTTTTTTTTTGTTTTTTTTTTTGTTTTTGTTTTGTTTTGTGCTTTTTTTTCTCTCTTTCTTCTTGATTTCTGATTGCTTCCCCCACCCCCCCTTTTTTCTTTTTTCTCCTTTCTTTCTTTTTCTTTCTTTTTCTTCTCTTTTTCCCCTATTTTTTTCTTCTTTCTCTTTTTTCTTTTTCTCTTTTCTTTCCTTCTCTCTCTTTTTCTCCTTTTCCCAATACAACTTGTTTTTGGCCACTCTGCACTGAGCAAAATGACTAGAAGGAAAACCCCTCAAAAAAAAGAATCAGAAACAGCCCACTCTCCCACAGAGTTACAAAATATGGATTACAATTCAATGTCAGAAAGCCAATTCAGAAGCACTATTTTACAGCTACTGGTGGCTCTAGAAAAAACCATAAAGGACTCAAGAGACTTCATGACTGCAGAATTTAGATCTAATCAGGCAGAAATTAAAAATCAATTAAATGAGATGCAATCCAAGCTAGAAGTCCTAACGACGAGGCTTGACGAGGTGGAAGAACGAGTGAGTGACATAGAAGACAAGTTGATGGCAAAGAGGGAAACTGAGGAAAAAAGAGACAGGCAATTAAAAGACCATGAGGATAGATTAAGGGAAATAAATGATAGCCTGAGGAAGAAAAACCTACGTTTAATTGGGGTTCCCGAGGGCGCGGAAAGGGACAGAGGGCCAGAATATGTATTTGAACAAATCCTAGCTGAAAACTTTCCGAATCTGGGAAGGGAAACAGGCATTCAGATCCAGGAAATAGAGAGATCCCCCCCTAAAATCAACAAAAACCGTTCAACACCTCGACATTTAATAGTGAAGCTTGCAAATTGCAAAGATAAGGAGAAGATCCTTAAAGCAGCAAGAGAAAAAAAGTCCCTGACTTTTATGGGGAGGAATATTAGGGTAACAGCAGACCTCTCCACAGAGACCTGGCAGGCCAGAAAGGGCTGGCAGGATATATTCAGGGTCCTAAATGAAAAGAACATGCAACCAAGAATACTTTACCCCGCAAGGCTTTCATTCAAAATGGAAGGAGAGATAAAGAGCTTCCAAGACAGGCAGGAACTGAAAGAATATGTAACCTCCAAACCAGCTCTGCAAGAAATTTTAAGGGGGACTCTTAAAATTCCCCTTTAAGAAGAAGTTCAGTGGAACAATCCACAAAAACAAGGACTGAATAGATATGATGACACTAAACTCATATCTATCAATAGTAACTCTGAATGTGAACGGGCTTAATGACCCCATCAAAAGGCGCAGGGTTTCAGACTGGATAAAAAAGCAGGACCCATCTATTTGCTGTCTACAAGAGACTCATTTTAGACAGAAGGACACCTACAACCTGAAAATAAAAGGTTGGAGAACCATTTACCATTCAAATGGTCCTCAAAAGAAAGCAGGGGTTGCCATCCTTATATCAGATAAATTAAAATTTACCCCGAAGACTATAGTGAGAGATGAAGAGGGACACTATCTCATACTCAAAGGATCTACCCAACAAGAGGACTTAACAATCCTCAATATATATGCCCCGAATGTGGGAGCTGCCAAATATTTAAACCAATTAATAACCAAACTCAAGAAATACCTTGATAATAATACACTTATACTTGGTGACTTCAATCTAGCTCTTTCTACCCTGGATAGGTCTTCTAAGCACAATATCTCCAATGAAACGAGAGCTTTAAATGATACACTGGACCAGATGGATTTCACAGATATCTACAGAACTTTACATCCAAACTCAACTGAATACACATTCTTCTCAAGTGCACATGGAACTTTCTCCAGAATAGACCACATACTGGGTCACAAATCGGGTCTGAACCGATACCAAAAGATCGGGATAGTCCCCTGTATATTCTCAGACCATAATGCCTTGAAATTAGAACTTAATCACAACAAGAAATATGGAAGGACCACAAACACGTGGAGGTTAAGGACCATCCTGCTAAAAGATGAAAAGGTCAACCAGGAAATTAAGGAAGAATTAAAAAGATTCATGGAAACTAATGAAAATGAAGATACAACCGTTCAAAATCTTTGGGATGCAGCAAAAGCAGTCCTGAGGGGGAAATACATCGCAATACAAGCATACATTCAAAAACTGGAAAGATCTCAAATTCAAAAGCTCACCTTACACATAAAGGAACTAGAGAAAAAGCAACAAATAGACCCCACCCCCAGCAGAAGAAGAGAGTTAATTAAAATTCGAGCAGAACTCAATGATATCGAGACCAAAAGAACTGTGGAACAGATCAACAGAACCAGGAGTTGGTTCTTTGAAAGAATTAATAAGATAGATAAACCATTAGCCAACCTTGTTAAAAAGAAGAGAGAGAAGACTCAAATTAATAAAATCATGAATGAGAAAGGGGACATCACTACCAACACCAAGGAAATACAAACGATTTTAAAAACATATTATGAACAGCTGTACGCCAATAAATTAGGAAATCTAGAAGAAATGGACGCATTCCTGGAAAGCCACAAACTACCAAAACTGGAGCAGGAAGAAATAGAAAACCTGAACAGGCCAATAACCAGGGAGGAAATTGAAGCAGTCATCAAAAACCTCCCAAGACACAAGAGTCCAGGGCCAGATGGCTTCCCAGGGGAATTCTATCAAACGTTTAAAGAAGAAATCATACCTATTCTACTAAAGCTGTTTGGAAAGATAGAAAGAGATGGAGTACTTCCAAATTCGTTCTATGAGGCCAGCATCACCTTAATTCCGAAACCAGACAAAGACCCCACCAAAAAGGAGAATTACAGACCAATATCCCTGATGAACATGGATGCAAAAATTCTCAACAAGATACTAGCCAATAGGATCCAACAACACATTAAGAAAATTATTCACCATGACCAAGTAGGATTTATCCCTGGGACACAAGGCTGGTTCAACACTCGTAAAACCATCAATGTGATTCATCATATCAGCAAGAGAAAAACCAAGAACCATATGATACTCTCATTAGATGCAGAGAAAGCATTTGACAAAATACAGCATCCATTCCTGATCAAAACCCTTCAGAGTGTTGGGATAGAGGGAACTTTCCTCGACATCTTAAAAGCCATCTACGAAAAGCCCACAGCAAATATCATTCTCAATGGGGAAGCACTGGGAGCCTTTCCCCTAAGATCAGGAACAAGACAGGGATGTCCACTCTCACCACTGCTGTTCAACATAGTTCTGGAAGTCCTCGCCTCAGCAATCAGACAACAAAAAGACATTAAAGGCATTCAAATTGGCAAAGAAGAAGTCAAACTCTCCCTCTTCGCCGATGACATGATACTCTACATAGAAAACCCAAAAGCCTCCACCCCCAGATTGCTAGAACTCATACAGCAATTTGGTAGCGTGGCAGGATACAAAATCAATGCCCAGAAATCAATGGCATTTCTATACACTAACAATGAGACTGAAGAAAGAGAAATTAAGGAGTCAATCCCATTTACAATTGCACCCAAAAGCATAAGATACCTAGGAATAAACCTAACCAAAGAGGTAAAAGATCTATACCCTAAAAACTATAGAACACTTCTGAAAGAAATTGAGGAAGACACAAAGAGATGGAAAAATATTCCATGCTCATGGATTGGCAGAATTAATATTGTAAAAATGTCAATGTTACCCAGGGCAATTTATACGTTTAATGCAATCCCTATCAAAATACCATGGACTTTCTTCAGAGAGTTAGAACAAATTATTTTAAGATTTGTGTGGAATCAGAAAAGACCCCGAATAGCCAGGGGAATTTTAAAAAAGAAAACCTTAGCTGGGGGCATCACAATGCCAGATTTCAGGTTATATTACAAAGCTGTGGTCATCAAGACAGTGTGGTACTGGCACAAAAACAGACACATAGATCAATGGAACAGAATAGAGAACCCAGAAGTGGACCCTGAAATGTACGGCCATCTAATATTCGATAAAGGAGGAAAGACTATCCATTGGAAGAAAGACAGTCTCTTCAATAAATGGTGCTGGGAAAATTGGACATCCACATGCAGAAGAATGAAACTGGACCACTCTCTTTCACCATACACAAAGATAAACTCAAAATGGATGAGAGATCTAAATGTGAGACAAGATTCCATCAAAATCCTAGAGGAGAACACAGGCAACACCCTTTTTGAACTTGGCCACAGTAACTTCTTGCAAGATACATCCACGAAGGCAAAAGAAACAAAAGCAAAAATGAACTATTGGGACTTCATCAAGATAAGAAGCTTTTGCACAGCAAAGGATACAGTCAACAAAACTAAAAGACAACCTACAGAATGGGAGAAGATATTTGCAAATGACATATCAGATAAAGGGCTAGTTTCCAAAATCTATAAAGAACTTATTAAACTCAACACCAAAGAAACAAACAATCCAATCATGAAATGGGCAAAAGACATGAAGAGAAATCTCACAGAGGAAGACATGGACATGGCCAACATGCACATGAGAAAATGCTCTGCATCACTTGCCATCAGGGAAATACAAATCAAAACCACAATGAGATACCACCTCACACCAGTGAGAATGGGGAAAATTAACAAGGCAGGAAACAACAAATGTTGGAGAGGATGCGGAGAAAAGGGAACCCTCTTACACTGTTGGTGGGAATGTGAACTGGTGCAGCCACTCTGGAAAACTGTGTGGAGGTTCCTCAAAGAGTTAAAAATAGACCTGCCCTACGACCCAGCAATTGCACTGTTGGGGATTTACCCCAAAGAGTCAGATGCAATGAAACGTCGGGACACCTGCACCCCGATGTTTCTATCAGCAATGGCCACAATAGCCAAACTGTGGAAGGAGCCTCGGTGTCCATCGAAAGATGAATGGATAAAGAAGATGTGGTTTATGTATACAATGGAATATTACTCAGCAATTAGAAACGACAAATACCCACCATTTGCTTCAACGTGGATGGAACTGGAGGGTATTATGCTGAGTGAAATAAGTCAATCGGAGAAGGACAAACAGTGTATGTTCTCATTCATTTGGGGAATATGAATAATAGTGAAAGGGAATATAAAGGAAGGGAAAAGAAATGTTGGGAAATATCAGGAAGGGAGACAGAACATAAAGACTCCTAACTCGGGGAAACGAACTAGGGGTGGTGGAAGGGGAGGAGGGCGGGTGTTGGAGGGGAATGGGTGACGGGCACTGAGGTGGACACTTGACGGGATGAGCACTGGGTGTTTTTCTGTATGTTGGTAAATTAAACACCAATAAAAGTTAATTAAAAAAAAAAAAAAAAAAGCAGAAAACTAGGAAGAAATTGGTGTCTGAAAAATCTTGCATTGAATTGTAGCCTGAAGATATAACAATAATAGCAATAATGATAATAAATTCATTTCATTGTACTTCCTATGTGCCAGTCACCATTCTAAGGGCTTTGCCTATACAAAATCAGTTAATACTCTTAGCCTATTGAGGTTCATACTATCTCAATTTTTCAGAAGAGGAAATAGAGGCACAGGGAGGCAAAGTCATCTTCTCAAGGTCATCTACCTGGCAGGGCTGGGATTCTAACTCAGCAAGCAGCTCTGTAGTCCATGCTTTTAGTGATTAATTACTGTCTAATGCTGATGTAGCACTTTCCTGTGCCTGGACACTCATCTAGGCATTCTATATCCAGTAATTCCCATAATCCTCCCTGTAACTTTTTGAGGTTGTGCTGTTTTAAAGACATCCAATAATATGTCTGTTTTATAGATGAGGAAACTGAAGTACAGAAGCAGCTGCTAAGTGGGATGGTCAGAATTCACAGCAGGGTCTTAGGCTCCAGAGTGGGAAGGTGATGCCCACAAAAGCGGTATCTCTCTGGGGGAGTGGGGGATACACATTTCGCCTGTGGGTTTTCACTTTCACACTGTGGTGCTTCTTTCCCAAGCTGATTTCATCTGACTAATAAATCAGACTCGGAATAAATGTTGATTCATTTACAGGTTAATCACAGGCTTCATTCCTGGACAGATAAGAAATCGGTGATTGAGTTTTGTCTGAAGTGATTTGGGAATTCCCCCAGGGTAGGATGACTTCCTGGAGTGGGTCAGAAAGCCACCTACCCACATTGTTAATGACTACAGTGTTCTGCTTGGTTCACTGATGACAGGAGACTGGGAAAACAAAGAGCAAGAAACCAGCTGGATCTGAGAAATAAATGTTCCTCAAATTTAGGTTCTTCTTAGTTCCTGGCACTTTTTTTGTTTGTTGTTTAACTTTGAAGCTTTGACTCAGACATTAGGGATGATTAGCTAATACGACTCATTTTCCCATTACACAGGATGATGCTATATTTTGTAAGGAACTTGTTTTAAATTTAATGTTATCACATTTTTTTATGACTGTGGTTTATTTTCTGTGGTGATGTGTGTGGTATCGTTTTCAATAATTTGAAAATATTCTCTGGGGATCCTTAACTGTTAATCCCGTCTGTGATTCACTTGCGTTAACTGCCTCTTTTAGGGATAATTTTGGAGGCATAAAAATGGTAAATACACTTTTTTTTGCATTATAAAAATTCATGTTGCATTATTAAAATTCACAAGACAGTCAAGGGGGGAGAGATAGGGCAATATTTAAAAATTATTACATAGTATTAATCGATTCCACAAATGCTTACTGTGCTATTATATTTTCTAAGCATGGAGGATGAAATTGCAAGGAAGACAGGCCAGATCCTTGATCTCCAAATGTTTGGAGTGGTAAGAGAAACAGACAGATATCCAAGTAAATATTAGGTAGTGATAAGTTCTTTGAAGAAAAATTAACCAGGTGAAGGGGATGGAGAGTAATGGAGGCAGGTGGGAATTTAAAATCAGGATTTCAGGGGAGACCTCTCTGAAGTATTCTTAGTGGGATAGGAAGTTACAAGGATTTGATTTTTCATTTTTGAAAAAGATTTAGAGAGAGAGAGCAAGCAAGCAGGGGGAGGGGCGGAGGGAGAGAATCTTTCAAGCAAACTTGGCACTGACTTGGGGCTTGATCCCATGACCCATGAGATCATAACCTGAGCCAAAACTAAGAGTCAGACACTTAACTGAGTCACCCAGGCACCTCTTGGTTTTCTATTTTATTTTATTTTTTAAAAGATTTTATTTATTTATTCATGAGAGACACACAGAGAGGCAGAGACATAAGCAGAGGGAGAAGCAGGCTCCTTGGGAGGGAGCCTGATGTGGGACTCGATCCCAGGACTCCAGGATCACAACCCGAGCCAAAGGCAGACACTCAACCACTGAGCCACCCAGGTGCCCCAATTTTCCATTTTAAAAGGTCGTTCTGGCTACAAGAAGAAAAGTAAGTAGGAGGACAATAATAGAATTAGGAATACCAGTTAGGAGTCTGTTACAATATTCTAAGTCCTCAACCCTACCTATTAGAATCCTCTGGAGAGGATTCTAACTAGACCCAATCTAAACCAATTATGTAAGAATCTCTGGGAATAGGGTTCAGGAATTGATACTTCTCAGGGCTCCTCTGGTGATTTTAATATGCAGCCAGGGTTGGAAAGCGTTGTGGAAAAAAGATGTCAGGGGCTGGGTCTAGAGCAGTTATCTATATCCAGCAGGAAAATATAAAAACCCAGAATGTTTAACTGAAACTATTAAAACAGGAATGGATCTTTATCTAGAACTATTTTCTTCCTTAAGGAATATGGTTAGATCAAGGAACTAAATACATCCCTAATTTTTTTTAATTTTTTTTTTTTTTTTTTTTATGATAGTCACACAGGGAGAGAGAGAGAGAGAGGCAGAGACACAGGCAGAGGGAGAAGCAGGCTCCATGCACCGGAAGCCCGATGTGGGATTCGATCCCGGGTCTCCAGGATCGCGCCCTGGGCCAAAGGCAGGCGCCAAACCGCTGCGCCACCCAGGGATCCCTAAATACATCCTTAAAGAGGAAAATAATTATCAGCGAATGATGAAAATGGATATTGCTTAACAAGCATTAACCAATATGATACCAAGAAGTAATGGTTAATGAAAATGTTTGTGTCATGTTTATTTCCTCAAATATTCTGACAGGTATCCCAGGTTTGAAAATGGTTATAGAAGGTTATGGGAAGCTAGATCTAGAGTGCTTGTTTTTGTAGGTGGTAAGGTGTCAGATTCAGGGTGTATATGTTTTGTGGAGACAGCAGAGAGATGTAAAGTGACATTAAAAAGAAAGATGGGGTCAGGGATCCCTTCCAAATTTAGCCCTGAAAAAGTGAGTGGTGACTGAATTTACTGTAATGGGAGAAAATGGGTGGAAGAGCAGTACTGTGTGTGTGTGTAGGTGTGGGTGGCTATTCAAATCAAGAATATTGATTTGTACTTCATAATGTAGAGAGTGCTAATCAACTGTATAGTGGAGTGTTATGTAGAGAGTTAGATGCAGGATCACAACTGAATTATCAGTTTCCAAGAATAATTGCCTTCAATTTTGTACCAATTATTTTTATTAACTAGGAAATTTACTCTATTATTTACTTCACTTATAAAGGCAGCCTTTGTACATTAAAAAAAATTTCCAGGCAATTTTATTTATTTTACTTTTTCTTCCTGGATTTTTATTGAATACCCATAAAGCTACTGCACTGCAGATAGGCATCATTTAAAGAGTATCTTATGAGTATGGTAAGCCTTACTTCCAACAGAACATGGTTGTAGACTTCTGGGAAATAGTAGAAGGTCACAAATGCGTGAATGGTTTTTGCCTTGAAACACTGCAAAAAAACCTATTTTTTAAGAGGTGATTAAAAGGTAGCTAGCTAATTATGAAATTCTGGAGCATCTTCTCCAAACCTAACATAACTCAAGAGGACCTTTAAATTCATGACATATTAATAGTGAGAGGAGCTCAACAAATATAATGGGCTCTTAAATTAAAATAGATAGCAGAAAGTAGGCTTTTAGATGAATTGCTACAAGAAACAAATTTATCATGTATTTAAAATACAACAAATTTTAAATCATATTGCTGTTCTATATTGAAACTGTGAGACAAGATACACAGGCCAGACAAATACATATCATAGATTAATGAATATCCAGTGAGTGACATACAATATGTGATTAACTACAAAATAAAAGTTATAACTAAAATATTGAATATTTACCATAGCTAAGAACTATGCCAAGCATTTTACATGCATTAACTCTATGTCAGTTGGGAATACTGTTTTTTGTTTTTTTTTGTTTTTGTTTCTTTGTTTTTTTGTTTTGTTTTTTGTTTATTGTTTTTTTTTTCAGTTGGGAATACTTTTAGCTACAAGTGATAATATTCAATAGCAGTTACTTAAAAACACACGGTTCATTTTTCTCATGTTAAAAGGAGTCTGGCAACTGGTGTTGGTTCAGTTACCGTGGTTTCTGGTAGAATTTATCCCATTCTTTTGGCCTTATCCTCATTGCTGTAAGATGTCTCTCAGCTCCAAGCAGTGTATTTGTGTTAAAAGCCGGAGAATGCAAGAGAAAGATGGTCCCAGTCATATCCATCCTCTTTTATCAGGGAAGACAAAGCCTTCCAGAGGCTCCAGCAGATTTCTGCTTTTCCTCTGCTGACACTGTCACCTAGCATCCCAAGTTGTAAAGGAGATTGAGAAATCAAGTATTGCACTTTTTTCAGGCTTTGCAGTGGAGCAGGAGAAGGGAAAAGAAGATTGAGGAAGGGTGTTGGGTTAAGCAGCCAATGGTGACTGTCACAAATCCATGTCATCCTTATAAAAATCCTATCAAATTGGTACTGTTACTTACTGCCATTTTACAAATGGGGAACCAAGCCGTAGAGAAGTTATAAAACTTGGCCAAGGTCAAATAACTAAGAAATGATAGAACCAAGAATCAACACAGAGGGTCTGCCTCCAGAGTCCATCCTTTTCTCAGCCACTCTTCTACATTATAGAAATAAAGCCTCACATGATACTACATTGTGCCCTCTTGTGTGAATGATCTCTCATAATGTCCTAATCTGCTCATGAATGGCATGTTGTGTTTTATAATAGGCAAAGTATTACCTAAAAATCAAATAAACGTTTGCTATCGCTGTTGTATTTTCTTATCTCACCAATAATAATAAACACCACAGGTAACTTAAATTTGTAAAGACTCTTTGAACGAATTCTAGGCATTTTCATGTGTATCTTCATACCTGTGATATCTTCATAAATCCTGTAAGGAAGAGACAGAGGTAGGTATGGCCATTTGCATTTGATAATTGGGAAAACTAGATCAAAGTTTCATCAAAGAAATCAGAGACTTAAATTCAGATCTACATAGAGCCAGGCCATTTTTCATTAGACACCTACAAGTATAGATGTTTTTACTTTAGGACAGGTTTTAATTAAATTTACAGAAGAATTGGAACCAGTGTTACATTAAAAAATTTCCCACCTAGGCAAAGGCTTAAAACTTTAAAATTGAGCACTTAAATATATCTTAATTTCTTTCTTAACAATGGTCTCTGAGGTACTGTATTTTATAAGAGCCAGTTCCATTGGTTGCTTGAAGTTTTGACACATTTTTATGGCTCTATTTTATATAATCTAATACCCCCAAGTAATTGTAAATTCTCTGCAGGAAATGAATTATACACTTCATTGTTATTGCTTGAAAGAAATTAAAAACTCATTGATATCATTTATCTCAAGTATTTTTGTATTTTTTCTGTTGGAGTTAATCTTTTCTTTTTCTTTTTTTTAAAAAAAGATTTTATTTATTCACAAAGACACAGAAAGAGAGAGGCGGAGACACAGGCAGGAGGAGAAGTAGGCTCCTTGCAGGGAGCCTGATGTGGGACTTGATCCAGGACCCCAGCATCAAGACCTGAGCCAAAGGCAGACGCTCAACCACTGAGCCACGCAGATGCCCCTATTTTGTTTCTTGAGATCAAATTAGTTTTCTTCCTTACTAATTTTTTCCTGTCCTAATAGGCAACATTGATTTTTTAAATTTCTACAAAGTTTTGTAAATAAACAAAATTTGTCGTTATTTCTCTTTACTAGACTTCTTGTTTGCGTACTACCATGTCAAATAGTTTTCCTCTTTCAGTATTGAGAGTTTATGGAAGATGTCAATTTAACTCTAGAAAATGGATTTATGCGTCATGGCTGCCATAGAATGCACATAGAACAGTTGCTATGAACTTGTAGAAAATGACGTCTGGCAATGTCATTTTTATTATTTTAAAAATTTGTATTTATATGTGTACAGTAATTAAAGCTAACTGTAACTTACATGTATTTGGCTTAAAGCTATGTTCAGAATTGTTACATTAACATAGACCAGTAGTGTAGATAGAATTTCTTTGGCCTACAAGAAAAATTTCAGAAATGTACCTCTCACAATTTGTTATTTGGAGAACAAACAGATCTCCAAATGGGGCTATTTGAATGGCATTTATTATATTTTGGGAGTGAGAAGCAGCTGTCTCCTTGCTCTGACCTGGCTTTATGACTGTTGTTTTTCTTATGTTTTTAGAGTATCCAGGTTGACTGGGCCTGAAGACTTATTAATACGTAATGAGCTAAAGAATAGATCTTCTGAAAGCCCACGGTTTTATGCTGAGTGTTATCAGTAAGATATATGGAAAGCAACAATATAAAGAGGAAAAAGCATATTTAAGGTGGAAACGGAATTACTACTAAGCACCTCCAATGTGTGGGGCCTTTTTTATGCTTTTCTGTGTAAGTCAGGAAATCACCCTGAGAATGATGTGTCAGTCCCATTTTGCTTGAGAAAACTGAGGCTTAGAAAGTTTAATTACCTTGACCAGAGTCACTACGTCTGAGGCTTGGATTTGAACCTGGGTCTCATTTGTTCCACAATTGTGCAAATATTGCCTACCATCAAGATAGGCTTTGAGAGGGGCACCTGGCTGATTCAGTGGAATGAGCATGTGGCTCTGGATCTCGGGGTTGTCAGTCCAAGCCCCACGTTGGGTGTACAGCTTTAAAAAAAAAAAAGGGCTTTGAGAGACACAAAGAAGGGGTAGTTCATATTATACTGTAAATGTATTTACTATAATAGATCATCTTCCAGAATACAGTGAGTTCATCAAATTCTCGATTTTTAGGATGCAAAGGTGAACAATTATTTTCTGGGCAAAGGTACACATAAAAACATTGTTTAATGCATTTATGTTTTTATGGGAGTAGCCTGAAAAGTCAGACTGTAGCACCACTACCTGTCATGGTGAAGAATGCAATAGAGGAGTGCACTCAGACAAGGGGAGCATGGAGGTGGAAAGACTAAGGAGAAAAATATGCTAGTTGTAGGAAAATCCCAGGAATGTCACGAAGGAGACAGGAGTTAGCACAGGGAATGGGAGAGAGAGTTGTGAGTTGAATCCAGTAGGCAAAACGCAACAGAAGACAACTGTAGGCAAAAGATAATACTCTACAACATAACGGAACAGCTGTGGCTTCTAGTCTTCTAATGATGAGCAGGAGCCAGACTGCGGAAGAGAGAGGATGAGCAGTCAACCCTGCAGTGCCCCTCCACTTTCAGTCCCCTGCTGCACATGTCGCTTCTTCTTGTCACTCTTGTGACCTCATTTTGTAGCACTCTTCCCATTGCATATTCCTCTCTGCTTTTCCTTAGATATACTAGATTCCCTGCTGACTTTGCTCTGCTCTGGCTGTTCCTTCTACCTAAAATGGTCCCCACAGGACATCCAGTAAACCACTAAATGAATCATTTCACCTCCTTTATGTCTGCTCAAATCTTACCCTGTATGTATATTATATATAAGTGGGGGGGGGAGGTGACATACTAACATTGTATTAGTTTTAGGTAATGACTTGACATATGTTTCTATTAAGAAATGATAACCACAATAAGCTTAGTTAATATCCATCACAACACAGTTATAGAATTTTTCTTTGATGAGAACCTTGAAGATCTACTCTTTTACCAACTTTCAAATTTATAATATAGTATTGTTAACTATAGTCATCATGCTGTACATTGCCTACCCACTTTATTAATACTCCAACCTGCTCCTTCATCCTCTGTAGTGCCTTACTCTGCTCTCTCTGTTTAAAATTCCATAGCATTTGCCACCTTCTCACATACTGCAGTATATTAATGTTTATTTTTTATGTTTACCCCCTGCTAGGGTATATGGTATAGCAGGCATCTGTGTTTTATTCCTAATGTATCTTATGACCCTAGTATACTGCTCCAGGCAAGCCAACCGAACTTGATGGCAATCACAAATGTCACCGGTCAGCCTATACACTATACATGTAAGTTAGGCAAACATATCCAAATATTAATAAAAATGAGAGAGATGTAGTCCCTAGGGATCTATGACTATTTTTCTTTATCCAACTCCATCACCATCCCCTTGCTATGGTAAGACCCGAGTCTTGTGTTGGGTGCAGCCTCCTCCCCCAGCATGTGTCTCACATGTCTTCACAGGTAAGTTTGGTCAGTTTGGCATGGGTTCAACTATTTTTTCTTTTCTTCCCATTCTAGTTCCCTTTTGCTGGGTGTTACAATGTCTGCTGGTTATTCCATCTCTTCTGGCAAATGCTGTTATTGCTCCCAGTAGAATCACAGCACTCACCCCACCACCTCGACTCTTTCATTGAGCACTACCACTGGCTTACTGGAGACATGGTGATTACACAGATGTCTATAAAAATAGGCAAGATACCTTTATGTGTGTAATGCTTTGCAGGAGGGGGACCCCAGAATATTTCCTTACTTGTAGAACTTTGCTAAGCAGCATGTCCTATTGAAAGAAACCATACTATTCTTTCAATCACTTCTGCTTTCTAGTTCCTTAGCATTTTTAAAAACATGTTTGATTAGCACTAGACCAAGTGCTAGGTATGCATTTTTTTAATTCTCAAAACAACCTTGAGAGACAAGTGTTATTTTCCAATTTTATAGATAAATAACCCAAGGTCAGAGAGCTAAATACTTTCCAAATGTGTAGCTAGTAGCTCTGCGGTAGGATTCAAAGCCAGGATCAGTTGGATCCTATAGTAGATAATTGATCCTGCCACCGGAGCTACTTTGCTGACCATCCCATCCTCCAGTAGATATGACTCAGTGAATTGCTGTCTCCCCGGAGACTATGATTATTCCTCTTCCTACAAGTAGCTCTTGACCAATGACTGAATTACATATGGGGTTACAAAGGGCTAACCCCTTGTTTCAAAGGGAAGCTAATTCTGTGGTGCAATTTACACTCCAGAGCTTCCTGTGACAGCAAACAGAAATTAGTCTCTATCCCAGACACAGTCTTGCTTCCTTTGACTTAGTCTATTTCTTTTACTTTTGAGAGGACACTCCGATGAAACTTACCTCTAAGGAACCTGACCTAGGATAGACTCCTAACCCTCTTTCTTTCTTTCTTTCTTTCTTTCTTTCTTTCTTTCTTTCTTTCTTTCTTCTTTCTTCTTTCTTTCTCTTTCTTTCTTTCTTTCTTTCTTTTTCTTTCTTTCTTTTTCTTTCTTTTCTTTTCTTTTCTTTTCTTTTCTTTTCTTTTCTTTTCTTCTTTTCTCTTTTCTTTTCTTCTTTTCTTTCTTTTTTCCCTTCTTTCTTAGATTTATTTATTTGAAAGAGAGAGAGACAGAAGAGTGAGTGGGGTTGGGGAGTAAAAGGGGAGGGGGAGGGACAAGCAGACTCATACTGAGCTCAGAGCCTTGCACAGGGCTTGATGGCAGGACCCTGAGATCAAGACCTGAGCAGAAACCAAGAGCCAGATGCGTAACTGATTGCGCCACACAGGCACCCCTTCTAATCCCATTTTCTAACCACCATAATACACTGCCTTTTTTTTTTTTCTGTTGGACCAAGAGGATTTACTCAGTTCTCTCTTTCCTTAGAATAAATTCTCTCTCAGAAGTTTCCTGTAGCACTCATGTAAATGGTGAGACAATAGATTGAAAGCCTGTGGTGAATACATCTTGTGATCAAGCTCAGTTGCTCTTATATTCTGTTCTTTATACTGAGAGTACTTTAGAGCCCAATATTGATACATTTTTGTAATCAAGCATGTGAACTGCTGGCCCAAGGATGTCCAGTGGCAATTTCAGAATGTATTCCTCTGGGTAGAATTGGGTTTAATATTTTGCATTTTTTCTGTTGATGAAATTAAATCACTAAAAACAAAATTTGAATACTTTCTGATAATAGAAAACTAGGTTCTGTGGAAGAAAATGTATTTTCTGTATTCAAAGAGTTGTGGGTTTTTGCATCTAGATCTTCAGGTCCCTCTTAAGTATTGGATGTAATAAATAGTTGTTGAGAAACAAGCTGCATGTAGATCCAGGATTTTAAAATGTATATATAATGATAAGGATATTTTATAAAATGTCTAAGAATTGGAAATATTGAAGATGAAGAAAAAGTTTAGCCAAGTGGTGCTCATGAAGAACTTTGTTTTTTCAAGCACACAGTAATGTAACTACCATGGCTGACTAAACTGTGTATCTTATCATTACAAATAATTTCTGTGTAATCAATCCACACAAAGCATTCCATTGGAGGCCCTTTTTGATTACAGGTTGCTTGCTTTTACTTCAAGGTCAGGGAAGCTGGTAGAATTTGTTATGAATGGTATAATTGTTGAACATTTAAGCAAACATAATCTATCAGGGGATGAACACAATGATTTACGTAAGGGGAAATCATGCCACCCAATCACGGTGAGTTCAATGAAATGATAAATAGTTACCTGAAAAAAAGAGGAACAAGTAGATGTAACTTATTAACATTAGAAAAAATGCCTTTGACAAAGTCTTCCTCCTCCCTGGTGTGTCCCACCATTCCCCACACATATGCGAAAACACATACACTACTCATCCATACCAGGAACTAACTCTTAAAATAGACTATAGGGTTGGAGGAAAAGCTTTGTTTTATTTAGGAACTGACTTAGAAGGCAGTAACAAAGATTTGGTACAGTTAACTTGTTTAAAAAGAAAGCTTGGGGGGCCCCTGGGTGGCTCAGTCAGTTAAGCATCTGCCTTCGGCCCAGGTTATGATCCCAGGGTCCTGGGATGGAGCCCCACATTGGGCTCCCTGCTCAGCAGGGACCCTGCTTCTCCCTCTCCCTCTGCTGCTCTCCCTGCTTGTGCGCTCTCTCTCTCTCTCTCTCTCTCTCTCTCTCTCTCTCGTCAAATAAATAAAATTGTAAAAAAAAAAAAAGAGAGAAAAAGGTTGGGGGTGCTTGGCTGGCTCAGTTGCTAGAGCATGCGACGCTTGATCTTGAGGTTGTAAGTATGAGCCCCACATTGGGCACAGAGATTATTTAAATAAAAAATAAAGAAAAATAGGGATCCCTGGGTGGCGCAGCGGTTTAGCGCCTGCCTTTGGCCCAGGGCGCGATCCTGGAGACCCGGATCGAGTCCCACGTCGGGCTCCCTGCATAGAGCCTGCTTCTCCCTCTGCCTGTGTCTCTGCCTCTCTCTCTCTCTCTCTCTCTCTCTCTGACTATCATAAATAAATAAAAATTTTAAAAAATGAAGAAAAATAATGATGAAGTTTGGTAGCTGGCTTTCTCTGTAAGAGGTACTCATGTTAATGTTAAAAATCTATAAATCAGGCATTTATATTAAACCACCAAGTTCATAATCACATATCAAATGCTTTATGGATGTGATAAAAATTAACAAAGATGTTTTTTAAAGCCTGAAATGCTAGGAGAGAAGATAGAAAAAAGATAGTTAAACTCTTGTATGGCTAAGATAAGGTGTATGTTTAGAAATAATCCGAATTATCATTGTAGGGACATGATCTTATAAGAGTCAGCATAGACCTTCCTTAGAGATTTTGGGAAGGTAATAATGATGGCTCATTTAAGAAATTTAGAAATTTTATTTAGTTATTTTATTGCAAAATACATATAATATTTACCACTTTAACCATCTTAATGGTGTAATTAAATAGCACTGAGTACTTCGTCATGTTTGTGTAAACATCACATAATTTTTTCCATTTCCCTAACTTTCATCATCCCAAACAGAAAGTCTACATCTATTAAACAATAAATCCCTATTTCCCTCTCCCCTTGGTGCCTGGTAACTTCTCTTCTGCTTTCTGCATCTACAAATTTCCTATTTTAGATAACTCATGTAAGTGGAATCATACGATAGATTTTCTTTTGTGACTGGCTTCTTTCATGTAACATAATGTTTTCAAGGTTCGTTTCATGATGTAGTGTGTATCAGAACTTCATTCTTTTTAATGGCTGGATAATATTCCATTGTATTTGGCTTTTTTTTTTTTTTTTTAAAGAAAGTGTATGCTATCAGCCATGCACTGTGTTAGATATTTGATGGACAATATCTCACATCATCCTCACAACAATTGGCAGACAGGTAGTATTATCTCCAGTTATAGATGAGAGCACTGGGCCTAGCAAGTTTAAGTGATGTGTTCTAGTTAGTGGTAAGATGGAATTTGAGCTAGGCTCATCTGTCTCCAGGTCCAGTTGATTTAGCAGTACAATACACTACTCTCTTACTGTTATGTTCTCTCTTGAAACACTCATAGATTTGATCAGTGAATTTCAGGAAATACGTAGAGCTTAGGAACATGTACAGAATGACATTTTAGAATAAACAAAGAATTGAAGGATATTTGCTGTCGCCCCTCCCAGCAATTTACAAATAGAGAATTTTTCTTCTGAGTAGATGAAGGTGGAAAGGGAAAGAACTGGAGTTAAAACCTGAAGGCGGGCAGCCCGGGTGGCTCAGCGGTTTAGTGGTGCCTTTAGCCCAGGGTGTGATCCTGGAGACCCGGGATTGAGTCCCATGTCGGGCTCCCTGCATGGAACCTGCTTCTCCCTCTGCCTGTGTTTCTGCCTCTCTCTCTCTGTGTGTGTCTCTCATTAATAAAAAAATTAAAAAAAAAAAAAAAACCTGAAGGCTATCCTTAGGACAAATAGAATCTTATTTGACAAATTGGTGGAATATTAGAAATAGAGATTTTCCCTTTAAAACTTTCAAAGTGAAAATTTAAGGTAAAGAAAATAACTACCATTTTAAAAAGTAGAGGTCACAGAGACTGAAAATATAAATAAGAATTTACATGGGTTTAAGTAACCTATTAAGAGAAAAATAAAGATGCTATGGGAGTTCTCTAACTTCTTTAAGCTGGTGGTACAGACGGCAGCTATACTATTCTATATTGCATGCTGTAGCCACACTCTTTAAGCCAGATATATTGACTTAAAGGTTATCTATTACAACATCCACTTGTAGCAAACTGTCCCTCAATCTGTATTTTAACCCTTCCAGTGACGGAGAAAGTATAATCTCATTTCATTAATAGGCTGGTCAGACATACTTTATGTTGATAGTAGATCTTCCTTCTTTGGTTTTCCAGCCTGAGGTCTTTTTTTTTCTTTTTTCATGAGACTTTGCAGGAGCAGCCTAATGTTTTCATCCCTATGATAGCCTTTCAACTATTTGAAGACCGCGTCATGTCTCTCCTATACACAACTTCCCCAGCTCGAGATGATTAGCAGCCAGGACTTGAGAAGCCAAGATGCTAAAGAAATAAGCCTGGATTTTGCTCTTAAGATCCTTGTATGTATCTAACAGGTTACAAAAGCTCTTAACTACAAAGTAAAATATTAATAAGTTGGACTTCATTAAGTACTTCTTTCACCAAATGATACCATTAAGAGAGTGAAAAGTCAACCTCTTGAGGGGAAGAGGATATTTGCAATATGTTATATCTGATGAAGGACTTCTACCAGAATATATGAAGAACTCTTAAAAATCAGTCAGAGAGAGGCACCTGGGTGGCTCAGTGGTTGAGTGTCTGCCTTCGGCTCGGGGCATGATCCTGGGATCGAGTCCCATATTGGGTTCCCTCTGTAGGGAGCCTGCTTCTCCTTCTGCCTGTATCTCTGCCTCTGTCTCTCATGAATAAATAAATAAAAATCTTTTTAAAAAATAAAATCAGAGAGAGGGAACACGATCTAGTGGAAAACTGAGTAGATGAACTGAGTATTTCATGAATGACCATATTGAATTGGCCAGTAAGTATAAAAATGTGTTCAAAGTCATTAACCATCAGAAAATGCAACTTAACACCACAATTAAATACTACTACTTACTCACCAAAATGACTAATGTTAAAAAAGAAAAAAAAAACCTGGTAATGCTAAGTATTATGTTGAATGTGGAGCAACTAGAGCTGCCATATGCTGTTGGTAGAATGTAGATTGTGAATTGGTACTAACACTTTGGAAAACTATTCCAATTTCTCCTAAAGCTGAATATATGCAAAACCCATGACCCAGATTTTCTACTCGTCCTCCCAGATACTCTAAAAAGATATGCAAAAACTGCAAACAATCCCAATGTTTGTTGGGAATAGAATGGATGATTTTATTAATATACACATACAGTGGGATACTATGAAGCAATGAAAATGAAGAGACTACTTTTACATACAACAACATGGACGAACCCCACAAACATAATTTGAGTGAAAGAAGCCACACATCTAAGAGATCACACTGTAGAGCTCCATTTATGTGATATTCAGGTCACATAAACCTATGGTGATAGGAATCAAAGTAGCAGTTTCTTTGGAGAGGAGATGAAGATTGGGAGGAGCCAGGAAGGAAGCTTCTGATTTGCCGGGACACCCTATTTCTTGATCTGGTGGTAGAACTTGAATTCCCTTTGTAAAAAGTCATTACACTGAATTGCATATGTTTCTATATGTATACTAAATCTTTTTAAAAGGACAATAAATGGGTCTAAACATTCCAGTTACCCAAAATGCAGGGCTAACTGTGTGATTAAAGAGTCCATATTTTCATAGTAAGCACAATAGTAAAGACATCAAAACTTAACGATTATACAAAATTTAAGTTTGTATAAAGTTGTACAGAGAGACTGTCATTTCTTAATCCTTAAAACTCATTTTCCAGAAAATGAATTGTAGCTCATCCCTTTTAAAGAACGAGAGAGATGCGCAATAAATGAGCGGTTCACAAATGTAAATTTGCATTATTTTGGGATTTTGTAATATATGTGAAGTGTTCAGGGAAGATCTGGTCCACACTAAGCACTCGGTAAAGGCACTTATTGTTAACCTTTTGGCACCGCATCACATGGTAAACTTCCTTTGGGTTTCCTAATGATGGAAATGTCAAGGTCTCTTCCACGAACCTGAGCTACTGTGATCAGGAGGCTCTCGCAAACTTTCAGACCTACATAGTAATTGTTTTATTTTGTCCTGGTAAAAATTTCAACTTCCAGACTATTGAGATCTTTATGAACTGGAATTCACTGAGCTTCATTCTCAGCATCAATGGTCTTGTTACTCAGAAAGGACTAGAGCTAAAGCCCAGCAGACCACCCTTATTCACCATTATCATGGCCTCTATATGGTGACTAGTGATCAGATCCTTTTGGATGTGGTCATTCAGTCAGTTATAAATACCACCGGTGGAACTGCCAGTCCATGACACAAGTACGCACCCCCCCGCCCCATTCTGACATTTTCAGATATTTGTATACTTACTTTAATGCAGTTTATCAGGTCTATGTTAAATAGTGAAATATTTCCCAAATTAAAAACATTATTTTTTATGCTTCTTAACTCCTATGTGAGTGGCAGGATAATATGGCAAATTAATGTAGCTTTATGAAAAATTTTATAACACTATACATTTCTCATCGTAAAATGTGCTTTTTTTCACTGCAGGGGAAGCTTCCTTTTCACTTTTCTCTTTTGCCACCAGAGGGCAGGTGAGTAAGAGAAGAAAATAAAAGCATCTCTTCTTCACATTGATTCAAACTAAACACTTCTCTGAAATATTTACGAAGCAGGTTATTTTGTTCTCTTTAATTATTCTATTTTGAAGCAATTTATCTAAGTAGAAGTTATAATTTTTAATAGATACATTTGGCCTAATAAATGACTTTCAAGTGAAATTAGTATTTGAATTTTTAATCATTTTGAATCAGTGATTGTATTGAAAATATGAATGTTCTTTATATTTTGAGGTCATTTGAACAAAGTGTCCTCTCTTAGTTTGGGTAATGCTGATTAATTAGAGTCATTTTATACTGGTCTTCTAATTCAGTTATGGATATGTTTATGTGTTTATTTTGCATATTTATCTTAATACAGCCATTTGGACATTACTTCAATATGCACAGTTGTTAAGCATAGTTTACAGTGTATTAATCAAATAATGAGTCTATATAATTAAAGGAAATCCCAGTGCAGTACTGTACACCCCAGCAATGTCTAAATATAATTTTAGTAGGTATATTAAGATGTTTTCTCTTGCAACTTTAAATTTGTTTAATCAATAGTAAAACATCCTTTTCAAAACATTAGATGGTATGATAAACGATGTAATTCAACAGCTCATGACAGCTTGCATGTAACCTTTGTTAAATCAGAAGTCAAGCGGCAGCTTGGAATTTTGCCTTCCCTCCTTGAATAACGCCTTTGTTCTGAAGGTGTAGGAGCAGATGAGAAAATGAATAGGTTTTCTCATGGGGAGGATAAATCTTCATACTGCTTATTCCATGTCCTGGGAATTCTTTCTTACTCCTCCTCATTGTGAACCTCATTGGTAAGAATCTTTTTTTATTTTTAACCTGTCAAACAAAATTCTGCATAGTGCTTGGAACACTGCTGGCACACAGTGAGTGCTTTATAAGCTTTAGTTGTTATCACACAGGTATCAACTCATCTTAACTTTAATCCAGTTACTGAATTAGCCAGGGGATCATGTAGAAAATTGAAAAAAAAGTTGAAAAAAACTGTAAAAGGAAAAACTAGGAACTAGAAAAATAATCTCATTTCTCAGAAGTCCTAATTCTGTTCCTCATTCATTCAATGGGGAAAAAAACCTTGACTTGAGTGACTCTTCACATCTAACTCTATTGAGCAAATGGAAGCAATAATGTTTGTCACTTAGTTGTCTCATACTAAATGCTTCCTGGTATTGTGAATTGGTGTTGAATTTCCTGACGGTGTGTGATGAATATGTTATGGGATAAGATCTGGTTGTTCTAGAAGGACTAAGCTGGATGAGGAAGAAAAATCTTACCTTTGATGAAGGATCCCCTGGTCTCAATAAGGAGTTTTTTAAAACGGTGAACAATAAAGTGTTGCTTTTGATTATCCCCCCGAGGTAAGCTTATAGTTTGGGAAGCAGGTGGAGGGAGAATACAAGGAAAGGGTCTTCAGGACTCAGGAAAAAGGAAATTCTTCTGGTTGGCACAGTGAAGAACCCTCAGGCTGAGGGTTGCTGTGGCTTCCTCCTTACCAGTTCCCCATATCATCTCTTCCTGCTCTATCGAGCCACAGTGTATATTTATTCCAGTTTAATCCTCTCAAAATACAATGCACTGATGTTCTTCCATTGTCAAAACCCCATACTGACTCCTTTTTGCCAGTGATGATAGTACGAGTCACCTACTGCCATTTGTGACCCTGAACTACATGGTTCCAATCTGATTTCCCATGTTCACTTCCTTCTCTACTTTCCACACACCACCCCAACAGTGCCGTTCCTAAATAAGCATCTCTCTGCTTATGTCTTTCTCATTTCTTACTGTCAGTGGCTCCTTGTCTTTCAAGATCCGTCTTCAATGACATGTCCTCTGGAAGACATTCTAATTCTTACCTGGAAATGACCTTTGGTGCCATTGAGTCTCATGGCTATTTATATTTGTAGAATGACTCTTATCTTATCCTATCATCTATACTAGGTATTTTCATTTTTATTTCTTTTTTTTTTTCTGCTGACAATAAGCTCTTTGAAAGCAGAGACTGTGTTTTGTCCCCAGAGATTAGCTTGATGCCCTGCAGAGATTGTCAGATATTCAGAAAAGCCAAGGCCATTTGCATTTTTTTGAGGACTTCAGTATATTAAAAACTGAAGAAATGGCAGGGTGACAAAATTATGGTTATATTTTAAATGTTGCATTAGGCAAGCAGATCAGTTTAAAACACACACATTCCTACGACAGTCACCAAAGGAACTGTGTTGTTAGTAAATTGATCATAAGATTTCTAAAAAACTGAACTCATAGTATACTTAGGTTGATGTAGTCTGGTAACAGGACACAGGTTTAACGTTGTCCAGTGACTATCTTCTTTCTGTCTTATCAGCATATCTGTGGAACTGTGCCTCATTTTGAGGCCTGGGCCCAAGGACCCTCTGACTTTCTATGTGAGAGACCCTCACAGATGGTCGACACCTGATAAATGTATTTACCAAAGTGAGTTAAATTATATGCCCCAAAGGTACTGTATATAAATATAATGCCTTTATTCCAATATTTTAATGTGGTCAGAATATTATTAGAAAATAAGATTGAAAGTTAATATTAACTTCTAATTTAATGTCTATAATTTAACTTTTACTTGTTTTACACTTGTCAGATCAAAGAACTAGACACTGAGGAGGAGAAGAAGTACTCATTCTCACTGACTGACTGCCCATTTCCCTGTACTGTGTATGAGATGCATAATGAGAACTGTGTTTTCTGCGACTCTTCTGATTGAGTAACAAGGATGAACACTTGATGAGAATCAGAATAACTTATTTCTAGAAACTAGGCTAGGGCTAAAAAATAATGAAGATTCCAAAAATATTTGGAATTCATGGCTGCAGGGTTTAAAGTTGGTATCAACACTAAATAATTCTCTGCTATTAGTATAGCTTAAATTTGCCTGGTTTAGAGGTACTCCCACTGAGCTACATAAATACATGAATTGGTATTTCTGTGATCCTCCTCCTAATACAGTGCATAGAAATCAAGCATGCCTAAAAGCGTGGACTCATTATTAGAATTACTACTGTTTACTTTTTGAAATGTATGTATTCTGGTATTTCTGATATAATCTCATTTTCTTAGACTAGTTAATAGAATGGTGTGTTTCAGGCCCTTCTTTGCTATATTAATATAAACCCATTCTTTTCTATAAAACTATTTTATAATGAAAAGGAGAAGAAGAAATAAAGAGGACTCAGTTACTTGTGTCAACTCAGTAGTAAGAAAAAAAATTTGGTTATTTAAACATCAGATATCAAGCTTTTCTTCTATTCCCATAAACCTGAGGGATTTGACATATTCCCACAATATCAGTGGTTCAAGAAGCAGGAATAGAGAGTCAGGAACCAAGGAGTGGTAAAGTAGAATTAATTTATACAAGATATAGGTGATTCTGAAATGCCCTTCACAAAAATCATTCCTAAGAGATAATTAAATGCGTGAAAACTTAAAACATTAGATTATTTGTCAGATTTATCAATAATCTGAAGTATATCATTTATTTACAGTTATCTAAACTTTACATTAAAAACATTAAAAAATCTGTAATAGCACTAAAGTTTTTTTAGTAACTCGAAGGAAATTGCTAAATGAATAACCTCATACCCATATATGTTTAATATTCTCATTTTTTACCTAAAAAATTTTAAATGTATCAAGAGTTAAAAGCATTTTGTCATCCTACAATTTAACTGTAGCACATGAAAATGTTTAAGATCCAGTATAACTGAACTATTAATATGCAAATGTTATCAATATGGAATTTTACAGAAAAAAATGAAGATGGTTTTATAAAACCTAAAGACAAACAACAGGGCTGCCTGGGTGCTTAGTGGTTGAGAGTCTGCCTTTGGCTCAGGGTGTGATTCTAGACTGGGGATTGATTCCTACACTGGGCTCCATCCGAGGAACCTGCTTCTCCCTCTGCTTGTGTCTCTGCCTCTCTCTGTGTGTCTCTTGTGAATAAATAAAATCTTAAAAAAATATATAAACAATAGTTTGCATATGCATAAATATGCCTGAAGAGTGATTCTCATAATGACTTAATGACCAGCACTTTCTAGTTAAGTAGGAAGTACATATACTTGGCTAATAGGCATTTGAAAATACATATGTATTTGTGTGCAAAACTCTGTTAATTATATAGCTGTGAAACAAGCAATGCAGTCCCAACCCTAGCAAGGATTATAAAAAGAATTTAAATTTTGTCTTTTTTTTTTTTTAAAAAAAAGCTGTAAACTTACATATTTCTGTGCAATGTTACAAAACAAAACCCTGTCAATGTCCTTATATACAGAAGACATGGAATTCCATGCTCAAGTGCAAGAAACTTCCATTACTCTCCATACTCATCATTCAGCCTTTACCCTTTCTGCCATTCACAGGCCCTGCAACATTGGTTTGAGCTCTGGCCTGAATTTCTGGATGAGAGGTGCCACATCAACCGGAAAAGGTGACAAGAGGATATTTTTCCTTAATCCTCTCTTTACTTACCCTTTGTTCTATAGCATAGACTTCTTGGGACTCAAGGGAACAACCACACAGAATCCTTTTTTGCTAAATGCCAAAAATCTGTGATGCTAAGAGCCCAGTTGAATTTTCTAGTTTAAATGATTTCACAGGTATCATGATATCACAGGTTTAAATGATATCACAGGTATCAGTTTTTCACAGTAAAAACTTAAAAAAAAATTTCTCTTCTTCATTAGGATCTCTTGTTAAAAATATAAAGGAAATTAATTCTACAATTTCCTATTCTCAATGATTTTGGTTCACTGAATAATATTTTATCCCATGACAATGTAGTGAAGGAACATGGTCTTGAGATCGGCTTGATCTAATCCAGAACTACCTATACTAGATGTAAAGCTATAGATAAGTACGTTAAAGATTCTTTTGAAACTGATTTTCCTTAAGAGTAGAATGGTATAATAATAATGATCTCGTAAGGATACTGAGAGAGTTAAACGAGAGAAAAACACATAAAAGGCTTAAGCACTTTAGGGACTCCACACTAATTCCTTGCATTTAGTTTGTCCTGGATATACAGGTGGATTTGATTCAGATTGGAAAACAAGCCAGGTACAACCAAGTGAGGAACAAAGATGCATGTACTTCAATGTCTTCTAATATTAGTGGATCCACAAAGAAAAATATTATTTTTGAAACGTGTTACTACACATTTTACAACAGGGTTGTAAAAGCTATGGCTGAGCAGCTATTTCCAGAATACTTTTTTTGAGTGAAATGTGACAGCTCTTTGTCAGTTCACTGCAATCCATAGAAACATTTAAAGCTGAAAATCAGTAACAGTAACCACAGTATAGGAATAAGAGAGTGGGAAGGGAATTTCATGGATTGAATAGAATTATTTAAAATATTTCCCCAGAGAAAAGAGAGAATAGATCCTTAAAATTGCATGTTTTAATCTAATAATTTTTTTTAAAAATCCAAATGGTTTTTACACAATACAATGGGAGCAAAAACGTGTTACTACCCTGTGGGCAAATTCACTTTTATTTTTAAGTCCTACAACTTTTATAGTGAGTAGCTAGTATTATCTTGAAACTTTGGGGTGATTGAAGAATTCCATCTTCTTAGTAATAGCTACAGATTATTGAATAATTGCAGACCATTTTGATGGTCCTGAGTTGACACAAGAACATGAAGATTTTATTTTTCTTGTGAACTTTTGTGAGATCGAAGAAATTTAGTAGAGGTTTTTTTTGTTGTTGTTTGTTTGTTTTAGCTTTGATTTATTTTAAAGGAATATTCATTGACCCTTGGTTTTTACATGATTTATCTCCCACTGGTGGTAGGAAGTTTTTTTTAAGGTCATGGAGTAACCCAATTTGAAGCCACTTTTCCAGACTTGTGAAGTTTTGTGTTCTGAGACCTGGATCCTATGGTCACCCTTGCAAAAGAAATAATTAATTGAGAATAAAAAATGTAAAGGGTATTAACTTTGAAAATGCTAAATATGATATAAAGGGATCTGACTTGGCTTGAGACATTATTATTAAATGTTATTTTTAAAAGATTTATTTATTTAATATCTAGAGAGAGAGCAAGGGAGTGTGACAGGGGAAGAGAGAGAGATAGAGACTCTTCAAACAGACTCCCCACTGAGTTTGGGGGCTGGTGAGGCTCAGGACCTATGAGATCATGACCTGAGCAGAAACCAAGTTGGATACTTAACGAACTGAGCCACCCAGGTGTCCCTATTAAATATTATTCAAGTTGTTAATAATTTGTTGTAACATGGAAACTGTGCTGCAGATCAGTAAAAATATTTCTCTAATTTTTAAATACAAATTAAAATTTTTATATTAAAGCAGTTTTAAATTTGCAGAAAAACTGTGAAGATACAACAGAGAGGTCCTGTATACCCCATACTCAGTTTCCACTATTATGAGCAGCCTGCATTAGTATGGTACATTTGTCACAATTCATGAACAAATATTAATAAATTATGATTAACTGAAGTCTATACTTTATTAAAATTTCCCCAGTTTTTACCTAATGATCCTTTTCCACTCCAGGTTCTCATCAAGGATAACACACTATATTTAGTTTTCATGTCTGCTTGGCTGTTACAGCTTCTCAGTTATTCCTTATTTTTGATGACTTGAGAGTTTGGGATTTGTTTGTTTTTTTCGACTGAGATTATATTGGTCAGGTTACTTCTTAGTAAAGTTACTCTTTTCTCCCCTCAGTACTGTGCTCCCTGGAAGGAAGTCATCATGTATAGTCCACACTTAAGAGGAGTAAAGAGTTGAACTCCACCTCCTTGAGAGTGAAGTATCTTCATAAATTATTTGAATTCTGTGTAAAAATTTGTTTATTTTCCCCTGTTAGTTTATTCAATTATTTGTTAATGTCAGCATGGACTTGTGGATATTATTTTATGATACCAATTGATTTATAATTATTTTATTGACAAATTGTTCTGGCTTTGACCATTGGGGGTTTTTATATGTGACTCTTATGTCCTTTTGAAATACACCCCCCCCCCATCATTGTATTTTGTTGTTGTTGTTTTAAGCACTTCCTTTCTGGCACTACAAGATGCTCCATGCTCATCTTGTACTTTTCCTGCCTCAGTCCTAAAAGGAATTCTGGTTTCTACTATTAAGGAATAGTATTACAAACCAAGATCTGGGTGCTAGGGTATATATTGCTTGCCACTGAAATGTCCTTGCTTCTAGGCTGTCTCAGCTGACAGAGCAAGAAAATATATGCATGTGTACTGACTTTGTGTTTACACACATCTATAAATATTTCCACACGTAAGCATCTGTATCTTTATTAAGCTGAGCGTGAGTTTGTACTGCTGTCTCTAATTCTAATTCATGACCACAGGGATCATTCTAACCTCTTCCCCTTGCTTATCTGTAACTTCCCACTCCAACAGTAAGAAACCTGACTTCCACCCTCCACTGTCTGTTTGCTTAATTTTTCATTTCCATGATACGTACATAGTGTTTTCAAAATTGTTAATCTGTACCCAGTGGGATACTTTATCAGCCAGAGGTGCGCTTCATGTTGGCTCTTCTACTGTCAGTTTTATGTACTCCACACATTTCCAGAGTTACTTAGTCCAGAGCCTTTTCCTCCCACTCCTTCCAGTGAGGTTGTTTCATATATTTGTAATATATTTAGATTCTCTTGTCACATTCTGCATTCCATCCTGGAGTTCCTCTGCATCCCCCATCTCCTAAATGATTTTTTTAAAGATTCACGTTTGGAATAGCTTCACTGCCCTAAAAATATTCCTTGTGCTTTACCTATTGTCAACCTCAAAAATAAAACTGTCAGTTGTTTTACCAGTAAAATAGTTTATCTGGGCATAATTAAGAATGGCAATTCAGAACATTCTGGCCTATGGCAAAACCACAGGCAAGTCTGGAGTCCTCTTTTATAGAGGAAAGGCAGGGGTGGGGCATGAGAGAGGTTGACGGGGGAGTTGGGAGGGGCTATAATAAACAAAATGTCCATTAGACTAAACTGGGAGTTCCAAGTTTAGTGGCTTTTCATTGGCTATGTTTTGATAGTCTCTCATTGGCTGGGCTATTGCTGAACAAGGAGAAAATCTTTCTTCTTCTGGATAGGGTAGTAAAGTATCGACTTCTTCCTGTGAGGAATGCCAGGTAAGCCTCTTCCTGTTTGGGTCTGTAATTGAAGAGGAGTGTTAGGGGCATGAGAGCTCCCTCTTCTGACCTCCCTGTTCCAGGTCATTTTATTAATTTTCACACGATTTAACCCCCTCCTCATCCCAAACTCCTGGCAATCACTGATCTGTTACCCTCTCCCTGTAGTTGTACTTTTTTCTAAAATATGTGTAATTGAAATCATACAGTATGTAGGCTTTTCACATTGGCTTCTTTCACTAGCAATACACATTTACATTCATTCATGTCTTTTCATGGCTTAACAGTTCATTCCTTTTGAGGGGTCCTGAGGGACTCAGTAGGTTGAGCATCTGACTCTTGAGTGTGGCTCTGGTCACGGTCTCACTGAGATTGGGTCCCGCCTGGGGCTCTGTGCCCACTGGTGTCTGCTGGAGATTCTTTCTCTACCTCTCCTTCTGCCCCTCCCCCTGCTCCTGCATGCTCTCTCTCTAAAAGAAATAAATAAATCCTTAAAAAAAAAGTTAATTCCTTACTGAGTAGTATTCCACTTTGTAGATGTACCACAATTTGTTTATCCGTTCACTGATTGAAGGATACCTTGTTTACTTCCAGGTTTTGGCAATTGTGAATGAAATCACCATAAACATTCACGTGGAGATTTTTGTGTGGACTGAAGTTTTCCAATCAGTTTGGTAAATACCTCAAAGTATGATTGCTAGATTATATAGTAAGACTATATATAGATAGCTTTGTAAGACACTGCCAACTTCATTCCCCAGGAACTATACCATTTTGCATTCCTACCATCAATCCTCACCAGTGATTGGGATTGTCAGTTTTTTGGATTTTAGCCATTCCAAAGGGTGAGCAGTGGTATCTTAACGCTTGTTTTCGTTTGCAATTCTCTAATGGCAAATGATGATGAGCATCTTTTCATATGCTTATGGGCCATCTGTGTATCTTCTTTGGTGTAGTATCTGTTCAGATGTTTGGCTTATTTTTTAAATTGGGTTGTTTTCTTATTGTTGAGTTTTAGTTTCCCCTTCTTTTGCAAGAACTACATAAACAAAAATGAAAACTGGTTGAGGAGATGCACATTTAAAAAGTCATAAAAAATCATCCCATACGCATTTCATTCTTTCTTGTAAACAACAACAACAACATGGAAGGACCAGTTTAGCCTTCAGTAAATCACTAATGTGAGGATGTGAACTTTGAAGCACACACACATTTATTGACCATTTATTCTTTGTCAGGCAATGCATTAATTTTATTCCTTATATGAACTCATTTAATTTTCATAATAGTCCTATGTAATGGAAATTCTTGTTTCCCCCATTTTACAAATGAAGAAATCTTACCTCCCAGTGGAAGAGTTCTAACCCCCTGTGCCATACTATCTGATAGAAGATAAATTTGAAAATGAGATGATCTAGGGTTTGTTTTCTTACACAGCCAAACAAAAGTATCTTAAAATTAACTCTGAGCAAACAGAAACAGATTCCAGAAAATAGCCCATTTTCCTTCAGATTGAGATTATTACAGATTGTTACAAGCCTCAAATTCGTTTGGGTTTGTGTGAGAATACGTTCAGATCTACCCTTGAAGTGAGGTCTACACTTTTTCTCCGATCTTTAAATCTAAATCTATTTTGCAACTTAAAAAAAAAAAAATCTTCACTTTTTGAAAGCCAGCAAGATAAAATGTTAATAATCAAATAGGCTGTTTTTCCCCTGCCCTGTTTTAGGCCAGACATAATTTTCAAGACTCATTAGCTTTATTATTTAATAGGTGTCTAACAAAAGGAATTCCTACAGACAAGTAGAATCCTGACCAAAGTGGGTCCTGAAAAATAGAGCTGCACGGTTGCAGCTGGTGGCTGGCTGTGAGCCGGGCGATGAGCCTGCTGTGTGGGACTGGGTGTTCCACCCTGCCTGGCTGGCCTCCAGGGAGCTGTCAGTTACCGGGTTCCCACAGTGCCAAGCACTAGCAGGTGCAGCAAGGTTCAAGGTTTCTGTTCCCCAGTAGTGTGGAGAGCATGCAGGTTGTCTGACAGTAAACCTGATGAGTACCCTGTGGGCCCAGAGGGAATGAGGAGTGGAGCTGGAGCTTTGCTTTGGGGGATTGACATTTACATTGACAGAGATCTGAGAACCTGCTGCTCCTCCTCACAGGGCCACTCCCTGGAGGAGTGAGGAATTTGCACAGTCTTCTGGAGAAAGAGGACTGGGAGGCTTTTAGTATTTGATTTTTTTTTTTAAGGAAAAAATTGCCAAGAAAGAGTTTTAAAAATTGTGTGTTTTTTAAAAGAGTTTATTTATTTATTCATGAGAGACACAGAGAGGCAGAGACACAGGCAGAGGGAGAAGCAGGCTCCGTGCAGGGAGCCTGATGTGGGACTCGAACCGGGTCTCCAGGAACACGCCCTGGGCTGAAGGTGGTGCTAAACCCCTGAGCCACCTGGGTTGCCCTAAAATTTGTGTTTTATTTTATATGTTTGTGTTTTAGAAATTAATGCTCTTAACATGCAAAAAATGGAATGCAGAGTGCTTGTGGCACTTACATTAGACATGTAAAGAGATGTGTAAAACTCCTAGGATTTATCAGGATAGTATCTTCTAATGAACTACTGGTGGCCGGAGCCAACTGTGAGTCAAATGCTTAAAGTTACTTGATGGAAGTATTTTTTTTTCTATTCCTCACAGGGTGTCTTTGTGACTAGACATAATGATCTCTGAGAAGATGTTGTTTTTCAGTCTTAAAACCAGGAATGGGGAAAGAATGCAGGCCTGTGGTGAGGGCAAAAGAAAGAGAGGTGAAAGAGATTTAGGGAGTTATTGTAGATTTTTCAGGACCAAAGAGAATCCAGAATAAATGACAGAAACATTGATGCTGGTCATTTCCTCTGGGCTCAGGCAACTAATGCTTTACTTTGTCAGTCTGAGTAGCAATTTAAGATCCAAGAATCCCTTAGAAAGTTCTAACAGAATTCTGTCTTGTTCACTTTTCTTGGCAAAGAGCTGGAACACTATAGGCTTTCCAAAAACATTTGTGGAATGGAGTAAGAAAGCCACTTTACTTCACTTTACTTTTGTTTGTTCTGCAAAAATACTTTAAATGTTTAGAAATTTGTGGCATAAACTGATGATGACACATATCCCTCCAAGCTTTTATTCAGTGCTCGTGCAAACACATATATGCAACTTGTCTGTCTCTTTTCACCTACTTCTTGAGATGCAAATAAGGTCACATGTCTGTTTTAACTTTTAATGTTGAAGTTAACAAGAAGTCCAGGAGCTTTTTCATAAGTTGGACTTTTGAAGTTCCTTCTGCAGTTTTGAGAGCCTACCTAGCATCCCACACTGGGTGCATAAAGTCAGTCTTCCAGTTTCATCTGCAAAGTGGCTCATCTCCCACCAAGCAGTAAGCCCTGGCATTAACCTTTTTCTCTCATGGTGTGTCACCTTCTCCTTGGGCACGCTCCTTGGCATGCATATTTGAGCATTTCAGTCAGGGTCATCCCAATTCATGAAAGTTTCTGTTGGATCTCAAAAGAAAAGGAGAAGAAAAGATTTTCCTTGGTCCTTCCCTCCCCATGGATACCTACCTACTTTATATTCCTTTGTAAAATTTTTATTTTTTTTAAAGATTTTATTTATTCACAAGAGAGAGAGAGAGAGAGAAAGAGTGTGGGCCAGCGCATGAGTGTGGGGGAGGGGCAGAAGGAGGCGTAGACTCCCTGCTGAGCAGGGAGCCCCTGATCCCAGGACCCCAAGATCAGGACCTGAGCTGAAGACAGCTGCTTAACGGACTGAGCCACCCAGGTGTCCCACCAACTTTACATTCCTATCATGAATGGTCCTTTCAATGAATTCTGAATAAATGAAGAAAAAAAAAAGGAAAAAAAAACAAAACCGAAAACTCCTTTGTGATAAGTACTTGTTTTAACCTAAACAGAGAAGCAAATGGACAAACTGTAAAAGGCAGCTCCTCTTAAAATAATCCTATATGGTCCAGTTTACACACTCAATGTGGTGATGAAGTGCTCAGCTCTAAAGCTTCATTCAAATTCTGGCTCTATTTTTGAAACTGGTGCTGTGCTGGCCATTTGCTAGTTTGCCATCGTCACTGAACCAGGAATTGGTGTTCAACCACTGTAGTTTCACCCATCGCATGGAGCTTGAAGATCAATAAATGACCAGCACAGTGTCCTAAGAGAATAAGATCTCACAGACTCTGTCTATGCAGGATTGGTTAAAGCAAATCGGAACCTGGGAATTTTCAAGTTATAGCTTCCTGGGCTGAACAGAACTTCCCTTGAATCATAGACGTCATGTTGTGTCCTTGGTGTTAATCATGAATCAGTATAAGAAATGACCATAAAATAAACATTTCTGAAAAAAAATTAGATCTAAAAATACTGCCTGCATTGTCAGTCAATGGCAATTCTACAAGTCTTTCAATGGCAAACTCTTCCAAGATTGGGGTGAAGGGAGGGTGGCTTTTATTTCCAGATGAACCTATGTATCAACTTCTATCAAATATCAGACAGTGGGAAAAGTACAACCTATTGGACTCTGAGGGCCGAGACATTCACGGTTTCTTTTAGTCCATAGATGCAATGACAGTCTCCCACTGAGTCTCTCTTATTCATTTCACAAGTCTTCTTTATTTACACGTTGTTATTATAAATTATCTGGGAAAAAATAGCTTTAAGTAACTACTTACTGTACTCTACTGCTTTTTCAAATGCAACTCTTCCATGTAACATGTAAGTTAGTGTAGAATTCATCTGCAGAAAAAAGCCATCACTTGTCTTCTTACAGTCCATATATGCAAGACCATAGTTTTAATTCTATAGATAGCATCTAGCTTTCAGCATGATATCTGGTGTTATACATTCTCTTGTTTCTAAAAAAGCTTCGGCAGGAAAATGAAAAGTGAATATAATTTATTCATATTATAAATAATGAAACTTTTCATGAACAGCAGTCTTAGAAAACCCCAGAATTTATTCTCTTTTATATCCATGACAAAATTGTATCGTTCAAAATACTGTTCATAATCGTTCCAGTTTATTAATAACATTAATAAGTGCTCATTTTATACAGATTGAGGATCTTCAAGATTTCCTTTATGAGGAAGTCCCTTCAATTTACAGAAGACCCATCAGGGTGCCAACTTCCATCTGGACACAGTTGTTAAGAATATAACACGGGTGATGAGCTGAAAATTGGAGGAACTGAAAAACAGAGCTTTTAAATGTCATTTCTAGTTCTGCTCAAGATCAAAATTATCTTATAGTTGGGAGGGTACCTGAATCCCCCCCCTACCCCACTTTTCATCTCATCTAAATACCAGCAAAGGAGAGGGAATGAGGCAATGCAATGTTCCTGAGAATTCAGATAACCTCAGGGAGTTCAGTTTTCTGCATATTTTCTATTGCAATGCTATACTGACTTCTGATGCATCACCAGTGACATGTAACAATAATTTCTAAAGTTCATCGAGGGCTTATTCAGTTCGAAATCCTTTATGCATGCTACATACATCATATTTAAGTAATTTCAGCCAGGGCTTCTCAACCAGGGGCAATTTTGCCCTCCCCACTCTCCAGGGGTTTTGGCAATCTCTGGAGATGGTTTTGGTCGTCACAACTTGGGTGGTGGCAGGGTGGCTAGCTCTAGCGGCATGCAGTGGGTAGAAGCTAGAGGTGCTGCTAAACATTCTGGGACAGGCCCCTGCATCAGAGATCACCTTAGCCCCAAATGTCAAAAGTGCTGAGGTAGAAAGAACTTGACTTAATCCATTCAGCAACCCTGTGAGGTGGGTATTTTTATCACTTTTTGTCATTACAATATATTTGGCCTGTAACATTGCGTATATTTAAATAGTACAAAATGTCAATTTGACACACTCACATTGTAATACGATTGCCACTGGATCAACAATTAGCACCTCCATCACCTCACCTAATTATTCTTTCTAATCGTGGAATGATTAAATTCCAGTCTCTTAGCAAGTCTGATGATTACAGTACACTCTCGTCTAGATTCACTGGGCTGTACGCGAGGTAGGTATCATTAACCTCATTTCCAGAAAGAGAACTGTCACAGAGAAGTGATCCCACAGCCAAGTAAGTCGTGGTGCCAGGGGTGAAAATTTAGCTCTCCATTTTCTCAGAGCCCAAGCTCTTTCTATTCTGCGGTGTTACTGTCTCCAGAGAATGTTGATGATCACCGGTGGGGTCTGAGTTTTGGGGCAGAGCGCAGATCCCGCCTCATTCTGGGCACTGGCCTCAGCCAGGAGCCAGAAGCTCCTCTTGCCGCCGCAAGATTAACAGAGGACAACATCCCAACTATCAGGCCAGGAAGCCCAAGAGACAGTTGTTACTTGATTGCATATCCTGTATGACTGAACCAAAGATGAGTAAAAGGAAAACAGAAGACACAATTCCTGTCCCTGAGGAGGTGGGGGGGGGCGGCGAGAAACGGGTTATGTGTGTGTAGATAAAAGTATGTGTTGTGTGTGTAAACGGCATTGGCAGGTCAAACACAGTGTTGAAGAAGGTAAAGGGTAGCCTGGCCTACTCGGGGACCAGGGCACCTCCGGCTGGGTCTGAAAAGCCTTTGTGAGACTGTAATGTGTGTTCACAGGCTTGCTCACCGCGCCAGCACACGGTGGAAGGGCCTCGGCTGCTCTTGCCCCTCCAGCTGGGGTGAGTTTATAAGCAGAACCAGCCTGTGCATGCGAGGCTAATAAGGCCTGGCTTGGCTTTCCTTTCTCTTCTTTTTTAAAGATTTTTATTTATTCATAGGAGACAGAGAGAGGCAGAGACCCAGGCAGAGGGAGAAGCAGGCTCCATGCAGGGAACCGGACCTGGGACTCGATCCCAAGTCTCCAGGATCAGGTCCTGGGCTGAAGGCGGCGCTAAACCACTGAGCCACCCAGGCTGCCCTTCTCTTTTTTGATGAGCTTTCCTTCCTGAGGGGGGCGACTTTTTCCATCCTCCTTTTACTTGGCCAGTTTTTAGTGCACTCACGGCCACTACCCACCTATCGCTATTAAAGCCCATTCTCAGGAAAGAATCTGAGGAACACCCTCAAATGAAACTGAACATAATGGCTAAGTCAAGTATAGTGAAAGTGAAATTTCTCTCTGCTGATATCTAATGATGGGACTTCGGCCAGCATCTGGCAGAGTGAATTAACATACGACAGGAAGGTTATCTTACAAGCTTTCATATATTGAGATCATTTGTAGGAAGCATGTGACACAATGCTGAACACATAGTAGGTGCTAAATAAATGTTGGCTTCCATTTCTTCTCTTCATCTTTTTTTTTAAAGTAATTAATTAAAAAAAAAAAGAAAGCAATTTCCACTCCCAACATGGGGCTTGAACTCACAACCCTGAGATCAAGAGTCACATGCTCTTCCAACTGAGCCAGCCAGGTGCCCCTCTTCTTATTTCTTTTTAACGCACCTTTAAAATGTTGCCACACAGGGACACGTGGGTGCCTCAGTGTTGAGCATCTGCCTTCAGCTCAGGTTGTGATCCCGGGATCCTGGGATGGAGCCCCACATCGGGCTCCCCGTGGAGAGCCTGCTCCTCTCTCTGTCTCTCAGGAATAAATAAATAAAATCGTTTTTTAAAAAACGATGCCTCACAATTTGTACACCAATATTTGTACAGCAGTATTAGTCACAATAGCTAAAACCCAAGTGTCCACCAATGGATGAATCAGTAAACAAAATGTGATATATACATACAAGGGAATACTGTTCAGCCCTAACAAGGGAAGAAATTCTACAATATGCTACAACCTGGATAAATCTTGAGGACATTATGCTAAGTGAAAAAAGCCAGTCACCAAAAAGACCAATTACTGTATGATCCTACCTATAGGAATGTACTTAGAAAAGTCAAAATCATAAAGATAAGAAAGTATAATGTGGTTTCCAGGGGCTGGGAAGAGGAGAGGATGGGGAGTTATCGTCTAATGAGTATAGTGTTTCAGTTTTACAAGATAAAAAGGGTTGTAGGGATGGATGGTAGTGATGATTGCACAACAACGTAAATGTATTTCCACTGAACTAACCGTACATTTTAAAAATGGCTTGGGATGATAAATTTGATACTGTGTATGTGCATTTTACCACAATAAACAAGTGCCATACAAATGGCCACCTAATATTTTTTTTAAAGATTTTGTATTTGTAGGTAATCTCTATACCCAACATAAGGCTTGAACTTAGAACCCCCAAGATCAAGAGTTGCATGCTCCACTGACTGAGCCAGTCAGGCGTACCCGGTCACCTAATCTTCTAAACTGAATGTCAATTCTTCTTAAAACAATAGGAAATTCTGTAGGGGAAGTATGTGGAGTGGTAAAACACTTGGGCTCTGGCAACAGAATGTGTAGGTTCAAATCTGTGTTCTCTGTTATTATTTGCCGTGCAACTTGTTTGGGAAAATTGCTAATCTTTTTGTACCTTAGTTTCTTCACCTATAAGGTATAAATAATGAAGAAGATACCTGTCCCATGAAAGCATTTTAAGGATTAAAAAAGGCATAGCATGCCATGTATTTGGCACGGCGCTTGGCAAAGTAAGTGGTCAAGAAATACAAGCTGTTATAATTTTCCGGGTTGATATTTAAGCAGCTTGGCAAGAAGAGCTTCATGGTTTCTGACTACCTCTTTCCATTCTCATCCTGGCCATTGATTTCTTTCCTATTCATGACATCTCAAAGCCACATTTAGGATTTCAGGCATGACCTTCAGCCACATTTGGACACTTTCTTGGAGCCTAAGTCTACATTCCCTCATAAGGTATGTACCTAGATGTAAATCTAGAGTATCCCGTCCCATTTCATTTGTTTGTATCTGCTAAATGTTAATGTTCTGAGTGATAGTGAAGTCTTACTTATGCCCAGAACAAATTTGGAATATAATCTTTTATGATAAAAATCTGGGGTCTTCCTATATACGTGCATGTATACATGCTTCAAATGGGATATTATAATTAAATGTCATTTATTAAAAATATAAAACTCCGGGCGGCCAGGGTGGCTCAGTGGTTTAGCGCCACCTTCAGCCCACGGTGTGATCCTGGAGACCTGGGATGGAGTTCCACGTGGGGCTCCCTGCATGGAGCCTGCTTCTCCCTCTGCTGGTGTCTCTGCCTCTCTGTGTGTGTGTGTCTCATGAATAAATAAGTAAAAATCTTAAAAAAAAAAAATAAAACTCCAGTAGCCACTGGGTTTGTAGATTTTTGCTTTCTTATCTCAGTCCTGAAGAGGTCTAGCAGTTATGATTTCCCGAAGCCAATGTGAAGAGAAAAACTGGGTTGATGTGTAAGTACGGTATATCAATACAGGAAGGATGATTTGAAGTGCTACTGCACACTGCTAGGAGTCATGGTTTGGAATTAGATCTGAGTTTGAATCTTAGCTCTACCATTACAGACATTTACCTAATTTTTTTTATCTATTTCCTTCCCTGAAAATTGGGGAAAATAATACCCAATTATTTAAATAATTGGGTATTAACAATTATTAATTATAATTGTTATAATTATTAACAATACCCTTATTGTTATAAGGTTTACATGAGGTGATGCCTGGCAAATAGTAAGAACTCAAGAAATAGTAATTATTTCATTTATTCTTTCCAGAGGAAGGAGATGGATTGACAAATACTTGGGGTCTTTTCAAACCATATATCACCTGGTCAGTTTCTGCGTTCTTTGAGACTTGTTAATCCTTTATTATCACTTGCTCTTTGGTAACAAAGAGGAACTGATTGCCAATTCATTTCAGAATGTGTGTATTATATTTGATGGGTCATACTAGCAAACAATAGAGTGGGAGTGGGGAAATGGATGCAGTGAGTTCATTCACATACCTGGGAAAAGTCAATAATGAAGACAGACAGAGCCGTAATTTGTAGGTCATACTGGAGAGAGGAAAACACGGGTACAGGATTTGAAGCAGGGATCACGAGTTAGAAATGCTGAAGTTCTTTCCTGGTATCTAACTCCATGCATTTTGGTTGTATCTTTGCTCCTATTTTCTCATACTGTTAAAATTTAGGATAATAGAATTTAGATGTTTGTACAACCCACAATATAGAAAAAAAGGTGACATTGAAATTCAAGCGGAGCTATGAAAACGTGCTGAATGCATTCATTAATTTAAATGGTGTACCTTTCTACTAGGGTGAAAGGCCCCCTTTATTTGCACTGTACTGGGGTGACCACAAATCAACCGTCTTGTAACTTACAAGTAGACACCCTTTCCTTAGTTGTGGAGGCAGTCAAGAGACCCACATTTTTACCCTCATTCACTGTGTCCTTGCTTCTACACAGCAGGATTCAGGACTCAATAAGCCTGGGCTCTTTAAAAGCCATCATCCTGCAGGTGCACGGTCCACACACCCGCACCTGCAGAGGCTTAGCTGCCCCCAGGCCCAGAGCGCAAGTCGCGTCTCCGGCCCGGTCCGGGTGAGCCTCCCCTCAAAGCCTGGGTTCCCTCGGGTGTCTCAGGCACGACGTCTTGCTGCCCGAGACTAGGAAGTCCCTGGGGGGGGGGGGGGCGGGCTGGCTCACACACCTGGGCTCGTCCGCAAGGTCCCTAACATGCACCTGGAGCCTTCCTTTGGGACGCACGCGGGACTGCAAAGGAGACCACGAAGCAAGTCCCGAGCGCGCCCGGGACCGAGCGGGGACGTCCCTCCTCCTGGGTCCCCCGGGAGCGCGTGCGCCCCGGGCCTGGGCCCGCACCTGGGGACGCGGTCCCCTCGGGCGGCCGCGGAAGCCCCCGGGGCCCCACCGCTGCATTTTGCCCCCGCTGCCGCGTGCACCTCGCTAGCGTCGCACGGACCCGGCGAGGCTCTGGGAAGAAGGGTGAGCGAGGGGGCTCGGCAGTGGGCGGCCCCGGGCCGGACGGGCTCCCGCGGAGCGACGGGGACCCGACCCCGGACTGCGGCCGCCGCGGTAGGGATGCGGGGGGGTGGGGCGTGGGGAGGGAGAGACCCGGGGCGCACCGTAGGGACGCGGGACAGGGGTGGGGGGGAGGGACCGGGAGCGGCCAGGGCGCACGGTAGGGACGCGGGCGGGCGTGGGGGAGAGAGGGACCCGGAGCGGCCGGGGCGCACGGTAGGGACGCGGGACAGGGGTGGGGGGGAGGGAGGAAGGGAGAGACCCGGAGAGGCCGGGGCGCACCGTAGGGACGCGGGCTAGCGGTGGGGGGGGGGGGGGGAGACACCTGGAGCGGCCGGGGTGCACGGTAGGGACGCGGGCGGGGGTGGGGTTGGGAGGGAGACACCTGGAGCGGCTGGGGCGCAGGTTAGGGACGCGGGACAGGGGTGGGGGGGAGGGAGGGACCCGGAGCGGCGGGGGGGTGCAGGGTAGGGACGCGGGACAAGGGTGGGGGTTGGGGGGGGAGTCGGGAGGGAGACACCCGGAGCTGCCGGGATGCGGGGGGCGGCCCCCCCGCTGGACGGGCTCCCGCGGAGCGACGGGGACCCGACCCCGGACAGCGGCTGCCACGGTAGGGACGCGGGCGGGGGGCGGGAGGGAGCGACCCGGAGCGGCCGGGGCGCAGGGTAGGGACGCGGGCCGGGGGCTGGGGGGGGCGGGAGGGAGCGACCCGGAGCGGCCGGGGCGCAGGGTAGGGACGCGGGCCGGGGGCTGGGGGGGGCGGGAGGGAGCGACCCGGAGCGGCCGGGGCGCAGGGTAGGGACGCGGGCCGGGGGCTGGGGGGGGCGGGAGGGAGCGACCCGGAGCGGCCGGGGCGCAGGGTAGGGACGGGGGCCGGGGGCTGGGGGGGCGGGAGGGAGCGACCCGGAGCGGCCGCGCGCAGGTGGAGGAGGCGGCTCGGGCAAGTTGGGGGCCGGGCCGGGCGGCGCCCAGCTTTTAACCTGGGCGTTGGAGGCGGGGGAAGGAGCGAAAGCCAAGGGGAGGTGTGCGGGGCAGGGGTGGGGGGAGGCTGGCGGCAAATGACATCACGGCAGGTCAGAGAAAAAGGGGCGAGCAGCCCGCGGCGGCGGGGCGGGAGCAGGGCGCTTGGCAGCAGGAGCTCGCCCCGGCCTGGCCTGCCCGGCGGGGCCCGACGCCCGCGGAGACCATGCAGAGGTCGCCCCTGGAAAAGGCCGGCGTCCTCTCCAAACTGTTCTTCAGGTGAGGGGGCGTCCTGCTGAGTTTGGAGGACACGTGCCCGCGAAAGAAGAGGGCGTGCGTGTAGTTGCTGGGTTTTGGGGAAAGAGGAATGGCTTTTTTTTTTTTTTTTTTTTTTTTAAGATGCGCTGTCATTCATTGTTGTGAAGGAGGCTGGGGATGTTGGGAACAGAATAGAAGACTTTGGGAGGAGGAGATTAAAGACGCACGGGAGCCAGTCGTTTGGGTAGAGAGCTTCACCTTCACTTGGAAGGCTGAACTACTCGCAACTGGAAATTGTACTCTCAAGGCCCAGATGCACTACTGTGCAAGTGTTTTCTTAGGTTTTTCTAAGAAATTAATGAATCACAAACTTGTTGATAGGGGCACCTGGGTGGTTCGGTGGTTGAGCATCTGCCTTGGCCCAGGGCGTGACCCCGGGGTCGCGGGAGCCTGCCTCTCCCTCTGCCTGTGTCTCTGCCTCTCTCTCTCTCTCTCTGTCTCATGAACAAATAAATCTCAAAAACAAAAACAACTTGTTGATAACAAATACTTAAGTTTGGTCCCTTGTTTCGCCCACTTCGTGCCTTGGAACTTGGATATCTTGTGGCCTGCCTATTCCAAGTGCCATGCTTGCATGTAGTAGGTGCTCAGAAAACATTTGTTGATAGAATATTGCACTTTTTCCTTTACGGGAGACGGGTGAAGTGGGTAATATGAGCTTAAAGTTTTTCTTGTTATGATACTGAGTAAATCTAACACGTATTTTCCAGTATTCTATTATTCTTTTAAGGATGAAAACAAATCCTTTGAAATATCTGTCTTAAAAAAAGCCAATTCTACAAGTTATGCCTTTTTTTTTTTCAAGAAGGAGGGGAGGGGCAGAGGGAGAGGGAGAGAAAAATCTTAAATGGGAAACACCAGTCAGCACCTACCTAACCAGGAGCTGGATCCCAGACCCAGAGATCATGACCTGAGCCAAAATCAAGAGTCAAGTGCTCAACTAACTGAGCCACCGAGGCCCCCCTACAAGTCATACATTTTTAAAGGGCAGAGGAGGATCAGAATTATCATGGAAATGTGAAGTCATAGGAGTAGATCCTGAAGTTATACACAACTGACATGTAATACATTATACTCTTATCCTACTTTGCATGTAATGAGCCATAAAAGCTTGCAAACTTCATCTAAGGATGTTTTTAAAAATGGAATCTAAGTTCAGAGTCTTAGGCAAAGTGTAATTAGATGTAGCATTTTAAATTTGAAGTGTTCTTTGCATACTGTATCTACTTTGTTCCTGTTATACTTATGTGGATGAATGAATAGGTGCAGCTCTGTCATGGAATATTACTAGGCTCATAATTATCCAGTGAATCAGCATACTTAGGTATCAGAAAAGTCAAATATAAAAATGCCCACATGTGTGTGTGTGTGTGTGTGTGAGGAGGGGAAGGTACTTTCATATTTTTCCATGTCTTCTCAGCATGTGCAGTAAGCGTGGAACTCAGGTGGTAAGGAATGGCCGTTGGCCATTGAAGGAAAGTTCGTCCCTGTGGATAAGACAGAAGGGCTTCACTCCTTGGAATTACCTTTTGTACTTACGTTTTCAGCACCTTTTGTTACTCTGTCTATAAAAATTGGACGATCTGTCCATTTATTTTCCTAGTAACAAAGTCAGAATGCTAATTGGCATAAATTGTAGACTTTTTTAGTAGAGCGTATTGAGGAACGTAAGTGCCAATCAGTCTAAAAATGCAGTTTTCAGAAAAATGAATATCCTAGGCCTACTTCTAATTGCTAAGGAACTTTTAATTAGCACATTGTTGATTTAAATTAGATCACTATTGATCTATTTTTTAATAGATCGTCTTATAAGTTTTAGTATAGCTTAAAAAAATGCTTTGAGGTTGATTTGTTAAAAAAAAAAAAAAAAGTATTATAGGGATCCCTGGGTGGATCAGTGGTTTAACGCCTGCTTTTGGCACAGGGCGCAATCCTGGAGTCCTGGGATCGAGTCCCATGACAGGATCCCGGCGTGGAGCCTGCTTCTCCCTCTGCCTGTGTCTCTGCCTCTCTCTCTCTCTCTCTCTCTCTCTCTCTCATAAATAAATAAATCTTTAAAAAATGTATTATAATGGCTACTACATTTGTTAAGAACATACTCATTCCTCTTCTCCAAACTATTTCATAATCAATTGCTCTAAGAAGAGGTGTATTTTAAAAAGTTAAGTTTCTACTATTTATGAGAAAGACAATCACCTAAAATAGCAGTGATTATAAACTTTCTTCTTGGTTTTAATTCTAAAGGGGTAAGAAATTTATTTTCTGCATTGACCACTACTGCTTCGTGGTCAAGGGTGTTAGGCTTTGGATTCAGACTGTTGTGATTCAGAGTGTTTAGATTGAGCTGTGTGACCTGAGGCAAGTCCCTTAACATATCTGTGTTTGCATGGCTTGACCTTTACAACTAGAGACTAATAGGACCTATGTCTTTGGGGTTAATCTGTTGAGAAAATGCATGTGAAGCGGTTATCCCAGTAAATTTTAGCTATTATTATTTATTATTATATTTTTACATTCATTACCATACCAAGTACTCTGTTTATAGAAGATCCTCAATTCATCTTTATTGAATAAAATTTTGTGACTATCAGTCTGTAAGATTATGGGCCTGGATGAGAATTTAATTCAGGTAAAATCTCATCTATCATGGCCTTACTAGATATATGAGGGGGGAAAAGTCATATGTTTATATCACAAATTGTTAAATACTTTATAATTTAACTTTCTGGATATAACCCCTTTAGTTTCGAAGTAAAACTATCATGGCCTGGGTTATAGGTTATATTAAATCTCTCACTGTTTAGGTTTTATTATTGGAAAAGCTAATAAAGTTTGGGATAATTTTAAGTACTTTCCTAATTTTGCATGGGCTTCACATCAAGTTCAAAATTTGAAAGGCATCTGAAGCCTTGAATACCTTGGAATTTAGTCATGGCATCCATACCAGGAGTCTAGATCAATGCTTCAAGAATTGTCAGAACCCCACAGAATCTAAGTGCCACAGATTCTTACAAAACTGGATGGGGTTCCTGATAAGCTCCGCAGAGAAGTCTCAAATAAGATCAAAGTCACTACAGTACTATTAGGATCTAAGGCCAAGAATTGCATAAATCTCTGCTTAATAAGATCATTTAAGATACTTTTATAACTACTAAACACAAAGTAATGAGAGGTTTTTATACAAACTAGATTTATGTATTAGAATGGGTGTGGCAAATCAAAATAGCTATCAATGAAAACCAAACTCCTTCTAAACATCCTGCCTCTGATCAAAATATTTTTGGATTCTTTTTCTGAAATTACCTTTAAACACGGTATGTAGGTTTCTTCTCATGGGGAGCTAGTGGCTTCATTGCTTATAGTCAGAATTTGCATTAGGTTATTAGTCCTATTACCCAGATTGATCACTTGAACTTCTAAATGACTTTTGACTGTGTCTTGAAATCAAATCTGCCTTGTAGAGTGTAGATTCTTCATCTCATTTGCTTTGTTAACAGCCTAGTGCTACTTAAGTTTAGGTATTATCATTCAAAAACATGTATTGCAAGCTTAAAAGACATTTCCTAATGAAGAGAAACATTAAGTGCTTTTTTAAAAAAAAAAAAAAACATTAAGTGCTTTGAGCAACAGAAGCATAATTACAATAAGCTTATAATGAAAGAACCACAAAGATCACAGTTTTGAAGAGGACCACCCTTGTTTGATCATACAAGTTATGGCACATTGTAAAAAAATCCATGGCGGTGATTTTGTATTTACATTGTGCTACTCGTTTGTAAGGCATGAGGAAATCTAAAATCATGGCAGAGTCATAAATATCTCTGCAGTTTGTTGGCAGGCATTCATAGAATTGCTGCCGAGAAGGACCACTCGGCCACTCAAACAAGGGTCTAGTCCTGTCCTGGTCAGTACGTGGGCACTGTGTCAGGTGTGTCTCTCGGACGAGGCTGGGCCTATCCAAACCAAAAGAACTGGAGATGCATGAAACAAAAGGCCAGTAGGAGATGCACAACTCCTCTTGAGATGTCCCGCTGCCAAAGGGGTCGGAGTACCAGGAGTCCGTTTAGTCAGTGAACAGAAGTCATCCAGTGAGGACAGCGCAGGGTTTCCTCCTCTCCCATGGCTCTGTCTCCTGTAGAACCGAAGGAGACCACCTGCGGAACACATACCCCTTTCTCTTGGACAGCGTGGCCTGAGCACTGACAGATGTTGACTCCTACAGCAGTCCCTTCTATTCCCTTCTATCCGTCCACATTTTGCTGATCGTGTTTTAATAATACAGTTCAGATTTTCCAACCTGGAAACATGTCAGTCTTGATTGGCTTTAACTTTCGCCGTTCTAAGATGATCTCTTTGACATGATATGGCTGAAATCAAACTTATGTATATTTTAATATATAAAGTATATGTATATATAATTAAATTTCTTTAATAGATATATATATATATAAATATGTATATATAATTACTTTTTTTTAGTCAATTTTGCTAGTTTAAAAAATTTCCTCCTTGGTTTTGAACTATTTCAATAGTTCAAATTACTACTTACTTGACAGTCCAGAGGTATTCTTAATATACTTAAAAACACATGGCACAGATGGGTTAGCTTTAATGCTCAATTCTTTGTTAAACAGGAAGTGGAATCTATGTTTCTTAGCCCTTTCATCAATATTTTATGTTTGATGCGACAATCAAAATACCCTGTGGAGCCAACTGGTACACTAGGGAAATCATGGTTTTCCAGTTTTCCGGTTCTGTTTTGTGGGAGGAAGTAGGACTTAGTATGGTAATTGTCAATGCATAAATGCTCAAACTTGTTTAAAAGGCCCTTCAACGAGCACCCCTATAAGATGTATCATTATTGTTCGTGTCATTTCACAGGAACCTGTAATTTCGGTGGGATAGAGCTGCCATGTAAGTATAGGATTGCAGAACCACCAGGGAAGGGTGTTAACTGTTTAGCAGGCAGCTATATGTTGTTTGTCAAACTTTTAAAAACACCTCTGACTCAGCAGCAATTTTGGCAATTTTGATTCCACTGATTCCTGACGCATCCGTGTAGAGCACATCCCTGGAACAAAATCCCTGGGATGCCATGAGGTCAAGAGGGGAAAACAGTATGACGGAGGTCTGGCTGCGGGGCCTGACTGAAGGTTAACGCATCACCCATGTTCAGTGCCTCATGGCAAAGCACAACATTGCCGTCTCAGGTGCTCCTCGCCTCACCAGCTCCCCAACCTGCTAGTTGTTTGAGAGGCAAATTAGCATCGCAAAGTGGCTTAACTGTTGAGCTTTGTGTTGGCAAGGAGCTTGGGCTTCTTTTAGCAAGAAACCTGTAAAAATTCAATCAGGTGCCCTGGTGTAGAGAAGGAATAGATTTCTTGTGGGCTCTGAGCAAGCTGGCTTTCGCAGCTGTTTCCCAGGGGCAAGGCTTGTCCAGGTCGCGGCTCCATGGGCCTATTCCTGTCTTTTGACATCAGTGACTCCCAAAATTGTAAAGCCCTGGATGTCAGGGCCTTCTCGGGCTCGTTTAATACAGTATTCAGACCATAGCAAGACTCCTGCATGTGCTGGTTTAATAAATATTTCTTTGTGATGATCATGATTCTGTAGTGATCAACCTGAGAGGCTTATAGGTATTGTAGAATGATGACATTCAGCTGTTTTGCAATGTGCCATCATTCTGGTAAGACTTTTATTTTTTTATTTTTTAGATTTTTATTTATTTATTCATTCATGAGAGACACAGGGAGAGAGAGAGAGAGAGAGAGAGAGGCAGAGACACAGGTAGAGGGAGAAGCAGGCTCCATGCAGTGAGCCTGACACGGGACTCGATCCCAGGTCCCCAGGATCATGCCCTGGGCTGAAGGTGGCGCTAAACCGCTGAGCCACCCGGGCTGCCCTCTGATAAGACTTAATTCTCAGAATAATTATTTTGTCAAATTTTTCTTGTGTCCCCTTATGGCCAGGTCTTATCCTTCCTGAGAAAGCTTATTTGCTAATTCCTTGCTCATGGGATCTAAAGAAATGATTTAAAGGTTTCTGCTAAGTTCTTAGAATTCTCAGTCCTGGAACGGGGCTTTACTGTGATAAAATCAGAGAGGTCTCCCATAGGTTGCTGCAAGGAGCTGAATCAGAGCGGTACTTCCTTTATAGGTGATGACTCAGGGCAGCTTGGAATTCCCTAATTCACGTATTTGCCACCTTCTATGTTCTACGCAGGGCAATTAATAAAGCCGAGATGGGCAAGAAAGAAATTGGTGCTGCCTTCGTGGAATGAATTCTCTGAAACCCAGAGTCTCAGGGGCTTTTAGAAACACTCCATGGGCCATCGAATCTAGTCAAAGGCCGGGTAAGGAAGGCCTGCTGGAGAAGTGCCTCTTGAGTGGACACCTAAAGGAGATTGTCCATAGAGGCCTGGGATGGGTTAGGAAAAATGTAAACACGGGAGAAGCGGATTTTGTGTAGGACTGGCAGCAAGAGGGAGCATGACACCTTCAAAGAATTCAGAAATGTTCCCTGTGACCGGAGCATGAGGTGTATGACAGATTTGTGGGAGATGGGTCTGAAACTCTAGCCAGGGCCCAATAATAAGGGGCTCGGTGAGCTTCATTTGGGCTTTGTCATATTGGAAGTGAAAAGCCATGGATTTCGAGCAGAGGAGTGACACGACCAGTTCAAAGCTGTTGTAGTTTTGCCAAGGGAATGGTGAGCTGTAGGGGTAGAAAGATGGATTTGAAAGACAGTTGGGGGGGAGCCCTGGCTGGCTCAGGCAGTAGACTGTGTGACTCTTGATTTCGAGGTCATGAGTCCTAGCCCCATGTTGGGTGTGTAGAGATTACTTAAAAGTAAAAAAATCTTAAAAAAGAAAAAAAAGACATTTGGGAATGGGAGTGGGATTGGCAACTGATTAGATGTGGAAGGTGAAGGAGAGAGAAGCATCGAGGATAAGGTCTAGATGTGCTGACTTGGGTGACAGGGTGGGTGACGGTGACGTTGGCTGGGTGAGGAGTTTGGAGGAGACTTGGGGGTGGGAGTGGGGGCCTGGCACTTCTCTTTAAGTAAAAGAGGAAATGATGTGTACGGCCCAAGGCCAGGTAATGCGGTTGTTTGAAAATATATTAAAGTGAGAGGTGAAATGAAGGTGTCTGAGTGGCAGGATTCTAAATACTGCCTTCCCCCTGTTCAGTGAAGTCCAGGGTGGTGTTCAGGGAAGGATTTAAAGTGGCTACTTGTTTGGTTTATTGTGCTATGGAGTCACCTTGAGAGTGTCAGGAATAAGCAGCTGCTATTCTAGGGATGGCACAAGTTAAGATCTACTTTGAAATTCTACTTGACAGCCTCCAACTACCTCCCAGCCCTCCAAACCCACCAACTCAGGTGGGGTCTGCAGTGCCCCCACCTCCTCGGAACTTCACTTCTCTCACAGTGGGTTTTACACCTCGGAGTTCTAGGATAGAGACATTCAAGGAGGCATGAAAATCTCGGGGCTGCAGGTACTGTCTACGGTGACTGAGTAAATAAAAGCACACCTACTAGCCTGAAATATTTTGTGTGTGTGTGCGTGTGTGTGTGTGTGTGTGTGCTAACAAAAGATTCTCATTCTGGAAGAGAAGAGATTAGGTATCATTGTTTCATGTTAAAACTTTGAGTCTGTTAAAACACTCAAGAGTTCTTTTTCTTACCACTACCTACTGAGCTTCTACCCGACATCACACCCCGCCCCGCAAATGCCTAGTGATGTTCTTAACTTTAAGGTTTTTTGGTTTTTTTTTTAAAGATTTTATTTATTTACTCATGAGGGACACAGAGAGAGGCAGAGACACAGGGAGAGGGAGAAGCAGGCTCCTTGCAAGGAGCCCAATGTGGGACTTGATTCCAGGACCCCGGGATCATGACCTGAGCCGAAGGCAGATGCTCAACCATTGAGCCGCCCAGGTGCCCCTTAACTTTAAGTTCTTAATTTGAAAGAGACCCACAAATTTCATCTGGTACCAGTCAGATCAGTAGGTGGAAATTAAGCTGAAAAGGTAGAAGCCCGGAGGTCTGACAGCTGTGTTTAGAGGAATTCAAAGCCCAGTCTGGAGCCCAGTTGGTTGTGGGAGCAACAAGAGATCGAGTCTCTTGCTAGTGAGGGTTACCAGTCCTACTCTTAGAGGCAGCATATGGGAGAAACTATTCAGAAGTTCTTGTTGTATGTTTATTTTAAACATCTCTGTGAACTTTGGAAAATAAAGCTACTAAGAAAGCTTTACTTTTTAAACCCAGGTTCATTGCTATGCCCTATTGTTTTTATCTGTTATTTTTTTCCTTTTAAGTAGGCTCTACGTCTAACACAGAGCCCAGTGCAGGGCCCATTGGGGAACTTGAACTCACGACCCTGAAATTAAGACCTGGGCCAAAATCAAGAGTCTGAAACCTAACCAACTGAGCCATCCAGGTGCCCCAAGTTCATTGCTATACTTTAGATCAGTTTCGCAAACTTTTTCTATAAAGGGCCAGATAGTAAATATTTTCAACGCTGTGGGCCATGTGGTTTCTGCCATTGTGGGAAAGCAGCCAGAGACAATATGCAAACAAATGGGCATGGCTGTGTTCCAATAAAACTGCATTTATGGGCACTGTATGGGAATTTCAGATAGTTTTCACATACAGTTTTCACCAGTGAGACATAAATCAGCCACAAATATTCTTTTTTAAAAAGTCTATTGCAATAAGCTTCAAAATATGCAGCTTTAAAATTGCTTAAAGACCTATAGAAGAAAAAAATAAAAAAAGACCTAGGAGAAATTTTCAAGGCTCATGTGTAATTCACACTATTGTTATTCAGTATTTGCGTAATTTTAAAAGGAAGTGAAACAAACGTGCAAAATGGACTTTTCCGAAGAGAAAAATAGTAGCTTGAAAGCTGCTAGTTAATTTCTCAGAAGTTTTGTCTCATAGGGACCTATTGACCATAGGGACTTCTTGACATCCTGTTTGCATATGCACCTTTTGACGTGTCCTTCAAGGCAGAGGCTCTTATTCTTTTTTTTTTTTTTTGTACCAAGCATCTCTCTGACTCCTTGGCGGAGGAGGCCCATAAAATATACTTGTTGAATTGAATAAAACTGGACTAATTCAGTTTATGGATATGCTTCTAAAATTTATTTATTATTTATTTATTTATTTATTTATTTATTTTTTAAATTTTTTTATTATTATTTATTTATGATAGTCACAGAGAGAGAGAGAGGCAGAGACACAGGCAGAGGGAGAAGCAGGCTCCATGCACCGGGAGCCCAACGTGGGATTCGATCCTGGGTCTCCAGGATCGCGCCCTGGGCCAAAGGCAGACACCGAACCGCTGCACCACCCAGGGATCCCTAAAATTTATTTATTTATATTTTTAAGACTTTATTTATTTATTCATGAGAGAGAGAGAAAGAAAGAGAGAGGAGCAGAGACACAAGCAGGGAGAGAAGCAGGCTCCATGCCAGGAGCCCGACGCGGGACTTGATTCTGGGACTCCAGGATCACGCCCTGGGCCAAAGGCAGGCACTAAACCGCTGAGCCACCCAGGGATTCCCAAAATTTATTTTTTGATGGAAATGTTTAATTCTGAATAAAAAATCAGTTTTACCAAATCCATGTGTTCTAAAGTATAACATAAAATAGGAAAATAAGTTTCTTTTGCTTTCTTGTGTAATGTACAGGACGTCATAGGGAATTTCCAGCTTAGCATGCTATCATTTTTCTTTGGAAGATCGATGATAAACAACTTTGCCGTAGATAGACTTTCCACCCTGAAATATTTTTCTCTTCAGATCTCATGTGAGTATTCAGGATGCCTGATAGTTTGATTTTAAACCAGATTATCAAAATGATTATTTCCAAAATTGTTTCCTAAACGTATGTACCATATTTCGTCTTTTAAAAAAAGAGGACCTTTAATTTCATTTTAGTCTTGGACCTCTGAGTACATTTTTCGATAAAATAATAAGTAGGCTGATGAAATATTTAGTACCAAAAATACTCCTACTCTTCAACTGAAAAGATAGAGTTGACTTCTATAAACTCACATTAGCATCTTTTCCCATTTCTAATATAATAGGGTTACTCTCTTTTTTCCAGAAATGTCAGCGTATCACTTGTATATATGCACTGTGAGGGAATGAAAGTACACAATGCAGATAAATCCCCCATGGGTATATTTGACTATGGAGTCAATTGGGACCAACATCATTAAACAGACATTAGATATTTACATAAATCAGGTAATTCAGAGGATAAAATATAGAAAGAGAGAGAGAGAGAGGTGCAAACCAAGAAACAGACTCATCACTATAGAGAACAAAGTGATGGTTACCAGAAGGGAGGTGGGTTGTGGGATGGTTTAAAAAGGTGATGGAGATTAAGGAGAGCACTTACATGAGCACAGGGTGATGTATGGAATTGTTGAATCACTATATTGTACAGTGGAAATGAATATGACATAGTGTATTAACTAACTGGAATTTAAAAATGTAATATATACATATCCATATATCTATGATGAGATCCAAAATTTTATTCATGTACTAAAGAGTTATAAAGTGATGAAATTAAAGCTCAAAAGTAGGCATCCCAATAACAAGAGAACTCAGTTCTATGTAATGGAATTTTATTAGAATCACTACAAAATGAACTCATTAATGTAAAAGTAATGACTTTAAAATGCATATGTGATTTTCAGTCATTCATTCATGAACACATACTTGCATTTATTTAACATAAATATTGAGTGTCTGGTATGTTCCAGGAATATAGTGCTTTGAAAACTTAGACCACATATCAAAACTTATTATACATTCTAATTATTCTTCTTTTACTAGAATTTTTGTGTTAATATTTTTAAAGATGCAATTTTTTTTTCTTCCTTTGGAGCACAGAGGCCATTATATGCCTCTAGATTTTTCCCTTGCCCGTTTTAATGAAGGGAACTTATTTTTATTGATTTATAAAATAGACTGAAGATCATCTAATATAATAAAATTAACTTGAAGTCAACAATTCCTTGACAATAAAAATTTTTTGATGCATTTTTTAAAATAAAAAATTTTTTCCTATGAAATATAAATATAAGGTGATTATATTTAGAAATACGTATCAGATTTTCTTTAAAGATTTTATTTTTTTGACAGAGCAAGAGAGCACAAGCAGGGGGAGTGGCAGAGGGAGAGGGAGAAGCATTTGGGCTCTCTGTCTTAAAAGGGACCCTGGGATCACCACCTGAGCCCAAAGCAGATGCTTAACCGACTGAGCCACCCAGGTGTCCCTGGGTATATTGGATTTAATCCTTGAACAGTCTTTGGATCCCTTGAGATACTAACTTGGTAATTTCGCCGTCTTTTTGAACTCATGTAAAACTTTGCTGATTCAGTTGCTTTTTAAAAAGATTTTATTTATTTATTTGAGAGGGTGAGCACACACGTACCTGCATGTGCAGGGGTGGGAGGAGCAGAGGGGGTGGGAGAGGGAAAGGGAGAGGATCCCAAGCAGGTTCTGGAGCTCAGTCTCAGAACCCTGAGATCATGACCTGAGTGGAAACCAAGAGTCAGAAGATGCTTAACTGACTGAGCCACCTGGGTACCCCTGATTCAATTGTTTTTGCTGCTGTTAGGGTAGCGACACAACTTGCGTCTTCCCCGAGACACACTTTGTTACTCTGGCTGCTATTATTGCAGAATAGAGTCAAATTCTGGATCTGTGTAAGTTACTGTGAAAAAACCAATGAGCCACCAAATCTGCTGCTTCTGGAAATTTGATTAAAATTTAGTTATTCTGTTTAAAGGGAAATCTAGCTAGAAACAGGATAAAGAAATTCTTTAGGTAAATACATATGCTCTGAAAATTAGGAGCCTCTTCATAATTAACAATATTTGTATAGCTTTAGAGAAGCACTTCTCAAACTGGTCTGCCAACTACCTGCTTTAAAAAATATTGATATATTAATTATTAAATGATTTATGAATTAATTATTAAGTAAACTTAAGATATATATATATATATATATATATATCATATGCATTCGATATATATATCACATCAAAATGCAGATTCTTAGATCCTGCTCCATCCTTACTAGGTCAAAATCTCTGGGAGAGGACAACCACATTTTTTTTTTTTTCAACATTCCAAGTGATTCTTTTTGCCTACTAAAATCTGGGAGAATGGGTTAAAAGGGCCCAACTACTGCTTCTCAACTGTAGTAAAAGATTGAAAAACTACAGATTTGAGGACAAATGACAGGATTCCAACACATAATCATTAAATGGGGGAGATGGAAGTGATTCCATCTTCTCCCAGTTCCAGGAACCTTCTCTCTCCCAACATTCCTCATTTCCTTTTTCTTTCTTAGTGTGTCCAGGGAAGAGGATTTTGAAAGTTTACCATTTTTTTTCAATAAATTAACAGTAGAAACATAGATATAGTTTAATATGCCACCGAATTCAAAATTTTCTCTTATGTACTTCTTGAAATCTGTACTTTGGTCTCCCACTACCTCCTAACATTTGCCACGTACCAGGGATTGTCTATATCACCTCAATGAATTCTTCAATTCCAAACAGATTCTACATCTAAGAATTATGTGGTTTAGAAAGATTATGAAGAGTCACCCAGCCAGTTTTTGGAAGTCAAGATATGTATTTATATTGGTCTAAATCCAGAGCTCTGCTCTTAACTAGTACATCACACTATCCAAAAGCCTAGAATGGAGTTGGTGAATTTTATGATTTCACTTGTTTCTTATATAGATTTTCTTAACATTCTTATCTCTGAAATGTATTGTTTTTGATACAAGCATTAGAAACCGTATCATTTACATTTATTTATTTATTTATTTATTTATTTATTTATTTATTTATTATTTATTTATTTATTTATTTAAAACAATATCATTTAAATAAGGGGTCAGACTCTTCTTGAAAGTGCCAGAAGCAAGCCCTCCCACTTAGGTCCATGTGACAAGCTGCTTGTTGTTGGGGGTAGGGGGATGAGCAAGAGAGGAGCGGGGAGGGGGAAAGGGCACTGTCTTATCTTAGGTTAATGAGGTGTTTCTGTTGAAGAATGAAAGATGCGGTCAGCCGAAACTCACGCCAATAGCCAACCATTGTCACGCGGGAATAGCTCGGTTGTACCAAACCAGCAGGCACTTTTTATCTTATCCTGATTTGTTCTATCTAGGTACTAGCCATCACCCCTCATTTTTTCCCCCAAATCTACCTTCCTGTTATTTTCCCCTTCATCAAAGCTACTGCCTTAGGCTTTTTGTTGGAGGTTTGGCATTCACTCCTTCCATTACCGACTTCAGCCCTCAGCTGAGTTCCAGATTCAGTCACTGCAGTGTACCCCTCACCCCCACTTGTCCTCGTGGGGGCACTGCTGTGATCACCAATTCCTAGATGGTCATCATTTTTGTCTTCTGTTTCTTATGTTTACTCTTACTCTATTTCTTGGGACTGAAGCAAGAGGCAGAGTCACCTGTCAGATGGTGACGTTTGACATTTTGTATATGTATCTCAGGTTTTCCTAGTTGCAGTGGTTTTCACAACTTTTTTTTTTTTTAAACAATAGTTTCATCAGTGAATCCCAATTTCCAAATGACATCTTCCTTTTTTTTTTTTTTCTCAAATGACATCTTCCCTGGAACTGCAATATATGCAAATAAAAATGACGATGTAAGACAATAGGTCTTCCATAAATACAGAGATATAGGTAATGTCTTGCTCCCAAGTAAGGGCTGAAATGATTATCGAACATTTATGCACTGTTTTCTTGGTCCTATATGTTTGCCTTTTCCACATTGTTACGTTTCTGAAATCGAGATGCCTCTTATAACTGATGTCAAAGGAAACTTGTCAGCCACCAGGCCCAGGAATGAATTGTAGTCTGGAAACTTGGCAATGTATTGAAGGTACAAGGAAGGTACAATTCCTGTGACCTCAGTTGAATTATTTGCATCCAGGTGCACTTCCCAAGATTGACTTTTAACTTAAATTTAGTTTCTTGCTTGAAATTTCTTGAGAAAGATTACTCTGTGATCTAGTTTTGAAAGAAGTAACTAAACAGTTAATATTTAGTGTGAAGTTTGTCAGCCCAGACTCTATAATAAAAGTAGAAGTTGCCCAAGCTCAGCACTTCACTGGGCCTTGAATTCATACTGCCTGTTCCGTAAGTGAATGTGTGCTGGATGCAGCTTGTTACTGTCACCCTGTTCATAGCTGTGAAGAGCCATGAGTGAGTCGCAAGAATATTTTTGATTTGAATATGAAGAAAGCTTAGAAGAAAACTTTAATTATGATGCTAATGAGAAAGTGGTAGGTAATGGTGTGAATAAGTGTATAATTATTGGAGATTTCTTTTAAGAAAACCTCCATTTTTAAGGTAGTGTTTCTTTTTTGAAAAGGCTGGAACTAAATTGATGCTGACTTTTATAATCAGTGTCACTGTACTGTTGTGTAAACATGATAAAGTATTGTAAAACCATGATGATATCTGATGTGGCTTGTTAGCATTCTCTGGAGATTGCACAATTCTTTTATGCAGGGATGAGATCTTGTGTGAGCAGGAATGCCAGAGATATGGTGGGTTGTTAACTGAGCTTGGTCCATGTGTATCTGCAGTGACACACTCTCTCATAAAGTGTGGAAATAACCAATGACACATTGTAATTTTTTTTTTAAAGATTTTATTTATTTATTTATGATAGTCACACACAGAGAGAGAGAGAGAGGCAGAGATATAGGCAGAGGGAGAAGCAGGCTCCATGCACCGGGAACCCGATGTGGGATTCGATCCCGGGTCTCCAGGATCGCGCCCTGGGCCAAAGGCAGGCGCTAAACCGCTGCGCCACCCAGGGATCCCACATTGTAATTTTTTAAAATCTGTGTGAAGAAATAGAAAAATAAATAAATCTGTGTGAAGAAATGTCAGGGGAACCTTTCCTATGCAGTGGACACTAAATGAGTTAGCCTGACTGTCCAGGAAAATGTTTGGATGAATCCAGTATGCTAAAATGTTCATACAATACATGTAAAAAGGTGTGATGTTTTTAATTCCTATTTTTTTTTAAAGATTTTATTTATTTATTCATGAGAAACACAGAGGAGAGAGAGAGAGGCAGAGACACAGGCAGAGGGAGAAGCAGGCTCCATGCAGGGAGCCCGATGTGGGACTCGATCCCAGGTCTCCAGGCTCACGTCCTGGGCTGAAGGCGGTGCTAAGCTGCTGAGCCACCTGGGCTGCCCAATTCCTATTTTTAAAACAGTAAAACATGCTTAAAAATATTGACATCTCAGATCCAAAGTTGCTAAGCTCCTTAAAGTACCTCTGGGGAACAGTAGGTGGTAGGGCCCACAGTTTGAGAACCATGAGCTGGTTTTCCCTCCATATTGGTTGTTCTTGACCTTTCCTTGAATTCCTTAGTTCATCCACTCTATACTCTGAGAAAATAGTCTCACATTCCACTTTGTGTCTAATCCTCATTGTCAACTCCTAGGTGGCAATACTGTAGTGGAAGATGTACTTTGGAATTAGACAAACCTGGCTGGAATCCTTACTTTGTGACTTATTAACAGTATGATCTGGGACAATTTACTTATCTTCCAGCGATGGCATTATGCTCCTCAGTACAGTCAGTTATCCTCATTTAACACAACTCAGCATTATAATGATATCCAACAGTCACTGAGCGTTTACTATGTGTATTAGTCAAGTCCTCAGAGAAACAGACCAATAGGATATATATATATACACATGATTTATTCTACGAATTGGCTCCCATGATTAGAAAGGCTGGTAAGTGCAAAGTCTGCAGAGTGGGCCAGCAGGCTGGGGACCCAGGAAAGCTCATGTTCCCATTTTATTCCGAAGGCAGTACACTGGAAGATTCTCTCTTGCTTTGGGAGGCCAGCCTTTTGTTCTATTCAGGCCGTCAACTGATTGTATGAGGCCCACCAGTGTTATGAAGGGCAATCTGCTTTATCCGAAGAAGTTCATGGTTTATATATAGATCATATCCAAAAACATCCTCTAAGTTAACACATTAAATTAAGTACTGTCTATGTATTAAATGACAGCAAGTAATGCCAGATACAGAGCAGTTCTGTAATAAGTGGTAAATACCATCATCAGCATGATTATTATAATTCATCCTTTTTCATCTTCACTACCAAGCTCTTAAAAAACACTTCTCTAAATTTAACCCTTCTCTTTTGTGAACTAAGCCCAGTGAATTCTCTGAATTATGGAGATCACATTCCCCCAAATACCCCTGTCTGATTTTACATCTGCAGCCGGTGCTTTGCCATTGGCTTTTATCTCCAACTTTTAACCTTATTTTAAATCTTTTAGAGTTATCACCATTGTTCAGTTGTCCCTCTGCATGCATTGTCCTAATATAGAGTTTTCCTGTTGCGGGGGCTCAGCATATTAGTTTGCTAGAGCTGCTGTAACAAAGCACCAAAAACTGAGTGGCTTAAACCGCAGATGTTTACTCTCTTACAGTTCTGAATTCACAAAGTCCAAGATCAGGGTGTCAGCAAGTTTGGTTTCTTCTGAGGCCGGGAAGGAGAATCTGTTCCATGCCTCTCTCCTGGTGATTTGCCAGCACTCTTTGACTTGCAGAGGCCTCACTTTGATATGTGCCCTCATCTTCACATAGTGTTCTCTTGGTGTCTCCACCTGTGTCCAAATCCCCTTTTTTAAATAAGGGTACCGGTCATATTGGGTTAGAGCCCACTCTAAATGAGCTCCTTTTAACATAATCACCTCTGTAAAGATCCTATCACCAAATACGGTCATGTTCAGAGGTGCTGAGAGTTAGGATACCAATATCTCTTTTTGTGGGGGAAGTACAATTTAATTCCTAATAGTAATAGTGTTCAGAAGTAGAACGAAATATAGAAGCAATTTGAAACTGTAAAGTAGAATACATATAAGGAGTTATGCATCTTCATGAACCTTTTAAAAAGCTATGCGTATCACATCTCTACGGTACAGAAGTAACATGGATACAATGCAGAAGATGTCAGATGCCATGATATGGGGATTGGCAAGGAGTGTAGAATAAATGAGACCATTTGCTCTTGAGGAGAATGAAGAATTACTTTTCATTTATAAAATTTTGGTGCATCTCTATTAAGAATAAGTAGAATGAAGGTCAGACATTTGGAGGAATGTTTTGGGAATGCAGGGTGTTAAATATAAAAATATTGTGTTGAGGGGAATTAAACAATCATGGCTAGAAACTTCAAGATTATTGAAGTTCTTGACTCAGAAATGTTATTCAAGGATGATCGCTGAGTAAGCCCTAACACTTGTGGGTTTATCATACGAGGGTATAGACACCTCGATAGACTTGAAAAATGTTTTGACTTTGTTTTTGCCTTTTAATCCATTTGAACAAGAGTACTGGCTGAACAACACATATTTGCAATCATATCAGTGTCCTCAGATGGGCCATGAACATGCCATCTTTGAGTAGTCAACATATTAACTTATTCTGTCCGTTGTCCCAAGCGCTGGAGAAGACAATGGAGATGTATATTTATATTACATTGTTCAAGAAGTTAATCTTATAAGACAAGTAAACTAGCAAACTGATTGTAATGTGCTGATATTAATTTAACAATTTTGAAAATAATTGAGTGACAGTGATGTGCCACGCTGGGTGATATGTGCAGGGAAGACAGCAGTAAAATAAAAGAGCTATAAGGCATTTGCCCTAATGGAGCTTACAGTCCACTATGTTTGGAGAACATGGGGAATTTTGGACAAGTAAATAGACACTTTGTGGCTATGGCTCAGGTGGAGGAAGTACAGGTGAGAATGAAGCACACAGGAAGAAAATTTTACCTGTATTGAAGAGAGGCTCACGTATACATAATTTATATGCAATTATTTCAGTGCATTTGAGATTTCTTGGAAATAGAGGTCAGATTTTATTTCAAGGCATCTCTATTTCTCTAGGGTAACCTGGCACCTAGTTGGTATTGGTACAAAACCAAAGAATACCCTGCTAGATGATGGGACTAGGAGAATCCTTTTAAAAAATTAAGATTCCCCCTTATTACTAGTGGTTTCATCCAGTGGGAACTCCTGCAGAGTTCAAAAGGAAGAGAATCTGGCTCAATATTTCCTTTAAAGTTCATTTTCCTAAAGTGTTTGTGGAACCAAGAGATCATGACATTTTCAGATCGCAGTAATTCTTAGATGCCTATAAAATGACTTTCACTAAATATCATGATTTGTGTTAGGATTTCTGTTTTCAATGACCCGATTGGAAAGGTGACCATTTGGAACTCTTCAGTTGCTTATTAGGATGAGTTAATAACTCAGTCATCTATTATTTTTGTGTTTTACTGTTGGGGGGAAAGAAGCTACTTAGGGTATTTATGGATTTTCACTTACCCATGGTGTCACTTATATGATTAAAGATGTAAATATTAAGTGAAGGGGATTTAAAGTAAGGCTCTTAGAGCAGAGTTTTATTTCCTTGGTCAACCTTGAGCTGCTGGCCGTCTCCATGCCCTGCCTCTGTCATGCTTCTTTTTTTCTGGAATTCACAGTGGCAAAGGGTGAGGGTACAGCCACCTCTATCTCCTCCTCCCTGCACCTCTCAGGAGTTTTATGGTCAGTGTCCCTCCCAGTAACATCAAGTCTCCAAGAACATAAGAAATAGCATTAGCATTGCTCCACAACCTTCGAAACAGGATCTGAAACTTACGATCTTGAATCATGCAATGTGTCACCAAAGGGAGAAGAAATAGGATACTGAATTTACCTTTCAATGCTATAATTTGCAATTTGCTTTCTAAGGGTGAAATAATGGCAATGCAAGAATAAAATGGGTCAAAATGCCACCAAGAACCAAATTCCACATACAGTTTGAAGATGGGAAAAATCATCTGAAGCTGGGAGGTCTGAATCCAATGCTATGCTACTCTGTGCATCATCCTGAGAATTAATCATGCGTAACAGTAGGGTAGCACTGTAAGAAAGCAGACAGCATAAATAAAGTGAAGAGAGGGTTAAGATAAATGAGGAAAATTCTAAAATTTGACCGACCATGTATCTGGTTAGATGACTTCAAGTGGGATCCTTGAGACCAACTTTATCATGACTGAATTTTTTTTATCATAACTGAATTTTTAAAAAAATCATCAACTTTGTTTCCCTATGCCGCGTGTTTCAGTGTGGCCCTGGGAGTATTAGCTGTTAATGGGTTTTATCTTAGAACGTTTCCAAGGCGGCCTCCAACCTCCATTTTACCATTCGATCTATCAAGCAAAATAAACAAATAAATAAACGTCTTTGGATAAACGACTGGGTGGAATCACCCTGTATTTTATTTTTTTAATTTTGGGAGAAGTTTCATCAAAGCAGTAAGTAGTGAGCATATTTCAGAGAGGATTTAATAAGTAGTGATGTTCGTGGACACCTAGGGACCAGCAAGTGATTTGGAGGTTGAAGGTCAGGAGAGTTAGCTTCTGCTCTGCCTATGGTGGCCTAGACCAAATAGATCCCCGACTCCACAGCTAGAGCTTCTCAGAGGACTACTGGCCCCAGGAGAGGTGTGTCATCTGCATATTATGAGAAACTCTTTAATGGGAAAAGTCAAGTACCTTTGATTCCACATGTTGAGTTAACTCTAGAATGAAAACCAGGACCCGGAAAGGATGTGGATATTTGAAGCATTCTGGAGACTGTTTACTTTGGGTCCTAGTCATGATGTCCAAACAAAGAGCTTCAATGTTGAAGGATGCAGGGTTCTAGAAAAAGAGAGGGAATCATACTAGATAAATGGGATAATTATAAAACAAATACCAGCAAAGTTAAATCATTATACCATGTGTGTCATGTCCTTAGTCTGTCATTCCTGTGAAGTATGTGTTGCTCCTACCTTAGTGAGAAGGACACAGAATTCGTTTTCCTTCTTTGCCTCTCAGCTCCCACTGGGCATCCTTGGAACCGCTTCTCTGCTCTGTTCTCCAGAGTGCAGTTGTCTAAAATAACAGTAATAGTGGTGAGGTTCTGACAGTCACACAAGTTTCTCTCTGTGAGCTTTTACAAATGCCAGCCAGTAACCCAGTGGCATTTCTACCATAAAATCTTAAGGCCAATCCATTTCCCCGCTTCCTTATTTTCTTGGTTCCAAATCTATTTCTTACTGCCAATGGAAATAAAACCCAGAAATTAGAGAGTGATGGTGTCATTTGTCTTTCTTAGTAAAGAGCTCCTAAAAGTGAACTTACAGAGGATACAGCAATTTTATAGCTCAGTTAAATCATCCTATCTTTCTAGCCAGTTGTTCCAGCTGCAATAAAATTTGTGGCTTTTATTGGTGGCTTCGTGCCCAGATAGAATAAAAAGCAAACAAAAACCATGGAATACCACTCTGAGGCTGCTTTTTCAAAAGTACATGGGCATGGGCTCTAAATCACAGTGCTTTGTTTCTTCTTTGTTATCTTTCAAGATGGGTGGGAATTCTCCGACCATTGCTTGTTGTCTCCCAACTGCTTGAGTCCCTGAAATCCAAGTCACATGGGCGAATTAGGTAGAAATGGTACAAATGGTTTTTCGCCCATGGTACCCATTCCTCAGTTTCTTTACACTGTTAATGCCATGATCACTCTTATCGGTATTTATGGTGGTTACAGCTCTGAGTGCCTTGCTTGGAGGAGGGGGGGTTCAGGAAACAAATGATCCGCATGACTTACGATGCATGATCCTCTCATGGGAAGGGGGTGCTAATCACTTGCAGGGGCCGCCCAAGCACAAACCCATTTGAAAGGGCTTAAAGTGTCAAAGTCACCGTAATAAGAACTTACATTTCACGGTTCGAGGAATAAAATAAAATAAAATAAATAAATAAAATAAAATAAAATGTGGGAGAACTTTCCAAAATCGACACTGACAGTCCATTTCTGTGTGTCATTTGTCTTAATACCAGCTTTAGTAGCTATAATTCACATATCAAACCATTTACCCATTTAAAATATTCAGTTCCCTGGTTTGGGCAGGTTGGGGAACTCTCACTATCAATTTGAGAATACTTTCATCACTCTGAAAAGAAACTCCATACCCATGAGCCGTCCTTCCCTGCCCTAGACAGCTGCTCATCTGCTTTGTATGTCTATAGATTTGCCTGTCCTGGGCATTTCTGTAAGCGGAACAATGTAGTTTTTGTGACTTTGTTCACTTAATGTGATGTTCTCGGGCTTCATCCATGTGTCCAGTAAATCATTTTTTTATCACCGAGTAATATTCTAGTTGAGGAATACCCATTTGTCTGTTCAGCAGTTGATATTTGGATTATTATTATTTCTACTTTTTTTGCCTGTTGTAAAAAATGCCGCCATGAACATTTGTGTACAAGTTTTGGCACAGACATATGTTTTCATTTCTCTTGGGCATGTACCAGCAAGTGGAATTGCTGGATCATAGGGTAACTTTAGATTTCATATTTTGAGCATCTTTAGGGCTTTTTCAAAGTGCCTGCCTCATTTTACATCCCCACCATAGGATGTAAAATAAAGGTTCTAGTTTTTCCACATCTTTGTCAACACTTATTATTACCTGTCTTTTTTTTTTTATTATTATAACCATTCTAGCAGGTGTGACATGGATTCTCATTGTGGCTTTGATTTGCATTTCCCCAATGGCTAATGAGCTTGAGAATCCTTTCATATGTTTTTGTATATCTTTTTTTTTTTTTTTGAGAAATATCTATTCAGATACTTTGCTTCTGACTAAATTGAGTTGTCCTTTTTTGAATTATGAGAGTCCCTAAATACTCCAGGTAAAACTCTTTTTATCAGATATATGATTTGTAAAAATTTTCTCCAATTCTTTGGACTATTTTTTTTGCTTTCTTCACAGTGTCCTTTGAGACATAAAAAGTGTTTGGCTTTTATGAAGTCCAGTTAACTCTTATCTACTGTTACTTGTTCTTTTGGTGTTCTATATAAGTGTATGCAGTTGGTGCTAATATGGTACATTTGATACGAGGGTAGGTTTGGTGTCATATCTTATTTTTTAATTCAGTCTTCTGTGGGCAAATTATTTTAGCTTCCTCAGACTCAGTTACTCATCAGTAGGTGGGAGATAATACTAAGACTTATGAATTGTTGTGGGGGTTCAGATGACATAAGGTATATGAAATCCCTAGCGTTTTGCAGGGCTGCAGTAAAACCCTATTGATGTTAGCTGTTACTATTGTTATAATCCCAGTAATAATAAACTCCAGTGCTCTGAAAATTAAACTGAAGCCAAGTGATTTCTTAGATGAGGAAGCATGTAATAAGGGACATTTGTACTACTTTATAGACCGTATTGAATTTGGCTCCCATGAAAACCAGGTAAAGTAGTCATGGTAATTGTTCTATCAGGAGCTGCAGCTGAGAGAGCCAGAGCCTTTTCCAAGGTCACATGACTGGGAAATGATAGAGACAGGGTGAGACCTAGAGTTGTCTTTTCTTTTTAAAATCACTCATTCGGTTTTTTCAGTGACAGATTTGTAGTAAGAGTCAGGTGACTGGTTTTGTAGTCTTTATGATGAAGTAGTGCCTCAGACATCCATATAAAGAGGAAAAAGTAATTTCGTGGGAAATTAGTACTGATAGTGAACATTGTGTGAATCATGGAGTTAGAACACAATTGACCAGAGGGGCATCTGGATGGCTCAGTCCATGAAGCGTCTGCCTTGGGCTCAGGTTATGATCCTAGGGGTCATAGGGATTGAGCCACGAGTTGGGCTTCTGGTTCAGTGGGGACTCTGCTTCTCCCTCTGCCTTTCCCTTTGCTTTTGCTTGCTCTCGCTCTCTCTCTCTCTCTCTCTCTCAAATAAATAAAATCTTTAAAAAAGATTGACTAGAAATTTTATGGTGGATAGCTATAATGAGTAATGCATTATAACTATGTTCCTTCTTTAATTAAAAAAAAAAAACTTCCTCCTTATTTCCAAAGACATACATGCTCATAAACATTGGAGAAGATAGAAAAGCAAAAAAGAAAGTATGTTTTCAGACATTTCCTTAATATGCATGCATTCCCAATACACTTATATTTAGAAGCATCTTATAAAATGGGCAGATTGATTTTTCTTTTCAATGTTTGGATTCTTTAGGCATGAAGTTAAACTAATTTATATTAGGATGCCTGTATGGCTATAAATTCTGGACATCCAGAAGATTTTTCAGAATTGGCTTGGTGTCTTTTGTTAAGCAGCAATTAATTATCTTCCCAGATTATCTGAAATTCATTGACTACATTTACTTTACTGTTCACTCATCTAGAGAAAGAAAAAGAACTTCTATAGTTCTCCTGGTAAAATTAGATCCTCATGAGCTCTTAAACATAAACACGACTGATCTTTAGCAAAGCATGTTCTTCCTAAAGATTTTTGAGCTGGCTCAAGTGGCTATTACTTATAAATTCACCAGTTTATGAATAAGAAGCAAACATTGTTTAAACACCTCTGGGATCAGAGGGCAAGGACTCCCTGGCCTGACCCTTACCCCAGAACTATGATATTGGGGTGCAGTCTTGAAGCATGCCAGTTTTACACAAGACTTTTTGAGAGCCAGATACCACTGCTGTCTCAAGCATTATTTTCACCAAAATTCACTGAGAAAAATACATCTGACTACGAGATAACATTGAATCTAAGTTGATAAAGCTGTGATGTTTGAAGTATTATTTTTATGACTTTTTTTCTTTACATCCTTATAAAGATGAGAGACTTCTGGTCTCAAATCAATCCTTCCTGTCATACTCGTGGATCAAAAAACAAAAACCCCAACATCCTCCCCCACAGAAAAAGAATCTAAAACAAAATGATAGTGCTTTGCTGCAGAAATTTGAGATTTATTATCGCAACATGTTCAAGTGAGTCTCCATCTTTGCTTTGCGTTAAAGTTCAACATTTCCTTCAGTTGGGACTATCCAGATTAGTTGGGCTAGTTCAAACTCATGGTAATTAAGTTGAATGATGAGAAAACCTCTGGTGTATTTAAATATGTCTACACAAAATAGCTCAATTTACACTTAGTTCCTTGAGTATTAATTGTTTTGTGCAAAAAGGAAAAAGACTACTAGTCTTTGAGTGTATCAATTTGTCAGTCTTTGGGAGAAGTGTCATACAACCAGTGCTTGTCGAATTTGCTCTTTTACTTCATTTGGCCTGTTAAAGAAAATGTAAAGTTAAATACTGTGGAAGCGTGATTGTTTTATACAGACAAAATCATTTTGAACTGAAAAGGTCTAACACCTGACTTTCATCTTAGATTTTAGCACGTGAAAATGTCAGATGTTTCTGTTGGATTAATAAAAGCCAAAGGTCAAATGGAAAAAATGATTATAAACTTTAATTATGTGATTTTAGAGGGATAGAGTTTATGAAAATCAAGGCTTTCATAGTGGCTATAATTGAAAAATTATTTTCATTATAAGAATTTATAAGTCGTTCTATAAAAAAATTAGAAATGTTGTCCTAAGAAATGAAATTAATTAAAAACAATTCTTGTGTATGTGTATTTTTAAACAGTGAAGTGATAGAATCTTTCCTCAATAAAACCTGAAGCCTCTTACAGTTCAGTGAATAAAACAGTGTATCTGGGGTACCAGACCTTTTCTTTCAAAATCACTCTGGAACTTTTAAGATCTAAAGAAGTGTATAACTTAGGGACCTCTGTTAACCCCCATAAGTAATAATTAGCTAGTTTGTTGGAAATGGCCAGAACTTTGGAAAGGGTCACAATTTCTAAGACCTTTTTTTAAAATCCATTGTCACTATATAGTGACTGGTTATGAATGAAGGAGAAAATTAATTAGAGATGAGAGGAAGAGATGGTGGGAGCAAATTCGAAGAGGAGAAAGAACAGGGTTTATTGCTTGTGGTTATTCCAGGCATAATCTGCTTTGCTTCATGAACCACCTAATGCTTATTGATTTCCAATGGAGGAAATGTGGAAGTAGAAATCCTTACTGGGCTTTCCTAAATTCTATCTGAGTACATTTAACCTACTCAGGATTATGCAAAAGGAGTGGTGGCTGGAGTCTTTCAATAAGTGATATTTCATAAAGTGTAGGTATCTGGGGAGTTTTTTGTTTCGTCTTTGTTTTTGTATTTCTAAGATTGGCTTGAGGCAGGCATGGAGAACTCATTGGAGCAGAAATTTCATTCAATGTTATCAGTTTAATCTAACAGGATACGTTTTTTTCCCTAGGGTGACTCTGGCGATTTCTAGGCAGCCTAAGGCGAACTAATTTTAGTTCTCATAATTCACTTTAAGCCAAGTTTCTATTTCAGGATACAAATATGGGTTTATTGTGACAACCTGTCAGGAAACACTAAATTTTATTGCTAATTAAAAATAGCTAACTTGAGTTTTAATCCTACCGAATACTTGGTTTGATGATGCTGAGCTTTGGAACTCTTGATAATCAAACCTTGATTTCAAGGTGCAATATACATATGAAAACAGGCACCAAAAGCTTTTAATACAGGCAGCCCACGAATTGTGTTACTTTAAAATGAGCGTGAGACTCATTCATGGGAATGATCATCAGATCTTAGATATGGACCAAAGGATGTTTGTTCATATATATTTTTTTTAAAAGATAAAAAGATTTATTTTTTAATTTCCTGCAAAATGTCTTATGGTATTTGGAATTTACAGAAAGTAAAATCCTGTTTATTTGTCAATTTGGTATCATATTTTAATAATTTCAAACATACTGAACATAGTTTATTAATGGATGGAATCTATTTTCCTTTTTACTAAACCTTCTTTAGACTCCTTCCTTTTTGTCTTCAATGCCATTGCCCTTGTTCCAAGTCTTTCCACCATTTGGCATTCAGTGACCTACTGCGTATGGCCCTTTTTGGCTGAGCAGATTGTGAAATTATCAGGAAATTTGTGAGCTGGTTGTTAAGTACAACTAGTACTAAAAATTAAGTGATATAAACTTATAATTAGATAAATTATATTAAAACAAAGGTAATAAAAATGCAACAGTTGTCACTACCTAATTTGACATTTCACTATTATCTTTGCTGTTTAGGTGATTTACTGTCATTATAACTGGAAGATGAACATACTATGTTATAACATGCACCTCTGTATCTCTTCCCAACTCTGTGTTCAATGACTTCACATTTACTAGCTTGAAACTGGTCACAGTGGGAGTATTTACACCACAGAAATGGGCAAATGACTGAAGTCACTTTTGTCTTCTTGGAGAAGGGCTGGTTAAAGATTTGCCAGGGTACCACCCCACTGCCTGCAGTTTGCCAGCTTTTAGCCTTCCTGCATCTAGATGCTTATCTCTATGAAGATTATTTTGTTTTATCTGTACTAGTTAGAAACAATATCCTTGAAAATAACTGAAGGAAAAGAAAAGGAAAAGGAAAGAACTGGCATATCCTAAGTATTGACCATACTAGCTTCACTAGTTTTCATCATAACTTGTTCTTTATTAGATGTGGAGGGGGTGGATGCTGTGGGGTGAGGAGACAAAATATAAAGTTATGATCCCCACCCTCAAGTAATGATTCAGAAGTGATAATTAGGCCAACAAATTAATGCAAAGTATTCATTAATCCTTTAGCTGTAGTCAACTCATTCAAAAATAGTTTGTTGCTGAGAGCCATGTATAAGAACAACATTGTATGGGAATATTGGTTGAGGGTCCATCTTCTTTATCATTCATAGATCATTTTATATTTAAAGTGGTAGAGATGGGGCTTCAGTGATTCTAAACTCCTAGTATCTTGTTATTTGGGGGCAGCTTTTTTGGTTTGTTTAAGATTTATTTATTTGAGAGAGACAGAGTGCAGGGTGGAGAGTAGGAGCACAGGGAGAGGGAGAGGGAAACTCAAGCAGACTCCATGCCGAGTGTGGGGCTCAATCTCATGACCAGGAGATCAGACCTGAGCCAAAACCAAGAGTCAGAAGTTTAACTGACTGAGCCACCCAGGTGCCCTGGAATAGTTTGTTATTTTAAGAATACTTTATTTTTTAAAAAGATTTTATTTATTTAGTTATGAGAGACACAGAGAGAGAGAGGCAGAGACATAGGCAGAGGCAGAGACATAAGCAGGCCTCTCATAAGGAGCCCAACATGGGGCTCAATCCCGGATCTTGAGCTGAGGCAGACACTCTACCATTAAGAATACTTATATATAGAATGTGTAGTGGCTTATTTTTTTCTGCTGGGAAGGATTCTACTATCATTCCTGATCCTTTCTCTTAGGCATGTTAGTTCAGAGGTATTGGTGTTTTATACAGATGCGTCCTATAAAATATGAAGCACTGCTATTTCTATAAGTTGACTTATTTTATTCTAGTATTTATGCACCCACCACTTCTCACCTGCCAGAAGATTTAAAATAGTATCGGATTCCAAGTCTATAATGGAGACCAAATCAAGTGAATATTGACATCTGTCCCTTCTCTTTGTTTCAGCTGGACCAGACCAATTTTGATAAAAGGCTATAGACAACGCCTGGAATTATCAGACATATACCAAGTCCCTTCTGCTGATTCTGCTGATCATCTGTCTGAAAAATTGGAAAGGTACGTTCATGGACATTATTCATTAGTTGGAGGGAGGAATTAATACTATTAATTATTATTAATAATACTCTAATTATTTAAAGGATAGAGAACTAGCTTATTAATGGCTTAATTCCTAAAATGACATATTTAAGATAGGAACATCTTATTTTCTGGTTGCAGTCTTGACCAATTAAAAATTAATTAAAGTTTGAAAGATTAGCTATTTTTCTGATAAGTGACTTTTTTTTTCTGAAAAATAATTGTGAGAAGTTACCTGTCTTTAAAGAACATTAAGTGGATTTTGTGAAGACTGAAGTAACATCTTTATGAAGCAAATTGTTTATTTGCCCTCAAAATCTTAATATGCGAATATGAATGTACTTACTTGGACATCCTAAGGTAATGGCCATTAGATATCAAAGAAATGTAAAAATTTCTTTGAGTACATATTGAATGCTGTGTATAGTATCTCCTCTCAGCTCATGGAGGAGCGCATCATCACTTCCATCTTGTAGAGAGTAAAGGAAGCTCAGAGAGATGATGCAGTTTTCCAGCTGATGACCAACAGAGCCACAATTCTAGGGCAGATCTGTACTTGCCACCTCCTCAGGATCGGTGCTTCCCGTTGTAGACTAGTTCTCAGAGTTCCCTTTTCTACGAGTAATGGTTAGAACCCTTTTGATTACCAGTGACAGAAACCCAATTAACCAGCTTAATAGAAAAAGGGAATTTGTTGGCTCCTGTAGCCTACCTGTGTGAAGGGGTCTAGGCAGAGGACTGGCTTAGCGACTGAGTGAAACCAGAGACTCTTGGTGCCACTTGGTATTTGCTTGTGCTGGTTTTATTCTCTCAGACCAGATTACCCCATGCAGTGGGTCCTTAGAACTCTGCTCATTTCCTTACAAATCACAAAGATAAGAGCCCTTTCTCCTTGGCCAAATGTGAAAAATCCCAGAGACTCTAGGGTCACATGCTCACTCCTTACACCAAAGGAAAAAAAAAAAAAGAAAAGAAAAGAAAAGAAAAGAGAAGAAAAAGGAAAAGAAAAAGTAGCTACTAAATGATTGCCCCCAAATGAAAAATGTTGAGACTTGTAACTTGTTTACCTTATTTTCATTAAACTCATTTCCCTTTAAAAAATATTTTCAAGGCAAAGTAAGATGTTCAGCCTTATTTTTCTTGATTTTATTCAAGTAATTAGGCTAGTGGGAATAAGAGATTCTTCTTTGCAATATCAAGGACCAATTCCTATTACTAGGCCCTAAGTAGGTGCAAGTGCCGAGAAAGCAAGGATATTTTTGGTCTGTTTGGTTTGGTTTATTTATGATGTATTCCTCAGTGCTTAGAATAGGGGCTGGCATATAGTAGATGCTCAATAAAAACTTGCTAAGTGAATGATAATTGAATGTGAAATGACTAGCATTGTGTGAAAACCTTTAATATTGTTGCAGAGATAAAAATATATCAATATAATACATTGTAGGTATATCAGCAAGTTATTAATAAAACAATATATATTGAATACCTAAGTTCTGAATGGATACCAAGGGAAAGATTAATCAGAGTAGGACTAGGTTAATAAGAACCTGTGTACTACAGATAAATTTTTATTTATTACCAAATAGAGGACATTGAAATTGGTGGTATTATCTGGCCTAAGATTTTTTTTCCTGTTTTTATTGGATCTCCCATATTAATTCAAAGTATACCTAATTTTGTAAATTCAACAACTCTGTGCCAGTATAAGTCCATAAATGCTGTCTTTCTTACCCTTGTCTTTATTTTGTATCTCTTTTCACTCTATGCATTTCTTTTTATAAAAAATAAAATTGTTATTCAGAATTTATTGAAACATTTTGGAAGAGTGACACGCCATTTATAGCACTTAGTACCTCTGTGCTCTTGGAAAGTGACCCTGGCCCCACATTTCATAATTGCCTGATGACAAAGATCGTTAGGTGGTAACCACGTAGCTGAGGCACACTGGCCCATCTGGTTCAGTTTGTAACATTGGATCCTCTGTACAGACTGTGCAGACCGCACATCCATTTTTACGAAAAGCTACAGAATTGGTAAATATAGAGCTTCTTCCCTTGTGATTTAACTCTCAGTGTTTGAGATTCTTACAGGGTCTGTTATGGTGCTGCTGAAACCACACCACCTCCTCTCCCTGCAAACTCCTTCTCTCAGGCTATAAATGGTTCAAATCCTGACCATTAAAATAAATTTCACCCACCTTGCATTTCCCTCAGGTTGCTGCTCCATTCTCCCATTCTTTCTTCTCCTCTTCCTGCTTCTCCTCCTCTACCTCCTCCTCCTCCTCTTCTTCCTCTACTTCTTCTTCTCCTTCTTCTCCTCCTTTCCTTCTCCTTCTCCTTTTCCTCCTTCTCCTTCTTCTTCTATAGCTATTATTCCTTTGTTCTGCTGGTCCCTCCACTTCTTCACCTTTCTTTTACATCTCAGCTCCCTGAAATATAGTTTCCGTGTCTACCATGTTGCCAAAGCAACACTGACCAGGGTCACTAGAGGTCTCTTAAAGTCAAATAAAATGGCCTCTTCCTACATGATTTCAGGTTGACCACTTCCTCCCACCTTGAAATCATTTCTTTGGTACCACTTCTTTTTCCTGACTTTCTCATCTGACTCATTCTTCCTTTGAAAGAGAGGCTGAATCTGCTTCTATCTTTAGCTTCTTACCCTGTTGTGAGCCACTGGATGATATGGGTGGGAGCAAGCCCTGTGTAGGTGTGAAAGAGTGGAGAGGTAGGTCGACGGGATAGGTAATTAGGTGTTGTAGATAGTGAGCTTCTTGGGGCAGCCGTTTTCCTTTGCACCGAGACTGCCAGTTGTGTGTTCTTCCTTTGGGGTAACTTAAAACCACCTCTAATTATCACAGATGAATAGTAATGGACCTAGCTCTTAATGAAACGCAAAACCCTTATCTAGTCCTTGCCTGTGAAACTTTTCATCTCTGTACAGTTTAGTAATGCAGATCAGGGTGACACTTAGAGATGTATTTTAACCACTGGGAAGAGAAAGGACTTTCGTTAACAGACAGAAGTGCCTATAATGTAAATATAATCCACTGATTAATTTCCAGTTTTTAAAAGAAAGCTTATTTGATACCACCATTCCTTCAGACTATGTGGTTTCTTTTCCACAAAATGTAGAATTTAATTCTCTTCTAGTTTTCCAAAGACTATTACTCTAATAACTGACTTTAATAGCTGAAAATGAAGTTTGGCAGTATTTGTTTTATACCCCTACATTCAAAAACAGTCATTTAGACGAGTTCTTCTAATGTTAAATAAAAGAAAAATCCACCTGACTTTTATGTTGGGTTTTTTTGGCAGTTAAATTTTGTAAAATTCACTACAGGTCTAAACAAGTAAAGATCAAAAGGTGAAGGGGCGGGGGGAGAGTTGAATTTTTGTTTATTTTTCACTGTCTCAAGCACATTAATATATGCTTGACATAAGAGTCATACTCTATTTGTCCACCTCTTGCATTGCTTTTAAGAAGCTCAGTACCTTCCTTTAATACATAAATCTGGCCTTGTCACCAAGTCAACTCCTTGAAAATTGATCTATGGTAAAGCATCAAATTCTGCCAAATATCTGAGTGTTGGTGTTGGAAGATCTCCACAAGATTTGTCTCCTCAGTCACTTGGGTTAATCTCCTTGGATGTCTTTGTGAGAGTAAAACTATATGAAGGGAAATAGAATAGCTCAAATATTTGCACATGCAACTTATTGGTCCTATTTTTTATTCTTTTGCAGGGAATGGGACAGAGAGCTGGCATCAAAGAAGAACCCCAAACTTATTAATGCCCTTCGGCGATGCTTTTTCTGGAGATTTGCGTTCTATGGAATCTTATTATATTTAGGGGTAAGGATCTGATTTGTAAATTCATTATGGATAATAAGTGTATTCATTATTACAATTTTCTTAATCTAAAGTAATTTTCTTAATCTAAAGTAATTATTTTCATTTTTATGACTAGGGTAGTCTCATGTTCAGATAAAAGGACTAATTCAACTCCAAATACAAAGAAACCACTATAATAGAGACAAGTAAAAATACACTAAGGTGCCCTAGAATCCAGGAGGCAGTCTACAAATTGAAATGGGTTTGAAATAAACAGAAAAATAAATAGGTTCAGTAAAATAAATTTCTTTGAAAAGATTTATTTTTGTTATGATGCCAAATCACATTCTCTTACTAGTATATAAGATTGCTGGCACTTTTATTTTTCTGTATTTGACAGTATGTCATATGACACAATGTCAGAGGAGAATTAAGTCGTTTAGCCAATTACCTATTTGAATATCTCTGATATTTTGGAATCCTATCTGCAGACTGAGTTTCAGGGAAAAATAGCCAAAGTTTTAAATTTGGCAGTGAGGTACTCTTGCAGTAGATTTTCTCAGCCTCCTATGACTTCATCAGTGAGAAGAGAGCTCCATGTCTGAAAGCTTCAGGCTTTCCGGTGTTTAAGTATAGTCTGGGATGTTTCCCAGCTGCTGTTAAGTGTGACTCAGATCTATTATTTTTTACATCATCTCAAATTCTTGGTTGTAACCTATAAAAGGCAAAGATGAGTTGCAAACTTAGTCAAAGTAAAGACAGTGCATGATATTTTCTTCGGTATAAGTACCGTCTAGATTCACATGTATTCATATTGGTCTTGCATTGGAGAATTAGTGCCATAATGTCTCCCCAAAAGATGCCATTTCAAGTTGCATGTTTTTAAGCATTTGTAGTTTGTACGTACCAAGAAAAATGCATTTAGAAATCTATCTTGACAAAGATGATCACATTTAGATCCCGAATGTTTTGTAATGCTGTTGATAGACACCTGGAAAAATTCTTCTGGCTTTTGAAATTATCTGTCATCCATCCATCCATGCATCCACCCACCCACCCACCCACCCACATCTACCTACCTACCCACCAACCCACCTATCTTTCTACCTGTCTATTCCTATAGAAATCTGCAATGGTTTGGGGGGGGGATATTTTGTTCATAACTATGAGTAAGGCAGCTCAAGATTAAGATGCCTTTGAGGTGGTTTTTCTCAGAGCACTCAGAACTTTGAAAAACAATTTCGTCCATAGCATCTGGCTCTTTTGTTGGTTGTTTTAATGATTATACTGTATACATTTGAGTCAATGTGCCAAAGTACAATTCACTCTGGTCATATATAAGAATGTGACATTCTCAGTAAGTTATTGTTGGATTGAAACGAGTGACACTTCAAACAACTATGTCATGACCAAGACTCTGGGGTGTGGACTGACAGTTCTCCTTGGTCATGGTCTCCATCACATGCTGCTTCCATTGATTAACATAAGTGCTACTGTGTAGAAGTGGAAAGAGAGGCCTCACGATCAAGCACTTTTTGTACCCTGGTTTCTGAAATAATTTATCCAGCAGCATTGAAGTTTCATGCAAAACATTTCACCTAAATGTGAAAGTTGAGATGATAAATGAACATATTTACCTTTTTTTTTGGTCGTGTATACAAAAAAAAGTAGCATAATATAGTTTAATACTTATTGAGTTTAATGTTTATTGTACCTAATCTATTCCAGATTCAGCAGTAAGCCCTTTCTGCAGATTGTTTTATTTAATTCTTCTAGTAATTCCACGGAGCAGATGTTATTATCTCTGATATGCAGAAAAGGATATGGAAACTCAGGGAAATTATGAAAGTTCCCAGAGTCACACATATGGTAAATTTGAGTGAGAGGTCTTTTTAGCTCCAAAGCCTATGACCCTTCTGCAAAATCAGATCATAATTGCTGTATAATTACATGTGTAATGATTGTATTTACCAATCCACAGAATGGTGTCTGTAGTAACCAGTCTTGAGTCTGCTGAGTTTCTTTGCATCATCCCAGGAGATACAGGTTTCACAGAAGCTGAAAGATTGAGGCTTCTTCCAGGGTCACTTCTGGGGCAAAGATGAAGAAAGATCCCAGTAGAAAGCAGGATAGAAAGCAAAGAGAATCTTGTCCTTTACTTATTATGCTCCAGAAGGAACTGTGTGAAACCCACCCAAGGACCAGTAGTGCTAGGGTCAAACTCATAAACAAAATTAGGGGGTAGACGAATGGAGTGGGTGTGGAGAAGGACTTATTCTTAAACTTCTCAAGTCTTAAACGTGTCCCAGCAAAAGAGATGGGTGGTAGTGAGGGATGAGGTGCTCTCCAGCTAGGCTGAGCCCTGAGCTGCAGGTCTGGAGCCATCACCAAGTGTGAAGGGCAGAGCTGGCTCCTGCCAGCTCACCTGCTACTGGTAACCAAGGGGATATTGGTGAGGAGTAGGAGGGATGGGAAAAGCAGCTGAAATACGTGTGGTGGGAGAGGAAAATTTACATTGGTTGTGGAACAGGTGTGGTGAGGCTGGAGTTTTCTCACCTTTGTCACAGAGAAAAAAAAACCTCCCTGAGGTTGTGAAGTTCCAAGTAGTGAAAATGTTAAACACTTAAGTCTTAATAACCATGTGGTCATTAAAATAAGTGCAGCTTTTCAGGGTGCCTCGTCTCGGGACCCCATGCTTCTTGTTACTTCCAAAAGGAAAGAAGGGGAGAAAATGTAGCCATCATTACAAGACCGCTGTCTTTTATACCAGTGCCTTAGTATTGATGGTATTCTTTTTGGGCATCCCTTTTTTCCTCTGCGTGTATCCGCTTGGTAATTGTTAAAGTCCATGAAATTAAAAAAAAAAAAAAGTCCATGAAATTGTCAGTCTTTGGTAATTGTTAAAGTGAGGATCCTTTTTTTTAAAAAAATATATTTTATTTAGATTCAATTTGCCAACATATAGTATCACACCTGTCAAGTGCGCTCCTGTCAAGTGCGCTCCTCAGTGCCTGTCACCCAGTTACCCCATCCCCCCCACCCACCTTCCCTTCCGCAACCCTCTGTGTGTTTCCCAGAGTTAGGAGTCTCTCATGGTTTGTCTTCCTCAGTGAGTGAGGATCTTTGAGATTGCTATACCACCGCTCTTGGTAAAAGGTGGACATGCTTTCAAAATATCCTGTACGTTCTTGGTCTCCCTGAATCAGGGTAATTGTGATGTTAAAGAGGTTTTGGTTGGTTTCAGGGCTGATAGAAAAAGTACTATGAAATTTGCTTTTGACTGTGAAAGGTTAAGGAAAAAAGGAAATGCCATCATAAAGGAGCTTGTCTCTCTGCAACAGTTGATGTAACTTTAAATCATGTTAGCTATGGCCTCTCTTCATTAACCATGTACTTGTTTTTTCTCCATCTGACTCAGCAGCCAGATACAACATGATCGTCACATTTAGGACTCTTAGCATCAAAGAGACACTGGCTGTTGAAAAACTGATTATGAGGGTCAATTAAGGATAGTGAGAGGCAAGCCAAGTGGAGGGAGTTCTGTAAGCAGATTACGGAGAGCACATGGCTCTCCTTTCTTGGGTCCTAGGTAGCCCTGGGCATATTTTCATCATCAACATGGGATGAGCATTCGTGCAACTTGGGTCAAACTCCTTTTATTCATTAAACCCCAAGAAGGTTAAGGACACAAAGGAGTCCAAGTACTAATGGTGCTAGAGTCCTCAAGTCCCATGGTCTGTACTGCAGAAGATCTTTGTCCCTTATGTTTTGACAAAGACGTTGAGTGGGGACTCGAACACAAGCCCACGGCTAAGGAGAGTGTTTTGGGGGAATTCTGCACACGGTCCCTGGTTTAGGCTTTGACTTATGTATGTCCCTTTCACATAATTATCTACCTAAAGACAGCCATCTCCAGCAGATCTCCTCCTTCTAGATGCCTGTAGGCTAGGACCTCTTTCTCATCTTCCTTCCCATCTCTACCTCTTCCCATATGTAGCTGCCTCTCTAGCCCTCCCAGTGACTTGCATGCTGTATCTCCTAAACTCCCCCCTATATCCTATTTCTACTCCCTACTAGAACCCCCATCTCTAAACACACTTCCTTGTGCTACCCACCAGAGTAAGCCATCTACACCTTTCTGCGGTTCTGGTGACAAGAAGAGTTTGAAGTTCTGGGTTTAGAGTTCTTTGAAATATAAGGAATTTTTATATCACTCTTTAAAGTATCCGGTAGCCCCGCCCCAGATAATGTGATTTAATTGGTTTGGGATGGACCCTAGGATAATAGTAGCCTCATTAAGGTCCCCACGTGATTCTGATTCAGGTAGATAAGCACCAACATTATCACTGAATACGTCTGACTTTTGCTAGAATCTCAGGGGAGCGGTTGGGTGGCACTGAGGGAACTTTCTAGTTTTTTTTTTTTTCTTAATGATAATACGGAAAAGTTTAAAAACGAATATTAACTCTTTAATGACAGAAGAGCTATGTTTCTGAAACTTTAAGATGCATACCAGTGACTCGGGATGGAACCAAGATGCAGATTCTGATTTGGGAGGATTCTGGAGAGACCCTGACATTCTAAAAGCTCTCAGGTGAAGGCTTTGGAGGACTGTGGGAGAAGAATAGTCGTGGAAAGAGAAGTAAATAGATTCATTGGGACCAAGGAGCCCCTGAATAAAAGTGATGGGGGGGATCCCACTGACACTAAAATGCAGCTGGAGGTATACTGGAAAGTCCCAAAGTGACTAGTGTTAACTTCCTGTGTCTTCCTGCACCACCCCCCACCCTCCCACCCTGGACTGCACTGGAGAGAAGCAGATGACAGGGCGCAGGGAGAAGGCAAAGATACATGGCTAAGAGGGACTCTGTTTCTCTTCCAAGATTGCAGTAGGGGGAGACGTTACATCTTTTTCTGTAGAAACTTTGTTATACAGCTCGTTGGGTTTTATGTACCAAATTATTTGAATACTCTTTGGACAGAGTGATGCTCCAAGAACGTTCGGCAGTATATGTACTTTTACAAAAATATTTATTTGAGACAGAGAGAACAAGTGTGGGCAGTGGGGAAGTGGGGAAGAGGCAGAGGCAGAGGGAGAAGGAGAGAGAGACTCTCAGAATCTCAAGTAGAGTCGCCACTGAGCAGAATGCCCGTCTCTGGGCTCAATCCCGGAACCTTGAGACTGTGACCTGAGCCAAAGGCAAGCCAACGTTTAACCTACTGAGCCACCCAGGTGTCCCTAGATGTATATGTGCTTTTTTTTTTTTTTTTAAAGGTTTATTTATATATGAGAGAGCGAGAGCAAGCAAGCATGAGTGGGAGGGGCAGAGGGAGAGCGAGAGAGAATTTCAAGCCAACTCTAGACTGAGCCCAGAGCCAATGTGGGGATTGATCACACGACACTGAGATCAGACCCTGAGCCAAAACCTAGAGTCCGAGGCACCCAACTGTGCCACCCAGGCACCCCCCCTTGAAAGCTAACCTAGGAATCCAACACCATGTCAGGAGAATCCTGTATGTAAGAAAAAATGCATCTCCTGTTCTTTCATGTGGAATTTTGGAACAAAATTGACTTGTAAATTAGGAATTGTTTGTAATCATGTTTGTTTTTGTTTTGTTTTGTTTTTAAACTTAAACTGGATATGAGGACATCCAGGCCTCCCATTCCTGGTAAGAATATGGTGCATTTTTAGCTCTTGTAGTTAACCAACATCCAGTAGTGACTAATGAAAAATATGGTGAAATAAGGTAAAATATATGTGATGCACTCAAGCATGTATCTTTTTTCAAAGGTAGAACTTTTTTTTTTTTTTTTTTCCCTTAACTCCCATGGGGCATGCTCATACCCTATTGCCACAAGCTTGTTTCATGATCTTGGGGGCAAATCAAAGAACTTGCCTGGATCTCCATTTCCTTGAGTATATTATAAAAAGGGGTTGTAGTAAAGTGTATCATCTCTATGATCTCTTCAGCCTTTTTTTTTTTTTTAAGATTTTATTTATTCATTCATGAAAGACACAGAGAAAGGCAGAGACATAGGCAGAGGGAGAAGCAGGCTCCAGGCAGGGAGCCCGATGTGGGACTCGATCCTGAGACCGCAGATCATGCCCTGAGCCAGGGGCAGGTGCTCAACCGCTGAGCCACCGAGGCATCCCTCTTCAGCCTTTTAAATTATATGTCCATGCTACGGGTCCCAGAGAGGTGGTACTTATCTAAATCACGATGATCTAAACTTATAACTTGATTTGCCAGGTCAATGTTGAACTAATCATAATCCTTGCACTTATGTTTAACTGAGAGAGAAACTGGCCTGTTAATAACTTTTCCATTTCAATTTATGGTTATGAATAATATGATGGCTTTAAAGCCAAACGTTTGGTTCAAAGCCTAGCTTTGCCACCTAGTAGCCTTGGAACACTGGGTAAGTTATTTAAACTTGAATAGATCTGGGTACGTAGCAAGTGCTTCATAAATGATAGCTATTCCTCTGTCTTTAAATAGAAAATAGGCCTACCTGCACAAATTATTTGCATTCCCTCTAAATGCTATAAGTAATCTTAAAGTACCTTTTTGATTTTTATAGGGCACAGGACTATGTTTCACCAGTGTTTAGAAATGATAGATTCTTAAAAAAAAAAAAAAGATTCTAAGCATTACTTCAGAAATTAAAAGCAATATTTTAACACGTCTTCCCTTATTTCATTTTCTGGATTAATCCTACTATTCCACTATATCAACAAATCCAAGAACTTTTTCTTATAAACCATGAAGACTATAGGTTAGATTTCTAGTGAGAGCATTGCTGGTAAGTTAATGTATCAGTAAACACTAAAAGAAAAATAGCGAAGCAAAACATTTTGAGTTAGGCATTGAATCTAAAAGCATGATTCGGAGGTAGACAGATGTTATGATAGTATTTTTTGAGAGATTCTATTCTTGATGTGGTATAGACATTTTAATAAAAACTAAACAATTATGATAGTGGATAGGTCTTATTTTCTATGCCTAATATGGAAAAATTCTTCCTTTAGCACTTGTATAAAGCCAGAAATTACCACCAGACTCTGGTATATCAAGGTAAACAAAAATTTGACACCCTTGTTCACTCTGTCAAAAGCCAAATCATAAGACTTTGCTTTGGTAATATAAGCACAGTACTCTTTTTGTCTTATCTAGTATACCTGTGTTTATTATTTTTTTTTTGTATGCGCGTTTTCTTTTTACCATCTATTAATTATCCTAAGTGACATGCAACTTCCTATCCAAAATTTTATTCTTTTAAGTATTTTTTTAGATTATGAAAGTAATCAGATAATTTCTGGTAGATTTAGGTCTATCCACTTTCCCACCGCCCGCCCCCCTCCATGGGAATATATACTTAATAAAGGGAGAGGAATCATTACTTTATATAATACGTTATAAATCCGCTTCCCTTCTTAATATGTTGTGAATGCCTTTTCATATCATTATATACTTGCCTACTGAATCACCTTAATGTTTAATGAATCATGTGGCTGTGTCATAATTTACCAGTTCCCCATTGTTAAATATTTACTTATCTTGCCTCTGATTTTTCATAATTACAAACAATCCTTCAGTGCACATCCCTTTAAAAGCTAATTTTAGCAGATTTTCAAATTGCTTTCAAAAAGCAATTGTATTAACTGACTTTCTTGCTACTCTACTGTGTAAATTCAATCCTCGCCAATCATAGGTATTATCATTTAAAACATATTTTCAAATTTTTCAGTGAGAAAAAGTATGCTATCACTTTTACTTGCATTACCTTTGGTTTCCAGTGAGTTTAAACAGTTTTTATATATTAATTAAGCATTTACATGTCTTTCTGCCTTTTTTGCCTTTTTCCTTTTAGCATTTGTCTTTTTCTTGTGGATATATGAGAGAATGTTTTCCCCAGCCTGTAATTTGTTTCTAGTGAGTTTTTACCCGTTTTAATTTTTAAAAACTTGTTGCCAAATCTATATACCTTTTCCTGTGTTCTCTGTTTTTTGTCATCAGACATTTTTAAAAGCCCTCCCCCCCCCAAATATTTATGTTTTTACATGAAAATATCTAATCTATTTGGAATTTGTTTTAGTGGATGTTTGGGATAGAAATCTAATTTTAAAAATGAATATCCAGTTTCTTCATCATTTATTATATTATTTAGCCTTTCTCCACTGAATTAAAATGCCATATTATATATAAAATTATTATGGGTACTCTCTGTTCACAGATAAATCACTCTATTTCTTTGTCATGCCACATATTAAAATAGCTATATAATATGACCTAATATCCAGTAATGTAAACCCTCTGACATTTTTCTTATTCCTCAAATGTTTTTGACTGGTTTCTCATTTTTTTCATATGGAATTTAGAATCATTTATTCATTGACTCAACAAATATTTGCTGGGTGGATATTCTGTGGTAGGTATTATATATCACGTTGAGGTTGTTTTAGAAATTAAAGCGAAGGGTCCCTACTACTTTGGTGCTGAAAGTTCAGTTCCAAAGAATCTACTTGAAATTCTGATGAGGATTGTGTTAGTCTTATAAAATAACTTGGAGGGGAATGTAATCTTCACAATATCTGTTTTTTTCTTTATTGGGAATTTTTCAAACCTTAAGACTTTATTTAAAACTTTATGTGTTACTAACATTTGTAAAATGTATTTAAGGTACATACATTAATTACTTGTATTTATAATGTTTCATGTATTAAGTAAATTGTTATATTATCGAGATAATTAATTGATTATTATGCTTGGCATATAGGAATCTATTTTCTTAGTATAGTTAGTTTTTAAACCTCTACCTATTAAACTCTTGATTCACTTAAATTTCTGGAAAAATGTTAAATTGTTCTAATAGCCAGTATTCCTATTGTTTGTGTTTGCCTAACCCTAAAAGTAACACTTCTGGAGTTTTATTACTTAGTTTATTGGTATTAATTAATTTGGTGCTGATTGTTGTCTTGAGGGAGAATTTCTTTCTCAGGTTAACGAAACATCTTTATATCCAAGTATATTTAGAACATGTATCAGAAACTGGTATTGAAGTTTTATCAGATTTCTTGATAGTTGTTATTGAGATAACAATATTGGTATTCCATTAATTTTAATAGAAAGCTTAACTTCTCAATATTTCTCAAATAATGTCCTAGTATTCCTGGGAATAAAGACATAAAATGTGTTTAAGACAAGTTGACATAATGATGGTGATGATTTTTCTGGCTACCCACCATAGAAAGTCATGTAATCTTAGAAGTTCTTCAACTAATCATGTACTTGTATCAGAATAATCAACTATACTTTGGGTTTAGAAGTGTAATTTTTAAGGCAATCGTGTAATTGCAAACCTAAACCAAGTTTCTTGTTTTCACCTGAACTTGCAATTTCGTAGTCTGAATATCAGACAGACTTCTCTTTCTCTAGAAGCTTCTGACCCATCCTAGTTATGCAGGTAGGACAGAAATGGTGAAAGGATTTACATTCAGCCACAGCTGATGTTGAGCTTTGGTGTGGAGGGTCCTATGAAAGATACATCTCCCAGGAGGTCTTTTCAGCCTACTTAAGTTTTCTCTGGGAGGCTGATCTAAACTGGGACTCAAGATTATTCCCACCAGGAATGTGGTTCTCTAACCTGACTCTCTACCCAGATTGTCTTCTGAACCCACACTGTTCTGATCTGTATCTCCTTGAGTAGAAAATGCCAGTAGTCGTGGCAGGATGTGGGCCAGGACAATTGCCAAAGGAATCCCCAGTCTCTGTCTGGAGACTCCTCAGACTCAGATCATATAAACAGAGATGTTAGCACTGGAGGGGACATTCAAGATCAGCTTGCCCCCACTTGGATTATCAATGAAGAACACATCAGAGAAAGGAAGAGACTAAGGTGACACAGATAGCATAGGTAATGTGGATAGGACCTTGGGTTTCATGACTTCTGAATTTCACTGTCACGCTAGCTTAAAAATAGATATCAGGCTTCTTATATTATCTAAATGAAACATTAGGTAAATTGCATCTTTATTTGTTCATAAAACGTAATAAACATGTAATAATCAAGTAATAAAACGTAATCAAATTTTCAAATAAATTTATGTTACTCCTTGTGACATTCGAGTGTCAGTCTGCTTACATTATTTTATATGATGGCAAATTGGGAAATTTCTTATATTTCAGAATAGTGCAAGCCATGGGTATACAAAACTTTCACATATTAAGAAGAGAGGACTTTGTTTTTCCCAGTCATTTTCAGGGATGATTTCTGTAAAGGACTCTACTTCATAGACTAAGCTGGTTACCATTGTTTTCCCTTCTAAAAAAAAAAAAAAAAATCAGGTGCTATCTGTAAGTGGTTCCATTGTAAATATTAGAGAACACGCTGCTTCAAACAGATTAGGGAAAAACGGGGGTGGGGGGGCTGGGGGGGTGTTGGAGTGGTGATTTTGTCCTTGAATGTTGACGGTTCCATATTGTGGTGAGGTTTATGTCAGTTTGCTGTTTGCAGATGACGATGCTATTATTGGAATTTTTCTCTACCAAAAAGAAATTGCATTTTTTTTTTGTATGAACACGTGCCCTCCCAGAGTACTACTACTGGTGTCTTTGTGGAATTTCCATTATTGTTCAAAGGATGAGCATGTCATCTGTTGGTACAGGCAAGGTGAAGACCAATTCAGCAATGAACATGTGTAAAATAGATGCCTGAATCAGACTAAGACACATTTTACTTATTTTGTTAAAAAATTGCAACTGAATAACTCCTTAGCAAGTAAGTCTGTTGTGATAGAGATGGCCGGTTATGGCAAAAATATACTGGCTAGACAGTGGCAGGGACTGTAGTTCAAATTACTCAGTAGGAAAAAAATTTATACCTGTACATTTCCAATTCTAAAAATTCTGTGTACAGCTCGACTGCCAAAGTATTTTTCTTTTTTCCTCAGAATGCTCAATTTAGCATTCCATGGGTAGATGTTGCTCCTTAGGAATACATACTGTGGTGTTGATCAGTGGTTCTGTATTCTCTGATGTATTATCAGGAGAATACCTATGTAGGCATATGGGCCTGGGAAAGGGTGAAAGATATTTGTGGTGATTATGATATAAGCATGGATTCCTGAGTAGCAGTCAGAATCCTTACTTTCCCAGTTATTGTCTTTTTTTTTTTTTTTTAAGATTTTACTTATTTATTCATGAGAGACACACAGAGAGAGAGAGGCAGAGACACAGGCAGAGGGAGAAGCAGGCTCCCTGTAGGAAGCCTGATGTAGGACTCGATCCCAGGACCCCGGGATCACACCATGAGCTGAAGGCAGACACTCAGCCACTGAGCCACCCAGGCGTCCCCCCAGTTATTGTCTTAAAATGAGTAAGGAATGATGTTTTCCTGGTATACGTGGTAAACACCAAGGCTCCTTACTCTCCACTTGTTGATGACACAGTACTTCTAACAAGGGTAGTGCATACAAATCCAGTGTTCTTAACTTCAACTCCAGAGAGCATTTTAGCCAAGTACAAACCCAATATTAGAGGATAAGGAAATTAAAGTAAATGTGGTACTGACATTTGTCTACAAAGAATAAAATAATACAGAAAAATTCTAGAATGAAATATTGATCTAAAAGTTATTTTGAAAAAAAAAAGTTATTTTGAGGATGAAATATTACCAAACACACCATGAAAAATTATATTTATAGTACAGATAAATTTATACCTATATTTTCAAATTTAAGATTTGTTTTGACAGTTCATTTTCCTAGTCTAAGGAGGTATTTTGAAATAAAGTTATCTATTTTAGACAAGTCTGGCATGGGTCTCTGAAACTTAAAAAGAAATAGCCAGGGCATCACTTGCACAGATTGTAGTAGTTTAAGAATGGAAACAACCCATCTGCCCCAATGTAAGGCAATTGGACAAATCTTGATTTATTCGAGGATACCCTATTGAACATCACTTAGAGTAAATGTGGTAGATATACAAGTATCAATGGAAATAAATGCTAAAAACACAGTGTTAAATACAGAGTAGTTGCAAAAAGCATAGTGTGATACTATTTATATAAATATAAAACCTAAGAACTAATTCTTTTCTGTATATTCTAAAGATGGATACATGTGCCATAAAAGTATAAACCATACACAAAATGATATGCACCAACAAGCAGTAATTTCTGTACTTATTTACTTTTTATTCTTATTTTTTTTCTTATTTAATTTTTTAAAAAATAAGTGCTTTTTAGCAGATATGGCAACTATAAACATGGTATATCCAGGTAGGTAAGTGATTTTTCTTTTTAGTACTTTTCTGTTTGCTATAATTCAAAGTTTTTTAATTTTAAATTTTAATTTTTTAGTTATAATTCAAACATTTTGAGAATATGGCTATGTGAGATGAGAAAACTATAGCCCATCTTGTGATTAGTTTGGAAACTTTTTTTTTTTTAAAGATTTTATTTATTTATGATAGACAGAGAGAGAGAGAGAGAGGCAGAGACACAGGCAGAGGGAGAAGCAGGCTCCATGCAGGGAGCCCAACGTGGGACTCGATCCCAGGATTCCAGGATCATGCCCTGGGCCAAAGGCAGGCGCTAAACCACACTGAGCCACCCAGGGATCCCCCAATAAGTTCTTTTTTTTTTTTTTTTTAAAGATTTTATTTATTCATGAGAGACAGAGAGAGAGAGAGAAAGAGAGAGAGGCAGAGACACAGGCAGAGGGAGAAGGAGGCTCCATGCAGGGAGGCTGACGTGGGACTCGATCCCAGGTCTCCAGGATCACACACTGGGCTGAAGGCAGCACTAAACCGCTGAGTCACCTGGTCTGTCCCAGTTTGGAAACTTTTTAAAAAGGTTTGACTCTTTCCTTATATTCAGAGCCTTGGTCTACACAGTTAATTTGAAATGAAACATTGAATGTAAGGTATAGTATGAATAGCTAGTGGTCAATCAATAACGGCTCTGTATAGGCTAGGATTCCTAATGGGGATGATTGTTGGTAGAGAAAAGCATTTTCATTTATTGGGAATAAGAAAGCTTGTTGTATTGGGCACTTGAGGTTTAGAAAAGAGGTTGTAGAAAATGGGGGAATCAAAGCAAATTAAGGGTCAGGGAGAGTAAACTGAACAATGCTGGCTTACCAGTCTGGCTGGAAAATATATCTTTGAAATGGAATCAGTTAGCATTGCATCACGTCCCTGCAGGGTTTAGCCTCAGATCCCCATTTCACTGGGCCATCCTAGAACAAGGTGGGGAGATTATGTGTCTTTCCCTTTTGAAAGCAATTTAGTAAGATGGACGAGACACCATTTGAACTCAAATCTATTCCCATATATTCAGGAGTGGTGGTAATGGATTTGATGGACAGTTTGATTTAGTAGTTAATTGAAGATCCTGATTAGATGCATTTGGAAACACAACTTTAGTCCTCCTGTGTTAACTCACAGGTCTTTGAAGAGTTGATAAACCACTGGAAACGGGCCTGAGGTTGGAATTGGTTATAATGCTCCTTCCCTGAAGTCCATACCTATTCCAGACCAGGAAGGACATGACACTGGAAGTGGAAGTGGCTAAATTTAAATGCCACCGGTGCCTGCATGCAGCTCCCCTTTATTGTGGTTGCCTTGAGAAGCTATTTTATTATGGAAATGCCACTACTCAGAATGCTTCTAGTTCTTTATCAGGTCACTTGGTGTCTTCTGCCTTAGTTTCTTCTTCTGCAAAGTGAAAATAATAATGCCTACTCTGACTCCTAAAGTTGTCATGAAAAAGATGAAAGTATTTCAAAAACTGTTCAGCGCTATGTCGATGTTACCAATGAACACACTATTCCACCTTTACTTTATGGTCACTCTTCACTTTTCAGAGATACCTTCCTTATATATAAACTTGTCTCCAAATGACTTTTGCTATAACCCAAATCAAATCTTATTTCAAAGTATAAAAATATTGAAAATAATGTCAATATGGCATGGCCCTCAATGTAAGCCCATCTTAAATCCTTCTCTAAAGATGGAAATTTTTGTGTGGAAATTGTGGGGCCATTTTATGACAAGGAAATGAAATCTAATTTCTTTGTTTTTCCTCTTTTTAGGAAGTCACCAAAGCAGTCCAGCCTCTCTTACTGGGAAGAATCATAGCTTCCTATGATCCAGATAACAAGCAGGAACGCTCCATTGCAATTTACCTAGCCATTGGCTTATGCCTTCTCTTTATCATGAGGCCGCTGCTCCTGCACCCAGCCATTTTTGGCCTTCATCACATTGGAATGCAGATCAGAATAGCTATGTTTAGTTTGATTTATAAGAAGGTAATGCTTTCTTGCAACATGTTTTAAATGTCATGTTGATACACATAAGGGGTAAATGCTGAAATCAATTTTATATGCCTGCGAAGTAAATGGCAACAATAATTAATGTTTCCAGTTTTCCTTGGTAATCAATACAGTTCGTGTCAGCTAATAATTATTAAACATCTTCTATAAACTGCCTGTATTATGGATTTTTAAAAAACTAGTCATCATTTTTTAGAATCTGTGGCTTCCATTAAAACAATGCTTATTATCTGCATAAAAGTCATTGGCATAATATCGTCTTGTGGTAAAATGCCAGGTTATCTTTAGGTCTCAATAACAAGAGTATAGGATGTAATTGTTAGTGCTAATCCGAGCATTAACAGTTTCTGCTTTAATTAGTTAAGACACAGTGGTGGCATCCGCTCATCCACTGCTTTGAGTTAGATTTTTGTCATTCTGTGAGTCCTGTAAATTAAGAATTTTTGCAACAGCACATGCACGGGAGCCATCAGAACCTCCTTGGCTTTTCTGTGTGAGTTGTCCAGACAAGAGCCCAAGTTTCTGAAGCATGATTTAGGTGAATGCAGATTAAGACTTACCTACCTTAGAAACACAATGTAAGGTCATTTCCATGGCATGGCTTTCTACACAACATGTGACTGCTTGGATCTACCATCTCATTATAGAAAGCTCTTTTGGCTGAATCATTTGGATATTGCTTTACCTTTCTTCTCTTTTTCTTCCCCCAATGTAAAAACTTTATATACTTGGCTTACAAGGGACATGGATCTGAAATCACCTCAAGCAAATAACCCATAACACTCCATAACAGAGAGGCAAGGTCAGTTGTGTTGTAAAACCTTGATAGTCATACTTTATTGTTCAAAACAGCCTTTTATGGAGGCATAAGAAAAAAAAATGGAGTCCACAGTTTAATCGGATCACCTCAGTTACAATCTCATCAGTTCACAAGTACCAGGAAAAGATGGGCAATAAATCAACAGAATTTTATTTTGATCCAGAAATTTTATGTAAGTGAACAAATTATTAGATATCACTTAGAAGATAGAGTGGCACAGCATGAACACCAAAGAAAGTTCAATTCAATTTAAAAAATATTTATGAAAAGTGCATATTATCATAATGATGGATAATAGCTAAGGACGTCCATGACAAGCTTCTAGGTGAACTGGATATATTATTTCATTTCATCTTCTCCAAAACTCTCTATGGTAAGAACTATTATCCCTGTTTTATGCCTAAAATGTTTTAAGAAACTAAGACCTAAAAAGTATGGAGAACTGTGCAAAAACTTCGAAATTTCTGAAATGGGTAAATCATAGTCCTTGACATGGGGGATTATCTAGGTATCAGAGTGGGGAAGTATTGAGGTGATAGAGCAAGGCAAATTGTGTTATATAGGAGGAGAGAGGTATGAAGTACTCTGGGCTCAAGGGAAGGGGGAATCAAAGAAGGAGAGGGTTAGTTTGTAAATAAGTCCCTATATAACATTGCACAAATACAGCAATCTATGTACTTACAGATCCAGAACACATTCAGGAAAAGTTAGAGGCTATTGTATCTCTCCTTCCTCCTCTCATTTTTGAATAGCTGTGTTATTACCTGGTTGGTTTACCCCTCTAGGCACACTTATTGGCCTGCGTTGGCATCATCACCAGAGAATGCAATTGTATCTTCACCGTGGCTGTGGTTTGGTCCCTAAAGTGAGCCTAAAGTTAACTGGTCCCATCTCTGACCAGCTCCATCCACATGGCAGGCAGCCACGAACTCTTTCCTACAATATCCCAATGTTTGTACTACAGTGCTGTTCTGCATTGTTCTAAGATCTGTGACTATTAGGCATTCACATTATATTGTGTTTATTTTTTTTAAAAGATTTTATTCATTCATTCATGAAGACAGAGAGAAAGGGCAGACACAGGCAGAGGGAGAAGCAGGCTCCCTGCGGGGATCCCGATGTGGGGACTCAATCCAAGGACCCCAGGCAAAGGCAGATGCTCATCCACTGAACCACCCAGGCACCCCCAAATTATATTTTAGATGATAAGTCTAAATACATTTATAAATGTCAAATCATTATGTTGTACAACTGAAATTAAGACAGGATTGTATGTCAATTATATGTCAATTAAACTTTAAAAATAAAAGAAAATAATGAATACAAATTAAATTTATCCTTTGAATTCCTAGAAGATAGAGGTAATTAAAATGAACAAATATTCACTGAGTGCTCCCTGTGTGCATAGCTTCCTGCGAAGGCCTCTGGAGAGGACTCAAATCCCCTGAGATGGACAGTTTCTTATTGAGTCATGTGTAACCCAGCTCGATAGAATTTTCCCTGTCATTCTGTTCTAATAGTGATTTGAAATGAAGTGCTTTGATTCCTTCTTCATCTGTGCTAATCTAACTGCTGTTCATTATTCCCCACCCGTCTTAAATTCTATCTCCTCAATAAAGTGCAGATTTTTATAACCAGATGTGTGAACCTTCTCTTACCTACCCTATTATGTTCTGCACCCTTTAGCTCATTTACCATACCATATGTGGTTGTGTATGCTCCACCCTGAGGCAAGAATTATGTATTAGTGGGGATGCCTGGGTGGCTCAGCAGTGGAGCGTCTGCCTTCAGCTCAGGGCGTGAACCCAGGGTCCTGGGATCCAGTCCTACATCGGGCTCCCCGCAGGGAGTCTGCTTCTCCCTCTGCCTGTGTCTCTGCCTCTTTCTGTGTCTCTCATGAATAAATAAATGAAATCTTAAAAAAAAAAAAAAAGAACAATGCATTAGTAAATCCTAATAATAATCCCTGAAGCCTTGACTCCAGTGATTTGCATCACTTAAGTGCTCAATATAGATATATTCAGTTGAAACAATGCTGGATGGGTACTCTCCAATCAAAGGCATCTAATGGCTAATCAATTCTTACTGAATTTTACAGCCTAAGTATAACGGTGATCTTTCATAATTGTGTTTGATTATCTACTTAACAATTATATTTGTGTATAGGGGTATATTTTTCTTTGTACTATTTAAGGATTTTGTATCGTTAATACAGTCTTTCACAAAAATCCTTAATGATTCATAATATACTTTTGTCGACTTCAACTGTAACTTCATTCAATAGAATTATTATAGAACTCTGTTATAGGTCAGTAGGGTTACTCTAAGGTTATGGTTTTTAAGTTTTTTATTTTTAAAGATTTTATTTATTTGTGAGGGAGAGAGAGTGTGTGAACACAAGCAGAGGGAAGAGACAGAGAGAGAGGCTGAAGCACACTTCCCGCTGACCAGGGAACCAGGGCTTGATTTCCTGAACTCCTGGATTATGACCTGAGCTGAAGGCAGGCCCTTAACCCACTGAGCCACCCAAGTGTCCCAAAGTTATAGGTTTTAATCTCAAACTTTGCTTCCTATAAAAACAAAACAAAAAAACCCTACCAAAACCTCTATACTATATAAATGGGCTGTATCATTCCTGTTTTGGAGTAGAAAACATGTCATTGCTGTCTAGATGCTGAAAAACGAAATAATCACAGGCATGCTAGTATAGTATTTTTTGTGAAGAGAAGTATTTATAAATCTGAGAAAATACCAAGGTAGATGAACATAAAGTAATAATTTTCATTACCTTTACTTAAAAATACCTAATTCTTTAGCTGTGATACGATGTTACTTATTCATATATTTGTCTTCTCTTTGTCCACATCACCTAACTTCCCATTTTCCTTTTAGACTTTAAAGCTGTCAAGCCGTGTTCTGGATAAAATAAGTATTGGACAACTTGTTAGTCTCCTTTCCAACAACCTGAACAAATTCGATGAAGTACGTACCTACTGATTTAATGTTTTATGCATTATTATTATAACTCCTACAACCCCAAGGGTTTTCCTGGTCAGTTAACAGTATATATAATAATATATATATATATTATAATATATATCCCTACCTTCTCTATTTCTACAAGCTATGGTTGTATAGCAGAGTGTCATTCTGAGGTCCCATGGAACCACCCAATGCAAAGGCATCTCGGCTTGCTGAATATTGCATGAAGTTTTTTGAAATTTAATTTTTATCAGATCCCTTTTAATACTTTACTGTTTCCTTTTAATACTTTATTCTTTTTTTTAAAGATTTTATTTATTTATTTGACACAGAGAGAAAGAGAGAGAGATAGGGAGCACAAGCAGGGGGAGCTACAGAGGGAGAGGGACATGCAGACTCCCTGCTAGGCTGGAAGCCCAACATGGGACTTGATCCCAGGACCTTGGGATGGTGACCTGAGCCAAAGGTAGACACTTAACTGACTAAGCCACCCAGGTGCCCCTCCTTTTAGTACTTTAAATCAGTTATTTACTTTGGCTGAATATGATATGCTGAGCACTTCATGTTCAGTGCTGTCTTATGACACAAATAAATACAAGGTCTTTGAGGTCAGACAGTGTGTTTTATTTATTTTAGCATTCTTAGTATTTAACATAGTGTTAAACCCACAGCAGGTGCTCAACAAATTACTATTGAATTAAGCATGTATTTATTCTTAATATTTTGTCAGGTGATAGAGTTGTTATACTGAGCCTTTGGAGACTCTTTTGCTCTTTCATGTTTACACCATGGCTCTTGCTTTATCCAGATAGAAGTAAGTTATTTAAAATAAACCCCTGACATGATACTTATGCTATTTAATCTTAATTCCACTGAATAAAAATACTTAAAAGTGCAATGACTTGAAATTTGTTCCTTGGGAAATCCTAGTCTATTTGCAGAATGTTTAAGCACATTGCCATGTGCTGCACATAGCAAACACCCTGATTTTAGCATGCTGGGAACCATGTGTTTGATTTTATGACCTTGCTGTGCTCCTTTTTCTCATTCAGGCTCATTTGTTTGTCACTGGTTTCCACTGTGATTTTATTTTCCAGGGACTTGCACTGGCGCATTTCGTGTGGATTGCTCCTCTACAAGTGACGCTCCTGATGGGGCTGCTCTGGGATTTGTTACAAGCCTCTGCCTTCTGTGGTCTTGCTTTCCTCGTAGTCCTCGCTCTTTTCCAAGCTGGTTTGGGAAGAATGATGATGAAATACAGGTAGCACTCTAGTTACGTAGCTTGATGGCTTGGAAGGGTTTTAAATCAGATTTCCAAAGAGTCAACTCTAGTAGAATCAGGCCTGCTCTATTTACTGAACCGGGATCTACATACTGGGTGTCACTGAAAAAGGGATTGTTTTTAAGGTGTGAATAATACTCCCTATATCAACAGGACATTTTTTGGCTTATCAGTCTATAGAATTTCTTTTTAAATAGGTGAAGATTGAGTTCAGTTTTATAGATCATAAGGTTCAGGTAGAATGGATAAAGCATATACATACATCGGAGGGAATGCATATATTTTAGGTAGAGTCTTCTAGGTTTTTCATACTCTGGTTCATAGATCATCATACAAGAGCCTTAGTTATTTTTTATTGCAGAATGAATCAGTGATACCAGTCCCAGCTTGTGATAGACGCCTTCTAGAATTTGTCAGCTAGAAGATGATAAAACATATACAAAATCTGGAGTGTCTTTGTTAGCGCTTGGCTTGAATCCTAGATTGTACTCTTACTAGTTATGTGACCTGACTCGGGCTACTTTGTCTCACGGAGTCTCTGATTTTTCATCTTTAAAGTGTAGATAACCATTTCTCTTGGACTTCACCACCGTGAAGTGTCCAACACTGGACAGTCTATGGAATGTGTCTAGTAGTAAATGGCACATAGAGGGCATTTACTAAAAGATAGCTATTATTTTTGTTGTCATCTGTCAGATAATAACATAAATGCCCATCTGTTTAATAAGAAGTGTGGCTTTTTTTTTTTAAGCTTTTATAGTTCTTGCTGACAGTTTAACTTGGTTTTACTAAGTATTTGATTGATTGATTTACAGAGATCAGAGAGCTGGAAAGATCAATGAAAGACTCGTGATCACCTCAGAAATGATTGAAAATATCCAATCTGTTAAGGCATACTGCTGGGAGGAAGCAATGGAAAATATAATTGAAAACATAAGACAGTAAGTCTTTCTGATAATTTCAATATAATTAGCCTGTTAATGTTTAATATTTTATTTTTTTAAGATTTTATTTATTTATTCATGAGAGACACAGAGAGAGAGGTTAGAGACAGGCAGAGGGAGAAGCAGGCCCCATGCAGGGAGCCCGACATGGGACTCGATCCCAGGACCCCGGGGTCACGATCTGAGCCGAAGGCAGGCACTCAACCTCTGAGCTATCCGGGTGTCCCTGTTTAATATTTTAAAAATAAGTATGTCACAACAGACTTACTCCCAGTTCATATTTGAAGTTTCTGACAATCAATTGTTTTAAGTTATATCAATATTCATGCATCAATATCAAGTGACATAAAGTCCTTTTCATGGGCTGTAGTTGTATATAGTTGGTTAAATATGTTGTTTTTAATTACAAGGATATTTATGCCTCATGAAAGAATTTCCTGTCTGTGTTTATAGCTGCTTATTATGCTTTATTTGACAGAAATAATGATCACAATGCTGGAAGCTGATTGAAACCTTAAATGAAACTACCAGAGTCATAATTCTGAACCAATGAAGTGATTTTTTGTTATTCCACTTCACTTATGTTATGGCTCAAAAAAAAAGAAAGAAATTCTTCTCTTTGGTTTAGATATCATTGTTTTTCCTTAACTTAATAATAATGCAGGGTAATATCCATAAATTGTGTTTCTAAAAACCCTGCATTTAAGAGGTCAGCTCAAGCAACAAAAGCCATCACCTGAGATAAAATCAGTGCTTGGCACCTGTCTCTAGCCTGTTTCAGGTCAGATAACCTCTCTTTTGCTGATTGTTAAAGATTATATCCAGCCAAAAAGTACAGCCCAGACTGAGGTATGGTAACTGTGACATATTTGGGGCATAATATAAATTAGGGTATTTCTGCAGCCACGAGACCATTTTTCTTTAGTCAAGGTCCATGTTTTACAAACTGCAATCAAAAAGGGTTCTAGAAAAAAAAAAGTGTTCTAGGAGACTCAGTAATAGGCATACTACTGTTGAAAATCAGATCATTTCAGCTCCTATGGCACAAGAGAGTTTCACAGGGAAAAATATACTAAAGAGCAGAGTACCCTTTTAGATAGTGTGAATATGGCTATGAGGAATTGGGGTTGCTGATTCTGGTAGAGGGTGGTAACTGAGCTGCAGGTGTGTGATTGGAACAACAAAAGAAATGCTGAAATATCAAGTCCTTTTGCCATGTAAATAGAAAGAGTGAAAGAGTAAATATTTCCCAAACATTATTGGTCACCTGTTTTTATTATGCTTTTCAAAGCAAATCCAGGAAAGGAATTGTATTTTCTTTCCAGAAACAGCCTTAAAGATCTTGGGGAATTGTTTAGTTGGTTGAAGTTGTTTTTCTTATTAACAAGTGAGTTCTCCATCATACTTGTCCCCTTGGTCACTTCTATGCCTATGAGCACAGGCATCCCAAGAATGGGATGAAATGTTCATCAGAGCATCTGCTTGTCTCGGGCGTCAAGATAAACTCCTGTTCAGGACACTCTAGGTGCTGACTTTTCCTGACTTTGATTTTTATTTTTCCTCTTCCTCAAAAGATGAAATTCACCCTTTGTATTTTGTATTTCTGTCTGACCAATTCTAATAGCCAACGGTTGGTTGTAACTTGTATAATCTGGTTCCTTAACCTGGCATGAAATTGTTACCTGAAAAGGCTTGGAAGTGCTGACATAAATATGGGAAAGCAAGAATTGCTTCTGATACTCAAAAGAGCAAATATAATGTCTTGGAAGAGATTGGCAGGATGCGCTTCGAGGGGTGATTACCTCAGCCTGGGCCCAGATGGTCCTGGGCAGAGACTGTGTGAAACTCCTTGCCAATATATTCCTTTATTGCTCTCCTGTAATAAAGTCACTTTCAAGTTTTTTTTTTATAAGAAACTAATAAAATATTTTTATGACTCACAAAGTACAAGTGATTTTATTATGGAGAGTACTGCTTTCTGCGTGATCCTTATAAATGTTCGTGAGTCCATTATTTTTTTCTTGTCATACCACTTCTTCCATTTTCCTCAACTGTTTCTAATACATTTCAACAACAATTATCACAAACCTGTGAACATTTTTGTAAACACTCTTTTCTAGCATTTTATTAACATCAGCCTAGCCAATGTTTCTCTTTTTTTTTGTTTTTTTTTTTCTGTTGAAGATTAAGGATTCTAAGTGCTAGGCCATCCGCTGAGCTCTCATTAGCCTTGGCAGTGACTCTTCCAGGGAGATGGTATTGTTTCCATTCCGCACAGGCGGATTCTGTAGGAACCAAAGGGAAGAGCAGTTTACTAAAGATGGCTTGGCTGTAACTGGCAGAGCCAGGGGTCAAACCCCAGTGAGATTCTAAAATCACAATCTGCCTTCAGCTCCAAGTGATTGAAATAAGTAAGCATTAGACCACATTAGATTGTGAATCACAGCCTGGGATGGACACATTGAATTTTGTTTTCTGTATCAGAGTGCTCAGGATTATACTTTTTTTCAGACTAAAAAAAAAGATTTTTTTCCCCCCCTGAGTTCTACTACTTGAGAATGAAAATTTCTCTGAATTCTACAAATGTGTGAACTAGCACCCTAAATGCCAGGCACAGCTATTGCTGTTGCTCTCTCCCTCCAGAACCCTCTGCTCATCTGTTCATTGCTGCTTTTTTTCTTGCAAGAGCTGAATAGGAGGATCTCAATTGACTCGAAGTTTTCTAGTCCTGGAAGAGTGGGCTGGAGGTTGAAGGCAGCATTGTTCTCTTTCATTAGCAGCATCTGCACTCCCCGTTTTCTACCCACTGGAGCATTGAAACTTCTTCTACATGTGTTAAAAAAAAAAAAAAGTTCACATTTACAGTTCAGACCACATCAGAAGTAAAAATGATTGTTGCAGGGGCACTTGGCTGGCTCAGTCTGTGGAGTGTGCAACTCTTGATGTTGAGATTGTGGGTTCGAGCCCCATTTTGGTTGTAGAGATTACTTAGAAATAAAATCTTTTAAAAAATGATTTTTTTTTTTGCAAAGAATTATATAAAGTGAGAGACGGAAAGGATATAGTAGCTGTTCTTTTGTAATTTTTCAAGAACTACCTGCAACAGAATCACTCGGGTTCTTGTTTAAAGCATGGATGCTGGAAGCCTACGGACTTATTCGGTATCTCTGAGGGGTGGGCCTGAGACTGCATTTTAATAAGTTTCTCAGGTGATTTTCTCCTATGCTAAGATTTGGGAAACCATTCTTTTGTGGCTTCTATGTTATTTTTAGCGTTCTTCAAAGCCTAGCTAGCACTTCTAAAATGTTAAGAATCCACTAGGGAATCACAAAAGTGTATTTTTCCTTCATAAATCTGGCAATGCTGTCCTCATTTCCAACTTAATTACTTAAAACACCACCCAACAAACAAAGCATTTGAATCAAAGTCTCACTAATCTTCCAAGTTAATGATGAAGTGACTCAAGATATTAAAATACTCTCATAATAGCAATAGTAATTATAATTGAGATTATAAATTATAACTTAAAAATAATATTTACAGGTAAGATGTCTAAGACACTGGTATATTCATTACTGCCCCCCTTTCAGAGAGGGTAACTGAGGCCCAGAGAGATCACATGTCTTGCCCGAGGTCACACAGCTCACATAGGATGGAGCTAGGATCAGAACACAGGCAGAAAGCCTTGAGAGCTTCTGTTCAGGTTTTACATTCCAAGATGCCTGGTATTTGAAAAGTTGATAAGCATCCCAAATTTTATATATTTCTTTTTTATAGAACAGAGCTGAAACTGACCCGGAAGGCAGCCTATGTGAGATACTTCAATAGCTCAGCCTTCTTCTTCTCAGGGTTCTTTGTGGTGTTTTTATCTGTGCTTCCCTATGCACTGATCAAAACAATCATCCTTCGCAAAATATTCACAACCATCTCATTCTGCATCGTTTTGCGCATGGCAGTCACTCGGCAATTCCCCTGGGCTGTACAAACATGGTATGACTCTCTTGGAGCAATAAACAAAATACAGGTAATGTACTCAACAGGGCATCCTATGCAATGATTTTAGAACAGTTTTGAACTTTTCTAGTGAGCAACCTCTCTGGAGATGAAGTGTTGGTCTTGGGCCCGTTTGATGCTCAGGATTTCCTCTCTTGGTGTCTACATGTGGTCTAAACAAGCCCTTGTGATGCAAACCTAGTGAAATAAAAAGGAAGGCCTGAGATTCTCTTAAGTCAAAGGAGTTGAAGGAAATACTGTTTCTGTATTCCGGAGAATTTTATTTAAGAAATCAACTAATAGATTAGTTCTCATGAGCTTGGCAAATGTGCAAAAGATGGTAACAGATTCACCAGGAAGTCAGAAAACATTCCAGCGAAAACTAAATATGTTCACCTTAAATTCTTCAAAACTTTCCAACATACTTTCCAGAAAGTAAGATAGATGAGAATGGCATTTTATGCCACATCCTAGCAAAGCTGATGTAGCTGTAGCTTAGAAGAGAGGTTCTAAAGTCCTTGGGTGATTATGCCCAGTGTTTATTTAGCTAATTGAATCACCATCATGAATTTATGTGTGGTTATAATTTTTATAATTCATATGTAGATCAAACTATCTTGTACTTTTTTGATGTCCATTTAAATATTTAACCAGAAAATAAATCACTGTGATAGAAATAAACAATGAGGCTGAAGGGTGAGCCACTTTTAGGTGGTTCTGCCCTTATGTGGTCTTGGCCAGACTTTGCCACTGGTGACCCACGGACGGAAGTTTGGCCTTGGACCTGTTTCACTTGACCTTTAAATTTTAAAACAAACAAATAAACAAACCATTTGCATTAGTTCTCAGCGTTTAAAAGTCGGGAGATGTTACATATACAATAAATCATGTCTTCAGGCTCTTTTGAAGAATCGGAATATGTAGTAACTGGGTCCTCTTCTCCTGTGAGCTGCGGCAGCCCCCCCCCCCCCCCAAAGAAGGCCTGGCCTCTCCAGTTCTGTGCACTCTCCTCAGCCACCCTCCTTAAGTATATCATCTCGAAGATGTGTGAGTTTGAGCTCTGTGAGGTAGACGAACTGGGGAATGTAACTCAGAACCATAGCAGCTCTGGGACTAATCCTATTTCTTCTGTTAACCCTTCTCAACTGAGAGAGAGAGAGAGAGAATGAACACACATACAGACTCAAAGAGAGAACGTCACAAAGACCGGGAGAGTCACCGAACAGGAACACAGAGAAACTAAACTGGGAGAAAAAGAGAGAAACCAAAATAGAGATAGAGGGTGAGAGAAGAGTAGAGGAGGAAAGGCAAAAGCAAGGCAAGGAGCAGGCTGTCCTCAATACCTGCTGTGCTGAGGACTTCAGGATATAGGCGACTTAATTCTTCCCAATGCTCCCACCTTTCCCTCTGGAGCTCTAATAATGTCGAGTAGAGCCCTCCTTTAGAGTCAGGGTTTGATGCTTTAAAATCAGTTATATCAGATCTTCAAACCTGTACGTACACCAGAGAAGTGATGCTCTCGATGCCTCTAATAAGGAGGGTGCTCTAGACGTGAAGACAGAAGCCTTCTCTCTGTCCTAATGTTGAATTGAGGCAGGCACACTGGAGGGTAACCAGGGAGGCCTCATAAGTTCGTCACCCAGGTTAGCATGTGAGCGTGGAAGGAAGAATCAATTGTGTGTTAAAAATCTAATGTAGTAAGAGAGTTTTATAAAATAGCACATGTTTTAAGAGTGCATTTCAAATGTGATAAATCCTAGTGCTTGGCAAATTGACCTTACAAAACTGTGAACAATTATTTTATTAAGAAGTGATTTCATATCTGTATATTATATATATATCTATATTCATAAATATTCATAAAATCCAAATGCTGTTAGAGTGTAAAATAGATGTAATAATGCCATGATGCTCTTCGAGTACAATTTTTTCCCCTTCTTTTATAAACAGGATTTCTTACAAAAGCAAGAGTATAAGACGTTGGAATATAACTTAACAACTACAGAAGTAGTGATGGAGAATGTAACAGCCTTCTGGGAGGAGGTCAGAATTTTTTTTTTTTTAATTGTTTGCTGTAAATACTTTGGCATTTTCTCCTTGTTGAATCTGGTTTTCATCTTACTAGACAAGAAAGAATGATAATTGAACTGGTTGTACTGGAAGGGGAACCAACCACTGTGCTTATTCTATACATTAAGAACTCAAGGCCCAGGAATGTTAAATACACAGAAGCCTCTTCATTTTCTTCCAAGTCATGTGATTTGCTTGACACAACAGCTTAGGAAGGGATACAAATCTCATAGGTTTCGGTGCCTGATAGGGCAGGGTGTGACTTCTGACTCTGCCATTTATTCTCTGTGTTAATCTAGATCGAATTACTTGTGGAACTTTTGGTTCTCCATCTATAAAGTGAAATACTGATATTTACCTTGCAACCGGTGCCTGGCTTCGTGCAAGTTTGTTGTGAAGTATGAAGTGCTCAGCAGAGTACCAAGCGCAGACTAGTTCTTCAATAGATGCTCCTTTCTCTGACCTCAAGTCCCAGCCCAATGTGTTTTCATACATGGGTCATCCTAAAGATATATGAGAGCTACATCAGTGTGTTATTTTCTATTTTTATTTATTTCCATTCACTATTAAAGATTGTCATATCTCAAAGCCAGAAAAATATTAGCAATGATATTCAGCCTCTCAAGAAGCAATATTTGATTATTGGGAACACCTATTGAGTCCCTATTACCTTACCACTTATATCTGCTGGGTAAAGAGAAGAGTTATTTTGATATTTTTCAAGATACCTGAAACTGGTTCTTATTTATATAAGCAACTTGACAGCCAGAGCTTCACTTTATTTACTTCATTTTTGAAGGTACAGGTTAGAGAATAATTCTTTATCTGCCTAGCAACATTGTTTTTTGGGAAAGTGTCATGTCAGAAAGGGATCAGATCGATTTTACTTCTTTGTTTTGAGGAGTTTCAAAGGCCCTTCTAGGCAAAAATAAGTTTAACATTTTCCCTCCTAATTTCAGACAAAATTGTTTCCCTGCTCTGCTGCAAAAATCTTCTACAATCTCTTCACCCAACTCTTGCCTCCCATCTGGCTATATCCTCATCCTCCAGTCTTTCACCGTCACCTGCCGAACTCTGGACTCTTCTTGATCACATTTGCTCGGGATAGTGGCGCTTCTTAAATCTTTGCTGTGATGTCTGAAATCACAACATGGACAAGCAGTTCCTCCAGTACTGTCCTAAGAACCTGCACTCTAAGGTGACTTCTTCAGAAGCTTCCTGTCCGAGCACATCCTGAGCTTTGGGAGCACGTATGCTTCTTCCACTTTGGAAATGTTACACTCTGAAATCTCTTTCCTGGCCCAGAATTTCCTAACCATTCAGCCCCATCTGTCTCTAAATCCCACCTTTACTGTAGTCCTTCAGGTTCAAGATTTCTGGTCTCTTCCCTTGGACCCTGCCTGGTTCCACCTCTGCTTACCTCAAGACCAGTCGTTTCAGTTTTCCTACAACTCTCTCAATTCCTGTTTCCTTCTACTGAATTCTTTGCTGCAAAACATTACTTTGTGGCCTTTGGTGAAGTAGGTGCTATCTGGGGAAAATCACAAACTTAGGTCATTTGTAAGCTTTACGCTGCTCTTGTTTCAACCTCAGTGGGATCCGTAAACCTTCTTGGGAAATCTTTTCATTTGTCTTTAGTTAATGTTCTTTACCGTTTCCCCAGGAGCTGTGCCAGATTTTTACCACTTTCCCAAAAGCCCCTCCTTCTCTAAGGATCTTCATGGCCTTGCCTCCTACAAAACATAAAGAAAAGAGAAGCCATGATCAGTTATGAATGCCTCCGGTTTCCCTGTTCACCCTTGGAATTATGCTTTCCTCCTTCCTTTATGTCTAAGAGAAAGATGTATGTTTCCTCCTGCCCTTGACTGAGCTCTTACTACCTTGCTTCATCATCTTGGAACAGGCGGCCAGCAGTCTTCTCTCTAGAAGCTTCAACATTTCCTTTCAACTGACTCCTTTTCACATGCGAATATTTTCAAGTTAAAAAAAAATTCTTCTCTTGCTTTTGCCCACCCAGCTTCGTCCTCCCAACCTAACCCTGTCCTCTCCTTTGTTGTCACACCGTTGTCATTTTCTCATCTCTCATGGGCTCCTGCCTGCTGTAGTCTGGAGTCTGCCTTTGCCAACACGTCAAAACTCTTCCATTCTTCTTGAGTCCATCACTTAGTCTTAAGGTAACCACTCTTTTCATATTATTTTATCCTCAGACCATGACTTCTACCTCTTTCCTGCCTGCTACTTCCATGGTGATGGGTACCGGGTCCCCACTTAGGCTTTCTTCTAGCATTTCATGCCCTCTGTGGGTGACCTCAAGCTCAGGGCCAGCTGACATCAGTGTGCTGCTGAGTCTCAAATGCAAATTTCTGGCCCCCGTTTCTTTCCTGAACTTCTTACATGTATTTCAAAATATCTTCCATGGTCCTCAAGGACTTCACATTACCTCATGTTCATCACTCATCAGGCTTCACAAACCCGTTCCTTCCAGTGTATTTGCTATTTCCTTTGTTGGCATCATCATCCACCCAGTTACCCAAGGGGCAAGTCCTTGGTGAATTATATAGGACTCTGCCCTCCATCCAAACCTGGAAGTGGGTCAAATTACTACTGACTTATTAGGAAGAGGAAACTTAGAGAGTTTAAACAACTAGAACAAGGTTAGACAACTAATTAGGACAGAGCTAAAAGGTCAGCCTAAGTTTCTCTGACTCCAAAATGCATTACCACTCACCATACTGCTCCTTATTTAAACAAAACAAAAAAGAGTGATTGCTTTCCCATATACTGCTTTCACATATGTTACCTCATTTAATACCCTTAACAATATAGGAGACTGAAGCTCAGAATGTTTTAACAACTTGTCAGCCATTAGCCAGCTAGTTGAGAAGATGCCCTAAGAATGGGGTAAAGAGAAAACATATCATAACCATTTCATGCATGAATACACGGGACACATAAACATGGAAAATGTTCAATCTTATTAGGGGTCAAATAAATAAAAATAAGATCAATAGTGAGATTCCATTTTCACCTGTAAAATTATAAAAACAAAGTTAAATCCAAAACCAAAAGAACAGTGTTGATAAGGATTCTTGAAAACCAGCATTCTCATATATTTGTTGGTGGAAGAAAATTTAGAATTATTATTGAAAATACTTGAAATTTCACATAATTTTTGCTCTGGAAACTCCATTTGTGGGAATTTAAACAAAAAAAAAATGTGCTGCCCAATTTATAGCAAAGTATGTGCATATAGTTTATTCATACTCGGGTACTATCTTACAACTAGAAATTATATTAAAAATAATGTCTAATGGCATCTAAAATATTGATGCTTTATTATAAGAAAAAAGTGGGTCACAACTTTATTTTTACTTAATTTTGTAAAAAAATGATATATATTTTATTGAAATATAGTTTCAAGTGCACAACATAGCAATTCAACAAGTATATACATTACAAATGCTCACCATGATGAGGGTGGTAACCATCTGTCACCATACAAAGTTATTACAATAATGTTGACTCTATTTCCTATGCTGCTGTACTCTTCATCCCTGGTAATTTGTATATATTTATAAAAAATCATATTTGTTTATACTTATACGTAAGAAAGTGAAGGGATTTTTTTTATTTAAAAAAATTTTTTTTTTATTTATTTATGATAGTCACAGAGAGAGGGAGAGGGAGAGGGAGAGAGGCAGAGACATAGGCAGAGGGAGAAGCAGGCTCCATGCACCGGGAGCCCGACATGGGATTCGATCCCAGGTCTCCAGGATCGCGCCCTGGGCCAAAGGCAGGAGCCAAACCGCTGCGCCACCCAGGGATCCCTGAAGGGATTTTTTAAAAAGTTTTTTTTATTTATTCATTTGAGAGAGAAAGAGCGAGTGAGAGCATGAGTGGGGCAGAAGGAGAGGGAGAGGGAAAAGTAGGCTCCCTGCTGAGCTGGGAGGAGGGGGGACTCCAGCTGGATCTCAGGATTCTAGGATCATGACCTGAGCTGAAAGCAGATGTTTAACTGATGAACCAGCCAAGCACCCTGAGAAAGTGGAGGGATTTCAGTTGAAATGTTGAGTATGGTTTCTTCTCAGTGGTAGTACAAGTGATTTGTTTGTTCTGCTTTTCTGGATTTTCCACATTTCTTGAAATATGTGTCTTCTGTAATCAGAAATGAAGATTATTAGCAACAACAGCCTTCCATTGGTCCAAGTGCTTATGGATCAAAGTCCTGCTTCTAAGCATGGTACAAGTTCTTCAACAGCCTGCATTGCCCATCTTTTTTTTTTCTTTTTAAAGATTTTATTTATTTATTCATGAGAGACAGAGAGAGAGAGAGAGAAAGAGAGAGAGAGAGAGGCAGAGACACAAGCAGAGGGAGAAGCAGGCTCCATGCAGGGAGCCCGGTGTGGGGACTCGATCCTGGGACCCCAGGGTCATGCCCTGGGCCGAAGGCAGCGCTAAACCACTGAGCCACCCAGGCTACCCATGCATTGCCCATCTTTACCAAGGACTCCTTTTGTCATTTTGCCGTATATACCTGATTGGCCGTTTACTGTTTCTGAGACGTATTTTGTTTTTTAAGACTAAGTCATTGTATATACACATCTGTCTTCCTGGATCACCAATACCATTTCCTGGTCTTGTGCAATCCCCCTTCTGGCCCTCATAGCTCAGCTTGCAGGTCATTTACTTGGCCAAGCTCTGAGTGCTTATTCTCTGTAATGTCCTCCTATAAGATTTGGTGTGATTTTCAGTTCTTTCACTAGCACGTTTCAGTATTAATATCTATTCATTCATTATTCTCCTATGTGGGATTTTTAAAAAAGATTTTATTTATTCATTCATGAGAGACACACAGAGAGAGGCAGAGGCACAGGGAGAGGGAGAAGCAGGCTCCGCTTGGGGGAACCCAATGCGAGACTCCATCCCAGGACCTCAGGATCATGACCTGAACTGAAGGCAGAAGCTCAACCACTGAGCCACCCAGGCGTCCCCATGTGGGATTCTTGAAGTGGTCTTTAGTACAGAGGTGATGCTCAATAAATATCTGTGAGATAAATAAATGAGTAAGAGAGGGGCACCTGGGTAGCTCAGCCAGTTGAGGGTGAACATCCAACTCTTGTTTTGGCTCAGGTCATGATCTCAGGGTCCTGAGCTTGAACCCTGGTCAGGCTCTGTGCTCAGTGGGGAATCTGCTTAATATTCTCTCCCTCTCCTTTCCCTTTCCCCTGCCCCATGCTCATGTGCTCTCTATCTAAAATAAATAAATAAATCTTTTTAAAAAATGAATAAGAGAATAGCAAATGCTTTTGTCCCATTTTATAAAGACCTTTTATTGTCTACTTCTTAAAAGCTTTGCTTTTAGTTGTTTGATGACTTGAGGGGGATGTTAGCCATACATATCATGAGAACCCAAAGCAGTGGTCTTCGAACAATTGCTTATGTATGACCTAAAAGAATTTTGAAAAACTATGACACATACCTCTGACACATCGTTAAGTTGACATAAATTGTTGTGTAGTTTTAAGTGGTGGCAAAAGATGTAATTCCTGTTTTTTGTATATTGTCTTAGTGTGCTAAATGAATTTTTGTCAGAACCTTGGTGTTATAGGAGTGCATTCAGTTTATGGAAGATAAGTGAATTCACGCTGTCAGTTCTCATTATCAAGCCGTTCAACTTGCTTTGTGCCAGAAAAAGTATAACAACCTTAAAATGTAGATAATTAATGTATATCAACTAGATTTATTAAATTATTAAGAATTGAGTAAATAATGAAGTAATTAGTCGATAAAAATGCCTTATACTGCCACTCATTTCTGCAATCTTATTCTAAGGGAGGCAAGACACATAGATTTCCTTTAGTGTGAAATTGGGGGAAATGAGATGTTACCTCCTTCAGTATTCCTGGCTTTTTACTTCAGGTAAAAAATTTGATGGTGAGCAACGATCTAGGATATTGAAATCATGTTCTCATTAAATGCTTTATTAAAATTTTCGTGTTTTACATCATGTACTCTAGAACCCACATGCTATATAATTAAATACCATAGGCTGTAGATCATGTGCCATGTGCTTTTCATAATATATAACAAATAGTTACTGAAAATACCTGAAAAGCCTACCTTTTTATTTTCTCTGTATCTATTTTTTCAGGGATTTGGGGAATTATTTGAGAAAGCAAAAGAAAACAGTAATGACAGAAAAATTTCCAATGGGGACAACAGCCTCTTCTTCAGCAACTTCTCACTTCTTGGTACTCCTGTCCTAAAAGACATCAATTTCAAGATAGAAAGAGGACAGTTGTTGGCGGTTGCTGGATCTACTGGAGCAGGCAAGGTAATCTCTTCTGTTCTTCACCATTGAGAACTTAATTTGGCAGGCATTTCTTTCTTTTCCTAGTTTGTCTGTAGTGTAAGAGGTATGTTGGAGAAATTCTTATGTTGGTAATAGGAGAACGCTTGGATATAGTGTCTCTTAGAATATAAATTGTTCTATTGATAATATTCTCTAGTCTTTTTTTTTCTTCATATTACTTCCGGTGACTTTTTCTTCTGCATCTTTATATGTTACATGGCACAGAACACAGTGTCTTTCTTTCCCCATGTGCTGATCTTTACATTTATTAAAATTTTTTCTCTTTTTTTCTTTTCTTCAATTGGGGCATAGTTGACACCCAGTGTTATGTTAATTTCAGGTGTTCAACGTAACAATTGAACACCTCTGTACTTCTGCTGTGCTCACAAATGTAGCCACCATCTGTCATGATACAACTCTATTATAAGACCATTGATTATATTCCCTGCGCTGTATCTTTCATTGATGGTTCATTCCATACCTGGAAGTCTACATCTCCAACTCCCCTTTATCCATCCCCTGACAACCTCCCCCTCTGGCAAGCATCACTTCTCTGTATTTTTGGGTCTGTTTTTGCTTTTTTTAATTTATTTATTCTTTCCTTTTGTTTTTTAAGTTTTACATATAAGTCAACACAGTGTTTTCTTCTTATTTTTTTCTTTAAGATTTTTATTTATTTATTCACGAAAGGCACAGAGAGAGAGAGAGAGGGAAAGAGAGAGTGAGGCAGAGACATAGGCAGAGGGAGAAGCAGGCTCCATGCAGGGAACCCAATGTGGGACTTGATCCGGGGTCTCCAGGATCACGCCCTGGGCTGAAGGCAGGCGCCAAACCGCTGAGCCACCTGGGCTGCCCGACACAGTGTTTTATACATGGTAGAAATTCAGAAACTTTATTGAATAAGTGAATCATTCATTTTTAACAATCTTTGGCACAGACATTTTTCAGAGCTGCTCCAGGAAAACCATGGCTTAGATTTTACCTCAGTAACCACATAGGCAAAAGGTCCCTATTTTGTTGATTTGGAATTTTATTTATTTATTTATTTATTTATTTATTTATTTATTTATTAAAATTTTGTTTTGTTGTGGAATTTTAGAGAATGGATTCAGGCTTGCTTAGGATTTATTATGAGGAAAAATTATTGAGTGGGATAGGTTTTTGAAAGAAACACGTAAGGATGTTAATTTATTTAATGCTGGTCAGCTTCCTACCCCCTACCCCCAAGTTATTATAAGCCAGGAATATTTAGAGATACACCTGAAAACATTAACAGATTAAGAAACAAAGACAGGTAAAGGGTCGAACTCAAGGATGAAAGGAAAGGGAGGAAGGGAAGGAGGAAGGGAGAAAGGAAGGAAGGAAGATACAGAGGGAGAAGCACTGCTGTTAATAAGACAAAAATGTAAATAAAAGTAGGTATTGGGATCCCTGGGTGGCGCAGCGGTTTGGCACCTGCCTTTGGCCCAGGGCGCGATCCTGGAGACCCGGGATCGAATCCCACGTCGGGCTCCCTGTGCATGGAGCCTGCTTCTCCCTCTGCCTATGTCTCTGCCTCTCTCTCTCTCTCTCTCTCTCTCTCTCTCTTGCTGTGTGACTATCATAAATAAATAAAAATTTTAAAAAAAATCTGTTAAAAAAAAAAAGTAGGTATTAAACATTCCTGAAAGACATTCATTAATATCTAATATAGGAAGAGCCATATTTTTGGATTTAGTTTGAAACTTGGGAAATAAAATGCTGCAGAAAATGTCTAGTCATCGAGTTGGTGCCCACAATGGTGGTAATACAATTTGCTCATTTCTCTCTCCAATTATGTTTTTCTACATGTGAAACCGGCCTTTTAAATAAAGTATTTTTTCTTCTTAGGAAAACTTGTTCCTCCTTTAAGTATTATTTTTCCTTCTATTATTTAATATTAGTAGCAATTTTCATTATTGAAAGGGAAAGATACCATAGGAGGAGGTGTTCATAAACAAATTAGTAGGTGATCTAAACAAGAATGTTTGCTGGTGAGAGGTAATTATGTTTCATATAATTTTTAAAATTCTGTTTGTATGTTTGAATTACTTCTTTGAAAGGTGCACAAAAATAGCTTTGGAATGACAAATTACAAGCAATTAAACAAGTTACCAGCAATTAAATCTCAGGAAATTCTATTAAGAATTGATGAACAGATAATTGCTGGCTGGAGTTGCAATTGCATTTTCTGGGAAGTAGCTCTGAAGATGGAGTCAGATGAAGGCAGTGATTCCTTAGGAATAATTAAACTCTTCTGAGGGTTTGGCAAGTCGATCCAGGAGGGAGCCCTTTCATAGTATTAGGAATGGAGTATTTTATAATCTGGACAAGAGATCTAGCTAACATATAAGATTGAATAGTTGAAAGTATTAACATTTTAATCCAAATCCCATGTCACTCGATTTGGTATATCGAAAACCTTAAAGATAACTAAATAATTCTTCTACGTGTATGACTTAACCTAGTGTGCTTGCAGAGATTTTATAACGTAAAGACATTCATCACAGCATTGTTTCAATAACCCAAAATTGGAGGGACCCCTAAATGTCTACTACTAGGGAACTGATTAGATAAAGTTTGGTGTAGTTATAGAATGGCATGTTCTTCAGTCAGTAAAAAGGATGTTGAAAATGACTGTGAAGGATATGTATGATACACTGTTAAGTAAAGAAAGCACAAGTTATAGAATGTTACATACATAATGATTTGTGTTTTATAAAAGCATGCATATATGTATACATGTGTCTGGAAGGACATTTGTGGATCAAGTTGCTATCTCTGAGATTTTGGGTATATTTTGTATCTCTAGATTTACCAAAGTTACAACAATTTATATATGTATTAATATCAATTATTTTCTTAAAACACTAAGCAGGTTTAATTTTATCACTCCTGTTATAATTGTCTAGATAGTAAGGGAGCCATATCTTCTTTAAACTGTATTCCAGGGACTATTCTAGTGTCCAGCATGTAATAAGTGCTTGACATAAATTTATTTAATTGAACATCTTTGGAAAAATACATTTTTTGTTCTAATCTACATTAAGTGCCTTTCATTTATGAAACTTCTGTGAATCATTTTAATTAAAGAAAATCGGTTTAAGGGCAGCCCTGGTGGCCTAGTTGGGGCTAGGCTAGTGCTAGTGCTAGAAGGGCCTAGTGCTGCCTTCAGCCCAGGGTGTGATCCTGGAGTCCCAGGATCGAGTCCCATGTCGGGCTCCCTGCATGGAGTCTGCTTCTCCCACTCCTTGTCTCTGCCCCTCTCTCTCTCTCTCTCTCTCTCTCTCTCTCTGTCTTTCATGAATAAATACATAAAATCTTAAAAAAAAAAAAAAAGAAGATAGGTTTAAGAGTCTGCACCACTGGGTACCCTTGACTGAAGGCTGGCTTTGTGACATCTCCCCCAGGGTGGAGGGACTTTCATTTTTCTGTTGTTCCACCACAGCTGAAGCAGTTCTGTGGCCTTGCTGACAACCCCTGATACCACATAGTTTCTATCATCCATCCTGGCCTTACCCTGGTACTAAATTTTAGTTTGGTCTAACAATAGTTGGCAGCAGATGTATAGAATAAACTATTAGCTCCTGCTTTTGTTTACATTTCAAATAAAATTTTAGAATAAAACACAAATGTCAGTGAGGTTTCATCAACATATATATTCAGTGATGGTTCCACTTAATGTCCTCTCGCTCAAAATGCCAAAATATGTAATGAATTATTTTATATAATATTTTTATATAATATTATTTTAATATTTGTATTATTTTAGGAAATGGGAGGCCATTAGAGGGTTTTAAGCATAAAAGTAACATGACTTGACTTACTTTTTGATGCCACTTTGAAAATAGGTTGTAGAGAGACAAGCGTAGAAGCAAGGAGAGGAGTTAGGAGGAGGCTATTGTGCTAACTGGGCAGGAGATGATGTTGGCTTAATCCAGATAGTGATGATGGAAGTAGCAGTCAGATTCAGGACATGTTTCTAAGAAAGATACCACAGAATTAGATTTTTTCATAGGCGGCCTATGAAAAAAATGGAGGAGTCAAGGATGAGTCCAAGGACTGAGTAACTGGAAGCATGAAGGTACCATTACCTGAGAAGATTATGGGAGAAACCGGTTTGGGCAGAGCTAGATTGTAGAACATTAAGTTCATAATGCATATTCGACATCCAAGCTGAGATGTTAGTTGGATACACAGCTCTGATTTCAAGGAAGTAGGGGCTGGCAGTGGAAAAACTTGAGGCTAGATGAGATTCCAAAGGACAGAGTATGGATAAGAAGGGAAAGGAAAGGGGCCAAGGTGTGAGCCTAAGGGCATTCCAACTTTTTAGAGGTTGTGGAAGTGTTTTATTATAGTGGTTATATTTATAATAACTTTATTTTAAATCTTTCCCTAATGTAAGCTCTGATAAAATCAATGCTTTTTTTTTCTTTCTCTGCTGCCTCCTTTCCTTCTACTTAATGTTAGTCAATAGTATTATCTTTCTTAATGATTTATCTTTGTAGTGTTAAATATGTTTACACATCTATTACCCAGTGTGTTACATTGAAATGATATCCTTTGACTTCCAGTTTTTCTTGATAAAGCAATCAGCAAATTTCCTTTATACCCCATTTCCTCTGTTTTGTTTGTATTTTACTTATTGTCAGGCATATAACATATTGAAATTCTTTTCTTCAACTCTAATTGCCACATTAGTTTAAATTTTAGTTCACAGTCCTTTATATAAAATCTTTGCTCACTGATAGCCTTTTTGGTGAAGCTTCTTCAGTCATCTCTTGGGTGATTTTTAAAAAAGATTTTGTTTATTTATTCATGAGAGACAGAGAGGCAGAGACACAGGCAGTGGGAGAAGCAGGCTCCATGTCGGGAGTCCGATCCCAGGACCCCAGGATCACCCCCCTCAGCTGAAGGCAGATGCTGAATCACTGAGCCATCCAGGCGCTCCATCTCTTGGATGATTTTATCCTCATTTCTTCAAGAGGGGCTCCTGGGAACAATATTATCTGATTATCTCTCTTTTTAACTGATATCTTGTTAGATGAAGATCATATTGAATCTGCCTTGTTGGGTTATTGTGAGGATTAAATAAATGAATGCAGTTAAATCACATAGAACAGCACCCAGTATAGACGAAGTACTCGGTGGATGTTAGCTGGGACTAATCTTTCCCTGAGGTCCTCCAAACTCATCCCATCGATCTGAATCAGGTGCTCCATCCCTGTGAACCTCTACCATAGCACTTATCACATCCACTGTAATTGTTTCTTTTATTCCTTTTTGTGTCTTTTGTGCTTAGCAGCATATCCAGAACAGGAAGTGCTTACTACATTTTGAATCAAATTAAATTAATATAGACTCCTTTATTTTATTTATTTTTTTAAATTAATTTTTATTGGTGTTCAATTTACCAACATACAGAAAAACACCCAGTGCTCATCCCATCAAGTGTCCACCTCAGTGCCCGTCACCCATTCCCCTCCAACACCCGCCCTCCTCCCCTTCCACCACCCCTAGTTCGTTTCCCCGAGTTAGGAGTCTTTATGTTCTGTCTCCCTTCCTGATATTTCCCAACATTTCTTTTCCCTTCCTTTATATTCCCTTTCACTATTATTCATATTCCCCAAATGAATGAGAACATACGCTGTTTGTCCTTCTTCGATTGACTTATTTCACTCAGCATAATACCCTCCAGTTCCATCCACGTTGAAGCAAATGGTGGGTATTTGTCGTTTCTAATGGCTGAGGAATATTCCATTGTATACATAAACCACATCTTCTTTATCCATTCATCTTTCGATGGACACCGAGGCTCCTTCCACAGTTTGGCTATTGTGGACATTGCTGCTCTAAACATCGGGCTGCAGGTGTCCCGGCGTTTCATTGCATCTGTATCTTTGGGGTAAATCCCCAACAGTGCAATTGCTGGGTCGTAGGGCAGGTCTATTTTTAACTCTTTGAGGAACCTCCACACAATTTTCCAGAGTGGCTGCACCAGTTCACATTCCCACCAACAGTGTAAGAGGGTTCCCTTTTCTCCGCATCCTCTCCAACATTTGTTGTTTCCTGCCTTGTTATTTTCCCCATTCTCACTGGTGTGAGGTGGGATCTCATTGTGGTTTTGATTTGTATTTCCCTGATGGCAAGTGATGCCGAGCATTTTCTCATGTGCATGTTGGCCATGTCCATGTCTTCCTCTGTGAGATTCCTCTTCATGTCTTTTGCCCATTTCATGATTGGATTGTTTGTTTCTTTGGTGTTGAGTTTAATAAGTTCTTTATAGATTTTGGAAACTAGCCCTTTATCTGATATGTCATTTGCAAATATCTTCTCCCATTCTGTAGGTTGTCTTTTAGTTTTGTTGACTGTATCCTTTGCTGTGCAAAAGCTTCTTATCTTGATGAAGTCCCAATAGTTCATTTTTGCTTTTGTTTCTTTTGCCTTTGTGGATGTATCTTGCAAGAAGTTACTGTGGCCAAGTTCAAAAAGGGTGTTGCCTGTGTTCTCCTCTAGGATTTTGATGGACTCTTGTCTCACATTTAGATCTCTCATCCATTTTGAGTTTATCTTTGTGTATGGTGAAAGAGAGTGGTCCAGTTTCATTCTTCTGCATGTGGATGTCCAATTTTCCCAGCACCATCTATTGAAGAGACTGTCTTTCTTCCAATGGATAGTCTTTCCTCCTTTATCGAATATTAGATGACCGTACATTTCAGGGTCCACTTCTGGATTCTCTATTCTGTTCCATTGATCTATGTGTCTGTTTTTGTGCCAGTACCACACTGTCTTGATGACCACGGCTTTGTAGTACAACCTGAAATCTGGCAAATCAGAATAGATACCTCTGCTTAGGATGATAGTTGGAGGCGGGTATACTCTGAGAGTGATTTGATCAAATGATTTAACTTAATAACCATGGCTTTATTTCCAGACTTCACTCCTAATGATGATTATGGGAGAACTGGAGCCTTCAGAGGGTAAAATTAAGCACAGTGGAAGAATTTCATTCTGCTCTCAGTTTTCTTGGATTATGCCTGGCACCATTAAAGAAAACATAATTTTTGGTGTTTCCTATGATGAGTATAGATATAGGAGTGTCATCAAAGCATGCCAACTAGAGGAGGTAAGTGACTATGTGACATACTTCTGATGATGTGTATGAAATCTTCAAACTACTTCAGGTATATAATTAGCCTCCTATTCAACAGTCCGCGTACATATATTAATCAAATTTCCAATATGGACAAACTACCCTGAGTAAATTAACTAATAAAATATATGACCCCTGCTTTAAGACATTTACAAAAACATAGAGAAAGTACAATTTATTTTTAAAACGAAAGGCACTGATTTGGTTACGATAAAAACTCTTTATGAAATGGAGATAATTTTATTGACTCATCAGTGTGACACATGTCCTCAATGGACATTTATATGGCATGCATTTTTAAAAAGATACTTCAAAATTACATGAGAGGATTTTAATAATTTTAATAATTACCATGGCCTAAATGTGTGAGCATTGACCTGTTAGTAGAGAATCAGAGGTAAAATTGTGATTATATTTTATCCTTTGGCCTTAAACATATAACTACATGACCTCTACTGACTGTCATTTTCTGAAACAGAGCCAAAATGAAGATGATATTGTTGACTCTTTTTATAATAATATTGGGGAATGGGCTAATTATCTGAAAATATGTGAAGTATTCTAAGGGAAGCCAGTATATGGATTCTTGTGCTATTTAATACATAAATTATATGATGGAGGTTTCAATAATTATTGATGTAAATGTTAAGGTAGGGAATATATCCTTATGAGGTTTATCAACAGTATTGCCTGAATAGTAATTGATTCAAAGTCACTATATTTAGCCATCTGGGTGGCTTAGTTGGTTAAGTGTCCTACTCTTGATTTTGGCTGTAATCATGGTCTCAGGGTTGTAAGATTGAGCCCCTCTCTCCCTCTCCTTCTCCCTCTTTACCCTGCTCATGCTCTCTCTCTAAAAAACAAACGAAACACAAAGTCATTATCTTTGATAGGTGGGATTTGACTCTAGTGAATTCCTTTAAGTTATCTTTTATGAAAAAAAAATTGCCGTGTGAATAAAATGAAACTTAAATACAGTATACATAAAAAATAGAAAAAGTCTAATAGAAGCTGCAGTTCTTACAAAAGAGGGATACATCCTTGTACAAGTGGCTCTTCCTGTAGATACTGACCCATTCAAAGGAGTTTTTTAGAGCTCCATTCTCTTATTTTGTATACACGAAAACATAATAAAAACTACCCTGAAAAAGTATGGGATTTATCTTGAAGAAGATACTCTTCATTCCTCAAAAGCCCTTCTTCCAAGAATAGTATTTCACAACCTGGCAGGTGAAACTCTCAGGGGATTTGTTATTTTAAAAAAATCTGAGTGTTTTTAGAGACCAGAGATACTTATCTAGGTGGGGACTGGGATGTAGGAGTGGTAGTGTCTTGCAAGATATATCATAGAGTTTATTTATTAGTTGAAAGGTGGTGGAAGGTTTCTGGTAGGCTTTATTTTTTTGCTTTGAATATACCTTTTCTCATAGAAATGATTTTGTAAATGGTGATTTGATTCCACCAAATAAAGGTATATTTAACCCAAATAGAGCATAGTTAAATTACTTACGATAAATTCAGAGCTGTGGGTCCCTCATTCGTGAAATGAGCATTTATTAACATGAATACTGTGCTAAGTGTGGGAAAACCAAGCTGAAAAATACACAGCCCATTTTCTTTTATTTTTTCTTTTTTTTTAAGCAGGGAGAGACATGTCAGGTTAGGGCTTTATTTTTTTTTTTTTAAGATTTTATTTATTTATTCCTGAGACACACACACACACACACACACACACACACACACAGAGAGAGAGAGAGAGAGAGAGAGAGAGAGGCAGAGACACAGGCAGAGGGAGAAGCAGGCTCCATGTAGGGAGCCTGACGTGGGACTCGATCCCAGGTCTCCAGGATCACTCCCTGGGCTGAAGGCGGCGCTAAACCGCTGAGCCACCCGGGGTGCCCCATTTTCTAAATGGTACTCATCATAGGGATCTGTGTTTTAGTGAACTATTTTGTATGGTAAGTGAATCATATCTCAATAAAGCTGTTAAAAATAATGAAAGAAAAGAGGTTAAGAGGAAGAAGAGCTTATTCTTTTTTTTTTTTTTTTTGTGATTCTATGACCAACCTCAAAATTATTTTTAAGTGTATAAGTCAGTGTTTTTTAGTATAGTTACAGGGCCGTATGCCCATCACCATATCTTCAACTCCTCTAAAAGAGATGCTATTAGCAATCAGTTTCCATTTCTTCATACCTCCCCCCCCACCCCACCCCCGACACACACACCTGACTGTAAACAACCACTAATCTACCTTCTGTCTCTAAAGTTTTCCTGTTCTGGATATTTTACACAAATGCAAACATTCAATATATGGCCTTTTGTGCCCAAATAAATGTTTAAACTAGAAAAAAAGTTAAGTCTTCATTTTGTTTTTTAGATTTTTTAAAAATTTATTTATTCATGAGAGACACACACACACACACATAGAGAGAGAGAGAGAGAGGGCTGAGCCACCCAGGCTGCCCAAAAAGTCTTCATTTTGAAAACATTGGAGCCTTGCTGTATTTTATAAAAATATGAATAGAATAAGATCCTTATACTTGGGAGGTTAATGGACCAGTGGGGGAAAGAAACATATCAATAAAGAATGTAGTTGGTGCTCTAATAGAAAATGAAAGAGCCAGTTCTGTAGGAGTGAAAAGAGGGAGCATAAGAATTGATCTGGGTTTGCCCAATGTAAGGAATAGGTACAGGGCTAATGTCCTCCCACAGTGGAATGATTCACTGCGGGATTCCAGTGGTGACAAGAGTGAAATTTATGGCCTTGGAGTAATTTTTTTTGACTAAGAACATTAGAGCTGACAATAAAGTAGAGAGAAGTTTAGGTTGGTGTGAAGAATTGGGAGATTGATGAATAAATGGTTACTGGATTATTGAGAAAATTAAAGGGGACAAATATAAGGTGTATAACATAGCACCTGGTGTAAATTAGCCATTCAGTAAATATTAGCTCATTTCTACTTCCTTTTTTTTAAAAAAAATTTTTATTTATTTGTTCGTGAGAGACACACAGAGAGAGACAGAGACATAGGCAGAAGGAGAAGCAGGCTCCCTGCAGGAAGCCCCATGTGGGTCAATCCCAGGTCCTCAGGATCACGACCTGAGCCACAGGCAGACGTTCAACCGCTGAGCCACCCAGGTGCCCCTCTGCATCCTTTTGAGGTGGAGAATACTGCCAGAGAGTATGATGTAAGAAGAATATGCTCTGAGAGTCAGTTCTTGTTAGTGAGTGACTACAATGGAAATGAGGTGGAACTTGGTGTAATTAAGATGGGAGAACCATGATGGAGAACCATGAAGAGTCATCAATGTGAACTTTGATGATGACAAAAGTAGCTATAAGAAAAAATTAGGAAAGTGGTTATCTGGAAATATGGTAGCTGTTGTTCATGACCCAATCAACAAAAGTTGGAGTATTCTGTGGAAGAAAACAGATGGCATCAGACAGTTTGGAGTTCAGGCACATTGGTTCTATGTTCCAGAAACGGCAGTGGGCTTGGGTGACGATTCCAGTTTCTATGTGCCTTTCAGACCCCAAAACATGACTTATGTGATTACCCTGTACCATAGACTGTTCCCAGGGTGGGGTCAGGGTGGGCACAAAATGAAAAAGTTATTTCCCCTTCCCTCAAATAACTTCCAGGCTGGTTGGGGGAAAACATCTGTAAAGAGACCCTTTCAAGAAACGATAGCAAGTGTTAGGATAAAGGTGTTCCGAGGGCACTGCAGAAGCCCACTTGAGGGTTTTTGGCTTGCCTCAGTGGTTCAGGAAAGACTTTCTCTAAAAGTGGACAGCTTGAAGAATGAGTAAAAATGGGAAAGGTATTCTGGACCAAAGAAACTGAGCAGAAACACAGGACATGAAACCAATCGGTTCGTGCAGGGAACCACAAGCTCTTGATCGGACCAAGGGGGACACTGAGTGCAGAGGGAGGAATGGACCCGGAGGACCATGTCCTGGGGACTTTGCACCCCAGGCTCAGGAATTGCTCCTTGGAGACCTTTAATCGGGGAAGGGATGCAGCCAGTTTTGCACTGTGGGTCTATCACTTTGGCTATGATACGAGGAACGGAATTAAGGCGGGTGCATTTTGGAAGTCCGTGGGGCTCGCAGAAAGAGCATATATTTTGAAATTTGACAGAGTTGGGCTAGTAAAGAAAGTTGCTTAGTCCTATTATACACCGAGTGTTATCCTCTCTAATATGGAGATTATATGACTTATTTTGTTGAGTTTTGTAGATTTTTCTGGTACACAGAAAGTACTTGATGAGCGAAACAGCCCGCCACGGTCGTGACAGTAGCAGCAGCAGTATTTGCTCTTCGGACTAGCAGACGGGAGGCGAACAGGAGCGGGGTCAGCGATCCAGGAACAGGGGTTGTGAGGGACAAGAAGAAACAGGAGTTAAGGGGAGCGGCTGTGCGGAGCTCAGGAGGGCTGCATCTCTGTCCTATTCCATCCATAGGGAAGGGCCTTAGGGAAAAGGGGCCTTCAGGGGAAGGCTGAGGGATTTCTTTTTTCCCTAAAGAAATTAGAAGAAGAGAGAGATTGCTTTAGGATTAAGGATTCCCAGAACAACAGGAACTGGAAAGGGGGGCGGGTGGGACGCGATGGGTTTAGGAAGGACACACAGAGAAGGAGACATCTGATGGAGGCTCTGCGTGTCCCGGACAGACTTCCCCGGGGGGGACACCGCGGGTGGCTTGAGTAAGCAGCTGCTACTGACAGTGAGCGCGTGCATTGTGCTTTCGTATCGTATCGTACACTTGGCTCTCCTTCCCCTTTGCCTGAGGTTGTCAAAACACTTAGCTTTTCGTTTCTAATGATCTCTGAGTCCCTGCTCCCTCCTGTCCTGCCTTTTTAGCCACCGGGCCTTCCCGCCGCCTGGTAGTAGGCCGAAGCATCCAGCTCCTGGCCTCTCTGTGCTTGTCACGGGCACCTGCTGTCCACACGTTGGGCATGCAGGCTCGTGCTTGTCCTCTGGGTGTTGAATGTCCCCAGCCTGTTGTCATTTACCCAGCGCCGGCGAACTGCTGGAGAACCGTGGGTCCACTGGGCAGGTGCAGAGGCCGTGTGTGTGGGGGTGAGGGGAGGTTCTTAGCAGGTGCCTGTTGCACGCACAGCTGCGGTGGGCCCGCGGGGCAGGACGGTTCTGCTCAGCGGGCCCCAGGCTGCGGCCCTAACAGCGGGGCTGGGGTGCTAGGCTACTTCAGCCAAAGGCCAAGGGTGCCTCTGTTTTCAGCCCTCGGGGCTTTCCGATTTGGGTATCTTTTGTTGTTCTTGTTAAACAAGCGTCCCTCACCTTTGAAGAAGAGCCAGTGGGGGCCTTCCGAAGGGGGGGGTGCCTATTTCCCAGGCAGGGAGGAGGGTTTGGAGCCTTAGGGACGCGCAGCCCCCCCGAGGGCGGCCCAGGGGCCTCCAGCCCTTCCCAGTGGCCTCGCCCCCAGTGCAAACAGTGGGAGTCGGTCTGTTTTCACTTTGCCTGCCAGCCTGCATCTGTTTCTCAACGTGCTCCGGGCCGACTTGGAACTGGAGATGAGAACGGGATAGTTTCTTCCTCATTTTTGTGTTTTTGTTCGGCTCTCCTGTGGACGGAGCGCTTGCGTGCGCAGCGATGCTCACTGTCACAGGGGCAGGCGGGCAGGTGCAAGCTGGGGGCGGGGGCACGCACAGCATAGTTCACATAGTTTTCAGATTTCAGTTTGTTGAAAACTCTCTGCCGGCGGGTAGCTTGGAGCCTTTATCGCAGGGTAGGGCGTGGAGACACCCTGCGCCGGAGAACGCCCGTGGGGAGCGAGTCAGGTGCATCCTTCACCTTCCTTTCTTCTCCTTTAGGATCATCTCCGTGTCCTGCTGTGTCAACATTTCCTACTCAGGATCTAGATGAGAGTACAATGGATTCCTAGACCAGTGTAGAGGGTGTTTTTGTTTTGTGTTTTGTTTTAAATTCTGTTTTATATCCCTGTGCCCATTAATGCATTCTTTTCTTTCCATGTCACCAGACTACCCTGAGGGTCCTTCTAAATATTTGTATGCTTCCCTAACCGGCGCTGGAGATTTTGCTAGCTTCAAAAGAGGACTCAGTATAACTAGGCCCTTGTTGACTTATTTATTCCTTAAGGAGATTGTAACCCTGTTTCATTATTGAAAGAGGGATAGACTTCGCTGTTCTCTTATTTTATTTTATTTTATTTTTTTAAGCACTTCACCTCCCATTGAGCCCCGCAGCTGACAGCAAGAGAATTCTAGGCAGGTTGGTGTTTTGGTAATGAGTAGTTGGACTGACAATTTTCAGTGACTCACTCTCTTGTAAAAGCACCTGGGTTTGGCTTTTATGATAGTGCATGGTGGAAGGTAGGGTGTGGGATATGAAAAGAGGTTAGGGACTTAGGATATATAATTGGTTTCCACAAAGTTGTTGAGATCCTTTTGTAACCGCAAAATGGTCTTCATGAAGTATCTGTCTTGGCAGCCATTACATATGCATTGCAATAAAAATATTTACTAGGTAAGTTGCAGAAGTAAAGTTTGGTTTGTGTTTCCTCTACCACTGCTTGGCAGGTTTCATCCTTAAGTCACTAGAAGAAGACAAATTAGGAGGAAAATTGGCAAGAAGTTGTTAAAGGAAAAAAAAAAAAAAACCTTGGGAGGGAAATTGGCAAGAAGTATGAAAAACTTGGGAGGGAAGTAAGCAAAGAAATGAATTAATGACTGTTCTGGAAAATAAATTACATCATGCAGATACCACAAATCTAATTAAATTTGAATTTGACCTCTGAATCTCCAGATTTGTCCAAAACGAACCTGTATGAACAGAGGCCTAACCTTTGGATAGTCAGTCCATCACTACAGGAGAATTCAGGAATGTTCATTCGGGAGATCTGTAAATAAAATGGGGCCATTGGAATTCACATTTGCGTTCAATAGCAGCCAAGACATAATGGACACATAAAACCGATACCTGAAACACATTGAACTATGTTCCCTAAACCAGAAAAAAAAAAAAAAACACACTTAATGACTGTACCTTGAACCACCTGTAATTTTCTCCTAATAGGTAATTAAGTGAGTTGGAGAGCATTGCCATTTATTTACTGTAATATGAAGCAAGTACATTTATTTTATAAAACTATTGAACCAGAACCAACAGGAATGCCACAGGGTTTCCTGAACTGGATTGTTATTTCACTTCATTTGAGCCCTGGAACTTAAAAATAAACACTAGCTAACATCTGTCGAGAGAGCTAATCATGTCAGACCACTGTGCTAAAGCGCTTTGGTCCATTGAATTCTCACTTTCTAGTTATCTAGTGACAACATTGCTTAGAGTTTGCAGTCAAAGAGAAACTGTGCTGAATCCTAAAAGCATGAACTAGATTTTAGGAACTGAAATAGCAAATTTGGGAATTGTTAGCTTAACAAAGGGGAGTTTTACATCTCTAATAAAACCAAAATAGCACTAGGACTGCTTGTCTCAGTAAGATTTGGGCAAGTCAACAGAACGGCATTTTTTAAAAAAATTTCATTTATTTATTTGACAGAGAAAGAGAGCACATGCAGGGGAAGCAACAGGCAGAGGGAGAGGGAGAAGCAGGCTCCCTGCTGAGCAGGGAACCCCATGTGGGGCTCAATCCCAGGACCCTGGGATCATGACCTGAGCCAAAGGCAGATCCTTAACCGACTGAACCACCCAGGGGCCTCAACGGAACAGTATTATAAAAATGTCATTATAATTGTCTGGGATCGGGCTATCTCGTGAATAAATAATGAAATCAAGATATTTAAGCTAGGTTTTCATATTAAAACAAAACAAAGAACCCATGAGGTTTTCCAAAGGTAAGAACCATGATGTATCATGTGTCTATGCCTAACGTTTCATCTCTCCTGAAGAACTGGGATTCTAAGCCCTGCACTCTTGGAAAACTCCCCCTCCCTCTTTGCAGCAGCAGCTAATGAAACAAGATCAACAGAAGATTTTACACTTATATTTTCATAGAACCTTAGAACTCAGCAATGTTCATAAAGGTCTTTGTAGGAAGGGAGGCTTGGTTTTCCTGAAAATTTTGAATACAAGTGTTCTTGAAATGGCAATCGTATTACCATTAATGTCTTTCAGAAAGAAGTCAGTAATACCTAATCTTTATTCAGAAGATTTAGCTAGCCTTGATTCAGATTAACCAAATTAAAAAGTTGATTTCCACAAATATTTGAGTTCCTCCTGTGGGCACAGTAGTATGTTAGGCACTCTGGATGCTGCCTGCAAGTATAACAAGGGTCCTGTCTGCAATTAATTTCTGACCTACAGGTATTTGAGGGGAGAGATCTATCTATCTATCTATCTATCTATCTATCTATCTATCTATCTATACATCTTTTAGTAAAGATATTCACTCATTTAGTAAATATTTGTAAGTGCAAACATTGAACTAAGCACTCTGCCAAACTCTGGGAATTATTAATGAATCAGACACAGTCCCTGTCCTTAAGGGGCTTTGAGTCTCGTGGAGATAACCAAGTAAAAACCAGAGCAGTTTAGTGAATTCTTTGATATCGGTTAGTATAGGGTCCTTAGATGAGCACAGAGAAGTAGCAATTAGTCTGATGTTAGATGTTCAGGGAAGCTGTCCCTGGAGAACGTGACATTGCAGGTGAGAGATGATGGATAAACAGGAATCATTTGAGTGAAGAAAAACTGGGAGAACATTCCAGAAAGAGGACAGGATGTACAAGGCCTGAAGCCCAGAGGGAGCCCTGTATATTTGAGGAGGTATGGTCGGTCCTCTGTGGCTAGAGTGTATAATGAAATGGGCCTGGAGCAGGAGCTCCAGGTAGTGCAGCAAGACTGGGGTCTGGGATGACAGGGGTATGGGGTGATGGCTGAATTGGGAGAGGATTGTCAGCTCACGGTTTCTGTCCTTCCATTTGTCAGCAATTAAAAAAAAAAAAAAAGAGGCCGAAAGACAAAGTCATCCATTTCACTTTTGTGTTTCTTGTAAATCCAGTCAGTGGAATCCACTTCTTATATGGCATTCTAGCTGCAGAGAAGTCAGCGGAATGTAATTAGTGGGAGCCCAGGAGAGTACCCCGGGAGGGGAGCAAATGGCTCTACTACAGGTCTGCAGCATCCTCTGTGGTTGCTTTCCTTTACTGGGGGGAGTGTCATAATAGAATATTTTAGGAAGATTCATCTAATATAATATGCAAATTGGAGGGGGTGAGTGGAGATGTTGTGGTTAGAAGTTTATGAAATACTGTTTTTCCAATTTTAAAGAAAAAAGGAAGTAAAATTTTTAAGAGACTTGTTGAAGATCCATAACGGATGGGACCAGCAAGGGAATCCAAGTCTTCTGATTCCTTATCTTTGTCCTCTACTTTTTTAGGGTTATTCCTCATTAGAAAAGAAACTCTTAGGCTCTAATGACTTACCCACTGAACATTGCTGACTTTAAGTCAGAACTTCAGGCTACTTAATCTCACTATGATGTTAGTAGCATTATTAAACCATTAAAATTGTAAATCTGCCATTTGTGAAGGGAAATATTATGATAACAAAGACTTGTGACCTAATAGAATTGCATGACACAGTTGTGAAGACTATTTGCAGACTAATGATATGTCAAGCTACCTGGTCCTAAATTAGCATATCTTGGGGGAACGGCCTATATACTACCCACTTGATATTTAACTACGTCAGGAAATTTCTTTCCAGGTTCTCTTCCAAATTATCTTCTCCTTTTCCTTTCCTCTTGGGGCAGCATCTCTTCTTCTTGCCTCCTCTGGAAGTCCAAGGAGGTGGAGAGGAAGCCTGCTCAGGCCACATTGAGCAGCTGGTGCTCCAAAGCCAGGTCTTGAGAGAATAAGGATCATGGTGGGGTTACTTCAGAGGAAGGGTGAGTGAGTATTAAAGTCCATCTCCTAAGAAATTGAGTCACTAGGTACCAGGGACCTGGGAGCCAAGTTAGGAAGTCCAGAGCAGGGTCAATGGCAGGGTAGCAGAGTAATGTGCCGGCTAAGTACTGGGAAAGAAGTGCTTTATCAGGCATTGGATTTGTCCCAGAATCTTGGGTGGGTAGACGTAGAGGAGATAGTAAAGGAATTAACAAGCTTCCTAAGTGCCAATTCTTAGACCAGCTGAGTCAAAATCATTTAGGGAGCTCTTAAAATCCAGGTTTTTAAATCTCAGAGAATCTGAAATCTGGAGTCCAGAAGTTGAATAAATCTAATGTAGAGCCAGAATAAGAGAAACAAGATTCTTTTTGTTTGTTTTGAGTATATTTTCTAACTTTACTTCCTTGGGAGCATTTATCCAGGGACACCTTAAATCATTGCATTTTATAGTTCTTCCTTTAAAAAGGCTTATGTTATTTTCCAATACAAGTCTAGACCTACATACATACAGAAATTAACGCTAAGGAGGCATAGAGATATTAACAGAATTACATATACACTCACAAGCTCATACATAAAACCATATATATGGATGTACATATCTGAATGTTAAATAGGCGCTGAATATTGGTGACGAGACTGTAGCATCCATTACATAAAAGAACTAGCTTTTGTACTTTTGTTGCCGGCAATAAAATTCTATTGGAATTGGAGTTTTCTGCTATAAATTTGGTCAGTACCAAACCTCAATGAAAGAAGAGGTTTTATTTATTTATTTATTTTTCACGTTGATAAACAGTTCTCACCTCCTGTGCTTTCTGGCAAGGATTGATCTTTACCTGGTATTTCTATGGACAGCTATTTGTAATCAAGTTTGACTTGGGTCAACAAATTATCTTTCCTAATAAGCAGAACTCCAGGTTTTATTTATTTATTTTTAAAGATTTTATTTATTTTTTCATGAGACACACAGAGAGAGAGAGAGAGAGAGAGAGAGAGAGAGAGAGAGAGAGGCAGAGACACAGGCAGAGGGAGAAGCAGGCTCCCTGTGGGGAGCCTGATGTGGGACTCGATCCCAGGACCCTGGGATCACACCCCGAACCCAAGGCAGATGCTCAACTGCTGAGCCACCCAGGCGTCCCCAGAACACCAGGTTTTAGTTTATGAATTCATTCATGTGTATTCAATGCTGTAGAAGTCACCTTCTGTTGCTGTGTCACCCAGAGCTACCCAGTGCTCTCAAGATAATGCATCCGTGTTTACAAAAGCTACGTGCAAAAATGGTTAATTCATTCTTTGGCTCTTTTTCTAGAATTGGCTTGACTTTCTTAACGTTTTCTCCTTCCCTTCCTGTGTCCTCCCTACCCCTTCTCTCTGTTCCCCCAACACTTCTTCTCCTTCCTTGCTCATGTTGCTTGCACATACAGCACAAGTGCTTAGTAATTATTAAACATTAATAACACTGGAACCAAGCGTCCAATGATTTACTCTTACAAACCTGCTTTATTGGATGTTATTACCTCTAAAGTTCATGTTCCCTCAAACCAAGCTTCACACCCTCTTCCCTTACCACAAGCAGCTATATTGTCAAGGTTGTTCTAAAGAGTGATAAGATAGCTGTAAAACAAGGTTTATGATATTTTCCTATCTACAAAGCCACAGAAAGCTCAAATGTACTCAGCAAATATTGCAAAATTGCAATGAACATTAAATGTAACACTCCACCCTTAAAGCTCTCCCTCCCTTTAATGTAAGGACACCCTATATCAGTCCTCTGTTGGATGTTCACGTGTTCACGTTGGGTAGTGATCTTTAGGTTAGCAATTCCTCTTTAAAAATTTCTGCTTTGTCTGGCTCAGGTGAATAATATTAGGCTTGTGATTAGCTGCATTTTTAAAAGATAAAATGACAAACATCTGTGTGAAAAGGGAAGACAGCAGATTGGGTATATTATACATGTCTTAATAATAACTTAATCTTTATTGCACACTTATAGCATTACTTTGACCTTCTCTCATACTCTTTATCTAAGTATTTTCAGGTACTTTACGATCTCAAACAGACCTACTATACGCACAGACTCCTTTGAGGTTGGCATTTATCTTTCTGACTATCATGTTGTAAAGGAAGCTAGCCTTTACGTCAGCTTGGAGAGTAGTAAGGGTCTGTTTCAGCAAGTATAATAACTACAAGATGCAAATTCCCGGGCTCGTCTCTAATTCCTCTGAGTATGAGTGGGTACAGCATTTTGAACGAGCTCCCCAGGTGATTCTGAAATAGTTGGTCCACATACTTCGCTTTGAGAACCAGTGCTCCACGTATTTGATTTTATCTGTAGATAAACTGTGCTGGGAAAATTATAAAAAAAAAAAAAAAATGAGGGACGCCTGGGTGGCTGAGCGGTTGAGCACCTGCCATCGGCCTAGGGTGTGATCCTGGAGACCCGGGATCGAGTCCCGCATCGGGCTCCCTGCAGGGAGCCTGCTTCTCCCAATGCCTGTGTTTCTGCCTCTCTCTGTGTGTCTCTCATGAATAAATAAATAAAATCTTAAAAAAATAAAAAAGATGGTGGTGTAGGAGGTGAAACACCTTCATAAAAAGATATTTTAGGGTGGCCTTCAACAAGAGAATGCAGCATAATGTTTAGAAGTTTATGTTTGATTTATGTTAAGGCTTAGGTTTTTTTATTTAAAAATTTAGTAGGTTTTTTTTTTAAAAAGATTTTATTTGTTTATTGGAGAGACAGGAGAGAGAACACAAGCAGGGGGAGTGGGAAGGGAGGAGCAGGCTCCCTGCTGAGCAGGGAACCCCACACAGGCTGACTCCCAGGACCCTGGGAGCATGACCTGAGCAGAAGGCAGATGCTTAACCCACTGAGCCACCAGGCGCCCAGGAGTCAGTTTTTTATTTAAGAAGTCAAGTCGTGCCCAGCATCGTAATGGCGCTGAGTGACCTCCTCCAACAAGTCCTATGGATAGCTCCAGAGGAATTCAAGTTGTGTGCCAGTAAAGAGAAAGAGAATTTGTCGCTGTGCAAGCCTCCTCTAAGCAACACATGTCCTTACACTGCTTGTCAAACTCACGACGGTTCCAAGCAGGACACTTTTTTTTTCTTTTTTTTTTTTTAGTTTATAATTTTCACATAAAGGAAAATCTGCTGTGGAGGCTGAAAACTAACACCCTTAAGATAAATATATTACCAGATTTGGGTGCCCTTCGTAATCAGCAAAGATCAATATTTAACAATGTATACAAAACAAAGTGTTTTATGTTTAATCAAACAGAAATAGCCAAACACTAATAAAGAAATCTACAAATGAACAATAAACTAGGCAATCAGAGCAAGTCCTCACATCAGCAACAGGATATTGGTATCACTGACTTATTTGATCTTAAAATAATGAGCCTATTCACAATTCTCTTCAGTGTAGCCTCGCTGCTTTGTTTGGTGCCAATCTCAGCTGTTTCCTATGAATTTCGCTCTCCGGGAAACTTATTAGAGTCTCCACATTTACACACTTCTCTTCATCAGTGGCTTCTGTCCAGAAAAGGAGGCCAAATATACTGGCTCAGTAGCTCAAATCTTGTCAGATATGGGAATCTTTTATTCTCATGCCTTTTGAAAGGTGGTCTGTATCTCTAGTGTCCATTCTGGATGGGAGACCATCACGTGACAACCTTATGTGTCTCTGGATGGGGGACAAGGCTGTTTTCTACCTGCCTGGTGAGGGTCCTGGACGAATTTTAAGTAGAACCATGTACCAGATCTTTCCACCATTACTTTCCCACAAGGCCCCAAGCTTCAGGCAGTCACTATGATGAACGCGACAGGTACTTTTGTGACCCACTTAGTTGAACTTACACCTATTTATACACGTACTTATCAACAAACAATATTCAACAGTTTTGTTTGTGTGGCTTTAGAGTCTAGCTAAGTGGTAGACTTCCACACATCATCCTTCAACCCCATGCTCCCCATGATCTCGTCGAGGGCTAGCCACGCTAGTTACATGTCCAGATTATGTCAGTCTTTTTTTTTTTTTTATAATTTTTTTAGATTTATTTATTTATTTATTTATTTATTTATTTATTTATTTATTCATGATAGACAGAGAGAGAGAGAGAGAGAGAGAGAGAGGCAGAGACACAGGAGGAGGGAGAAGCAGGCTCCACGCTGGGAGCCCGACGCGGGACTCGATCCCGGGTCTCCAGGATCACGCCCTGGGCCAAAGGCAGGCGCCCAACCGCTGAGTCACCCAGGGATCCCCAGATTATGTCAGTCTTCTGCTCCTGTGTCACATTTATTTTCTCCTTCTGCTACTGATGAACATTTAGACTGTTCCAAGGTTCTACACGTTACTGCAGTGGGAATCTCCGAGTATTTCTTTTTGTACATCGCAAGAATTTCTCTGGAGAATAAATCTAGCAATTGAATTGTGATATTTTCAGGTACCTGTGCACATTCCTCATTTTACAAGACACCGCTCTTTAAAGTAGCTGGACCAGTTTACACTGCCACTAGTGATTTATCAGTGTTCCCACTGATTCGCATCTTTAAAAGCCCTCGTTGTTGACAGAGACTTTCATTTTTGCCATTCCAATATGTAAAAACTCCTCTCTCTCTCTCTTTTTTCCTCATTTGTAGTTCCCTGATTGCTGATGAGAGTATACACATTTTCATGTTTGTTTGACAGGTTTGGGGGTGCAGGATTGTGGTGGTTGTGAGATGTACCTTAGGCACCACCATTGTGGGAAGTGGAACTGAACAATGGCCCCAGTTGCCATCCATTGAAATCCTTTACTCATTGAGTTTGTCTTGAGTCATCTCCTCATCCAGGCAGCTTCCTGTGGAGCTTTGAGTGTGGCAGGATACTAAAGCAGATTTGGGTTTAGAGGACGTAGGACTTACTTATTAACTGATTTCAGTTCAGAGACTCCCAGATGGCTTTCCAGAAGTTGGTTAGATTTAGACAGTGGTCTAGGGTCCTTCCATCCAACCTCTTGTCTCTCTGTCCTTTCAGTCGGGGGTTGGACTTGCGTATCTGACCTATATCCTAGCCTTCCCTCCCCTTTAAATTTGAAGATCTCTTCTCTTAAGCTAAGACAGAATTAAACATTTAACGATTTTATTGGGGGAAATACTGGTGTATAAGGAAACAGGGAAGGGGGAGCGAAGGCTGGTCACTAGTTTTTCTTTTTGCTAGGAACAAGCATCAAGAAATAAAAATGGAAAGCTATTCAATTCATAATAGTAGAAAAGCAAATATCGAGGGGTGCTGGTGGGAATGCAAATAGATACAGCGCCTGTGGGAAATGGTGTGGAGGCCTCAAAAAAATTAAAAATTACACTACCATATGACTTCACCATTGCACCTCGGTATTCAACCAAAAGAAGAAGAGGCACTATCCTGAAAAGGTATCTGTGTACCCCCATGTCCATTCCAGTATTACTTAGAATAGCCAACATGTGGAAGCAACGTAAGTGTCCACCGACAGATGAGTGGATAAAGAAGACGTTTTATCTATCATCTATCTATCTATCTATCCATCCATCCATCCATCCACCCACCCACCTACCTACTCATATATATAATGGAATATTATTCATGCATAAAAAAACATGAAATCTTTCCATTTGTGACATGAGGGGACCTAGAAGATATGATGCTAAGGGAAATTAATCAGACAGAAAAAAAATACCATATCATCTCAATTACACATGGAATCTTAAAAACCCTGAACTCCTAGATACGGCAAACAGATTGGTGGTTGCCAGAAACAGGGGCAGGAGGGGGGTGAGAGGACGAAATGGATGAAGGTGGTCAAAAAGTGGAGACTCCCAGTTTTAAGGTAAATACGTCCTGGGGATGTAGTGTAGAGCAAGGTGACCATAGTTAATGGTACCATAGCATGTACTGGAAGATTACAAAGAGAGTAAATCTTGTGAGTTCCTTTCACAAGAAAGATAAATTTGTAATTGTGTGTGGTGATGGATGTTAAGTAAACTCATTGTGAGAATCACTTTGCAACATATACATGTATCAAATCTTGTTGTACACCTGAAACTAAAACAATGTTATACACCAATTATATCTCAATTTAAAAATATTAGGGATGGGGCACCTGGGGGGCTCCATCGGTTAAGGGTCCGACTCTTGGTGTCAGTTCAGGTCATGATCTCAGGGTTGTGAGATCGAACCCTGTATCTGGCTCCATGCTGGGTGTGGAGCCTGCTTAAGATTCTCTCTTTTGCTCTCCCTTTGCCCCTCCCCACTGTGCACACATGTGCATACTCTTTCTCTCTCTTAAAAAAAAATTAAATACATACATATACACACACACACACATATTAGGGGTAAGTCTAACAGGAAATTTATAGGACATATATGAAGAACATTATAAACTCTTACTGAAGGAGCTAAAAATAAGATCTGCCTTGGTTTGAATCCTGACTCCAAACAAGCTGTGCTATTTTGAAATGATATTTATCTTTTCTAAATTTCAATTTCCTCATGTTTAAAATAAGGATAGGGCTGAGATAAATATTTTAAAAGTCTATATACATGTAAAATGCTTAAATGCTATCTGAGCACTAAGTGCTTGGTATGTATTAGCTATTATTATTATTACTTTGTTGGTGGTGGTATTGTTATTATATAGAAAACTAAGTGAACAAAAAGAGCCAAATGATTTATGAATCATAATTTTGCTTTGTCAGATATTAAATCGTACTTAATGCCATTAAAAGCCCAAACCAGAAAACCCAGCAGAGTATTAGTATAGGAATAGAAAATGCATCAGAGGAACCAGACAGAGAGCCCGGAAATAGATCTTTAAAAATATGAGAAGAAGTTTAGATTCTTACACCATTGTACAAACAAAAATTGAACCCTGAATGTATTTTTTAAATTTTATAAGAATAGTGAACATTTTCAGAGATAATTTGGGATATTACATGAAAAACCTGAAAATGGAGTGGTGCTTTTTAACCAATATAGGGATTCTGGATAGATATATTGACTTCATGAAGATGAAAATTTTGCCTATCACGTGGTGTGAACACAGTGAAAACAAACAGCCGGAAATATTGTTAATACCTGTAACATACAAAGATGAGTGAGAGAAATTTGGCTGGAAGAGCCTCTTATTTATTGTCTTCAGAAAGTTAACGTAACAAAATTATATTTGAGCTCTTTGGACGTTTAAATTCATTAGGGAAAGTGGAAATGTTCATTCACGATCTTCTATGGTTTCTTCTTTTCCCCTTCACTTTTCCTGTCTCTTTTATTGTGCCGATATCTTCTTGCCTTTTTCTAAAGACAGCTACTTCTGACACTCTTCCTTTCCCATTTTCTTCCTCGACTCTGTACACTTCTCTTCATTTCCTTTTCTTATATGCGCCCCTTTCTTTGTTGCTTAGTGTTTGGTTACCCACCCTCCCTCCATTCTCTCTCTCTCTCTCTTCCTTCACTCCACCAATCTTCATTAAACGTCAGTGCTGGGCTAGGATTTTGTATCCTCTAAATTCATAACCTATTCTCTAAGTGTAACTATGTCATAACCATGCTATCAGCATGACTCCTGGTATTCCTAAATTTTAAAAATATTCAAAAAGCTTTTCACTGATTTAAACAGTATAGTATTGAGTTCAAATCTAGGAAAATGAAAACTCTAATAATTCCAGCAACCTCTGGCTTTTTCATAGCATGTTAGAAAATTTGCCTCCTCTATAGAAGCTTGTACTCAATACATTCACATAAGGAAAACTATTTTTTTTTTTACTCTAAGAGATTCATTTTTTTAAAAGAGAATGGGATTCGGGGGGAGTAAATGTGCAGGAGAGAAATATACCCGCAAGCGTTCTCGTTAGTTGCCCTAAGGTGAGGACAGAGGATGTGCTTCATCGAAAGGCTCAGTCAAAGCCTAAGGACCGAGGGGTTCCTGGAGGTGCTTCTTCAGTGAGGATAGAGATTTTGGACTCTGGAGTGTGGAATTCAGCTGTAGGCCTTGCATTTGGTTAGAATCCTAGATATGTGGCTTGGCCCATGAGTTGAAAAACATCATTTAGTTCAGTAGAAGCAAATGAAGCACTTGGTTCCATCTGCCTCAACGACAAAGGTCTTCCTCATGGGCAGGGCTGCTGGCTGTCGGCGACCTCTCCACGTGGCCGACTCCGCTGAGTCCTACTCATGTCCTCCAACATGTCAGCTTTTTATTTATTTTTTTTAAATCTCAGGCCTTTGGTCCTCCTTTGTCAGGAGTACTGACATTAAGAGTTCTTTGGGGGCAGGAGCCCATATGGTTCTAGGAGCTGCCAAATAGTTTTTAATATAAATGAATATTTGTTAATTTACCTGCGTTTGGGTTTAGAGTTTTGTATATTGAGTTCTATTTAACTTTCATAAGGTAGACAACAGACACAAATGAATAACAGGTAACCGTTTTGATAGCTTAAATTTTGATGATGGTGGTGGTAGGTCAAGGACAGATGGTGGATTGCTTCTGGATTATGAAAGAAAAAGGAGAAATAGTATGGAAGTGGGTTTTTTGTTTGTTTTGGTAGAGGGAAGAAGAAAAGGTGGTAACAGCAGAGAAGAGCAGATGTTTGGGGATGTGAAGAGCAGAGGGAGAGCAACTTTTTTTAAATTAAAGGGAAAGCACTACCTGTCTAACTCATTCTTCATGTGTCAGGTGAATGTCATCTCTTCCAGAAGGCCTTCTGGCATTTTCTGTCTGTTATAGGCTACTTCTGTTGTCTGAACGATTAATTTGCCAATTAATTGTGTACTGTTTTGGTAACTTATCTTAAAAGAATTAAGTCATTGGGATGTTTTTAGCATGCTCCAGGATGATGGCTTATCTTCCAAATGAGACTTAACAATAACTGTGAGTCAAGGACTCCTTCTTATAAATTCTAATCTTTTACAATGCCCGGCACGGTTGCTGCAAGGAGAAGTTCACTAACTGGGAATAAGGACGTTATGACCCCTGTGGACAGTGGTGACAGGAGAGGCAGCGTGCACGACAGGGGCATGAGGTGCTGAGGATGGATGGGGAGGAAGACGGTGGTGGGTGGGTGAGAGACGTATGGAAAAGAATTGCCTTGTATCCTTGGCCACCTACTGAATATGCTTTGGTACTATAGGACATGCGAATAGGATTCTTTTAGTTTTTCTTGCTAGGAGGTGTATTCTTGTTGGAGATTTCCTTTTAAACGAGTGAGTTTACATTGAAAGGGAATGGCACTTTAGCATGTCAGTAGTACTTGGGTTTGTGTGCTGGGCCTTTGGATAATACACACACGTGTACATCCCCATGCATGTACCTGTAGTTTACCTTTTGAGTTTTCTGGTTCATATTTCATGATCATGAAGGACGTCTAAAAAGTCAAAGAAAAATTTATTTCTGAAACTTCAGTCATGTTTTGCCCATTCGAAGTGGGTTTGAAATCATTGAGATGTGGGGTTTTAAAGTTTGGCTGTAGTTAGAGCAACGGTGTGACCTACGATTACATTTGAAGGAAAATGTGCCTTTCCAGTTCAGACACATACTAACAATTCCTCTCTCACTTCCTCTTTTTGATAATAGGACATTTCCAAGTTTGCAGAGAAGGACAACATCGTTCTTGGAGAAGGTGGCGTCACGCTGAGCGGAGGGCAAAGAGCAAGAATTTCCCTAGCGAGGTGAATATCTGATGATTGGTTTGGCGAGCATTGGTTGTGGATATCATGCATGTAAAAATTATAGACAATTCTCTGTTTTTTTATATTCTGCTTCTGGAATTGAAAAATGCCTGGGGTTTTATGATCAGAGGGTTGAGAGGGTTGAGAATCACCTTTAAGAACTATAGATAACGATTTTGTATTCATATTTGATGAAGGCGATGGCTTTTTCAAATTGCACGCTCTCATTTTGCTATCTGTATATTTGTTTGCCTTACGGTGTGATTTAATACAAAGTGGAAAACTCTGGGATGCTGAACAGCACAAGGAAAAACAAAAGTATTTTTGTGAAGTCTATCATAGGGCCCCTCGCTTTCTCCCACCCCACAATTCACTCACCTGTTGATACCTCTTGGTTTAGATAAACATACATTTTCAAATTTTCAACATAATTAGTAATTTTCATGACAAAACTAGTGAGGCCAATGATGTCACTTGGCTTCAAGTCTGCAATCTTTAAGGAAAAACAAATAGGATAAGCAGCGTCTAACATTGTGGGGGACGGGGATGTCCCTTGGTAGAGACATTCTTATTCTAAGCATTTCGAGCTGTCAAAGGGAAGTACATAAAGTTAATTCGTGTCAAGAATAAAAGTTTGTGGTTAACCTGTAACTTTCAGTTTTAAAAAATATTGGTGATATGAGACGTCAAACGCTCTTCCAGTTTTATTCGAATAGAATTCTTCTCGCTGTGTCGCCAAGGTTGTTAACAAGAAGTCACATGGACTTATCGGTATTTTGGTTCCCTTCCTTACTTTCTTCTACTTTCAAAGGCTGGAATGATAAATAACATACTGAGCACCTGCAATTGCCTGGTATTATTCTGGGTGGACTGTGTGTGTATGTATGTGTGTGCGAGTGTAATTTTACTTAATCCTTATATCCCTTTGCAAAGAAAGAATTGTTCTCCCCACTTTATGGAAGAGATCATTAGATAATCAAGGCTGTTCAAGCTTCACTGGCCAAAAACTATACCAGGAAATTGTTGAGTCAGTCGGGTCCGCTTGACTCTTTTGACATTAAACCATGATTTGGTTTTGGGATTACTCGTGATGTAATACATCACTAGATATGGATAATTCACAGACAAAATCATGGCTTCTAAATAGTTGGAAATTGATTGATTAATCTGTGAGCCACAGTAAGACGTAATTTAAGCATTCCATTTCGAACTTATGGTATGCTCCATGGCTTCTAGGCATTTAACACAGAATTGGGTTTGTCTTTACGAAAGTTTAACATTTGGTTTTATTCTGAGGTGTACACAATTTGAAGTACTACTGAAAGTGATTATTTATTCTTATTCTGATTGGAATGTGTCATGTGCTGCCCGGTTTGGGATGGTGAGAATTTCCAATTCTTGAGAAACTGGTCCTAGAAGTGAGGGAGAGGGAAAGTGAGAACTGAGTGGGGGGAGGAAAGATGTTGAGGGTCCATTTTGGCCGGGGTCTTTTTTTTTTTTTTAAGATTTTATTTATTTATTCATGAGAAACACACACAGAGAGAAAGAGAGAGAGGCAGAGACACAGGCAGAGGGAGAAGCAGGCTCCTTGCAAGGAGCCCAATGTGGCACTGGATCCCGAATCCCAGGATCCGGCCCTGAGCTGAAAGCAGGCGCCCAACCACTGAGCCACTCAGGCGTCCCAATGACAGGGGTCTTTTATCTAGCTCTTGCATGTTATCTTCAAGAATAATTTACGCTGCAAAAGTTCTTTTAGATTCCACCTTTGCCTTTTTGCTATTTCTGATTTTTAAAAACCACTTCTCTTAGTTACAAGCTGATTGAATACAAGTTTTATAGAAAGTACCAAGAATTATACATGAACGCCAAATCTTATGTGTGGGAGAGGGGTAGTGTCACTAACCATACTGCACCTGAAAAATCAAAATGTTATGAAGATTTACTCATTTCCATTAATATGAGACTATATCTTCATCGTATTACTGTTCTAAGATCAAATTTTTAAAAAAGATTTTATTTATTTATTCATGAGAGAGAGAGAGAGAGAGAGAGAGGCAGAGACACAGGCAGAGGGAGAAGCAGGCTCCTTGTGGGACTCGATCCCCAACCCCGGGATCACACCCTGAGCCAAAGGCAGACCCTCCACCGCTGAGCCACCCAGGTGTCCCTCTAAGATCAAATTGATGAAGATTTTACTTGCTTATAGAATTTTTGTTCTTTAGCTGAAAAAGCAAAGCTCAGATGGGTGTACATGTTTGTTGTGAATTATTTAACCTTCATTTGTTTGAAATTCTTAGAAATATGCTTCAGAGACTGAAACTCTGTGGAGCAAAATGCAAAGCAATATTACAGCCACAATTTGTTGGTAGCGGTCAACACTGCTGAAATGTTTTTCTTATGTATTGCTGCTATTTAGTTGTGGTCTCGGACATTTTACAGTTTTGAAAAAGTCTATTTTCCTCTTTGCTTTCCCACCAACATGCAAGATCTTTGAATCAGGGACTATGTAATTTTTACCATTGTATTCCCAGCACCAAGCATGGTGCTTGGCTCTCAACAGATACTATTATTCAAAATTTTCTTTTTTAAGGTGATACTTTAAATGGTGTGGTGTGGTGTGATTCAGTTTGTTGACTTCTGCTATTTATGCCACTTACATTTAGCAAAGCTGCTTCAGTCGTTCTTGGGATATTGTGAAAACCATTAAATCATTTACGGCTTACCTTTTTGATTCGCCTTTAGAATTGCCTACACTAAATGACAGGAAATTATTTTATTTTATTTTATTTTATTTATTTTATTTTATTTTATTAAGATTTTATTTATTTATTCATGATAGACATAGAGAGAGAGAGAGAGAGAGAGAGAGAGAGAGAGAGGCAGAGACACAGGCAGAGGGAGAAGCAGGCTCCATGCTGGGAGCCTGATGCGGGACTCGATCTGGGGACTCCAGGATCATGCCCTGGGCCAAAGGCAGGCGCTAAACCGCTGAGCCACCCAGGGATCCCCGACAGGAAATATTTTAAAAATCTGATTTAATATTTGTTTTCTTTTCAGAGCAGTATATAAAGATGCTGATTTATACCTCTTAGACTCTCCTTTTGGATACCTGGATGTTTTAACAGAAAAAGAAATATTTGAAAGGTATGTTCTTTGAATAGTTTATAATGCTCATGCTGAAAGATGAGAAAGAACAATTATCCCCTCATAGGCTGCATTTTACCCATGAGAATTATGGCCACCATTGTTGACTCATGGTGGCAGCATGTGACATAGCATCACTCAAATCTGATCGTCCTTTCACAGTCAAGTTTCAAGATCATGTCCATTAAAAGCTTTTCTGACCACCTCACAGGAGCCCAATTTCTTCCCTTGATTGTTGTAACGATCACTATCAATGTAGTTTTTGCATTATTATTACCTGTGGCATATATTATTTTAATTGGTTATTACACTTAATGTTTTTACTTTTTTGTATGTTAGTATTTTATTCTTTCTTCTCCTTAAATTGGATTTTCTTAAGAAACTAAATAAGGTGAATGTGTTAATGCAGGCAACTACTCAGACCATTGGTCTACCTTGATACCTCCTATAGAACCTCTTTCTTCATCACACAAAACTAGGGATATACATTTCATGGGAGCTCTCACTAGGGCTCAATGTGTGGAAAGTTCCTAAGAGGAGCAGTTTGTTATATGACTTGATTTCAGTTTCAAATGATTTCCTGAACTATAAAGTAGTTTATCAGGAGAGTTATTACAACACTCTTCTAAAATAAGGATTTTAAGCAATAAGGATGGATATGTGTGTGTGTGTGTGTGTGTGTGTGTGTGTATAAAATGGCTGCATTACCCCTAGATTTAAATTTAATACCTAAGATTTTTACAATCCTACGAGTATGATAAGTAACTTCTTACTAATATAAACTTTGTTATCTCTGTTAGTATGTTAAGGTATAATCTAGAATGATGCCTCTTTCTTGTTTAAGACTTTATTTATTTGAGAAAGAGAGCAAGCATGAACATGTGGGGAGGGGCAGAGGGAGAGGGAGAAGCAGGCTCCCCACTGAGCAAGGATCCCAACAGGGGCTCAATCCCAGGACCCCAAAGTCATGACCCGAGCCGAAGGCAGACATTTAACTGACTGGGCCACCCAGGTGCCCTGAGATTGATGCCTCCTCTCTCCATACAATGTATAATGTCTTAATGTCTAAAAGAATTTGATCTCCTTAGATGGTGCTAGTCAGGATTTATTTTTAAATTAAAAGGAAATTTTATTAGAGGAGAGTCAAATTTATTATTCAATTCTCAGCTTTAAAGATCAGATTAGTTTTATATATAAGCTCTTGAGAACTAAATTCATGGCCAACTTGAAATGTAAAAGGAAATTGATAGAAAATGTGAAGAACAAGAAAGCTCTGATATTTTAGAGGACAGAGAAATATAGATTCTCAGGGATCTTGAAAGGTTATCTGGCAATTCTTTAATTTTTTAGATGAACAAACCAAGACGCATAGGGTAACCAATTTGCTCAACGTCCAACATTTATTTAACATCAGATACTTAATTTTGCTCTAGGTTTGTTAACATTCAACTTTATGACATAGCATACTCTAATAATTCAGTAATATATTTCATGCAATAATAATTCAAGAGGACACCAAATTAACTGCCTTTATTTACTTCTAGAATTACTTAAGTATAATAATGACATTGGATGATAGACATTTTACCTAAGAATACATTAATAAAATGCAATACATAGACTGTAAAAGAGATTATATAATTTATGTCTTATTTATATCTTTTTATATTCTTTTTTTTTTTTTTATGTTCTTGAAGCTGTGTCTGTAAATTGATGGCTAACAAAACTAGGATCTTGGTCACTTCTAAAATGGAACATTTAAAGAAAGCTGACAAAGTCTTAATTTTACATGAAGGTAGCTGCTATTTTTATGGGACATTTTCTGAATTACAAAGTCTCCGGCCCGACTTCAGCTCGAAGCTCATGGGCTATGATTCTTTTGACCAGTTCAGTGTGGAAAGAAGAAACTCCATCATCACTGAGACTTTACGGCGTTTCTCCTTAGAAGGAGATGCGGCCGTGCCCTGGAATGAAACAAAAAAGCAGTCTTTTAAACAGACTGGAGACTTTGGTGAAAAAAGGAAGAACTCTATTCTTAATCCAATCAACTCCATAAGAAAATTTTCAATTGTACAAAAGACCCCGTTACCCATGAACGGCATCGAAGGAGAGTCTGAGGTGCCAGTAGAGCGAAGGCTGTCCTTATTTCCCGACTGTGAGCAAGGAGAGGCCATCCTGCCTCGGAGCAACATGATCGACACTGGCCCCACGCTCCGGAGACAACGAAGACAGTCTGTTCTGAACCTGATGACGCGCTCCTCCGTGAACCAAGGTCAGAGCATTCACCGAAGGACAACAGCATCCACGCGAAAAATGTCGCTGGCCCCTCAGACAAATCTAACTGAAATGGATATATATTCCAGACGGTTATCTCAAGACAGTGGCTTGGAAATAAGTGAAGAAATTAATGAAGAGGATTTAAAGGTATGTATAAACCATCAGTGGTGGTGTCTTTACTTTTAGTTGTCACAGAGTGCAACTGAGAGAAAGGCAGTACGTAGCATGATATCAAACTTGTAAGTATTATTTTAGGATTCGGAAGGTCCAGAGTCCATAAATTACGTAAGCAACTTCAAAATGTACAAGAATAACCTATTTCCTTTGGCGATGGACATACCTCTTCCCATGAAAGATATAGTGAGGCCTAGTGTTGGGTCCTTGAGTAGGCCAGTGATAATCGTTATTATGAATGAGAGGAATTGTGAATCATTACAAATCTGCTTTGTGACCACCTTCCAACCTCTGTGGAAGGAAGTGGGGTATAAATAAAGATACAAACAAATAACAGCTTCAGTCAGAGGCCAAGAAGGGTTTTGTATAGAGGTAGTACATAAGCCGCTAGTCCCTTGACAGAACTACCTCGGTATTCCGGTTGGTACCTCAGTCTTACCCGAATTTGTGTGGGCTTCTTTTTATCTTTTAAATTTGCTTTTGTAAGTTGGCCATCGGGATAGGTTTCTCTTAAAGAAGGTATATGAAACTCAACGTGTGCTGGTGCCAACCTTCAGATAGAAAGTCTTTTACATTAAGTTTTAAAGAATAAAATGCTTTTGTTCTTCAAGTAGGAAGCAACATAAAAAGAGGAAGGTTTTTGTTTACTGTGTTTTGCTTTTTTTTACTAGGAAAATTCCCGATGTGCCTTGGATGAATCAGGCAGCAATGTAATGAACTGACATGTTTGATAATGTAGATCACTTGAGAGTAGTGTGGCCTTTGGCAAGGCACAAGTCATGTGAGGTCTTTGGACCCAAATTTCCTCCTCTTGTAAAATGAGAAAACAAAACAGGTGATCTCTAAAATGTACACTTCCAGGATTTCTATAATTTTGCAAAGGTTTCCTAAGGAACAGTTTATCTGTATGGTTTTAATATCAATATGAATGAATTTCTCAAACCCAAACCGATAAATGTAGTTGTAAAGAATGATCTCTTTAAAAAAAAAAAAAAAGAATGATCTCTTTAACTGATAATCGTTATTACTTACTGATAACTTTGAGTGCCAGGCAGTGTATAATTAGTGCCCACCAGTATTCTAGAAGGTGCATATCCATATCTTCATTTACAGATAAAAAATCAGAAATTTAGAGAAGTCCAGCTGCCTAAATTCAGGCAGCTTCTAGGAAGTCAATGGTGGAGTTCCAATTCAAATAAAGGTTCATTTGCTTCCAAAAATCTTTCCATCTAATCAGTGTGCTATATTTCCATTTCATAGAACCCTTTCTTTGAGTTTCTGGGGCTCCTTTTATGAATTTTGTTGACTTTGTAAGAAACAAAAATATCTTTTCCCTTAGGAATATCTGTACTTGCTCTTTTTCAAATTTTTGAAATGCATCTACCAAAGGACAAATAGACTTCTAGGGAAATACACGGAAGATTAGAATTTTATAACTTAAGTCATATCTGGAAAGAGAGAGAATCTTCACTACTGAGGAGCATACACACATCAGCGGGCCTTCATGTCTATTGGGCAGACCTCTAGCCAGCAAACTCCAAACTGAGTGAAATAGCCAGCAAAACTCCAAACTGTATCTGTCCACAGACCCCCGAAGAAATGAATTAAATCAAGGGGAGTTCTAGGAAACTTCAGTTTGATGGTACTATTTGATAAAAGGTGTGACTCTGTTAAGCATTAAAATGATAAAACTGTCCAAAATCAATACAGTCATATCATCAGTGATTTACTTTCAGAATTTTGAAAAATTACAGTGTTTCCCGTTTTTGAAAACCTGTGTTGCTCCAGTGGACATTATACTGGCTATTGTGCGACATCATCTATGTCATTCACAATGGTTTATATTTGTTGAAATTCATTTAGCTTCAAATACTAGTATTCCTTTAATTTCCCACATTCAACATAAAACCACAATGGTGGTGTGAAACTGTGTTGTCTCCTCATAGTAACCATGATTCTTTTTTTTTAGGAGTGCTTTTTTGATGATGTCGAGAGCATACCACCAGTGACTACATGGAACACATACCTTCGATATATTACTGTCCACAAGAACTTAATTTTTGTGCTAATTTGGTGCTTAGTTATTTTTCTGGCTGAGGTAAGAACTTTCTGTTGTAAAATATTACTGTGGTTTAAAGTTGCATTAAGAATAGTTTTTTTTTTAAAAAAAAAAAAAAAAAAAAAAAGAATAGTTTTTTTTTTTTAAGATTTTATCTATTTATTCATGAGAGACACAGAGAGAGAGGCAGAGACACAGGCAGAGGAAGAAGCAGACTCCCTGCGGGGAGCCCGATACGGGACTCGATCCCAGGACCTGGGATCATCACAACCCCTGAGCCACTCAGGTGTTCCCATTATATAAATACAAATATATGTGTATTTATAACCTTACATTATATAATGATATGCATACTTCCATATTCATATTCCTATATTTCATATATAGCATACAAAATAGGTATGAAGAGCTTTTAGTGGAGTTGTTCAAAACTTCTAAGTAGAATACTTTTATATGGATTGAAATTAAGCAGTGAAAATTATTCTGTACTCAGTTTTAGGTTCATTTGATTATAGATATTGCATTATTGAATATGCAAGTGATGAATCATCACCTTTAAATGACTGTGTCTTCATAAAATGAAATAAATATGTATTAGTGGCTTGGTAACCCTTTTAAACAATCCTTTTAGAGATCCCCATCACCCGCTTGCTTACAGATTTTGTCTGTCTTTGGTGCCACCATCATGGTCTCTTTGTCATGCCTCTGCTGTCCTTCATGTCACCAGGATAAAACAACAAGGGAGGGAAGTGCAAGCAGCATGCTAGGCTACAAGGGCAGGGCACAACGATGTTAGAGGTTCTCGAAGCGGCATGATGGATGAGGCTTCTCTCTGGATGAGGAGCAGCCACCTAACTGCTAAAAGGGGCTTAGCCAGAATGCCTGTGGGTGAGGTGGCTTTGAGGCTGGAGAGCATTTGTCCTCCAGTTGTCTAATGGGGCCAACGGGGATGCGGCACCAGCCAAACACTTGCCGTGAGGGAATTTAGGATCAATTTTGCTAAATCATTTTGTCTACTGAGATAAGATAGAAGTCCAGATATTTTCTGTAAAGTCTTCCCCATTTTTGAAATGTAGGTAGTTGATTAAATAAAAACAAACAAATGAACACTAGATGGGTTCAACAAAACACACAGGTGGATCGGGTTCCGCCTAGGATGACTAGTTACCCTAGATATTTATTCCAGGGGACGTCCACCGCTGCATGGGCCCTAAGGTATGAGCTAAATCTGACAAGAAGGCCCCCACTGCCTTCAGGGTTTCTCCCCTGGTGAAGAGCTGCCTCTCCTGGGAAGTGTAAATGCATACGTAACTGAAACCCAGTCTTAGAGCTACATGCTGTTTCCTGTTGTTGGGCTGTTTCTAACCTCAGTGGTGAGGTCTACATAAAATAGCATCCCTTTTCCCTGACCAACTAAGATAGTGTTAAGTATCTAAAGGTATATACCAAAAAGTCGTACATATTGTTTCACCTATAAACCATCAGTTTCCATTTGCTCTTGAGTCCTGGTGATATCCCTTCTTTTGCCCTATTATTGTAAATTCATACACCAACTGGAAGTTTGATGGGAGTTGCAGTGTAGTACAGTCCCCACGGTGGCATCACACTGACTTGGCTGTGACCTCGGTCCATCTTGTTAACACAATGAAGCTGAGCAAGGTAAGTTAACCACGCTGAGCCTCAATATCCTCATCTACAAAATGGAGAGTTTATAATACCAACTTCCCAGGTCATGTTTGTGAGTGAAACCACATCAGGGTTATAAAGCACTTAATGTAGGGTTTGGCGCATACTGGACAATGCTAGTTGCTGTTCTCATTGATACCCTTAATGTCATACCATTATAAAGCTCAAGATAGTTTGAGGTGAGCAAGTCCATAACCGAAATATAATGAAAGTTTCAATAATCCCTTTTGTACTTTAACAAAAATATGCAGTTGGGTAATTTGACAGTCTGGCATGAGTAATAAAAATTGCTTTGAAATGTATCTTAAATTTACCTCATTAATCTCTGCTAGTCACGCCAAATGACCAACATTAATGTGAATGAGACCTAGTTTTGTGCCACATTTAATCTCAAGCCAGCCTTTCATAACTGTTAATGATTTAAATCTCTGCACTGAAAGGTCATATATCTTGATTGTCTTCAATTTGTAGAGTTGCGTAAGAAAAAGAAAAAGGTCTTATCTGAATGTAGTGATGATTTATGTTAATTTACAGGATCTTTGTCCTATCCAGCTCCATAGAGCTGAACTTCTGTACCTCTCAAAATGGTGTATAATTAATTAACTAATTAGTAATTGAGCACTGAGCTTCTGCACGTGTGTACAGTATTACTGGCTCATTTAATCAAGAAGACAGTGGTCCTTTGTCTTTAAGCTTGAAACTAAATTACAAGAGAGGATGTAGATTATTAGTGGAGCCCTCACAGTTATTGCAAAAAAAAATGTCTTTTTAATGGGCAAAACACATTGATAATGCCATTTTCTAGACAAGACATTATATACTAGGATGAAGCTCTTTGGCCAATGTCCTGGGGGCATCACCGATGAGCTGGCTGTCAAAACTTTAGGTAATAAAAACTTGGTGATAGTAGATGAATAGCAATTGTTTTAATTATGTGCACGGTTATATAGCTAAACACTGATGTTCACAGTTCTGTCACCTTCTTCGAATCAAAATTTACACAGCTTTTCTTTTAGATCAAGCTTCTTTCTTAATACCAGTGTGCCCCTTTCTCAGTAACATCGACATATCTCATCAGCATGTATCATGGTGCAGGTGCTAATCCGGGAAGATAGTTTAGTTCTTTTAAACCTTTGCTAGAGCCCCATACTCATCATGATCAGAAAACTTGAAGAAAGGTTAAGATACGTGTCTCCCTTGATGACGTAATTTATCCATTTTTAGTTTTTAATGGACACCATGCTCCAATTTAGATTTTGTGGTTTTATAGAGTAGGTTCCATATGCTTCCCTTTCTTACTTCTTCAAAGTGTGAAACTGAAAAAAATTAGTTTGATTTATGCAGTTTGTTATGACATATCATTAATGTGTTATTTTGATTAGGGAGTCAGTCTGCCTTTATATCTCTGGACCATTTTTTTCTATGCAGAGAAGTGTTTTCTGTAAGTTCTTCGATATTGGCACCAAGGGTAAAGGCTATAAATTTTTTTTTTTTAAGGATTTTATTTATTTGAGAGAGAGAGAGAAAGAGAGAGAGAGAGCATGAGTAGGGGGATGGGAACGGGCAGAGGGAGATGAACAGGGAGCCCGACTCGGGGCTTGATCCCAGGACTCTGGGATGGTGACCTGAGAGGAAGGTGGATGCTTAACTGGCTGAGCCACCCAGGTGCCCCAAGGCTATACAATTTCTATCACGTTGGGCTTTCTAGTGCTTCTGCTTGATGGTACATCACTGAGAAGAAATGCAAATAAGACTAGGAGACAGTTTCCTGCTTCTTACAACAACTGGTGGGTATTGAACACTGGAGTATCTCAAGATCCTTTAGTGTTTTCATCCTGTAATTTTTAAGGAATGTGTCGAGAGTACTGCTCTATCCTATTCTCTTTGTTAAGAAGGAAGCTCTGGGTAACTTTATATTTTTAGTAAAATGGACATGTGATATACTCCGTTAATATTCAGCTGTAACTGATTAATAATAATCCTTTGAAGGCAGTTCTACTTAGCATGGGTCTACGTTTCAGGGCATGATTTTGTGAAGCATTGAATTCTGTGTACGAAGTCATGACAAGGTGGCACTTTACTATTACGGCCTGCTGCTCGCTCATGCAGCCATTTACGCATTCAACACAGATTTTTGAAGTCCTTTCAATGTGTCAGGCACAATTCTGTGCGTATAGTGTGGTTGCGTGTGTAGTGAACAAAACAGAGTTAATGGGTGGAATACACTACCGCACTTATGTTTATACTGTTCACAGAACATTTAGGATACTGTGTTCCTTTGGTTAAAAACTCAAAATACCCATTGTGTTTTAATAGGTATTGCTTTACAAACATCCCGTGGTGTGGCTCAGGAGGTAGCTCTGAATTGTGTGTATATAAAAAACTTGTAGAATAAATTGGTTTGGCTTCTTTAACTTTACCCTATGTTACATGACAGGTTATCTGCTTTTTCAATTGTGTGTGTTTTAAGATTTATTAATTTATTTCAGAAAAAGAGAGTGTCAGGGAAGGGCAGATTCCCGCTGAGCCCAGAGCTCAACACAGGGCTTAATCCGATGACCCTGAGGTCATGACCTGAGCCAAAATCAAGAGCCCGATGCTCAAATCAAGAGCCTGTTGCTCTTGGCACCAAGAGCAGCTGAGCTACCCAGGGACCCCAATACTGGCTACTTCTTTTTCATCTTGGGGACATTTGCACAGTTCATGAATCATCATCCTGGTCATTCATGGAGTTGTCCGTAGAGAATGCTGTCATCAGATTTTGGATATTTAACATGAATATGTAATAAATACTCTGTCTACACCCCTATAGAACTAATAGTTATTAAAACCTATGCATGCACTCTCTAATGCAGTAGCCGACAGCAATATATGAACATATAAATGAAATGAAATAAAATAAAATTTAAAATTCAGTCCCTCAGTCACACATTTCCTGTGACAAGTGTCCCATGTGATAACCGGCAACAATATTGAACAAGGCAGGTATAGAACATTTTTATTATCGTAGATATTTCCCTTGGACAGTGCTGACTTAGACTGTACTGTTTTTTATGTGATATGGATTGAAGTTTAAAGCCCCAGAAAAATAAAATAATAAAGACCTTTTGCTTTTCCCTTTTAATGACCCAGAACTCTCACTCTATCATAAACTGCATAAACTTTACAACTTGAAACGTTTTGGAATGAAATGATAGAATTTGCTTAACCAATTGTTTCTGTATGCCCCCAAATATTTGTACTTATATCATTATATCAAGTCTTTGGAACTGTTTTTGTTCTAGTCAACAAAAACAGTTTGGATTGGCAGTTATGTGTCTCCATCCACTAGTGGTCTCTTCAGAAAAGCCAGGAAATAACTTTATATTACACTGACTAGACCAGTTCTTTGAAAACTACTTGAGTTATTGTTCATTAGTAAATATTATAAAATATTTGTTTCTGGGATTTATTCTTATCCCAAGAATGTTGGCAATGCCAGCAATATTGACACTCCTTTGATTGGAACAAAGGGGGACTATAATAACCAAAGAGTGACTCAGAAGGATACCCTTATCTTGATTCTTGAATGATTTGATTAGTCTCAGGAAATAGGAAAGCATTCGTCCTGGGATGAAGGCTTTTGAAAAAGTCAGATTATTGCCTTGTTTGTTTGTTCTTTTTAAGATTTTATTTATTCATGATAGACAGAGAGAGAGAGAGGGGAGGGGGCAGTGATACAGGCAGAGGGAGAAGCAGGCTTCACGCAGGGAGCCTGATGTGGGACTCGATCCCGGGACTCCAGGATCATGCCTGGGCTGAAGGCAGGCACCAAACTGCTGAGCCACCCAGGGATCCCCCCAGATTCCTTGTTTTGTGTCAATTTGAATTTCCTTAAATTTCAAGGAAACAGGAACTTTTTTTCTTTACTTTTACTGATATAGTGCATGGAGGCTATGTGTGCAATGAAAAAAAGTAGGAAAGAAAGAATGATGACATTAAATTTTTCATTATTATATTCCTAATATGTGAATTTAACTAAAACTTATACACCTCTTTAAAATATAGAACTTCATCATGTCATTTCTTAGTTAATGCCAATTGTTCTTTATAAAACATTTTTTAAAGGTTTTATTTATTTATTCATGAGAGACACAGAGAGAGAGGCAGGGACACAGGCAGAGGGGGAAGCAGGCTCCATGCAGGGAGCCCGACGTGGGACTCGATCATGACCTGAGCCGAAGGCAGACGCTCAACTGCTGAGCCACGCAGGTGTCCCTATAAATTTTTTATATAGTACTATTAGATACTTAAATTGAATATGAAAGAACACTTAGAAATTTCTTCTCTATTTTTATGCTGTATTAATTTTCAAATTGTTTTATTCACAGTTTTTTTTTTTCCTATTAGATTCTCTGGTAAAGTTAGTTTTGGGAGGGTCATATAATTACAGTCATTTCTAGTATTAGGGTTGTGATGGCAAACACAAGATTGTTGTGCTCGCTTCGGCAGCACATATACAAACACCAGATTGTCTCTCCACAGGGTTTAGGAGAATAGAATACCAGATTGAAGTGGAACTGGGTGCATGGCTCTTAAATATTGAAGGAACTAAAAATACCATAGTGGTTAAAAATTTTTATTTTTTCAGTTATGATATATAATACTTATCCCTCAGACAAGAGCTTCTACCTTGAGAAAGCCTGAATAGTACTAGTAGTGTGTGTTTCAACCTAAAGTATGTGTTTTGTCTTTATAACAAAGTGAATTTATAACAAGCTAAATTTTTGTACCTTTGAGAATTGTTTTTTGGATGAATAATCTTTTTCTAGTTTTAATTAATTTATTTTTAAGTTTTTATTTTAATCACTCAGTGCTCATCAAAAGTGCACTCCTTAATCCTAATCACCTATTTCACCCATCCTCCCGCTGACCTCCCCTCTCAACCAACAGTTTGTTCTCTATAGTTAAGAGTCTGTTTCTTGGTTTGTTTCTCTCCTTTTTTCCCCCTTTTGCTCATTTGTTTCTTAAATTCCACAAATGAGTGAAATCATATGGTATTTGTCTTTCTCTTACTTCACTTAGCATTATACTCTCTAAGCTCCATCCATGTCATTGCAAATGGCAAGATTTCAGTCTTCTTTATGGATAAATAATATTCCATTATGTATATATCTCTATATCTACCTGGCTATCTATCTACTTATCTATCTATCTATCATCTATCTATCTATCTATCTATCTATCTATCTATCTATCTATCATCTATCTCCTTTCATCAATCAGTAGACATTGGGCTGCTTCCATATCTTGGCTATTACATATAATGCTGCAATAAACATCAGGATGCATGTACCCCTTGGATTAGTAAATTTTATTCTTTGGGTAAATTAGTGCAATTGCTGGATCTAATAGTAGGGTAGTTGTATTTTTAACTTTTTCGGGAACCTTCATACGGTTTCCCACAGTGGCTGCACCAGTTTGCATTCTACCCAACAGTGTAAGAGGGTTCCTTTTTCTCTGCATCCTTGCCAACACCTGTTGTTTCTTGTATTGTTGATTTGAACCATTCTGACAGGTGTGAGGTGATACTTCATTGTGGTTTTGATTTACATTTCCCTATGGTAAGTTATAATGAGCACCTTTTCATGTGTCTGTTGGCCATCTGTATGTCTGTTCATGTCTTCTGCCCATTATTATATTGGATTATTTGCTTTGGGGGTGTTGCGTTTTTATAACTTATTTAAATATTTCAGGTGCACTGTTGAGACTTTTATCTAATTTTCATAAATATGAACATCTTTTCCAATAATTAAGTGGTTTCATAGGAATTAATCCCTCATGCACTGCATACTAAATGAAATTATTTATAACAGGTAAGTGAATTATCTGCCAATAAGCTATTCGTCTCTTTATAAGAAGCAAGATTTATTCTTTAAAACATTTAACTGCAATCCTAGCTCTTCTGTGAGGTTCCATGAATAGTTTCTATTGAATGAGGGAGAGAAATGGCAAAGTATTTAATATAGTAGAATTTTAATTCTATTAACTTAACATGTTATAACCACAATATAATGGTTTTGAGAACAATCATTGCAGCTGCTGGACCCAGGAAAGTGAGGCAAAGGAAAATGAAATTGTGTGTGTTTTGATGGAGGAATAGGTAGAGATGTTGGAAAAGAAAATCAAGTGTGTATTGTTTTATTTCAGGTGGCTGTTTCATTGGTTGTATTGTGGATACTTAGAAAGTGAGTATTCCTTGTCCTATTGTAGATTATATTTTGTTTCTATTGATTATTTGGGTCTTATTAAATATTATAATATCCAGGATGCTTCATTTCCCCATGGTTTAATAGAGATGGAAAATTAAATTCTTTGTTTAAAATTGCGAGCATGTGCAGTTTCTGCAACTGTTTTTTCCAGTTCCTACAGAATTTAGCTGTATTTTGTTTCCATAAATACAATAAAAATATTGGAAACAGCATTATACATTTAGTCCTTTCTCTGACTGCTTAATGTTTCAGTGGTGAAAAAATGTAGTCTACTTCATTGCAATATTAGGTCCTTGAGATCAAAGGTCTTACTTGTGCTAGTGAAATATGTTGTGTTTCCTCAGACTCAAGTTCAGTTTTGTCTACATGTATCGGAAATTCAGCAGGGAAGTTTGGTTGCCAAATAATGGTTTCTTTTTGCTTTGCAGCTCATCTTCTCAAGACAAAGGGAATAGCACTCAGAGTGTAAACAGCAGTTATGCAGTGATCTTCACCAGTACCAGCGCATATTATATTTTCTACATTTATGTGGGAGTAGCTGATACTTTGCTTGCTCTGGGACTCTTCAGAGGTTTACCACTGGTGCATACTCTAATCACAGTGTCGAAAATTTTACACCACAAAATGTTACATTCTGTTCTTCAAGCACCTATGTCAACCCTCAACACACTGAAAGCAGGTATTTGACTAAGTATACAAAATGGTGCTGCTGATCCATAGTCAAAAGGTCCTAGGATTCTGTTGGTTTTCTAGCAGTAGTGTTGGCTTTTGACGGAGGCATCTGCCCCGATGAAGATTCGTAATGACTGGCATGCACATTTCTTAGATATTGTAGGCTATCAGACCTTGAGGCTGCTCCTCATGTTTCTGTCTTGGCTAATTAGCCAATGTGTTATCCTGTGTTGCTGTTGGGAGTGTAGCAACAGAAACAAGCCTTTGGGTTAGCCATCCTTCTCGGTTCAGATATTTGATCTAGCCCCCTTTCAGGCATCTTGTTGCCAATGTACAGTCTCATTTAAAAGAGAAGATTTGAAATGACCAAAGAAAACCTAAAATTCTTTTACCTATGAAGGCTGTAGAATAGGATGGTATAGAATAATTTAGTTTCATGTAACCACTCAAAGGTGATCAAATAAATTCATTTTAAGGTTTTGTTTTTGGATTTTTGGATTTTTTTTTTTTTTTTTTGTGGAAGAGGAGGAATAAATTCCAAATGTATTTTTAAAGTATTTTTGACCCAACTATAGAGGTTGGTAACAGGGCAAAAACTCATCCCTTTAAGATAAAGAAGGTCTGAGGAGCTAATGTATGACATGGTGACCATAATTGAAAACAGTATATTATGTAATTGAAATTTACTAAGAGAGTAAAACTTAAATGTTCCCCCTCCCCCCCAAAAAGATAAATATGAGAGATTATGGAGATCTTAACTTTGTGTGGCATTTAAGTATTAAGAATTTTGGATGTAGCTAATGGGGGGGGGGTTGAATGATAAGATTCAATATCACTTTTTTTGTACTATGGTATGTTTTATCTAATTGTGTCTTTATCCCTAGACAATGAATTCCTTAAGGGCAAGGAGCCCGGCTTATTCACCTCTGTTATCTCAGTGCCTAGCGTTACGTCTGGCACATCGTCAACATTCCATCTATAACTTTTTTTCATTGAAGGAAAACATCATCAGATTTATAAACATAAGTCTGGAATTCAGAAGACAGGCTGACGCTCAGGTTGCCAGTAGAGAGGGTGGAAAGAGGGAACATGGAAAAGGGGGGGCCACACAACAAGGGGCAGAAATTAAGAGTAGCCATGGGTTCTGCAGAGTATGTCAGAAAGGCCTGGAAGTCGGAGGAGAGGGAGAGCCACACGTCGTGGAGTACAGATGTAAAGCGATGATGATTGCACATCCGGGAAATCATCATTACGTTCAAGCTCGCACGTGTGAGGTGGTAGCAATAGGATGAATCTTACCGTAATCCGTATTTTATAAGGGTTTAAATGTGGGAGACCATGACTCAACCACAGGGCTTAGGATCTCTGTACAACACTAGGGTTTTCTAAGTCTTTATTTATCATGTTACGTGCTGATTCTTATTTGAGTTTTGAATATTTCTGCTGTGATCCAGATGGAACAAATATTGATATGTCTTTTTAAGATTACTGTTTTCTGAGGAATTTCTCTTTCTTTATATTCTAGGTGGGATTCTTAATAGATTCTCCAAAGATATAGCGATTTTGGATGATCTTCTGCCCCTTACCATATTTGACTTCATCCAGGTTTGTAAAAATAAGAACTATTAAGTGTCTTTACATTTGTCATACTTTTAAAAATAGTTAGAAAAAGAAGTAGATTAAGTTATGCTTATTTTTCATTTTAGGAGTCGAAGTCCTATCTATTGTGGGAATTTTGTCAATATTAAAAGTCTTCAAAATCGGCATAAATTTAGCAAATTCAGTAGTGAGTCAGAGCAGTTTACCTGACTCGAACCTAAGGCAATTCCACATGTAGACGTGATAGCTGTGTACCTGGGAATGCTTTGAAAGACATAGTAGACCGCCTTTCCCTAACTGTCCACAAAGTATGACATTTTTGACATTGGCATTACTGTTTGATGGAAGTCACCTACCTCCAAAGGACACGTGTTAGAAATGAAGACCTGTTAATCCTTGATGGGCTACAGTTTCAACCCATCCCACCCAGGAACACATTGGCCCAGGTTAGCTAGCCAGCAGCCTAGGGTAGGGACCATAATACAGGGACTGTAGTACAGATACCTTTTCAAGCAGATGAGAAGGGAAAGAAAAATCCAGGACTCGTGAGGACTGTCCTTGGGTGACACATCTGAAGGGGCCACCAGGACAGCCTGGCTCTGAGCATGTCTCCCTGGAGTGTGGTGATTGAGTGGAAGTTAGAATGAGAAGAAAAGGAGGAGATGGAGATGCAGGTGACCTAGGGGAGGCACCTTAGGACTCTGCAAGTGGCACAACTTAAGAAGGGCTTTGAGTTAATGACCTTGCTGTTGGACCCAGTTTGGAGACAACTTCCTGTCTGGCTTAGGTCAAGCAAATGCCACAGTTTCAGTGATCTCCAGCTGGAACATTGCAGCCCATCTTAGCATGAGTCATTCTCCCCCCGCCCCCTTCCCAATCCCCTATAATAATACTTTATTTGAGAGGACCTCTAAAACAAAATAAAGGCTACCACATTTGTGTGTACATGCAACCGACATTGGCAGGTGCGGCAAAACCAGGTTGTCAGTTTGCCTCATCTGAAATGACTGGCGCTATTAAAATGCATTAACTGTTCCTTGTGAACTTTAGCATTTTGGATTTCCTTCCATTGCTGTGTTTAGGGCTATAACTCAGCAATAGCTGCTGGAATTCTTTCACTGATGTTTGAGCTCAAACATTTGAAGGGACGTGTCCTGTATCTTTCTTTAAATGCAGTTTATTTGTTCCTTGTTCCATGAGTGTAAATGACTGATCCCAAATATAATATTATTAAATTAGGTAAAAACTGGAACATGGACATTTTGACATGATTGTAAAACGATGATTCAGAAATGTTGGTCCTTGATTTTATATATATATATATATATATATATATATATATATATATATATATAAATTTTTATATATACATATATATATATATTTTTTTGTAGTTTACTATTTTCTGAATCAGTGTGAAGCTCGCTTCAGAAATCCTGTGGGAGAAATATATTTAAGTATTTATTTTATAAGTTAACACTTTTTAGATACATGCGATGGCTCTGAAATCCTTTCTGTTATGGCAATGCAAATAGTTTCTGCTCAATTTCTAATGTGGCAGTTCATTAGTTGTGCTTTCACAAGTAATTAGGCAGGGCTCATTTATTTATTTAATTTCCCTATTTTATTTATAAAAGGGCCTCATATTAAGGAAGCATAGTATCTGACAATCAAATGGCAGTAAAAATCTGATTAGTTTTGATTTTATTGAATAATCAGTCATTGGGGCACCTGGGTGGCTCAGTAGTTGAGCATCTGCCTTTGTCTCAGGTCATGATCCTGGGGTCCTGGGTTCGAGTCCCACCTCAGGTTCCCTGCTCAGTGAGGAGTCTGTTTCTCCTTCTCCCTTTGTCCCCTCCCCACCTCAGCTTGTGTTCTGTCTTTCTTGCTCTCTCTCTCTCAAATAAATCTTAAAAAAAAATAAAAATCAGTCATTCATCCTAGTTTTATTATAAAAAAAAAATCCTCTAGATTGTGAGCTTCTCTAGCTATACTTAATTATGTTCACATTAAAGAAATGTTTTCGAGTTACAACATTACAGGAACAGATTTTTGCACAAAATAAGGCATACCTGTAAATTTCCTTTAAAAAATAAATTTCTGTTTACTCTTTGTCCTAACATTTAATAACGTTCTAGCAGAATTTTCTTTCTGGATTGGAACACTGTCTAATGGAAATGGAAGATCTGGATTCTATTTCTAACCTGTAAAATGAAGTAGATAAATCTGATGATGGTGTCTTCTGGTACTCAAGTTCTTGCTTCAGACCAGCATACTAGCAGTGGCCCACCCATGACACATTTGCTGAGGTCAGAAGCTAATAATTTAACACCGGCTGTCAAACTTAAGGCGCTGGTTTAATATACTTGAAATTCTCATTACACATAGAAACCTTAAATTCTGTCCTAGTTTTTAATTCAGAGGGGATACGAAACACGTCATTTTATGGGCAGCCCGGGTGGCACAGCAGTTTAGCGCCGCCTTCAGTCCAGGGCGTGATCCTGGAGACCCGGGATTGAGTCCCACGTTGGGCTTCCTGCATGGAGCCTGCTTCTCCCTCTGCCTGTGTCTCTGCCTCTCTCTCTGTCTCTTATGAATAAATAAATAAATAATCTAAAACAAAACATCTAATGACAAACATCTAATGACAAAACAAGTCATTTTAGACCAGATATATTTATGAGACAGAGAAAAACTATGTCTTAGCATCCTGTTTATCTCCATATTTGGGTGAATGATTTTTTTTTTTATTAAGTAGAAGCCTGTGTATTCTAAAATACCAAAATCTTCTCTTTTCAGCCACAGAATCCTTAAGTCTCTTTTATTTCTTCTCTCTTATCTGAATATTTAATTATACCCAGAGTCCTACTACGATTTCCTCTGTATCTTTCACATCTCCCCCCACATTCATTCTATTAATCCCCTTAATCCCTTACTTAAAAATTCATTTGTGACTTAAATTCCAAATCTGCTCTTCATATCATAGTTTTAAATAGGTATCTATCTATCTATCTATCTATCTATCTATCTATCTATTCATTAACTTATCCCTGATTTCAGAGTGATCCTTCATTCTTCTCATCTGCTCTAGTTTCACAGGCAGTGCTATGTGGCCTTTAGCATCAGGAATGCTTTTGAGCTGCTGTCGGTGAAAATGTGCTGCTTACCTCCTAGGACCATGAATGGGTGGTGCCTCGCAGGCTTTATGGCCTGTTGATTTTTTTTTTTTTCTTTTTTAATGAGGAAGTTTAGAATTTGGGTAAAGGCCATTGGAAATTAGACATCTGTGCTCCTGTTTCCATCCTGTCCTGAATTCCTTCTATTTATTTTGTTGTCCTCTCACTAATACACCTGATTGAAGTGACTTGTTTCGTGCTCACTGTGAATTAAAAAAATCTAGGACAGAATTTAAGGTTTCTTTCGTGCTGAGAATATCATATATATTAAACTAGTGCCTTTAGTTTGGCACACAGAGCTAAATTATTAGCTTCTGACCTCAGTGCCAAAGGATGGCCTCTTATGTAGCAAATGGAATTATTTTTCTCAATGCTTAGACTCCTTTTTCACCTCCTTTTCAGTCTGAGCTATGTTCTGGATGATTATAATTCCTGGAAATTTATCTTGTGAGTGTTTCATAATTTCCGATTGTAGCCACCTTCCTCATTCTTCACTAACCTCCTGTGATATCTTGGGTAGTCCAACTGTCCAATTATACCCATTTTATTATAAGTTGCATTTTCATTCCTAAGAATCTCTAGCACATCAGCAGTCATGGAAACAAAATGGTCACTTTCTGCAACGAGTGTTATAATCCAGCCACACCAGATTGGAATTATATGGTAAAAATAACACTAGTCAAATGAACACAGTGCTCTTTACAACTGTCTGCAGCAAATACAAGACCATGATCCTAAATGGAGTAGCTGAATGTTTTCACGATGCCAGTGCAACAACATTTGTCTTTCAGACATCCTGGTATTTAATACGATAGTCTGCTTGATTAAATCATATTCCCTAATCATGCTTGGAACTTATCCCCCCTACTCCCCCACCCCTGGCAAAGATCCTATTTCTAGGAAATAAATGTCTTTGGTTAAAAAACTAGTTTGCTATTGAAGTCTTGTCAGGGAGTAAGTAGGGCCTTTGGGGCTTTCTCATTGTATTGGTGGCTCTTGTAGGGCAAAGATGGACTAGGGAAGACTTTCCTTAGATTTTTTGAGGCATCATGTGTCCTTAGTCCAGTGCCTGGCACAGTAAAGATTTATCCGAGTATTTCTTGATGAGTGAGGGGCTCTTAAGGCAGAATTAATTAGAGGCATGGAGGCATTTCCCCTAGAGAGGTCACTGAGAGATTATCCTCTAATGTTTTAGATGGAAATAACAACGCACTTGAAGAAGATTTATTCAGCTCTTAGCTATACCCCCACCCCCACTGCCATCTACCAAAACATTCTGCATTTCACTGCATATTCAGCTGCAAAAATGCATGTGTCACCCCTGGAAATTGGTAGAGAACTGGCTCACTGATTATCGTTTGGATGTTCTAATAAGTTTATTTTTTAACCCTTGTTGTGACATTATTTATACTTATTCAAATGGATTATGGTGGAGCAAATGCTAGCAGGCTCTTTTTCTTTTTAAAATGTATAGATTTGATATCATGTGGAATAACAGAATATAAGCTTTTAACTTGATTCCGAAGAACAACCAGCATGGTTAGCTTGTTTCTTTGATGTTTTGATGGATAATGTGAAGAGATATCTCTAACTGATGGGCTTGACTGAAGCACGAAGTGCATTTTGACAACCTAGGAGATGGAAATAAAATTAAATCAATTAGCCATATCCCAAAATCTTTTTTTTTTTTTTTGAGCCTTTAAGGTCATCTCCAATTATTTTAAGGAATAGGAACAGAAGAGTTGGGGAGGGGAGTCACATTTATTAAATATAATTTTTAAAAATCTCAAACACGAGTCAACTATGCTTGAAAAAATTGTTTCATGCCTAAATGACCGAGTCTTCACTTAAACCAGATCTTTCTGATTCAAAAAACTCCAAGATGAATGCCTGATATTCAGGAATCGTGTAAACAAAATAAATGCTAAAATTTCACGTTTATACCAAAATCATTTCAAAATTAAATAAAATTATTTTAAAAGAAGGCCACGCTAGGGAAAAAAAAATCATATTCATCTACAATTGTTTATCGTACAGGCATTTTAAGGCATGTGGGAAGTGAGACCATCCTGAGACCCAAGGACACCATGTTTTCAAAACTTCAAGATGTTGTGCCAAGCAACCTGAGCAATTTTTTGAATTTTGATAGAACTTATGCAAAATGCTACTTTGCCAGGAAGATGCCCGCCCCTCGTTGAGAACGGAGCAGAGCGCGAAGAGCTTCTTTGGAGCTACACCTCTGGCGTACCTTGCGCGTTACCAACGTGAAAACATTCACTCACCAAAGTGTTGTCTTTGATCTTGCAGTTGTTATTAATTGTGATCGGAGCAGTGGCGGTGGTGTCGGTTTTACAGCCCTACATCTTCCTAGCGACAGTGCCAGTGATAGCGGCCTTTATTATCCTGCGGGCCTACTTCCTCCACACCTCACAGCAGCTCAAGCAACTGGAATCTGAAGGTAGGGCCCTGCAAGGGCAGCCCTTGCCCTGGGAGATACCCACAAGGCTGCTTGTATTCTCTACCTGCTTCCCTCTGCCTACTTTTCCCATTCCCCCCAACCCCTACCCCCAACGGCTGTTAAACTCCTACATAATGTGACAATGACTTTTAAAAACACATGTGTATGCAAAAGGGTACAGTCAATTCCAAAGCACACATAGATGGTTTCTGCTAATGACCGTGAGACTTTATTCTGGCTTTAAAGCAAGTTATAAGGGTTGTAGTGTACAATGCTCATTCATCATGAACTTGTGTAAATTCAACTTTAAAACGATAGGGCTACTATTACTACTAAAGCTTTGTCTGGGCTCCCAAACAATACCAGGCACAATGTTTCACATACCCTTCCTGCTCTCCTGGGGTCTCCCTTTCTGTGTGCACCCCCCTACCCCGACCCCTGCCGCTCCCCGAGCACAGCCTGAGCTGTTGGGGAAGTACATCTCTCAGTAATGGCTTTGGCACCAGTGCACCTTCAGGGTTAAATCTCCAATGTGTTTCTATTGAAGGTTATTGTCTAAATGAAGTCACATAAACTTAAATAAATGGTCCCAAAAGAAAAACATGGTCTCTCAGCAATGATTAATATAGGATTGCTGGGGGCAGGGGGAGGCACGCAGTGAAAGCCAAGAAATATGAATAAAATATGGCATTGATTCTATAAAAAGTTCTCGTCCATGATGGCCTAGTAAAAAAAGGAGGCTAATTCATTAAAAACAACAGCAACAAACCAAATTGCATCTATTCAAGGTATGGCCCCGGTACGAAAACCCTCTAACGAATGACATTTAGTGTACGATTACCCTTTTTGAAGCTAATCTTTTTCAGGTCCCTGGTAGTAAGAATTTGCATCACGTCCTCACATGATTTGTGTTGTTTTCTATGGGAATATTTTGCAGGCAGGAGTCCAATTTTCACTCATCTTCTTACAAGTTTAAAAGGACTGTGGACACTTCGGGCCTTTGGACGCCAGCCTTACTTTGAGACTTTGTTTCACAAAGCTCTGAACTTACATACTGCCAACTGGTTCTTGTACCTGTCAACGCTGCGCTGGTTCCAAATGAGAATGGAAATTATTTTTGTCATATTCTTCATTGCTGTTACCTTCATCTCCATTTTAACAACAGGTGACATGAACTTTTTAACTATGTGACTGACCGTTCAATTGAAAACTTTATCAACCCCAAACTGCTACAGTCTTACTGGTTAAACATTTTAGGTATCTTTGAATAGATTTTTTGGGGGGGAGGGGAGAGGAGTTTATTAATCTTAAAATTCATCTATGGTGGGACAAATGATTTCTTTGAATTAGAGCTGTGTGATTTCAGCATTATAGTTCGAAAAGTAGACTCAGAGTGTACAATAACAAATCTGTGATTGAGAGAAAAAAAATCATCTTTTGACTCATATTAGTAAAGAATCCTGGCTTCAAAAATTATAGATCTTGTTTATTCAAGAGCTCGCTGAATAGGGGAAAAGAAACATCCCCATTTATACCCATATACACACAAAAATCCCCCTGCCTGGTAAATTGGTTTCTTTTAACCGCCATTTGGTGCAATTCATTACCCTAATGTGAATTTTACACGATGAAAAACTACCCTAGGGCAGCCCGGGTGGCTCAGCGGTTTAGCGCTGCCTTCAGTCCAGGGCCTGATCCTGGAGACTTGGGATCGAGTCCCACATCGGGCTCCCTGCGTGGAGTCTGCTTCTCCCTTTGCCTGTGTCTCTGCCTCTCTCTCTCTGTGTGTCTCTATGAATAAATAAAATCTTAAAAAAAAAAAAAAACTACCCTAGAAGTGAAATAACTTAGGTAGAAGTACCAGATTTTTAAAAATATAAATGTCTTGGATGCCTGCATTGGGCTCCCTGCAAGGAGCCTGCTTCTCCCTCTGCCTGTGTCTGCCTCTCTCTCTGTGTCTCTCATGAATACACGGATAATATCTTTAAAAAAAAAAGTCTTAAATTTTAGGGTCTTTGGGTGACAAACACAGTACCTTTCACCATGAGTAAAATGAAAATATATATGGACAAATAAGCTTTAATTTAAGAAGTTGAATTACTAAAAAAAAAAAAAAAAAAGTTGAGTTACTGAGTTAGACATGTTGAAGTAGGGCTATACATGTGACAGTGGACCCGGATTCACAGCACCTGCCACATCTAAGGGACAGTTTGGTTGTCCGAGTAGAATCCTGCTCCAGCAGAGTGCCACATGTGCTGGGGTCGCAGGGATGCCCCACGAGGCCCAGGGCAGGAGGCCCAGGAGCCTGCAAGGGAAACAGAGTAGGCGTAGACCGAGTGTTGCAAGATGCCTTTAGTTCAGGCCCTGTCCGTCAGAGCTGATTCTTAGCCAGAGTCAACGTTAGCCACACGTCTAATACCAGTCCTGCCTCTGCTGGCCTTCAGCTCCGGTAACTTGTACACATTAATCAGCTTCTCTAAGGCCTTCATTTTCTTCATATGTAAACACTCATAATAAGAGCACCTCTCCTATGGTTTGTGGTCTCTAGTGTTAAATGTGATCGTTTGTGCAAAACACTTAGTAGAGTGCCTGGCCCCTCGTAGACACCCATAAAGCTTATAGTATTTATTATTGTTATTATTATTAACATTTTATCTTACTCCCATCTTAACTTTCAGAATGAGTAATACACTGGGGCCCTGATAAATCTTACCTACTTAGAACAAATGATTTAGTGTTAAAAGCACATGCCTTCTATCTGTGGTTTGTCTTCTGTCAGAGGAAACGTGGAAGAAAAAATTTCAATTGATAATAATAGGACAAATTACTTCTCCCAATTTTAGAACCCAGTGACAATAATCTTCTCCTGTATTCCAGTTGCCGGGACTGACTCTCAACCGAGACTTGATAACCTAAAGTTTTAAGACCTTTCCTGGGGATCCCTGGGTGGCGCAGCGGTTTGGCACCTGCCTTTGGCCCAGGGCGCGATCCTGGAGACCCGGGATCGAAACCCGTGTCGGGCTCCCGCTGCATGGAGCCTGCTTCTCCCTCTGCCTGTGTCTCTCCTCTCTCTCTCTCTCTCTGTGACTATCATAAATAAATTTAAAAAAAAAAAAAAGACCTTTCCTGTTAGAAAATTTTTAGGACCATGAATTAGTGGTCCCCTCCAGCCCTGAAAACCATTTATTCTAATTAAACACTCAAGTATTGTTCTTCCTGGGTGAACTAGTCACTTTTTTGTTTCTTTGTTTAAACGTAGAAGTCAGTTTTCTCCCTTTCTCAATGGCAGACCCATGAGTTTTCACTTCCCCATGAAACCTGAAGTCCGCTCCTCCCACCCCCTGCCACCAAAGCATCTGATTAGCAGAGAAAGTCCTCCTCACAAAGGCAGGAGACGTATCTAAACATCTGGGTGCTGCTCAAACACACCTTTCTCCTGCTTTTGACTTCTTTGTGGAGGAGCTCATCTGGATATAGAAGTTTTTTTGCACCGTCCATCATAGTCGTTGAAGGTATGGTTACTTACAGAGTGGTAGAAGAGATGACCGCGGTATTGACCCGACACCAGCATCCCCTCAACAACTGAAACCTCTTCAAACAAGGACAACTCTTCCCTAATTGTCACTCTTTAATTTAGAACATTAGTTGAATACTTAACTGCATGCAGTACCTTATTACCGGTGGTACATGCTCTGGTGAACTAAGACGAAAGATGGTTGAGATGAGCACAAAACTGGAATGTAACTTGAATAGGACATACGCCCTGGGAGCAGCACAAAGTGGCTCACCGAAGAGAGAAATAACTATAAAGCCTGTTTATATGTTTTTCCCCACCTATAGGTGAAGGAGAAGGAACAGTTGGTATTATTCTAACGTTAGCCATGAATATCATGGGTACGTTGCAGTGGGCTGTAAACTCCAGCATAGAGGTGGACAGCTTGGTAAGTAATTATTATTTTTTAACTTTTGTGAAAAAGTTTGGACAAACCAGAAAGTATCGGTGATGACATAAGGGACAACTACTTACCCAACCCCCAGTTAAGGAACAGAACATCACCGATAAATCGAAGGCTACTGTGTCTCTCACATTAGACCCGTATCCTTTCCTTCCTCCACATAGACAGCCACTCTCAAGATCCTGTGCTGCGGTGAAAACTCCCGGGCAATGATTTTTCTGGGACAGATAGACAGGTGTGGCATGACTGGGTCCCAGAATTCACCCGCATTCAGCTTCACCACATGGGGCCGAATTGTTCTCAGATATCTGGTGTCAGGTCCTACTCCCATCAAGAGCGTGTAAGGGTTCTCATTGGTCTGTAGCTTCTGCAACACTTGAGGTCGCTGGACCTCTTAATTTTGGCAGATGGGAAGTGATCACTAAGGAGATAGCACTGCTTGATACATATTTATTGGCTTTCTCTTCCGTTAGCTTATTTCTGTCAACTGCTGAGTGTTTTTCTTAATTGGTTCACAAGAGTTTATGAATTCTGGGGCAACGGTCAGTTCTGTCTATTTTTAAACACAGTCCTCTGGTCAATGGCTCAGCTTCCAGTGTCTTGATGAAAGGAAGCTTTTAAGTTGAATAAAGTTAATTTCATGAATCGTTCCCTTTATGTTTTGAGGTCTTGTCTAAGAAACCCTTTTCTGTCTTGGGTTTTCCAGTTGCTCAGCATTGCATTTTTCATAGTATTCTTCGGTTGTTGTTTTTTTTTTTAATGTTTTAAATTTCCAGTCTTTAGCGATAGCTCCTTTCTCATTCCTAGAGTGTTTCTTTTTGCTTTGCTTTCTCTCTTTTTGTTTAATACTCCCCCTCACTTTATGTACTCTGATAGTGTGTACAAAGACCGTGTTTTGGTTTTGTTCTGTCTCTTGTCTTGGTTTCTTGGAATGCGCAGCCTGCAGTAGCATATAACTGAGTGAACACCATCAGGGGCACACACACCCCATGGCAGCAAGAGTGGGAGATAAAAGGAAGAAAGGCAGATTTCCCACTTTGAGTTTAAAAGATACATGGTTTTCATGAATCGCATTATCATTAACTTTTATTAGTCCGCCTAGAATAGTGTATTTAAAATCAATCATCCATTACTGCGTTTGCAGAGAGCCTAGAGGGCCAAGTTAATGACCGTATATAAAACGCTGCCATCACACTTTCTCCTAAGTTCCTTCTCCATTCTCCGAGGTAGATCCCATGGTCCCAGGATGCATTCGTTCATTCAGCTGTGACAGTTTTCTAACCCATTCCTATCAGAATGAGTATCCTCATAGGGCGTCCGGGTGGCTCAGGGGGTTGGGGGGACACCCTTGACTTTGGCTCAGGTCATGATCATGGGGTCCTGAGATTGAGCCCTGTGTTGGGTTCCGCCCTCAGGGAAGAGTCTGCTTCTGTCCCCTCCCCCCTCCCCCTGTTCACATGCTCTCTCTCTAAAATAAATAAGTAAATAAATCTTAAAAAAAAAAAAAAGAACAAATATCATCTTTAAAAATATCTCTAGGGGAAAAACAAAACTTTTCATGCCCTGTTTCTCCCCACGTGTCTTAATATTTTATGTAAGCAAAGCATTTTAAAAATTCATTGACATGTAATTCAACCCTAACATGATTCATAATAGGGTCTCTCTCTTTTCCTTGAACATTATTTTTGGGGGTTTGGCCAGCTTTTTCAGTGACTCCATTTATCTCTCTTCACTTAACTCTTAATGCTTTTGGGTTTGGATCTCATAGATGTACTTAGAAATGTTTCTGTTGGAAAATAGCAGGAGAAGAGTGGATCAGTATTGTGCCTGCATTTATTTAATTTTTTTTTGTTCAAACTCTCTACTATGTTGACTTTACAATTAAAATTCTTATATACTTCACTTCGTTATCTAAAACTATCTCTACACCTTGTATATTCCCAGTTCTTTTACTGACTTAATTTTCTTGGTTTATGAAGCCTCTATACATTTGATGTTGAAGCCTTTGGCCCATTTCTATTCTGCATGTCCAACCTCCACTAAAGTTTCTTTCATTTTTTTTTTCCCCACTAAAGTTTCTTTAAGGTATTTTTACTTCTCTGGTTTTGTGCATGGGCATCCTGAGCTTTGTAACCTGTGTTTTGACATTGTGTCTTTCATCTTTTGGCATAAAAGAATCTTTGCAAAGAACTATTTATTATAACACAGTCTATGGAAAGGATCAATATTTATATTTGATTTCATTTTAAAAAGTCGTGTTCTTTTGTTTGAGTATCAAAGTGGTCATGTTCGTTTTCATTTCCCTGCCAAATGGTACAAGCGGTCTTCCCTTGTGGGCATTCTTCTAATTATTGATTCCCATCATACTGCTTTTACCGACACACCTACCAGAGTGGTATAGTGATCTTTTCATTTTCACCTGACATGTGTTGAGGGTAGGAGAGGAGACAGCCGTGCCCTCAGATTTCACCTCTGTGTGATGTTAACCCTGAAGGTTCTTGTGACCTCTGAGGGAGAAATCCGATGTGTTCTCGTGTTACATTACTGAGTGTCTTAACTGAATTTAGATCCGAGTTTAAATGCAGTAAACAGGGTGTTTCATTTGATTTCTACTTCCAGTTTTCCAGTGTAGAGCTACTTAGGAAAAGAAAAAGTATCTTTAGACTTAGAATATTTCATTTACGTATCTGTCCTAGTTTAGACAGAGGTACGGAATCAAACATTAGCGGAACTATGAAGTAATAGAAACAGCAGGATGACTTTTCTTTCACTGCTCATCAGGTGCTTACACCAGGTGCCCGGCTGTTATTAGCCTTGGGCCAGTAAGGGCAGTAGTTGGGTGATAGCCCTTCCTCACGGTTACTTCATGTCCCTCTGTATTTGTAACTGCCTACACATCTCGGTTATCGGCTCTCCAAGCTGACCAAAAGCCCTTCGACTGCATTTTCCTAATAAATTCTTTATTATAGTCCCTAAGATAGCTCTTTCCCACCTTCTTATCTTTTCTCTGGAGCTCCAGTAATTCCACTCCCTGCACTCTCAGCCCTTGACCTTGCTACATACTTCATAGAAAGAACCAGATGCAACCAGAAAGGATTTCCTTGTTTCTCTCCACCAATTGCATCAGCCTGCTGCACCTCTCTACTGGTACGCTCTGCCTCTGTGTCCTTGTTCCTATTTCAAGGCCAATAATATGCAATTACCTGCTCTTTGTGGGGCCTCTCTCCCCATCATAAAACTACCTCCCCTTGATGTCTAACTAACACCTCTTTTCTTTGATCTATTTATAGCACAACTGCTTGTAAGAGGGCCCGGCTCCATTTCCTCCTTCCCATTCTTGCCACAGCCACTTCACTTGGTTTGCATCAGCCCCATGACTCATGATCAACGTCTTGCCAGAGCCGATGTCTTCGTCTCGCTTACCCTCTCAGCAGTCCTTATGCCACGGACAAATCCCTCTTCTCTCACTACCATCATGCTCCTCTGGCCTGTCTCTGCTACCTCTCTGGTTCCTCCTTAGTTCTCCTTGCTGGGCCTTCCTCTTACAGATCTCTGGACATTAGCTGTATTCCAGCCGTCTTCTGTCTCTGTTCTCTAGCTGCTACCATACAACTCCGTGCTTTAGAAACCATCTCTCGGGACGCCCAGGTGGCTCTGTGGTTGAGCATCTGCCTTGGGCCTAGGGCATGATCCTGGGGTCCTAGGATCAAGTCCCGCATCGGCCTCCCCACAGGGAGCCTGCTTCTCCCTCTGCCTCTCTGTGTCTCTCATGGATGAATAAATAAAATATTAAAAAAAAAAAAAAGGTAAGTGACTGTCTCTCAATCACTCATTTGTAACTCTGGTTGAGACCATCCCCATCCTCTCGGAAGATACACGACCAACTTGATGCCTCTGTATGGTTAGAAAGCACAGTGATAAGAATGTCTTCCAGTAAGCTTGACATTTGGGGGCCTAAGTTCTTGTTTGGAATCTCCTCAAAATACCACACTGGGGTATCAGGAGGCCATTAAAAGGGAACAAATCTTCTATTCTACCTACTAACTTGTCTGGCTTTATATAGTAGTGAAAAAAATCATCTGAACGTTGTCACCTTATGAATGACATAGTTTAATAGGTTGTGAATCACCCCAGAAATTTTTTAAAAATAGTAAAATTATCAGAGAGTCAAATTTATTAATGCCCACTGGAAACCCCCATTTTAGGGAATTTCCAGTTATTTCAGTTGATAGCACGATGTTTTAAACTGTGTTATTTCAAATTCACTCTTCATTTCAACATGAATCGTGTATATGTCTGTCTATTTCACTTGTATATTTTATTCTATTTCGTAGATAGGGTGAAAAAAAGAAGTGTTAATTCATTTTAACTGCATACCTCAAGTACTATATGAATTACAGTTGTTATTGCTAAAGCTATTATTTTAACTTTTTTGTATTTTAACAAATCTGTGTACTGATTTATATTCTTTGGATTCATGAGATACCTGCCATTTTTAGAACCCTAAAGCTTTTCTCTGTCCTGTTGTTAGCTACACAAGCATTGTGTATCTTAAACAGGAATGTGTAACTATATTTCTGCCTCTGTGAATGAACGAAAATTAAATAAATCAGAGTTAGAATGGGTGCAGAGGTGATGTTTCAACTTTAACAATACCAAGCCATCTGATGACTAATAGATTACCCATGCTCCAAGTCTGTTTGAATGAGGCAGTTGACAGTTCATGTATTTTCAGGACTATCACTTAGGGAGCACAACTAAGACATCTGAGCATAGGAATAGTGTCCTGCTTCCCTAATTCTCTAACTACAGCAGCTGATAAGACAGGCCTGTGGCACTGTGTGTTCCTAATAGCACAAGAAGAAGGAAGCCACCAAGATGAGCTGGGGAGGCTGTGTATCTGCAGGGCTCACATTTAGATTCCAGTTAAGGAGGCTCCAGACAGTTCTTGCCAGAGTGATGCAATCTGAAAAGAGTTTTCTGTCAATAGAAACTCCCTGTTTCTCCTTTATCCTTTTATTGCCTGTGTTTATTTTGGATTCCAGGAAAGATCAAGTGACTGATGGTACAGTGGCCACCAAGAAATCTGGCTTCTCTTTGTTGCTTCTGGCGCCTAATTCTCTTGTATTGAAAGCAGTTTTCGCTCTAAGAATTTGAGGGGAGGATTCAGTTCTCCTATCTCTTCCCCTTCTTTCGATAGTCTCTTGATATTTCTCTTTGTTTTTCTGTTCTCACGAGGCTTTGCGACATGCTTCACCTTCATGACATCTGTCCCAAGACTTCTTTTCATCCAAACATGTTCTTTCTGTCCTGCAGAGTGGCTTTTCTACTCTGCATTCCACGCTGGCATTATCACCAGGATGCTGAGTGGCCTTAGGCAAGTCACGAGCCCCCTGAGGGCTTCACTTTTCTCTTTGAGAAAGGTAACAGTTTGGGTAGAGGTTTTCTAAGGTCCATGTCAGCTCTGACATTCTTTTCTGAATCCTTTTCATATGAAATATTTCAAGTCTTGATTGGCATGCATGCATGTAGGCCTGATGCCAGATGCCCCCAGGAATCAGACCTGTCACCCTCCCTGACAGCTAAACTCCAGTGATTAAGTCGCCTACCGCTGCACTTGTCAGAGCGGATCAAAGAACTGAACCCGTGTGTTACTAGAGCCAACAAAGGGAGAGAAAATGCCCTTGAGATGTTCTAGAGTCTTGAACTAGTAGGAGAGGCTGATGAGAGCCATAAAGGATTGCTAGAGTGTTAGAAAGTTTGGAAATTTTGTTGGCTTTGTGCATGTGACTTTAACTTCCTGGGTTTAGATTTTTTTCACTTGTACCAAGAATGAATAGATCAGATCAGAGGTTCTCAACCTCAATGGCACACGAGGAACCTTTAGAAAAATACAGATTCCTCAGGGTCCTATAAGATCCATTATATCAGTCCTTTTGATCAGGGGCAGGGTGACGGACATGATGTCTATCTATATTTTGAAGTGTTTCAGGTAATTCTAATGTGCACCTAGACTTGTGAATCACTGGATTAGATGATCTCCAATATTCATTTTACCTCTGATTTTTTGGTGTGTTGTAGCAGGGGGTCAGCAGATATTTTCTATAAAGGGTCAGATACTATTTTCAGCTTTTTGAGCTCTATGGTGTCTATGGCAACTACTCAGCCTTTGTAGGGCAAAGCTAATGTAAACAATTGGGTGTGACTGGTTTTGGCCATTGAGCCATAGTTTTGCTGATCTCTGGTCTATGGAATAGAATTTACTTTGGAATTGATGGATCACCAGCAAATCATTTTTGCCCTATATATTAACATATATTTGTTATATATATGTAGCTATACATAAAGGAAGATGCTTAGTACCAGGACTTTGGAGAAGCTAAAATATTTCAAAATTAAGATGCTTAGAGAAAATCTTATTAAAATTGTATAAACTTTGAAAAAAATTTTGATGTGGTGTTTTAGACTCCTTGAGATTTCCTTTGAAATACTTTTAATGGATATCACATGGACCCAGTTTTATTTATCAAGCACTTGCTGATGGCTTGTCATGTGCTTTTAAAAAATAATACCAGGTAGAGTGTAAGTAAGTTCAGGTTCAAGTAATAATATTCATGTGGCTCAGAATTTTCAAACTATCCATCTCTGGCTCCAAAAGTTAATTTTTGAAACTTGAAAGACCAGAATTGATTTTCTCTACTCTGGTTCTGTTGTGGCTTCTCCATTAAAAAGCAGTGGAAGTAGAATGTGCCACTTGGAGAGCCTGTGAGGTACAAGAAGTTAGTAATTTATAATATTGTCTGGCTGCATCATCTTTTCAGTAATAGCATTTCAGTGGTTGCAAAAGTGGCCACAATGCAGGTGTCTGCACTAGCCACATTTTCTCTTCATCAGAAAGTGTTCTAACCTGCTGAATTGAATGAGTTTCTGCTCAGATGCTGTGATGAGTGCCCATGGCTGAGATGAACTTGTTCTTGGTCAGGGACATTTGGCTATGCTGTGAGTAGCTATAATAGCCTGTCTCAGGGTCACTTTAAGCAAACTAGACTATATGAAAGATGATTGAGCTGAAAAGTTAGTTTTACATTCTATTTACTACATTTAAATGTCATTTTCTAATAATACTACATATAATTTTGAGTCATTTAGGTAACAATATTTAAGTGTTTTGCTTACCATGTGGAAGTATTAAAATATGATGGATTTTTGTTAGATTGTGTCTTTCTTGATATATTTAACAAAGACTAGTCTAGAATTCTTCACAGCATCGACATGCAAAAAATGTCTTTATTTTATGAAATTAAGTTTCATTTCTTTCAATCATTTCAAGAACATAATATTATTCTTTTGCAGGGTAAGTACAATAAAATATTTTAAATGCATTTGAGCTATTTTTCTGGCAGTTCCATCTGAATGGTAGTTACAATTCTAATTGATCTTTCAGACCTTGTATAGGCTAGCAAATTTCTAGGAAAATTAATGACAATGTAATGCAAAAGTATGCTTTAATTAAAAAAAAAAAAACTGAATCAGGATTTAACAACCTCTGAAAGTCACCTGTAATTTGGAATTGAAAACATTATGTGTGAGAGCCACTCTAGAGTTATTTATAATGGATGTGGGCTTTGGATACTTTTCCATTAACAATGGGTTTGATTTAAAAAAAATTCTCCTCTTGAATCTTGAAAAATTATTGAAGATGATATGAAGATTTTTCAAGATGAAAAAAAGTAAAGCAAGAAAATTACTAGATGGAAGAACTTCACAAACAGCAAACTTGATCAATAGCATGTGAAACCAGCAATACAATTACATTGCTAATAAGATGGAATTTTTAATGTTCAATCAAGGATCAATATTTAAATTCCTCTGATTTATTTACCAATAATTCCACATTAAAGATGATAAAAATTTCCTGTCCCATGTTTTGATAATGAAAAATAGTAATAATAGAAGCAAATGCCCTGAATACATTTCTTTCCACCTTCCTTTATTTTGCAAAAGATATCATTTTTAATCTAAGCCTTAACTATAACTAAGGCTATAAATTAACATTGTAAAGGAGAGGGTTGAATTTTGACTGAGGAAAGCCAGAATCACTAATTACTTTTCAGACCAAAAAAAAAAGCAATCAATTTCCTTGCAGGAAGCTAGTAATTCCTGGGAAGGGCTAAGTCATCAAGGATATCTATTAAAAATAGAAATTGAGTGAATTCAAAGTCTTCAACTCTCTTGTTATTAATTTATTTATTCATATATGTAATCATTCACATATTCATTCCTTTATGAATTTTTCAAATATTTATTAAGTGCCTATTATTTGCAAGGCTATTTTAAAAATTAAATTCCAAATTGCAATAAATCATAACTATCCAGAGGTATATGTTCTTTTTGAAGAATTTAAGCAGCTTTAAGAAATACATGAGCTCTTTTATTTCTGTGTACATTAAAGGTGTACTTTATTAAATGTTACATGAATAGATTTATAGAGCAATTGTGTATTTAATTTCATATATAATTTTTATATACAGTGACATTTTCCTCAGCAATGGAAATTGATCTGTAAGTAATTTGTATTAAAAATGTAATTATTTACCACAGATATAGAAGAGTGACTTAAATTTGTTTGAAGATTATTGTGAGGTCATTCAAAATTTACTGAGCATCAAGGGTCCACTTGCCACCCAGTTGACCCAGAGAATTATAGACACTTTCTAAGGCAGTTTGAGAGGTGAGAATCTTCAGTAGTGGTTTTGAGGTGTGGAATGTTTTATTATAATATACCAGTTGTACAACAGTGTGCAGTGTTGCTCATAGTTGAAGAAAAAATTTCCCCTTGACATCATCCATTCCTTTGAGTATAGTTTGTCTATTGATGTGTGGCTTGCATAACTGAGAATTAAATGATCACAAAAATAAACAGGTCTATACAGAGCCCATTTATATAAATCCTAGTTAATTCTCTTTGGTTAAGCTTTTAATTATATCCAATTATTTCCTGTTAGTTCATTGAAAAACCTCCTGACAAATAACCAGGTGACGACGAGCAGCGTCACATCTTACATGTTATTTTGTAAGGAAACATCACACTAATTATGACATTGCCTGCAGGTATTAAGCAAACAAAAATAAAATATTGTTATTTCATTTCAGATGCGATCGGTGAGCCGAGTCTTCAAGTTTATTGACATGCCTACAGAAGAAAGTAAACCACCTACCAAGTCATTCAAACCATCCAAGGATGCCCAGCTCTCAAAAGTTATGATTACTGAGAATCGGCATGTGAGGGAAGATGATATCTGGCCCTCAGGGGGCCAAATGACTGTCAAAGACCTCACAGCAAAGTATATAGATGGTGGGAATGCCATATTAGAGAACATTTCCTTCTCAATAAGTCCTGGCCAGAGGGTGAGATTTAAATATTCTTTGCTTTGTTTGACCTGTGTTTAGTAAGTAAATCTCGGTAGCCTCAAGCAATGTCTTGGTAAAGTCCATTGGTAGCATTATTATTATTACAGACCAGGCCTATATTGAATACACATATTTCAAGTTATTAAATATGAAGCCAATATTTTTTCAAGATGACACATCTGGAAAGAAGTTGCTATAGCCGATGTCAAAGAGTTGACTGCCTGTGCTCTCTTCTAGGATTCTTATGGTTTCAGGTCTCACATTTAGGTCTTTGATCCATTTTGAATTTATTTTTGTATCTGGTGTAAGAAAGTGGTCCAGTTTCATTCTTCTGCATGTGGCTGTCTGTTTCCTCAGCATCCTTTGTTGAAGAGACGGTATTTCTTTTCATTGGATGTTCTTTCCTGCTTTGTCAAAGATTAACTGACTACATAGCTGTGGGTACAATTCGGAGTTTTCTATTGTGTTCCATTGATCTATATGTCTATTTTTATGCCAGTAAAATAATGTCTTGATCACTACAGCTTTGTATTGTAATATAATTTGAGGTCTGGAATTGTGATTCCTCCAGCTTTGCTTTCTTTTTCAAGCTTGCGTTGGCTCTTCGGGGTCTTTTGTGGTTCCATAGAAATTTTAGGATTGTTCTAGCTCTGTGAAAAATGCTGTTGGTATTTTGATAAGGGATTGCATTAAAAGTGCAGATTGCTCTGGGTAGTAGAGACATTTTAGCAATATTTGTTTTTCCAATCCATGAGCGTGGAATGTCTTTTGATTTGTTGTGTCATCTTCTGTTTCTTTCATCAGTGTTTTCTAGTTTTCAGAGTACAAGTCTTTCACCTCTTTGGTTAGGTTTATTCCTAGGTATTTTACTATTTTTGGTACAGTTGTAAATGGGACTGTTTTCTGAATTTCTCTTTTTGCTGTTTCATTATTGGTGTATAGAAATGCAACAGATTTCTGTACATGCTTTAGTACCCTGCAACTTTACTGAATTTTTTTCGCAGTTTTTTTGGATAGGATCACGTGGATTTTCTATATAGAGTATTATGTCATCTGCAAATAGCGAAAGTTTTACTGCTTTTTACCAATGGATGCCTTTTATTTCTTTTTGTTGTCTGATTGCTGTAGCTAGGACTTCCAGTACTGTGTTTAATAAAAGTGGTGAGAGTGGGAGAGTGGACATCATTGTCTCGTTCCTGACCTTAGGGAAATAGTCCTGTTTTTCCCCATTAAGTATGATATTGGCTATCGGTTTTTCATAGATGGCCTTTATAATGTTGGTATGTTACCTCTAAACCTACTTTGTAGAGGGTTTGTATCATGAATGGATGTTGTACGCCATCAAATGCTTTTTCTGTGTCTATTGAAATGTTCATATGGTTCTTCTCTCTTATTGATATGATGTATCATCGTTGATTAATGTTGATTGATATGTGAATATTGAACCATCCTTGCAACCAAGGAATAAATCCCACTTGGTCATGGTGAATAATTCTTTTGAATGTATTGTTGAATTTTGTTTGCTAGTATTTTGTTGAAGATTTTTGCATTTATGTTCATCAGTGATATTGACTTGTAGTTCTTTTTTTTTGTGTGGTGTCCATATCTGGTTTTGGTATTAGGATAATGGTGGCCTCATAGAATGAATTTGGATGGGTTTTTTTGTTGTTGTTTGTTTTTCCTTTTCTATCGTCTCTTCTTGAGAAGATGTATTAACTCTTCTTTAAATGTTGGTATAATTCACCTGTGAAGCCATATGGTTGGTCCTTGCCTTTTGTTTTTTGGGAGTTTTTTGATTACTGATTCAGTTTCTTTGCTGGTTATAATTCTGTTCAAATGTTCTATTTCTTCCTGTTTCAGTTTTGGTATTTATATGTTTGTAGGAATTGCTTATTTCTTCTAGGTTGTCCAATTTGGGGCATATACTTTTTGATGATATTCTCTTATGATTGTTTGTATTCCTGTGGTGTTGGTTGTTATTTCTCCTCTTTCATTTGTAATTTTAGAGTGAAAACAGTTTTAAATCAGCACAAATGGAAAGAGTAGGTTTTAGATTGAATTTGTCCCTTCTATTAGAATGAGGTTATGTACATTAGAACTATGTAAAATTAATTATTTGCCTTTGTCCCTCCCTTGCATTGAGAAAACACACAATTACGTTTTCTCTTTTGCTTTGCACATCAGTGAGTGCCACAAGTAGCTGAAAACGTCCTTGGGACCACCAGGACAGATTCCAAAAGTGATGTCAAGTTACAAACAATAGCAGCAAATAAGTTGACATAAACCAGAGTGAGCAGCCTTGGTAAATTATTTCCTTTCCCTCCTCCTGACATCTTCCCAACCCTTTGCTTCACTGATGCTAACTTGCATGCTAAATTAAATCCAACCGAGTCCTACGAGTGTGACAATTTGCAGAGTCCTCATTTCTGTAGGTAGTTTCCTTGATGTGAGAGTAATAATAAGAGCTGCTGTAAAATGAGGAAGAAGCAGTATGCTTAGGCATTTCATGTTCTCAGAAACTTTATATAGAAAATAGGCCATATGTGTTCACTAACTATTCTTTGCAAGGAACGGTAGGTGCTCTGAGGGAATTGAAAATTACTTACGTAAGGCTATGGATCTTGCCATCCAAAGAGAGAAGCTAATGTTTATCAAGTGCTTATCATGTTCTAAGCACTGTCTAAAGACATTTCTTTGCTATCACATTTGATCTTATTATAATCCCAAAGGTAGATACTATTACCCATTTTGTGCAGTGGAAGAAACTGAAGTTCAATTAAGTGAGTGAGTTAGCAGGGATCTTAAACTCAGATCTGTCTGACTTTAAAATTCTTTTTCACCTGCTTCCCTTAAAAGTAAAAAAAGAAGGAGCCAAAGGAGAGAGAGAGAAAGGAAGAGAGAAAAAGAGATATCTGTCCCAGAAGATGACCCTCTAAGGGGAAATGCAAGATCCAGTAAGAACTGAAGCAGATCACTGTGAAGTTAACAAAGCTTAAATTTCAGAGTTTACTTGCCTGAACCCCTTCCAAGGCCATGTACTTAATTTTATATTTCTAATTTTGAAATCTTTATTCTTGGAAAGAACTCCTCCTCCATATTGTATAAGCCTCAGGTTCCAAAAACCCTTGTTATACCCTTTAATAAAAGATACATAGGTATAATGCAGAGGCAAGGAGGAAGCAGTTAGTATCAGTTGGCTGGGAGTTGTGCTATTCAGGGAAAGTTTTCCACAGGAAGTGGCATTTAGGAGGAGACTTTGAGACTTGAACTGTATATTTGAACAAGCAAAGGTGAGTGAAAAAGGGTAAGCAGAGGGAATAATTGAAGGCATGGGGCATGTACAGGAAACAACGACTAGTTTGGTCAGATTGGAGGATGCATAAAGGATAAAGTGGAAGACATACCTAGAGCAAAATAATGGGAATTATTGATCTTGGGAGCTGAAGTAACAAAGGAAGTTGAAGACTCAGAAAATCTTACTCAGTTTTGCTCCTGAGTAGTCTTTGGTCATCTTCAAGAGAGCAGGGATTCTCAAAGTGTGGTTCCCTGGACGAGGATCATCTATATCACTCAGGAACTTGTGAGAAATGCATATTTGTGGCCTCATTCAACCCTACTGAGTAAGAACTCTGGGTGTATAAGGACAGTAGTCGGTATCACTGATACATTCCCTTCCAAGAATGAGAGCCCGGTTTAAGACAGTCATTAGGTATAGAGAAATAAAGGTAGAAGTTCAACTGCAAAGTGTTAGGGAATGGGGGAGTACTGAAATGAAGAGTTCTGTAGAGCACTGACATTGGTGTGGGAAAGGGCAGGCAAGACCACCTGCCTAAGAGGATGGCTATATGGAGGCTCTTTTGCCTTTGCACTATAGAGATTTTGGTTGTTTTGTTTTGTTTTGTTTGTTTTTTGAGACAGAAGGAAAGCAGATAGCTGGGGTTAAAGAGAAAGATGAGTAAAGGGTTGGGCAATTAAGATCTTTAAAAAAAAAAAAAAGAGTTGGGAAACTGCAGGTGTTCATGTTATACAGCCTTGATCTTTTAAGTCCATGATAAGGCAAAGTCATGGGAATTGAGTAATGTCAGTCCTCTTACTTTGTTTTTCTTCTTCAGTATTGTGTTGGTTACTCAAGATCTTTTGCATCTCCATATAAACTTTAGAATCAGCTTGTCAGCTCCACAAAATAACTTGCTGATATTTTGACTGGGATCACATTGAATCTATAGATCAAGTTGGGAAGAATTGATATCTTGACAATACTGAATCTTTCTTTTCACGAACATGGACCATTTCTCTATTTACCTACTTTTTCTTTGAGTTCATTCATCAGAATTTTGTGGTGTTTCTCATCTAGATTTTGTATATTATATTTTCTTACATTTATATCTAAGTATTTTGTTTTGGGAGTGCTAATGTAAATGGTAATATGTTTTTAATTTCAAATTCCACTTGTTCATTGCTGGTATTTAGCAAAGGAATTGATTTTTGTATATTAACCTTGTATCCTACAACTTTGCTGTTAACACTTATTAGTTCCAGGAATTTTATTGCTGATTCTTCTAGATTTTCTATGTATATGATAATGTCATTTGTGAACAAAGACAGTTTTGTTTCTTTCTCCCCAATCTGCATGCTTTTAATTTCCTTTTCTGGTCTTAATGCCTTAGCTGGACTTTCCAGTATAATGTGGAAAAGGAGTTATGAGAAAGGATATCCTTGCCTTGTTCCTGATCTTAGCAGGAAGTCTTTTGAGTTTCTCACCCTTACGTGCAATGTTAACTAGAGGGTCATTATAGATGTCTTTTTCAAGTTAAGGAAGTTCCCCTTTATTCCTACTCTGCAGAGTTTTTCTCAGGAATTAGCATCGGATCTTGTCAAATGAATTCTGCATCTATTGATACAAATTGTGATTTTTCTTAGTTTAGGCCATTGGTAGAGTAGATTATATTCATTTTGAATTTTGAACCAACCTTGTGTATCTGGAATAAATTACACTTGGTCATGGTATATAATCTCTTTGTACGTTGTTGGATTGGATTTGCTAATACTTTGTTGAAGATTTTTGGTTCTATGTTCATGAGAAATGGTCTCTAATGTCTTTGCCTGCTTTTGGTTGTTGTTGGTGGTTCTTAATGTAGGCCTCATAGAATAGTTAGGAAGTATTCCCTCTGCTTCTATCTCCTGGAAGAATTTGTAGAGGATTGATAGAATTTCTACTTTAAATATTTGATAGAATTCACCAGTGAATCTATCTGGACCTGGAGATTTCTGAATTGGAAGGTTGTTAAGTATTGATAAAATTTCTTTAAAAGATATATATGCCTACTTAGATTGTCTATTTCTTGTGTGACTGTTGGAAGATTGTATCTTTTGAGGAATTGGTACATTTCGTGTAGATTTTCAAATTGCTGGACATGTAGTTGCTTATAGTATTACTTTATTATTCTCACATGATGGGATGCGCAGTGATGTCCTCTCTTGCAATTCTAATATAAGTAATTTGTTTAATTACTAATTCCCTTGTTTTCTTAGTTAAGCCTGGCTAGAAGCTTATTAATTTTATTGATCTTATCTAAGAACCAGCTTTCACTGATTTTCTCTACTTATTTCCTATTTTCAACTAGGTGATTCTGCTCTAATTTTTACGATTTCTCTTCTGCTTTCTTTTAATGTAACTTACTCTTCTTTTTCTAGTTTCCCATAGTAGAAACTTAGACTATTGATTTTAGATTTGTCTTCTTTTCTAATATATGCCTTTAATCCTATAAATTTCCCTCTGTACTGCTTTCACTGCAGCCACAGGATGAGCTGTGAGTTGGAGTTGGGTATTTTCCTTCCCTAGATCAGTTGGGTTCCAATAAAAACCCCAGTAGGTCAAGCTCTCATAAAATAGCTTCTCTTGAGGGCAGTCTTATGAAGAACTGAATGCTCTGGAGTATTACAAAATTGTTGCTTTCTCCCTCCTCCTACTGGATCCATCAGGGATTTTTCTGTGTTTTTCACTGTGAAATGGTAAACATCCTTGGGCTCCTGGAGGTAATATTCACAAAATGGCCCTTCTACAAATGACCTCCCCCTGACTTTTTTGCCCTCAGACTTGTCCACATTGACCCTCCAGTAATTTGTCAGTTACAGTTTAGAGATTTTTACCGATTCTGGTTTCTGTGAACTTTCTGATCATGGTTTCTTCTCTCATAAATTGTGATTCTCTATATCTGTGTGTCTTTCCATTTATGGTGGTTATGGTTTGTTCCGTGTCTTCACTCTCTAACAGATGGAAGAATTTTGATTTTTCAGTTTGCTCAGCTTTTTACTTGTTAGGACAAAGTGATGACATTCAAGTTCCTTATATTTTGGTCCAGAAATCAGAAGTCCTATTTGTCATCTTTCAGTCCCTTTGCTTAGCACATTGCCTAGCTTACTATATGTTAAATGCATGCATGAATGAATAGCTTATACCTACTTCTAGGTGATATGATTGATTAGAGTATGAACTGATTGTTAAAATATTATTTTGAGCAGGTCTGTTAAGATTGTTATTTCTACTGCCTTGCCCTTAGAACATATAAGAGCATCTTGCTGTCTATAACAAGATGTCCCAAACATACTTTTTGCATGCTGACTCAAGAATATACTAAAATTCAGTATATTATCTTGATTATTCAAGAATCCTACAAGATCAGCTGTGGTCTAATTCATCTTGAAAAAAGAAAAAGAAGAAAAGATTTGAAAAGGACTTAAATAGACATCTCTTGTTTAATTTTTAATGGATTTCAGCATTTTTGCTGGGATGGTGTGCCTGAGTCCATTTAAGCTGCTGTAACAAGATATCATAGGCTAGGTGGCTTGTAAACAACAGAAATTTATTTCTCATAATTCTGTCTGGGAAGTCCAGGGACATGGTGCCAGCAGATTCATTGTCTGGTAAGAACCTACTTCCTCATAGATGTTTGTCTTGTCATTGTAACCTGATACAGTGAAAGAGGTGAGAGAGCTTTCTGGGATTTCTTTATAAGGGCATTAATCTCATTCATGAAGGTTCCACCCTTATGACCTAATCGCTTCCCAAAGGCCGACATATGAATTTGGGGGAGACACAAATATTCAGCTCATAGCATGGTGAAAGATTTTTAAAATCAGTATGTTATGTAAAAAAGTTATTCAGTCTTTATGTTAAAACATTTTGTCCATAACAATTATCTTAGGGAAGAGGTGTCTTATTATCTTCTTTGCTCCTAATTTAGACCTTTACTTCACAGAATCTGTACTTTAAATTTTATTTTCAATGCATGATAAATAGAGCAAGATTTTTACAACTTTTACTTTACTTTCAAGTAGTTGTTTTCTTAAAAGCTTTTGATTTTTTGCTGGAATTTTTTTTTTTAATTTTTTTTTTTTTATTTATTTATGATAGTCACAGAGAGAGAGAGAGGGGCAGAGACACAGGCGGAGGGAGAAGCAGGCTCCATGCACCGGGAGCCTGACGTGGGATTCGATCCCGGGTCTCCAGGATCGCGCCCTGGGCCAAAGGCAGGCGCCAAACCGCTGCGCCACCCAGGGATCCCTTTGCTGGAATTTTAATATCCAGATTACCTTCTCCCCAATAGAATATCTCTTCCTTTTTTTCCTTTTCTTTTCTCTCAAAATGCAGACTGGGATTCTAATTTGGAGCCAGGTCCTTCATGATAAACATAGACTTATCAAAATGCCTTAGGTGGTAAATTGTGTCTAACACAGTACTGGATGGTCTTCTAGTTAAATAGGTATTTAATAGTACTTCAAGGTCTATTCTTTTGGGTGAGCTTCCCTGCTTTCTTTATTTGTAGACTCTTCAAAATCCTGAGATGCCAGAAGCAATTTAAACAGTGTCAAGGGTAAAACAAGCGAACAAACAAACAGTGTTAAGGGTTCAGATGATGTCTGTTTGATTTGTGAAACACATATGGCATCCTGTCGTGATAGAAATTGGTATTTAGTAGCTGAATCATTCAGTAATTAAACTTAGAGTTATGAGGAGCATATTCTCAAGAACATATGTTAAGAATTATATTTCATTAATGGTAAATATATAAAAGGTACAGTAATTACCACTTTAGAGATCTAGATTTCATCTTACTTGGTATCTTGATTTCTGGAAACCACAGAAGATGAAAAATAAGTATAGTAGGTTTCCATCTGTTGCAATACTAAAATAGTGGCTCAAGCACTTTGAAAAGAATGTACTGAGACTGTTCTATTCATGGTACAGAGCAATTACAGCTAGCACCGAATTCAACATTGTGTAGCTGTCCACATAGTATTTTGATTTATCTTGATCCAAAATTCTCAGAAAGGAAGTTCACTGAAGTTACTAGAAATCACTGACTTGCAATTAGGATATACCTTAAAAGCTTACTTGCGGGAAGTACCCTGGCCTTATTCAATAGATCACTGAGAAGCCTGGAAAAACAAATCCCGGAAAAGAATTATTATGTGCCAATTATATAAACAAGAAGACTTTGTTAGATATGGACCAATAAGATTCCCTGCAGCTAGAAACATGTCAGACACGATGCAGTATCCTCAGTTCAATAATACAGAAGGATCAGAGAACAGCTACAAAACTAAAAAGCTAAACAAAAGATTTACAATTTGCCTCTCAATTAAGCCTTATATCAACATAAAAACTGAATTCTCTAGAACTTTCAGTATTTGCTTCTTGAAAGGGAACATGGTCATTTATCCTAGTTATTAGAACCTTGGCTAATGATATAGAGGTCTGGTCCTCAAGATGCTTTTGATAAAAAATTTGTGATATGGCTTTGTTATTTTTTATCTATTTATTTTTTAAAGTTTTTATTTAAATTCCAGTTACTTAACATACAGTGTGATATTAGTTTCAGTTGCACATATAGTGATTCTAGACTTCCATACAACACCTGGTGCTCATCGCAAGTGTGCTCCTTAATCCCCATCACCTATTTCATCCATCCCCCACCCACCTCCCCTCTGGTAACCAGCAGTTGGTTCTCCGTAGTTGAGAGTCTGTTTCTTGGTTTGACCCTCCCTCTTCTTTTTTCCCCCTTTGCTTATTTGCTTTGTTTCTTAAATTCCACATATGAGTGAACTCATATGGTATTTCCCTCTCTCTGACTGACTTAGTTCACTTAGCGTAACACTCTAGCTCCAGGGGCACCTGAGTAGCTCAGTCAAGTAAGCTTCTGACTCTTGATTTTGGTTCAGGTCATGATCTCAGGGTTGTGAGACTGACCCTGCACCAGGCTCCACACTATGGAGCCTGCTTAAGACTCTCTCTCTTCATCTTTCCCTCTGCTCCTTGCCTGCTCACGCTCGTTCTCTCTAAAAAACAAACAAACAAATAAATAAATAGAAATAAATACTTGCTAGCTCCATCCATGTTGAGGAAAATAGCAAGATTCCATTCTTTTTTATGGCTAAGTAATATTCCTATATATATGTATACATATATATATATATATCACATTTTTATCCATCAGTTGTTGGACACTTAGGTTGTTTCCATAATTTGACTATTGTAGATGGTGCTGCCATAAACATCAGGGTGCACGTATCCCTTTGAGTCAGGATATTTGTATTCTTTGGGCAAATACCTAGTAGTGCAATTGCTGGATCGTAGGGTAGCTCTATTTTTAACTTTTCAAGGAATCTCCAGACTGTTTCCACAGTGGCTGCACCAGTTTACATTCCCACCGATAGTGCATGAGGGTTCGTTTTCTCTGCATCCTTGCAAACACCTGTTGTTTCTTTTGTTGTTGCTTTCAGCCGTTCTGACAGGTGTGAGGTGATACCTCTTTGTAGTTTTGATTTGTATTTCCCTGATGACTGATGATGCATCAGCATCTTTTCAAATGTCTGTTGGCCACCTGGGTGTCTTCTTTGGAGAAATGTCTATTCTTCTGTCCATTTTTTAATTGGATTATTCATTTTTGAGTGTTGAGTTTTGTAAGTTGTTTACAGATTTTTGATATTAACCTCTTATCAGATTTGTCATTTGCAAATACCTTCCCCCATTCTGTAGGTTGCCTTTTAGTTTTATTGATTATTTTCTTCATTTGATATCCCAAGAGTTTATTTTTGCTTTTGTTTCCCTTGCCTCAGGAGACACATCTGGAAAGAAGTTGCTATGGCTGATGTCAAAGAGTTGACTGCCTGTGCTCTCTTCTAGGATTCTTATGGTTTCAGGTCTCATATTTAGGTCTTTAATCCATTTTGAATTTATTTTTGTGTCTGGTGTTAGAAAGTGGTCTAGTTTCATTCTTCTGCATGTGGCTGTCTGTTTTCTCAGCACGAATTGTTGAAGAGACAGGTTTTTTTTTTCTTCCCAAGAGAATATTCTTTCCTACTTTGTCAAAGGTTTACTAACCACTAAGCTGTGGGTCCAATTCTGAGTTTTCTATTGTGTTCCATTGATCTACGTGTCTGTTTATGTGCCAGTACAATAATGTCTTGATCACTACAGCTTTGTAATATAACTTGAGGTCTGGAATTGTGATTCCTCCAGCTTTGGTTTTCAAGGTTGCTTTGGCTATTTGGGGGTCTTTTGTGGTTCCATAGAAATTTTAGGATTGTTTCTTCCAGCTCTGTGAAAAATGCTCTTGGTATTTTGATAGGGATTGCATTAAAAGTGCAGATTGCTCTGGGTAGTAGAGACATTTTAGCAATATTTGTTTTTCCAATCCATGAGCATGGAATGTCTTTTGATTTCTTTGTGTCATCTTCCATTTCTTTCATCAGTGTTTTTTAGTTTTCAGAGTACAAGTCTTTCACCTCTTTGGTTAGGTTTATTCCTAACCAAAATCTTACTATTTTTGGTACAGTTGTAAATGAGATTGTTTTCTGAATTTCTCTTTCTGCCGTTTCATTATTGGTATATAGAAATGCAACAAATTTCTGTACATGCTTTAGTACCCTGCGACTTTACTGAATTTATCAGTTTTAGCAGTTTTTTTCGTGGGATCACTTAGGTTTTCTATATAGAGTATTATGTCACCTGCAAATAGTGAAAGTTTTCCTGCTTCCTTACCAATCTGGTTACCTTTTATTTCTTTTTGTTGTCTGATTAAATTTGTGATATGACTTTAAAGTAAATCACTTCCTCTTGTTGAACTTTCCTTCCCCCATACCTCACCTACACAAGGCATATTCAGATTGCTTATAAAAGCTTTATTGTTGTGGTTGAAAAATCATGACATATGATGAATATGTTTGTACAGCATGGGCTGAGTCAGAAATGGAGGTGTGCATATTACATTTTACAAGATTTTTAAATGAAACTTGATCTGATATTTGACCAAAATTAACTAAATTCGTTTGTTAGATCAACTAAATAAGTTTGTTCATTCATCTTCCTTCTCTCCCACTCCCCATCCCTTTCCCTCTTTTCCTTCCTTCCTTCTTTCTATCCATCCATCCATCCATCCATCCATCCTTCCATCTGTCTGATCTGTATGTCCATTTTTCCATCCATTCATTCTTCCATCTGCCTGACCCTCAGTCAATCTGAACAACCATTTATTGAGCACTTTATGTATACCCACCCCTGTGGCAGGTGGTGAGAATTCAGTGGAAAAGAATATAAACCACCCTGTTCTCGCTGAACTTAAATTCTTGGGTTAACACAGGAATAATCAAGAAAAAATAAATACAATATTTACTGCTTCTGATCAGTAGTATGAGGAATGTCAAAAACATGTTGTGTATAACTTTTGGTTTATCTGATTTTATCAGTTGTCTCAGAAACTAAGCATCTGTGAAAGCCTCATTACAGAGCTCTTATGAACAAAAGACATGGTGTCATTATTGCTTACCAACTTATCCCAAAGGCCTAGTTTATTACCAGATTCCAAATAAAGTATAAGTTATTATCTAAATAAGTTATTATCTAAAGTACCCTTTGTGGTCCATGAATTGGTTCTGGCTTATGAGCAGTTAGTGGTCTTTGATAAGTATAAGAATTGAGAGTAAGTATGTAGAAATTCGTTTTTATTATCTTTTCTTTTGAAGTACTGATTTGCAGTGGATCGGAAACTAAAAAAGCCAAAACAACAACAACAACAACAACAACAACAACAAAACAGGGCAACACAAAACTATTCTTTGCCACAGGTGGTGTAAAAAGCATTGCTCTAAAAGACCAGTGGCTCAGCTCTCCTATAAAAAAAGCTAAATATAAAAGAGAAACAGCAGTCATGTAAGGGGAAGGAAGTAAACATTTATTCAGTGTTACTAAGTGTTGGGCCATATTTCAGTGATCAGCTGATGGTTGCAGGAATGTCTGCCCACTCAGAGCATCTTCCTCCAGGTGCTCGGCAGCCCCCCTGGAGCACAGAGGTGGGACCCCCATGGGCTGCCTGAGCACCCACTCTCCCCTTGTGACACATGGCATTGGCACTTCCATTCTGTGCTCTTTGGTAACAAGAATAGGTTTTGTTTTTTCTTTCTTTTCCTTAATATCCGTTTTGCTTCTCCAGGTTCTCTTCCTGCCAGCCAGGGTAGATGTAAGAACTTGGTTTGACAACTGTCCAGGTGCTTATACACTGAGTGGCAAGGCTTGGCCTGCTTCTCTGGGAACACAGAGCTCACAGAACTCTTTCTTGTTTATTGTCAGGCCTAAACTGGTGCCTAATTTATTATGGACGGTATCTGAATGTTACAACTGTTTCAGATTCATTAATTTTCAATCTCATCTTCGCATTAGGAACTAGATCAAGCTTTATAGAGCCCAGCTTTTGGCTTGAGGCCACCCTTAGAAGTGGTACGCATGAAGACATTGTATCTTTGTTTTCCTTGGTGCAAAATGGGCATCTTTCACCTATATGCCATTAGTAAAGGTCAGTGATAAATGAAGGGTCCAGAATTAAGAGTCCAGCTCCTTCTGGCCAATTTCTGTATTCCTTTTCCAGAATTGTTTTGCTTCAGATCACTATTGGTCAGAGTTGGGAGCGTTACAGAAAGGTTTGAAAGAATAAGTTGAAATGTCCCCCTGGCGATAAAAAAAACAAGACAGTTCCAGTGTTTTTTAGTGAAGTATAACGCCAGATTACATTTGTGGTATGGTGTCTATGTCACAGGAGTAATTCTGTCTCTCTTGTTTTCTAGGTGGGCCTCTTGGGAAGAACTGGATCAGGGAAGAGTACTTTGTTATCTGCTCTTTTGAGACTGGTGAACACTGAGGGAGAAATCCAAATAGATGGCGTGTCTTGGGACTCAATCCCTTTGCAAGAATGGAGGAGAGCCTTTGGGGTGATCCCACAGGTAAGGCAGAAAGACTTAGTAAAAAAAAAAAATAAAAAGAAAGAAAAATTAATAACTATTTTTTTAACCATTATTTGACACTTAAATTCCAGAAAATCACATTTCCCTGTAAAATATATTTATTATTTATTGCTTTCTTTTTTTCTGCAATGCAGTATTTCCACAGGGAAAAAGAAAACTATCTATAAAAGTTTGGAACTCTCTGCCATCCAGTGATTGAACTATTAATAGTTTTGATCATCTCTCCCAGAAGACACAATCCACATGGGAGGATGGGACTTTCGTTTTTAATCAGTGTTTTTTTTTCACCCCCTCCTTCAGTGGTCTGAGCTCCAAGTTAGCAATCCCAGCAGGTTGAGAAATGCTTTGCAAGATATAAATGATGCTGCTGAAATAAGAAACACTTGGAAGCATGAAGTAGTAGAATTGAAAATAGAAAGTTTAATGACTGTTTTTTGTTCTTTGGATGAAACGAATCATGTCAGATTAATCTGTAGCCTCTTTTTTTTTAATGTCACTCTTCGATTTGGGTCACAAAGGGTCTCTAGCTTCACTGGCTTAGTAGCATTCTATCTGTGTCATTGTAGAAGAAGATTTCTTATATATGAGAGAAATAGCAGATCCAGTTTAAAATGATCTCAATGGAAACCAAGGAATGTATTTACTGGAGCCAAATCTGAAAGGCACATGTAGCATTTCTACTGGCATTTGCTTTCTTCTCTGTGGGCGCATTCACGGCTTTAGCTACCACATTGCTTCCTTTGTACTAATGAGCTGAATCCATTTCCACCAGCACATTCTAACAATTCTCTACATTTAACACAAAATTAAAATGCCAGGAGCATCTCCAGATTGATTGACCATAAATCTAGCCTGAGAAAAAAGCTTGTATTTCTTGATAGATTACTGTAGTGGAACATTTGCTTTCTTTTCACCTAAACAGGCACTAAATATTATAACTGCTAGATTGATGCTTTTAATTTTTTTTTGTCTAGACTTTGCCATATTGCCAGAAGCTTAATCCTGGTCGAACTTTTGAAAAACAGTTTTGTTTTTCAGAAAGAAAAAAAAAGATTGTCAGATGGTCTAAAGATAAAGAAACACTGAGAATACAAGTATCCCGAGGTGATAGCCTTAGGCAAGATAACAATGTTGACGAACACAGAATAGAATCTGGGTGTCTGGTTGTCCAAGAAGCGTTGCTGTTCATTTGACTCTAAGTCTCCCGGCCCCATTTTTAACTGCAAGTAGTGAAGCTTTTGGGTTTTTTTTGTTATTATTATTCACACCAATCTATGCATGATCACAAGTACAGCTTTAAAAAATAATTTCACTGGGAACCCTTGAGTTTATCTGCCTGTGATAGATTTTTTTAAAAATTAGATGTTCTATTTAAGGAACCTAAATGCAAGACCCAGAGAAAAACCAAATGAACCAGTTATGGAAATTCTGTGTCTTGCCTTTCTGCTGAAGTAAATCTTCCAAACCTGCCTTTATTTCATTTTCCCTCTTCTGTGGCTTCAAACATCATAAAATTATATAAACTAAACAAGACGTACTTTGATATGTGCCTTCAAAAATGCGTGATCATGCTAATACAGATGCATCTCATTATATGTTTTTATGACGCTGGTTTCTGGGACTGTCTCCTTGTATCACAGGGACATCTGTAGATAGGATATAAGGCTTTTTCTCCAGTGACATCTTAAGAACATTAAGTGAATGCCCGAAGAAGAGAGGGGAAACTCCTTGTGCCTTTTTAATATCCTAAGTAGGAGATGCTTTTATTTTCCTAACTTTCCTTGAGAAGTTCAAATTAAGTAGTTTTTTCTTCTTTGCCTGGAGTTTGATCTTAAAAAAAGAAAAAAAGAAAGAAGGAAGAAAGGGTTAAAAATCCAAGAACTGTATTTTGTTTGCTTTTCCATCTCTCTTCCTTCCATCCTTCTGACCTTGCAAGGGCATCTCTGACATGGAAACATGAGATAGCTCTGGGTCAGTTAGTCCCTTGTTTTTAGACACACGAAACAGGAACAGACCAAACAGAACTTTGAACAAAAAACTTTTTCTCTCCCTCATAGTGATCCTGAGGCATCAGTTGTGGCATCACAAGATGTCATTAGTTGAGGCAAGTTCTTGCTCCGCGTCTGTGTTTGTGTGTGTGCGCACACGTGTGCATGCATGCATTCTCTCCTACAGCTGGAAAGCAATCTTGGAGAATGCACCAGCCTGGAGAAAAGGGTACGATGTACATTTCAAGGTGGAGCCTTCTTTAACTTGTCCCACTTTACCTGTAAGCTCGGTCTGAGGGCATGGAGAGGAGGCAGGACAGCCTATAGTCAGACTCCCATTGCCTTAGGCAATTCGGACATCAAGACTAGACATTGTTTATTAGCCTTGAACTTTGTTAAGCACTTTATTATTGAAGGACAAAAAAACAATTTTTTCTTTTTTAGGATTTTATTTATTCTTGAAAGACACACAGAGAGAGGCAGAGACATAAGCAGAGGGAGAAGCAGCCTCCCTGCAGGGGGCCCAATGTGGGATTCGATCCCAGGACCCTGGGATCATGACCTGAGCCAAAGGCAGGTGCTCAAGCAGTGAGCCACCCAGGTGCCCCCAGAAAAACAATTTTTAAGCATATTTGTAGAACTTCAATTATGACTTTGAAAGGCTGCAAGCTGTTTTAAGTAAATGATTAGGTCTATACTTGGAATGAGACCTTATGACCTGGAAATAACCCATGCCCGCATATGATTCCACCACAGGGTTGGAATGACTTTTGCTATGAAGGGTATCAATAGGGCCAAGACACTGATCTGTAGATTCGAGCGATGGAATTGGGAGTGCCTCAGTTCTCATTCAGTGTAATAATAATTAATGATTTCATAATTAGTTGTGAAACTCCTATATGCTTAAAATTAGAGCATACTATCATTCTATATGCTATAGATTCTATAGTTATGTAAAAGGCATTGAGGTCTCCATCCCACCTATGAGCTTCCAATGAGAAGTTCAAAACTGACGTCAGAGAGTAGAAGAAGAAACCAAAATTACCGTTTTGGTTACCAAGGATAGTTAATTATACCTAGTCATGAGTCAAGGCATGGGTCTGCTCAGGGGTCATTGTGGGTAATTACGAGGGTGAGTACAGCCGTCAGCCCTGCTGTAGCTGCTCTAGCAGGTCACTGTCACTGTATCCTCCCTCTTTTCTCCTCCCACCGCTATGAACAGATGAGTACGGGCCCTTTCACAGAGCAGGTGGGAATTAAGGTGGGTCATAATGGGCCATAGCATTTGTAGATTTTGGAAAGGTTGGGGGCAGGGTGTTGTGGAAAGCATATTCCAGGATCCCAGACAGACTGGGATATTATGAACAAGTACAGAGAAGGGGATTAGAAAGAGTTGGGGCGCAAAGGACAGGGGAGGCCATGTGTTAGGGAGTATTAGGGGAAAGGGGGAAAGACCTGGTAAGTACTGATACACCCCAGTGGGGAATGAGTTCACTCTTGTTGGGCCAGGAAGAGAATCGTGAAAGGGTACTGGAAGCACCTGCTGCGTGTGCAGGGCAGACTTCCAGAAAGGCGCTGGAGAGGCAGGAAGTAGAGGTGAGAAACTCTCCAGTTGTCACGTGGTAAAGTCCTAGACAATAGTGAAGACCACAGTGAGGGCAGGGTGCCAAACTCAAGGGAAAAGAGAAGGGATGCCTGCCTGGCTCACTGGGTAGATCCTGTGGCTCTTGACCTCAGGCTCGTGAGTTTGAGCCCCACAATGCGGGGGGAGGGCGGGGTGTAGAGTTTGCTTGGAAAAAAAGAAAAAAAAAGGGAGAAGAGCAGAATAACCAGTGTGGATATTAGTATGACACAACCACTATTTCTGAGCTGAAAATTTTATCAATTTTGTCTGATCTGAAAATCATTGTTAAAAATGCTCTCTCTCAACAAGTGTATAATGGAAAGTTGTAGCATAAAAGGTTGAGAAACATTAGATGACTTTCCAGGAAACAAATATCTGAACATCTTACGTGCACGCATTTACACATAAGTAAATTATATGTACATTAACATGGTAAGATTATCCTCTATTCTAAATCTTAAACATTTTTGACTAATACTTTGTTTACCTTGTTCTCATTTAATAGATATTCTTCAGAGCCAAACAACACTTATTTTTTAGACATTCTATAATGCAACCTCAGAATCTTGATTTGTGGGAATTGGATAGATTTCTATTGTACACATTCAACTTATAATAAAATTTTGCAGACATTGTCAGGAGGTAGGATCAGAGCCTACCTTAGAAGCCTGATGCTTCTAAGCAGTGGGGCCACATTTTAGCAGAACTATATGTGAATTTGTGTGTGTGTGTGTGTGTGTGTGTGTGTGTATTTTTTTCCCTTCTGATCAAAACAAAACAGCATTATAAGCATAAGGAAAGGAGTCATTCCTCCCACTTATTTAATTTATGCTATATTCAATCACCATGGAAGCCAGATTGCTTTTTTGTTTCATTTGACACCCAAGACTAACACACGCTGCCTGCTGCAGTGGTATGTGACCAGCTCTGAGCACCCCACAGAGGCTCGGCCACCTTCACTGAGTTTAGAAGTTGAGGAATCAGCTTCAGGAAAGAGATTAGTCAGCTGGTGAACAATGGTGCTCTCTTTATTCTTCCTGGAGTCCCAAGAATTGCTCTTTATGCCATACGTCCATGATATTAAATAAATATCAAATATTTGCACATCCTAGTTTTCCTATTGGTGACCAGTTTCTTAGAGGATCATTGTGATTTTTAGTTTCAGGTGTATTTTTTGCTGTATAATCCATCTTACTGTGTCACCTTGGCCAAGCCACATAACTTCTCAGGGCCTTGGCTGTTTCATTTGTAAACCTGGGAAAAGGACATAGGTGACCTGCAGGGACCTTTCAGCTTTAGAGATGCCTTTGTGGAAACTTCAAACAGTTTAGAAAACAGAACCGAGACACCTGCTGGCACTTCTGAAAGGAAGAGATACTATTTATAAGACAGGAATGAAATGTTTAGTTAATTGTGTGAAATTTAATTTGAGCTAAACCAGTCCATTCAGTCAATTTTTTATAATTAAAATTAAAGCATTACTTTAATGCTAGAAATAAACAATAGGCCTATAGAGTTTCTGAGTGGGATCAAATCCACTACATCTGAGGCTATGGGATGTCTAATTTCCACGGCTTCCTTCCTTCACAATTTTGAATATATATCTATTTCAGATAAAATGAACATATAACATATTGCCATACACTTGAAAAGTATTACATGTAAATTATTAAACTATAATGAGATAAAATGAGGCATACCATTTCCCAAAGATGATGTAAAAAGATCAAAGTTTTATTTATTTTTTTATTTTTTATTTTTTTAAGATCAAAGTTTTAATGGATAGTTAGTATTATTTCCTTCAAGTCTGGCCATGGGAAGAATGTCCAGGCTGAGATTCTTAGAATGTATAAAAAAAACCGAAGAAGTGAAATAAATCCACGTGGCTGTGGTGGAAAAAGGGAAGGTATAGAGCAAGGTGCTAAATGAGCCTGAAGAGATACAAGGTGCTAAATCACGTAGGGTCTGCAGGCTATCTTCAGGATTTTACATTTTGCCTTGAGTGTTATGGAAAGCCAAAGGTTTTTAAAGATTGAGGACAATCCAACTTATATGTGTAGCAGTTGCATTGGTTGCTAACTAAAAATAGACTGGAAGGGAGGCAAGAGTGAGAAGACGGATGTCAATTAGAGGTTCGTAACTGTTCCAGAGAGCCACACTGGCGTTTTGAACTATGTGGTGGCGGTAGGGATGGAGAAATAACTGGATTTGAGATACATCTGAGGGGAAAATCCACAGGACTGATGATTGATTTCATCTGGGAGGATCGAGGAGAAAGATGACCTCTGGATTGAGGAAGTGAAGTTGCTATGCACTTATCAAAATGGGAAGGCCTATAGGTAGAGCAGGTTTGAGAGGAAAGGCGTCCTTTCCCCATTTTACCATGAGAACACTGAGGCTCCGGAGCATGGGCTCCTGTTTGCAGGTCGACCTCCTGGCCAGAGCTGCATGGTCACAGCATCTCAGTGAGCCCCATTACCTTTAATCCCTTCTGTGGCTGCTTTGTTGTTATGATACCTTTGGCTTCCCCCCAGCGTCCTCCAGAATAATGACATTATTCTATTCTATTCTATTGGGTCAAATTAAAATTCCCTGTTGTTCTGTTCCAGGGGTTGGGTAAATGTCCTTGAAGGTTACAAAGACACTGTAGCCCATATAAAAACCTTTCCACTCAGGTGCTGCCTGGGGGGAGGAAGCCAACCGCTCCCTTCATGGTGTAGGAGCTGAGCCTGTAGCCAGGGTACGGCTAGCAATGCTCATGCCAAGACTGCCGCTGAGCACTGATTGGCCCCTTTCTAGGCCCACTGGGCTGCTTCTACACAACCTTACTCATTCCTGAGCTCCAGATCAGAGGTGAAAACTAGCTTGCGCAGGACTAGAGATGTTGTGCACATACTTGGAACAGACACCCCTGGGCTTGAATTCCAGCTCTGCTATCCGCCAGCCGAGTGCTGTTAGAAAAGTCACTTAACCTCCCCCAGCTGTGAGATCCTTGTATCCCATAATAGGATTTATTCCATTAGGCTGGTTGAAAGTTGAAAAGAGATAATGCGTGTAAAGGGCCGTACCTGGCCTATGGTAAACGTGCCATAAAGTGAAGCTCTGTGTTCCAGAGCTTGATGCCCAGTGGAGACAACGTCTCCAAAGCATGTAATGTATTGTCTGGTATTTCATAAACCCTCACAGTTGTTATTTTCTGTCTTTCTCTATAATGCAAGAAACCTTTTATACAAAGAACCACAATATTAAAGGAAAAAAAAATGTAAAAGACAGCAAAGAGCAAAATTGCTTTGGTAAGCCTTTGAACTTTAGGTACTAGATAAACCCAATTGCTAAATAATGAATTGATTCAGGTTTTCAGAGCCGCTTCTTATTTGATTCTTAGTTTATCAGAATTCCCCGATAATTCTCTTTGTCTGCTCTCTTTAGTTTCTTTGGATATTACTTTCATTTCCTGGGAAGCTTGGAGAAAGATGCACAAATATATCCATCATCTTAGGAGTCATATATTCATCCCTTATATCCGCCTCCGTAAAGCAATATAAGTTCCCCTAAGGAAGATGATTTTTTCTTTTTAAGAGTGAGAGAGGGAGCACAGGAGCACAAGAAAGTGGGGGAAGCAGGGAGGGGCAGAGAGAGAGAGGGAGAGAGAGAATCCCAAGCAGGCTCCATGCCCAGCACAGAGCTGAGGTGGGGCTCGATCCTCACGACCCTGAGATCATGACCTGAGCAGAAATCAAGAGTCGGACACTTAACCCACTGAGCCACCCAGGCGCCCCTAGGAAGATGATGTTGATGCAGGTTACGAAATACCAGTATAAGTCTTCCTGTTGCCCTCTCTAGAGATTTTTGGTGCAACTTGATATTTAAGCCATACGACACTCCCTAGGGATTGAGGTCTTTAATGTGACCCTCTTTGGATCTTGCCGCCACGGTGAGGATACCCTGGTTCTGCCCAAGAGCCACAGAGATGGTTAATCTGGGGCCCTCCTGTCTTGTGCAGTTCCTTATGGATCAGATGGATGCTGAGCTTTCTCTCTGGCTAAGGCAATTTGTGGAAACTAATAATTTCAAAAAATGTAGTGCTTAATTCTCTTCAGTGGACATAATCAAAGGCAAAAGAAAAAAGGCAAAGAAAATATTATCCTGAATGTTAACATCAAAAGTACTTTGCAGTTCGCTCATATGTACAAGGAGAGGACGCAATATTAGTATTATTGTGTCATCAGCACTTCGCAGTGAGAGTGGTTTTCTTTTAAAAAATATTTATAGCCAAAAAAAAAATATTTATAGCCACATGAGCAGACCTCAGTAACCGCAATATGGCAAGGAGGGTGTCTCAGGGTGACAGCTGTGCAGTACTCCTTGCAGGGCATCACCTGGTCATCCCATCATCTCAGTGGGATCCACCTCCTCTGTTACATGCACTCACCTAAACAAATACTTGATTTCCATTTTTTTTCAGTGATTTCTAAGTTGTGGCTTTCTCCTGGTTGTACAAGTAGAGATGTGCCTTGGTTTATAGACCAGATGAACATGTATGTTTAAATAAAGGGTCCGTAAATTCAAACAATTGCAAAATCCTCTAGGACGCTAGACTTATCAAAGAAATCCAAGGAAAATATATGGATAAAATAGGAATTTGTTCTAACAAGTAAATTATAACTCATAAGCATACACTATTTAACTGATTTTATGCTGTATTTACTCTTAGTAAGGAAAAGTCCTAGGAATAAAACAAAATTTTAATTTCCCACAACTTACAATGATCTTAGTTTCCTTCTCCTAAGGATATTGGGACTAGATAAGTGTTCACAGGGGGCTTCCAATGTAGCTGGGATGTTTTATTTCTTTAAAGAAGACACAAAACAACTATGGTAAATTTTTAAAATTTAAGAAAACCAGTGGTTCCTGGGTGGCACCGTGGGTTAAGCATCCAACTCTTGGTTTCAGCTCAGGTTGTGATCTCAGGGTCTTAAGATCGAGCCCCACGTTGGGCTCCGCAGTCTCCTGAAGACTCTTGCTCTCCCTCTGCCCCCCCCCCCCCGCCCCCTGCGCGTGCTCTCTTTCTCTTTCTCTCTTGCAAGTAAAAATATAAATCTAAAAAATAAAATTTAAGAAAACTAGATGGTAAGTACATGGCTATTTGTTGTTGTTTTAAAGTATTTTTTTTCTGCTTCAAGTATTTTGCAATACAATAATGGAAACATACGAAGGTGTTTAGGTTATTCATACTTTCCTCTTTTTCTTTATTGCTATAGAAAGTATTTATATTCTCTGGAACATTTAGAAAAAACTTGGATCCCTACGGACAGTGGAATGATCAAGAAATATGGAAAGTTGCAGATGAGGTAAGGATGCCAACTGAAGTAATTTTGAAAAAGATTGCTCAGCCACACACACACACACACAAGTGGTTGTCATAACCGAGATCACTTACACACTTACTTCGTGCACATATGTGTGTGTACAACCTTGAAGTGGAGAATACTAACACACTTGGAGCCCCCACTACTTTGGACTAGACCTACCCTTTCTCTGTGTTGAGTCTTCAGCTCTTAGACCCCAGAGGCAGCACTGCCTTCTTCCTCAGTGTCCATCAGGGGCAGACCCAGGAACTTTACAGGGCTCCAGGATCGTTTGATTCCAAGGACCATCTCTCCCCACCTTCTCGCCCACCCTCTCTGTCTGGGTCCTGAAGCATTCTCAGCACTAGGAGAAGCTTTGGCATAACATGGAACACTTCTCTAGGAAGCATGGGTTTAGCTCAGAGAAATGACGATCCCTCTAGAGCACCTGCAAAAGGCTGCGGTCGTCTCTGGAAGTCACCAGAAGTCAGCTGCTTTCAGGGGATGTGGCTGTGAGCCTTTCTAGGCGGAGTCCCATGGCATGCTCCCTTCCTTGAGGTCGGTGGGACCATCAGGAAATATGCGGATTAAAATGGAATCAAAATTACCAAATAATACTTTGTATTTACCCATTAGGGTGGTTCATTATAGTTGAAGGCATCAAGTGGAAGAATTTAGAGTGCTGGGAGCAAAATTCTTGATTTCCTTAACAGAATACCCCAGCTGTAAGGTATCATTCTTGGACATGGAGGCATTATATGGAAGAAAAGGAGAACATAAACTGTTCTATTTCATTACATTTGAGGCTTACATCCAAAGCCCTAGTTAGGGGTAGACTATAATTATGGGACCTAAGAACATTGAGATTCAAAGGTCTTCTTAGAGAACAACTTTATTCCACTATTTCCCATAGTTTGGCCCAATTCTGTTTTTCCCGAATGTTCTTCCCACCCTGTGGACTGGATCTTGCCAGGAGCTTTGACATGCTTGTGAGGGTGAAACACTTACCCCCTGAGTGCCCAACCTTAATATGCCCCTCATAAAATACACTTAGATTAGCTATTTTTATTATCAAAGTTTCCTTATTACCCAACAAACAGAAGTTTTAAAGAAAACATTAACTAAATTGCAAGTGGCACATTTGGAGATCTTTGATGTGACTTCAGAGAATGAGCTATAGGAACACGGTGTGGTGGGGCAGGACCTGGGGAGGAAGACATTAGACTTTATAAAATCAGCAACTGTTGCCAAGTCACAATCAAATTTACAGGAAGTCAAGATCATAAAAACCTAAAATTTTAGAAGACACGGTTAAAATTTTAAACACCAGTATAGTGCATACATATTACCTGTCTAGATATGCATTTGATAAACTCATATTTGGCTCTTTTTTTTTTTTTTTACCTACTTTAAGAAATGCTTTGTCATTCATAAACCAAGATGATGATGCTGTCCTTACGTTCATGCCATGTGCTTTGAGTAGTGATGATAATTTTCTGTTGAGGAGGCCCCAAAGGTAGCACACACATAAGCAACAGTCCAGAGGAGCAGAGAGGCAGAAAATCATTGGTTTAAAGAGTTACAAGTCCTGGGCTTTTGTCCACGTGGCTGGTCATACAATTTATCCAAACAGGAACATTTTGGGGCGTGTCAGTTTCTAAACTGGACAGGATGCTGGGACCAAGGGCATAAACCGGTACTGTCCAGGGCAAACCGGGACGTATGGCATCTCATCCAGTCCTCTCTGTGACCTCGGTATGACTTGTGTCAATAGAGAGACATGAGCTGAGTAACAGCAGATTAGCCAAACACCTGACTCTTATCTCAACAGCGCCTCCTTTGTAATTCCGCTTTCCCCCAAGTGAAAATCAGAAGTACACACGATGACACCACCAGGCCAAGAAACACTTCATTCCTACCTCGCAGTTGTCCCCACACTCCAGCACGAAACTTTGTTCTTGTTGATGTGGACTAGGTTTCGTGAGGCCATGAGGATCGTGCCTAGTTACTGGTCCTAAGGCTTAGAAGCCGAGCGAGCGTAAATAGCCCACGTTCATCTCCGCACGCTGAGCCTCATCATTCTATGGGTGCACGTGTGCGTCCCAAAGTAGGGAAAAGGGGTGTCTATCTAAGACCTTGGACTGAGATGGTCTCATTTTCCCATCTCCAGATGACTCCGAGCCAGATAGCTTCTCCCCAGGAGCACTGACTCTATCAGTTGTGTAGACCAAGAGAATTTCAAGAGACTGGGGAAAAAAAAAATAGACCCCTAACATTGTGGCTCAATAGATTGCTAAGGTTGTTGTGACCTTTGAGGCATACACGTTACGGACAAGCCCAGGGCCTGGCAAATAATAGGTATTAAGTGACTCTTCGCTAGTATGATCCTGTTTCCATGTGATCTTCACCTGGCCATCCTTCAAATGTTGATGTTTCACAGAATCCTTATAATAGTCTTATTTTACTTATTCTTCCTGGGAAATTTACCTCTCAGCTCGAACTAATGCCACTATGCTGAGACTCCCAAATCTGCCAGTCGGCTCCCTGCCTGACACCTCTGCGCGGACGAGCCCCTTGTCTCCATAGTGACTTTTTCTGCCCCAGTGCACACAGCTGTCCTGTGTTCCTAATTCAGCAAATGGCACCAGCACCCTCTAGGTGCCCAAAGCCAAGACCTGGGACTTAACTCTTGATTCCCGACTTCTTCACCTCTCCCCACCTATCAAGTCCAATTAATGCCACTTCCTGCAAATATCTAGAATGTTCCCATCCCCATCTGACACCACTCTTAACTCTCATGGGGGAGTTTGAAACAGACTCCTCACTGATTTCCCTCCCATTGGCTTCCTACAGTTCATTCTGCTCTTTGTGGCTCTGGTGATCTTTCTTAACCCTGTATCTGATCACTTGTTTCTCCCCTTCTGCTTCTTTGTCATCCTTTAGACAAAGTCCACCCTGGTTAAGGTGGTTTCCAAGGTCCTTCATGATTTGATCTTTGCTTGCCTTTCTAAACTCATGCCCCAGTCTCCCCTTGCTTACCACGATCCAGCCTCTAAAGCACCATGTGCTCTCTGATGTCCAGAGGTTTTTTTTTGTTTTTTTTTGTTTTTTTTCTCCTGCTGTTCTCTGTACCTGGGAAATCCCACCAGCCCCTGCTCATTATTCAGGTCTTTTCTTCCCATATCACTTGTAGCAACCTGCCCTGAGGCTCCAGTCCTGAGGGAGGAACCCCTCCGAGGTGTGTCCTATACCCTCAGCCCTTTCATAGCATTCTTCTCCCTGGATAGACTCACCTCTGACCTTGTCCCCATAAGACTGTAAATCCCTTGAGGGCAGGGGGGATGTCCCATTCACTGCAGTATTTCCAGGACTTACGGTAGTGTCGGGATGTGGATGGTGGTCAGTAAATATTGGTTGATCAAATGAACAAATAAATGGCTTCATTCGGTTTTTTAAATGAAGGATTAGATTCATTTGTTTAGGTGAATAAACAGATGATTTGCCTGTGATCCATCTCGAAGATAACCTTGTGATTGGTACACAACAGGTGTTGCCATTAGCAACGAGCACGGCCTTGAGAAGTCTGAGGGGCTTGGTGGATGCTGCACGGCCGCATCCTTAGACTTCGGGTTCACTGGCTCTTGCTGCCATGAGCTTTCTTAGTTGTCTGTGGCTGAAGCAGCCTATCTGTTGGTTTTAGAACAAGGGCTTTTTGGTAACTGTTTGCTTTTTAGATAACTTATAAAATAGTTCCCTTCCTAACACATTGATAGCTAGATATTTTAAAGAGCAAGCTACATAGAAGACAGTGGCCTTTTAAGTGGAAAATCTGCCCTGGAAAACCTGCAGAGCAGCAGAAGCAGTGCTTAAAGGAGTTGAGAGTGTCTATTTTTATAACTACCTGCTAATGGACTATTCAGTCCAACCGCAATTCACTTTTCTGGGTTTTTTTTCCCCCCTGTTTTCTTGTCACAAGAGCAAACTCTTGCTCCATAATAACATTCCAGAGTGTGGCAATAGCAAGAGTCAACATTTTGAAGAAAATATCTGGTCCTTTACAGACCATAATACATTTTGTTTAGCCTGATATGTCACAAGACAAAATTTTTTCCTTGTAAATACATGATTTTTCAGCTCAACCGCATAAAGCTGGCCAAGTCTTTTGTTATGAAGTTGTTCATATCCACAAACTGGTGATGATACTTTTATGTGTTTTTCATGCTAAGTTGGAATAAAAATAATAAGAAGTGTTTGGATTCTAGTAGATTTTAATTTACCTTAATTTGGACAGAGGTAAGCTAAAATTTATATTTATTTTAAACTACTGAAAAATAATGTGATATATGTAACTAACATTATATCAGGAACATATATATATATATACACACACACACACACACACATATATATATATAAATGTGTATATGTTAATATATAAAGAATTCTGCTATTAAGCTACTAAATTAGATTATCTCTGTGGCAATTACCTTTTCAATCTTTTTTTTTTCTTTTCTCACAGCCCTATCAACAGTAATTTCTCACTTATTATTTTTCTCCCCACCTGGACCATGAGTTTCTTCAAGACAGGGCCTAGTGTTATTCATCTTTGAATCCCCAAGTCTGCCATAGTACCTAGAATTTAATAGACCCTCATTAAGAATCTATTAAAGACTGTGTGACTGAGCACTGAGCAGTCATTTACATTCAAATAATCATTAGGTTAATTTAAGCCGTTCTTACCAGCATATAAAGTTGGTTACACATAGAGTTATGGTAATAACTTTGTAACTTTCCAAAAACATTCATTAGTCTGTCTGGCCTCCCACTGTCTCTCCAAAACCTATCACAACATCTGGCAGAAAATAGGCAATTGATCAATTTGTCAAATATTTACTTACTTCAAAACTTAAAGCTTTGCTAGCTCATGTTGATCTTTCTCTAGTGAATGTGATTTTTTTTTTTAACTATACTTGATAGTGAGTAAAACAGTAAGATAGGAATGTTGCAAAATAGACCCTAGGTTGTTCTATCTCACTGTCATTTATTTCTTATAATTTTGTTCTCCAAATATGGACAGTGATAAGTATTTAGGTACTTAATTATTTTCTTAAGAAATAGTTTTCATCTGGGAAAAAACACACAAAATATAATAGTATGGTGGCTAGGGAAATTATCGTGTGATCAGTGTGGATCTAGAGAGAGAACACTGTATGTGCCATTACATTTTACCAATATCTCAACCTCGTTATTAGAGGTGTGATATAAATTAGTAGTGTTGCAGTACTTCCTCCTAATGTCCTCCGCAAGGCAACTTATGAAGGCAAAAATCTTACAAATCTTGTCATACCAGGGTAGTGTCTCAGTGACCAGGCCCATGTCCTTGGGATTCCCCAAGTTCTAATAGTCGTTAGGATGGATTAGGTGCTTACCATGCACCTCTCTGTGTGGCAACATCTTTCCAGAAATTAACTCACTTAATCCCCAAGTATAGTCCTTTGAAGTCCATACTATTATTTTCCCCATTTTTTTCAAGTGAGGTAAGTGAGACTTACAGTAACACATCTGATATCGTGAGCCCAGGAGAGGAGAAGTGCAGAGGTGAAGCCCCTTTTGTTTGACTTCAGAACTCCAACCTTTAATCAGCACTTTTACTTTTAATTAAAGTATAATTGACATGTAGCTGTATTAGTTTCAAGTGTGCAATGTAATGATTGGATAACTGTACACAATGTGAAATGATCACCGCAATAAGCTTTGTTAACATCCATCTAATCTGTACTTTTCCTGATGGTTAATTTGACTTAAATTTTTTTTTAAAGTCCTTATTGGTGTTAGGAACTTCTAATTTTATACTTCTATGTTTAAGGCATTTTAAAGAGTCTTAAAGATGAGAAAAACACCCAGATAGCAAAGTTGCTTGTCTTAGATTGCGCTCTATATTGGCAGGACAGAGTCAGCACTTAACTTCTCATTTGTCACTCTTAAGTTTGGTTCATTTTTGAATTCTTCAAAACCATGTTTGGGTTTTTTCTGGCCAGCATTCTAGGGGCTCAGTACTTATTTGTTGAACAAATGGACGAATGTGTCAAAGCTGACGGCGCACCCAATATTGGCACTCGGGCGTGTGTTTTTACCCTCAAAAATCAGTCTAACAGGGGAAACTTCCACAAATACTACCATGGCTAAATTTCCACAAATACTACCATGGCTAGCTGCCTGACTGCCCTAACGGATGGCCAGGGACATTCAGAAGGGTGCGTCAAGGTGTATAGGGAACTACAAAATGTTTGGTGCTGCTGGAAGCAAGGGTGGCAGGGATGCCATCCTGGATGCCTTTTATGTCATGTGAGAAGGCTCAGTTTTATTCTGTAAGGAAGAAGTTTCAAAGAGAGAAATGAGATGGTCAAACCTGTAATTTGAGAAGCATCCCTGGGGTGTTTGTATGGTCACTTGACAGACTGATCACTTGGGATTTGCAGTGGGAAGCTAAGGAATAATGATGGCCACCACAATGGGGTGAGCAAGGAGGAGGATTTTAAGAAGTATTTGGAATATGGCCAGGGCTAGAGATAAAGATTCAAAAAATCCTTCACTTATCCGTGGTAGTTGACACCCTAAGAACAAAGGAGCTCTCAGAAGGAGAGTTCGAAGAGTTAGGGGTGAGGAAGACATATTCAAGGGACGGGAAGAGGAAGAGCTGCCCACACGTGATAATAAGTGGCCATAGAGTTTGCGGCTTCTCATAAGCCAAGGAATAGGTGTTCAAAGAAGGAAAAAAAATGTTCTGTGTTGTGAGACAGTGGAGACAAGAAACACATGCTAATTTTTTTGAGATTTGTGCAAAGGAGGTGGATATGGAATATGAGCTAAAGGAGAACTCGGAGGTAAGTGATAGGAGAGACCGTAGCAGGTTCACAGGCTGAAGCCAAGAAAAAGCAAAAGGATGAAGAAGCAAAGAAAGAACACAGGCCTTCTGGCTCCTACCTGGTATCTTCATTCACGTCTCAGAACCTTGGATCTGAAAGTAGTTTTACATTTGAGTCTTCCAGGGCACATCAGACTAGTCCCCCTTGTCCAATTAATATGTTTACATTCCCTACCATCTCAGAGACTCTTTTCAAAATTAATGGATTCTCACAAAGTGAGATCGCTTTAATGAGAAGCCAGTCAAGGAAAAAGAGCGTCATTGGCAATACGTATCATGGGCACACAGTTAGTATTTGCTGATCAAATATGGTGATATGGGCCATCTGTGAATTCATCACTGAACCCAGGAGTGTTTCCTAAAGCCATTATCCATCCCATTCTGCCTGTATTACAATGAGTATTATATCCTCCTTCCCAGGACTAAATCCCAGACTTCCCAAGAGTAGGGACAATCATCCATCTAGCTCTTTGGCTCTCAAACACTCAGCAACGTTTGGCAAACAAGAAACGTTAACACACGCTTGTCCAAAAAAGTGATAAGAGCCGAGACTGCAATCACTGGCGTCTTATTTTGGAAGAGTTTGTTTCTATATCTTCTTCACATCCTCACCTTATTATTTTCCATCTAGCTTAAAAACGTAAGCCATTGGCCCTAACACAACTCTCATATTCCACCTCAACATCTAAGCACCTTTAAATCTTCTAGTTATACACCACCATTCTAACTCTTTTTTTTTTTTTTACTTCATAGTGGCATCAATTTCTTATCATCAGTTTTTATGAATTGAAGAAGCTCCCCAATTGATTCTTTCCTGTTACTCTCCATGCTGTTAGGACAGAGAGGGGAATGGAAAGTAGAAAAAAAGAAGCTGTTGAGATACGGCAAAGACCTGCATTTTATACATATTGTCTTTTCCAGCATGTGTTCGATCGTGTTGCAATTATCTATGTATGTCTTTATAGATCCTGAGCCTTGCAGGGACCACGTGCCATTTATCATTTTTTCAATCCCCACGCGGAGCCCTTGGCGCAGAATAAGCACTCGTCGAAAATGTCCTGAATTAAGTACAGAGTCGAACCAAGTCGTGGGCTCATCCTTTAGAGCTGCCGGGAGCCTATGTAGACTCTTGTTCAGTCAAACCCAGATAGCGGGAGTGGTGGGTTGTTGATGTGAAATCTGGACTTTCAGGCTTTTAGATTGTCACCTCTCGAGTGTCTTTCACCTCATGGGATCTACACTACCCTTCCAAGCACGGTGATTTCCCTCCTTCTTTCCTGCAGGTTGGACTCAGATCTGTGATAGAGCAGTTTCCCGGGAAGCTCGATTTCGTCCTGGTGGATGGGGGTTACGTCCTAAGCCATGGCCACAAGCAGTTGATGTGCTTGGCCAGATCTGTCCTCAGGAAGGCGAAAATCCTGCTGCTCGATGAACCCAGTGCTCATTTGGATCCGATGTGAGTTTCAGAGTTCCTGCTCTTTATTGACACAACGGGAGCGAATCTGTGACGCCTCCTTCATGTTGACACCGATTCCCAGTAGGCTGTCATGTCCGCAAGTGGAGGCCTCCCCAGCCCCCAGATGTGAAATGATTGCCCAGTGGAAAAGTCACTGTTTGACGTGAGCACGAGTGCTTATTTCCTGGGATAAGAGTCCCACGTTCTCTTCTGAGTGTGATTTTGGAATTTCTTAGACTCTCCCCCTTGCCAACACATGATGAAATATTTAGTTACATAGGCATAATCTGATTCTTATGACTTTTCTTTCTATGCCATTTATATAGTAAGAAATTTTTTTAGGGGCACCTGGATGGCTCAATCGACTGTCTCCCCTCGGCTCAGGTCGTGATCTCAGGATCCTGGGATCGAGCCCTGTGTCGGGCGCCCTACTTGGCGGTGGGAGTGGGGGTGGGGGATCTGTGTCTCCCTCTCCCTCTGCCTCCTCCCCCCTGCTTATACTCATGCTCTGCCTCACTGAAGAAATCTTCATAGCACAAGAGAACCACTCGTGATTCCACATGATAATGAAATGTACTCACTTGCAAAACTTTCTTCAAAACATCTGTCCTATTCGTTCATGGAAACCTAGAATCTGCCCCGTGGTGGGAGAGCTGATGATGGCAGACTCTGCACCAGCACTAGGTTAACAAAAGTATTTGAAGAAAGATAAGTCATTTAAAGAACTAAATTGACAGGACAGGAGGTGTGTCATCAAGGGTAAAGGCAGATTATTGACACTCTGTGATGTTACATGTGCCAGTTTCTTCCTTTTCTAGAACATACCAAATCATCCGAAGAACCCTAAAGCAAGCGTTTGCAGATTGCACAGTGATCCTCTCTGAGCACAGGATAGAAGCGATGTTGGAATGTCAGCGATTCTTGGTGAGCTTATAATTTGCTTAAGATCTTACGTCTCCTTTAATTCTCGTTAACAATAGCTGAGATGGGGGTTCCTGCAAATCACAACACAGCAGTGTACAGGTGCTTCCTTCAAATAGGCGTCCGCCGCCGTCCAGCTCTACTCAGGGCAGCCGCGCTCCTTTGGGCTCCGAGGTGAGGCGGGGATCCAGGAAATCTAACGTAGCAGCCGGTTATTGAGTTACATTAATCAACAGACACATCTGTACATTTGAACCCTTTATTTGGGGATCAAGTCATAAGAGAGTCTAAGTCCCGATGCTTTTAACAGCCAAGTCTCCTTGGATGGGCTCCAGGGCAGGCCTGGATCGCCGCGCACCCCGACGTGTGGTTTTAATGGTGGTTGAAAGACTCACTTCATTCTTCTGCTCATTACTTAGAGCTCGGGTGAGCGCCTCTCCCGTCCACCTCCTCATTGTGCTTGCAAAGCTGTCACAGAGCCTTTCGAGCCATGTTTACAAATTCCCTGGGGTTTAGTCACAAGGAAGTTCCGAGGAGGACATGTCACGTCATTCCTGTTAAGGCCTTCAAGGCTCCTGGAGGGACACGCTTTTCTTACTGAGGACTTGTTGTTACCTAGAAGCTTTACGTGACAAATGGGGTGGGGGTGGGGGTGGCCCGCAACCTCTTGCCCTGCCGGGGCCAGGTCTTGGGGCTCCCTAGAGGCCCTCCGGTCCTCCCAGGAGGTGTCACCGGGCACCTCCTAACCGCCGCCTCGCTTGGAACGGTTGGGGGCTGTGAACAGGCTCGACTTTGTGTCACGCTCGGTGTTCACACCGGGTTTGAGGCGGTGGGGGAGGCCCTGCTGACCTGCCAGGCCCAGGGGTTCCTTTAAGGCTCTCGGAGGAGCCACAGGGCTCACGCCTCTACCATTAAGAAAGGAATTCTGGTCTTCCAGAGGCCAAGTAGAAAGTTAGAGCCTGGGACCCTTGGGTGGCCCAGTGGTTTGAAGCCCACCTTGGGCTTGGGTGTGATCCTGGGGTCCTGGGATCGAGTCCCACGTCGGGCTCCCTGCATGGAGCCTACTTCTCCCTCTGCCTGGGTCTCTGCCTCTCTCTGTGTGTCTCTCATGAATAAATAAGTAAATCTTTTAAAAAAGAAAAAGAAGGCTAGAGCCCCTTTCGCACACAGAGGAGCCCCAGGAGGCCAGAGGCCCCGGGGACTGGGCTGAGGGCACCCTGGGCCCTGGGACACGCTAACGGCCACCTCCCCTAGGTCATTGAGGACAGCAGGCTGCGGCAGTTCGAGTCCATCCAGAGGCTGCTGAGCGAGAGGAGCGCCTTCCGGCAGGCCATCGGGCCCCCCGAGCGGCCCGGCCTCCTCCCGCACCGGCTCTCCAGCCGGCAGAGGTCCCCTTCCAGGATCGCGGCCCTGAAGGAGGAGACGGAAGACGAGGTGCAGGACACAAGGCTTTAGGGCGCCCCGGATCTTTGCGGGGGGCTTCGCTCATCAAGGTGGAGGAGGACGTGGGTTCGACTTCGGAAACCAAGGACGAGTCATGTGTATTTTTAAAAGGAAAAAAAAAATCTTGATAAGGGGAATTAAGGACACTCGGCTGGATCTGGATAAGTGACTTCTGGGCAGTGGTCAAATTGTGTGACAGGGACTTCAGACCCTTGAAGATTTGCCACGTGGGCGCACAAGGCCGAGCTCCCAGGAAAGCCTTTCCTCTGGGAAGCGATGGGAGGGCGGCTGTGGGGGTCAGCCCGCTGAGCTGCTGGGCCTGCTGCTTGCGGACACGTGCGCCCTGTGGCCCAGAGGGCACGCGGCCCACTACCGGGAGCCTCGATGAAAGGAAGGCCCCTGGGAGCCTGGCTGGTGCGGAGACCTTCCTGCCCCTTTCCCCTGCCCTCCCCGACATGGCCCACAACATGACTCCATCCTCTGGGGGGCATCCCGGCTGTTCCACTGCGGGGCACGTGCTAGAGGCCCCGAGTCAGCTGGCCTGAGGCCACGTGCAACACAGGGTGCCGGTCAGGAGTCTGAGGGAACCCCCTGTTTGTACCACTCACCGCTCCACCCAAAGCAAGCAATCCAGCCCGTGATAATGCGCCCCTTCCTGGGGAAGAGGGCGCTGGCACCCAGGTAGGGGGCAGGGTGACTCCCTTGGTGAGGAGGTTGACCTGACGTTCCCCAGCCTCCAGAAAGTAACAGGCTCTTAAGAGCTTGGGACAGAAAGACGTTGAGACAAACATGCTTTAGTAGGAAGTGGCACAGGAGACCCTCCTCCCCCGGGAGCTCTGGGAGGAGGGCACGGAGGCAGGCGGGTGGAAATACGGAGCTCCGAGGACGCAGGTGCATGTAGGGTTATGTCGCGCAGTTTCCGCCCAGCTCCAGGCCTGTCCTCCTGTGGAGCCTGGCTGGGAGGGATTACGGGACACACGGGGGACCGTCGGTTCACTTTATATGCTTCTGTTTTTATAGTTTTTGTGATGCAAATAAAATTTTCTCTAGGAAATATTTATTTTAATACTACTTCAAACTCACAAATGGCTGTATTTTAAGATGATTGTATTAGGAATTATATTTGTATTGAAACAATTTTATATTTGAAATGTTGGCTTTTTATGGCACTAGCTATTTTTATGATGTGTTAAAACTGAAGGGGAAAAAAACGGGGGGTGGGAGGGGGAGGATATCAACCAGGGGTTACAAATTACCTTGATGGCATAGAGACAAGCCTTAGGGTTCACAAAGATTTGCTCCTTTGATTCCCTGCCAGCACACAGGTTCCCTCTTAGCAAATGGTACCACGAAATCCGACCGCTTCTCTCAAGGACACATGCCTTCCCAACTCCAGACTAAACTGTTAAGATTGCATTCTATTTATTACTGTAAGAAAATATCACGTGCCAATAAAATCCATATATTTGTGTGAAACTTAGCTGTTTTCAGACGTGTTCATTAATCATGTCTCATTCATCTCTTCAGTCTCTAAGGATCATGGAACCCAAAACACGAACCATTTCTTTAAATAAAGCTTCTTGAGAATCCCACATGAGTTGAAATGCTCCTAAAAAAAAAAAATGATTTCTTCTTAAAAAATTTTGGTAAAATATACATAACCTACAATGTACCATTTGTGAGCGTACAATTCAGGGGCCTTCAGTGCATTCCCGGTGTGCTGCAGTCATCATCACCACCCCTCCACACGACTTTTTCATTTTGCAAAACTGAAACTCCGTAGCCATTCGACAAAAATGTCCTATTCTTCCCCCCTCCCAGGCCCAGGCAATCACCATTTGTCTCCACCTTTTGTCTCCATGAATGCGATGACTCTAAGTCAACTACGATGCAGGATTTCCCTCACACATTTCCTCGTGTGACCTGGAGTATTTGTTCTTTTGTGACGGGCTTAGTTCACGTATCACGTCTTCGTAGTACGTCATCTTACAGCATATGTCCGAGTCCTCTGTTTTTTGAGCTGAGTATTCCAAATAAATTATTCCAAATAAATTTGTTCCAGATAAGCAAATACATCTCTTCCATTTGTCAACTTAGGTTGTTTCTACCTTTTGACTCTGTTGAATAATGCTTTTTTGAACAGGAGTATACGAATGTCTTTTTGTGTCCCCACTTTTATGGCTTAGGACACTTTTGAGTTTTTTTTTTTTAAGATTTTATTTATTTATTCATGAGGGACACAGAGAGAGAGGCAGAGGCACAGGCAGAGGGAGAAGCAGGCTCCATGCAGGGAGCCCGACGTGGGACTCGATCCTGGGTCTCCAGGATCATGCCCGGGGCCGAAGGCGGCGCTAAACCTCTGAGCCACCTGGGCTGCCCCAGAGGTTGTTTTTGTTTTAAAATCGAGGCTAATAGAATAAAAAAAAAAATGTATCTTCTGCAAGGGCCCATTTATTTATTTGAAAGCCTTTTCAAATCGTGGCAGTTATCTGATAGCTCTTGATAAGCAAATCTCATCAAGGAAAATAGTATTTCTGAAAGCTGAGTGGTTTTTCTTTGTTTCAATCCATGTTTTTAGTTGACAGAGCTTCTTTGGTACCCTGTTCTTCCTTGCAGACTTTCTTCATATAAGATGCAGGTGCCAGGGTGTGGTAGGTAGAAAGTAGACCCCTACTAAACCCTCCAATCTGGTCTTCCCTTATTTGTGGAGGTTCGTTTTCACACATGACCCCAAGAGGGCAGTCTCAGAGCATGCTCTACTGTAATCATTCTAATTTTTTCTAAAAAATTAATATGTGTTATATTTTAGGGCAGTTTTTAGTTCACAGCAAAACTGAGCAGAAGGTACAGAGTCCAATGAACTCCTTGCACCCCGCACATCCAGCCTCCCCCACTGTCAACATTCCACACCAGAGTGGTACATTTCTTACAATCAGCATATCATTATCACCCAAACTCCACGGTTGACACTAAGTTTTACTTTGGGCAAGCCCTTATTCATCTGCTCCTTCCCCTACTCCCCGGCAACAACCCATCTTTCCGCTGCTTCCATGGTTTTGCTTTTTCTAGAATGCACACAGTTGGAATCATACAGTCTGTCGTCTCTTCAGATTGGCTGCTCTTACGTAGTAATATGCATTTAAATTTCCTCTTTAGGACATGGAAGCCATGTCTTTTCGTGGCCTGGTATCTCATCTCACTTTAGTGCAGAATAACATTCCATTACCTGGGTGTAGCTACTGAAGGACATCTTGGTTGCCTCTAGGTTTTGGCAATTATGAGTGAAGCTGCTGTAAACATCCTTGTGCGGGTTTCGTGTGGACATTAGTTTTCAACTCCTTTGGGTAAATACCAGGGATCTTAGGGTAAGAGTATATTTAAGTTTTGAAAGAAACTGTCACACTGTCTTCCAGAGTGACTGTCCTGTTTTGCATTTCCACCAGCAGGGAAGGAGCTCTGCAACCTCCCAGGCATTCTGCATCCTCAGTGTTTGGGAATTTGACCATTCTAGTGGAGTTGTGTGGTGCTCTTTGTTGCTTTATTTTGCATTTCCCCACGACACATGCTTTTGAATGTGTTTTCATATGCGAACTTTCCATTTTTTATATCTTCTTCGGTGGGGTGTCTTTTCAGGTCCTCTGGGAATCTTTTAATTAGACTATTTGTTTTCTTATTGGTGAATTTGAAGAGTCCTTTGTGTATTTTGGATAACGGTTCCTTTCCAGATACGTCTTTTGCAAATATTTTCTCCTAGTCTCAGGCTTGTCTTTTTATTCTCTTGACATTGTCTCTTGCAGAGCACAAGTTTTAAATTTAAATGAAGTCCAGCTTATCAATTTTTCTTTCACTGATTGTACCTCTGGTGTTGTATCTAAAAAGTCACCATCATCTCCAGGGTCATCTAGGTTTTTTACTATGTTATCTTCCACAAGGTTGTGGTTCTGCATTTTACATTTAGGTCTGTGATCCATTTTGAGTTAATTTTTGTGAAGAGTATAAGATCTGGGTCTAGATTCACTTTTTTTGCATGAAAATGCCCAGGACTTCCAACACCATTTGTTGGGAAAAAAATCTATCTTTTCTCTATTATTGCCTTTCCTCATGATCACAGGTAAGTTGATTATATTGATGTGGGTCTAGTGCTGGGCTCTCTACTCTGTCCCGTAAAACTACTTATGTATCCTTTTGCCAACACTATACTCTTGATTACTATAGCTTTATTTTTTTTTAATTTTTTTTATTTATTTATGATAGTCACAGAGAGATAGAGAGAGAGGCAGAGACACAGGCAGAGGGAGAAGCAGGCTCCATGCACCGGGAGCCCGACGTGGGATTCGATCCCGGGTCTCCAGGATCGCGCCCTGGGCCAAAGGCAGGCGCCAAACCGCTGCGCCACCCAGGGATCCCACTATAGCTTTATAGTACCTTGAAGTTGGGTAGTGCCAAGTTCTTGGACTTTATTCTCTTCTTTATTGAGTCAGGTAGTCTAGGCCTTTATTTTCTCTGTGTAAACTTCAGAATTAGTTTGTTGATAACCACAAGATAACTTGCTGGGATTATGTTAAAACTATAAATCAAGTTGGGAAGAACAATATCTTGACAATATGGAGTCTTCTGACCCATGAACATAGATCTCTTCCCACTGAGTTCTTTTTAGATTTCATTCATCAAGTTTTTCATCAAAGTTCATTATGGTTTTCCTCATATATGGATCTAATGCATATTTTGGTAAATTTGTAACTATTTCATTGTTGGAGGGCTGCTAATGTAACAGGCAATGTGTTTTTGATTTCTAATTCCACTTGTTTATTGCTAGAAATAGGAGAGTGATTGAGTTCTGTATATTAACTTTGTATCCCGCATTTTGCTATCCTCACTTAATAGCTTCAAGAGAGGTTTTCTTTTTTTTCAGTTCTTTTGAATTTTCTATGGGTATGATCATATCATCTGTGAGAAAAGACAGTTTTATTTCTTCCTTTTTGATCTGCATATCTTTCTTTAATTTTTATTTTCTTAGATTTATTTATTTGAGAGAAAGAACGAGAGAGTATGTGAGCCAGCATGGAGTGGGGAGGGGCAGAGGGAGAGGGAAAGAGAGAATCTCAGATTCTCTCTCAATCATAATAAAGGAAAGTTATTATTTTAATTTCTTTAATAAGCCTATTCAGATTGACTATTCTTTCTGCATTTTAGCAGATTGTATCTTTCAAGGAATTGGTCCGTTTCATCTAGGTTATCAAATGTATGGGCATAAAGTTTTCCTTAATATTCTTTTATTATCCTTTTACTGTGCATGGAATCAGTAGTGAGTTCCCCTCTTTCCTTTCTGATACTAGTAATTTATGTCCTCTCTGTTACTTTCTTAGCCTAGCTAGAGGCTTATCCAGTTTATTGATCTTTACAAAGAACCAGTTCTTTGTTTTGTTGATTTACTTTATTGGTCTATTTTCAGTTTCATTAATTTCTGTTTTAGTTTTAATTATTTCCATTCTTCCGCCTAATTTAGGTTTAATATGCTCTTCTTTTTTAGTTTTCTAAGATGGAAGCTTAGATAACTAAGTTTAGATCTTTCTTCTTTTCCAATATATTCATTCAATGCTATAAACTTCCACCTAAGCACTACTTTTTGTTTCATGCCACAAGTTGTTTTTTATGTCTATATAGTTCAAGATATTTTTCATCTATGTTGTGATTTCTTCTTTAACTCATGTGTTATTTAGAAATATAATGTTTAATCTCTATTCTGGGATTTTTCCTGCTAATTTTTTTTGTTGATTGCTAGTTTAATTCCACTGTGGTCTGACAACATGTACATTCTATTCTTTTAAATTTGTTAAAGTGTTTTATGGCCCAGGATGTGGTCTAGCTCACTGAATGTTTCATATGAGGTTGAAAAGAGTGTGTATTTTGCTGTTTTTTGGATGCTGTGGCTGTCAATCCAGTTAATTAATGGTACTGTTAAGTTCTATGTCCCTGCTGGTTTTCTCATGCTGAATCTGTTATTTATTTTGGAAGGATAATAAAGTCTCCAACTGTAATAGTAGATTCATTTATTTCATTTTCTCCCTTAAGTTCATCAGTTTTTGCTTCATGTACTTTTCTGTGCAGCTGTTGTTAAGCACATATGCATTAATGAGTATCATGTTACCATGCTATAACTTTATTCATGCTTTTATTTTTAACCTAAGTTTCTTTATATTAAAAGTAGGTTTCTTGGGGATCCCTGGGTGGCGCAGCGGTTTGGCGCCTGCCTTTGGCCCGGGGCGCGATCCTGGAGACCCAGGATCGAATCCCACATCAGGCTCCTGGTGCATGGAGCCTGCTTCTTCCTCCGCCTGCGTCTCTGCCTCTCTCTCTCTCTCTCTCTGTGACTATCATAAATAAATTAAAAAAAAATAAAATAAAATAAAAGTAGGTTTCTTATAGGTAACATATAATTGGGTCTTAGTTTTTCATTCCCTCTGACAACCTCTTTTAACTGGTGTTTCTAGACCATTGAAATGTACAATGATTATTGTTATAGTTCAATTAATATTTGCTATACTTTTTACTATTTTCTTTTTTTTTCTTACTATTTTCTATTGGCTATTTTTTATTTTCTCACTTTTTTTTTCCTTTTGTGGCTTTGAGGATTTTATATGATTTCATTTTCTCTCCTTTCTTAGCATATCAATTCTCCTTCTTCTTCTTCTCCTTCTCCTTCTTTTTTTTTTAGTGGTCACCCTGAAATTTGCAATATATGTTTACGTCTAATCCAAGTCCCCTTTAATAACACTATACCACTGCATTGGGAGTACAAGCACCTCATAATAACAAAATATTCCTAATTCCTCTCTCTTTTCCCTATATCATTGCTGTCATTAATTATTTCATTTATACATAAGCATATTTATATACATAGTATAGGTAATCAAATACATTGTTGTTACTACTTATTGAACAGCATACAAAGTTTTTTTTTTTTTTTTTTTTTGAGAGAGAGAGAGTGAGGGAGGGGGAGAGAGAGAGAGACAAAGAGAGAGAGAGCTCAAACAGGGTGGAGAGTCAGAGGAAGAGGAAGAGAAAGAATCCCAAGGAGGCTCCATGCCTAGTCTGGCATGAGGTTCAATCTCAGGACCCTGAGGTCATGACCTGAACTGAAATCAGGTTGGATGCTTAACTTCCAGAGCCACCCAGGCACCCCCAGCCTATAATTTTTTGATCAATTAAGAACAATAGGGACCCCTGGGTGGCTCAGCAGTTGAGCCTCTGCCTTCAGTTCAGCCTCTGGCTTCATGATCCCAGGGTCCCAGGATCCAGTCCTGCATCAGGACCCCTGTGTAAAGCCTGCTTCTCCCTTTGCCTGTGTCTCTGCCTCTTTCTCTGTGTCTCTCATAAATAAATAAAATCTTTAAAAAATTAAGAACAAGGAAAATAAGCCCTTCTTTTCTCTACCACTGTGGTGTGTGCAGTTGATTGTTCCTTGCCATGTCTAATCCCAGGATTTTCAGGAACAAGTGATTCCTGGCTAAGAAAAAAATGCAGAATTGTTCCAGTCCCTAGTGAATCTTGATGAAAACTGGTAACAAAATCAGGTACAACTCCAATAAGAGACATTGGAGAAGAACCAAGAACCTGGGTTTATAAGGAATCGCACATGAGGTGTATAAGTATTGATGCTGCATGAAGGTCACTTGTTTGTAACATATCACTCTGTAAATATCACTATACTTGAACAATAGACATGTTTTATCAGGAAAATGATTTTTTTTCTGTTTGTTTCTGCACCAGTTATGTTGACTCAGTAATAAATATGTGAGACCTTATATTTGGAAAAAACGAATGAGACAGGTAAACGTTTTTATTTTACCTTCACTTATTCATTCTCTGATGCTCTTCCTTTTTTAATGTAGATCTGAGTTTCTGGCCTAAATAATTTTCTTTCCCTCTAAAGAACTTTTAACATTTCTTTCAAGTTAGGTCTGTTGGCTACAAATTCCCCCAGTTTTTGTTTGTGACTGTCTTTATTTCTCCTTTATTTGTGTAGGATAATTTTGCAGACTACTGGATTCTGGTTGGTAGGGTTTTTTCCCCTCTAAATACTTTAACTATTTCTCTCCACTTTTCTTACCTGCATGGTTTTGGAGGAGTAGTCAGATGTAATTCTTATTTTTTTTCCCCCTCGTATGTAAAGTGCTTTTTCCTCTGACTTCTTTTAACCTTTTTAAAATTGATTTTCTGTACTTTGAATATGCCTATGTTGGGGGTGGGGTTTTTTTGGTATTTATCCTGTGTGTTGTTCACTGAGCTTCCTGGACCTGTGGTTTAGGTTTTGACATTAAGTTGGGGAAGTTCTCAGTCATTATTGCCCCAAATATTTTTGTCTTCTCTCCCTCTTTCTTCTTCTGGCATTCCAGTTACAGATGTATTATACTTTTTGTAATTGTTCACAGACTTGGATATTCAGGGTTATATTTTTCCAGTCTACTTTTTCTATGCTCTTCAGCTTGGAGCTTTCTATCGACATAGCCTCAAGCTCAGGGCTTCAGCCGTGTTCCACGTACTCATGAGCCCATCGAAGGCCTTCTTCATTTCTGTTACAGTGTTTTTGATCTTTGGCATCTTTTTTTTTTTTTAAAGATTTATTTATTTATTCATGATAGATAGATAGATAGATAGAGAGAGAGAGAGAGAGAGAGAGAGAGGCAGAGACACAGGAGGAGGGAGAAGCAGGCTCTATGCCAGGAGCCCGACGGAGCCCGATGGGGACTCGATCCCGGGACTCCAGGATCATGCCCTGGGTCAAAGGCAGGCGCTAAACTGCTGAGCCACCCAGGGATCCCCGATCTTTGGCATCTTTTTGATTATTACAATTTCCATCTCTCTGCTTATATTATCTACCTGTCTTTATATCTGGTCTACTTTCATATTAAAGTGCTTAGGATATCATAGTTTTTCTGCATGCCTGGTCTGATAATTACAACGTATCTGTCATATCTGACTCATCCTGATGCTTATTCAGGACTGTTTTTTTGCCTTTTAGTATGCCTTATAACATTTGTTCAAAGTCAGACCTGATGTGGCAGGAAAAAGGGACTTTGGTAAAAGCATCTTTAGTTATGTAGTAATAATGTGTGGCGGGAGGTAAGCATTCTGCAGTCTTATAATTAGGCCTCAGTCTTTTGCTAAGCCTATGTCTGTGGGCTATGAACTTCCCTAGTGCTTCTTAGCTTTTTCTCCTCTGGTAAGTGGAGGAGGATGGTTCACATAGACTGGAATAAGATATTTCTTTTCCCCAGGTAGGTTAGGCTCTGATAAAATAGTTTTCTCCTGAAGGTGGGCCTTGATAAGAAAAACAGAATGCTCTGGTTTTTTGTTTGTTTGTTTGTTTTTTAATAGTAAATTTTCCCCTCTGCTGGAAGCAAAAGGGACTTTTACCCATTTTTACTGTACCTGTTCAAGTTCTTGGAGGTAAAATTCATGGAAGTGTGTGTCCCTTTCCTCTGAAGACTGGTTTTCCTTAAATCTTCCTCTCTCAGGCTTGTCCATCCTGAGCCTCTAGCAATTCATTAGTGCTAGGTCAAGTTTTCCTAACCCAGTACAGGTTCCAGAGGTTTCTGCTTGGGGGTTTCTACCCAGGTAAGTTGTGTTTCTCTGTATCCACCTGTCTGTTTCTCCAACTGTGGGGTCAGCAGTTTGCCCTGTCGCCTACTTTCTGACATATCTAAGAAGAGTTATTGTTTTTTCAATTTGCTCAACTTTTTACTTATTGTTAGGTTGGTTGGAGTCATGACTTCTAAACTTCTTACATGCCAGATTTGAAGCCTGGAGTCTTTGTAGCTTATTATGAGTTAAAAAAAATAGAGCTTTTCAGGTTAGAAGGAGTCAAATGCAAATAAAATGTGACAAAAGCATCCCTAGTTTTGAAAGACCACTTGAAGAAGAAAAATACTGAAACAAGATGGAAAGTCAATGTTGGTCACTCAAGCTACATTGCTTAGCTTGGCAGTTGGCTCCTCTTTATGTCTGATTCCCTTTCTCTTTAACATTTAAAAAGATAGACTATTTTGGCTACAGACTTTTTACTTTTACCTAATTGTTTCTATATTCAAGTTGTGAGTTGGGTTTTACATGTCCCAGTCTATTCCCACTCCCATTTGACACACAATTTGTTTTCATTTATTTCTTAGCCCTTTTACTTTGTTCTTCCTCTTTATGAGAAAAAAAAAAAAACACACTAAAGCTTAAAACAAATATATTTCCTTCCAGTAACCAGGGCCCTTCCAGGGCTGGGAAATTGTTACATATTAGAGTGAAAGGCTAATAAAACCCCCAGTGTAAATATTTTAGCAGTTTGCTAAATAAAGAACCTCAAATACTATGTGGAAGACAGTTTAGAATGAGGTTTAAAAGGCTCAATATAAAAACCTGTCTGACCTGTTAAAACAGGTGTGGACAATCAATTCCTTATTAAAAGATACGATGAAAAAAACCCTTGTAAATGCAAGACAAATACATTAGGGCATGAGAACTCCAAACCAATAGGTTAGAAACTATAAGCTGTCTCTAGTGTGCAGACCCAAAGAGACCCACGTCATTATTTGTCAGTTGAGAGGGAATCAGGGGAATTAGTATCTATATACTTTCTCAGAGAAGGGAGATTCTTGGCAGAATTTTAAAGTTTATTCTTAATCCATTATGGTAAGAACACTCACTTGGTTTTTAATAACTCAGTTTCTCTAGCTGAAAATGAGATAGCGCATTGGTAAAGGTGGTAAAAAATTTTTGTTAAATGAATATGCTAATACTGGCCTTTAATTTCATGTAGCAAAATGGATTAATGCAACAATAATGCTGAATGGTAACTTGGATAAAAAGCTAAGACACGATTTACAGCTTTCATTCATCAAAATACAGAATCTTCCAAATATTTGGAGTCATCCAAACTTCCAAAGTCAAGGTACATATTGACCTTTAAGAACTGCCCCCTTGTGGATATTCCATTCTATTTTTAGGATAACTGATTCCCCCCCCCCAAAACACATATGCCAACTACTAAACTGAGCACAGGAAGTCACACACCAACGTAAATGAACTTCTATGGCATTTTCTCCTTAAACCATTGTGAATATTGGAAATTAAGTGAAAAGTTTTGGTGTATAAACAATTCTTTAGCGATAGTCTCTTCCATTCACCTGGACATTGATGGAGTAATAGCAATGATCTTTAATTATCAGGAATGACAGATATGCTGCTAAATGGAAATAAAACTGAATTGTATTTTGATTGGCAAGTATTGGCACAAATACTTAAAAAAATACAGAAATTTACCTTTCAATTAACTCCTATGAAATGAAAGTTGTAATTTACCGAAAATTTTAATAGATTAAAATAAGCTTCTTCTGTTTTCTTTTTAGAAAAGAAAGATCAATACATTGAGTAAAATGGTGGTTACCAGGGCCTGGTATATAATCCCAGACATTATATAACTTTAGCTGTATATATCTTTAAAAGACAAGGATTTTCTCTCTTATTCTTTCCCTCATTTTTTGGTGACATATCCACAGTGCCACTGCCACAATTAAAAAAAGTCCTTAATATCCTCAAATATCCACTCCACTCAATATCACATGTCATTGTCTCATTTCTTTTTAAATATAGATGGTCCTTGTTTTGCACAGTAGTATGGAACTATAAAAGTGACCATAGAAAGATAATATAAATAATTAAGGGGAAAAATTAAAATTGTTCCATGACCGTTAAATATATTAAACAATTAAACATTAAAAGCTCCCTTACTTTTGGTTATACATATGTAAGAAAATGAAAAATCTAGTAAAACTACTATTTACTTAGTGCACTGTAATTTAAAACATTAGACACATTGAGAATTAAAGTGTTTTGGTTTTTGGTAAAATACTTATCAAGAAGAGTTTGAGCAGTGCTTGTCTTCTTCTGGTCGAGAACCTTCTTGGCAGTATGAAGACATCATCTCTTCTGCATCTTGGCAACTCCTTCCTCAGTTTGGATCAGCTTCCAACATCTTATCCTTTGGGCCTCCAGCCTTATGAAATATCTCCAAGATTTGCTTAATGTAAGGCTGTTTGCTGGTGCCACTTTTTTCTGGGACATCTTTGTCTTTTTGTCACAACCACTTTCCTCATGTCCCTATGTCTGCCTTCACCAGGCTCTTCTGGCCACGTATCTGGAGTCTCTTGAATGGCTGCACTGTCAGCATGTGCTCGGCTGGCTCTTCTATAACTCGATTGAATCTCATTTCCGGCATGATCACTTTTTATCTCTGTTGCATTTTCAACTTTGTTGGCCAATTGTCTCTTTGGATTCTCCATTTTTGTAAAGTACCGTGTAGGTTTGTCACTGAGAGACAAGGAGGCAACGTAACCACACACTCCACACACTTTGTTGTTTTTTGAGTGTACTGAGTAACAATTGTACAGTGACCAATTACCCACAGACTGTGAAAAAATATGATTGGCCACTGAGCATGGTGCAAATCTGTTATTTATATAGTGATTTGTGGCCTGAAAAGCTAGTAGTGACGTTTGTAGTTTATGCAGTAATTCACTGTTGATAATACTGTGGTAACTGAAATTTAAACTGACAGTACAAAACATAGACTGCCTGTGGTTTGTTTGAATCAAGATCCAGTTTAGGTTTACATATTGTGATTGGTTCATATATATCTCCTAAGTCCTTTTATAGCGTGTCCCTACATTTTTTTTTTCTTACAACTTACTTGTTGAAGAATGGGATTATCCTTTGCAGTTTTCCACAGTCTGGATTTTGCTATTTTCTTCTCTGTAGTCTTGTGTAACAAGTTGCTATCCTTCATGTTTCCTATAAACTGGCAGTTAGATCCAAGGACTTCTTGGCTCTGAGTCTTTTTGATTTACCCTAATAGGTTTTGGTAGTTTCCTTGAGTTTTGGTATGAGAAGATATTCCAAGCTGACTCAGATTCTAGGCTTACTTGCATACATGGAATTAACGATTCCTTCAAGAAGTCCTTGTTCCTTTCAGTGGGAAATGGTGTTTAAAACCCAAAGTGTGGGGCAGCCTGGGTGGCTCAGTGGTTTAGTGCTGCCTTCAGCCCAGGGCCTGATCCTGGAGACCTGGGATCGAGTCCTGCGTTGGGCTCCCTGCATGGAGTCTGCTTATCCCTCTGCCTGTGTCTCTGCCTCTCTCTCTCTCTCTCTCTCTCTCTCTCTCTCTGTCTCTCATTAATAAATAAATAAAAATCTTAAAAAAATATATATATATATATAAATAAATAAAAAATAAAAACCAAAATGTGCTCACTAGAGTTGCTCATTACTATTCAATTTGTCTTTGGATTAGTCTTTGCAATGGATTGACCTTAGATATTGATTAATATTTGGATTGACCAAATATAACAGATTTGAACTGAGCAAAGAAATATATCTCTGTATATGTCCACTTTCACATTTATGCCTTTACTTAGTTTTATATTTACTATCCTGAAAATATGTCATAAGTTTTTACTGTTACTTCCAATTCAAATCCTGTACTTCAGTGGTTTTGCTTACCCTCTTCTATCTTATATCTGTATTTTCTTTCTTACATGACAAGAGTCTCAGCTCTCAACAATACCCACAATGATAAGAATTGGGATCTTATATAATTTTTCACTTGTCCTATCCCATTCCAGTTTCAAAATAACAGTACAACACAACACCGACACTATGACTACTGAAGAATATTTAATTTCCTTTTTCTTATTTTCCCTCAAGTTATTTTCATCTTTAGGGTATACTCCACCAGAGAGATGCAGGAAAATTACTATGCTTTAAAATCATTTGGAAGAATCCCTCTCTGTGTGATTATGCTACCAACTGGAGATATATGCAGATTTATTAGTTTTGTTTTATTTTTTCTTAGCTCTTTCCCCCTGATGCTCTCTGATAAATTAACTGGCCCAGTGGTTTGGCTTCTTGTGCTTGTTGTTCTGATGTGGTTACCAGCTTATTCCCAACTGTTTACCATCTAAATCTCCATTGTTTCTGAGTGTGTTTAGGCTTGAGCTTCCCCTAGTCTGTCCCAGATAAAGTCAGTTTTAGGGGGAAAAGTTCTCTGTCCTTATGGTGTGGCTTTCTACCTTGGCAAAATCTGGAAGCCACTGCTCCAGAACTGGGGGCAAATATAGTTTCCATTTCTCTTGGAGCTATACCCTAGCTGTATAGCAAAGGGTTGGGTAACAGGGGGGTAGACTCTGGTCTTCTAAGCTTGTGTCTCCTGGCATAGAATTTCTATGCTATGAATGAGCTAGAGTGAGGGCAGTATCCTTGGCCTGCTATACCTGGGGTGATCTCTGCCCTACATGGGGACCGCATGGATGAAGGAAGCCCCTGAGATCCCTGGTGCACTCATCTGGAGTTAGTCTTATGCAACACAGGACTGTGGGATGGGGCAATGAGAAATGTTCTGGCCTGAAGCCCGAGGGAGATGCTGTGGTCCTAGACTGTGACCTCTGGGGAGAGGGAACCCCATCTTCTTGGCCACAACAGCTGGAGCAGAGCTGAGCTGTGTCACAGCTAGGGGAAGGAACAATCTTCTTCCCTAGTCTTATGTGCCATAGACTTCTGTTGTTCTACTAAGATTTATATATATACTTGAATAAATGTTTATTTCTTTGCTGTGTGCCATTAGGACAATTTCTAGAGAGTTTAAATGGTTGTTTGATAATTTTTACCACTAATTCCTCCCCCCACCTCTCCCTGGGAAGCAGGTCTACAAAGCTCCTTGCTTTGGTGTTCTGGAAATTGTCTCCAGCTTAGTACTAATCCCTGTGGTTTCCCATTTTTTTCTGTCTTTCACCTCCTGAGTGACTCTTTGAATCAGCTCTTTATTTTTTTAAACTATGTGCCAGTTGCATTTTATATATATAATTCTCCTTTTGTTTCTCACACCATATAAGGAGGTTCTAAGAACTGTGAGGCTTAGAGAGGTTGCAGGTCTTTCCAGAAATCACATCTCCTGGATTTTGAGCCACTGGAAAATTTAGACTCATTTCTAATCAGAGGAAAGTGATCTGAGTTAGCCACAAAAGAGATAATTACTTCCTGGTTATGTGTTCATCTTTAGAGAGCCTACCAGCTCTTCTCTACACTCCCATGGTCTTCAACTGCAGAAATCTCTGAAAAACAGAAAGCTCACACACAATCAATCTCATGCTTTCCAGCACTACCAAGATTCGGGATTGTGGCTCTGTCATTGATTTTTAATAGTCTTTGCTAATGTCTGAGTGCTTCCTTTTAACATATTCCAAAGTCTTTAAAGGTGTAATGACAAAGGGTTTGGATTCATCTGTATCAGTAGTTTCTAGTCTGTTTAGTGGGATGTTATAGGTTACTACTTGTAGTAACCTCAGAGCCTGTAATATGCATGGATGCGTTTTTTTACTCTGTAAGAGTGGAACAACATCTGCAACATTTCCCAGTGTATTTGGGCATGCAACCCTATTTCCATGTGCCCCTTACACTCTCTGTTTTGGGGGAAGGTTGGCTTAGAACATTTATTCAGCAAGGAAAGGACATGGGAAATCCTTCCCACTGGCTGGAAAATATTTGCATATCAGCAGCGTTTCCATCTGCTATCCTTTAGGGTCTGCTGAGGGAGGATATACCCACTTTTTGTCTCTTTAAGGTAGAGCTCTCGGACAAATAGCTATTAGCCGCTAGGGTCTGTGAGGACACACCCAGCTCCCCACTGAAGCCTAATCTGCATTCCCACCTGGAGAACTCTGGAACAATCCCATGGGCTGTTGATTCTTGGAAGGAATTCAGAAAAACACTTTGAGCAGGTGGTTAATTTTGCTATGGCAAGAACTTGTATTCTCCAGTGCCCAGCATGGTGCCTGGGGCATCATAGGAGTTTAATAAAATATTTGTAAAAATACTTTAAGTAAATACTAAATCAACACATGATTCAGAGTCAGGCTTTTCAAAAAAGGAAAATTAGCTGCATCCTCATTACTCGGGGAGGGACTTATTTTGAGGAAAGGGAGAGTGAAAGAGCCTCAGCTGTGGGATCTCTAGGAGGAGGTGCATGGAGAATATGGCCAGGATTGCAGGAAATGCTGTCCCAAAAAGAACTCCTAAACTCAATCCCTGGAAAGATACTGAAATGACTCCACAGAGATCTTAATCAACCTGAAAGAACTAGACTAGTAGTTCTGAGAGTGTGGTTCTGAGGCCTGCAGCCTGTTACATTCCCCACGAGCTTAGAAACTCATGCTCCCCCTCTCCCCCTTCAACCTCCTGAATTAGAATCATTCAGATTTGGCCAGGAAACTGTTTTAACAAACCTTCCAAGTGGTTACTATTCACGTTCAAGTTTTAAAAAAACCCACTGACCTAGAGTATCCTTTTGAAGTGAAAGTGATTCCTATGGACTGAACATTTGTGTTTTCCTCCCACCCCAAATTCATATGTTAAAGCCCTAATACCAAGGTGATGCTATCAAGAGGTGGAGCCTTTAGGAGGAAATTAGGTCATGAGGGTAGAGCTTTCGCGATGAAATTGGGGACTTTATAAGAGATCCCAGAATGCTCCCTGGCCCTTTTTCCATGAGGATGCATTGAGAAGAAGGTTGGTGTGAAGCAGGAAGCCAGTTCTCTAGAACCTTGACCTTAGACTTCCAACCTCCAGAAATGTGAGAGAGAATCCTGTTGTTTAGTTGGTCTTTTGTTACACAGCGTGAACTAAGGTAGTGGTAACCCTGAGAGCAGTCCTTGTGAAAACCTCGAGAACTTGAGGAAGCAGAAACAAGGCCCCAGCTCAAACCAATTAAAGATGAATCTTAGGAGAATGACGTTAGGCTATTGATAGCTTAAAATGCTTTCCAGGTAATTCTAATGTGCTCCCAGCTGAGAACCATTGACCATGTAGATTGGGCTTTGAAGTGGGCTACAAGAGCTGTGATGCTCAGGAAACCAATGGAGCACAGCAGTAAATTGACTCCAGAGACTAAAGCTTCTACCAAGGATGGGAACAGTAGAGCAGTGCCTGGCACCTGAGGGTATTTATTTACTTATTTATGAATGAATGAATGAATGAATGAATGAATGAATGAAGAGGTAGGAGGGGAGGGCAGAGTGAGAGTCTTAAGCTCCATGTCCAGCATGGAGCCCAATGTGGGGCTCGATCTCATGACCCTGAGATCATGACCTGAGCCAAAATCAAAAGTCAGGTGCTTAACTGACTGACCCACCGAGGTATCCCACCTGAGGGTACTTTAAAGGTACTTAGTAAAACATTGGTGGTGACATCAAGTGAGAATTGTTAACCAGAAACTCCACAGATTGAGCACCATCCATGTGTTCAAGGTGATAGGGATACAGCAGCAAACAAAAAGGGAAAGACCTCTGTCTCATGGCCTTGCATTCCAGTGGGCAGGGACCAAAAATACAGGGTTAAACTTTGTAATATGACAGATGATAATTAAGGAGAAAAATAAGGCAGAGATTTAGAGAGAATTTTACATCACATAGTCAGAAAAGCCCTCGCCAGTAAGGTGATAGTTCAGCAGAGACCTGAATGAAGAAGTTACGTGGTGTGCTGAAGAATATTGGAGGCAGCGGAAGAACAGAAGCCAAGAATCACAGTCAGTCAGTAGGTATAAGATAGAGGCGCCGTGTCCAGATTGGAGAGGAAAACAGTCCTAAGGACAAAGAAAGGTAGAGGGTTGGGGGCAGGTGATAGGGGCTTCTATAGGAACACTGGCTTTAACGCCCGGTGGTAAGAGGGAACATAAACGACTGGAGTGTTTTGAGTGCGAAATGAAGCGATTGGCCTTATATTCTTCAGGGTCATTGCTGCTGCGTTGAGACGAGGCCGAAAGACTTTGAGTGTAAATGTAGAGACCAGTTAGGAATCTCCTGCCACAGTCCTAGTGGGACGGCCGTCGGAAAGGACGGACACTTACCATTTAGACAGAACTGGAGAGTATTATGCTGAATGAAAGAAGTTAATGACAGAAGGACAGTTATGGTTTCACCTATACCTGGAATATAAGGGACAGCGTAGAGGATCATAGGAGAAGGGAGGGAAAACCGAATGGGAAGTCATCAGAGAGGGAAAACAACTATGGGAGACTCTTAATAGCAAACAAACTGAGGGTTGATGGAGGGGAGGTGGGTGGGAGGATGGGGAAATTGAGTGATGGCATTAAGGACAGCACCTGGTGTGGTGTGCACTGGGTGCTATACGTGACTGATGAATTATTGAATGCTACATCTGAAACTAATGATGTATGTTGGCGAATTGAATTTAAATAAAAAAAAATAGTCCTAGTGAGAGACCAGCCACTCAGACCAAAATGGAAACTACGGTGTAGCTGAGAGGTGGTTGGACTCTGCACATATGTGTCTTGCGGTAGAAGCAACAAAATTTGATAATAAACTGGATGTAGGATGAGAAGAAGACTCAAGGATGGTGCTAAGGTTTTTGGTCCAAGAAACTTTAGGGGTGAAATTGTTCTTTACTGAGATTAAGAAGACTGAAGGAGAAACTGATTGAGGGGGAGGGCAGGATCCAGGACATTCTTTAAACATGTTAAGTCTGAGACATCCAAGGGAACAGGAGAAAAAAGTAGGTTGATAGATGTGAGGTTGAGAAATTATGAAAGTTTTCTTTGGATTGACTCAATTTTTATCAATTACATAGAAGAAAAGCTAGAAGTTGAGCATAAGGATAGGAAATAAAATATTGGGGATGTAAGGAGAAGGAAGTATGAATAATTTGTCTAAGACAGTTTTCCCAATCTTTTAAAGTCATGGTACGCATTTATATATTTTTTTAATTTTATTTAATTTTATTATCTTATTTTTTAAAATTATTTTTTCATGGTATACATTTTAAAAAAGAGAACAGGGCAGCCCGGGTGGCTCAGCAGTTTAGCACCACCTTCAGCCCAGAGTGTGATCCTGGAGACCTGGGATCAAGTCCCACATCGGGCTCCCTTGCATGGAGCCTGCCTGTGTCTCTGTGTGTGTGTGTCTCTCTCTCTGTGTCTCTCATGAATAAATAAAATATTAAAAAAATAAAATAATAAAATAAAAAGAATATTTGAGTGGCACACTTGGATGATTAGAAAGGTATTTGGAGCCCTGGACAAGGTTTTTGGTGTGGGAGGCCACTGGCTCAGAGGTTCTGATTGCCACAAGTCCTGCCTAGATGCCCAGATGGCTAAAGAAAGTAGCACCTTCTAATATCCTGGTTCTGTCATGGCTTCGGAGTAAGATGTGGGAATGAATGGACTGGAGAAAAGAAAAAAGATAACCAGGTAATGGATAAAAGGACCCATTTGCAACGGAGGTCACGAATTTTGAGACTAGTAAAGATGATTGTTTTTAATTATCTTCAGCTACACATATATAATCATGCAAGAGGTAGAGAACTCGATTTAACTAGGTTTGGGGTTGTGCCGAGCAATTACAATGGGAAGAGAGAAAAGGTGAGTGAGTTGAAGGGAAAATTATATTTTGGGATCGGGTATTCTAAACTAAGTGAGGAGAGAAATTGAGACACTGAACGGGCAAGGTATATTGGAAAAGTGAGTGGTTCAAAGGGCCATGAATGTTGTGGGATCTCAATGTTTTTGGAGTTGGGATACCACAGAGGAGGGGATGATTGGAGAACAGACTGCTTGAAATTGAGCTTAGGAGTGGGATGCAGAGATCGGTAATGATGAAGCGAAGGTGCTGCGTGGGCATGTAGCTGAGGTAAGGTGGAGGAAAGGAGGTTGCCAAACGGAGACGTCGGGGTATCAGGTATCGACCTTAATATTAAAATCACCAAAAATGATACCAGATGAGGAGAACAGTAAACCTGGAGATAAACTCTTCAACAAATGAGGGAGAGTAACCCTAAAGAAACCTAGACTAGGGAAAGAGCTGGTGTAGCGCGGTGGTAGAGTCGGGTGTCGGAACTTCGGTGGAGGGGGGTACAAAGTGTGGACGGGACAGTGAGTGTCAAAGAGGACAGCATCCTCTACTTCCAGGTCTGGGGTACAAGATGTGTGGAAAAGAAAACATTCCACTCGAAGGGGCCCCAGAAAAAACAGTGTGGTCAGAAGGAGCCAGGTTTTCATTAAAACAATGTGATGAAAGGAACAGTTGGCCAAAGTGAGAGGGCTGAGATCCCAAAGGGTAACAATGGGAATATTTGAGGGAGTTTGGGAGATCCGAGACGTGGGATCACATTGGGGGCAGGGGGGTGGTGGTATGTGGAGTCCGGGGGATGAGAGCTCAGATGACGAAGGGGTGCGCCCGTTACTGTTCGTGCTGCTTTTGTGGTTACTGGTGAGCAATAACCCCAGAGAGCTCCTAGCTGTGCAGCTATGCACGATCTAACATCACTTTTCAGAGAACCTATTTAAAAAAAGAATAGAAAATATTTTTCGTAGTCTAGCTAAGAAAACTGATTGGCCTTTTCTTAACTCTTTCTTGAAATTTTCTCCAAAATGATCAATTCCAGAAATGAGAGAATCTTGTCTAATCTCTTGCCTTCAAATAATTCGTTCTAGAGAAGTGATTATCCATTTTCTCCAAGACTTTCTCTTTAAAGACTCTTTGAGGGGATCCCCGGGTGGCTCAGTGGTTTAGCGCCTGCCTTCGGCTCAGGGCGTGACCCCGGGGTCCTGGGATCGAGTCCCACGTCGGGCTCCCTGCATGGAGCCTGCTTCTCCCTCTGCCTGTGTCTCTCTTTCTGTGTGTGTGTGTGTGTGTGTGTCATGAATAAGTAAAATCTTAAAAAAAAAAAAAAAAGACTCTTTGAGTCTCCTTTTTGATTTGAACATTGATCTAAACCTCAAGTAACCCTGGTTCCATCTTAATCTTACATATCCAGACACGAGCCTTTGCCATGGACTCGAGGGCGTGTGTGAATATGTATGTGTGGCGTCGGCGTGGAAATGGTAGCGTCCGGTGCCCTGTAGACCTGATCTTTATGAATCTCCATGGTCTTTCTGTTTCCTGTGACCTGTGGAGCTTTGTGACTCATCTTGGCTAATACTCTTTTCAAAAACACTGTGTACTACAGGACAGCTAGAAAATTCTAGGAGTCTGTCCAAGTCCTAATTGAGATTCAATTCCCCACCCTCACAGCCTTTTATTAGGCAACCTTTATGAGCACTTGTTTTCCAAGTTACCAGATTACTCACTTCAGAGTTCAAGTACCCAGAAACTACGTGCTTCCATGGCCACAGGAAGAGGCAACAACAGATGTCTGCAATAAAGCCAATCAGTATCCAGGATAAGAGCTGGCATGGGGGGGGGGTCCCGTCTTTGTGAACTTCCAGGGAAGAGGGGAGGAGAGAAGCCCGCCCTCCGGCGGGCAGCTGAGACACCCCACTAGGACATCCCATCTCCTATCTTGGCAGTTGTGTTAGTTTGGCTCTTCAAGGTCACAAGAAGTTCCGTACACATCACCTTAGTGATGGGGTTTTCTTGTCAGTGTACGTGAGAACATGAGGTAGGATGGGAAATTTCTCATCAGCTTTACAATTTCTCTTGGTCTCAGGACTGGGATGATGATGATGATACACAACATGGTTCTTACCTACTGTCGAAAGGCAAGAGGTAATGGGTTTTCTGTTTCTCACCCCCACAAAACAGGGTGATTGAGTCCGCTTTTAGCTTCTGACTATGGGGCTACCCAACCAGAAATGGGTCCCAACATTTCACCTCTTTGATGGTCAGCTTCTCTAGCATCAGGGATTTTTTTTTAAATCTCTGGCTTTAGGGATCCATGCATCTCCCTACCCCCTGGAATTCTATGCCTGCATGTGGATCTGTCCCTATGTCTATTTTCTTAGAGGATAGGATAGTATATGGATTCCATTTTCAAAGGGGTCTTAGTCCTTCAATTATCTATGACTAGTATAACAGATTTGGATTTTACTCATGGCCCATGACAGAGTAGGCAGGAATGAGTGTTCAAATCACTACCCTCAGGGGGTGGCGGGGTGGTCCCTGTCCTGGCAGCAACTGGAGGCTTCAGAGACGCCTGCGTAACTGGTCACATATTAAAATAGTATGTGAGGCAACTTTCTCAATTCGTCAAACTGATTTCTGATACCTCCTTCTGGTCCTTTCATTGGTCCCGGAGATTTCACCATCGGTCTACAAGTGCTCATAGACCGCCCCTGACTTAGTAACAGAATGCACAAAGTGTTTGCCATGTGCCTCTCGGGCCCAATAAACTCCTTTCAGGCTGTGCAAATAGACTCTGCTTTACGACCTTAACACTGGGATCCGTAGCTCCCCTTGGTTCTGTTTTTCTCCTGATGGAAGGTGAGTAAGTGAAAGGTATTCCAGGATTTTCACTTCTTAGGATGTAGACCATTTAAATATCAGCCTCCCACCCTTTAGTAGCAAGGATTCTACATCTGGGTATAAAAAAGAAATCCAGGCAACCCCAAAGGTTTTTCTGGCTCACTCCTTTGTTGCAGAGGTAAATTTTTAACTACCTCCAACAGGGTTTTCAGTATTTCCAGTGTTGACTCAGACCCAGTTGACAACAGTATAAAAAAAAAAACCCCCAAAACCAGCAAGTCTAAGAAGCCAGTCTAAATGGTGTTCTTCAGTCACACAGGTGGAAGGGTGACATGAACGTGTGTTGTTCTTTGTAGTCAGTTATTCTAAGTCAAATCCACCTCGCTCTCCATGTAATCAATCACTTTCATGGTCTGGCTGCACTTCAGACTGATGAGTTCGAGAACATGGAAAGGAGGTTTGAGTGTTCTTTGGCTTTGGAGCGATGCAACATGTGGTTGAAATTCAACCTATGTCATTAGCTCTGTAAATGAATTAATTGGTAGCACCTACCAAAGCTAGGAAATAAAATTTATTTCAAGAGTTTTCAGTTCATTGACAGCAAAATGGGCTTAGAGACTTGATAATGTGAATATACCATAAGCATCTTGAAATTTTTTAAAGACAAATCTGTGGAGAACAGGCATGGTTACTCTTCTGTTAAATTCCATCGGCATCAAGGGCTATTTCTCATTCTTTTGGAACCTTTCTCATGTGAAGATCGATGTGATTTATAAGAAATACATTTATCCTTTGGGAAAGCTAAACTCTTTTTAAAAAGGGAATGAGAACTCATTTCAGTTAAAAGCGCCTTTAAGGACTTTCCTTTGTGTTTTCTGCATTTGTTTTGGAGGATTGTTTATAAATACCAAGTCTTTTATTACAATATTCTATCTTGTAGGGTGGAAAAAAAAGAAAAAGGCTAGTATTTCATTAACACGCTCTATACAAATCTTGAATACAGTTCCCATATAAATATGCAGTAGCCTCCAGGAAAGGCATATAAAGCATGCTGATTACATTTTACTTTGCTCTTTAGGGCTGGAAGGGGCTGGAACAATATTTAAATTGGAACAAGTAGAGACAGTGCCCTTATGAAAGAAGACAGGTCCACACAACTGGCTGGCATTATGTTTATCTTCTCAGGATATTTTTTTTTTTAATGTTTTTGGCTGTCTTCTAACCTTGCCTTTTACACTATTGTTCATTTTGTTTTCAGAGGGCTTGGTTCTTTTCATCTGAACAGACATCCTGTTTTGTTGGAAGAAGTTCCATTAAATTATCTTGTCAGCTCCCACCAAACTTTCTTTTCATCACTTCTGCTGTCTAGGTTATAAAAACCCATGGCAAACACAAGAGGCCCCAAAGGAATGTGTGTTGGATCTTCTGGAAACATTATTGCTTGGGATCCTGTGAGATCTTTGCCTCTGGGACGGTAGCGAGGAGAAGGTAGGTTGGCCTGGTTAAATCTCTCCTAATGGAAGGGATTTTTGTTAAGAGCAGCTCTATGAAGTCGTGGTGCCTCAGGCACAGACTGATACTGAGCTGAAGGGTTGGTCGGATGTTACTAATAAATGTGAAATAAACAGCTCTCCTGTAGGTATTTCTTGGATGATTTCCATCTACTGCCATTGAGTACATTCTCCCAGAATCCGGAAAGTTGCCTCCTTTCTCCCTCAAAGAAATATGAGTTATTACTTTCAAGATTTTTGCTATGAGACAAAGATAATAAAAACAGCTACGCCAGCCATATTTTACTTCAGTGACCAGTTTTATTTCCCCTAATGCACAGGCATGGTCAGTGTGACTGCATTAGGTTGGCCTGGCCAAGAGCACCAAGGAGATATTCAGCTGTCCCCAGGCAGGTTGCTGTCTTTGGAATGCGGCCTCTGGTAGGCAGTGACACCTCTTCTGTCTCACTTTAGGTTGGAAAAGAGATAAAATAATCTATATTTTCTTGTGCTTTTAAAACCAAAGGGTCATAGAAACCAAAGAGAGGATCATAGGGCAACGGAGGGGAAAAATAAGATGAAATGAGAGGGAGACAAACCATGAGAGACTCTTAAATATAGGAACAAACTGAGGGCTGGTGGGGGGGCGGGGATGGGGTAACTGGGTGGCGGGTATTAAGGAGGTGATGTAATGAGCACTGGGAATTATGTAGCTGGTGAATTGCTGAACTCTCCAGGTGAAGCTAATGATATACCATCTGTCAACTAATTGAATTTAAATAAGTAAAAATAATACAGGAAACAGATAATTTAAAACAAAATGATATACAAGTTAGATTTTAAAGATATAAAGAAGGATCATCTTATAGGTTTGATTTATTTTTATTTTTAATTGAAGTACACTTGATTTACTTATATTACTATTATATAATTGTAATGTACCACAATAAATAAAAAATGTACCGCAATTAATACATTGTTCCATTAGTTTCAGGGGTACAACATAGTGTCTCAACGACTCCAGACGTTATGCTATTCTTACCATGAGGGTAGCTGCCACCTGTCACTTCACAGCACGATCCCAATACCATTGACTATATTCCCTCGGTCGTACCTTTCATGGTCGTGACTCTCTCGTTCCACGACTTGACACCCGTGTGTCCCGCTCCCCTTCACCCACTGTGCTCATTCCCTCCCCTCTAGCAACCAGCAGTTCTCTGTATCTATGGGTCTGTTTCTACTTTCAGTTACTTCGTTGGTTTTGTTTCTTAGATTCCACATAGAAGTGAAATCAGATGGTATTTGCTTTTCTCTGTCTGACTCCTTTCACTTGACATGATACCCTCTAGGGTATTAGCTTAATGCCCTCAAATGATAACATCTCATTCTCTTTTATGGTTGAAAAATATTCACCTTCAGGTGTCCCAATTTTTTTTTTTTTTTCCAAACCTAGGCTTTGGGATTGGTAGAGCTAGAGCGGAGTGTAGGTGGGGGTTAGGGTTAGGGCTCAGGAGCATGGAGGGTCCTATCTGCCTGCAGTGTGGAGACATCCCCCAAGGGCCCGTTGAGGGCAAGCCTCAGGTTTAGGTTTTGTGTTGGCAGTGGGGGGGGGATGGGTGGGTTGGATTAAACTTTCATTCAAATTCCTCTGGCGCTAACCACATTTCTATCTTCCAAACGGCAGGATTTCCATCTGTGTTGCTGGCTGCCTCTCCTAGTGTTGGTCAGGCGTCCCAAATCCCTTATTTCTCAGACCTAGAGCCAGAACTGTGGTAGAGCCATAACTAAGTGTAGGGTTAGGTCCCAGGAGCGTCGAGGTTCCTAACTGCCTGCAGTTAGATGCATTCATGTCTTCAAAATGACACAATGTCCTTCTTTGTTCCTGGCTCAGTCTTCTGGTGTGGGTCAGGGGTCCCCGTTCCTTGGTTTTTAGAGTGACGTTTGGGCCATGGGGATGCCAGAACCAATTCTCCAGCTGGGGTAGTGCCCAGGAGCCTGGGGTGCCCTATCTGCCAACAATACGGTGATCTCCACGGAGGGCTGAGTTGAGGGGGACGGGGAGGGTGAAGGTCAGGCTTAGGCTTTGGGTTGAATATGTGGGTTGGCATAGGTTTCCATTCAGATTCCTCCTGCACTCGCCCCATCCCAGTCTTCCAGATGGCACAGTTTCCTTCTGTGTTGCTGAGTCTTCTGGGGTTGGTCGTGTCCCAAGTCCCTCGGTTTTCAGACCAGGGCTTAGGGCTTAGTAGTACCAGAAACAAATCTAGGGTTAGCGTTTGGGCCCAGGAGCGTGCGGGGTCTTGTCTGTGAGCAGTGTGATCTCGCCAGAGGGTCGATGGCATACATCAGGCTTAGGTGTTGGAGATTATATACATATATGTATACATATAAATATATATATATGCGGTTATTCATGTAAGTATGATATACATACACATCTAGTCTACCGTGTGTGTGCGTGTGTATGTCTATACCTGTTTTTATCTCCATTCATCTTTCAGTGGACACTTGGGTTGCCTCTTGTCTCTGTATCCTGCTTATTGTAAACAATGCTGCATTAAACACCTGGATGCATAGCTTTTGAAATTAGTGTTTTTGTTTCCTTTGGGTAAATACCCGGTGGTGGGATTACCAGATCCTATGGTAGTTCTATTTTTAATTTTTTGTGGAAACTCCATCCTGCTCCCCACGTTGGCTGTAGCAGTTTACATTCCCACCAATGGTGCACGAAGGTTCTTTTTTCTCCACTTCTTTACCAACACTTGTTATTTTTTGTCTTTTGGATCCTAGCCATTCTGGCCGGTGTGAGGTGATATCTCATTGTCGTTTTGATTTGCATTTCCCTGATCACTAGCGATAAGCATCACTCCAAATGTCCCTTGGTTCATCTCTGTGTCTTATTTAGAGAAATGTGTATTCACATCCTCTGCCTATTTTGAATTGGATTGTTGGTGTTGTGCTGTATTTTAACCGCTTCTCAGACATATCATTTTCAATTATCTTTTCCCATTTAGTGAATTGCCTTTTTGTTCTGTGGATGATTCCCTTCACCATACAAAAGGTTTTCGTTTTGGTGTAGTCCCAGTAGTTTAATTTTGCTCATTTCCCTTGGTCAAGGAGACATATCTAGAAATGCGCTGTGAAGGCTAATGTCAAAGAAATTACTGCCTATGTTTTCTTCTGGAGTTTTGTGGTTTCGAGTCTCACATTTAGGTGTTTATTTTGAGTTTATTTTTTGTGTATGTTGTAAGAAAGTAGTTCAGCTTCGTTCCTTTTGCATGTACCTGTCCAGTTTTTCCAACACTGTTTACGAAGAGACTGTCTTTTCCTCATTGTATATTCTTGCCTCCTTTGTTGTAGGTTAATTGACTAAAATAATCGACCAAATAAGCATAGGTTCATTTCTGGGCTCTCACTTCCATTCCTCGGTGTGTCTGTTTTTGTGCCAGGACCATGGCACTGTTTGGATTATTACAGCTTTATAGTATATCTTGAAATCTGGGATTATGATACCGCCAGCTTTGTTATTTTTTTTCTGAAGATTACTTTGGCTATTCAGGGTCTTGTGGTTCCATAGGAATTTTAGTATTATTTGTTCTAGTTCTGTGAAAAATGCTGTTGGCATTTTGATAGGCATGGTATTGAACCTGTAGATAGTTTTGGGTAATATGGGAATTTTAACAATTTTCTTCCAACCCATGTGCATGGAATCGCTTTCCATGTATTTGTGTCATTTTCAGTTTCTTTCATCAATGTTTTACAGTTTTCAGTGTTTGGGTCTTTCACCTCCTTAGTTAAGTTTACACCAAGATATTTTATTCTCTTTGGTACAATTGTAAGTTAGATTTGATTTAAACATTTTCATTTCTAAAATTAAGGATCATTGAGCTTTGCTAATTTGGCATGGAAAGGTAAAAAGTGAAACCTCTGCCACTCTGCATCAGGGGACTTGTTTACTAGTATTATTGACCCTGGGAAAATCCTCACTTTGGACTCAGGGTGAAAGTTACTCCTCTAACCAAAAGAAGCAGAGAAGAAAGTCCTCTCCCTACAAAGTCTAGGCAGACTGCATGAAGTTGAATCCTATGAAATTGCTGATACTGACCACCTTTGCCCAACAAAAGAGTAATTTCATATCATGCAGTACAATAGAATCAGCACCTCCTTCCCTAAGGTAGGCTGTCTTGGCCTTTTCCACTTTGTCCACCCTCCCATGCTTGAGTAGAAATCCCCAGGAAGGCATAACACTCGCTCTGCCCCTAGAATACACAAGGAATAGTTGTGGGTTTTTTTTTTTCTCTCCTCCTTCTGCAGTATCACAAAATATATTGGAGTATCCCGTGAGACCTCAACATTATTCCTGCTTTTTCCTAAGACCCAGCCTCCTTCATCCCAATGAATCCAGCCTCACACATTGGGGGAGAGGCGAGCATCAGAGGGAGGATGTGGACAGGGGGAGGGAATGTTTTTCTCTACGTGTATAAAATCATTTTTCCTTGGGGTAGGTTTAATTCTCAGTTCTTGTCATTGTCAAATTTCTTGGGTTAAGGATCTCCTTTAGGTATTGTTAGTAATATATACCTACAACCTCAACTGATCATTTCAGTTAGGATTGTGTTCCCCAAAAAGTGTAGGCCAAGGAGGCATCATTCCTCACATGATGCTGTGCTCTAAAGAGTGTTTTTCCTGTCTAGGCTGGTTACATGGTATGCATACATAAATTTTGGCTTTCCGAGAGGCTGTCTCAGGATATATTCATATGAATCAACTAACCCTATGTTCTTGGCTTTCTGTCACTACAGGTAGTAGCAATGTATCCTTGTTCACGTCAGCTGCTATTAAACTGAGCACTAATTTACGTGGTCTTCATTCTTCTCAAATGCAAGAAAGTAGTACCCCCTAGGGTTATGGTGATGACTAAGTCAGATGAAATGTTCACGGGGCCTTCTGTGTTGTAGAATGTCAGAAAATGATATTGTCCACTGTAAAGAAAAGTTTGGGTGGCTCAGTTGGTTGAACGTCTACCTTTGGCTCAGGTCATGATCCCAGGGTCCTGAGATCAAGTCTCCCCCCTCTTGCCCTCTCACAGTCTCTCAAAAATCAATCATATTTTTAAAAATTTATTATTATTATTATTATTATTATTATTATTATTTATTTTTAGAAAAGGCTGGAAAGTTCTTTTGCAAAGGATCGGTGAATTTAGTCTGCTTTACTGTATGGCTGACCAAAATGTTATTCTTTAAAAAGTCCTAATTTTGGACTCTGCTAAAAGCTCACTCTTCAATATTGTGATTTGGTAGACTTTTAAAAACTGAATCTGTAATAACTTCAGCATGCTCTCTAATGCCTCAGCGAAATCATTATCATGTTTGGTCAGATAGCACGTAATTCTGTGAGATTTGCTGTGTCAGGTTTAGGGCACCCAGAGCTCCCTCCCAGGACCAGGATTTCTTGCAGCCAGTGATATTGCTCTGGTGAAATGATATCCACAGATGTTCACGGATCTTAGGAGAGTGACTGCCCCAAATGACTACTCAGACTTGGTGGTAGTAGGGGGGGGGGGGTTGTCATCCAGGGAGATAACACTTACTTCTTTCAGGTGGCAAGTGGAGGAGAGTAAGTTGCCCTTTGACCTCTTTATACAGATGCTTCACTATCTGCCAGATGGGGTTTGAGATTAAGCCATGTGCTCAGAGACACAGGAGTGAGGAGAGGAAGCTTTCTCTGAAAGATGTCTCTGTGTCCCAGTGTGGTGGGGTAGCCTTGGCTGAAACACCTGGACTCCCTTATGTTTACTCTCTGTCACGGTTGAGCCATCATCATGAAGCATGAGGCGCACTGCACTAGAAAGCCAGAATCCTGGGTCTTAGTTTGCCTTTTGCCGCAGACTTTCTAGCCGATCTTGAGTTAATCACTCTGGGTCAAAGCTATCCATCTGTATATTGCGGATGGGAATGCTATTTCCATATCTGTCTAAAGGCAGAGAAGTGAACAGATGGTCCTTCTTATTTTTAAGTCTTATTATGCCCTACTTTATTTTTCTGCTTGTCTTTTGTCCTCTTCTTTCGGGTTTTCCTACCCGAGACACTCTAGACTATCACCCAAAATGGAGATGTAGAGACCTAAGCTCAACATTTTAAGGTAGAAACCACCATCCATGTAGTTCTACCTGGAGAGAAGAAATAAGGATGGTTGGCAAGTTTTGTCTTTATGCTTCTGACAACTGATATAAGGAACTAAAGAAAAGAGCTCATGAAGGGGAAGAAGAAATAGCTTGTGATGTGGACATGTCCAATTTGAGGCAATTATCTGGCCTCCATTTCACAGTTGGCTAGGTCTAGGTATCCACAGCCTGCCATGCAGTTACGTATTTTTGGCAACATCAGCATATATGTTGTTAGAATCCTAGGAGTGAAGGAGAATCTCTGAGGAGAAAATGCATTGAGCAGAAGAGCAAGTGCAGAGGCTGATTGTGCTAGGACTTTGGAGGTGAACAGATAGAGGGTCCGGGGAAGGGGGCTGAGAAGTGTCCACCAGAGAGTGGAAAGAAGACTAAACTTGATGTCATGGGGGCCATGGAAGAAGGAAGTTTTCATAGCGAAGGAGGGGTGGAGGAGGTAAGATCGATGGTGCCAAATACAGAGTAGAAATGTATTAATTCCAAGCTTAAAAACTGTCTATTGTTCTGGGAATTAGACAGTCACCGATGACTTTAGGAATAAGTTTCATGAGTCAAGCACACTTTAGTTGATTTAAGAATAAGGGAGGGAAGAGAAGGCTGGATGAGAAGACACGGAAAGAGATGTCATTTGTTAGAAGGTGATCTTTTTTGTTTTTTTAACGGGGGCCTTTTGAGCTCACATGTAGGCTTCAGGGAAAGAACTACAGTGAGGGAAGATAAAGGGTACCTAGTAGGTCTCTGGAGGAGCTACGTCCTGGGATAGTTGGGCAGGTGAAGGACAAAGCCTCATCTGTGATAGAAGTATCTTAGTTTGGGTTCTCCAGGAACAGATACCCAGGTGTGGTCAGATGTGTAAGATGAGGAAGACAGAGCGAGAGAAAGTGGGGAGACCCTCCAGACCTCAGTGGACATCTACAGCACGAAGGAAAGGGACGAAGGGGGGCTTAGGCAGGAAGCGTCTCAGGTATGAGTCCATTCCAAGGAAGTTCTAGCTAGGCCCCTGGAAGGCCAAGGTCTACAGCTGAAGCAGTCCCATGTCTCAAGGACTAGGCCTGTCAGCGTCCCTCCCATGCTCGGTCCCTTGCTGGGGGTAGCTTGAGGGCAGCCTGGCCTCAAAGCAAATGCAGGGGTAGACCTGGAGGTGCAGCAGCTGGAGTCCTCAGCACTTATGCTTGTACTTCAGGAGATCGGGTGGTGCGTTTTCACGGGAAAGCACGACTATCGTGGTGGCTGTATGTGGATGTCACGAGATGAGAAGAGGATAAGGGAATTCCCACCTGGTGGCCTCATTATCTTTGGAGTAAGAAGATAATAGTTGGGGCACCTGGGTGGCTCAGTGGTTGAGCATCTGCCTTCGGCCCAGGGTGTGACCCCGGGGTCCTGGGATCGAGTCCCACGTCAGGCTCCCTGCATGGAGCCTGCTTCTCCCTCTGCCTGTGTCTCTGCCTCTCGTCTGTGCGTCTCTCATGAATAAACAAATAAAATCTTTTTTTTTTTTTAAAGCATAATAATTTAGTCTGGCTAGAATGAGAAAAGAGAGAACAGTAATGGGGAAGGTACGTGCAGGGTGAAGTTTTTGAAGAACAGAAAATGCGAGGAAATAAAAAGATTTTGTGCCCCTCGAGGTCTCATGGAGACGAGACACTGGACTGGACTGTGAGCTGCAGTGACACTAACAAGCAGGGTTTTTCGTTTTTTCTCCAGGGAGATGTAATAAGAATAAAGACAGTAGATTGTACAACTGCCCCCTTTACACTTACAGGCACCCCTGCTTCCAAGTTTTATAATTCTTTTTTTTTTAAGATTTTATTTATTCATGAGAGACAGAGAGAGAGAGAGGCAGAGACCCAGGCAGAGGGAGAAGCAGGCTCCCTGTGGGGAGCCCAATGCGGGACTCGATCCCAGGACCCTGGGGTCACGCCCAATGGCTAAGCCCCCCAGGCATCCCAGTTTTGTAATTAAGTTATTAGTTATTCTTCACTTAATTAAATACAAAATATATGTGGATTTATTGAGCACTTACCATGTATAAAGCACAGAGGGAGATATAAATATGGGTTTCTGTAACTTAATATCAACAATATGGGCCACACGCAGACTATGGTAGGCCGTGTGAGAGAGGCCAGATAGTGTCTGTGGGACTTCGGAACAGGTACGGAGCACCTGACTGGGTGATGGGGTGGGGGTGGAGGTGGCTTCGTAGAAGTGGCTGTAGGTTGGGACTCATGGAGTGGGTGTAACTGTGACAAGTTTGTAATCTTCAGTGTCTAAAGTAATACTGGGCACGGACCCTTTTTCTCCCCTCTTCTTAATCTTCCTGTTCCGGGCCTCGATCTGGGCTGGATGCTGCCCGCCCCGTGCCTAGCTTGCTAATCAGCCGCGGAGTCCCTCCTTAAATCTACGGCCTCATAGACTCCATTTCAAACACACTTGGATAAATTATGTTGTTCATATACTCCAGAAGTTTGGGGGGAACCTCTCCCCTATTTTTCTTTTTTTAAAAAAATTTTTTCTCCCCCCATTTTTCAAGTGTAACTGATGTGACTGCATTTGGCACTCTTTGTACATTTGCTGGGTTTGCACATTTGCACAGAGTCTTCCTGGGCTAGAGTTCCTCCCTCTGCAAGACTGCGACAGCCTACCTGTGGGCAGGAAGTCACACACGCTTGGTACGTAGTAGTGTCGGTACAGGGTCTTAGCCTGCTCATCCGCCAGTGAGGCTGCAAATTATAGTCCAGGTCTGGCTTTGGAGAGGGAGGGCGGCAGTCCGCTGTGTTATCTCATCTACCTTAACTAGTAAACGGGCTAATCCTCAATGCTCGTTCTTGTCTCGGTTTGTTCAGGATGCTCTATCAAAAATACCATAGGCTGGGTGGTTCAGAAACGATAGGAATGTATTTCTTATGGTTCTGGAGGCTGGGAAGTTCAAGGTCAAGGCACCAGCAGGATTGGTGTCCGGTGAGTGGCTGCTTCCTGGTTCATTGGCAACTGTCTTTTCCTGTGTTCTTCAGTGGCAGGAGCGGCAAAGGAGTACTCTGGGGTCTCTTATTGGGATCCCAACCCCATTCATGAGAGCTCTACCCTCCTGATCTAATCATCTCCCTCATCTCACAAAGGCCCTACCTCCTAATATCATCACAGTGGGGATTCCGTCTCAACATGTGAATTTTAGGGAGACACAAACTTTCATTCTGTATTTCTTCACTTGGATCCTTTTCATGGTTTCCGGTAGGTTGAGACTCCTACTCTTCATAATAGATCTGAAGGAAGTTTTCACCTCTCTGTGATACACCTATTATGAATTTCTCTTTTGCCTTTTGAACACCTTGGGATAAAAATTACTAGAAAATACAAGAAGTGTAATAACTTCTTGTATACCGAGGGCCTCCATCATATGAAATAGACATAAACATTTAAACATTTCCCACTCTTCCTGGGAAATGTACTTACCGTACGGTGTGGAGGTTATTCCATGTTATTGCTAAGTTCTTCGGAAGACACTTAACGTGCTCCATCAACTAGCCATGCCTAGACTCATTATCTTCATTGTGGGAGCTACACGTTGGACTCTGGTCAAGAGAACTCCTTTAAGACTCTTCACACTTGACTGTTTCACTCCAGACTCCACAGTGTCATTCAATAAATAGTTGTGGATGAAATAAAAATCACAGCAGCTTGGTCCAACATAACCCCTCCAAGAGGCTTTTCAGATGTTTACTCACATAACCAGTGTTTTGATGTTTCCTAATTAGTGATTTTACATACTTTCTGAAGGTTAATATTTTATTTTCCATTTAGGGGTAAGCACTGAGAACAAAGATTTCAGCTCCAATTTCTTCCTGTTATGTTGCTACCATTGGCCTATCAAGGCTCCTTTTCTTCAGAGGAAAAGCCCTCTCTTAGGAAACTTTGTCAAGGTCAACATAACAAAGAGTGAATTTTATTTTATAATCCTTTTGTATCAACAGTATTTACTTTCGGGATTATTGAGTAATATTTTTCCTCCCAGAAAGCAAGCTGGGTTGTTGCTCTTTGGGAAAAATAAGGGGAGAGGGTTGTGGGGTGGCTGTGTTGGTGTTAGAGAAGAGGCTGGAAATGTAATATCCTAAAGGAAGGGAAGATGTAAGTGGATAGTACCTTAGGGCAGGTAATGAATGAGCTCTGAGGGAAGTTTACTCTTCTCTCCCAGATACAGTGGAAACTTCCATGTGAGATCATTCTCTAGCCCATATGAAAACCTTTCTTTAAATTCTCCATATATTTAATTTGAAGCTTTTTCTTTGCATTTTATTTTATTCTCTGAGGGTTGGGGAGGCAAGCTGCCTCTCCTTTGATTTAGAGTTCTCACATTTTTCATGTATAACTCACTGGGTCTGTACACAGAGGCCATTCAGAGCTCCATTTCAAGAAGCGATTGCATCCTTGATCCATTAATCCTCTAGAACCAGAATTTGGCAATCCTCAAAATCTGCTTTCCACACAGAGCTTACAACCATCATTTTCATTAGGTAAGTGCCAGGTGGACAAACATGGCCAAACACTTTCCATGCTTCCTTGGCAAGGAAACATGTAAGACATGGATAATTCATTGACCCATGGTGGTTATAAGTTTGCATAATTTTCAGCCATCTCTCAAGCTTGCCTGTGACTGCTAGGTCACCTGTGACATTGGGCTGGCAGCCTACCTTTAGGCTTCCTTGTTCTCACCTATAAAATGTCCTAGGATTACCTGTTCAGACACTGAACTTGGACTTGTCTATAGGCCACTGAAATATATTGGCTGCTTCATGTCCGTGTTCAGCCTTTAACTTCCTCATAGTACAAGTCTTGATCGCTGGATCTTCTTCCTCTCCCTTTCTTCTCTGACTTACTCATAGAGACCCCCATAATTTAGATAAATGACCAGTTGTCAGGCCTGGGCTTAGGAATCTCCCAAAGGAAATCACGTAAAGTTAATGAAGCTTCAGTGTGTGGACCTTCATTTGTACCGACCCTTTCTAAGCCTCCAAATATTCTGGGAAGTTGCAGGATAATATAGTAGCCAAGCATGGTAGAAACACAGGGCACTTTACTTGAAAGCTTGATGGTCCCAGACCAGTCCTACCCTTATGCCTCTAAAACTTGACCCTGGTAGACCTCAACCAGTATCGAATCCCATCTTTTGCTCCAAGGAGAAGAAACTGAATGAGTCACTGCTTTGCTCTCCAATCCAGACCATGATGACTTAGACTATGTAGCCATTTGGCTCATCCTACCCACAGCCAGAAATAGTACCATAGCATTACTGATAGAGCTAAAAATTTTCGTCTATACTGTCAATAATTAGGAATTTTGAATGGCTCTGCTAGAATAAAGACTAGATTGTCCATTTTTTTCTATAAAAAATTTCACAATATAATGCCATATAAAAAGGAAAACTGTGTAATCTATAAAAGACTGTACAATCCTTAGATTGTACCTTTTTCTTAGCTTTCTTAGAAACTTAGAATGTTCTGTGGGAAGATTTGTCAAGTTTTCTTAAAATATTCTCTGGTTTGGATTTCCCCGTTTCAATTCCTTGGTGTGGATTAAACACACACTGGGTCCTGTTCTCTGTGCTCCAATTGGCCTAGCACGCATAACTAATCACATTATTTCCTTCAAAATTAAGGCAGAACAAAGTACAATTTTCTAAGACTTTATATAAATATATCAAAGCACACCCTGGAGAAGAAAAGATAACTGTATTATATTAGAGCATGTCTTCGACAGGTTTTATATAGGCTTTCTTCCCTTTTTACAAAATTTGATCACGCATGGCATGTATTAGTTGGGATTTCCAATCACAAGAGACAGAAATTTTGCTCCCCGCAGCTGAAGCCCAAAAGAGAATTTATTTTGAGGTCAGGCTTCCTTAGGTACTGCCAAGTCTAAGTGCTCAAACCCTATCATGAAGTCTTAGTCTTGTCCTCTCTCTATGCTGTTCCTTGGATTGGCTCCATTCTAAGGCAAGCTTGTCCTTGAGGTAGCAAGGTAGCTGCCAGCAGCTCCAGGCGTATAATCTTCTCTCTCAACAACCTTGGTAGTGGCATCAATGACCACTTGAATCTGAAACATCGTCCTAGAATCGAGTGTGCTTGGTTCTGCTTGGCCTGAACTCAATCACAGGCCAGCTCTTGAAGCTCAGGAGGGTGTCAGCTGTACCTGGTCCACTTGTCTGAGAAGAAAAGGAGTTGCTTCCCAAGGAAAACCAGGCTGCATTGCCAGAAGACGTGGTTACGGTGATGGTTTGGGGGCAGGTAAAAACAAAGGATCGTGATTAAAGAGCGCTGCAGCATGAGTCATAAAATCTGGGCCATAGTCTAATTGGCTACTAAGTAGTTTTATTACCTTAAACAATCATTTAATCTTTGCAGGCCTGGGTTCCCAGTTCTGTAAAATTACAGACTTGCATAAAAAGTCCTCACAGTTCTCTGTGAAGCTGAAGTTCTAACTCAGTGATGAATTTGCTCGGTAGTTCGGTAGCCAAAAAGCACGACTCAATCTGATTTTCTTTGATTAAAATCAATACAACGACTTTCCTGGGATAGCAATATATCTTACAGAAAATGCAGTTCTGTCTGGAGTCATGAGGTTGGATGCTGTCTTTGAAAATGAGTGTTGGCCGGAAGTGTGCAAGGTTTCGAACTCATTATTGGACTCTCCAGTCTGTCTAGAGATATTTATACCCTTATTTTTTAGAAGCAGCCATGATGGATATTAAGTTGTTTCCAGTACTTCTTTATTTTTATATCTACTCTTGGGGTTTTACTTAGAGAACCAATGAAGTCTTGGAAGTACCAGGAATCAATTAGAAAAAAAAAATGAGAGAATCAGGTTGCTAGCATAACTGACCCTTCTAATATGCTCCTTAAAAGAGAGGAAAGGGGTTATCATCATAAGTCAAGGATTACAGAATGGAGCTGGAGAAAAGAGTGAACCCAAAAGAAAAGTCTTAAGATATTTGATTGACACCATGACTGGTATTCAGTCTAGAGCCAGCTGGCCTAGCTCATGGACTGATTAAGAGAAGCTGGGGAAGCCCTTGGAGGGGAAGAGAGAAATTTTTTGAGTATGGCACATGAATCTCAACTAGAGATTCTTGCTTTGGGAGTTAAAAGCCTTTTATTTTTATGAGTTTTCGATCCAAATGCAAATATGTGAGTGCCCCACAGATTGTTGAGACTTAAAATGTAAATTAAAAATCAGGACTGAAAAAAATAAATCATGACTGTTTTTAGAAGTTCCATGAAAACTTGTATGCTTCATCTGCTTGGTAGTGATATTGGCAGTGTATATGTTGGCTTCTGACTTTGGTACGGATGAATCACTCATCTGCAGTTTCAAAACAGTGCCTCTTTAATTTACGGTAGATTCTTTATCAGGTTAGGCAAGAATGGCAGGTTCTGTGGAAGGTGGACAGTTTTCAGAATCCAAAGGAGTTTTACGTTCACGTAAAACTCAATATAAGCAGTGTCCTCTGAAGCAGGAGTCTGTATCTCCTTAAAGACACTCCCATGGTTAGACCCTACACTCTTCAGGTTGCCGGCCTACTCGCAAGGGAGACCATGGCTTGATTTGAAATAAAAAAGCAAGCACTTGGTCTCAGACCTACCCGAAAGTACTATATGCTTCCGTGAATCTGGACCTCATCTTTGCAAAGTCTGAAAGTGGTTTAGAAGGCATGAGAAAGGACATAATAATAATCTGTCTTGGCCATGCAATGCTCTAATGGATAAGGGAGATGTGAGCTCAACAGGGTATAGGCTTAAACCCTTAAACTGAAATACAGACGCACATGCGTACCTACTACGAGACCACCATGACTGACATGACTGCCCAGTTGTGGACACTGTGTGAAAGGTTAGTTGGTAGTGTGTTCCTCTCTAAGTACGTGGGGTAAGTATTAGGTGTAGAGGCAAAGGTATTTAATGTATAAGCGTTTACAGAATTAAGTGAGGTGTAGGTTCGTAGTTAGCACCTCAGAAGAAGCGAAAGATGGTGCTGTCATGACTCCCCAGAAGAAATTGTAACCCTTCACTCAAAATTTGGTTCAGATCTCAAAACTGATGATCTGACACCCCCCCCCCCCCCAAGAAGGTATGAAAAAGTTGATTACTCATACAGAAGTTTTTCTGGGGAAAGCAAGTCTAAAAGTGGGTTGGAAATAGGGGAGGTTTGGGATTTCATGATGGCTAGGTAGTAGGGCTGGGGTGAGGGTTCCTTTGTGTGAGTGTGGCTTGTGTGACTGGAACTTCTAACCAGTGAAAAAAGAGCGTAGAAGGTTTCTTAACAGCTTGTCTAGATGTGAGTAAGGGGACAGGGAAGTTTCGCGGGTTGGAAGCTTCCAGTAGTCAAATTCAACAGTTAATGCTTTTTATATCCTAAGAAACCTGCGCCTAATCTAAAGTAAATCCCACCCTCCGTGATTTCTTTTAGAAACTGTATACTTTTAGCTCTTATATTTAGGTCTTTAATTAGAGTTGATTTCTATGTATCATGTAAAGGTTGAGATTTTTCTTTTCTGTACTTTTACATCTGAGTATGTAATTGTTTCCATGCCATTTGTTGTAAAGATTAACCTTTCCCCGTTTCCCTACGGTGGGCAGGTCAATTCTGGACTCGCTGTTTCCAGGATCTATATACTGTAGTACTTATACCAACCTCATACCACTACTATTTATTCTCAATTACTGTAGCTTTAGTAAGGCTCAGATTCTGTTATTGGAAATCTTACAACTTTATTATTCTTTTCAAAATGAATTTGGCTATTTCATGTTCTTTATATTTCCAGATAATTTTAGAATCGGGTTCTCAGCTTCTAAAAACAAAAAACCAAAACCCTACAGATATTTGGATGACTATTGCCCTGGATCTATGGGTCCTTTTGGAGAGAAAAATACTAATTCTTCGTGTCATATTCCATTGGATGTGTACACCCCATTTTCTTCATCCATTCATCGATTAGTGAACTCAGGTTGTTTCAATGTCTTGATTATTGTGAATAATGCTGCAGTGAAAATAGGGGTGCAGATATCTTTTTGAGGTGGTGATTTCTCTTCTTTGGATAAATACCCAGAAGTGGGATTGCTGGATCATATAATTCTATTTTGAATTTTTTTGAGGAAACTCTGTATGTTTTTCCATAGTGTCTGGGCTAATTTATATTCCCACCAACAGTCCTCAAGGGTTCCTTTCCCCATATCCTTGCTAATACTCATTATTCATCTTTTTGATAATAGCCATTCTATTGGTCATTTATTTACGTTTCCCTGATGATTAGTGATGTTGAATATCCTTTTCATGTACCTGTAGGTTGTCTTTGGCAAAGATGCGTTCACACAGCCCTCTGCTCATTTTTAAAATCAGATTGATTTTTTTGTGTGAATTCTTCATATATTTTAGATATTAACCCATTATTGGGACTAAATAGTGTCATGTCGTCATGTCATCTAAGTAGTGACAATTTTACTTTTTCCTTTCCAATTCAGATGCTTTTTATTTCTTTTTCTTGCCTAATTGCCCTGGCTAGGACTTCTGATACTATGTTAAATAAAGTAGAGAAAATGGGCATCTTTTTCTTGTTTCTGGCCTTAGATGAAATCTTTCAGCTTTTCACCTTGAGATGTTGGCTGTGGACTTGTCATTTGTGGCCTTTATTAATGTGGAGGTATTTTCCCTCTATACGCAGATTGTTGTGAGGTTTTTTCATGAATGAATGTTAAATTTTATCAAATGCTTTTTATACATGTACTGAGATCATCATGATTTTTTCCAGTTTTATTGAGAAATAATTGACATACGTCACTGTACAAGTTTAAAGCATACAACATGGTTTGATTTATATGTATTATGAAATGGTTACCATAGGTGCAGTTAATATCTTATATAGATACAGTAAATAGAAAAGAAAAAAAACAGGGAAACATTTTTTTGATGAGAACTCTCCAGACTTATCCTCTTGAAACCTTTCTTATATATCATACAGCAAGGCCTGCTCTACTCAACATGTCTTACATTACATCACTACTCTTTATTTATTTTATAGCTGGAAGATTATACCTTTTTTCCTTTACTTTGTTAGTGTGGTGTATGACATTTATTTATCACATTTTGAGCCATCCTGGAATCCTTGGAATACATCCAACTTGATCATGGTATGTGATCTTTTTAATATATTGTTGGATTTGATTTGCTGATGTTTTGTTGAGGATTTTGCATCTGTGTTTATGAGCAATATTGGCCTATATTTTTCTTTTCTTGTAGTGTCCATCTGTTTTTGGTATCAGAGTCATGCTGGCCTTGTTAAAAAAAGTTTGGAAGTGTGCCTTCCTTTTCTGTTTTTTGGAAGGCTTTGGGAAGGATTGGTATTCCTTAACTTGTGATAGAATTTGCCAATGAAGCTGTCTGGTCATGGACTTTGTGTTGAGAGGTTTGTAGTCACTGATTCAATCTCCTTACTAGTATCTGTTTAGAGTCTCTTCCTGAATGATTCAATCTCAGCAGGCTTATGTTTCTAAAAATTTATTCTTTTCTTCTATATTTTCTTATTTATTGGTGCATGATTATTCATAACAGTATCATGATTTTTTTTTTGTATTTTTGTGGTATCAATTATGTCTCTTTTTTAAGAGAAAGTATATTTATTTTTTAAAAGATTTTATTTATTTATTCATAAGAGACAGAGAGAGAGAGAGAGAGAGAGAGGCAGAGACACAGGCAGAGGGAGAAGCAGGCAGACCACGCCCTGGGCCAAAAGCAGGTGCTAAACTGCTGAGCCACCCAGGGATCCCCTCTCTCTCTCTCTCTCTCTCTCTCTCTCTTTTTTTTTTTTTTTTTAATTTCTGATTATATTTGTTGGAGTCCTCTTTTGATTTTGGTGAGTCTAGCTAAGAGTTTGTTTCGGTTATCTTTAAAAAAAAAAACAGCTCTTCATTTTTTTGACCTTTTCTATTATCTTTTTAGTCTCTACTTCATTAATTTCCTCTCTGATCTTTGCTATTTTCCTTCTTTCTTTCATTGAGCATTGTTCTTTTTCTAGTTCCTTGAATTATAAAAGCAGATGCTTTATTTGTGATCTTTCTTGTTTCTTAGTGTAGGCACTTATCGTGATGAACTTCCCTCTTAGCACTGCTTTTGCTGCATCCCATACAGTTTGGTATGTTGTATTTCCATTTTCATTTGTCTCAGGATCTTTTTAGTTTCTCTTTTGTTATTTCCTTTAACCCACTGTTTTTCAGTACTATGTTTAATCTATTAATCCAAATATTTGTGGATTTTCTAATTTTCTTGAATTTGATTTCAGTTTCATACCATTTTGGTCAAAAAAGATGCTTGAGGGATCCCTGGGTGGCGCAGCGGTTTGGCGCCTGCCTTTGGCCCAGGGCGCGATCCTGGAGACCCGGGATCGAATCCCACATCGGGCTCCCGGTGCATGGAGCCTGCTTCTCCTTCTGCCTGTGTCCCTGCCTCTCTCTCTCTCTCTCTGTGTGACTATCATAAATAAATAAAAATTAAAAAAAAAAAAGATGCTTGATATGATTTAAGTCTTTTCAAATTTATTAAGACTTGTTTTTTGTTAAGTCTTAAATTTATTAAGACTTTAATTAATTCAGACTTTGTAGATCAGAGATATATGATCTATCTTGGAGAATGTTCCATGTGTGATTGAGAAGATTATGTATTCTCCTGTGTTTGGATAAAATGTGCTATAAATGTTTAAGTCCATCTGGTCTAATGGGTCACTGAAGTCCAATGTTTCCTTGTTGATTTTCTGTCTGGATTATCTATCTGTTGAATGATAGTGGGGTATTAAAGTCTACTATTTTTATTTTGCTGTTTTTTCTTCTGGATCTGTTAGTATTTGCTTTGTATGTTTAGATGCTCCTATATTGGGGAAATAATTATTTACAAATGGTATATCCTTTTGTTGGATTGACCCCTTTATCATTATATAATGACCTTTGTTTCTTATTACAGTCTTTGCCTTAGCGTCTATTTTGTTTGATATAAGTATAGCTACTACTTTCTTTTAATTTCCATTTGTACGGAATATCTTTTTCCATTGTTTCACTTTCTGTGTGTGTTCTTAAAGCTAAAGTGAGTCTTACTGGCAGCATTTAGTTAGGTCTTTTTTTTTTCTTTCTTCCTTTCTTTCTTTCTTTTTTTTTTTTTTTAATCCATCCAGTCACTCTGTCTTTTGATTAGAGAATTTAGTTCATTTACATTGAAAGTAATTATTGATAGGTATGGACTTCCTGCCATTTGTTTTGTGTTAATCCTTTGTTCTTTTCTTCTTTTGCTGCTTTCCTTTGTAATCTGATGAGTTTTCTGTAGTGGTATGCTTACAGTCCTTTCTCTTTAGTCTTGATAGAGTGGTCTTATGGGAGATAAAACTTGTCAACCATCCTGGCCTGTGCTCCTGGTTGTTTCTCAAATCTTTGTGATTGTTCAGGTTGACCCCTTTGTTCTTTAGTGGCTCCTCATAGTTGAAGGTGTGTCAAGACCAGAGTCCCAAAAGGAAAAGTTGTAGTCAGTCCCTACATGCAGGTTAGTTGGAAACCAGACTCTCAGGCAGTGTTTCAGAAAGTATATAATTAGGCTGCTTCCAGGGAGAAACTGAGGCGAGTGTTTTTGCCTACTTTCTCCGTAGTGGGCCTGGATATATAGCCAGTACTTGGAGATGGGGTGCTCCTGAACCAGTAGGAACTTATTCTTTGATTTCTATAGTCCCGTGGGACTCCTGAATGAAGGCCCCATTGGCTGTCAGAGTCAGATTTATCCTTTGGGCAGCATCCATAGAAGCTGAAGTGCAGACATACGTATGAGCTCTTTCCAGGGAGATACTGGTCATTTGGGGCAGGCGGGAAGGAGATGGCAAGGAGGTGTCCACACTGAAGTGATCCCTTACATGTGTGCTAAATTAGAAGCTTGACCCTCAGACAACAGCTTTTTAAGTATGCAAATAGACTCCTTTTAGGGAAAATCTGAGAGCTGGACATTTGGTGCTTACTTCCTCTGAGCTGAAACCTGGGATGATAGCTGCAGTGAGTGTCCATGCTCAGGCCCGTTAATAACTGCTCCTTTGTTGGCTATACTCTTGTAGGTCTCATGGACACAGCCCTGTTGGGCTTCAAACAGAGGTGTTTTCATAGCCCATTCCTCAGGGAGAATCTTAAAAGTTGAGGTGCTAGATGTCGGGTCCAAACCCTTTGCTTCTCAGGGAGAAGCTGGGATTTAGGAGTTCTCCTCTGATTGTCTGGCACTGTGTTGGAGGAGGGTTTATGACAAGAGTGTCTCAGCCTTTCCTGTCTGTTTCAGTGTGGACTTGTTTGTTTGTGTTTTCCTTAGTCACTGGATGTATAGAAGTTGCTCAATTAGTTTCTGGTTTTCTTTCAAGGGAACCTGATCCTTGTAGAGCTGTTCATACCATGTGTCATGGGAGGAGGGAAATTCAGTAGTCTCTTGTATCACCATCTTTGAAGACTTCCTTTGTGGTTTTGTGGGTTTTTTGTTTTGTTTTTGTAGATGTCCTTTCTTAAGTGTCTTCCCAATCAACTCAAAGTTTTTAGCATGAGTTAATGTTGAATTTTGCCTATGATTTTTCTGTCTGTATTAAATGATTCTGTTTTTTCTTTTTTTTTTCTATTTTTAGAATATATTTTTCACCAGATACAGAAATCTTAGGTTGGCCATGTTTTTTCTTTTACCACTTTAGAAATCTACTTTGATTTTTCTCTGGCGTGTATCCTTTCTGGTAAATTATGTGAAGTCCTTATCTTTGTGATGTGTCTTTTGCTCTGGCTGCTTTTAAGATTCTCTCTCTCTCTTTTTTTAAATCACTTAGTACTCTGTAGTCCAGGCAGTTAACATACTCTGAAATCCATGCCTTAGGGGTACTCAGCTTGAATTCTAAAGAGGTAGGTTAGGCAATAGAGGCATCTACTATAAGCATGTATCTAATTTTATTATTGATCATCAATAGAGCCTTGATTAGTAATGTCAGAAATGAATTTTCTTGGGTGAAATTAGTGACTTGTTAGTTGGCTTAATGAATGTTAGAAATATCTTTTTGACTAAATATTCATTGTATCATCTGGCTAAGCTATTTTGGAGACAATTTTTAAAAAGATTCATTTGAGAGAGAGAGAGCATGTGCGAGCACATAAGTGGGGGCAGGGGCAGAGGGAGAGGAAGAGAGAATCCTCAAGCACACTCCCCACTGAGTGTGGAGCCTGATGTGGGGCTTGATCCCAGTACTGTCAGATCATGACCTAAGCCAAAATCAAGGGTTGGATGCTTAACTGGCTGAGCCTCCCAAACACCCTTTGGAGACATTTTTGATGGAGAATAAAGTGTAAACATCTTGAGAACCCAAGCACCTCAAGGATGGTGCTTGATCTCCTAAGTGGCCTCTAATCCAGTCTTGGTTAGAAAGATTTTGGGTTGACTAATTTCTGATGATAAAGTAAATGATCTACCTTTAGTCAGGCTCAAGTGAACTTTTCATGCAAGATGTTATATCATCTAATAGGATAGGAAGCCGAGACTTCATCAAATTCCTAAAACAGTTATATGAACTACTTGGTGTCTGCTTTCTAATAAATGCTTTTTAAAACAAATTTGAATGTGAGACAAAATTTGACCTATGATTCATACTTTTATAATAACCCAGTAGTGAGATTGAGGGAAAACAGTTATCCCTCACCCATTCTAATCATTGATGACTCTCATTATTTACCAAAAAGAACCTAAGAGTTATGCATGACTTATTTATAATAGGCCCTAAATTAGTTTAAAGGTCCTTATAAAAATGTCTATTAAAATGTACTGGATATGTAAATAGAAAATAAGATTAAAAATTATGAAGTCACCACAGGAGGGTTTTTTTTTTTTTTTCCTGTCCTCCAATATCCATCCTCAAGTACACCAAAAAACTTAAACCACAACCTTGAGCCACAGAACCAAGTAGATCCAAATGGGAAAAAACTTCAAAATCATCTAGTATAGGGATCCCTGGGTGGCTCAGCAGTTTAGCGCTTGCCTTCAGCCCAGGGAATGATCCTGGAGTCCCAGGATCGAGTCCCATGTCAGGCTCCCTGCATGGAGCCTACTTCTCCCTCTGCCTGTGTCTCTGCCCCTCTCTCTGGGTCTCTCATGAATAAATAAATAAAATAAAATAAATCATCTAGTATAGCCTTTTAATTTTTCAGTACCTTTCCTAAAGACTCAATTAATTGTTCAAAGGATTAATCAAGGTCCTCCATGAAAACTCTCTCAGGTTCTCATGAATCCCTTATTCTCTCTATTGAGCTTTAAAGTTTAAGAACTTAAAATTTTATTCATTTAACTAAAATGTTATCTGTTTGACTACCAGATTTTGTTGGCTCATCTACATTTCTCTAGATTTTAGAGATTACACTTTCTCATGTGTTGACCATATAATAGGTTCTCAGTGGTACTTATGTTTCATTAATCTAGTTGATCTTTGTAACAACCCTATGAAGTAGGTACTGATATTATCACAGATAAGAGACCTGGAGTCAGAGACTTAAGGAATTTCCCCAAGGTCGTTGTCAGCTAGTAAATGGAGTAGCCATTACTCAAACCCAAGTCTGGTTACAGAGCCCAAACTCTTAATGCTGTATGATATGTTTAATCAATATATTGAGTGGGATAATTCAAGAAATAGCACAGGATCTAGCATGAAAATATTTTGAATTGATAAACATTATCTAATTTAGTAGACAACCATTTTTTTTTCTCCTTTTTTTCCTCTGGTTTGATAGATACTTTAAATTTTTGAAGTCTTAACTAATTGGCCAAGAAGCTCCTGTGAAATAAACTAGAAATTTCTCTTCTACAAGGGAAAAAGACTTTGGTGGGCAGGAAATGATGAAAGTAGGAAAGAAAGACAAGAAAGGGCTTGAGGAACTCCAAAATCCAAAAAACTAGAAGATCATTGGGAAACATGGTCAAGAGAGAAAATATGTGGGTGCCAGTGGGAACCAGAGAGAAAGGCCATTGCAAGACATTCCTGCCATTTGGGTGTTCAGGAACCTGGATGGAAAGTGAATGTACCAGCTGATTGTCTACACTTTCATAGTGCCATTCTGTTTCTTTGTTTTTTTTTTTTTGTACTGATATTATTAATTCATTCCATTCAATGACTCCAGGAATTCTAAAATCCTAAATGAAAAAAAAAATCTAGATACCTATTGTAGTGGTGGTGGTCGTGAACATGGGAACCTTTTACTGCTCTAGGTGAGAGAAACTTGAACTGAGGTTTCTGGTTAAACAAGGACCTCCTCATCATATTTTTATCAAATTCTTGCCAAACATCTTTACACCTGTTATAGTGCTGTGTCAACGGTCCAAAATAACCAAAGTAAAAACCAATGAATCACTGAAGTAAGAATTAGTAGAAATTTATTATGCACACACCAAAAAGACAATTTGCAAGCCACAAGTGCTCAAACCAGAACATGGAATGAGGCTTTGTGGTATTTTGTTATAAATCAGCTTATATAGGGAGAAAGCAGTGACTGTTTATTCTTCACAGTGATTGGTCACAATATGAAATGTTCAGTGGTTACCTCATATCCTCCTTGGGAACAGTTCAAGTTTTACTTAGCATTTCCAGAGGCATAAGCAAGAGGTGATCCAGGTCAAGTTAGTCTTGCAAAATAAGCTAAATTAAGATTTGCCTACATGACTAAACTAGTTTTATCTGCTCAAGGAACCTTCAAGACTGGTTGGTCTCTGTCCTTGATTTTAGCAACGACTACATAGTAGTATTAGGTAGTAGAGGTAAAAAGAAATTAGTAAAGTATGAATGGCCCTTGCCTTCAAGTAGCTAACAGTAGCTTCTGTTTCTTTGATGTTAAATATTTGGAAAAACACTTTTTTTTTTTTCTTCTCGAAGTTCTGGACTCAGCTAGGATGAAACATCTCTTCAGCTTGTGTTACTTAGTTGTCTTACCCAGTTTTGTAGCTTTTGGTCTCTTTTCCTCAGCTTTGTTGCACCGTATTCACTTTCTGCTCCAGCGTGGTGTTTTTCACTGCTCCCTACCTCACTCCACGCACCCAGGGCATCACTTGATGTGAAGGACCCCATTGCCTTTATCGAATCTGATGACTTCCTTCTAACTAACTGCAGGGATTCTGATTCCGTCCCTCAGTGTTCAGCCAAAAGGAACATAAAAGCTATTCTGAGACAATTTTGAGGTACTTGATGATTATAGAAGGAAAGATTTCTGAAGTTAGGAGGTACTTCCATTTTAAGTTTTAAAAAAACAAACAAACACCCTAGGCCCAGAAAAGTGACACAGGTCACTCAAGGGCAGAACAGGGAGTTTTATTTCAGTTTCTGTGCTCTATTTACTGTAGCACAATATATCACATTTAATAAGACTGTTCAGAAACAAGGAAGAAAGGGGCAGGAACATCCTGCTTCGCCTCTCAAATTACCCCACACAGGTGCTGCATAGTTCACTAGTTCCTATTTCATTACTAACAAGGACAGTATTAAAAATTCCAAGGTAAATTGTCAGAAATGTGTGAACCACAAACTGGTTTGACCGAGCCAACTTGAGCTGCTTTTGCTTTAAAAAAATGTTTTAGTGACAATATTAGTATATTTGGACCCAAATACCCTTTGAAGGATTGTCTGGAAGAAAACAGAACATTGATTGTTTAGGCCCCTTGAAGACACAGAGGCCCAGATATCAAATGAATTTGATCAGTTTGTTTTCTCCTCCTAAAGAGAAAAAAATGTTCCAAATCACTGGGTGTTCGTCATAGAAAGAATTCAGCTGTAAGCGAGAGTTACTTGAGTATCTATGGACTATTTCCAGTTCTGAGCCAAGTAGTTACACCAGAACTTTCTGGATTGAAAGGGAAGCTATGTGGTTAAAAGAGTATGTCAGTTTCTTTAAAAATAAAATTCCTAAAAAAAAAAAAAATAATAATAAAATAAAATAAAATTCCTACTGGAATTTTTGTTAGGGTTGCTTTAAATCTGTAGATTTAGCAAAAATTGACTCTCATCAATATTAAATCTTACCGCCACTAACAGGCTGTATCTCTATTTAGGTCTTGCTTAATCTGTCAACAATATCCGTATTATTGAGGTATTACATGTGTTATGTATATTCCTAAATATTTCATGTACTTGATACTATGGCAAATGAATTGTTTTCTAATTGCTTATTGGTAGAATATAAAAATACAATGGATTTTTGTACACCGATCTCCTATCCTGGACCTTACTAAATTCACTTTGTTCTAGTAACTCATTTGTAGATTCCTGGGGATTCTCTGTGTATGTGATCTGAAAATAATGACAGTTTAACTTTATCCCCATATGCAGACCTTTATTTTCTTGCATAGGCCTGTTTTTAACAAAAAGTGGTGAGAGTATGTGTCCTTGCCTTTTCTTGATTTTAGGGGAATGCATACGTCTTTTCCCATTAATACTATCATGTTGCTTATAGGTTTTTTCCCAGATGTCCTTTATCAGGCTGAGGTAGTTCCCCTCTACTCCTGGTTTGCTGAGAGTATTTGTCATGAATGAGTGTAGCATTTTGTCGATGCCCTTTCTGCATCGCGAGATGACCCTGTATGAGGTAAATATGCTGAATTGTATTGATTGACTCCCCCCCCCCCAGCTTTATTGAGATGTAATTGACCTGTAACATTGTGAAAGTTTAAGGTATGCGGCACCATGACTCAGCACCCGCGTATTGCAAAATGATTATGAGAATCAGATTAACGAACACATCCATCACCTCATGTCATTACAATTTTCGTGTGTGTGGTAAGAACTTGTGATATCTACTCTCAGCAACTTTGAAGTATACAGTAAGTATTGTTAACTAGTCACCATGCTGTGCATTACATCCCAGGACTTATTTATCTTACTGGAAGTTTGTACCTTTTAACTACCTTCACCCATCCCCACCCCCCACCCCCCCGGCCCCCGGCCCCTAACTCCTGCCTCTGGCAACCCAAAATCTGTTCTGTTTACATGAGTTTGTTGTTTATTTTTTTGTTGTTTTTAGATTCCACATATACGGGAGATCACATAGCAGTTGTCTTTCCCTGTCTGACTTACTTCACTTAGCCTAATGCCCTCAAGTTTCTGCCTCCTGGTCACGGATAGCAGTATTTCCTTCTTTTTTATGACTTAGTAAGAGTCCATCGTACATGTATACCACGCTTTCCTTATCCATTCATCCACTGATGAACACTTAAGTTATTTCCATATCTTAGTTATTGTTGGTTATTGTTGGAGACCCATTTAATGTGGATGGACGCTCCAGGCCTGGGCAGAGTTGGGGGTGTCCCAGGATTGGTCAGGCAGGCAAAGTGGGTGGGTCATAGGCCCACACTTGACCCCGGGAAGGGATGTCAGGTAGTTGAAGCTGGCCCAGGCATGCCCAAGGGTAATACCAGAAGGGTGGCTCAGGCAGGCAGACCCACCAGGGGGCCTGGAGGCCAGCCCTGGAGAAGGTATCTAAGCCAAGGGGTGAGTACCCAGGCCAGAGCCTAGCCCAGAAGGCAGGGGTGGGGCTGGTTGAGAGCTCTCAGAGTCTAGGGACTGGCATCACTAGGGGCCTCCCCAAGCCATTGCTAGAACTCAACATGTGTCTACTGGTTGTACTCAAGCAGCTCCCGGAGGCAGGTGTGGATGTGGCCATTCTTCTCCTCCAGATGGTCTAGACAGGAGTTGATTTGGCCCAACATGGAGTTGATGGCAGCATATTCTGCTTCCCTGAGGCTGACGTTCTCACCTTCACTGGCTGTCTCCCCCCGCATGCCTGAGTCCCCACTGGAGCCTGACGTCATGGCCTCCTGCACCACAGGAGCCTCCCAACGATGGAATGTGGGATCCTGGTGCCCAAAAGATGGAGGCAACGCATGGATGTATTGTAAACAATGCTGCAATGACCAAGGAGGTGCAGATATCTTTTTGAGCTTATGTTTTTTTCTTTGGCTAGGTCACTGGAAGTGAGACTGCTAGGGTGTACGGTTATTTTATTTGGATTTTTTTTTTAAAGAGCCTCCATACTGTTTTTTCTAGTGGCCGGACCAGTTGACATTTTCACCAATACAACACAGGGGATATCTTTTCTCTACATCTTTGCCAGTGCGTTTTATTTCTTGTCCTTTTGATGATAGTCATTCTAACCGGTGTGAGGATGTGCTTCACTGTGGTCTCGGTTTGGATTTCCTTGTTGATCAGTGATGTTGAATACCTACCTGCTCACGTACCTGTCGGCCGTCCATAGGTCTTCTTTAGAAAAACGACTATTCAGATTTTCTGACATATTTTTTGAATCGGATTGTTTTAAAAAACATTATGAATCCTTTATATATTTTGGATATGAATCCCCTTAGATACAGACTTTGTACATATTTTTTCCCACTCCACAGGTTGCCTTTTCATTTGTTGATGGTTACTTTTGCTGTGCAGAAGCTTTTTAGTTTGATGCAGGCCTACTTGTTCGTTTTATTTTATTTAGAGATTTATTTTAGAAAGAGAGGCCACATGCTCCCATGCAGGGGCAGGGAAGCAAACTCCCTGCTGAGCATAGAGACCAATGCGGGGCTCCATGACCCTGAGATCATGACCTCAGCTGAAATCAAGAGTTGGATGCTCAACTGAGCCACCCAGGTGGCCTCCACCTGTTTATTTTTGCCTTTGTTGCTTTTGGTGTCAAATCCAAAAAATCATCAAGACCAATGCCAAGGAATTTACCACCTGTTTTTTTTTCCTAGGAGTTTTATGGTTTCAAGTCTTACATTTAAGGGCTTAATCCATTTGGGTTAATTTTTTGTATATGGTATAAGATCGCCGTCCAGTTTCATCCTTTTGCATGTGGCTGCCCCGTTTTCCCACCCCATCTATTGAAGTCTATCTTTTTCCCATTGTATATTCCTGGTGCCCTTGTCATAAATTGGCTAGTATTGGTTTATTTCTGGGCTCTGTTCCATTGTTCTGTGTAGAAACTTTTGTTTCTATGACAAAATCATACTATGTTGATTCCTATAGCTTTTAATCTAGTTTGAAATGAGTGAACATGATGCCTCCAGCTTTGTTCTTCTTCCTCAAGAGTGCTCTGGCTACCTTCTGTGACTCCATATAAAACCTTTAGAGTTGTTTGTTCTATTTCTGTAAAAACTGCCACAGGAATTTTGAAAGGAATTACATTGAACCTGGACTGCTTTGGGTAGTATGGACATTTTAACAATACCAGTTCCTCCAGTCCATGAGCATAGAATGTCTTCTCATTCATTTGTGTCATCTTTAATTTCTTTCATCAAAGTCTTACAAGTACATACAACTGTACATAACTGTGCCTCCATGTGCAGGTTTTTTGTCTCCTTGGTTAAATTTATTCCTAGGTGTTTTGTTCTTTTTTGATGCAATTATAAATTATCCTGGTTTCATAATTGCTTTTTCAAATAGTTTGCTATTTGTATATAGAGACACAACTGATTTTTATATATTTATTTTGTACACTTCAACTTTACTGAATTTGCTGATTGGTCCTAATGGTTTTCGGTGGAGTCTTCAGGGGTTTTTATATAGTACCATGTCATCTAAATAGTGAGTTTTATTTCCTTGCCAACTTGCACACTTTTAATTTTTTTTCCTTGCCTGATTGCTCTGGCTAGGACTTCTGATAGTGTGTTGAATAAAAGTGGAGAAAGTGGGCATCTTTGTTTTGTTTCTGATCTTAGAGGAAAAGCTTTTTACCATTGAGTAGGACATCAGCTCTGGACTTGTCGGTGATGGCCTTTGTTATGTTGAGGTATGTTCCCTCTATACTCAGATTACTGAGAGTTTTTATCCTAAATGGATGTTGAATTTTGTCAAATGCTCTTCTGTGTCTATTGAGATTATATGATTTTGTCAATGTGGTGTGTCACATTTATTGATTTGCAGATTTTGAAACATCCTTGCATCTCGGGAATAAATTCCACACAATCACGGTATATGATGTTTTTAATGTATTGTTGAATTTGGTTTGCTGCTTTTTGTTAAGGATTTTTGCATTTGTATCTATCAGATATTGGCCTGTATTTTCTTTCCTTGTGGTATCCTTGTGTGGTTTTGGTATCAGGGTAATGCTGACTATGCGAAATGAGTTTGGAAGTGTTCACTATTCTGTTTTTTGGAAAAATTTGAGAAGGATTGTTATTAATTCTTTTTTTTTTTTTTTTTGGTAGAATTCACCAGTGAAGCCGTCTGGTCCTAGAGTTTTATAAGTAGGGAGTCTTAAAATTATTGATTCAATCTTCTTAGCAGTAATTGACCTGTTTAGATTTTCTAGTTTCTTAATGATTCAGTCCTGGAAGGTATGGTTCCAGGAATTTAATGACTTCTTCTTTGTTATTCAACTTTTTGGCATATAATTATTCATAGTAATTTCTTCTGATTATTTATATTTCTGTTGTATTAGCTGCAATGTCTCCTCTTGCATTTCTAATTTTATTTAAGCCTCCTCCCCTTTTTTTCTTAGTGAATCTAGCTGAAGTTTTGTCAGTTTTATCTTTTCAAAAACTCTTGGCTTAATCTTTACTATTGTCTTTTTAGTCTCTTTTGCATTTATTTCTGCTCTTCTCTTTGTTATTCCCTTCCTCCTACTAGCTTTGGGCTTTGTTCTTTTTCATTTTCTAGAGGGAGGCATTTATTGCTCTGGATCTCCCCCCTTAGAACTGCTTTTGCTGCATCCCGTACATTTTGGTGTACTCTATTCCTCTTCTTGTTTGCCTCAAGGTACTTTTTTGTTTTGCTTTTGAGGTCTTCATTGACCCACTGGTTGTTCAGTAGCATGTTGTTTAGTCTCCACATATTTGTGAATTTCTCCAGTTTTCTTCTAGTGATTGATTTCTAGTTTCATATTATTGTGTTAGAAAAGATGTTTGATATGATTTCAGTCTTCTTAAATTCGTTAAGATTTATTTGGTGGACTGATAATATACGATCTACCCTGGAGATTGTTCATGTGCACTTTAGAGAAGAATATGTGTTCCAGTGCTTTTGGGTAGAATTTTATGTACTCGTTAAGTTCATGTAGTTTAAAGTGTTGTTTAAAACCAATGTTCTTTATTGATTTTCTTTCTGGATGATTTACCTACGAATGTAAGTAGTATATTAAAGTCCTCTACTATTATTGCATCGCTCTTCTATTTCTCCCTCTAGGTATAATAATATTTCCTTTATATATTTAGGGGCTCCTATGTTGGGTACATAATTACTTGCAAATGTTGTATCCTCTTGTTGGGTTGATCCCTTTATTGATACATGATGACTTTATTGGTTTTTATTTTATTATTGGTCTTTATTTTAAAGTATTTTGCCTGATATAAATATAGCTACCTCAGCTTTCTTTTGGCTTCCATTTTCATGGAATATCTTTTTCTATTCCTTCACTTTCAGTCTCTGTGTGGCCTTATGTCTAAATTGAGTTTCTTGTGGGAAGCTTATAGATGGGTCTCTCTCTCTTTTTTTTTTTTTAATCCATTCATTCTGTGTCTTTTGAGTTGGGAATTTAGTCCATCTATATTTAATTATTGATAGATGTACCAATGGCCATTTTGTTGATTCTTTTCCAGCGTCCTTCTTTTTTTTCTTCCTCTGTTCTTTTCCTCTGTTATGTAATGGCTTTGTTTAGTGATATGCTTAAATCCATTTATTATTATCTTTTGCACACCTACTATAGTTTCTTTTCTTTTTTTTTTTTTTTTTTGCTTGGTAATTACCATGAAACTTATATGGGTTATTTTTGTGACCATCTATTTTAAGTTGATAAAAACTTAAGTTTGAACATATTCTATACTCTATATTTTTACTCTTTCACTCACATTTTGTTTCTGATGTTACATTTTACACTTTTTTTATCTTGTGTATCCTAAACTAGTTATTATATCTACAGTTATTTTTATTACTTTTATCCTCATATTAATTTTATAAGTGATTAATGCACCACCTTTACCATATATTTTCCTTTGCCAGTGATATTTATATTTTTATGTGTTTTCCTGTTATTAATTAGTATCCCTGTTTCAGCTTAAAGAAGACCCTTTAACGTTTCTTGTAAGGCTGGTATGATGGTGCTGGAGTCCACCTTTCTGAGGTGTTGTCTTATTCTTTTGTTTAAAACATATTCCTCTCTTTCTTTATTGTGCTTTACTATCTGTACTGGTTTTGTACGTGTTAGATGAAATAGCCACATCTCCCAGTCTTGAGGGGTTGGTCTTATGTAGAAGACAAACCTTATTGTTCAACCCTCTGCCCCAGCTCTTGGTTGACTCTCAAACCTTTGTAGTTATACAAGTAGCCTATTTAATTTTTAATAGCTCCCAGTAGTTGAAATTATACTAAATATAATAAGACCAGTCAGTGTCCCAAAGGAGGGGGATTTCAGTCAGCACCTATATTTAGGCTGACTGGAGGCCAGACCTTTGGCAACAGCTGTTAAAAATATGCAAATATATGCAGTCCTGTGGGACCACAAACATAAGCGCTGCCGGTTCTCAGAGCCAGATGATCCAGAAGAGTCCCTGGGAAGCAGTTGCTGAAAGTTGGGCTTCAGATAAGTCTGCAAGCTTCTTTCTGTGAGGAACCAGCGAGCTGGAGAGTGACAGAGGAAGAACACAAAGACAGTGTCCTAACCTGCACTCCCCGAGAGCACCTATATGGTCTCTAGATGTGTGCCGAACTTGAAACCTTCCTCTAAGGCCAAAGCTCTAGTCTAACAAGTAGACTTCTCAGAAAGGCTGGGGACGTGTTTCACTCTGCTCTCCATGCTGCGCCTTGGGCATAGTAACCTGCCCTGAATGCTCTCTCCACTAGTTACAGTCCTGGGGAGCCCAGGAATACCAGACCCCTGGCCACCAGATCCTGGTGATCAAGGAGTGTCTCCTGGCCTGCAGCCACGAGCATGAGTGCACCAGATGCCAGTTGTGTGGTGATGGCGTTCTGGAGTGCAGTGGAGGGAGAGCGTGGAGAGATATAGCACCTACCCTCCACGGTATCAGGAAAGGTTTACAGTCAGCTCTTGGATGTGTTTTCAGGTGGAAGCCTGCCCATAGGCTGTAGCTGTGATGTTAAAGTAATAGGCCTCTTTCTGGAAAAATTTCCTGGGTCCATTTCCTCTTGCTGTGCCCGGGGGTGGTTGCTGTTTAAGGGCTCTTTCTCTATTAGTTCCAGTCCTGTTGAACCACGAGCATAAGCTCCACTGGGCCCACAGGGCCAGCCAATGTAAAGGTGTTCCTTGGCAGCAGCTATAAAAATCAGGGAAGCAAAAAAGGTATAAGCTCCTTTCTGTACGACACCAGCAAGCTGGAGCTAGGCAGAGAGCACAGAGCCAGCACCCACCAGCCTCTTCTGCTCCCTTCACTCCTCAGGGAGATGCGCTGGGTTTTGAGTTCCCTTTTCATTTTGGCTCATGATGCCAGGGGTAGAGTTTATGGTGAGATTGTGCCTCAGACTTTCCTACCTTCTCTGATGTTTGTCCAATGTGAAAGGGTTTGCTCGATATGAAGGGACTGCACCACCAGTTTTTTGTTTTTTTTGTTTTTAAGGAGAAATTGTTCCATATATAGTTGTAGATTCTGTGTCCACGTAATTCGGAAGTGAGTTCAGGGTCTCCCTCTATCACCGTCTTGAACCAAACTACCGTACTGTTTTGATCATTATAACTTTGGAATGGAGTCTGAAATCAGTATGATGCCCCAGCTTTTTTTCTTCCTCCGGATTGCTTTGGCTTTTCAGGGTCTTTTGCGGTACCATGCAAATTTTAGGATTTTAAAAATATTTCTGTAGAAGATGCCATTGGACCCTCGCTATGGATTGTACTGAATCTGCGGATGGCTTAATAATATAGACATTGCAACAATAGTTCTTCCAATCCATGAACCACAGGATAGCTTTCCATTTATTTGTAATTTCTTCAGTTTCTTTCATCAGTGTCTAATAGTTATCACCATACAGATCTTTTCCTTTTTGGTTAAATCTATTCCTAAGTGCATCACTGTTTTTGATGCTATTGTTAATAGGATTATTTCATTTCTTTTTCACTTAATTTGTTGTTAGTGTCTAGAAATGCTATTGATTTGTTCATGTTGATTTTTGTATTCTATAACTTTACTAAAGTCACTGATTAGATTTTTTGATGGAGTCATTAGGGTTTCCTCTATGTTAGATTATGTCATCTGTAAACAGAGACAATTTTACTTTTTCTTTCTTGATTTTGATACCTTCTTTACCATTTTTTGCCCGATTGCTCTGGTGAGGATGTACAGTAGTGTGTTGAGTGGGAGTAGCGAGAGTTGGCAACCTTGTCTTGTTCCTGATCTTAAAGGAAAAGCTTTTAGCCTCCCACCATTGGCTTTTATTATGTTGAGATACGTTGCTTTTACAGTCAGTTTGAGAGTTTTTATCATGAATAGATATTAAATTTTGTCAGATGCTTTTTCTGCATCTATTGAAAGGATCATAAAATTTTTATCTTTTCTTTTATTAATGTGAGGTATCACATGTATTGATTTCATATGTTGTACCATCCTTGCATTCCAGGAATGAATCCCACGTGATCATGGTATATGATTCTTTTAATGTGATTGATGTTTTTGAAAGTTTACCAAACTTTGTTTCTGGTACAAATCTCCCTTGGATATAATGTATCTTTTTCATATATTGCTGGATTCTATTTGCTATTATTTTGTTAAAGATTTTTGCATCTCTATGCACAAGGATTATTGGTCTAAAGGGGGCTTTAAAATTTTTTTTAAAAGATTTATTTATTTATTCATGAGAGAGAGAGAGAGAGAGAGAGAGAGAGAGAGAGGCAGAGACACAGGCAGAGGGAGAAGCAGGATCCCTGCAGGGAGCCTGATGTGGGACTCGATCCTGGGACTCCATGTTCACACCCTGAGCCAAAGGCAGGTGCTCAACTGCGGAGTCACTCAGGTGACCCTAGGGGGCTTTTTTTTGTTTGTTTTCTTAGAATGTGTTTGGTTCCTGTTTTTGATTAGTTATTTTTTATTCCAATTTTATCTCTAATTTTGACTAGTTATACATTTTAGTTTTAATTTTTTAATTTCGTTTTTCTAGTTGGCAATGTGCATATTTAACTTATTACCTTGTACCTTCAAATAATATTGTACTACTTCAGGTACAATGTAAGAACCTTACCACAGTTACTTCCATTTCTCTCATCCTGTCCCATTCCTTGTACTTTTGTCAAACATTTACTTCTGTTTATGTCATAAGCTCCATTCATTGATTGCTTTTATTCCCATTAAACAATTACCTTTCAGGGTAGCCCCGGTGGTGCAGTGGTTTAGCGCCGCCTGCAGCCCAGGGTGTGATCCTGGAGACCCAGGATCAAGTCCCCTGTGGGGCTTCCTGCATATGGAGCCTGCTTCTCCCTCTGCCTGTCTCTGCCTCTCTCTCTCTCTCGCTCTCTCTGAATAAATAAATAAATAAATCTTTAAAAAACAAACAATTACCTTTCAGAGAATTTAAAAATAAAAAGTCTTATTTCCTACATATCATATATGTCATTTCTAGCATTGCTCATTTTGGGGGGTAAGGTACACATTTTGATCAGGAATCAATTGCTCATTTGAAGAACTTCTTTGGTTATTTCTTAGCTGATGACAGCAAGTTTTTTTGTTTGTTTGTTTGTTTTTGGTTTTTTGCTGCTATAAAATTTAGCGTAGGCCAGAGACTTAGAATGAAAAAATAATGTGAGCCATCTCAATGCTTTTTGATACTGAGTACTTTTTGAAATCATGTTTGGGATGTAGGGGTTACATAGGCATTGTTAAAATCTCACCTTTAAAGTGTGGCTACTAGAAAGCTTAGAAATGTGTTTGTGGCTCACATTTTTGGCTAAAAATACATTTTTTTCCTGGACAGCACTGATCTCTCTAAACAGTCTTTTAAAAATATAAATGCCTGACAGTTGCTAAAAACCCCAGGGGCTTCTCATCGTCCAGAGGCTATAGCGGAGTCCAGCCTGTGCCACAGGCAGCATCCACCTTCATCTCCGTTAGTTCTTCTCTTGGCTCAATGTGTTTCAAGCCTCGGGCTCCTTCCTGTTACCTCCTTAGGACAGTCGCCAGTTCTCTAACCCCTGGCTCCACGTCCCTTCACCCCTTTCATCCTTCAGGTGTCAATATTAGGTCCTTGAAGACCCTGCCTCGCACGAGTCTGCCCTAACGTAACCCTTCCTACAGGACCTTGCCCAGCCTGTGCTCTATCCCACCATTCCACTGATTTCCTTTACAAAACATTCAGAATATGAAGTTGTTTTGTTTTGTTTATTTACTCACAGTCTCACCCCAATAGGCTGGAAGCTCCAGGCTGAGAAGCATCTCGCACATCCTAACACTGTGTCCCTAGCACGTAATATTACTTTAACGAATGAATAAAGTCTGAAGCCTCTCTGAACAAATGTAAACTTTTCAGTTCACTAAGGAGAAATGTACTCTTGATTTTCTTAAAATCTAAGCCAAATACTTTTTATGGTATGGTTAGCTAATACCAAGGTATCACAATACATGGGAACGACTAGCAGGATTTCTGATTTTCTGTTGTGCTTTCTTCTTGAGAATAAGAAAAAGCTCTTTTTTTAAGGATACTATAGCCTAGAGAAATAAAAGGTCCTCTTAGCTTTGTGGCCAGAATTTGAGGTCACGGCTCCTGACATTCAAGTGTTATCTTCACTATTTAAGACAGAACAATGGGTAACTGCATCTCTCTTCCCAATGTATTTCCATGGTCCTAACACTCATCAGACCTCCTACTCTGCAACTAAACATATTTCTTTATAGTAAAAACCAAACTAACAGAGGATATTTGTTCATTGAATTTGCTCCTTTAATACTTGTGGGATGTTCTCAGAGAAAAATGATCTTGCAAAAGGGGTGGCATAGAATTCAGGAAGTATCTCGTGACTTCAGAGATCGGCTTTCCGACCGTGGGCCATGACTGTTCGTAAGCGGTGGCTAACTCGGGACGGCGAGGGCTAGCCAACTGAACTTGATTTTCAGCTAAGTATTAGCTGCACAGAAAGAAATATGGTGTTTTTGAAAATTCAACCTTGTCTCTCAAAACTGGCTACTTTTCCTAGTTAAGCAGATTTTGTGGAGCTCCTATTTGTTTTCTCTTCTACATAAGCAACTGCAAATAGTCTATTTTGGAGGCCCTCACCTTCAGCTTAACATAGAAGGAAAATGCAAATTGCTAATGTATTTTATAAATTTCCAATTACGTGTCTATCGCTCGTTTCATACACTTAGTTAAAAATCTGATGCTCGTGATAGAGCTGCTGGTATTTATTTGTCAATTGACTATACTTTGAAAAGATGTTGGAATGCCACAAGGGTTGTAAGATTCAGGACTTATTTTAGGGAAGAGGTAACTAGGAACACTTGATTGTGTTACCTTATTTAGTGCTCAGGAACTACTTGCCAGGGTTGTCATGACCCTACTTTACTGCTGAGAAAACTGCATTAAAGAAATTTAAGTAACTTGTCTTAGACCAGACAGGTAATAAATAGCAGTGCTTAATTCAGCCCCAGGGCAGTTTTTTTTTTAATTTGGAATTTTAATTAAGTCCATAAACAGTGACAGGAGAAGGAGGAGTTCTAATGCCGGAAATTACCTGTAGGTGAAGGGTTTCCGATTAGTCCCCTTGTAGTGTGCCGTCACGCAGGATAACAAAGAAGCCCAGTATAGTTTTTCCTGAAGAAGAAAGCCGATTTCCTGCATTCAGTACAGACTTCTCTGCCATTTGCGTGGAGTTTCCACTGTTTACCTACAACTGATTAAAAGGGGCAGAGCGTGGAGCATTCTATTTCCTTCCAGGTGAATTCTTCACATTGCCTGGCTTGTGGAAGTTCTCCTTCCACAAATCTTCTACGACTATGGACCCTCGTAACCCCCAGTCCTCTGCTTTCTCCCCACTGACCTGGACAAATAGGATGGCTTGTTGTGCATAAGAGAGAGGCAGCGAGGCCTGGGAACCCAGGTGGATGCACCAGCTTCTTTAGCTCTGAACCTCCCGCCAAAGGCAGCCCAACAATGCCCGCACCAGGGTGGCAGCAAGTCTTGGAGAGACTCCAGGGGGTGCGTTATGGAGAGTCCTCGCCGTCTAAGCCCCACCCAAGCAAGCTGTGCACCTGGGGCTCGTTTGTGAGTACTTCCCTGCACCCACTCGTGTGTGGCTCGCAGTGACATCGGGGGTGCGAGACCTTTCTCCAAGCTGGGTCCTTGGCTCGTCCTGCGTTCAGAGTGAGCCTCAGGAACCGAGGAGAGTGGAAGCTCATTAACCTTCACAGAAGTCTTGTGAGGGGAGTCGTCCCTTTGAGGTGAAGGTGAGCAGGTAGGCTGCAGGCCCCACAGGCCTCCCACTACCTTGAACATGTGCTGGCAGCGGGGTTGGTCAGCCCCAGGGCGGCTTCCCGGCAGACCTTTGTACCCCGGGGCGCCTGGGGGCTCAGTGGTTGAGCCTCGGCCTTGGGCTCAGGCTGTGACCCCAGGGTCCTGGGATCGAGTCCCGCGTCAGGCTCCCCACAGGGAGCCTTGTTCTCCCTCTGCCTGTTTCTCATGAATAAATAAAATCTTAAAAAAAAAAAAAAAAGACCTCTTTACCCCAAGCCACCCCCTCTGGGCTCCCTTATATTGTATTGACTTTGGAAGATTTTTGGCCACGACCCACAGAAAGCCGTGCCTCGGAGCCCAGCCCGGTCCACGCACGTATAGATCTACGTAGAAACACAAGCCCGCAAACTGTTTCTACTTTCTTTCGTTGACTGACACCGTGACGTACTGTGACACTTCCCATTCCACCTTAAAAAAAATTGTTATGACTAAGTTGATAGAATGAGCCATCAGATCTGTATCTTGAAAGCTGCTGATATAAAAAAAATGCCCTCTAGACACCTTGCCGTCTGCCGTCCTGTTATAAAGAGTGAACACGCTGAACGTCAGTGACGAATCGAAGTTGCATGGGTAAGACCCATGAGCCATCTGGATGATGTGGTTTGAATCTGGTTTTCTCTGGTGCTTGACAGGCTAACGGGATCTTGAGCTTCAGAAAAGCAGCTAATAGAAAACCCAACGCCTACGAGTTCCAAATGGATATAATCCAAGCAGGTGTACGTAAGCCGGAGGAGACCCATCACATCCACCTAAATCTGGGTGTACTGGTCTGAGATTTTGAGAGCGTTCTTCAGGGTCTTTGTGGAAACACTTGAGTGTAGAACCCATTGCCACCAGGGCACTAAGGCTTTGAGTCCAGTGCAAAGGAGTTACTGTGTTGTGGCCCAAGACTAGTTCCCCTGGCCTCTTCCCCCCAGCTCTGTCCCTTGCTGTAGATCTGCCCCCCCCCCCCCCGCACACCTCCCTGTGCAGAGCTCAGAGCTGGACACCCCCCAGGACTCGCCAAGATGAAGCCCAGGCAGGAGGCGGACGCGTGTGGGAGTCGAGCTCTTCCCTGCTAGAAACGTCTTCTCTGATTCGTCCCTGGTGGCACGACCTTAACCGCACTGACTGTACCAGCAGCAAAGTTTACTATATATCAGTGTGCATGTGTGCACGTCCATGTAAAAGAGTGTTCCGGCCAAGGGAGGGCTTCCGATGTTCTCAGAGGCGTCGATGATTCCTGGTATAAAAATCCTACCTTTTGGGGGGTATTTACGACAGAAAAAGATGCTTTGTTTGCTGAACACCTAATTCTTAGAGCTCCGCTTAAATAAAAATGAGACGTTTAACACTTGCCGACAGGGTGGGCCCTTCTGTGAACAGGAGGCGTTCGCCTCCTTCTATAATCAAACACAAATGTGTTGCGTATCAAGAGCTACAGATAGAAACTACAGCAAATTATTTCACTAATTCAGTATTTTATTGGCGTCAAAGCATTTTAACTTTGAATTTGCATATGTAATTTCATTAGTCATTTTCGAAGAAACACTTCCAGAAAATATTATCCACTTTTATCAGTTGTGCTGCTAGAATTAAATAGAAGAGGGAGTTAGCTCTAAATTAATTTATTGAAGCATTTGCAGTTATATCCACTTAGGTACAAAACTTTTTGTAAGAAAGATAACACTTTTATTGCATTATATAATCTCATATTTTTGCAGGAGTCATAATGCAAACTCATAAGCATAAATATACATGATGCAACCAATCAGCAATGTAACCAGTAAGAGATTTAAGATGTAAAACTAGAATTTAACAGGCAAAATACTTAATATGGCTTTTAATGGAAAGTAACTGTTTAGAAATGATTGGTTATTGCCCCATTCTAGTCATTCAAGTGAACATGAAGTCATGGTCTCTATTTAAAAGCCAATGTTGTACATTTTACAACGTGTACGGGGATATGGTTCGTGGGCTTTCTTCAATATACATATATACACATGTACAGATGTACAGTACGCCGACGGTTCTAGTACCCCTGAACGTGTGGATTGAAACTATTACAGTATTTCTATTATAAAACTACTTGAAAAGTTGGCATCACTTCTTGGCTGTTGAAGTTCAATCCTACAGAATCGGAAGGAAAGAAAAAAAAAAAGGCAACAAAATGTCGGTTATAAATACATTCTTTACAAAAAAAGTTGAATAGTGGTCCCGCACTCATACTTTATGTTACAGTGAGAACAGTTTCTTCGTTTAAAGGTATTTACAGCTTGTTGTCCTTGGTTTCTGTGTGGAATCTACACAAGGTAAGCGTGAGACTGTTGTAGGCAGGCCTGTTGGTTTGGTTTTGCGACTTGTTCGGTTTTTTTTGGTGGAAGTTTCAAATCTCTTCTTTTGAGTTGTTGTTGATTTCGGTTTGCCTTGTATTACTGCTGCTGCTGCTTCTTTTGGTGTTCGGGGAACACGGGGTGGCTTTACTTCTAGGAACAGGAAGAAAAGATTTGACTCTTGAAACACCCAACTCCGTCTTGGATTGCCTGTTGCTGCATTCGGCCGCTTGGTGGCTGCTGAGAGGACTGAGCTCCTGCAAGAGAAGGGGCGACAGGTGGGCCCGGGCCCGCGGCGGCAGCCCCAACCCAGGAACCCGGGCAGCGCCGGCTTCTCCCGCAAGAGCGAACAGCAGGCGGCGGAGAGGACGGGGACGGGGGACGGGGGACGGTCGGCAGACCCGCCGTCTGACTTTCACTCGGGCCCCAGGTGGTGTCACGAGACTCCGTGACTCAAGGGCCAGAGTCTGGGACCTTCCTGGGGTTCGAGCCCCGGAGAAACCCTCACGGTGGATTAGGCAAAGCTGCCGTCTCTGTAGGCAGCTCCTCCCCAAATCCACTGTCCCCTAACTTGGGTTAGGGTGTCCTAACTTTTCTGCCTGGGTGTCCCCTAACTCTTCTGCTTTCCTAGAAACTGAACACTGAATGCTCAAAAACCGCGCAGGAACCGTGTAAGAGCTGAGCGGGGACTGCTGGGGCCCCCCCACCCCGGCGCGGTTCGCTCGCGCTGCCGTAGCCGCCAACAGCAGGTGCGCGCCACCCGCCTCCCTGCCAAGCACGGTGCTGCTCGCTCCTCCTCTCGCTGCAGCCAAGCAGGCCCGTAACCATGGAAACAGCTCGACAAAACGATTTAACAGGCAAGGAACTGTGTGGACTCGGCTGGCCATGGAATTTTCTGGGGAATCAAAATGGGACGCCCGGTGAGCCCAGTCCCGACTTGTACTTTGGTCTACAGCACCGGGAAACCCACACGCATCACCTTCACAGGAAACCGCCTGCTGCCATGAAGGCGACAGCTGCGTGGTGCCCGGCACCCATGAGCCGGGGGCGGGGATCCAGACACAGGGTTTGCCTTGGTTGGTGTCGGGGCCCAGAGGGAGGAAAGGGGGTACGTGGCGGCCTCCCGAGGCGAGGGCGGGGGTGCATCCCCGGGGCCGCGGAGGGACGTTCCTGCCACCTGCGCAGCACGGATGGGCCGAGGCAGCGGGCCCACGGGTGTTTAATCAGGGTGCTCAGTGCTTTCGGGGTACACCCCAGGACTTCTATTAGACATAATAGGGCGACTCACGGATGGTGCGCGTATTAAGCTCAAAGGAAACCACTAGTTGGTGCAGAAAGGTGGCGCACGTCAAAAGCGAGTTTTAAGTTCTTAAGGTGATGCTGTTCCGTCAGGGCGATTCATTCATTCAGTATGGGCCTCGCCGCTAGGAGGGTACAGCAGCCCCTGCTGTCCAGCTGGGGAACCCGGGGGGCGGGGGGTGCACAGGGGAGGACAGTGGGTCACATGTAAAAATAAGTTACAGAAGGTGTATCAGCCGCTCCAAAGGTATGTTTAGAAATGGGGGGGCGCACTGCGGACCAACGCCGCCCCGGAGCACCGGGTCTCAGCACGGGCTGCACACCCGGTCACCAGGGGGTCCAGGCTGCACCCCAGAGCAATTATATCAGCACCTCGGGGGTGGGGGAGGCGGAGGGGGAGCACGATGTGGGCACTGGCGTTGAACAACAAAATCCTCCAGTGGATTTCATGATGCAAAGAGGAGACCTTGTGCCTTCGGGGGAGCCTCTGGGCAAACCTCTCAGATTTAAAGAGGCCTGCTCGCTTTTAAGTTAGAAGGCCAGCCCGCCACGGCCTTCCCTTACTGCTGCAGCGCTAAGGGGTGCCGTCGGGACAAAGGTTGTCCAAAGCGATGTCCACGAACCCAGAGAGCTCATACTTTAAAAATAATTACTTCCTGGTATCGGAAGACCCTGGGCATCTAACCAAGAAATGCTAGCCGGGTTATCAGGATCGAAAACAAGCGACCCTGCCAAGCTTCCAGAAGGCCGTCAGGTGTGCTGCTTTGCCCTCTGCTGGTAGGTTCTGAGATCACCTCCTGCTAGCCCTTGCTGGCGGCGGCGGGAAGGGGGAGCGGCTCACCCCGGGGTTCAGGGCTGCAGAGCCGGCGGAGGCAGCTGTCCTGATGCCCCTCCAAGCGCACATTCAGACAAGCCCATGAGTCTCTGTAAGAGCCCAGAGGGTGTAAGAGGACGCACGTTCTGAAAGGTCCCCCACAACCAAGCTGTCCTCGGTTGCTCTGAGCAGAGCCTACGCTCCGTACTCTATTTTGTGGGCAGGGCCTTGGTGTGGCAACCAGTAAGGTCCCATGACCCAGGAATGGGTGCGCAACCTTGACACCTCAACAACGGCAGCTGGTCACTACCAACCAGTTAACTTTTTTTATGTAGGAGAGAGACTCGGCCCCGTGGAGAAACAGTGGCTCGTGGTTCTTCCCGCACTTCAGGGCCTGCCCGTTCCACGAGGAACCCTAAAGAGCGGTCCTGGAGGCCCCAGAAATTGGCTCGGGAGGAAGCGACAGCGCCCAACCAAAAAATATATTCCAGCCAGAATTCGCCTGTTACCTCCCTAGTCTACACAGTTCCCGCCTGCGGAAGGGGTCGGGAGGCAGACATCAGCATAAGCAGGAGCAGAGGGCTCACGCTCCTCTTCCCGGATCGTCCTGGGTATAGATCTTTATTTGGGACCTCGGCCCTGCCGATGCTTCCCACCGCCTTCCCCCCAGACCTAGAGCTCACGTAACACGAACCAGGACGTGCTGAAGCGGTGGGAGAGCAGGGGCTGCAGGGAGCGGGTGACGGATATTTAATAGCCTCACGGTGCTCACTTTAGGATCCTCCTCTCTGCAAAGCCGCCCCCATCCCCGGGTCCTCATCAGCCACCACGGGAGTGGGTGAGAACCGACGTGCACCCCACTCCGCGGGACTTGGTGAGCAAGCCACCTCTCACCATGAAAACCTGCATCCTCACAGCATGAGCACGGGGTGGGAAAGAGCTTTATTGTTTCTGCTCAGCCAGGAGTACCACGCGGGGCCATCTCTCGGCATTTATTAACCGATCATAGAAGTTATTTTGAGAGGTCAACGGAGTCTATTGGAATCCTGGCTCTTGTACTTGCCGTTTTCACTTGTTTTAGGAGGAAAGCGTCTCCCGGAAACCACTGCGTGTTGGGGCAAGTTAAGAAACGACTAAAAAGGACTCCCCCCCCCCCCCCCATGATATATCTTTACATTATTCAGCCTGTTGGAATTCTAAAACGCAGGAAATCTTAAAGGTTCTCAAGTGAATACTTTTTAAAATAGAACAACCGAGACGGAAGTTACATCTGATCTGGTTTTGGCACACAACGCGCATTTCTAAGTCACTCTTCCAAGCTGTTATCTAAACGGTGATCTTTCTAACCCTCGTTGACTACTGAACACACTCCTCTTACAGCTGTGGTTGAAAAATAATTTTGTGATTCATACCGAAAGAAGATCTGGAAAGTGAATTCCACAGCAATCTTTTTTTTTTGTCTCATTTTTGCAGGGAAAATGGGCGCTTACCTTTGGTGACACTGGAATTCTTGGGTTAACACTTGCTGAAAAGGCAGGGCTGTTTCCTGAACTATCAAACCTCCTTAAATCATCCCTGGAGTCAGCAATCTGGAAGACACAATTTAAGGTCACTAGAGAAAATCGGCAGAAGTGTTGCTCGTCTCCTCTGACCCTCGGGAGCTCTACGAGCACACCCTCAAGCCCTGTACTGTTCCCAACAAAGACTCGAAGCCTTTACGTGAAACTACCAGAAAAATGCATGAGAAATAATCTCTAAGGGAGGAGGATCTATTGAAAACACTCCAAAGATGATCAGATGAGCCCTAAGGGGGGAAAAAAATCCATCCTGGCAAAATTGTAAGATTTTAAGTATTACCTTATTTTTCCAGTAAGTCTTTCAGCTCATTTCCAGCGAGATTAGATAAGACTGTCGATTCGCTCTTGTCCCAGAGATTAGGACTGTTCAGATGTCAGAGCTGAGTCTTTCGGTGGAAACCGCACGTTAGAACTACCGTCTTATCTTCCCTTTCAAGTAAGGGCACTTATCAAGGAAGTCGGGGCAAATTCGCTGCAGCTAGCAGAGCCCAAACAGGCTGAGCTCGAGGCTACCGACCCTGCCACTGAGCTCGTGGGTCACTGATTTCTGGGCGTGGGTCTCCGTTTATTTTCACAGCTTAACTATATGCATTGCGTAGGCCACACTCCCTCGGAGGACAGCTGTGGCCGTCCCCCTGTCTGTACCCCAGGCCTGCCGTGAAGCGCGCTCACTGATAGGGCGCTTGTCCGGCAACGTTAGGAAAACAAAAAGGGAGACACAGTGCTGGTGTGATCGGTGCGAATGCCATCAACAGGCGATTCTAACGTGAGGTCCCTGAGGAGTCAGCAAGGCCGTACTTACTAGGACTCCTTCAGTATATGAAAGATGCTGTGGAACAGAGCGCTTCCTAGGCCAGTAAGGAGGGGGTGACTTGGAGCATCACCCACCCTCCTCAATCAGGAAGTTTTCTCCCAGGGAAGGTGTGTCATGATGTGGCCCGAAGAAATCTCTCCTGGGTTGGGGCTGCCCATCCACGACCTCCCCCTTCGTCCCACTTACCTTGCTTATGTCAGATTCAGATTTGCTGGAGCACATACTCTGAAGCTCCTGGACGAGGTCTGCTTCGTCGTCCGAACCCAGAGAGAGCCTTTGTTCCAAATTCAAGGTCAATGACAGATCATTCTCGAGAGACCTAATGCAAAGTTCAGAAAAGGGTTTTTTTTTTTTAAGGTGGGAGCGAGACTCTAGTTTTGGGGGGGGGGATTTGGTGTGGGGTAGGAAAAGGGTTTTTAAATACCCTTTAAGGGGGAAAGGAGAAAAAACGAGTGGGAAATATCAGAGAGGGGGACAGAACACGAGAGACTCCTAACTCTGGGAAACAAGCAAGGGGTGGTGGAAGGGGAGGAGGGCGGGGGGTGGGGGTGACTGGGTGACGGGCACTGAGGGGGGCACTTGATGGGATGAGCACTGGGTGTTATGCTGTATGTTGGCAAATTGAACTCCAATAAAATGAAATTTAAAAATAAATAAATGCCCTTTAAGGGACGCCTGGGTGGCTCAGCGGCGGAACGTCTGCCTTCGGCTCAGGGCGTGACCCTGGGGTCCTGGGATCGAGTGCCGCATCGGGTCCCCGCAGGGAGCCTGCTTCTCCTCCCTCTGCCCGTGTCTCTGCCTGTGTGTGTCTCATGAATAAATAAAATATTTAAAAGAGTTTGAAATGTCATTTGATGGCCCTCCCAGGATTTTGGTTAACTTCCCACTCAGGATTTTATCCTATGGAGAAATCTACCTGCCTTACACCATCCCAGGCCCCTTGCTGTCCCCGTCTCTTCCCCCGTCTCCAAGCCTAGATGAAACCACGCCACGAAACACTATGGGGGAGTGGGGCCGTGTGCTTGCTACCCTGGAACAATCAGGAATTTTAAAGTGGGCTCTTCTCCTCACTAGCAAAGTGGCCATGGGTCATACTTTATTTTCCGGGTTATCTGCATTTACAGCGTTCCTGGGGGAATGACACAGGCTGGCGTATATAATGGGTTTAGCGGTGCGCCTGGCGGAAAGCAGCCTGCGTTAGGCTTCCTTCATGGATCTGTTCTCTACAAATCGGCGAACCTGGTTCTAAATGCTGCTTGTCAAGTGACAGGGCCCACGATTTATCGGGATACAGTGGGGAGCTGTTATTTACATACACGGCCCAAACGTTTCTATTCTACGATTAACCAAATCCTCCTTGTGCCTCAAAATCCGTAAGTGGACACAATTCCCTTAGAAGCAACATGACAAAATGATCACTTAAAACAGCACCTAAAAGCAAGTTTCAGTGTCAAACATCAGTCATCCAAAGCCCGTTTAAAAGTCCACAGATGTAGAATTTTACCTCTTTATGTCGAATGCATTAATCATCAAGTTTGAATAGAAATACTAGCTTCACTTTTTTTAACCTTTTCAAAAACTAAAAGCAAAAAAAGGCTTGATGTGAAGTTAGATTAAGCTTTAGATTTCACGTGAAGGAGAGAATGTGCCACCCCAACGTGTCACTTTGGCACATGCGTTATTTTAATCTGACGTCCATCAAGACCAAGCCCCAGCCGACTCAAGGAAAACCTTTACCTCTCCCTTAAGTACCTAAAAGAATTTAGAATTTAAGAAAGAGCTACCGTCCTGTGACTCGCCCCCTCCCCCTTGGAGCACCAGGTCCTTGGCTCAGGAGGGCACTATACGCCTCGACTGCCCGACTTGCCCTCGAGTCTCCTATCTTTGGGGCTCCCAGACCTATGAACTGAAATTCGTTTTTCTTGTAATTTTTTTTCTTAAATATTTTATTTATTCATGAGAGAGGCAGAGACACAGGCAGAGGGAGAAGCAGGCTCCCTGCGGGGAGCCGGATGCGGGACTCGATCCCAGGACCCCGACCTGAGCCACCCAGGCATCCCCCTGGTCATCTGTCTTATGTCAATTTGATCATTAGACCAACCAAAGAACGGACAAGGGGAAATTGTCCTACCCTTACACATTCACTGGATTTCAGTTTAAAACCGGCATGTGAATGAAGCGCCGGTTTTTTAAAATCTGTATATTGAGAGCCTTAAGGGAAACTTACTTTTGTTTCGACAGAGAAGCATTCCTGTTATAGTTCAGCTGAGATAGAGCTTTAATTTTGATACCTGTGTAAAGAAAAGTGTAATCACTTTCAATAGAATGAATCATTGTCCCTGTGCATCCTGAACTCTGCACTTTGATCTTGTTTTTGGACCGAATCCATCTCTTGAGGAGTGTTTCTCCTCAGGACAGCGGCTGTGGATGTAGCTTCCTGCACAGGCGCTGCTTTTATACATGAACATCGCTAGCACAGATTACCTCTAAAACATGATTTTGAAAAGTTGAAAATAAAAATAGAATAAAGAATGAAAAGTAAATTGAATTTCATACATCCTCATAGACAATCTCTATATAGTTTCTTTGCCCATATTTCTGTCGTCATTATCAGAAAGGGTGACTAGCAGATTTCCCTAATTACAATACGGGTGCCTGGGCTTGGTCCCGACTCCTGAAGCCTGACTTGACATCATGGCTTTTCTGTTTCAGGTCGGGAGAAAAAGAGGCCGTGTCTTTACCAAAATTTATGATCACCCTGTGACTCTCTGTGTAGAATGCAAAGTGGTTTCTATTTTGATAAACAGTGGTGTCAAAAAAAAAAAAAAAACCCAACCAACATCTCTGCAAACATTGTAATATCAAATCGAATTTTTTTGGGGAAAAAGAAAACTTACCTATAAAAAATGAAATATCTTGGGTTGCACAAAATTTTACTAATCTTTTAAACAGGACTTCATGTTTCAAAGGGTGTATCTGATATACCAAGTAGTTCTAAAACTATAAAATTATAAATGACTTTATATTTGATTCTTTTAACATTTTACATAATATTCTGGGTTTGACTTAATGTTGCTTTAAAGTCACATTCATTTGATTGATTTTTGTTCGTCGACTCTCAACTACGCACTGACAATGCTTATTGTTGATGTAATTAATTGGCTCAAGCAAGAGGCTCGTCTTAAACCCTACAGAAATCGTAATAAACTTGGAAATGATAGTGGGGAGCCTGGGTGGGTGCTTGCTATCTGAGGGCTTAGGTATTACTCCCTGCCCATGGGATTAGAATAGCACGGAGAGAGGAAGACACCGCTGGCCTCGCAAGGGACAAAACGATGGACTGCAGCTCCCCGTGTTTCTAAGAGAGGTGACAGGGACAGCCAGCCAAGAGTTTCTGACCCTGTTTTGTTCCCTGGAAATGGAGAGGATAATCTTCCTCTTAGAGTTCTCTGGCATTACACATAGGGATAAACAGGTGGAAGGTATAAGCCTCGCTGCTGAGGTCACTTCGGGAGTCTACACCACAGTAGGGGGCTGACCTCTAATAACTTTACTCCCTGAATCAAACACTCTACCTCTGGGAAGTAATGGCAAGCTCTTAGGAAATGTCATATTATAAATACATAGCAATCACCTTAAAAAGGTGTAAAAACTCATTTTCTTCAGTGACTTTCCATTCAATCATTAAAAAAAAAAAATCACAGTTTATGGACACTTGGGGTAATTATAAAACTCTAGCATGTATTAATATTAAGCCCGTATTTTGTTGATTTTTACATAGGAGATCACACTAATGAACAAAAAATTTTCAAGATTTTTTTTTTTTTAATTTTATTTATTTATGATAGTCATACAGAGAGAAAGAGAGAGGCAGAGACACAGGCGGAGGGAGAAGCAGGCTCCATGCGCCGGGAGCCTGATGTGGGATTCGATCCCGGGTCTCCAGGATCGCGCCCTGGGCCAAAGGCAGGCGCCAAACCGCTGCGCCACCCAGGGATCCCAAATTTTCAAGATTTTAGGCCCAGTCTCTTTCTATAGCAACTCTGCTGCTATAAAGTTGGCCTGAAATTCTACATAACAGAATTTGTTGGGGGTGGGAGGGGCTCCTGAAGACCCAAAATTAATTACATGTATGAGAAAACCACAATGCGCCTATGAGGTTGGAACATCTTTTCAAAATTACTCAAACATGGATTTCCTTTAGGTAAGACAATTTGCATAATTACCGATTACCCTATTATCAAAGCCAAACGGTGTATGTCTAACACCAGAGATAAATGTGTTTATTCTTGTTAGAATGAAAACTTACATATTTATTTTTTATAGAGGAAGTTCCACGAATCTGTTTAATAATTTATGAGAATGTAAACCCTAAGAGGGCAGGGATTTTTGTGTTTTTTTTTCTGCTCTAGTTGGCAGGGTGTAAAATAGAACCTGACACATGGTACAACATATGAAAAAAATGTGTAAAAACGATTGACTCACAAAGGCCTTAAATGGGGTATCAAATAGATCTCTATACATACTTCAAAAAATTAAAAGGAGGAAACTATGCCAAAGCATAACTGTTGCATTACATAGACTTAATTGTGGTTGCCACAAATAAACGATTTCCCATGTACGGGGCGCTCCCAAATATTTTTGGAAATGTACCTACTACACCCTGTTCATTCCATGAAAATATGAATTGAAAGACTCAATTTTGTCGAATGCACAGTGGAAAGAAAAGCAAAAAAAAGCACATTTGCCTTCGGCAAGCAGACGAGGAGCGCCCGCGGTCCTCCAGCCGGCACGGCGGCCTCACTTACCTCCCTCGCTCAGGCCCGGCCTATTCCAGGAGGGTGGAGAGTAGCGGCCGGACTTCTTGCGAGGACTGGTGCTCACTCTTCTCCAGGCACCACTCTCTTTCTTTCTGCTACAATGGTTGTAACTTGAGACTATAGATAAAGGGAAACCTCCTCCTTTGAAATCAGCTGTATGCTGGTCCAGCTCTGAAACAACACAAATCGTGGTTTGCCAAAAAAAAAAATAAGCGGGGGGGCAGCGATCGTGCAGTTTCATCGTCAAACAAAATGTAAGCACTGCAATTCGCCAAGAAACACTCTCCGGAAGTCACGGCTGCGCCGAGTTCCCCAGCAGGGGTGCTGTGACCCAGCGAGCTTTCCTTGGAGATCCGGGATTACCGAGCCGATGGCTAAGAAAAGAGGGTGCTCTGGGGCAACGGTGTGACCTGTACGTTAGGGCGGAGACTATTTCTTTGCTCACGAAGAGACAAAGAGGCGCCCCCTTCGGATGCGGAGCCCCACGCGGCCCGGCGGCAGCCCGCCTACCTGCTGTCTGCAGGGGACAGCCGTGCAGCACGGCTTTGTTGAGCAAGATGCTGAGCGCAGCTTTGACCACGGCCTGCTGTCCTTGGCTGGGGTGGCTCTTAGCAGCTGTCACCCCCAGGCCGGGCGGTCTTTTCACAGAGGCTCTTGACAATATTGCTTCTTGAACCCTGGGCGCGATGATGGCGTTCCACAGCTTAGCCATCCACCTTGCAAAGAGAAGGGCGGTTCGCGGTTAGGACACTGATCACACCACACCGGGTGGACCTGGAGATCATGGAGAAAGCGTTCGCGTCTCTACACTCCTAGGTCGTTTTGAGACACATGGAATCATCCCATGTCAAAGATGTTTGGCTTTGCCTCAAAAATACAATGTTTTGCAAATGAAAACGATTTCTGTAGCTCTTTCCTTTCACCTTGTAAGATCATCGGGAGCAGGAATCAACACTTAATCAATGCTTTTTTTTTTTTTTTAACAATCAATGCTTAATCAATGCTTTTTTATGTATCAACGCCATACATGAAATACATGGAAGGAAAGTGAAGTTACAGGCAAAAGTCCAGAAAAACAATTTCCTGGGGATCTATGTCTAAATAGCTTAAACTTATCTGCCATAGGACCTTAATAAGATACACATATTTGAATATTTCTGAGATTGGGATGGATCTTATAATCGGTGGCAAACTTGACCTGTCCATCCACCCCACGGCTAAGGCTCGGTGTCTGCACACGGGGACAGGTCACCAGCCGTCTCCTCGTGTGCCCCTTTGCGGTAACAGCTGTGGCACTGAGACTACCCAAGTTTGGGGCATCTGATAGCAATTAAAACTCTTTCAAAAAAAGATTACACTTTGTTGAGACATGAAAAACAAGACAAAACAAAACAAAACAAAAAACCCCCAAAACAAAAAAAACCACCACTTGATTCAAGGCTGTAGAAACCTAAACCCCATCTGTGGGTACGACAAAGTTTCCAAAGCTCTTAGATGTCGGCATGAGCCTTTCGAGACTGTTAAAGCTTTTACCCAGGTATCAGGCATGGGTCTTTTGTAAGCTTCTCTGTTAATGTCTAATGATACATAATTCAAGAGAAAAAAACTCTATCATAGGAGATTACAGACAACCTGGTGTTCTGTACCAGGAGTCGGACTTGCACAGGTCCTCCTAAAGGTGCTAAAGGGGTGAAGATGATAAGCTTTGGTTTAAAAATAAAACAAAACAAAACAGTGCTTCCTTAACGTGGCTGTTGGGAGATAATCCCCTCGGCACTTGCACACATCTAGCGTCCACTTCCGTTCCAGACTATCTTTTCAAGGTGAGCGTGCGTATGGCAAACAGCCTTGGAGGAGAATGAGAGCCAGCGTCTCCTTCTGGAGCAGGAGGCAGATCTGTTTCCTTACTGGGATAATAAAAGTGATGTTACCTTCCAGGGCAAAGGGTGGGCACACTTGCTGGCACCCTCCTCCAGGAGCTTGGCATCCAGGGGCCACTGTGCATCACCCCCAGGGACCTGGGACGGGGATGCCAGGCCGACCTGCCCACAGGTGGGGCACAGGCCGGGGCTGCACAGGGAGTGATGAAGCCCTGGGCCTCTCACCCAGGGTCGCGCCCCTCTGCAGCCCAACTGCTTAGCTTGCAAGGAGGGTAAACGGCTCGGGGCAGAGCCTCGCCAGCTGTTGCCCGGGGCTCTGCTCCAGTTAGGAAAGGCCCAAATTAGCTCCTAAGAATCTCGAGACTCCGGCTGTGAAAAAAGCTTATGTTTAGTTATAATACCGATGAAGAAAGAGGTGATCGTATGAATTAATGTGTTAGACCAGAATTCCTCCTTTTCCGCAATTAGCGGTTATGAAACGGACAGTGACAATAGCGAAGACAGGTTATTTGTATCCCCTGCTTTCCAAAATGCATTTCTGCCCCGGATGCCACAAAGTACAGGATCCACGCTAAGAGCTAATCACAGAACCTTACTAAGCTGGGTTGCGACACAATTTTTCCTCCCGATTTTCTATTGCGTTAACTTTATTGTTAATATGTCTATTCTCATAAGCTGTAACAAAGGAAAACAGTGAGTATTCAAGTCTCGTTAATAAAGGAAGAATTTTTTTTTTTGAGAGTTAGGGGGAGAGCAAGCACAGGGGGAAAGGGCACAGGGGGAGAGAGAATCTTAAGTAGGTTCCATGCCCAGCATGTGGGGCTCAATCCCAAGACCCTGAGATCATGACCTGAGCTGAAATCAAGAGTCGGGTGCTTAACCGACTGAGCCACCCAGGGGTCCCAGGGAGGAAGCTTTTGTTTTCGGTTACGGGATCCTTGATGAATGGCTCATGTAGGCCTCTCCCAGGAGACACTGCACTGCATGTTCAACAGGACCCTGAGGGGACTTTCTTAACGATTTTATATTTTATAAAAACATTTTTATAAAATATTTTATATTTATTCATGAAAGATACACAGAGGGGCAGAGACATAGAGGGAGAAGCAGGCTCCATGCAGGGGGCCCGATGCAGGACTCGATCCCAGGACCCAAGGATCACGACCTGAGCCCAAGGCAGACGCTCAACCACTGAGCCACCCAGGTGCCCCGAAGAGACTTTCATACCAGAAGGAAACTGCTATTTACTATTTCTCAGTAAAAAAAAAAGCTTCCTTAGGAGCTATACAACAGACAAGTCATGGTCGTCCCCTGATAGGACGTGAGGCACCCCTTGCTCTCACACATTCCAAATTGGCTCTATTTTAAATACGTAAATAAGGAGAGATGACACTTACTTCACTGTCGCTTGGGCATGTCCTGGGACTACAGGACAAGACAGGAAATACTTTGGTCCAAGAAGTGCTTCAGGTGTGCCCAGACGGGCCAGGCAGGAGTTCAGCTGGCGCCAGACGGCCAGGGCCCAGTCGACGGTCTTGCACACGGGATCACAGGCCGAGGGCACCTGACCCCTGAACTACAGAGACAGAGAGGCCTGACGTGGGGTTTGGCTTAGAACAGTGCTGCTGCTTTTTCCTTTTGTTTTTAATAGTTCAAAAATAAAAAAATATAGACATTGGAAATGGTACAACAAAAATGTAAGCTGGATCTGATCCACTTGTGGCTCAGGGAGGGAAAGCTAATATACACTATTATGTGCATTCCGCGAGCTACAGATCTGCAGGCTACTACGCAAAATGAAAGCATTAAGAGCAGTAAGAAGACTAAGAAACCTTAAACAAATTCTTAAGTATCAGTTCTGGAAGAAATTACGATCTGAGAGTACCTCACGGGGCCTGCCTCTGTGGCAGGTTCACCTTGTATTAATTTTAATTGCCCTAGAAGGAAGGTCTCAGCTAACACCCTAACTCTATCGAAATGTGCAGAGCTCCGGTGGCATAAAGAAATTGAAAATTTTCAAGATGGTACGTAACGTACATGGTTTGATGGCAGCAATTCCTTTTAGAATTATACTCTACAAAATCAAGTCCCTTTTTTTTTTTTTTCTAGTACAGAGGGTTCACAAAAGGACAAAGATTTCTTTAGTATCAGGAGAAACATCCTTCAATTATTTAGAAGACAGACACAGCAGCTAACTCAGTGTCTTACAAGAAAGGGATTCATAGAAGTCTTTGTTTTACCAAGTAATTATGATATTAGCACTATGAGTGCTACCCACAGATCATTTCTATGGGTATGTCCTACTTGAATGGATGTAATTTGGCCAAATCAAAATAAAAGAGTGGTTCAGCGATCCCAGCAGCTCTGCTGAAACAATATTCCTGGGTTACGTGAGGCTCTGGGATCTCTTACAAGTTCCCTGCCGTTCGAAAGAGGACCGACTGTATTTCTCTCTCTGATACTCTCCCGGTAAGAATGAGATCATGTACTATAATCAACAATAGTTGAATATTTGCTTATTCATACAATTATAATCACTGTTTTTAAAATACTAGTAGGAGGCCCGGTGTTGTCCTGAAAGGCCTCTTGACTTGCACTCCTTTCAGGAACTGGAGGAAGAAATTGTGATCAAGTGCCAGCGCAGGTCTAAGCGTCCCCTAAGATCTGGGCCTGCTCCGCAGCTGTAAGACGTTGGAGGTTTTGCAGGAGTCATTCATTCCATTGCACATGTGCCCAAGGAATCTGTTTTATTAATCTAGTTGAAGTGGCTCTTGGTAAGTGAAAGGCACCGTCCCTCCCCCCGTCCTATTCTTCACAGCACACCCCACATTCCCATTCTCAAACACAGTGGAGAAAAGAGCACAGTTTGAAGCTTGGAGCTCCCTTTTAAAAAAAAGTAAAATAAATCCATTATAAAGTATGTGTACGTGTGCCAGTGAGCGGGGTGTGTGGGGGGAGGTGCATTTTACCTGCAATAGTGCCACATCTACAGAATAAAACTGGGACTTTGCAGAGATCAGCACGGCCCCTGTGCAAGGATGACATGCAAATTCATGAGGCAGTCCATATTTTTCCCTTAAACTATGGACTTTGGCTGATTACGATTTATCAGTGTAGGTTCATCCTTGGTAAAATATAAAATAAATATAAAATAAAATATAAAATATATTTAAATATAAAATAAAATAAAAGGACCATTCTGGTGTGTAATGTTGATAACATGGGAGACTATGCATGTATGGAAGCAAGAGGTGTTGGGAAAATCTGGGTACCTTCCTCTTGATTTTAATGTAACCTAAAACTGCTCTTTAAAAAAAAAAATAGGGATCCCTGGGTGGCGCAGCGGTTTCGCGCCTGCCTTTGGCCCAGGGCGCGATCCTGGAGACCCGGGATCGAATCCCATGTTGGGCTCCCGGTGCATGGAGCCTGCTTCTCCCTCTGCCTGTGTCTCTGCCTCTCTCTCTCTCTCTCTCTCTCTATCATAAACAAATAAAAAAAAAAAAATTTTAAAAAAATAAATAAAAAAATTAAAAAAAATAAAGTTCATCTTTTGTGATATTTATGTGAATTTTTTTGGCAAAGAGATTTAAATATTAATGATAAAATTAATGGAGACATCAGTAATTTGCAAAGCTACACACCCGTGACTCATTACCTCACCTTTCTTCCCACTGGTTGGCGTCATACGATGGCCTAGCTTTGGCCTACCTAAAGCGTGTATTTATGACCTACGATGGCCTAGCTTTGGCCTAAAGCATGTATTTATGACCAATGGACTCTCAGACAGAGACGGCCACAGCCCGCTTTCCCCCTGTAATAATCCAGGTTCCCGCCTTTGAACATGCTTGAGTCAGGGTGTGGCGCCTGAAGCCCTGCACACATCCTGCCATCGTGAGGGGAGCTCCAGAGACTCCCCCAGAACTGGGACCTGACATCATGGCAGTGAACAGATGTCAGCAACACCTACCACAAGACATCGGTATGTGAGGGGGAAAAAAACGCCTCTCTTTGTGAAGTAGGCAGCACCGTGGGTGTTGTGTTATTATTTATAGCTTAAAATATCGTGATAGATGCCGCCCTCCAACTGCGGCCGGTTGTGCTGGATAAAGGGGCAGAGTCTTACTAACTCAAGCTCTAGTGTTTCAAATCCATCTTGACACTCAGATACTAGCTCGACTCAAGAAAATTAAATAGCAACGCACCAGATTTGATTGACATTAATTCTGGTATTTTTTTGGGGGGAAACTACAGAATATTTTATTCCAGAAAAATTGCCAGAAGTCATAATTATTCTTCAAAGTGTGTCAAAAACGAGAGCATTTTAATCTTCCACGTGCCCTTTAAATACTTGCTCTAGCACAGTGTAAGAGTCCTATTGAAACTGGCTTGAGTGGATGGAGAATGTTTCGAAGGCTCCAAGGAAGCAGCAGCTATTCTTAAAACAAGCGGATCGTTTTCTAAGAGAGCCTCCTATAGCATTCGGAACTTGGAGAGACTCCTTGAGGACGGTTAATAACGACACTAGTAAAACCTATTTGCTTTTCTCTTTTTCTCCTTTATAGTTAACATAGTCCAGAAACTGTTCTGGGTTTTATATGTATTATCTTACTTAACCCTTGGCTATCTAAGAATATTCCTTGCCCAAGGCCATGCGGTCACTAAGTAGCAGAACCCCAGCCCGGCCCCCTGACACTGATGCCCCTTTCTCCTGGCAGAGGCTGCGGCTGCAGTTTGTTACCTTATTCACTACTTTCCTTCGTAGGAACCTCTGTAGCAGCCCCTGCATGGGCTCGCCGTCCCACCGCAGCTGAACCCAGCGGAAATGCTGCTGCACCGGCAAGTCAGAGCCCTGGAGACAGGCCTTGGCAATGGTTCCCATGAGAAAGCAGTTTTCATGAAAGTAGTAGCATTCAGACGTTCCATTTCCTAAAACAAACCAAAAGCCACGGCCCGACCTCAGCCAGCCATGTGATGACACAAACACAAAGTAAAAGAAGCCTAAGAAAGAAGAATACGAAGCACAACTCCTCCTGGGTAACAGAAGGACTAGGATAATCCCACAGAAGCTGGCTTCGGGGGCACGGTCTTGGCACTATCTTTACCTTTTTGAAAGGTCCAGGGGCTTTCAGTGCTGCGATTTTCCAGAGGTGCCAGGAAGTCTCCCAGTAACTCTGACAACGAAGATTTTTCCAAATTCTCTAAGATGACGATGACTTTCTTGTTAACAGGAGACTGTTTCACTGGGATCAGACAAGCTGTGGTCAGAAACAAAATTTAGGGATCACAGTTTTTACGGGGGGAAAAAAAAAAAAAGCCTTTATGAGCTGGTTAAAAATCGAAGTCCGAAGATACAACGTGTTGGCTAAGTTGTGACACAATCAGAATGCTCTGAACTTGCTGGCAGAGTATGAGGACTCCGGAAAAGAGTCTGGCGTTGTTTGATAGGGTCGAAAGTAACACACATACAGTGATCCAGTGCTGGTGGCACAGCAGATCCCAATTAGGACCAACCCCGATTCCCATCAACAGAATAAACAGGAGCATATTCATAGGATGGGCAGGACAGTGAGCAGATAACAAGCGGCCACAGGGAAGACTGTCCCAAACAACAGAGTAAGAAGCAAATCACAGAAGCGTCCAGGATCTTGTCTCGTGAAGTTCAAATACGGGCACTATGAAGTATATAGAGATCCACAAGGGAGGAAAGGGACTGAACGGTAGTAAAATGATAGAGAGAAGCAAAATAATGATTCTCACCAAAGATGGACTAATGGTTTACCTCTAGAAGGGTTTGTGAACTGGAACGGGGCACACCGCCACATCCTGGAAGCCAGGAACAAGCTCTCTCTTGGCCTGGCTGGTGCCTAAGTGGTTATTTAAAATTATTCCCAGGGGGGAGGGAGGGGGGCGTGCCTGGGTGGCTCATTGGGTTAAGCGTCTGCCTTCAGCTCAGGTCATCACGGTTTCGGGGTCCTCGATCAAGCCTCCGCCTTGGGCTCCCTGCTCAGCGGGGAGTCTGCTTCTCCCTCTCCCCCCCCCTTGTGCTCTTCCGTGTGCCCTGTCTCAAATACATATGACCTACAAATAAAATTCATTGACCTATAAATATAGGTAGTATGTATTTTACAGATGTATACTTCATCATACAAAAGGTCAAAAACCCTTAAATGACCTTTATTTATTTATTTATTAAAGATTTATTTATTTATTTATTTATTTATTTATTTATTTATTTATGATAGATATAGAAAGAGAGAGAGAGGGGGGCAGAGACACAGGAGGAGGGAGAAGCAGGCTCCATGCTGGGAGCCCGACGTGGGACTCGATCCTGGGGACTCCAGGATTGCGCCCTGGGCTGAAGGCGGGTGCTAAACCACTGAGCCACCCAGGAATCCCCTTAAATGACCTTTAAATGACACCTATGTGAAATAATTCATAAAATTATAGGACCTCAGAGAGATAAACAGATCCAGCCTTTCATTTTACAGACCTCAGAAAGGTTAAGGTGGTTGGGCTAGGGTTTCACAGCAGTTGTCAGGAAGGACTAGAACTTGATCCATCCTTCCTTCCGTCCTTCCTTTTTGTTTTTTAAGATTTTTTTAAGATTTATTTATTTACTTGAAAGAGACAGAGTGGGTATGTGTGTGCCCGTGTGCCGTGTGAGTGGGTGAGAGACAGGCCTCCGCCCTGGGACCCTGAGATCCCAGGTTCAGCCCTGGGCTGAAATCAGGAGTCGGATACTTAAGGGACCGAGCCACCCAGGTGCCCCGGGCCTTCTAATCTTGCCTTGGTGGACCTCCTCCTGAAGAAGGCGGCGCTAAATTGCATATTGACCCAAAATGAGAGATGGAAAGAAACTGGAAGGTTACGGGTGTACGTAGGAGACCGTGAAGTCTGTAGACAGAAGGTACCTGAAACAGTGCCGAGCACCTACTAAGCACTCAGACGTCCGTGCTGCAGTTACGACGTTTATACTATCGCCTACACACCAGTAAATGGATCACAAGTTAAAATCGCTCCTTGATTTTTAAGGTTCCAAGATCCCTCAGGCCTAGCCAGATCAGCCTTGAGAAAAAGAGATCAATTTAAAATACGTGAGGGTCATTTTACCAAGTATTCCGCTTCCCACAGATACTCAGGGTAAGTAATAGACTCCACGCCGGTCCGCCTCGTGACGCTAGACACGAGGGTCCCTCGCACGTGGCGGGCATCTCCTGCATGTCCTCGGGCCTGAAGCAGCCCCGGAGCCGCCTGCTGGGGGCACCTGCGGGCGCCGCCCCTTCCACGCAGCCCCCGGGGGAGCGCTGCCCGCGGCCCTCGGTGTCCCTTCAGAAACACCCGTGGCGGAAGGAGGGGTGGTCAGGTCGAGAGTTCCCTGAACCACCCGATGAACCGACCGACCCCTTCTACCTGCTGGGGAGCGCGCAGGTGCGGGCGCGGGGGGGCCTCCCCGGGCCCGGGGAGCAGGTGCGGCCCCCCAGGCGATGCGGCCTCGCGCCCGCCCCGAGCCCACGCGGCCCCGGCGCCTGTAACATGCACCTGCCTCCGGGGCGCAGCATCCTCGTGGGCGGGCGGGGTAGGGGAAGGGGACGGGAAAGGCCTTCTGGTCCCGGGGACGGCCCGGCGGGGACCCACGCCCCAGCTGTGGCCGGAGATTTCTTTTAACCTGTTGCCACAAAGCCGGCCAGCTCCATTCCCTTACCTTAAGCTACGTCACAGCTCTATTTTTGGAATGAAGCTACTCTTTTTGTCCTTTTTTTTTTTTTTCCTTCCAGTTTCACCGGCTTTATCAGCTTGGCTCCTCTGCTGCACACTGGTGATCGTGATCACACACTTCCTGGGCTAGGCTCGGGGCCACAGCCCAGTGCTGGACACACTGGTCTTAAAGATTCTGGGGAGTCCGTTCCAGGGCAACATTCGTTGGTTTAAAAATAATTAAGCTATTACATTTACAGCTAAATCCAAACTTGCCTGTGTCTAAAGTGCCCACAAGTTCACCACCTCCCGGCCTGTCTTCCACCGTCCACTTACCCCGAGGCTCTCCGGGGCGGAGGTTCCGAGCCCAGATGAGGAGGGGCAAGCCTGCGAAGAGCTTCAGGACATGCAGGCCCAAGGGGCTAAACTCAGTTATGTGCACTCTAATGACCACACTCCCCGACTGTCATTTCGGTCATTCTACCTCTATTACTTCCCAAAAGGAAAGTCTTCTCAAGAATTCAAAGTGTTACCTTAACATACCAATCTCGTGCTCAAAATCACTTTTTTTTTTTACTACTTACTGTCACATGTAATTTTTAAAAGTATCCGTCTTGCTGACCGAACTCCGTACTTTACACTGAGGGAAAAATTCGACCCAATTCTAATACACATTCACACCCTCTTTAGCAAACAACAGGGCCCATGGGCTGTGACGACCTCTCACAAAAGGCAAGACGAAAAGGAAGATGTGATTTTTCTTAATTTTTTTTCTTTTAGGACGATGTTATTTTAAAATAAGCACAAAATAACCCGTGGTTACGTCAGTGCTAGGTGTTTTATTTTAAATGTGCTTTTCTGTTCCATATTCCTTTCTTCGTGGGAACCATTTTAATCTCTATATAAGTTCTAGGTTCTTTTTTTTCTTCTTCTTCTTCTTCTTTTTAGAGAGAGTGAGCAATAGAGAGTGAAAGCACAGGGGGAGGAGCAGAACGAGGGGGAGAAAGAGAATCTTCAGCAGGTTCCATGGCCAGCACGGAGCCCCCGCCCCCCTTGCGGGGCTCCAGCTCACAACCTTGAGGTCGTGACCTGAACCAAATCAAGAGGCAGATGCTTAACCGAATGCACCACCAGGCCCCCCTTAAAGCTAATTATTTAAAACACATCTATTACTCTTCCTTTTTATATATTTTGCTCGTGTATTTCTTTTATTCATTCTCATGACTCTCTCCTCTTGCTTTCTTCTGCCGTCATGCAGACGAGCAAATATGTGTTCTGTGCATAGTGAAGGTCAAAGTTCAGCATCCTTGCCCAGCCTCATTCAAGTAGTTTCAATCTCTTTTTGTAGAGAATGTAGGTTAAAAGCCAGGAATAAATGTATTCCTTACAAATTGGTATATCCTTCACTTATAGTAATAGGATTTGATCAACTTAATTACTTGATAAAAATGCAAGATGATTCCTATTTCCTCAGTATTCTAAAAACTGCAGCGGAAGAGCCTCAGAACACCTTTTGCCTCATCCCGACCTCTGACTCCTCTACTCTCTGCCCTTTCTCATCACTTCTTGGCCAAAAGAACATTCCCTGTTATGTGCTTCCTGCAGAAGTGACCCCACAGCCATCGACGACTCTTCCCTTTGGCTCCCGTGAGATTACCCTGCCCTACCCGGAAGCCGCGTGGCCCCTTCTACTCTACTCAACAGGCAGGGCGTTCTCTCCACGAGCTCTCCACCAGTCACCAGTTAATAGCAGCAGGTCCTAGGGAGAACACGATGGGTATGATGGACAGAGTTTGAGGAGATGAGGACGGACAGCTGCAAGGGAAGCTCCAGGGCCAGACTACAAGCTTCTTGACATCTGTTCAGAGAACTGTACTGTTTGTCCTGCAGCCACCTGCGTGTAACGGCAGGGAAATGACAAGAGCAGCTCTGCATTGCACAAGGAACCCAGTGGGAGCTGCAGACCCTAGTGAGGGAGGGACCAGAGGAGATCAGAAGGGTTAGGGATGAGGTCTCCATAGTCCCTTGAGCAAGAAATGACGGGTGGAGGGGGAGGTGGAAATGGGAGACAGGGACCAGATTCAGCAGAACTCAGGGCTGACTGGGCATGGAGAACTAGGCACATTGAGGAATGTGCGGCAATGCTCAGGTGCCCTCCTGGGGCTGCTGCATTTAAGGTCTTAGAGATGGGCGGCGCCTGGGGGCTCAGTCCGTTATGCGTCTACGTCCGGCTCAGGTTATGATCCTAGGGTCCTGGGATGGACCTCCTTGCTCAGCGGGGAACCTGATTCCTCCCCTCCCCAGACCCCTCCCCCTTGCTTGTATGCTCGCTCTCTAAATAAGTAAGATCTTAAAAAAAAAAGATCTTAGCAGATGAATCTGCATTTGCATCTTACTTTTATTATTAAAAAGAGAAAAAAGGTATTTGATAATTATAAATTACTGAGCTGAATAGAGAATAAAATTCTGTTCCCACTAAAGGTGGATATACCACTTCCTACACAAGAGGATAGTTACAATGGGATTTTTTTTTTTTTTTTTGGCTCAGTCTGTCCAAAACCTTCATTTTTTAAAACTCTGAACCACTCTATCTTTATGCCCTATCGTCACCTTCTCCACCATCAACTTTTGCACTCTCTCATCTTACTTCCTTCTACATTCACTCTAAGAGCTTCTTCTACTTATGGACACCCAAAGAGGACACATGACGGGCATTCCCTTTGCCTTTGCCTGCGCGATTTCCTCTAACAGGAGATTCACCCACACGTCAGCCAATACTTACTAGCTATCAGTGTACAAGGCAAACTAGAAGAATAAGGTACAGTACTAGCCTACAAGGAGCTCACCCTGTGTAGGCCTCGGCCAAAGCTCAAATATTCCCTGCACCGCCTTGACCTATAGTCAGGTGGACACATAAGCAGTCTACTGATGCTCATTAGAAGGACAAATCATATCTGGAGGGATGAGAGAAGCCTGCATGTGAGGGGTTCTTAGAGAATTTTAACTGGGGCTTTTTCTGTAGATCCAAAACGGCAGAAACCATGTCTGTTTTGATCAGTACTGGACAACATAACATTTTGCATGGCACCTGCCATGTTGGTAGGCACAATGCGTGTGGGGTATGCTTGTTTATCATTAGATGACAGCTGCAGCATGAACAGAGACTGGACAGTAGAAAAACAGAGGACATGTAAAGAAGAAACAGCATATTCTATTGGAGTGGAGAAATCTATTTTAAAAGGGTCCGATTCTGAAGACGGCGTACAAATAGCCAACGTGTCCGTGAAAAGATAAATTACAAAAAAAACAAAAAAAGATACATTACATCACTAATGATCAGGGGCCTGCAAAGCAAAACCACAACGAGATATCACGTCACACCAGTCAGAATGGATATCATCGGAAAGGCAGGAGATGACACGTTCTGGCAAGAGCGTGGAGCAAAGAGAACCCTTGAGCAGGGATGGTGGGAATGTAAGTCGGTGCATTTCCATGCTATGGAAAAGAGTATGGAGGTTCCTCAAAAAATTCAAAATACCACATTGTCCAGCAATCTCACTTCTGGGTATACAGCCAGAGGAAACAAAATCAGGATCTCAAAGGGTAATCTGCACCCGCACGTTCACGGCATCATTATTCACAATACTCAAGATATGGAAGGAACCTAAGTGTCAACAGATAAATGGATAAAGAAAATGTGGCCTATACATAGAACGGGATATTTTTTACTCGAGGAGAAAGAGGAAAATCTTGCCATCTTCAACAACGCGGTGGACCTTGAGGGCATTAAGAATTAAGTCAGACAGAGAAAGAAATACACTGCATGATGTCAGGTCTATGTGGAATCTAAAAAAAGCCAAACCTATGCAAACAGAGCAGGGGCTTGGGGCCAGGGCGAGGGGAAGGGGGAGGTATTGAAAGATACAACATTCCAGTTACATAAGATGAGTAAGTTCTGGGGAGCTCTGCATGGTGACCACAGTTAGCAGTCTTGTATTACATACTTGAAAGTCACTAAGAAATCAGACCTTCAATGTTCTCACCACCAAAAGAAAATTGTAATTGTGTGAGGCAGGAGGGGTACAAGCTAAATGGTGTAGTAATTACTCTAATATGGACGTGTACCAAATCAACATGCTGTACACCTTTAGCTCACACGATGGCCCATGTCTCGATAATATCTCAATTAAAAAAATATAATAAAGGGTCAGATAAGCCAATGAGGTGGATCAGTGTCCTTGAATGGAAGGCCTTGAATGGCCCCAATGAACCGCTTAGTTCAGTGGGCGATAGTGTGCAGGGCAGGAATCACAGACAGCTTTTACCTAAGGGTCCGACTGCCCGTGAAGGATGTGTGAGGAGGAGAAGCAGTAGGCCGAGTAGCCATGCACGGGAACGTAGAAGAGATACAGGCAGAGGGGACATAAGGGTAAGATGGTACCAACGGGAAGGAAGAAAGAGGCATGCCTGGGACCCGTCTGGCAGGACTGACCGTGGACCAGGAGGAACAAAGATGGGGGTGTCCATGAATGGGGAGATCTGGGAGTTCTACATGGTCCTCATTTGGCTTTAAAAACTGAAATAAGTGCCAACATCGAAGGAAGAAAATCCGACATCTTCACATAAAAAGGGATTTCTAACTTCTTAAAAGTCACAAAACCACATGACACTGGATCTACGTGCCATCAGCAACCAGCTGCTGCAGCTCAGAGCTGCTGCCCTCCTGCACATGGAGACAAGGCTCCCGCCGCCCCCCGCCCCCCGCCCACTGCCTTTCCCCTTCGGTGAAGTCGCTTGGCCCCTGTGGACATTCAGGTTGTCGAGTCTGCTGACAAGCCCGAGTTTCAAGTGGGAGAGGCTGAGGAGGAGGAGGAGGAATGCTTCAGACGCTCCCCCAGGTTTAGCAGGGCTGTGCTGTCTCCATCCTTTACGACCTCATTCACTGCTAATTTTCTTAGCTCTCTAAGCTCAGAGCAGAGAGAAGAATTCAATCTGTAGCTGCTATCTGCTGCGACAGGGTGAGAACAAAATATGTCAGCTTCTTACTTTGAGGTAAAACAATACTGAACGTTGGGAAAAAAAAAACGTAGTGGAATTTTGTTGGAAGACCAAGGCGTGGGGGGCGGATAGAAATTCCGGCACAGGTGAGTTCCTGCGGAGTAGTGGCTGGCAGTGATGAAGGACAGGCTCAGCAGCAGTCTGAGTCCTGCTTGGCTGTGTCCTTGCAGAGGGTTCTTTGGTCAGGGTACTCTAACCTCCTGGTTCAGATTTTTTCATGTTTATAAATCAGGGTGTTTAGAACGGGGCCTACCAGAGTCAGAGCTTAATAAATGTTAGTGATTATTAGTAACAGCAGCAGGAAAAACAGCCTTCTGCAGCTTTCACTACTTTCTGAACAAAGACTAACTCAAGCACCATCATCCTATGCCGATTCTGGTGGGATTTTCCTGTCCTTAAAATGTGGGTCTAGGTCTCTGGAACCCTCAGTCCCTCCCCAAGCCTGCCTCTTAAGTCTATTTCTTGACTTACTAGCTGCTGGCACTTCCTCCTTCCCAACGCTGACCTAGCCACGAGGTTATCTCCCTCGATCAGTGGCTCCAAAGATGAGAAACACCTAAAAGATTTAAATGTGCATTTCAGCTCATCTATCACTGATCTTGCAACTGCACCCCCTCCCCAGGGGTCCCTGCAGCTTTGAGTTCTTGGAGACTGGAGTCCAGTCCATGTGAGTTTTGTGTCAGAGCTGCTAGTCCTGCTGTGCTATGCAGGGTATGCTAATTCCACCTGGGGTGAAACTTGGTGGACTCTGGAGCCTAACTAAGAAAATGCATGAAAAAGTCATATTAATAAGCGTATTTAATCCTGGTTCTGCCCCCCTGTAGCTGTGGCGAGATAACCGAACCCCTCTGTGCCACTTTCCTCATGTTTGAGACAGAAATGACACCTACATGCACTGGGCTGCTGTGGAGATTAAATGAGTTAATGAATGCACACAGTGTGTTTAGCAAAGCGCCAGTCACCGACATGCCAATGGTTAGCTGGAGAAAGTTTAATTCAGGTGCTTCAATGAGGGGTGCTTTGATGGTAGAAAATCTATGAATAATATCATTTACTAAAAACCTATCTACTTCTTATTATCACCATGCAATCCTGAACAGCGTCATTGATAGAATACTTAGTCCTGCAAGGGTGGGTGGCTCCCAACACCCCCTCCTCCCTTAGTATACCTCTGGTGCCAGTTAAATAGTATGTTCACAACAGATGATGATTTGTACACAAAAGATGGGGGACAAAAAGAAGAGAACGTAGGATGAGCAACAAATGCAATGACAGATACATGAAAATAATTTTTTTGTGTGTTCATCTGGATTCCCCATTTTCATCCCAACACTGTTGAATAATTGAAGTCACCCTAAATCTACCCCCACCCCCCCACCCCCCCGCCAAGAGAGAAAGTTTATTTCCTTTCAACAGTATCATTGAAGATCATGCCCTTTCAGTTACGACAATTCAGTTTGCTGGAATGGTCTTACCACTACTGATGAACAGGTCTACGAGCTGTTCCTTGGAGAAACCAGCATCCACTTCGGCTCTCACTATTTCACAGGTGAATCCCGCAGCCATTTGTCTGTGCTGTGATAAGAAATCAGTGATTAGTTCTCTACATGCTTTCAAATTCTCAGAGAAAAGGAGAGGATGCACAAGCAACGGGTACCTTCATGCAGAGTGCAAGCTGATGTGCTATGTAGTCTTGCAAGCTTCCCTCTGGGCCATGGAAAATGACATTATGGTATTGCTCGACCTATTAATAAACCGAGAGGAAATCTTAGGTGAAAATGTGAAGGAGAGGGGAAAAAAAAAAAAAAAGCAGTACCCAAGCAGGAAATTTCCTTTCTGATTGTCCTTTGAAAACATTAAAAATAATAATTTCAGGATTCATTTTGTTCATTGGGCACTTGAAGTCTTTCAATTTAATGTGAAATACTGGCAAATATAGTATTTATATATTTATATAGTATTTTATGCAGTATTTACTTATAGGAAGAGCTGACACTGTATTAAGCAGCATACTCTTTCTTCCCTGTATCTTCCATAGTGAGGTTCGGCACGCAGGCTGGGAACATGGTTCTTAAGTGTATTTTGTCCCTTGCAAATGTTTTTATTACCTCTTGTAGATGCTCTGTAGTTTGAATTTTCCCAATGTTTATTTTGCTTTTGAGTGATATTTAAAATAGCAATGAATTTCATTAAGGAAATTCCGGAAAATACAAGGAAAAATAAAGTAGAATACAAACCACGGATAGTGTCAGCACCGAGAAGCAACCACTGTAAATATTTCTATGCTTCCCTTCCCAGCCTCAGCAATTAGACGATAAAAATAAATAAAAGGTATTCAAATCAGCAAGCAAGACATCAAAATTTCACTCTTCACAGATGACATGATACTCTATATAGAAAACCTGAAAGACTCCACCAAAAAATTGCTAGAACATGCACTTGGCCAAGTCGCAGGATATAAAATCAACATACAAAAATCTTCGGCATTTCTCTATGCCAATAACAAAGCAGCAGAAAGAAAAATCAAGGAATCAATCCCATTTCAATTGCCCCCTAAACCGTGAGATACCTAAGAATAAACCTAACCAGAAAGGTAAAAGATCTGTACTCTGAAAACTAGAAAATACTTTTGAAAGAAACTGAAGATGACCCAAAGAAATGGAAAACATTCCATGCTCATGGATTGGAAGAACAAATATTGTTAAAATGTCTATACTACCCAAAGGAATCTACACATTCGATGTGATCTTTATCAAAGAACACCAATACTTATCACAGAGCCAGAACAAACAATTCTAAAATCTGTATGGAACCCGAAAAGACCCTGAATAGCCAAAATAATGTTGAAAAAGAAAACCAATGCTGGGGGCATCATAATGCCGGATTTCAAGGTCTATTACAGAGCTGTGAACATCAAGCTGTGGTCATGGTACTGGCACAAAAACAGACACATGGATCAATGGAACAGAATAGAGAACCCAGAAATGGACCCACAACTACATGGTCGACTAATCTTCGACAAAGCAGGAAAGAATAGCCAATAGAAAATAGACAGTTTCTTTAATAAATGGTGCTGGAAAAACTGCATGGCCACACACAGAAGAATGAAACTAGTCTACCTTCTTACACCAGACACAAAAATAGATTCAAATGGATGAAAAACCGAAATGTGAGGCAAGAAAGCATCAAAATCCTTGAGAAGAACACAGGCAGCAACCTCTCTGACCCGGCCCGTAGCATCTTCTTACTAGACATGTTGCTGGAAGCAAGGGAAACAAAAGCAAAAATGAACTACTGGGACTTCTTTAGGATAATAAGCTTCTGCACAGCAAAGGACACAATCAATAAAACTAAAAGGCGACCTACGGAATGGGAGGAGACATTTGCAAATTGCATATGGGACAAAGGGCTAGTATCCAAAATCTATAAACAATCTATCAAAATCATCACCCCCCAAATAAATAATCCAGTTAAGAAATGGGCAGAAGAACAGACCTTTCTCCAAAGAAGACATCCACATGGCTAACAGACACATGAAAAAAATGCCCAACATCACTCATCATCAGGGAAATACAAATCAAAACCATGATGAGATACCACCTCACACCTATCAGAATGGTTAGAATGAACAACTCAGGAAACAAAAGATGTTGGAGAGGATGTGGAGAAGGGGAGCCCTCGTGCACTGCTGGTGGGAACGCAAACTGGGGCAGCCACTCTGGAAAACGGTACGGAGGTTCCTCAAAGAGTTAAAAACAAAACTGCCCTGTGACCCAGCAATTGCACTACTGGGTGTTTGACCAAAGGATACAAAAATACTGATTGGAAGGGGCACATTCACCTCGATGTTTATAGCAGCATTATCTAGAATTGTCAAATTATGGAAAGAGCCCAAATGTCCATCAATGGATGAATAGATAAGAATATGTGGGAGATTTATATATACACACATACACGTGCGCGCGTATAAGTACATACATATACTTACTTTCCATAAGTGGGATTTCAAGTGTTAATTATTGTGCAGACCCCAGCACGTGGAGAAGGGGAAACTAGGTCCAACCCCATACGTACAGCAGCTTACACACACACACACACACACACACACACACACACACACACACACAGGAATATTACCCAGCCATTAAAAAGAATGAAATCTTGCCATTTGCAACAACATGGATGGAGCTAGAGGGTTCCATTTCGCTTATGCTAAGCAAAATAAGTTACAAGAAAAGACAAATACCATATGATTTCACTCCTATGTGGAACTGAAGAAACAAAACAGATGAACGTAGGGGAAGGGAAAGAAAAATAAGAAACAGAGAGGGAGGCAAACCATAAGAGAGACTCGTAACTATAGGGAACAAACTGGGGGTTGCTGGAGGGGAGGGGGGCAGGGGGGATGGGTGAAATGGGCAAGGGGCATTAAGGAGAGTAGTATTGGGATGAGCACTGGGTGTTATAGGTAAGTGATGAATCACTAAATTCTACTCCTGAAACCAACACTATACTATATGTTAACTATCTAGAATTTAAATAAAATCTTGGGAGGAAAAAAAAAATCTTGGGAGGAAAAAAAAATATTTTTATGCTTCTTTTAGCTTTTTCCTTTGTATAGCTGATATGTGTATGTGTATGTATATTTGTGTATTTTTAAAGAGGGATATAGGAGTGTAATCTTTTTACAGCTGTTGCATATCAGAGAATTATCTTTGGCTTCTTTCATGAAAGATGTCTTCATGACTGTGAGATTACTGGATCAACTCTCTATATTGTTCCACTCTGGGATTCAGTATTTCAAAGAAATCTGCGTAGAGAGTGATCACTTTTACACCGTAGAAAAGAAAATCTGCCTGGATGCTTATAGGAATTTTTTTAAGCTTTTTTTCCCTCACATGTGGGGAGGCCTTGCCTGAGAACATATAGAGATACAGGATGCCCTGGAACAGAAAGCCAGTGGCCATCTACAGGGGGCAAAGGGTGATGTCTGGAGTGAGACGTGGAGGGGAGTCACTGTCTGCCAGGGCTGAGCTCCCACTCCCAGCCTACATGCCTGGGAGCAGCTTTCTTCCTGGAAAGATCTTACACGAAAGATCTGCAGGGTGAAGTAACAACCTAACCAGTAGAGGTGAGACCGCTCGTGCGTCCAGACAAGCACACAAGCACAAAAGAGCAATATAGATGTCAAACGTGAACAGACCCTTTCACATTGCTCTAAGCCTCTTTCCTGTACTGATGGGCCTCTCTGAGGTCCCAGGGGAAGGCCACATCCTTGAGGGTGGCTGGGGTAGATTTGGTGAAGAACAGGCCACTGGCCCATCATTACAGGAAAGAGGCTTCGAGCAACTCCTGGAACATGGAGGAAAACCAGGCTTGACTGCTGGGTTTCAGACCATGAGCTAAAAAGGCAAGTGGTTCTTTGAGGGGACCACAAATGTGGGACTTGGGACCGAATCTTAGGCTCTGAAAGACATCATGCCTGTAGCCACCAGAGATCTTCCCTGAATACAAGCATTATTTCACTATGCTAAGGCTTGGGCAGCATCAAGGAGAATGATGTACCGGAAAGAAAGAGGACAGTGGCTACAGCTGCCCAAGGAACATCAGTGACCTGAAGCCACGGGACGGGCCCCACAGTAGCTGGCCTGGGCTGTCTTCTATGGTTTTGGGGATGAGACAAAAAATGGCAGTAGTGCCAGCTAGGACCAAGACTGGCACAGGGATTACTCCAGACATGAGAAAGGGAATATCCTAGAAGGTTCAGACAAGGTTCTGTTTCCAGGCAGCGAGGGTATGGATGATTCTTAAGGAATTATCATTAAAGAATAATCTGTTCTCATTGGTACCTAAGAGATGGGGAGGCTGAGGGGATGGACACATTGTACTTATATTTTAAAAAGTCACCCAGTTGTCTGGTTGTGACCTCTTTCTCCCAATCTCAAACGTAACATGCTCAATTCTTTCAATCCACAGTCACACACACACACACACCCCTTTTTTTTTTTTGGCTTAGAATATTTTTCTTCTGGTTTTGGTAATTTCTCTTCTAATTCTCTTTATGTTGAAGGAAGACCAATAATGCTGAAGTTCCCTCTCTGTCCTCGGAGAGTGTATCCGTCCCCTCACCACCACCGCCATCATCATAACTCTCTGGTCCTCTGCTTCTGCTTTGGGGAAAGCTCCTTCCGTGGGTCTTTCCCAGCACTGACGCTCTTTACCGTCGTCTCAAGCACACGTTTCACGACGTCACTGCGTGTTTAGTTCTTAGACTGCCTTACCCAGCCACCTCCCTGGCAACACTTTTGCTTTCATCTTAGCCTGCTCTCTTCCATGGCTTTCTTGCCTTGCTTCTGCGGTTGATCTGGCATTGTCTAGGGAAAGAATATGATTTTCCACATTCTTCTCCATTTTATCTCCTGCCTTTATAAGGAGGAGATCTTTTAGAAGATCTTTTATAAGATAATGTGTCTTATAACACATCCTGTGTTTTCCGAATGACGGCTCCATTCTGTTCTGCGGTGTTCCTCCGTGGGTAGGAGGTTGTTACCGGTGTTTACATTCTGTGAAACCTTTACTGCAGGAAGAACCTGCAGTAAAGCAGGATGGATGGGCCGTCGTTGGCTTCACTCACTTCCCACTAATTTTTCAGCTGGTTCTGGCCTTGGGTCATCGGCTGGACGGTGGGCGGCTGTCTACACCTGCCGGTCACACCCCAGGACGGGGCCCTGGGTGCCGCGGGCCGAACCTGGGCTGTCCACCGTGGGGGACAATGCCCCAGGTAGACTGCAGCCCCAGGAAGCGGGGTGCTCCAGCACCCATCCTGCTCAAGATGCTTAAATAATATACTCCCCAGATGAGCACCCTTGCCAACACCCACCCACCTACTTCCTGCTCAGGTATTTCTAGCTTTAATCTCTGCATGAATGTAGATGGAGGAGAATGTCATCCTGCCGCCCAAAGCACAGACTATGCAGTAAGGACACACATCTGATTTTCTAACTGGTATCAACCTTGCTTTTCTGAATCATTTGTAAGATGGTAATAGAAAAATAATAAAAGTGTTTTCCTGCCTCATTTCAGGTAGGCCTCAAATAAGTGGGTTTAAATACTCTCTTGCTCCTGAAGGGGACTGGAGAAAAAATGGTTTTTTTTTTTCCAGATTCTTGCCAAAAGGAGACCGCAGTTCTATTCTCCTCTGCTATTGTGAAGTTTTGTCACTTTTCAAAAGCACTTTAGTGGGAAATTGTGTTGGGTATTGCAAGCCAAGTGCAATTTTAAACCAGAAGTCTTCCACTCTCCAAATTAATCCCAAACTGCCATGACTTATTGGGTAGAAATTCTCTCACAAGGAATGGATTGTTTCATACCAGTGAAACAGGATACAGATTTTCAAGATTTACTGAATATGCTACCCCTGAGATTTTCAACCAGGATTGCTATTTAATCTTGTCTCACTTCTGAAAACAAGAGTGCTCTATTCATTACAGCCATCCTGTCAAACTGCCTTCACTGTCTTAAGATTGATTTTGAAATCCCGTAACAGGCAAGAGACCCGATTTCATAGATAAGCTGTCTTCAATTTCAACACCTCATTTGTTCTCAGATTGTAGATTCTTACAAAACACAGACAGGAAACATTCTATTTAAAATTGCATTGAAAAGGCCATTCACTAGCAGTAAGCATTTGGTCTTCACATAGTCTAATACCCTTCCTGTAATAAGGTAAAATAGAAATCAGGAAATAAAGGGAAAAAACAGGCGTACAGACAGACTCCCAGGCCCTGCATACATTCTAATGCATGCATTCCACTAGGTTTTTCCTCATTTCGGATATTATCAATTTTTTGTTGATGGTATTTTGTTCTAACTCATCAAAGGATGTAGTTGTGCTGGTTACCATTTAAGATCTAAACCACCGCACCAAAATAATTACCAAGAGCCTATGGCTCTACTGAGACTGATGCAAACATGCGAAGCTACGCAAAGAAAACACATTTAGCTGCTCTAGCTAAAAATTACACTTCTCCAAACAGCAAGATCTGAGGTATTATAAATACACAGGCTTCATGCTTCCAGCAGAGGGCTCTAAAGATAGATAGGAAGACAGGCAGACAGACGAGATTTTGGGGAGGCGGAAGGTAAATATTTTAATTGTTTTGAAGGGAGGCCTGCTGTTTGAGGAAATCAGACTCAACTTCCCAAAGGTGAATTAGAGTCACCACCACGACTCCTAAGTGTGTGTTTGCAGTGGCGTATTTTAGCTTATTAGTAAAGGGACACTGGCCTTTTTATCACAATCAGTACCAAGCCCTTTTATTCTTGGGTCTCCACAGCGTATTCAGGAAGCTCTTATCACATCTCAATTAGCGCTTTGTGACGCAAATGATTCTGGCTTAAATGGAAACAGTGAGCTCAACAAAGGCCCATCCATCCCTTGATTGTTTTCCCCTCCACAGCGTTTCTCTGTGGGATGGAGTGTCCCAGAGGAGGTGCCCTCTCCTCTATGGTCAAGGGGGCACCTGTGATGTGTTTTCAGATGGCGATGGCGGCACTATTTTAAAGCACTTGTAGAGTCCGAGGGAAACTTTCTACTGTCGAGAGACGGTTTTAGGCCTGGTTGTGAAAAGATGAAGTCAGGAAAGAATAAAAAATAAAAGGTTTTACTGAGCCAATAAAGCTGAGATGGCTTTAGCTTAAAGTGTCATGGCTTTAGAGTCAGGACTTAGATTCTTACCTCTTCTGACACTGATTTTAACGAATTTATATATGACTTTAAAGTCACAAACAACATGGTTACTGTTACTGTATTCATATACAATCCTCCCAAACAATACTGGCACATCCAGCATCTGGCCTACAGAAAGAAAAGCTGGAGTCCTTCAGGGTAGAGAGGGAGGGTTGTAGCCACATGCTGAGGTCCCTCGTTCTAGAACAGGCATACAAGAATAATGGGAATTCAAGAGAAATTACGATTTACGGAGAGAGACACACCATAGGTTTTTAAAAATTAGCTTCCTGAAACTTTAAGAGCCGAGATCGAACTTGGTTACTAACTACAAATAAAGATAGGCCCTCATTTAGTAACACACAGACATAATAGTTTGGGTATTGTAGTTATTAAAGAAAAAAATCCAAAAACCCCACAAAAACCCAAACAGCCCTAAGATGTACCTTTGGATCGAACTGCTCCCTTATCACCCAGCCTCTCGCACTCATAAACTCTTCCTGGGGCAGACCTCCTCTGGCCGGACGCTTGCCTTGCTGCTCAGGATCTTCTTCTGCAGTTGTCGTAGGGGCCAAAAGATTCCCTGGGGTCGGGGCCACCCTTCCTCACACCAGGAAACTGGCTTCCTCCTTCTGCTAAGACCTTACCCACATTTACTCCTCCATGCCCTGAACTGGCCTGCCACCTGCTAACAGAGCTGATGGAGATTTGTAGCCTTAGATACCTAACCATCATCACTTACAACATGATCTTTGCGGGAACATCGCAGATTTGTTCTGAGAATCTATCAAGGTAGAAATTCCTAGTTGTGATTCTGGACGGTTAGCATGGCACGTATTGGGGTGGATGGCTAACAGGCCGTGGAATCTTAGCAGTTATGTCCCGGGGGATTCAGAGGCCTACGTTTTAAAGTAGTGCTTGGATTATGATGATCTATTCAAATATTTTTCTAATATAATAATTATTCATAGTCACTGAAGTATTAAAAAAAAGGTTGCAAATAAGCCAATAAACAGTGCAACTGGCTAGGAAAAGTCTGAGTTAATGCGCAAAGTTCAACTATTATAATAAGTTATCAGCGATTCAAAACTCGAGTTAGAGAGGTTTCCTTATTAGGTGTCAGAATGGAGATTTAAGATCTGTATTATTGTAGTTATACAATGAAAGTCTTTTAAAAAAATAACACCATTTAAAAAAAATCTGATTTAAAAACCACACTCCATGTGGTTTTCTGCATAAAGGCTTTAATACGTGCATTTTAGGTAATACAATTACACACACAGTTAAAACTGTTTACTACAATTCCTTCTTAACCAGGAGGTTAATAACCAGGATAAACTATTATTACATGAATGAGGCTGGAAGACAGACGAGGTTCAACTCTTTAGGTTCAACCACTCGTTTGTGGAGAACCTTGGACAAATTACTTTGAATCTTGGCTTACTGACCTGTAAAATGGGAGTAACGGCTATAAATACCTACCCCAATGCAGTGATTAAATGAAGCAATCTATGTATCTGACCACAGAGCTTGACGTGTCATCCTCAATGAAGCCAGATATTACTAGGTTTGCACCTGGTACACATTTTCAACAATTCAAAGAGCTCTCAATGGGCCTACGGTGAACACGGCACTGGGTGGACAGGTCACTCTCCAGCTCAAGCCCTACTGGTGGCGGCTTCTCACACTCGGAATAAAATTCAAAGTCCTTGCCCTGATCCCATGTGATCTAGCTTCTGGTCATGTCTCAGACCTCATTGCCGGGACAGACCCTTCTGTACCTGTGGTTCCAGGTGCTCCAAACACCCTTCACAAGGCTACCACCTTCACTTCAGTTAGCTTTGTCCATAGGTCACCACAGAAAGGTCTCCACCCAAAAATTCTTTCTGCCACTGCCTCCACTAGATCTTTATCTCCTTACCTGCTTTATTCTCCTTTATACTTGTGCACTTTTCCATATACTTGTATACTTGACCGGTCACGTCATTACAGACGCATTTACTCATTTGCTTCTTATTTGTCTCGCCCCCACTAGAACGTAAGCTCCCGGAGGTCAGGGAATGCACCTTACATACAGGTATATCCTCCATTTCCAAAACACTGTCTGCATTTAGAAGGCTCACAATAAACAGTCATCAAACAACTGAATTCAGCAGGATACCGAAATGTGTCAATGCATTGTTGGGGGGAGGGGGTTATCATCTCATATGGAAGATGAAACATTCACAACCATGATACTTGTATTATTGCCCGAGTCACTTTGAATCTTGAAGTGATTGCTAAAATGCATGATGAATTTTTGCTATCTTCATCCAGGGGTTAATTGTTGAATTTTAAAAAGCCGTTCGTTCGTGTACACTCACTGAGAATAGGACTGACGACTAGTTAGTCTCTGGTTTGTTGATCACTGGTAGTTAACTGTGCCTTATGCATGAAGAGGCACACATATAAATGCACTTGGAATATTCGGGGTATAATGTACTACTGGGATTGCATTTAGCAGACATGCTCACTTAAGCCTAATGTGCAGGTGTAAGCTTCTGGATCACCGTTCCGTGCATTTTATCATCCGAGTGAAGGAGAAGCCCTGAGCCAGAACCCTGCCTGGTACAGAGAAGCTGGGACAAGGGGGATAAGACCAGCTCATTCTACAGGGAGCCTAGGCTCTCATTCCCGAAAACCAACTGGTCAGGCAGCTTCAAGAGTCACTAAGGCCCAGGTGGAAGGCAGCCCCCTCCCCCCACTTGTATGCAACCCTCAGGCTTACTCTGAAGAGGAATACATAACAAAGAAAACTAGTGAAAGTCTCCCACTGACAAGACATCATCTCTTAGAAATTGTAAAGCCTCTGCAGGTTCCCCTGCTACTGTAGCTACTCTTACGAAGGTCACCCCCGCAACTCTGAGTGTAGCAAGAACACCAATAGAATGATTCTGAACATGTCTTTTCATGGGGAACAAAGATATCCATTTAGAGTTAATAGAAACAATTTTTGTAAAGGGCCACAGGTAAACCCATTCAATTTTTTTTTTATAAAGAAAATGCTTGCTCCCTTTCCAAATTAAGGCAGCGAGCAAAATGAATGTTTGCTTTCAAGTATCATACCTTCAATATTAATTTTAGTTGGACAGATCTCGCAGAGAGCCCCCTGCATGTCGCAGGGACTGCACAGTCCTAGCTGAATCGCTCACTGGCCTCGCGGCCTTGGGTACATTATGACGTCACCTTGGCCTCGATTTCCTTATCTATAAGATGGATGATACTATCTACCTCGTAGGGATGTTTTGAGAAATAAATTGAGACACGTAGGAGCATCGGGCACACTGTCTGGCATGTAGAAAGTACTGGACAAATGCAAAGCGTTACATTCACTCACTGTCTAGGATTTGCTACTTTCTCTCCATAATCATATGCTTCTTCCCTTAACAACAGAACTAGTTTTTGCTGGGTGCGTGGTTGCCCAGCAAAAGATCACATGTCCCAGGCAGGCGTGAAGACGTCTCAATTCTGGTCAGTGGGTTGGGGGTAGGAACGGTGTGCAGCTCCCCAAAAAGGAAGGGCCTTCCCCCCAGGCTCTCCTCCCTCCGGGCAGAACCTGGTGACTTCCACCAAACCCACATAAGCAATTTTCCGGGTCACAGTGGCCCGCTGGGAGAGAAGGTGCTGACACCCTGCAGGGATCACCCTGCCCCACATCCCCTGGCCGGCTCTCTCGCCCGCTGGGATTCCTGTTTGAGAAAGACAAACGTCTAGACTGTTGAAGCTCTAACTGTTTGGTTTCTGTTGAAGTGGCCAAATCAATACTTTAACTAATATTAGTTTTAAAGTATAAAAGTTTAAAGGAAAGCATCTTGAGATTTATAGCCATTCTCCTCCATATTGACGATCAGCTCCTTGATGTCAAGTGCTGAGAAAGACCATCTCCTCCTGCTCCAATCGTAACACTCCACAGGTCACAGGTGACACCTGGATGGCTGTGACAGCAATCCAGAAACCAGAACTAAGTGCCCAGCCGCCTTCCCGGGAAGGGGCTGCTGGGAAAGGTCACAGGGTGAGTGGGGCTCACACTCAAACACGAAAACGGGCCACCCAGTGTATTCCAGCATCAGAGACTCTTGGCAGCCACCACCTACCAGCCTGAGGTAGTTCTGTAGCATCTGAAGAGGGATCATTGACGCGTAAGTCACACTACTGAGGCAGCCTTCTTGAGGACCTATGAGAAAGCAATACACAGAAGGAAATTGGTTCTTCCATATATATGTACTTTTTTTTTTGAAAGAGAGAGAGAGAGAGGGAGGAGAGGCAGAGAGAGAGAGAGAGAGAATCTCAAGCAGGTTCCAAGCCCGTGCAGCCCCTGACATGCTGCTCAACACCACAACCCTGAGATCATGACCAGAGTCAAAATCAAGAGCCAGACGTTCAACCAACAGAGCCAGCCTGGCACCCTGGTTCTTCTTTATTAAATACAAATGATCAAAATACAACAAAACCTGTCATAACAGATACAACAATGTCTGTTGACTTACATCCGCAGAGCGGACATCTGTCCAAGAGGTACCTTGGTGTCTTTACTGCTTTGCACTGGCTGGTCCACGGCCACTGCTCCTGGCCTCCCCGGGGCTCCCCAGCTGCCCTTCCTTCCCCCTGGAAGCCCATCCACCTCCTGTCTATCATAGCCAGGGCCTCCAGATCCTCGCTCAAGTACTGTAGCTAGTGTCTGCTCCAATCCCTGGAGTCACTGCTTTACTGTTCATAAGCAAGCGGTCTCAGAGGCAATCCCAGCCCTTTGGAAGTTCTGGCCTGGGGAGCATTACTGGGCTCTGGGGGTTACCCTTTATGTCCTTTCCCAAACTCTATCCCCCTCACTCCCCTTCCAAGTTCTGCTACTCTCTCAATACAGTGCTCAAGCCTGCAGGAATTTCCTGGGATAGTCTCCTCCCCCTTTTTATGACTTCATTAAGTGGTTCAAAGAATAGAATATAACTTTCTTAGTTGAACTTTTCAAGACTCCATTCCCAGATGTGAGAAATACATGAGGAAATCCCTTTCAGGGCGAAGGGCTGAGAAACTGCGTACGCCTGTAACACTTACCAGCTATAGAGACAGAGAACAGAAAATTAACCTGAGCCTTCATTTCTTCGTTCGTAAAGGGAGGGTAAACAAACACGTATCTCACTGGGTTGTTACAAGGAGTCAGTGAATTTTTATACTCGTGCTATAAACGACAGGGCCTGGCACAAAGCAGGTGCTCACAAAACATCACCCTGTACCGTTATGATAACCATACACTAGACTCAACAGTAACAGAAGGCGGTCTCGGGCAGCCCGGGGGGCTCAGAGGTTTAGCGCTGCCTTCAGCTCGGGGCGTGATCCTGGAGTCCTGGGATCGAGTCCCACGTCGGGCTCCCTGCACGGAGCCTGCTTCTCCCTCTGCCTGTGTCTCTGCCTCTCTCTCTCTCTCTCTCTCTCTGTGTCTCTCATGAGTAAATAAATAAAATATTTAAAAAAAAAATAACACGGTCTCTTGTCACTCTCTCAGCATGTCAAGTTTAGCCTCTGGTTCGCTCCTAAGAAGAGAGGCGATCAGAAGCTCAGCGGTGGTGGCCTAGGTAGCTCAGCTGGTTAAGCATCCAACTCCCGATTTCAGCTCGGGTCATGATCTCAGGGCTGTGAGACTGAGCCCCGCAGAAGGCTCCCCTGTCACCACCTGCTCCTCCTCCTTCTTCAGCTCCTCCCCCACCCCCACAAACAAACAAACAAAAATCTTAAAAAGGAAAAAATACAGTCACAGCAATCAATAATCAGGATGGATAACACAGGTTCAGAAATACGGCTTTTGAGTTTTTTTCTCCTTAATCAAATGTTTGAAAAAAAACAAACAAACAATCATCTGATTACTTAGTAGAGGGAATCGTACACGCAGTGCTAGAGAACGCAGGACAGAGACGCAGATTTAAGAACGGACACTGCGAGCCAATCACGAAGCCAACACTCTGTTACGATCACCTCAGTCTGGACCATCCTTACCTGATAAAAGCACAGTGACTTGCTCGGCTTTATTCTTCTTCATAAAGTCCCACGGGGACTGGGAAAAGCTCTGACCTGCTGACCATGGCACATTTCCTAGTTTAAAAAAAAAAAAGAAAGAAAGAAATAAGATGTCAAAGAAGCTTAAAAGTAATTTTTTTCTTATAAGGGGCAACGTGCAATCTCCTACGTGCGAACCGTAAGGAATCCAGAGCTTAAACTGCCAAGGGCACGTGCAGAGTATGTGAAGAGTCATGTTAACTCCCCAACACACTGTCTATCGGAGGTCAGAAGGAAGGCCCTCCAACTACAGGCTTCTCCAGAGCAGCTTTTAAGGAGTAAGATAGAAATCTGGAGAGCAAAACCACTACTCAATATTTCTAGGGTTAGGTTTTTAGGAACAAAGCTGATAACTTTTTTTTTTTAAGATTTTTATTTATTTGACAGGGAAGGGGAGAGAGAAGGAGAGAGAGCGCAAGAGAGAGCGAGAGCGCACACAAGTAGGGGGAGCGGCAGAGGGAGAGTACAAAGCAGACTCCTCGCTGAGCAGGGAGCCCAATGCAGGCTGGATCCCAGGACCCTGCAATCATGACCTGAGCTGAGATGCTCAACCCACTGAGCCACCAGCGGCCCCGGGCAATAACTTTACATGGTTCTTGCTGTACCTGCTTTGCAAAGTCCAAGTACTTTAGATGAGGTAACAGGTCCTTTATGATCTGTTCCCTTTTCAACAAATGTTTAGATTCCAGAAAAAAAAAAAAAAAGCCCAGGTAACTTCAGGAGCTCAGAATAAAGCCAAGCCTTCTCAGAGTGTGGGCCCTGCGCTCACTCTTGCTCAGAAAGGGTCCCACTCCACAGGTGTCTACTCCAGGGAGGGATTCATAGTAGGCACTTGTCACATTCCTCCTCTTCCACAGATCTTAAATCCATAAATACTCTGACCACGCATGCCTGCCCTACCTATAACTCATCGGTTATCTGTTGGCTTGGGCCCCTTTAATCTAGATAGGTTACGACGTAGTATAGTCACTTACATACATGTATTAGTAACTAACGTCATAGTTGCTCATTGTCAAGCAGCTACAGACAGACACTAAGCTAAGCCCTTTAACCACAAAACTCAGTGATGTCTGTGTCTGAAATGCTGCTATGGAGCCCCACACCTTGGTGATAAGCATGAACACTGGAAGCATCGGGCCTTAGCATCCGCGGCTCACACAGGTAGATCTCTCTGATGGTGGTAGATATCTACTTGCTTACGCCTGCCTCCAGATTAGCTGGGTGAGGGCTGGTGATGAAGGGCCATTTTCTTCGAAACAAGTCTGTGCTGATTGCATTTATTAGACCCCTTGGTCACAACCACACCTTGAGCAATAGTCCATTGTGTGGGCAGAATGTGTTCCTGAGAATAATTTATGACACTGTCTTAATGCAATGGTTTAACCACATAATAATTCCTCTTTAGTAATTGTAAGTATTTCAATGTTCTTGCCGAAGATTCATAAAATTAAGTTGTCAGGATCGATCTGCCTTAAAAACTAATAAAATATACGTTTTGTAAGTGACTTAGCATATATTAGTTAATAGAACACTTTCTGATAGAATAAGCTGACCTATTAAAAGCATGGTGAAACTCACCCTCTCTCCTCAACCTTGACTCTTCTTTTGCAACATAGTGCTGTTGACGGACTGGGATTTGAATCCTGTTTTACTTCTTAGCTCTGTGATCTCAGGCAAGTCATCTTGTAACTAGTTTAGTTATTTGTAAAATGAACCTGTTTTAAGGAGTCGTTGAAGTGCTGTGTATAAAGCTCCCAACACAGTTCTGAAATAACAGCAGCTTCCCTGGAGATGCTAGTTCTCCTGGTATAAGAGGAAACAAACTAACCAGGGACATTTAGAGAGCACCTAGCTATGCTTACAAGAAAGCAAATCTTATTTTTTTTCTTTTTAAGATTTTATTTGAGAGAGTGAGCACGTGCGAGAGAGAGGGAGTGAGCAAGTACGCAGGGGGAGGAGCGGAAGGGGAGGGATAGGGAGCAGGAAAGAATCCCAAGCAGACTCCACGCTGAGCCGAGCACAGAGCCTGAGGTGTGGCTCGATCTCACCACCCTGAGATCATGAACTGACCCAAAACCAAGAGTCAGTCACTTAACTGACTGAGCCACCCAGATGCCCCAACACATCTTACAAGTTCTTCGGAGTCTGTTTCATGTGCCTATCAAACAGAAAGAACCACCCTGACTCATCCCACGTGGGAGCTCTGATTTTTATCTTCAATGAAGAGCACTTCTTCCAACTCTAGACTTCATTAGGATTCCTGTCCTGGAGAGAAGGTGTTAATGTACTACTAGCATCCCTGGCACAGCCCCAGTACAAGTCTGGAGCTATGTTCGGAACTTGTGCCTCAGTAAGCAGCTGCAACGTGGTTAGTTTCTTGCATTTATCAGAAGAGCAAGTGCAATCACAAAGCCTCATCAAGGGCTTTCTTGTTCTCTACCAAGTATTATCTGACACATAAAAGCATTTTTTTATACTAACAGGAAAAATTATGTAAGGGCTGCATTGTGAATACTCAAGTTTTTCAGTGCTAGCAGCTGTCACAAGTGAGCTCTGAATGTATTTAATCAATGAACTAAGTGCCAGGTTATGGAGCCCATAAACATAAATAAACCCAGAAATTTAACTTTCTCCTTATCACAGGATTATTGATACCTAGCATGACGGATCGCACGCTGCTTGTACTGAGGCCAATGCTGGAGTCGGTCGTGTTATTAAACGTCACATCCTCCAGACTCCGCCATCCATCAGATGAGATTGCTTGGAAATGATTGGTCAGAGCTTGACTCACTGCTTTTGAAAAATCATCCCATGATGTCTGTTTGCGGATATTTAAAGCGCATATTGTGTTTTCACATTCAAAGTCATCTGAACCATAGGTGCCTGGGGGTATCTCACCCACTGAAATCCTTAAAGGTACTTTAAGAGCGTCTGTGGGAAGAATGAAAGAATTAGGAAAAAGAACCTTGATAGGAAAAATCAGCAAAACTCTTATATACAATAGGCAGATACAAACATTTTAAAAACAAAGGGTAGCTATCAAATTTCTTTAGCTGCTATTAACTGAATGCTCTTCTACTAGTAAACCTTGGTCTCTCAAACTCTTCACAGTTTCTTTGGAACCACGTTGCTTGAATTGTTTATCTTCCCTTGTACCTTTGGCCTGCTGTTGTTCACTGGCTCTTCCCTTCAGCCAGACTCTCAAGTTCTTTAAAAAAAATAAAAAAATTGGGGAAAACGAGAGCGCTCTCTTGATCCCCGATTCTCTAAGCATCCCTTTCTCTTCACCTTCAACGACAACATCATGAAAAAAGGCAGGTTACAGCTGTAGAGGATAGTGGCTTCAGACTCCTACGCACGTTGGTCTGAGGCTCAGGGCCAGCCTCCCAGCAGCCACGCATACTTGGTAAATTGTCTTGATTCTCTAGACCCCAGTTCCTTCTACAAAATGTTAGGAATGTGCTAGTAATAGTAAATTGTTATGAAGACTAAAGGAACTCATATTGGAAATGAATTTAACACACTATTGGTTACATGGTAAATACGAGTGAGTGTTCAATAAATAGCAAATGGTGCAGTGGAGGCTTTTAAAATAATCTTTCCAATCTCTCTTGTGACACCAGCTGACTGAGGCTCCCCGAGGTGGGCGGTGCACCATGTACTTCCATTTTCATGAATTGAATTATGTGCTCCCCAAGTCACTTGTGCTTATTCTTGAATCCTTTATATCTACTGAACTCATGACTATAATCAGCATATTAAATATTCCATATACTGATGAAATGTACTATTCCTATAAAAATGAAGTTGAACATTTTAGAAACGCTGAACAAAGGCGGTATTAAAGAAATCATCTAATGAGGTATAGATGAGACAATTACATAAAATTAGAAAAAAAAAAAAAAACTTTGGACAGATGCTGCCTTTAGTTCGCTTTATCAATATCTGTAAGTCCTCAAACACCAGAAATCATAGATGAAGCATAAGAGGCGTGGTTTTCAAATAAGAATATATGGAATTTCACTCAGCCAAACCATACTAAAATAGAGACCTTCACTTGAAAGTTGATGAAACAAGTATTTGTATGATTAAAATTAAAATTAAATGTTAAAAACGATTCCCTTCTTAAACTGGCTTTTTCTATGAACCAACTATTAGATTAGTTCTTTTCCTTTTTTTTTTTTTTTAAATTTAAATGTTTTATTTATTTGAGAGAGAGTGAGGCTGAGCACGGGGGAGAAGCAGAGGAAGAGAAGGGAGGGAGAAGTAGACTCCCCACCAAGCAGGGAGCCCAATGTGGGCCTTGACCCCAGGACCTCGGGATCATGACCTGAGCTGAAGGCAGACGCTTAACTGACTGAGCCACCCAGGTGGCCCTGGGTTAGTTTATTTTCCAATTATCACTCATTCTCAGCTCTCATCTTGTCAACAGCATTTGATACAACTGATCTCTCTCTGTTCTCTGATACACCCCTACAGGATTCCCTCATGCCTCACTGGTTACTCTTCAATGGTTCTTTGCTGGTCCCTCCACACTTTCCAGATTTCTTAACGGTGGAGTGTTGCAAGGCTCCTTTCTCTTACTTTTTCTGTGTTTGCTTCCTTAGTGATCTCATCCAGTCCCATGACTTTAAATATCGTTTATAAACTGCTGACTCTCAGGTTTATGCAACCAGCTCATACTCATCTCCGGAATTCCTGCTGACTTGGCATCTCCACACAGATACCCTAACAGACATCTCAAATTCATACTTCGAAAACAGAGCTCCTGATCCTCATTAGCAAAATCTGCTTCACCTTGACAGGTGATGGCCACTCCATCCTGCCAATCATTGAGTCTAGCTACCTGGGGCGGATGCACAAATTCTGCCCCACCCCACCCCCATACATCAGATTCAATCCATCAGCAAGTTCTGCTGGCTATACCTTCAGTTGTGTCCAGAACCCCATCACCTCTCACCACCTCCCCTGTGACAATCCTAGATTGAGCTGTTGTCTCTCACTAGAAGACATCAAGGGCCTAACAAGTTTCCCTGACTTCTCCTGTGACTTCCTACAATCATTCTCAACGAAGTAGCCACAGCTACCATGAAAAAGGTAGAGTGGATCCTGTTACTCTGGAGCTCGAACACTGAAATGGTTATCCATGAATTCCTACTGGATTAGGCTGCCATCCCATCCGTCTTATAACCGCTCTCCCCTTGCTCATTCTAACTTAACACTCGGCCCCCTCTAGGGCTCCTCGGACACAGCAGCATGCTCCTACTTGAGGGTCTCTGCCCACTTGATGACGGTTGGCCTGGGAAGCTCTGGGCCGAGGTGTCCACAGAGCCGCGCTGCTCACCTCCCTCAAGTGGTTGCTTCCTGTCTCACCAGGGAGGCTACCCTGACCATCATTTTAAAAACTGAACCCCATCCTCACACTCCCAATCCTCCCAAGTTGTTTCTACCGCATGTATTACCACCTCATATACCATGTAATAAATTATTTTTTATGTTTATTGTTCATTTTCTGTCTCAATGTTAGAGTATAAGTTAAAGTCGAAATACTAATAATATAGCTGGATGACTGGATGGGCTGAGAATCTTGATATCAGAAGTTGTAATGTTTTGTAGGATCTGAAACTCCATATTCCATAAACCCACAACCTTTAGAACATGTGAACCTTTTAGAACATGTGTTGAGGAGTGTATATTCTGGGAGCCGGAAGAGACCCAAAAGATCAATTATTTTCACAGGCAGGTAGGCAGGTAGGCAACTAGGCATCAAGAGAGAACTAAGTTTCCCACATTCATATGATCAGCTGATGGCAAAGTATCCCGGCATGATTCTTCATACCCTAGGAATCTCATGTCTTAGGGAGACCATCTAAGTCAGAAGAGCAATAATTATTTAAATATTGTCTAAGGTCATTAAAATATAAAGGAGATCGAGCATTATTTGACTAGCAACTCATTCTGTAAAAAGCCAGTTCTACACGGAAAAAAAATAATTACTACATTTATAATCAATAAAATGTTTTGGAGTTCGAGGGTTCAAAGAAGGCTAAGAGGAGAAGGAGAAAACTGGAGCTGCATGAGTATCTCCCCATTGTGGCAGAGGCCCCAGCAGCGCGGAGGAAGGATGAGCAAAGCTGCGAAGGGCACTCACTCAGGTTCTCCAGCAGATGCTTGCAGTCATCGGTGGCGACATCATGCGCGGTCCTATTGCACTTATCTCTCCTTTCTGGCTCAAGCCCTCCGTGCTTACACAAGATTTCCAGGCAGTTCTGCAAAGGCAAGGGCTCTATTACCTCACGTCCAAATGAAAACTCAAATGAAAAATCAACTCAAACAACCTGAAAGATCAATAAACTCAAATGAAAAATCCAAGGGGAAAGTCATTTGCCTCTAACAAGCAAATCAGAAATTCTCAGCTGGAAATCGTATTTCAATTCCAGCAACCCAAATACACACATCAATCTAAACAATGGCTCAAAATGGGGAGCAAAGAGTGCTTCACTCGAATGTGAATCGCAGCATCACATGGCTCCACAGAACAGCTTCTTAGGTTTCGAGAGAAAAAAAAAACAAAAAACAACCACCAAAAAACCCCCAGCTTACTAATCATTAATTAGCAACTAATCGATCACTAATCACTAATCAATATGTTACAGAGTGAAATTAAGAAAGAAACTGACTTCAGCAGAGTATCCTTTTACGGCATCCTGGCAATATAAAGCAAAAGGACTTCTGCTACGCCCGCTGCTCCTTGCTGTCCTCTGGACGACGAACTGTTTTCCTGCTCACGTAAGCGCAGGGCTCCAGTTTGAACAATTCTGTCTCAGAGTCCCCACGATCACATTTATATTTGGGATCATCTACTGTCCTATTTTTTTTTTATTTGAACAATATGAACGTCATGTTGACTGAGTTTTTAGAAAAATAGTCCCAGTTGATATTGAAGTTCTATGTCCTCTCTCTCTTTTTTTTTTTTTTTAAAGCTTTTTCTTCTTGTATGTTGCTTCAGGAAATCCCCATCAAAAAAGTTACAGTAACCTATGAACTGAAAACTCTTAAGTTCTCCAAATTTTTTTCATAAAAAATTAGTAGAAGACAACATATGTATAAACATTTTCAAGTAAGTAACTGTGTGGCGGGATAGAACATCAGGATATTCGCCAAGGACCTGCGCTAGATCAACTTTTACTACTTCATGATTTATGTTCCGACTTCTCACCAGAAATAAGCACAAAACTGAAGAGACCAGAAACCATTAAAGGAACTAACAAGCAGACAAGCAACGTCCTTCTCATCTCTGCCCTACACACACAGACACACAGGCTTTGGGTTGACTTCACTTCTAACAACAGTAAACCAGGTAGTCTGAAAATCTTCCTCTAATCTTGCCAGAAAACATCCTCTTTTTCTGTTTTGTAAAACACAGAAACGTACTTTTCCCCCGTTTTTATGTAGATATTTTTATCGTCATATACTATCTTCATAGAAAAGCTAACAAAGAAGCTTGAAAAAGTCTCACAAAGTGAACACAACCATGTAAGGAGCCCTCTGGAAGCCTCCTGTACATTTCGTCCCTGTCACTAGCCCCTTCCTTTCCCCCCACAGGTAATTACTGTGATGATTTCTAAGACCAGTTTGGTTTAACCCGTTTATCGACTTAGTATAAATGCAATCATATTGCAGTTTCATGTTTATATTTGGCTTTTCATTCAACAGAATGTCTATAAAATTCATCTATATGTTAGGACTAATCACGATTTATCTTTTTTTTTAAAAAAAAAAAAAAGCACTGTGGGACGCCTGGGTGGCTCAGTGGTTTGGCGCCTGCCTTTGGCCCAGGGCGTGATCCTGAAGACCGGGGATTGAGTCCTGCGTTGGGCTCCCTGCATGGAACCAGCTTCTCTCTCTCTCTCTCTCTCTCTCTCTGCCTCTCTGTGTCTCTCATGAATAAATAAAAAATAAAATCTTCAAAAAATAAAAGGCACTGTGTGGTATTCCATGTGTGGTATATATGAATACATCGTAATTTCCTTATCCGTTCTCTTGTTAATGCACATTGGGTTCTACTACGGACATTCTAGTATGCGTCCTTTGATGGACACGTGTGCACATTTCTATTGGGTGTTATGTACAGAGCTGGCTGGCCTGCTGGGTCACAGGCTATGGGTCTGTTGTTTCAGGTCAGTATATACTGCAAAGAGCTTTCAGAAGTAGTTGTACCAATTTCCACCCCCCACCAGGAGTATACGTGAGTTCCAGTTGCTTCCTATTGCCCCCAAAATAGACTTTATACGTGAGTTCATAAGGAAGTGAAGGAAATCTCTAATGGTCAAAAAGAAAGAAAGAAAGCTAAAACCTCCCATTAAGTGAAATCCGAACAGGAAGCCAGCACTGGTGTGAGGGCAAAGCTGATGTAGGGAATCTTTTCAGATGCTGGTGGGATGGGAGGCTAGGTCTTTGGAGACCCCAAAATGGAGCAGCTGGACCAGAGGTCTAGAGGGAACTGATTAGAACTTTGGTTTCTCGCTGTGCCTTCTCAGGTTGGAGGGATCTCTCTAACACGTGTAATCACAGTCTATAGGGGTTCAATTTAAAAATGCCCAAAGCCAAAAATGAACTGAAAACAAAGCCAAAGATATAAAGAACAATCCTTATCAAATTGTTATGATGAATTTGTATAATACCAATAAATGCATTAGGTAGTAAATGAGAAATTCAGAAATGCTGATTTAGAAATGAACTTTAATGAGAAATCGAATAGAATGCAATTGGAGCAGTAAACTTTGTGAATTCCCAGAGAAGAGAGAAAAATAACACATTTTTATGCAAGTTAGTACTTGCAGCAAAAGCAGGTAAGAGCCAAAGCAGACCTGGATCCTCATTCTGCCAATGCCAATATAAATGGTTTTATCGATGACTTTTGGTAAATCATTTAATATTTTTGTTTCGGTTTCCTTATCTTTGTTTAAATATCTGTATTTTTAGGGTTGTTAAATGAAAAGATGCATAAAAACGTTCATATTCTCAGCATATACCGAGAATTAGTTGTTATCATTAAAATCAACAAAATCGCCAACTGGAAAGTAGCCCAGATATTCAATTAAGTGGTGAGGAATTACAGCAGGTCAACAAATGTCAGAGATCTCAACATAATTCTAGGTGATGTTACTTCACAGTTACAAACAGAAATGATAAAAGATGAAATGCAAATCTGCAAGATTCTTTTACCTTTGACCTTCAAAGTGGGGTGTATATGATCTTTATTATACTCAGCTAAGTCAGCGGGGACTAATATAAGCAGTGACTTTATAAGGAAGCAAGCAATGTCGGTCCCCCGGAGGCTAGCATGACAACACAAATCCAAACCCACTACAGATGTGAATTCTACGCCATGCTGGACTCTCTGCGGAACACGGTGAAGTTCAAAACCTCCACCCAACTGACACTCAACAAGCACAGCTACTGGAGCGCATACTGAGTGCCGGGCTATAGTTTTGACACTTTGCAAGCATTTGGTGCCCATCAATCCCCACAACTTTAAGAAAGAAGGACTAAGCCGTCTGCCAGGTCCTCTGTTAGAACTGAGGGTTGTGACGATGAGTAAGGTAACAGTTGTTACTTCTTAGGGAGGAACGCAAAGTGTAGTAGAGACATGGGCAAAATGGAGCTGAAGTGAGGTCCACGGTTGTGCGAGGTTGGAAGAGGAGGGAAAGGTAGAGAGAGGAATCAAAGCTCTCTCCTCAGTGGGAGGGGTTTGTGAAGAGGATAAACGCTGTGATGCCTCTCACTGTTTCTGGAATTGGTTCCCAGGGGTCCTGAACCAGGCAGGGTGTCCTACCCAAGTGATGTAGAGCAAGAGACCTGGACGACTGGGTTTAAACCAAAGTCCTATTAATTATGACAGACACACCTCCATTGTAACAGACACTGCAACAGACAGTGGTTTAAGCTTTCACTTCTGTTCACATCCCACTCACCAGAGCTTAGGTAGGTGATCTCACCACCTGCAAAGAGGCTGGAGAATGTGGTCTTCACTCTGAGTGGTCATGGGCCAAGAACTCAGCAGAATCCATTATTACAGAGGAAGGGGAGGAGCGATGTGGAGGGTCAGTGACCCACCTCTGCCATGGTCCTTTACGGAGAGCAGAGAAGCAAGGTAGAAGTGCCAGGAAGACGAAGGAGAAACCCCGAGTCCAGAGAACTACATACAAGGGCAAAGTCAGGACAGGGAGTGGAGAGTCCAACACTGGGCGGAGGGGGGTAGGGTGAAAGCAGGCTGCAAATATGCAGGACGGGCCAGCACCGGTGCAGGGCACGCCCCGGGGGCTGGGGGGTGCCCGCTGTCTTGCAGGCCAGACAGAGGGAGGCTGTTAAGGTGAGAAATAATGGCATAAGCAACGAGGTAGATTTAGGGGTGAGGGGCCGAAGACAGAGAGAGCTGGAGTTAGCTGTGAAGAGCTGAGCTCTAGGGTTGGCATGAAGGTATGTTTTGTGCAGGCGTGAGGATATGTTCAGGTAGCAAAGTGCCTGATTCTGAGGACCAACCGGTGCGTTCAGAAGGTATGCTGGAAAGGAAGGTGATAGGAAGGAGCGGCAGCCGTCCATTCACTCATCAGTTCAGCCAACAGTACTTGCCGGCCAGAGACTCTGCTGGACACAGGACATATGAAGATGGAAAATTGATTTTTTTGGAGGAGATGGAAAGAGAGACAGGCATGCAAACAATGAAAGCATAAGCGCTCTAAGTGAAGTGTGGAGAGGGCCCTGGGAACATCTTACTTCTGGAAGCCAAGACTTAAGTTGAGATGTTTTCCAGGCAAGGAAGAAGGGTCAGGATGGGAGGAGAGGCCGTCTGAGGTAACGGGAACACAGACGCAATGACAGGGAGAGAAGGGAGAGCAAGGATGTTCGCACAGCAGCCAGCAGTGCCTGCTTACAGCACAGAGCGCATTGCGGGAGGAGACAGGAAGTGTGCTTGTGGAGGTAAACTGAGTCCAGATCAAGAAGGGACTTGTCTGTCACCATACAGGTCTGGCACTTATCCTCGAAGTGACAGGCCCCTGGAAAAGATGCTAAGCAGGGTAATTACATGACCAAGTCCCCCCGCCTGAAAGGCCTGTCTCGGAGTGGGCTACGGGAGCAGAGGGTCTGCAGATGAGGAGACTTGCTGACCCCGCAGAGATCTGGGCAGCAGACGAGGACGACCCCCCAAGGGCAGTGCCCACGAGACATGGAGGGGGCAACATATTCAAAATTCACACGCAAAGGAATAAAATCTAGAGTTGGGCCAGTCATCCGAATTTGGTAAGTGGGGAAGAGGAGCAAATAAACGCAACTGCCAGGTGCTGGTACTGGATGAAGAGAGGACGAGGGATTGCAGCAGGCTGGCTGAGGAGCACCAACACAGGAGGCCGAGGGTGCAGCCGCGTGGAGCTGTCTGACCACCAGTGGGCTTACCAGAGCATGGCCCAAACTGGTACACTTCGAAGGGTGACAGGGGGGGCTCTTAGTAATTCTACTGGGATGACAGGCATCGAGGATGACCATAGCGGGCAGAGGAACTCTGCTGCCAGGGTCTTCAAGAAGACGCCGTGTAAACCCTCCTGAGTAGCACCTTCCTGGACAGCCTCAGGAGATGGTTAGGTAGGGCTAGAGGCAACATACTGGAACCTCTATAGATTATAAACTGGGGATCAGTATGGTCACTCAAGGGAAAAAGTACAGAGTGCAAGGAGGGAAAGGATCAAAACCCAGATCCATGAAAGCTGTTAGTGGGAAGCAAGGAAAATCCGTGTCTTGGGTGAGGGGTAGAGTGGGACTCTGGTTGGCTAGGTCTAGATTAGAATCCTTCAGAATCCTGTTAATCACTGCTGCTCAGATTAAGCAAGGATGCAATAATACTCTTCACTGAATATTCTGGAATAAGTGTTCAAAAAAAATAGCCTTCCCTTTGTTTGCTAACAGCTGACGTCAGTCTGGCCTTTTCAAAGATAATTTTATAAATAAACGTTAAGGGGGGAAAGAAAGGGAATAATTGTGGAGAACCCACAGCACAAAAACAGATTCCAAAGGGCAGATTTCTATTTATCATGATTAACATCCAGTTCCAAAGAGTTGGGCCGACTGCACTGCTAGGTATCTTATCTTTGTCCTCTCCCAGCCAGTTACCCAACTCCGCCTGACAAGGAAGAAATTTAGTGACTCCCAATCACCTTATTCTTTGCAGCCCTGACCCAGGGAAAGGAAATCTAAATCTCGGGGCCCCTCGTGGGCCTCCATACTTAGACACACCCCCTTCTCCGGACCATCCAGTCAGGGTGGATGCTGCTGCGTGAGGGGAAGTGCCTGATACCCCCTGGATAAAAGACAAGAATGTATGGGCACACCCCGGTCCCAGCACAATGCAGAATGGCCTAAAGACGGTACGGAGAGGGCCATGCCTCATCAGAGGGCAGGGGCCCTGTCCAGGGAGGATGACCTCTAGGATGCTGGAAATAAATGTCTGGGAGACAGGTAAAAAGCCAGCTGTGCAGATCTGGGTTTGGGACGGATTACTGCAGAAACCACAGGGAGAGCTGAAAGACCGGATAAGCTCTTAAAAAACAGGACCGGCCAACTGTAAGTGGAGCATGGGAGTTGCTTGTGGTTAAACAAAAGAGAAAAAAAAAACAGAAAAACCAAGAGAAAGCCTGGTCATTGTATTTGGAGGGGAAGTGAGGGTGAGGCAGGGGTCTGAAAGCGGAGGAAGGCGTCTGCGTGAGGTAGCCCACCCGTTAACCCAGAGACACTGCGTAAGAGCCTGAGCGATGGGCCACCAGCTTCGGTCACACGCATAAGCTAGAACCATAAGCGAGCCCTGCAGCCAGACACACACACACTCCTCCCAAATAAAGAGTCCCTTTGTACGAGAGCTTCAACAACAGAGATATCAAATTCAGATAATCTCCCTAGTGTTTCTGCCGCACAAACCCGACATGTCAAAGGTCTCGTGACACAACAGGGTTTCATGAAGGAACTCTTCTATTGACACTGCGATGAAAACAAAGGTTTATGCTCAATGATTAGTCACAGGCCTGCTTTAGAGACGCACTCCATCACCAAACACTCAGTGGTGACCTGCGTAAATGGCTTAACCATTGGGAGAAAGACCAGGGCCTGAAGTGGGAAAAGCACTGGTTTGGGAATCTGATCTTCCGTGAACGGGCCTTGGGGAATTAATTACACTATTTTCTGAGACTCGATTTTTTTTCATCTACTAAATGAGGAGGTTGGTCCGGATGAGCTATATATCCCTTCGAGCCCTGAAATCCCACAATTCTTTATTGAAAAATATGTGGACACTGGAGTAATGATGTACCTGCTACCTTATGTAGACTGGACACATACATGCTGCTGGGCAGAAACATTCACTTCTTAAGCTCAGCTTGTGGTCAGAGTAGAATAGAATCTTTCACCTACGATTAATTCAGAATTGCAATTAGTTTTTTCAGGAAATTGGTCTTCGGGCCTCAGTTGTAAAACGGATCCCCTCTCTGGAGAAGTATCTCAACCAGGATACGAACGCTGCATTAGGCAAATGGTGCAGAAGAACCTTCCAATGCCTCTGACTAGGAAGGAAGGCGGCGTGGTACAGTGTGAAGATAACGAAATCAGGCAATCTGGGCTTCATTCCCGACTTCTCTCTCTATTACTCCCTCCAGGGTTTAAATGTCCTAATCATAAAATGAAGAAGCTAGACTGGAAGATGAAGTATCCATTCCGGGGCTTAAAAAAAAATCTATTATTTTAATCTATGATTTTACTCGGCAGGGTGCCAATGTTGTCAGTCATGATCACTTTTTAAAAATCTCTCTTTTCTCGTTCAAGATGTATCTTATGCCCTTAAAAAAACAATACAGGGAGAGTCATATTCTATGAGAGAAAGTGGTCATACTTCCCTTTACTCAGCAATGACAGAGCATCTACTTGTTCCCGGGGCCTGAGGATCCATGAAGACGGCATCCTTGATTACAAAGAGCTCCAGGACTAATAAGGAGCTCATAATTAAGGAGCCAAGCAACAACACAAGTGCCCCACACTGCAGGGTGACTCACCCGAGGAGTGGTTTCTCGCTCTGCTTTGCAGAAGAGGTTCGGCAGCTGAACATTCTAGATCAGTGATGCTCAGGTTTTCTTTTGTTGTTGTTACTATCGTTTGGCTCCAGGCTGAGTATGTATACAACCCACTCCCATCAGTAACATCTTGCACTACACTCAGAGATTTTCTTGAGGGGGTAGCAGTAGGTTGAAAACAACCTCTTCAATGCACCTTTCTACCATCAAATTAAAATTCACGGTCTTAGATTAACTGTGCATTTTTAAATGCAAACTTTTCACAGTTCGCATCTCTGTCTCCTAAAAACCTGTATGTCACACGTGTTGCATCCCATTCAAATCAAGACGTGTGTTTTAGGTTCACAAGATTTTTGTGCCTTTTTGTTAAAGGGTAAAACGGGAGCAAACTACTAACAAGTAATAGCTCCACACTGAACTAAATCATGCCTTGGTCTCATTAAAAAAGAAAAAAAGTTCAAAATGAGCAGCTTTTGTTCTAGATCATAATAACAAGAAGTTACTCAAGCAGGAGCTCTAAATGCAATTTCTAGCTATTCCCAGATATCTCCATCTGGATGAACATCTCAGCACTTAAATCCAGCAGGTCTAAACCCACGTTCTATCTTCTTGATCACAATGACGCCTCTTCTATTCTCTTTCTGGAAACATCCCTGTTCCCCTTCCCGTCAGCTCCCTCTTTTCCTGCATCTAATCTGTCTTCAACCTGTGGATACTTCTGGTCCGTAACGTCTCTCATTATTTCTCCCACTCTCTTCATCTTTCACCTAGTCTCTCTCCCGGCCAATATTTTTTTCATAACCCCCAACTTTCTGTTTGTTACTTCTAAATTAATCATTCAAACTATAGAGCTGATTATTTTGCTCCCTTGTACAAAACCTTTTGGTGGCTTTAGTCTGACCAGAAAATAAAGTCCCAACTCTTTAAAATGTCACTGAAGCTCATGTCATGTTCTGAGACCCCAGACTCATCTTATTTCTCACGACCCCTCATCAGCACAGCCAATGCGGAAGGCCACCTCCCTATTTCCAGTCTCTGTTTCTGCTGCTCTCCAATCTGAACTACTCTCCAATCCCAGTGATGAGCGGCAAATTTAATCCACCTTGCAAGGCCAAGATCACTTCCACTGACTCCAGAAATAGCCACTTCTAAGCCTAATAACCCTATGACTCTGCTCCCTGAAATACATGCATTAAAAAAAAAATCATAAAATTTGCATTTTTATACTGTTCCAACCACAATTCTGTTACCCTTGTTTTAATTTGTTGGGCTCTCCTATCCTACTCTTGTCTTGTATCCTGTACTCTTGCCACGAAACCAGGAGTTAGCTGATGGCATTAACGATTCCTGAGAATGTGAGCTTTTACAGTGTCTTGTGCTCAGAAGCATCCTAATAGCTGGTTTATTGCTAAACCAATCAAAACAGAAAAAAAGTGTGAGTGAATGGCCAACTGTTTCTGTAATAATCAGAATCATTTTCTACTCTAACTGGTGAGTGAAATCTTGAGCTCCCTCTTACCTACCAGTAAAATACACAGGAAGGGTGTAAGTGAGGCAGTTCAGAGGTGAGGGCTTTTGAAGAATCCTGGCTCTCCCTCTAACCAGTAGCATGGCCTTGGTCCTTGAATCAAACAATCCAGTAGACTAAGTCAACACCAAACTCTTTCTCCTGATTTTACATGGGATTTTAAAAAAATGTCTGAAATTACACCCACATTTGTTAACAAACTCCAAGTATGATTGTTATAAGAAGTCTCAGGGCGCCTGGGTGGCTCAGTCAGTTAAGCATCTGACTTCAGCTGGGGTCATGATCTCGGGGGGCCTGGGACGGAATTGCATGGAAAGTCTACGTTTCCCTCCCCTGGCTTGTGCACATTCTCTTACCCTCTTTCTCTCTCAAATAAATCTTAAACAACAACAACAACAACAACAAGGAAGTCTCATATATGGTTAACTGCAAATACTACCGGACAGGAAAAAAGTCAGTTCATATTGGTAGCTGATCGTCTCCTGCAATGGTATCCCTCAGTCTCGAGCCATTCTGTTGAAATTTACTCAGCCAATAGCACACAATTTTGTCATCATCAAATTACAGCTGTGTAGTCGCCCTAGCTGCTATCAGACACACCTTAAAACCTTTCGAAGCAGCAATATGGGCAGCGGTCCAGCCTTCTCTGTCAGCGTGGTTAACGAGGTCTGCAGGAACCACAGGCTTGGGTGTGCCGTCAGGACTCTCTTCGCCTTCATCCAAGCCAAAGACACCAGACTCAGGTTCTTCCTCATGCAAAGAGTTCCTGCTAGCTGGTGTTCTATGGTACATGAGAAGCTTGAGGCTGTCCACGTTACCAGTGTCCACAGCTGCGTGAACCGGTGTCCAGCCATCCTGAAGATAAAATGACCAGGAGGAAAGGGTTGATTAAAACATTAATGTTGAGAACAGTGTTATTTAAAGTTCACCTCTAAACGTTCTTGGGCATGAACCACTGAGCTCGGAAAAGCAGGCATTCCAATCCTGAATATCACTGATGAGCTGAGTCAAGTTCTCTGACCTCTGCCAATTACCATATTTCCCATTTGCTATGACTCATGTTTGCTGTTTTGTAGGAATTTCCACTCAACAGTCAACCACTTGGAGTTTAATTTAACAATACAAAAGAGAATGAACGTTAGCATACAGATTTTTCAAAATTTACATCCAATTACAATATTACTAGTAATGTACTAAATGGATGCTACTATAAGCTAGTTTTGCTTATAGGGCAGAGTCTTAACTGGTGATCTTAAAATTTTGTGCCAATGATTCCCCGAAGGAAAAAATTTAAATAATAGGGAAAAGGTAGACATACAGGAAAAGCAAGGCCAAATAACTTCGTGAGATGTCTGTGGGCCATTATTGAGGGTTCTGTGTAAGCTTAGAAAATGTCCCAACTAAAATTATTAGGCCCATTCTCTAGAATATATTCCTGTGAGGCCTTCCTCATTCACTTAACTGGCTGCTAGAGTAAACTCAGTGGTTCTCAGGTGTGGTCACCAGACCAGCAGCCGCAGCGTCACCTGGGAACTCATTAGAAATGAAGGTCGTTGAGCCTCCACCCAGACCTACTGAATGAGAAACTCTGGAGGGAGACCCAGCAATCTGTGCTTTAACCAGTGATTCGGACACAACCGAAGTCTGACAAGCACTTTTCCAGGGAAAATCTTGGTCCCCTTTCCATCTCTCAAGGGTCTTCCTTCCACGCAGGCACCAGTCTTTACTACATTTTTAAGACTTTCATAGAAGAACAGAATTATTTTGGTGATTTGTGATTTTGACTTGTTGCCCTCACCTTTATTTTCTTTTTGGCCTATTTTTTTCATGTGGTATTTCATATTGCTCTATTAAATATCTCTCAGTGAGCTAGAGAACACTTTTTTTTTTTAACAATAGGGTAGAGGATAAGGAGAAAGACAGTAAGTGGTAACAATGTACACTTAGTGAGTTATCTGATTATTTGCTAAAGCCATCTCTTGAGGAGGACTTTTCTCTGGTTCTATACTTCATTCCAATGAAGTCAACTTGGCTAAGACAAGGCTGTGGCTGGGCGGTAAATGGAATACCTTATAGTCCTTGGGCATACTCCAGCTAGTAAAGCATTTCATGGCTTACTCTTCGTTGGGCTGTGGATGCCCTTACTTGGGCAAGCCTTGATTTGGCACAGAGTGTAAGCGCTCCTGACCTTCCCTAGTCAAACCTCTCAACTTGTTTCCTAATTCTTATGTTACAAAGACAATCTAATCATTTCTGAAAAACTTTCAATTTCCCATTCCCCCTTTGATTTCTTATTAAAAGACCTAAGAAATAATTATTCCCTTAAGTTTCTCTATCAATTATACTGTTTCTCTCTGTACTTGGGAGACTCTCTACTCCTCATGATTTTGTTCAGTCCATCAACAGGTAGCTTGCGAGCAGGGACTTCTGTGTTCCCTAACTTACAGGATGTGACTTAAATTTTTATTTTTATGCTGCACTACTTATTTTTTTTTATTCAGTTTGGTTATGTAAAATTTACTCATTTTTCACATATAAGGTAGAATTTTATATTAAATATGTGTAATACCACAGATTTCTTAGATCAACTATATAAAATAATATGAATAAATGTACCACTGGGCTATTTTCTCAGGTTTTCAAAAAATGAGTAAAAAGCTTTTTCTTTTTTTGTTTTTGTTTTTATTTTTTTTTAAAAAAAGCTCTAGCAATAGAACTCAATGGAAAATATTTATCCTGGCTTATATCCCTGGTTATAACATTAATTGTTGGTTCTATTTTGGTAAATTATTTAAGAAAACTCAGGATCTGGTACAGCCACTATGGCAAACAGCATGGAGGTTCCTCAAAAAGTTAAAAGTAGAACTAACTTATGACCCAGCAGTCACATTACTGGATATTTGCCCAAAGAATACAAAAACACGAATTCAAAGGGATACACGTACCCCTATGTTTGTAGCAGCATTATTCACAATAGCCAAGATATGGAAGCTGCCCAAGTATCCACTGATTGATGAATGGATAAAGAAGAGGTGAGATATATGTTATATAGATGTGTGTGTATGTCAGAGATAATATATATTAATATATATATCTTATGGAATATTATTCAGCCATAAAAAAGAATGAAATTGCCATTTTCAACAACACAGAGCTTGAGAGTATAATGCTTAGTGAGTCAGAGAGAGAGAAATTCCATATGATTTCACTCATATGTGGACTTGAAGAAACAAAACAAATAAGCAAAGGGTGAAAGAAAGAGAGACAGACAGACAAATCAAGAAAGGATCTTAATAAAAGAGAACAAACTGCTGGTTACAGAGGGGAAGTAGGGGAATGAGGGGGAGATGGGTTAAATAGTTAATGGTGATTAGGGAATGCACTTGTCATGAAAAACAGACAAACAAAAGAAAACATAAAAACAACTAACCACCTAGGATCTAAGGGTGACCTGTAACGTAGATACTATTCCTTCTTATCCTGGGAAATCTTAAGGATGTTTCCTATGAAAGGAATGCACAGCACAGCCAATTTTCTATCAGAAGAAATCCAAAATTCAGATAACCTTTGGAAATTGAGTATCTACCCTCATCTTCCATTAGGAATATATGATAGGGGTGGTGACTTACACAGTCCACATTCTGGGAAGCTGCAAAGACAAAAATAAAGTGATTCCTGAGCACAATGAAGAGCAATGATCACGATGGAAGCTCCTCAACTCCTCCAGCGCAGAGAGGGTGCAGCCAGAAAAATGCCTGTCGGTAAACACAGGGCTGATTCCTCAGTCTCAGCGGGCTGATGGAGATTTGGGAGGCTAACACAAGTTTTGTTTCAAATGCACTTCTGTGTGGCTGAGCCAGAAGTGTTATCCAAGGACTCCTCCCACGCATCCAACTCTCAATGTCTTCAGTTTCTAAACTGCTGACTATCTGTGCACCTTGCATGGGAGACATCAGAACTGTGTGGGATGGAGTCAAGAGCAACACGGCGTGCATAGCGGATTTCTGCAGATAGCGCTTCCTGAATGACCCTGACCTCTGCGAGGTGCTACACATCTCAGCAATAACAGACCATCAGTCACAGGAGTGAGGGCGAGCACAAACAACCCCCCTCTCTCAGGGCTGGCAACGGGCACTATCTTGTCACAAAACTCCCTTTTGTGTACGTGTTTACATGTGTTACAACAGAGTCCCGTGTCCTAACCGGGGATGGTGGTGACCATGGTGACAGCTAACATCTGTTCATTGCTTACAATTCCCAGGCTTACTATACCAAACTACCTTACGTAGATAACCTCATTTCACTTTAATTCCCCTAACAATGGCTACTGTTATTAGACTCATTCCGTAGAGGGGTCAACCAGGGCACAGAGAAGTAAGACCACTTGCCTAAGCTCATGCAGCTTTGTGAAGGCATGGCTTGAGCCCCAAAGGCTTGATATATCAGAGCCTGATCTCGCAGCCATTATGCAAATAATTTTGTATCATCATTACTGCCACTATGGCAGCAGGTGATACTTCTGCAGCTCTTTGTAAAATGTACATTTTGAAAACATATCCAGAATCGGACCGTTTCCCACCATTTCTACACAACCTTGATACAAACCACCATTACTTCTTCCCTTACTTAAAACAACAGGTTCCTACACGTCTCCCTTGCAGCTTCTCTGCCCCACCTAAGGTGATTCTCAAACCTGCAGCCAAAGTGACTCTTTATCAAAGGGAGTCAGTTCATGCCCTTGTTCCCTTCAAAACTGTCCATCCAGAGGCCTTATTCCAAATGCTCACCAAGGCCTGCAAGGCCTTTTGTGGCGAGCCACTGGCCACCTGGCCTAACCGAAGTGCACTGCGGGTACCCCCACTGTCCCACCTCCAGCCTGGCACACTGCTCCCCAGGTCTCTCCATGGCCCACATTCGTGCTTCTTTCAGGTCTTGGCTCGACTGTCACACTTTCAGTAAAGACTTCTCCCACCAATTCCTCTGAAGTCACCCACCACCCCAGGCACTCCGATCTTCTAAACACCCAGTACCTATCTATCTACTCACTTGTTGATTGTCACCCCTTCTGTCCCACGAGGATATAAGGCATAGGAGGGCAGGACTAGTTTATTTGCTGCTGTCCCTTCTGTCCCTAGGACAGTGAGTACTCAGGAAATCATTGTTGAATGATTAAAAACTTAGACTTCCATGATTTCCCCTGATACTGAAAACAGCCAGGGCACAGGTATTCATTTTCCCATTTTGCAGATGAATAATTTGAAGTTCAGAGGATAAAGGACTGGTTAGATAAATAGACAAGGCTTCTTATTAGCAGACACCCAAACACAAGTCAGAGGTCAGACACCATCCATGTTTTATATCCAAAAAGCAAAGCAAAACAAAGCAACCTCTATCTTAATATATTTTGATTTTCTGGCTATAGAGTTGGCAGGTAGGGTAAATTTTAAGACAAACCCCTGCCCAATACTGGTACTCACTCTGGTTTCCACACTTCGGTCAGTTCCGGCTTCCAGTAGGTATTTAATACACTCCTTATTTCCATTTTTACAGGCCAGGTATAGAGGTGTCTGTCCTTCATCAGCAGCATGATTAATGTTGGCATCATATGCAATTAATAATTCTACACACCTAAACATAAGATTATGATTAATCACAATAAAACCGGTTTGCGTTCTGAAGCACCTGACCCAGATACTATAATGCTAGAGGAGGTCTGTATCTTTCTACATCAATTGTTTTTACATATATCAATTACAGTAGGTCTTAAAATATGGATACCATTTTGTAGCAGGGATGGAAGATATATTTCCAATCACAAATTTAATTATTCCCATGAAAATTTAAAATGGTGGCATTGATCTGGTGCTAAAACTTCGTTTTGACACCTTTCTGTAGCCAACTTGTGAAAGTGGAGTCCTTGTAACATGTTTAATTGGGATGAATGGCTGAACTGTGGTTGACATACATACATTATTTGTGGTTCAAAATAGTTTAAACCTTGAGAAAAGTCATACTGCTGAGTCATTTTGAGACTTTCACTTGAGAAAATAATTATAAATAGCTCAGACAGCAGGGCACCATGTGCCTCCACTATAAAAGGCAGCAGGGAGGCAGAGCTAGGGGCTGCCTTGGGGAGAACAGCAGAGGCTATAGCCTGTCTCCTGAAGGGGGGCTAGTTACAAGGAAAAAGACAGCTAAGCGGAAACTCATTGCTCTGAGAATCAGGGAGGAAAGAAATGAGGTAAATTTGAGACGTTGTGACATTTGTGCCAAGTCTTTATGAAATCAGATAAGAATAAATGGAGAAAAGTGGACTAAATCATAATCAAATGAAGAAGAAATTTACATCACCTCCTTTTTTTTTTTTTTGTTCTTCAGATATATGCTTTCTCTCCCTACCCCCCACCCTGGGGCTTTTCTTGAAAACAATTGGTTTATATATATTTTTAAAAATAACTTACATATTGACATGTGTTTATATCTCATACACATTTAAACTGATCAACCCCAGGGTTCTTCTTTTTGGCAAAGCTACTCATGCCTGGTTTCCTAGGACTCTTATACCTTCCAAGTAAGTGGCACTACAGACTGCGGGGTGACAGTAAATGTAAAAGCACAGCTGAAGAAGAAATCCCTTCTGGAGGACTCAGGATACATGCACCAAGTAACAGTAAAACCAGTATCTGCAGTTCTCAACAATAAGCTCATGAGGTATACATCAGACATGCAGAAAAAAGAATGTATACTTTAAAGATGCATTTTGAATATTTAAAACTTACATTTATGATTAATAACCTTAATGTGAAACTTAGAACCCATATTACAGGAATTACGAAATATGTTAAGGATACTTCTATCAGTTTGAAACAGTCCGCATTTATTCCTTCTCGGCCTTTTGGCTAAGATCAAGTGAAACAGTCCGCGTTCCCTACAGGATCTTTCAGAACAGGCAGAGGAAGCAGCTTAGTGACTTTCTATTTTATTAAATTGTAACTCTTAATTTTAAAAACCCATGTCTATGTTCAACAGACTTGGTAGGCTCCTGAAGAAATCACTGCTAAACTGACATATGTTTCAGTTGGTAGGTTCTTTTGGGTTTGTGCTCTAAGCACTTTCAGTATGAGATGTTTCTGCTTTAATTTTTTAAAAATGATATGACAAGGTGAATATATTGGGATTTAATATTGAATAAAGTGTCACTAGGAAGTTAAAATTCTTGTAATTAATATAATTCTAGGATTTATTTTTAATGCCATCATAAGTAAAAAAGCTTTTGTGTGTGGGGGGGGAGGGTAGAAAACAGTGAATGACAGTCTCTAACAGTGGATGTGTCACCACATAGCTGCTGATAGACTATAAACTGATTATCTTCATCAGAAGCAAATTCATTCATGTGAGGTTGACACACATGTTTCTCTTCTTTATTTCCCTCATACACAACTATTCACCCTTAAAGAAGAAGAGAGAATTTAGGATCCTACTTTGCATCTGAATCTTCAAATATATTTAGTGAATTTATTTGCCAATGGATTTTAAGCACTAGCGTTTACACATTCAGCCAGAACTGAAATATGTGTGCAAATTATAGAGAGACTCTTTTTATAGTGGGGGGAGAAAGAAGAATTCAGAGCATCACTTACTTGAAATGTCCCTGAGCAGCTGCAGCACACAAGGGTGTGAAGCCATTTTTATCAGCAGCATTGACTTGGGCTTCTGCATTCAGCAGCAATCTCACACAGTCTACGGATTTTAATAGAAAGCCATTTAAATTCCCCATTTAGAGTTACGGTGAGCCAAGTTCTAAACAAGCTCTATGTAAATGTTAAACCCAAAGGACCTCTCCCGTGCACAGTCCACCTGACAATTTTAGTATGGTGGATAGATGGGAGACTCCACAGGCTATTTTACAGAGAAAGGAGACTCTTTTCCTGAAGATGTAAATGCCCCAGACTCACCAACTAAGACACGTGTGTGTGTGTGTGTGTGTGTGTGTGTGTGTGTGTGTGTGGCTTCGGGAAGAGTTGCTAATGAGTGAAAGGATTATTAGGTGTCAGAAAACATTTCACCAGATTTTCCCATCACTCTATCCCAGGAAAATAATGTTATTGGATGGAGAACTAAATCTACTTATCAAATTGAAGTACCATTCTTTGTATTTAAATAGTTAAATTCTCATTTTGTGATAATTAACCTTTAAAACACTTCCATGTAATGGTCATCACACACTTGATTCCACGGGTGAGGTGAAACCATACAAAGTCACCTGACTCTGGCATAAATATCATCTAGGCCTTGTGTTCCTCATGGTATTTACTAGCTTTAATTTCTCTATATGAAGGAAAATTCCCACAGGACTTTTGAAGTAAAGAATAATCCCAAAGTATTTTTAAAATCACGAGCTATCTTCTTAGCTCACTAGATCCTTCCATTTAGTCCACTTGAACACCGTGAAGCTCTGAAGCTTCTCTGAATTACTCTACAATCATGCAGCTTATGTGCACCATGCTATCTGATTTCGGATTTGCAGTCAAAACATCTTTTTCTGCACTACCATGTTTTAGTAAATCTGACCACAAGACTTCACATTTTAAGATAGAAGAATAATTCTGACTTCATCAATATGTCGCTTATAGCTGTACAACTTCTCAGTTCTCTTAAAAAAAATCCAAATAACTATAAATTGTTCCGAAGATAGAACCGTTTCAGACCCGTGCCCTCTAACTGCTAGATCTTGCCCTCACCGTAGCATGTGTTGAACCCCTGTCACTTCGACTTTCATACACAGGTATTGCTAATAGACAAATTAGAGCTATTTTGTCCTAACTCAAGTGATCACAGACGGAAGGCTTTATTCTAAAATGTGCTTAGTGCTAGACCTCCAATTTCAATATACACAATCTATTTCATCGTGCATAAGACTAAAAATACTTTTGCTAGCTGCAATAAAATCTAACTTAAAAAAAGCTTATTTATTTATTTATTTATTTATTTATTTATTTATTTGAGAGAGAGAGTGAGCATGCATGGTGGAGGAGGAATAGAGGAAGAAGGAGAGATAGAACCTGGAGCAGACTCCCCACTGAGTGCAGAGCCCAACACAGCTCGATCTCTCTACCCTGAGATCAAGACCTGAGCCAAAATCAAGAGTCGGTCGCTCAAATGACTGAGCCCCACAGGCACCCCTAAAATCTCACATTTTTACGGAACTATGATTTCCAATTTTTTTCAATATTTGCAAAATCTTTAAATCACGTAAGAAAAAAAATGTGTCCACTACTACCTGTAGAAGAAAATCAAAGTCAGAAGAACCTTTTGCTCCTAACAATGGTTACCAGTGCTTTTGGCTCTCTATCCTTTTGCAAGAGGGTGGTACAGTGAGGTCAGATCATGCCATCTTTACCTGTATGTCCATTCTTAGCAGCAGAATACAAGGCAGAATGGCCATCTTCACAGGAGTAATTAATGTCCAGTCCTTCTTCATTAAGCAGCATTGATAATAAAGTGACATTTCCCTGGGCAGCAGCTTGCTGAAGAAGGGTGGGCCTGCCAGCCAGGGGGGCAGGACCACCACTCATTAGCAAAGGGGTTAGGGAGGGTGACCAGCCTGTGGGTTAAAGTGACCCTAGTTAGAGTAGGAGCAAGGACAAGAGACGGATATTACCCACTTAATTCCGAATTACACACACACACACACACACACACACAGATGTATGAATACACATCCTTAGAGGATTATGCAGTTTCTAACATTATCAATCTGTTAATATTTACTTAGCACAAATCTGTACTGTTATTCCAGTCTCATACCTGCTAATTAAATTAACATACACAGTGACATGATTTTTAGTTGTCAGTCTTACACAGATAAATGTTAAAGTGGTGGTTGGTTTTAGGAAACTAAGGTGGCTGTCTCATTTTAAGAGTTCAAATTCCACTGTAGGATTTCAAAACAATTTGAATTTTAAAATTATATACGAATTCCCTCAATTTCAATATCAACCTGAAAAAAGTGAACTGACATCTCTAGGTATAGGATGGAAAGAATTGTAAGAAATGGAGATTTTCCTTTTTCAATAACGTTTCCAAAGGCATGTAACTAAAAATTTTACACAGACAATTAGGATGGACCAAATATTGCCAAGAAATCTATTTATATTCTTGAATTCCCTTAGTTGGGGATAAAAATAACAGAGGGGGCCAAGTGCTATTCAGTATCAAGAGCTAACAGAAGCGCAACGTATATAATTGAGTCTAGAATACTGTATTCCAGCCCAAATATGCAATATGCGATTCTGCAGACTTTATCATCTGGCCATCTTTATAACTTGTGTACCAGAAACTTTTAACCAGCCAACGAAACAGGACACTCTACCATAAATTTTTAACAAGAATCAAAAGAGTTATCATAGTTAGATATTTCTCTCATCAGTATTTAGCAGCTTTAGAAGAGAATCTGTTAAGTGTGTGAAGTCGGCTGCATATAGCATGGAAAATTTTCTGAATTCTTCCTTGGTCAAAAGGCTGTAAAAACAGTAAAGTAAAAAAAATGTTTATTTAATGTGTCATATAGGTATTTTATGTGTTTTAGATACAATTAACTTTCAAAAGAAGTCATTTTACTTTCTTCCTTATGAAGCCCCAAATACCTCAGGGTAATGTCAGCGTATATAGAGGGGCCCATGTGCACATAGCTACTCCTCAGGGTAAACAGCATAAATCCAGTAACATAAATCCAGTTACATAAATCCAGTAACATTCTCTGTGAGGAGGACACAATAGATGGACCTTTTATTAGGTTTCCTCCACCTTGGTATTAGGATAATATTTTAGGTATATGGGTATTACATTAATAAGTAATAGATTTGCATAACTGAGACTTAATTATTTTAATCAATATTGAAATCAAAGGATTTCCTGGTATTTTAAAAATTCTTTGCGAAAAAAGTTTATACAAATAAAACTCGACTGTCCCTTAGAAGCTGGATATTACATCTTCATAATTAATTATTTGGGTCCATGAATAATTTATTGTTTTTAACCCTGTTAGACTGCAGTGACATATAAAATTCAAATGCTCATTAAATATTCATCTAAACTTTATGATATCTTTCCCATCGATATTCACTAGCTCTTCTTACAAAAGTAGTATTTTTACTTCATACTTACAAGAAGGCTCCTCTCTGGTACATTTTACCTTTTGTATTTTCTTAAAAACAAACAAAAAAAAAACAAGCCCACAAAAATTAAATCAGTACTTATTAGAAATGGATGATAAACAGAGAAATTATAAACACCAAGGTATGAGAGCTTGACTGCAAAGCAAACACAAAGGTAACATGAAGGCATTGCACGGTGGTCCTCCGTGGAACAGAAGGGAGTGTGGCTCACAAGGCAGTGAGTCCTCTCCTTGAGCTCCAGAGGCCTTCTCTCCCCGCCCCTCCCTCCTTCCCCCCCACCTTCCTCTCTCTCTCTCTCTGTCCTCTCACTGTCCTTCCCTCTACCCCCACCTCCTCTAGCTCATCCAAAGAGTCCTGGTTATTTACAGCCTCTAAAGAACATCAACAGGTATAAATAAATCAAATGGTTTGCTCTTCTTTTGGGCTTTGTTTTCATTCTTCCTTTTTCAATGCGCTTCTAGGCTTTGGGGGACAATTTAAATACAGATACGTTTTTAACTGCTTTCTATGGAAACTTGGGATACAGCATCCTGGGAAACCCTCTTTTTAATGCTAAGCTATCTGAAAGAGAAAATATTCATTCAAAAATTTTCTCAATCTTTCCACCACTCAAGACTCTGTTTCCTGTCATACAAAACAACAGAGGAATATAGATTAATTTTTTTAAAACTCTCTAAGAGACGGGCAACAGATTTTTGAAATCTTTGACAAAAGAACAATGCTTTATAAATACCCATATTCTTAAAGTTTAAATACATTTTTTTTATCCCCATATCGTTTCCAATTGCTTGAGCTATTTTAATAAAATAAAGACTTTATGGTTCATTTGAAAATTCCCGACAATGATGAGAATGGTGATATTTATTGACGGGTTAGGTGATGCTAGAACAGGCCTGCGACATACAGCTATTTTAATGATGTTAGAAAAAGGTCACTCGGCTTTGTGGTGTCATGTGCAAACATTAGTAAAGGTGAGCATCTTGCAGAACATGCGCTGGGCTACTAAGGAAACAGGCAGGACATGCGATGCAAGAGGGAAGAAAAGTTGAGAACAGCTTCTGGCATCAGCTTCAGAGTGTGGAGAAGGTTAATGTCATAGCTCAGGTCAATCTCATTTTCAGATTTCAACTTTAAGCCAATCATACATGGAGGATAATTTTTTTAAAAAAATATGTTTTAAGGCAAAAAATGTCTGAATCAAATTAAAGAAGATGTACGAACCCACCCGTTGCACCCCCCCCCCCAAAAAAATTCCCCAAACGAAACAAACCAGAAACAAATTTCCAAGGGTATGAAAACTCAGTTGCCTGGGGTGATTTCTGGTTTAGGCTTCTGTTCATCTAACAGTTAAAATGTGTTCACTGGACAAGTTCGGGGGAACAAAAAAAAAATTCTAATTCATTTAGAATTTAAGATGCTATTTAAAATGTAACATTCGGCCATCCCAACTGCTAATAGAGTAATTTACAACCTAATTCATGAGAACGGGATCTTCTACCATTGCAGTTCTCCTCAGGGGTGCTTTAGCTTTACTCACTGTCGCAGATCTAAGCTGATACAGAAGCTCAGAGTTTTAGAGTTTTTAAAAATATGTGGGATCCAGTGGTTCTCCGAGAAGGGAGAGGTAACGTACTGCTGTTTGAAAAATTCAACAGGCAAGTTTAAGAAATCTTTCTGGTCTGGAACTATTATTATTATTTTTTTGGTTCGATGATTTCATTTTTGGATGAAAAAAACTAATGGCTCAGAGCAAATGTGCTCTTTAGGGTGATCTGAGAAAGAGGCAGAAATGACCTAACCCTGCGTTCTCAGACTCTCCAGAGCTCTTTTCCTCACTGAACTGGGAACAGACATCTATCTACCAAGGATTTGGCAGACGTGCTCTGTCCTCATGCCTGGCTCGTACCAACCACATGGCAGGAGCGGCTATTTAGAAGATTGATAACCTCCAATGAGCTTATGATCTAGGGAGGCACAAGCTCACCCAGGCACAGAGAGATTCAGAAGTAGGATGGAGGGGCACCTGGGTGGTTCAGTGGTTGAGCGTTCACTTTTGGCTCAGGGGGTGACCCCGGGGTCCTGGGATCGAGTCCCACATCGGGCTACCCATAGGGAGCCTGCTTCTCCCTCTGCCTGTGTCTCTGACCCTCTCTCTGTGTCTCTCATGAATAAATAAATAAAATCTTCAAAAAAAAAAATAGGATGGAAAGAGCTCTGGTGCTTCCTGGTTGCAAGGAGCATGGCAGCAAAAATAGGGGCAATCTGAATGAAAACCAGTTGAAATCCTGTATCTCATTTGGAAAATTTAGGCTGACCTACCTACACCCATGGTAGATTTAATCACCCTTCCTGTGTAACCACAACAACTTTTTTATTCCCCAGATAAGATGGTCAGGAAAAGCTCGCTGCATGACTACTTCTCCTTATAATCAAGCAGCATGGAAATTTATCATCCCACCAAGGTAATCCTGGAATTCTGGATTATTTTGGCCAAACTGCAAGATCAGAACAGAAAATGAGGAAGCAGTTTCACCTATCTTTGGTGGCTACTACTTCTTCGGTTCCATTATTCATTCTCTTTTGCTCTCTGGACACAAGCCAAGGGCTTTATCCCCAGGGATTATTGCTCCTGTATCCGAAATTCCACTCTATCCCAGACAGGTCATTCTGGTGAGTACATTATAGACTAGGAATTCTCTGGTCTTAAAAATTTCAGATCCTGCTGAAATGTTCCTCGGTAATAGATGCTGATTTTAAAGCTTTTCCACTGAAACCAAGACACTGAAGCTGAACCTGGGGCACAGTAAGGACCGAGGCAATAACTGGTAAAGCATCAAGGTACAAAGCAAAGATGGTTTTGTAGTTTTTAAAAACTGACAAAAGTTCTATATCCCAGGAAGTATTTTCTGTTTTAGTTTGTGCATTTACATCAACAGCAATGCCACTGCCCCAAACATTTTTGGAACTTGTGCTTTGAGGCTGCCTTAAGAGCTTATGGTACATTCTTGGATTCTCCTGAATGGTAGCAAAAATTCCTCCTGTGAGCATGGATTTAGCTCTGGACAATAGCTAACATCCTTTTAGGCCATGGGAAGGGCTGTCCAGCTCAGTAATACCATTTTGAATAAAAAATATGGAATGCCGAATGCCTGTGAAGCTAGCACAAAGTAATAATAGCATAGGTCAACTTTAAAGCAAATTCTCCAAGATTTTTTAAGCAACAATATCGATGAAGCAATAACATCACCTCTATTTATTTATCACTCATGCTGCTCTAAGTGCAATACCAAGCTCTTTGCACGTGAGGAGAGTTAATCCTAATAGCCACCCTGCCCCCATATGAGTAGCATAAGCTCCATATTAAGGATGAGAAAACTTGCTCAGTCCAAGAAAAAATCACCAAAACGCACAGCCATAAATTGCGGATCCTAGATTCTAGCGCAGCTCTGACTGCCATCAAAGTCCGTGCCGTCTCCAGTTCCCAATTACGCACCAACACAGGAACAGCAGCCTCTCAGGGAGCATAATTTCATGGAGACTGCTTGTGATTAGATAAGTAAGGCCTGGAATATTGCTCTCATTCCCTGACAGTCAGCAGGAACAGTGCTACCTATGTTTCTCATTCCCATTCCCCACACCCTGAGTTTTAAATATAACACCACTCAAACTTTCCTTTAATTCTTAAGGTTCTCTCTCATTAGGACCAGCGGTCTCTGGTAGCCACTAAGATCCCATGGTAAGAGAGACTTCTGTCAAGTTTCAACAGAACTTCGACACTCTAGCATGATTTTAGAGCCACCTTTACTCAGTGAAGAACTAATCCAGTCATGTCAAGCATTGCTTCCTCTACACTGTGTAACAAAAAGGAGGAAAGTCCAGTTTTTTTTTATCAACTCCCTTGTTTAAGAGTCCCCCATTTGGGGACTTCATAAACCACATCTGCCATGAGGACCTCTTCTAATAGAGCCCATGTGCCAGGTTATCCATCTGTGCTCAAGTGTTGGAAGACAACAGCCTGGAACAGAATAAACGGCTTTTGAAACAAACTAAGAACAGAGACTTAAAATACACATACTCTGTTTTTGAGGTGAAAAAGAATGCCATACCAATATCAAAACTTGGAACATACCAATGGCAGAGCAAATAGAATCAACCTGATAATCCCAGGCAGACTGTCGTGTCAATGGCCACTTGAAAAGATTTTTTTAACTTTATCTCAGAAGGGACAGAATTGAACGCAGATTGTCTGGTGATGACCCCCTAATACTGAAGGCCTGTGAGATCAATATTTAAAAAGTCTTTCTTCCCATGGAAATGCTTCAGTGTCTCTAAATCAGTGGTCTCCGTGTGCTCCCAAACTGCTACTTTCAGGTTATTTTAAGAAAGTACTTAGCATAAAGAAACCACAATTCATAAAGCAAGATGAATCACCATACCCCGGAGCCTTTAAAGAAAAATACAAGAAAAAAGAAAAGGAAAAGAAAACGAAAAAAAAAAAAAAAAAGAGAGAGAGAGAGAGAAGGAGAAAGAAATAGGAAAATTAAAAAAAGTGTCAAGGCAATGTGAAGGAAATGAAGGCAAGTGAGAAGACAGGCCGCATTTTTAAGGAAGGGTATAATATTTCAATCCCTTTACCTGATGCTGTTACCAGGAGGCTGTCTGAGGCACCTGCTCTACAGGATGAGGCACTAACAGGGTTTATGGAAGAGCAAAAGGCAATGGTGGCGGGAATGACAAGGGAGCGCTCGGAGCATGCAGGTTGGCTCGGTCCAGGGGGTTCAGCGGGCCGGGGCCGGGGCCGGGCACCCACCTGAGACGTGGCCAGGGCCGCAACGGCACAGCCTGCCGGTGCCACGGTTAAATCTATGGACGGCTTTGGCGGCAGCTGAGGGGAGGAGGACTTGGGGACAGTGTCCTCACTTATCACCCTGTTCCCGTGCGGCCCGCCGGCGGGGGGCGAGGCCGGAGTTCTGCCGTCAGCTCTGGCGCCTGCGCTGGGGGCCCTGCTCTCCAGGAGGCCCTTGAGCTGCGGGTGCGGCGGGGAAGGAGTCTGGGAGAGCCCTGGCTTTTTTGGAGGGATGGGAGGAGGGTTTCCTCTGTCCACCCGGGCTACCCCGGGGGTCTTCAGGCTGGTGCGGCCGACGGGAGGGCAGGGGCCGGGGCCGGGGCCGAGGTCGCCGCCGGGGCCCCCCGCCGGCCTGGGGGGCGGCCCTGCCTGGGGGCCCGTGAATCGCGACAGCGCCTGGGTCACCGTGTTCCGGGCCAGCTGCTTGGCCACGAGGTTGTCGCGGCTCGTGGGAGACACGTCCCTGGACGGGGGGCTCTGCGCGCTGTTCCCGTTCTGCTCGGGGTCGTTGGCGCCGGCCTGGAATCGGAATCTGGCGGCCTGGACGCGCGGGTTGGGCCCCGGGGGGAACGCGGCGCTGGTGCCCGGCGGGTGCGAGCCGGGAGCGGGCGGCGGCGGCGGGGGGCCCTGCGGGGCGGCACCTGCGGGGGGCGCGGGGCCCTGGGGGGCGGCAGCACCTGCGGGGGGCGCAGGGCCCTGGGGGGCGGCGGCACCTGCGGGGGGCGCAGGGCTCTGGGGGGTGGCGGCACCTGCGGGGGGCGCGGGGGGTGCGGGGCCCTGGGGGGCGATGGCACCTGCGGGGGGCGGGGGCGCAGGGCCCTGGGGGACGATGGCACCTGCGGGGGGTGCGGGGCCCTGGGGGGTGGCGGCACCTGCGGGGGGTGCGGGGCCCTGGGGGGTGGCGGCACCTGCGGGGGGTGCGGGGCCCTGGGGGGTGGCGGCACCTGCGGGGGGCGGGGGCGCAGGGCCCTGGGGGGTGGCGGCACCTGCGGGGGGCGGGGGCGCAGGGCCCTGGGGCGTGGCGGCACCTGCAGGGGGAGCGGCGGCGGGGGTCACGGGGCCCTGGGGGCCGGCGGCGCCTGCGGGGGGCGGGGGCCCGTTCTCCTCGGGCCTGCGGGCGGCGGGGGGGCGGCGGGGGGCGCGGCCGCCAGGTCCCCGGGGGCCGCCTGGCGCTCGGGGGGGCGGCCGGCCGGGCGGGGCACCCGGGCCCGCGGCCCCCCTGGCGCCCCCGGGGCAGGGCCGGGCGGGCAGGGGCAGCGGCGGGCGCCGGGCGGGGTCGTCGGGCGCCGCGTCGGTCTGGCAGGCGGCGTGGCAGGGGGCGGGGGCGGGGGCGGGGGCGGGCGGGGGCGAGCGGCGGTCCCTGGCCTGGTCCCTGGCCTGGTCCCTGGCCTGGTCCTTGGCCTTCCGCGGGGGCGCCAGGCCCGGCCTGCGCAGCTGCTCCAGCGCCCGGCGCAGCCGCTCCAGCTCGTCCCGCAGCCCCGCGGCCAGCGCCTCCTCGCGGTGCAGCCGTGCGCGCAGCTGCTCGCGCTCCGTGTCCGAGTCCGACAGCTGCTTCTCCAGGTGCGCCTCCAGGTCTGCGCCCCTCCGCCGCTCGGCGCCCAGCTCCTCCTGCAGGGCCCGGCCGCGCGCCCGCTCCTCCTCCAGCTGGGACACGGCGGCGTCCAGCTTGCGCGCCTCCTCGATGACCTTGGCCGACAGCTGCTTGCACTCCTTGACCAGCATCAGCACCACGTGCTTGTTCTTGCCGCGCTCCTCCTCCAGGCGCGCCGCCAGCTTCTTGTGCTCCTGCTCCAGCGCCTGCAGCTGCAGCTTCTCCATCTCCAGCTGGAAGAGGGCACAGGGCAGCCCGGTTAGCACGCGCACAGCCAAGCCTCCCGGCGGAGGAGCCGGGAGCGCCTCTGGGCACTATCCCTATGACCCTGTGACCTGGGGGGGGGGGGGGGGGGCTCTCCTGCAGCCCTGCAGCGAGCACGCGGGGCTCAGTGGCTAACGGCCGCGAAGTCACGGCCGCAGAGGGTTTTTAAACATCTACTAAGTGTAGAAAAAGAACCGCAATCTGATACTTCCCATCACAACACAGAGTTCGGAAAGTTCTGTTTTGGTAAAAATACAACTCTGCAGGGGAACTGTTCTTTTTTATTTATTTATTTATTTATTTATTTATTTATTTATTTTAAGGTTGAATGTCTTCGGATTATTAACAAACCCTGGAGGCACAATATAAAGAAAAGCACTGAAAACAGAGGACTTGAGTTAAATTCTAAGCTTCTATATTTGCTACTTGTATGATTTAGCTGATTTTTTAGCTTCAAGCTTACGACAGGTTGCCGTGCAAACCCTACAACATCACACATGAACATTCTTTGAGAACTGTAAGAACTAAAGGAATATTTTACTAGGACTATAATCAATGTCAGGAAACCCAGAGTCCAGCTCCACGTCCTCCAATCCTATCTGTTTGCTTAGCTCCCGCTCCACCCGCCTCCCTGGTTCTCACCCGGCCTCAGGGTCTTCCACTTTCCTGTCTCTCGGCCCAGAATCCCACCACACACGGTCATTCTGGGCTCCTGGGCTAAGCAGTTTCTGGCCCGCACAGGGACGGCCAGCTGGCAGGTGAGTGGGAGCCAAACTCCAGCCCTGTCCACTCCCCCATCGTCTGCTCGGGCGCGGGATGGCACCTGCCTGGAGAGGAGGGCACCTTTCCCTTCACGAAAAGACCCTGTCTGCTCACCACGCCACAGGCCACTAGGATCCACGCTTTCCAAAGGAACACTTTTCTAGCGATCAGCGTAGGGGAGGAGCTTTTTAAAAACCTCTGTATTTCCAGGGGGGGGGGGGTGGTGGTTTCCAATATGCGTAAAAGCACCCAACGCACAGAAGTTTGACGTCCTCATCCCTCCAGGCCTCTGTGCAGCACCTGTCCGCTTTGCTGCGAGGGCTCCTTCTCAGTGCCCAGCTGAAAACAGTGGTCCCTCCCATCCCTGTCCCTCGTTGTCGCCCTTTGTTTTTAGCGCCTACCTGCCTCCCCCCCCCCCCCGCCCCCGGCACGTGGCTCCACGAGGGCAGGGACTCTGTCTCCTTTGTGCTGCGGCTCCCAAGACCCAGAACAGTACCAGGCACGCGGTGGCGGTCAGCACATCGGTGAGTCAGGAATGAAATCAATCTAGTTCAGAGAAACCACAAACTTCTGCACGCTGATGGCCCTTCTGGAAGCACGGGCCTCACAGCCTCAGAGATGCACGACTGTAACAGGTTTGCACAGGTGTCTCACTTCTTTCCAGGGGACCACCTGCTGCCATGAGGGGCTCAAAAAGGACAAATCCCCGAGCTGGGTGGCAGCAGTCAGGAAGGTTAGGAGGCCTCACCTTCCCAACTACAAAAGCATCCCTTTGGTAATCCATGAAAGGGATTTCTGACTCACAAAGGTTAAAGTAGATCTACCTGATAAGGACGCAGAAGGGACTCCCCCCATCCCACGGACCACCACCCCAGATGTTACATGTAAACATGCTCTCGGAGATCCAGTAATAACAGAGGAAGGAGAGGCTCACATGACCGACCCACTGGTTGTGAGAACGTGCTCCTGTTCCTCACCCTGCTGAGAAAATCCATTACTTTCCCAGTCATGGAACCAAAAGGAGAGAATGGCTCATTAGAGTCAGCGATATTATTCATTGACTTTAGGATGCTTCCTGCCTTGAAAAAGATGAATGGCATTGCATGGGTCCCGTTAACAGGTGGTCAGGAATACAGGTAATTCCCCGAGAATAATCAGTGACAACTGTTTATACACATACACTCGACTCTACTATATGTGATTTTTGGGGTGTCTTCATAAATAGATTAGGTAAGATGTGGGGAACAAGGGCGCTGTCATATATTTATATGCATATTTTATTATGTAGGTGCCTCACAGAAAATTTGACTTTTAATAGTCAGAAACACATTCAACTCTTCTAACTGCATCAAATAGTTTCTGATGAAGGCATGGCATACACAGAGTCGGAACTGTGAAGAAAATTTTAAATTTTGTATTAACCACTGCCGCAATTTTTTTACAGCAATGTTGGGAAAAAAGCCAAACTACGTCAATTTTCAGCCTTTTTTAAAAAAAAGAGGAGTTCCATAATTTACCTTGGAAGCTGGAGAAAAGAAAGATGCTTTGCAGAACTTTAAGGGCTACCTTCATTTTACACAACGACTAACTAGAAGCCAAATTAGTGCTCTCTCTGATGTCATCGAGTTAACCAGTGTCAGACTCCTGGAACTCAGATTTCCACTTCTCTCCAGCTTCTCTCACCACATCATAGATCTTGCTCACATTATTTCTTCACTAGGGGTCATAAGTTTTTTGAAAAATTTATTTTGAAGACTTACACCTCACACTTGAGAATCAAATTTAAGAGAGACTTCTAACAGGAGATCGACTCAACAAATCTCACATATTCATACAAAAAATTATACTCCTATAAAAGCACTCATAATTCTTTTGCATCTATGTTCTTGCATCACTCAGACCTTACACGTCCTATCTCAGATGAACACAAGTCTTCCAAAACCTTACCATAGATAGTGGAGCACAGAGGAAGCCGCACAGTCAATCCACCTACACACACAGGGCTCCAGCCTCAATGGAGTTCCGAGCCCGTCATCAATCGCTCTACCCTGGTTTAGCCTCCTCTACCGTTTACACTTCGGGGAATATTTAGGCTTCTGCCATTCTCCGCAGAACATCACCCGATGACCACTCAACTAACTCTCAGTCTACTGTGATAGTCTTTTACCAAGAAAATTCATTCCCTGTACATCCTCTCTCTCCCGAAGTGTATTTTTTTTTAAATACCCACACCAAGTTCTATTTCCCTCCCTTTACTCTAAGGGAGAAAAATTTCCATCTGTTCAAGGTCAGATGTTTCAACAATTAATCTGTCACCTGAGACTTGCTCCATCAGTTATTACATGGCTCTTTATAAATAATAAACATCCCCCTCTGTACCAGCTGCTTCCAACTGGTTTATAAACATATTCCATACTTAAAAATATTTTTTATATTAAAAAAATTCCATGGCCATTCTGGCCCAGGGACAAAGTTTTTGTGCTTGCAAGAGGTAAGAGATGTAGTACCAAGGTCTGATCCCAAACTTCTTAGCTGTGTGACCTTGGTAAATTCTCTCTAAAGATCAGTTCTATTTGGTTCCCTTATCTGCACCATAGAGTAATACTTATTACTTTATAAGATCAAATGAGGCAATGCATGTAAAGCATGTATCATTGTGCCTGGCATTGAAAAATGTTATGTTTTCAATTCATAATATAATAATTATTTGTGCTATTTAAAAGTATTAATATAAAATGAAAAAAAAAACCTAACTGGATAGGCTTAATAGATTTGAGAGAGTAGAATAAAAAAGGACAACGAATTTGAAAATAGAACAAAAGAAAGTATCCTATTTAAGGAATATAAAAAAAATGATTGAAAAAGTGAACAGCACCTCAGGGACCTGTAATATAAAGTGTTACAGGGACAATACAAAGTGTTTTAAATTCTACATAACTGGGGTCTAAAATGAAGAGAGAATGGGGAAGAAAAATGAAAGAAAAAATGGCCAAAAAATTCACAAATTTGGTAAAAAAAAAATCTAGAAAGTTCAGTAGTCCTAAATCACATATATGTATTATATATATATATAAAATCATACCTAAGCACATCATAGTATAAATACTGATAACAGGGATAAGAAATGATCTTGAAAGCAGCCAAAGAAAAAAAGATACACTATAAACACAGAAACTATAATATAAATGATAATAATATAAATTATTATCTCTATTTGGAACAGAATACTCCAAGACTCGAGAAGCTACAGTCTTTCCAGATGCACTTGCTGAACTATTAAAAACCACCAACAATTTACAGAAGACTAAAGTCTTACAGATTATGTTCTCTGACAACAGAATTAAATTGTAAATAAATCACAGTAATATATTAGGAACAGGCCAAAATTCAAAAACAAAACAACATATTTCTAATGAGAAATCACAAAGTAAATTAGAATATATTTTGTGCTGAATGAAAATAAAAACACAACATCAAAATCTGTGGGATGCAGTGAAGGAAGAGAATTTAAAGCATCTAAAGCAGAGAATAGAGAGAAATTTCTATCTCTAATTGTATATATTAGAGGAGTTGTCTCAAATCAATCATCTAAGTTTCACCTTAGGAAGCTCAAAAAAGGCAAATTAAATATAAAGTAAAAGGAAATAATAATATAGGTAATAAATCAATGAAATAGGAGACAAATACTAGAGAAATAACAAAGCCAAACATTTTTCATCTAAAAAATAATATTATTAAGCAGTTAGCAAAAGAAGACTGAGCAACATAGAAAACACAAATCATAAAAATTAGGCTTTTATGAGGGAATATAACTACAGAAGGAATATTAAAGAATAAGGATTAACTTTGTGTCAATAAATCCAACAAATCAAATTCCTCTTAAACACACAACTTTTAAGATTGACATAAATTGGAATGGCTCCATATCTTTTAAGGAAATTGAATCCACAAATAAAAACTTTCCCCCAAAGAAAATTTCTAGCTCATATGGCTTTACTAATGACATCCACCACACATTTAAGAAAGAAATCGTGCCAAACTTATACATACCCTTCCAGAAAATAGTGAAGGAAATGTTCCAACTCACTTTACGATCCCAGAATTGCATTCAAATCAAAACCAGTCAAGTATTTTTTTTAATTTACAGAAAAATGATCACTCATGAATATAGACACGAACTCCCTAGAAAAATATAGGCAAACTAAATCCAGCAACACACAAAAAGATTAATAAAAGGTGACCCTCTGAAGTTTACTTCAGGAATGCAAGTTGTTTCAGTATTTGAAAGTAAGTGTAATTCATCACCTTAAAAGACTAGAGAGAAAAACCATGACCACATCAATAGATGCAGATAAACCATTTCACAAAACGCAAAACCTATTCATGATAAAAACCTCTCAATATAGAATAAAACCTCAGTGACATTACGAGCATCTACAAAGAAGCACAGCTAACAGCATACTTAATGGTGAAACACTCTCCTCCCTGGGAAAAGGAGAAGGCCCTGAAGTCCTTCTGTCACTACTTCTGTTCAACAATAGGTTCTAGTCAGTGCAATGATGGGGGGCTGTGGGGAAAACAAGGCAGGCAGGCAGACAGGCGATTAGAAAGAAGTGGTAAAACGGGCTCTATTCATAGACGATATGCTTATTTGCCTACAAAATTATACACAATATACAAAACAACTGCTAAAACTAAAATCAAGTTTAGCAAGATCACTGGATACTATGTCAACCTACAAAAATAACTTCAATACCTGTATATGAGCAATAAATATCTGGAGAAAAGTTTTCAAGCTGTGTGATTTACAATAGCAACAAAAACATGAAATACTTATGAATAAACCCAGGAGAAGGCATTTAAGACCACTACACTGAAGACAACAAAACTTGTCAAAAGAAATTATAAAAAACCAATAAAAAAAAAAAAAAAAGGACAAATATGCTATGATAACGAGTTCGAAGACTCAATCTCATTCATGTCCATTCTTAAGAAATTAGTCTACGGAGTCAATAAAATTTCAATCCCTGCAAACTTTTGGCAAAACCAACAAGCTGATTTCAGATTTGGTTTTTGTTTAGTCTTTTTTTTTTTTTTAAGATTTTATTTATTTATTCATGAGACACACAGAGAGGCAGAGGGAGAAGCAGACTCCCTGCGGGGATCCTGATGTGGGACTCGATCCCAGGACCCCGGGGTCACACCCTGGGCTGAAGGAAGAGATGTTCAATCGCTGAGCCACCCAGGCGGCCCTCAAATTTGTATGAAAATAGGCAAAACAATTTTGATGAAGAAAAAGTTGATCTTTCTCTACCTTATTTATTTCACTTAGAATAATACCCTCTAGATCCTTCCATATATATATACCATGTGATTTCACTTACATGGGTATCTAAAACAAAACAAAACAAAACAAAAAAACAACCAAATGAACAAACAAACAAAAGAAACAAATGCTTAAATACAAAGAAAAAGAAAAAACTGATGGTTGCCCGAGGTGGGGATGGTGAAGAGACAAGTGGAATGGGTGAAGGGGATTAAGGGGTACAAACTTCCAGTCAAACACGTCGCAGAAATGAAACGTACAGCAGAGGGAACACAGTCAATAAAACTGTCATAATACTGCATGGTGACAGATGCTACTTACACTTATCGTGGTGAACGCTGCATAATGGACAGAACTGTCTCATCACTACATTGTCCATCTGAAACTAACATTGTAGTCAACTATACTTCAATACTAAAAATTTTAAAAAAAGAAATAAAATTGAGAGACTGTTCCTGCATCTAAAGCTTAATATTTAACTACGGTCATCATTTACCTGAATTTCTAGTATAAAGCTAAGATCAATTCATGATGAAAAATTTAGAAGATGGTTCAGTGGTTGCTTGGATTGGGGAAGGAATTTATGAGTTAAGTATCCCAGGAAACTTTCTCTGGTGATGTAAATCTGTTCTATCTTATAAGGGGTACAGATTCCACCAGTGTATTCATTTTTGAAACTCATCAATTTGTATACTCCTCTAAATTCTACTTTGTGTGAATGTTTCCTTAGAGATCTGTAAACAACGGTGAATTCCAGGCTTGTGTATTTGCTCTTTAGTGGGCTACGGATTAGCCCACTAATTCTGAAACGACTCCGTGTTCACAGCTTGCATAAATGAGAAAATGAATTGAAGTATAATGGAAGCCAGGTTTCTCACTCTTGGAGAAGTTAGTTTGAAATAGAGAAAGGACAAGAACATACTCTGTGGCTTTGGTTTAGAATCAGGGGCATCAATATCAGTGTGAATTCATGGTTTGATAATAAAGAGACATATAAATATAAATATGTGGGTTTATAAAAATAGATAGGGTTATGATAAGGATACCTAATTTCCTAACTCTAGGCTTGTTTCTAAATACTGTTTTCCATTAAAAAGGAAACTAGTGGTCCTGGGACTAATAGCTAATTCCAGAAAAATGGGATAGGAAAAATATGAGCCTGGAATATCTTGCTGCAAGAAAATAAGGCAGTACTCAAAGAATGATGAAAACACATCAAAAGGAGCCAGCTTAAAGGAGCTCTCAGTGGCTCAATCTGGGGTGGTTCTGAGCAGTGATCCAGGGGCTGTGGACCCTAATGAGGCGGGTAGAGATAGCCCCCAACTCAAATACATATTATTATAATTATACAGGAGTCCTCACCTCCTATATACATAGGTTATGGAGTCCCAGTTGACTTTGTTATATTACCGTCCAATTTGTATCTACTTATAACCATTTTCAAGTAGTGGCCCAATTCCCTGAAGGGGAATTTTTGCATGAGCAGTATCGCCAAACCCTTTTGCAAAAAAAGCAGTGGATTGTGTGGAAGAGCTTAGAAGAACTAAGACAGCTTCATTGGTGGTGAGAAAGTGGGCGGTTGCTCCAAGAATAGCACCCAGACTGGAAGCCATGAATGAAGAAACACCAAACAACTGTTTTTTACAGAATGAAAGGGAAAACTATGTAGGTGGGAGCAGAGCAGCAATGTAAAGGCAATTAGTTCTAATTCAAAGCGGAAAAGAGAGGAAAGCAATTACGGTCAATCGTAAAGCAAGAAAGCAGAGCGCACGTGTCCGAACCATAAAGTACTCCTATGACATTGAACTACATCCCGCATTGCTCCCCCAAATCATTCAGTACTCACGGCATCCTTGTTCCCTTCTCCACCTGGTCACCTCCACCCATCTACCCAATCTTAGTCAACAAATATATAACAATAAGATACCTGGAAAGATTTTTTTTCTTTACAGGGGTTATAGCTATCATCCAGGCTCTGCAGTTCTCCTCTAACTCTTCCTCTTGATCTAGAGTTTCAAGAGAGGGAGGGCAAGACATGGATCCAGCCAACTACCCTCTCTTCAAAATCTCTGCTCAGAGCCACAGACCTTAGTCTCCAGCTCCCCCTTTTCTAATCACTCCACAATGCTCCTGGGAAGTCATAGTGAATTACTGTTTATAAAAAATATTCATGAATGAGCTAAAAAAAAAAAAAAACTATTCTCGTACAAGGTACCCTAAATACTCTTTCTAAAAAATATTATTTTAGATGATTCTCTATCATTTTATTCTTGAAAGTCTAAAAAGCAACTTAAATTGTATTTCTATGTTACGAGGCAACCGCTATAATGAAGTAGAGAGTACGGAATAACAAATGGCAGAACCAAGTACAATTATTCATCACAGGAAGAAAAAGGCATATGAAATAAATTAAAAACAATTCGATTGTTCTTTTCTGGCCCATTTGTCATTTCTGTGGTTGTCTAGCACCTGCAACTCCTTCCTACTTTTAGAAGAATTCTCTACCTTATGATTCTCCCCTGTTAGAAGCTAAACATGCCCAATAGCTGCTTTCCTGGACTTCCCTGTAGCCAGGGAGAGGGTGTGGGGCCTAAGCTTGGACAACCAAACGCATCTGCTCTTAGGCTTCAACTTGGAAGTGAGTGATGCAAAGAGCAGGGCTGGGGGAGGCCCCACTCAAGACCCAGAGCATGATGTAGTCATGCTGTCGTGTCAGCAAGCTACAGTCCTCACCTCTCATCAGCAGAAGCCTTACCCACTGCAGACTCGCTTGACAGTGGTCACCTGTCAGTGATGCTAGCTCATTAAGACCTGGTCCCCTAGCTTTCCCAGCCATGCTCTACCATTAAACCAACCAAAACGTTTTCCTGCTTAACCCCATGAGCTAGCTTCACTAGCTCACAACTAAAAATCCTACCTGGCACAGCTAGTGCCTTTCAGCGTACCTCATTATACTAAGCTGCCACCTAGAAGCAATAGCTACTACACAGAGCGACTGTTAAGTTTTTTCCACTGGTTAAAAAAAAAAATGCTCCCTTTTGAATTTCCTAGTTATTATTTTGGCTTCTGACTTTGAAAGGCTCTGTTCAAATTAAAAGGTCTTTCCTATTCCAGGGCTAGAAATTGTACTTTATAAGTATGAATAAATGATTGAAAATAAATTAGCATGGAAATTCCATTAGCATATGATGCACATGATAAATAATAAAAACCCAAATATCATTTCACCCTAGGTTACTGGCTCTAAACAGAAAGTAGATTACTGGAGGCAAAGTTCCCCACGATGATTACTCATTAGCTTATTCAAAGTGGCTTTACAGGCTTTAGTGCATTTGCCAAATTGACTCTTGCCCAAATTTTCCTGGCACACAAATTACCAAACAGTTAACCCTCCTATTAGTAGTCTCAGCAGGAATCAATGCATGAATGAGCATGGAGCCTCTTCTCCCGCCTTGAAAGGCCAACCAGAGCAGTGTTCAGGCCAAATGTCTTAGAATTACCAAAGAGCTATGGCCAGTGTCAGATAATAAATACTTGAATTGTAGATAATGGGACCTTTGCTTTCCCCAACTTCTGCTCTGGCAGTAATTTAAAGAACTGGACTCATTTAAAATAATGGATTTTTTTTGTCTTGCCGCTTTTAGATTCCTAAAGCTTCAATTTACTCTATATGCAAGAGAAATGAAGATGTTTGGATAAAATATTTACTTTCAAGATGAACAGTGTGACAGGTAGTTTTGGTGCTAAAAAGGTAACTTTGGTGTTTCTGCTCTTATCAGCTGATGTGATGTTTTCTTTATAAGAGTCAGGATAAGAGTACAAAGTGTAACTTCTCACATGCTATGATCTACCAGGAGAGAATATTCTTTATGGATAAAGAGCAGCACTGCCTATCAGAGCAACCTTTCACTGAGACTACGCGGGCCAGTGAGTTTGACCATAAAGGACTCCTGTCTCCCCGTTATACATGGGAGACAGATCACTGGCTCATTTCGTATTAGCCTCTCAGGACCCATAGGACAGAAACAATTTCCTTTCACTCCCAGCCAGGTTGGAAATGACCCAGTCATTCAGAAACAAACAGGATGTAAGTTGATTTAAAAAAAAAAAAAAAATCAGCCAGATAATAAAATCTTTGATTCAACTTGAAATGAGTTCCTTCCTTTTTCTCTGACAGGAGAAATGGTAGATATGAATGCAAAACTGAAGTAAAATTTAGGAAAAGCATGCATTTTCATACATTGAACGCAAGTTACAATGAAAACAAAATATTTTCTTGATTTTTGATCACGCAGCATAAAACCCAGAAGGCACACTTTATTATGAAATAGCTCATTTGACACGTTAAGAATATAATTGAAACGTGCCTCATCCAAGAAACACAAACGAGCTTCAGTGACATCAGCTGAAATATACTGGCTCTCGCTCGTGCGGTTCCTGGGGATTTCTGAAAATCTCCAGTAACCTCAGTGGTCGTCTGCAGGGCTTCGCAAAGGGTTTGCAAAGTCCAGAGTAAAACTGTTTGGTTTTGCCGCACGTCCGGGGAAGGCCTTCTATCCCTCTGTACTAATTACCCAGTGCTTTAGCTTTCTACCTCCTGACATACTGAAGATGAGGTTTGCTTTCCGTCCACACCTATCCCGGAGCACGGGCACACATATGTCAATGCAAGGATATGATTATAGGGACAAACACACACATGAAATGACAGCATCGTAAATATTTCCAGTATACTGCACTCAGGTTAATCATCCACCAGGTGTTACGTGTGAACTCTAACTAGTTCTCTGAAAAGGACAAATAGAGGAAACATTTAAACCTATGCTTTAATGACGGATGGAAGAACAGATCACTTTAAATTCTCATCACTCTGGACGATATGAGCCTCTCTGACTTCCTTACCTCTTCTAATAAACGCAATCAGGAGTCTTGGCAGCCTATCGGAAGGACAACATTTAAACCTCCATTTCCTTAGGGCTGATGGCAGTAAGTCAATAAGTTTTTTATCACTTAGGACTCTTTGAAGCGTGTACTCAAGTACAGTAAATACGTGTGTGTGTGTTGGTGGGGGAGGTGAGAAGGGGCGAGGAGGTTGGTTTAAATGAAACACATGTGAGCAGGAGCCTGGAGGTCTGCAGCAGACACCGCCACCAGCCCCCAGAGGCGAGTCTGAGACTAACCAGGACTTCAAATGACACGTTGTGAGACTGCATATACCACACAAATTTCATTCTATTCTCCTCATGCTAATTTCATTTTCCAAAGACATCACTGAAAAAAAAAAAAAGTAATTTCTAGTTGCAAAGAAATAGTTGAGACAGAAGCTGGATAAAGAAGTTGGGGGTGCCTCTATCTGATCAGAATCTTGGTTCTGGGGGAGTCCTGGGTGGCTCAGCGGTTAAGCATCTGCCTTCAGCTCAGGGCATGATCCCAGGGTCCTGGGATCGAGCCTTGCATGGGGCTCCCTGCATGGAGCCTGCTTCTCTCTCTGCCTATGACTCTGCCCCCCTTCCCCCTCTCTCACTCTCTCAGTGTCTCTCATGAATGAATAAATAAAATCTTAAAAAAAAAAAAAGCCAAAAAAACCACTAAAAAAAAAAAGAAGAAGAATCTTGGTTCAAATAACTGGATCCCCCATCCCCCACCCAGCCGCTGAGCACGTCTTATGGCACTAGAAAAGGGAAATCAAAAAATCAAAAAAAAAAAAACACCCACATATTTTAAAGACAGCACCAAAGTAACATTTATAGGAAACATAATTTCTTTGTAATATTTATTTTGTAGCTCAGTGTTATTCCTGAATTATATTTGAAAGAGGCCACCAGAGTCTCTCCATATTTTGCATTTTGAGGCATTTATCCTCACCCTTCTTGAAAATGACCAGATTAAAGAACAGGCAACAAGCCTGGAGATGGTTTCTTCATTCGACGCGGTGCTGGAGGAAAAAAATGACTGTGTGAGAGACTCAATACCTTCTTTTGTCGGCTTTCAGCAGCAGCCAGCTGCGTGGACATCCTCTCCTGCATCTTTCTGCAGTGGGCCATGACCGCTTCAAGGATGGAGAGGGGGTTGGTACAAACTGGCTTCTTCTCTTTCTCGCCGGCACCTGCCTCATAGTCTCTCTGCAGTGCCAAGAATGGGTCATTCAGATTAAATCTCCCATACCGTTCCTGGATGAATACCTCCTTCCTGCGAGCCTAGAACGAAATCAGAGGAATGTATTGAAGAAAGAAATAAAAATATACAGAAAGATATTTATAAGAAGGTTTCGTGATTACTTTTCCAAATGGTATTCACAACTGTTTTGAGTAACAGCTTACATAGGATTTTGGGCAGTTGAGCGAGAAGTGAGGGAATGTGACCCCAATCCCTGACCAGCCTGGCGTGCCCCTCAGTGGACATTCAAATTTCCTTCCTTTAAGAATGTCTTTTAAGTTACGAATGATGCAAATACAGTTCTTTTTTTCCCACGACGCACATTTCTTCAAGGATCTGTGTTTTAGGTACAGTCTTTTTTCATTTAAGGTCAAGTCAGAAGTACCAACAATTAAAATAACTTTTAGCAAAAGTTCAAAAGTGAAATTATCTCCATATCCTGATAGAACTTCTATTTCACCTAATACTTATCAAGCTAAGTCACCAAATATAAATCTACAAGTTTTGTATAGTCAGAATTTATAAGGATCTTTGCTAAAGAAGAAAATGAGATTTTTATGTCAAAGAGTCACAACATTCATATTTTGTGAAGTCTGACAAAGCAACAACAACAACAAAAACCTCTAGAAGATTTAAGATGCAAATACCTCCTCATTGTTGAAGGGCATTACAATCGAGTTCCCAGAGTCCCAGAAAAGAACGTAACCTCATTTCACTCTCAGTGTCAGTCCTTCAGCGTCAAAGTTAATTTCACATCCACATGGCACTAAATGCAATTTTCTATAATTAGCCTACAACAGTCTTTGCATAAGATGGAAAATACTAGAAACATACTGAAACGAGCAACATTTTCCAAACTCAGGTCATGTGGAATAGCCACCAGAAAAAAATTATTCTATGTCACTGCCAGCGGAAAAACTAAATGACTTTACAATAAATCAAGCTAATTGTCCAAAATGTTAAATGTGTTTTCTAAAGAAATACTACATAAACTTCCTCACTTTAAAAGTAGCTGCATTAAACAACTAGATTTTTCCATTTTTAGACCACTGTGGGCAAGCCAACAACTAGATAAACACAAGGGCAAATGACAAATGGGAAAATCTAACATTTCTTTTCCTATTACCAAACTAGATTAAGAAATACAGTTTACAGAAAATCCAGTTCCACCGTTAAATTTCAGCTAGCTTTCAGAGGACTGTTTTAAAGTTACAAGTCAACCCGACTTACGAGTCAAAAAGCATTCGCTATTTCTTGATTCTTCAAATTCAATGAAGTGATCAATACATGAAGTATCACTTCCAAGATGCGATTTCAAAAGCGATTTCACTTTGCCTTCCTTCACTTTTCTTTTACCTTTTATTCAATGTACTAGTTCGTCCCCTACCTTGGATAAAAACTTGAGATACTCCTATGGTTTTTCTCTTACTTTTTTTTTTCCTCTTACTTTTCTCCAATACAAGTCCTACAGTCATTGTAGGGCATAAACCCATTTCGATTTTATTAAAACATCCAACTTGAGTGGTAGGACAACTTCCTTTCCGCAGCAAGGACTGGCTGCAGGGTAACGTGTACCACCTGGGAAAAGAGGGTCTGTGAAAACCTTTCTCCCTTTAGACAAGTGTCTAAGGGGGGACACTAGTCTCCCTTTCTAGGTGGTGTTAGTTCTCTCTAGGTGAGAAGGGCCTGGAGGTAGATGATGAAGATGGAGGTGAGAGGAGCAGATGACTCTATCCGACTGGTTCATTTTGAATGCTATCGTTACCAACTTAGTGCAGTAAATATTTAAAGCCTACTGCTTCCCTATGAAGTGCCTGGTGACTTTAGAGGGCCACCACCCCGTCGTCCCACTGCTGGGGTCTCTTCATCTATAGTTTCCCTTAATGTAGCTCATAAATTTAGGACAGACTACATAATCTGAAAGGACCAGTAAAAAAAATGAAAACATAGAGCTCTTAACTCAAAAATTAAGAATTCCAAGATGGTGCCAGGATACCACTTAACCAAGCAAGGGACCTTCCTAAGTGCATGGCCCTTTGCATCTGCCCAGGTTGCACATCCATGAAGCTAGCATTGCATACATTCCTTATGCAGCATCTAGAATCTAGTTTTTGTCAAGTGCTCCAGACTTCTCTATTGAACAGGACCTGAATCAATCTCATTCCCACTCTTTGGTGCTCATGGCCCAACCTAGTCTATGGGAAATGCTCATGAAACTTCATTTAAACAAAATCTGGGAGTACAAGATGATGGGGCACCCAGTTTATAACCTCTATTACAGGAAGAGTCCAGTCACTGTGGGCCTGGCGGGGCTGTCTTCTCCTTAACATCTGCTTTGAGCTCCTTTCAAGGAGGAGCACTTTTCTCAGCTGACATTGTGCCAACCCACCAAAGAACACACAATGAGTATGTCTTGTATTCTTGCTGCACAGATAAATGTAGCCTCTAACAGACCTAGGGAGACATAATGTGTAACCCAGAGCCCCCTAAGGCAAGAGCTCAGGCCATTCTCCCCCGTTAGAGGACGTCAAATTTCCTCACAAAGGGACAATCTCACCAGGAACCTGCAGAGGAAGTCAGACCCGTGTCAGACGCCTCCTCCTTGCAGAACTAATTCCTGAGAAAATGATGACCAAGCATTAGTTGAGCCAGAACTAGGGGATCCCGGGAAGGACTGGATTAACTCACCAATCTAAAACAAGGCAAGAGCATTTTCAGGAAAAGCACAGGGGGTAGCAGTTGGTTTCCCATGGTTCATGATTCTTTGTACTACTTACACCCCAAACCTAGAGTGTGTGTAACAGAGGCACCCTGCTTGCCAGAGTTGTCAGAATATCTTTCCAAGGAAACCTCACTTTTCTGCTTAACGCCCTTCAAGGCTTCCGTATTCATTATTAAGCACCCTCCCCCGCCCCAGGCCTCTGTCCAGGGACACCCTCCCGGCAATCGCCTGGGTAACTTCCCACTGACCACTAACCCTCACTGCCATCTCCTCCTCTTCTGCTCATCTCAAAAGATTCAGAGTTTAACCTAATTTGGAGTTAAGCAAGCATGAGCACATGCCCAAGCCAACGGAAACCCCTTGATTTTACCCACTTTTCAACTATTAATGTTTATTCCTTTCAACATTCTTGAAAGAATGTTTACCTTTCTCAGGACATCTTATTTTGTAACAGAGTATTTGATTCTTTACGTGCTATGTCACTTTTGGTAAGGGCAGATCAACAATACAGACAAGTTTTAATACTGAAGGAGATCATGTAACAAGAAAAAAAGAAAAAGACTGACGTTTATCATACTGGGTTTGAAGAGGCCTTTCCCTAAAAAAAGGAAGAGCTGAATGTGCAGATAACTTCTTGGTTTATTCATCAGAATTACTTGAGAATGAAATGCATTGCAGGGAAATGAGTCATTATAAAGACATAGACTATAATTATGAAAACAGACTTTTAAAGGAACCCTTAAAGCTAGCTAGAAACATAATTTCAATCAGAATCTGAAGTTTTATGAGATCTTGTTGAGAAAGAAAGAAAAACATGGCCATTATTAGGAGAGGATTTGACAACATAGAGTTTCTGCTTTGGGCTTTAATTGTACAACCAGATCAACTGAAGTAGGTTGGACCTGATTAGTAATAATAAAAGGAAAAATACTTAAATATTCAACTTTTCCTAGAGCATGTAATGGTCTAAAAAAAAAAAATCTAAAACTTGCATTGTGGGTCACAATTAAAACATATCACCAATTAATTTTTAGACACATTTAAAAGCTTATAGCTAAAATTATTTTATGAAAGGCCAAAATGACTTTGTAATATTTAAAAAAATAAGACTAATGAAAGATAACTTTTATTGAGAACTTATTATTTATTGCTAGGTGTCTTATATTCATTTTCTCCTACAAATAAATCCAACAGATGGTCATTATTTTAATTCACATTTTACAGACAAGCAGACTGAGGCTCAGAAAGATGAACCTTACTCTCCCAAGGTTACTTCAGATGGAGCCGGTGTTCAACCCAGGCAGTCTTACTCCAAAGTCCACACTTTGAATTATTATGATTATTTTGAAATACTAAAAAAGGTTCAAAAATAAGTAATGTTTATAACACTATCCAAACCAAAGACGCAAATATGACTTCATATCTCAAGAAGTTAAGCATATTCTCAATGTTCTACATGTACTTGTTACTGACCATATGGCTAATAAAATTTAGTCAAAGTTAAGAGTCTTTTTTCTTTTTGAGATTCTTCAGAGAATGTCATTAAATGTAACAAACAATTTAACAGAAAAAATGGTTTCTAAATGTACTCCTTCAAAAAAGCATACTATCGAAAAGCACTGATGAACTTAAAAAATATGGAAAGCATTGATACAGATCTAACTGCAAGACCAGGGATCCCTGGGTGGTGCAGCGGTTTGGCGCCTGCCTTTGGCCCAGGGCGCGATCCTGGAGACCCGGGATCGAATCCCATGTCAGGCTCCCGGTGCATGGAGCCTGCTTCTCCCTCTGCCTGTGTCTCTGCCTCTCTCTCTCTCTCTGTGACTATCATAAATAAAAATTAAAAAAAAAAAAATAACTGCAAGACTAAAATTTTTGTCCTCGGCTCTGGCCTCCTCAACACAGCTTCCACTGTCTCGGATGCCAATGACATAAAACCACAAGGGATGGTTGAAACGATGAGCCCAATCTGACAAGACAGATTTTCTCAGGAATAAATATAAGTCAGTTCTTGAGCACAAATACAGAAGCAAACCATGAAAAACCTAGGGGTTGCAATCAACACCATATTCAAGGAGCCAACAATGAAATGGAAACTGTCCCTCCCCCACACCTCAAACCAGCAACTCAATTCCAAGGTTCGTTAATTAACAGAAGAAGACATCAGAACTAGACAATTCCTGGACTACTGGGCTCGCTTCTGGGTAAAATATTTAGATAATGATCAACAGAGAAAGGGCCTGAGAACAGAACTGAATTTTAAGAGTAAAAGGAAACAGAAACACTTACAGTCACTTAAGTCCACGTATTCTTTTTTTTTTTTTTTTTCCAGTATCTGAAGGCATCTTGGGTTTAAAGAGGTATTGGACTCTTTACATGACTCCCAAACAACTGGATTGTAGCCATGACAATAAAAATTTGAGGGCCAAAGCTATTCTAGAGATACAATAAGTTGCCCTGGCCTGAAGTGAAATCTGTGTCTCGGGCTCTGCGGCAAACATAGGCTGAAAAAACATGTGGTAGAAACGGGTACAGGAATCTCAGAAATCAGGAAGGTCAGTGGCTTCTAAACTGTTACACCCCTCTCAAACCCTGAAATACTATTATTCAAAATCAAGAGGGATGGAAAATAGGTAGAGATTTTTTTTTTCCCCAATAGTCAACATAAAAATGTACTTATCTCACCTTAAATTTTGTCTTAGTGGAAGAGTTCAAATAGACCAAGATCCAAATAACAACCTCCTCCCCCACAAAACCCCCCAAAAACTATAATTAAGAGCTCTTCTGAGAAGAAAGGGGGATGGATTCTACTTGGGAAAATTCTACTTGGGAACTAGAGATAAGCCATGGTCCTCAGAGCTCATTCTTACTCTAAGATGAGTTGACTAATGTAGGAGAAGGAAGGGTCTACTTGGGAATGGGAAACTGGAGATAAGCCATGGTCCTCAGAGCTCATTCTCACCCTAGGGCGGGTGGAATAATGTAGAAGAACGTGTTTACACATTCCTACACACACACACACACACACACACACACAGGCCTGCAGACACAGACACATGTCAGGGGGGGTAAACAGACGACGGAGGGTAAAACCACAATATAAAAATTACTTAGTCTTTTGGGGGCACAGTCACTGACGTTCAATGATTGTTAAGTCTTAGAAATTCACTAGCCAGGAACGAAATATCACTTCTTGGATTATGAATTAAATCCTGAAAAGTCTGAAAAGTCCGTTTCAGCGAATACATTTCAGAGGCTGTTTACGTGTGGCAGGAGCCACACGGCCCGCAGAAATGAAGGGGGTCACGCGATACAGGCCCTGCCAAGCCATACCGAACAGTAAGCCAGAGAAGAGGCACATTTTCCCTGCTCTCTCTCTCCTCCCTCATTCCCCAGCCTCTTGCCACCTTCAGTGTCACAGCTGCTCATAGACCTGCTAACCTGCATGTGTGGAAACTGTCACGGCAGGAATATCCATAGCGCATATTATGAATCGTGTATCAAGACAGACTCGGGTGTATTTGGTTCCTAAGGCAAATATCTAGAGGTCACACTTCAATAAACCACTAATGTTCTCTCAAAACACAGACCATGCTAACGAAAGCCATGAAATGGTCTGGTTTCACGGAAATCGGAGCGGGAAGTAACCTTCCAACCTTTCTTTGGAACTCGGACACCACTTACCACCTTGCACACATCCATCTCGGCCAGACGTGCGACCCATGCACATCTGTAAAGATAAGATTATCTTTATTCCCTAACTAGGTCAAGAATGGCACACAGGGCTGCAGCGTTCTGTGCTCTTGCTCAGAGTACACGTTATTAAGTTATCGGCACACTTGAAGCAGAATCCGGGAAAGGCCTCTCAATTTGTCCTAATTCATCTCTCCAGGCGGCCACCGCCCATCAGTCAGAACTGGGACACAGATGAACCTGCCTGCCAATGCTGCCCTAGACATTAATTGCTACAATTAGCTGTATCTTTCTTTACCTATACTCGACAGCTAAAACCATGCCTTTTCACATCTCTGTGATTTAAAGAACAACTAGCAATGTACCCCACTCACACCAGTTAGTTATTTAAGGTTAAGAGAAGTAATGGTTTCTGTCACTGGGATTAGTCATTCCTAGGTCTGTTAATTATAAGTGAACTTTTCATATCAAAAAAAACAAGACTTTTAAATTTCATGAGGCACTGTTTTTTCAACGTTAGTAAAAAAACTAAGTGTATTTATCAAAATCTATGAGCATATTTTTACTATTTCATATTTTTCTTTAAAATAATACATGTTCACTAAACAACACAGGAAAATACTGTTAGAAGGGGGAGAAAAACTATCACACATACATAATTCAATCACTTAATAGAAGGAACCATTAAGTTTGCCTTGTATTTTTTCCAAACATGCATTTTTTTTACTTTATTTATTTGAGAGAGAGACAGCACAGGTGTGCACATAAGCAGGGGGAGCATCAGAGGGAGAGGAAGACGCAGGCTCCCCTCTGAGCAGGGTTCCTGATGAGGGACTCGATCCCAGGACTCTGGGGTCATGACCCATGCCGAAGCAGATGCTTAACAGACTAAATCCCCCAGGCGCCCCTCCAAACATGTACTAAAAAATAGTTATCCAAGGACTTAAGGGAATATATTTAAGTATCCTTTCCCACTTAGTTTGCTATTTCCCATTTCAATGATCTACAGCAATATATTTTTTAAGTTTTTATTTATTTGAAAGAGAGAGCACGCTTGAGCCCATGAGTGGGGGTGGGGTGGGGTGAAGCAGAAAGAAAGAGAGTCTCAAGCAGACTCTGAGTTGAGCCTGGAACCCGATGCACCATCTCCATGATCCTGAGATGCTGATCTGAGCAAAACCAAGCATGGGAGCCTAACCGAATGAGGAACCCAGGAGGCCCAAATCAGTATTTGGAATAGTACTGCATAAACGACAATCTCATGGTTTCTGAGTTTGCATTTGATTGTTCTAACCTACCTGGAGGTAAACCTGTAGGAACATTTGCTACAGTAAATCCATAAATATTTTAAAGACTTCTGAAACTATCAAATTCCTCTTCAGAGAGAGTGTGCCAATTTATAGTCCCACCTAGTTTTTTTTTTTTTAAACTGTTGTTATGACAGACATCGGTCCAGAATTTCCTTCTTTACTTTTTAAATATCTTGTCAGTTTGGGGATTGGAGTCCGTTAACCTCATAAAATGAAATGGGCCACGATGCCCCCTCATGTATTTTTGGAAAGGTTTATGTTTATTAGTTTAGTTTTATTTTTTTTGTTTTTTGTTTTTTTTAGTGTTTGATTGCATTTACCAGTGAAATCATCTGGGTCTGGAGCATTCCTTTGGGGAAGGTTTTTCCAATGAATTTTTAAAATAGCTATGAAGCTCTTTGGATTTTTCCTTTCTCATAGCAATTTTATACATTGTATTTTTTGGGATATTTGCCCACTTCATCCAGGATGTTCAAGCTGTTCATAGTATTCACTTAGTATCTCTGTGATGTCGATAGGATCCGTAGTGATAATCCCTTTTTTCTCATTCCCAATATGGTGATTTGTCTTCTTTTGTGTTCTTACTCATTTCAGCTAAGGATATGTCAATTTTCTTTCCTTTTCTTTTTCTTTAAAGTAAACTCTAGGCCCAACATGCACCTTGAGCTCACAACCTTGAGATCAAGGATCTCGTGCTTTACTGTCTGAACCAGCTGGGCACTTCAGGAATATGTCATTTTTGATGATTTTTTTCATGAGCCAGATTTTGGCTTCATTAATACTCTATGTTGTCTATTTTGTATTTCACTGATTGCTGTCCCTTAAGAAAAACTTTTCTTCCTTCTACTTACTTTGTGTTTATTTTAATCTCCCTTCCTTATTCTTAAAGTAGAATCTTAGGTCATTTTTAGATCTTTCACCTTCTAAATACAAGCATTTAAAGCACTAAACTTTCCTCTGAGTACAGTTTGGGCTATATCTCAAGTATTTTGATGTATTTTTTGCTGTCATTCAGATCAAATTATTGTCTAATTTCATTGTTTGGTCTTTGACATGTAAATTATAGATTTTTTTTTCACAAGTTTCCAGATATTTGGAGTTTTCCTAAATAGCTTATCCTTATTGGTTTCTCATTTAGTGCTGTGAGGTTACTGAATACAATCTACAAATGTTAACTGATTAAGATGGTTGATAGTGTTATTCATATTTGCTATGTTTTTACTGTTTTTTTCTCCCCTAACAACTACTAGCTCTTCTATCAATTATTGAAAGACATATTGAAACCTGTAATTTCAAAACTGTTTTTCCCTTTGAATCTGTTGACTTTTGTTTCTCATATTCTGAGGCTCCATTACTAGTCACATAAACATTTATGTCTTTGTGAGGAATTATTCCCTTTATGATTATCGAACAGTATCATCTCTACAATAATGGGTCTGTTTTGAAACTTCTATTGTTTCCTTTATCTTTCCATTCAGAATTTGCCAGTACAAATATTTTAATTTGTATTATTAAATCCTATCAAGCAGTAAGACAAGCCTCCTTCACAATAACAATTTCTAAAACTTTCTTTGTTATGCTCCCAGCTTATTCTTCTAAATGAAATTCAGAAATTGATAAAATAAATCTCAAAGAAAAGCAGCTATAATTTTTATTGCTATCATGTATAAGTTAGATATATATTTGAAGACAGATTTTCTCATAAAATCACATCTTGCTGCTAGAAAATAATCCCCTTTATTAAAATTTGCTGTTGTATCTTATAAAAGTTGTCTATTTTTAAATCAATTAGCATTAATTTGAGAATAAGGACATTCTTTTCCATTGTTTTGGGCAATATCCCCACTTTGCTAATTATCTCTGTACATACTTTATCTTGATTAAACGGCTAGAGCATTTCTCAATCCAGGCCGCTCATCAGAATCACGTGTAACTCTGCAAACACTCAGCTTCAGCCCAACGTTCAATGATGAGTCTATGAAGATTCCCATAAGTACTAATGCCCTAGCCAAGCATAAGAACCAATTTCTTGTTTTTCTTTACACTTTAATACCATCATTTCCACACTTAATATCTTTACGCTTATTTCCAGCTAGGTAAGTCTTTAGGGCATTAATTTTTCAAAGCAGCTTCTGGATGAGAACGTTTTATTTCTCTGCCAATCTAGGACTTCCATTTGCTTCTTACACGAATAACACCTCGTTCGGGTGACAATGTTCTTGGGTCGTCTCCCTCAACACTAGATACGATCCCATCACCTCCTGCATTTACTTGGGCACAGGAGCAAGACTCCTTGCTAGGTAGGTTTTTCTCCCTTTAAGGGAAACCTTCTACTTTTCTTCTGCCTAATTAAATCAGTTCCTTTTCTAACACTTAAGACCATTCCTAGCATAGGCTGGTATTTTCCTGCCCCACAGCCTTTTTAACCTAAGGATTCTGCTACATCTCATTGGTAGCATCCATTCTGCTTGTCCTGGTCTTTTTCAGGAACATCAATTTTCTCCTGGTGGGTCTGCACTCCCTGTCCTCCACATACATGTGTCTTTGTCTCTACATTATCACTTTAATTTTTTCCTCTGGGTTCTGGGAAAACCTCTTATTAAATTCGTTATGGATTCAATTTTGGAATTGGATTCAATGTTGATTGAACACTGAACATTCAATGTTCAATATGGATCCAATGTTGACTTTTCAGGATTGCTTCTAATATATGCTTCAATTCTCCTCGTGCACTTTAAACTATCACGAGCGAATCAGGTTGGTATCATTATCCTCACTTTACAGACGAGAAACCCAAAAGGGCTTGCTCCAGGTCGTAGGGCTAGAAGCGGTGGAGCCAGGACTCACTCCAGCAATCTGTCCCCAACATCTGTGCTTTCGGCTCCCCGGCTCTGCAGCCAGTTCACTCTTCATCATAGTCTGGCTCATCCACCATTCAGTCTCACTTCAAAGTCTATGTTTCTTTGAATTTTAAGACACAAAGCAGATGGTGCCTAAAAATTACTTTCTAAAATTTACTTGTTTCTCATAACAATGTTGTCAGATGTAGGTCGTTCCTCTGCATTTTAAGTGTTAGGTTATCTTCCCTTTTCTTTGCTACAAAATCTTTCATAAGCCTTATGTTCTTTCTTTTTTCTGTTTACTCCATCTTTGGACCAGGAGGAGTCAACCCAGATATGGTGTTCATCCTCAAGCAGGGCAGGAAGACCAAGTACCCTCAGCCTCCCGCTGGTTGCCATTAAAGTGCTTCTCTGATATGGGGAGCCAGTGAGCAGACCTGAGCAGACCAATGCTAGTTTACAGCAGAGCTCCCTTCAGCTCAGTGGGGAGAAGGCCAAGTCAGAGCCAAGCCCCATGAGAGAAACAGGCTCCTCTGGTGGGATTTTTCCCTGCTGCCCTGCCTGTGGAGGACAAGGAATCTCTCCCTTGCACCTTGCCCCTAGGGACAAGAGCATGTCTGTGCCATCCCGTGGCCCTGGCGCCCAGATACTTTTCCGGTGGTGGCAACAATGCTGCCTTCTGGTGCTTCTCCTTCACGCTCACAAAAGGTGTGTTAAGCAGAGCAACTCCCTACTCTGCCCATAGTCTGCCCTTGCCTTTCCCAAAGCAGGAAGGTAGGAGATGGCTGGCTCTTTCCAGGTTACAGTTCCGCCACCTGAGAGAGCATCACAGGGGTCTCAGGAAAGGAGTCTAAGCCCATTTATGCCTCGGTCTGGCCATTCGGATGTTGCATCTAGCAGGTGTTCCTTCCTTCATAGGCCACGGGTAGAACAGCAGTGGAGAGGTTGGCCTCAGAGATCATACAGAATGGGTCTGACGTTCTCTGCTACTTGGTAGTTATGTACACTTGGGCTAGTTACTTTACCCACCCTCCGCCCGCCCCCCCCCGGGTCTTTACCAGCAATGGGAGGATAACCAAGTCCCCAATTCAGGGTTTGTTGTTGTCGTTTTGAAGGATTAATGAAATAATGCATGGAAGACGCTTAGCTGAACAACAGTAAAACACGTCATCATTATGAGGTATCATTTTAATAATGATGACATTATTTCTTTCTTGTTTTTGCCTGTTTTTACATCATTTAGGCTATCTCATTAGAGAAAGGGGAAGTTCTAAGTCAGATGCCAAAGTGCTAAAGTTTCCATTCTAGAGCTCCCGGCAGCTGGGCAATTGCTTTCACGTGTGGGTCTACACATTCACAACTATTCCATCTCCTCTACTGCATCACACTCTCAAGGAAAAAGCCCTGGGCTCCTAACTGTCCGTGATTCTTGAGCCCCCGTCATGCATGTGGAAGGCCAACGACTGAGGGCACAACTCATGAGAATGAGATAATGGCACATGAAGTAAAATGGAGCCAACATGCTCCTGGATGGAAATGAACTCATCATCGCCCAACACATTCAAAAACACACACGAACACAACGCTCCACCGGCAGAGAAACATATTAATAAATTCTTTTAAGAGATTTGTTTTAAAGGATTACAGAGCAAAAAGCAAAGACTCAAAACAAAATACAGTGGAATCCTATTTCAATAACACTCTTTAACGTAAAATCGGGTTTAATGTAAGTCAGATGATGTGTCCTCGAGCACCGCATTTAGAGAATGGAGATGTGGTTATGCCATTGTCGTTATAAGCTCTGCCCTCATTCATGGAAGTGTTTTTCAGGTTTCAGAGGACATTTAGATATCAACACGCAGCCCTAAAACGACCAATCTACATGAACCATTCATTTGCTGAGGCTCTAAATCATATTCTTTATGGTACGTTCTCTAAAGCTTGTAGGTACGGAGTAAACCAGCAGAGTTTTCCAACAATGAATAACTGCATCAAAAAATTTTGCCACGTTTTTGACAAAATGGTCATCTGGTGAAGAGTCGACTGAGAACATCTGTAAGGAAATGTTTCCAATGATTACAAAGAGTAAAACTGCATTTGACCAGTGATCTTAGAATAAGTGTTTGAAAAATAAGGCTTCCGCCGAGTAGCCTGGCACTGTCCAGAGAAGCAACTAACCACCTGCGGAGATGGAATATTCCTGTGCCAAGGGCACGGGCAGGAACTCCGCAGGTACTGTCCACCCCGCTTCACACTTGCTGGATCACATTCCTGTTTCTGAAAATTTCCCAACAGATTTTCCCTCCCTCCCCCCACTTTTGTATTATTCACACTGTCATGACTGCACAGAAGCGTTTTCTTAGTCGGCTTTAATCATCTAGGGCTTTTGACTCATAACAAACAAACAAAAAAAAACTGGCATTAAACATCTTGCCTAAAATGAACACAGACAATTACCCAAACAAACCGACCCATCTCAAGAGGATCCAAGGTGGCCTCCCTGAAATGTTTCAGTATTTCGGGAAAATAATGTGGTTCTCCAACAGGATAGTTCCGGAAGTGCCTATTTATTTGCGACAAGGGAAAAGAAATGTGGAAGCAGCAGTGGGTGGCTGTGGGAACGCTGTCAACAAAGCATCCCCAGCCACAAAACTTTACAGCAAAAAACAAAGAAATAAAGGCTGTGTCTGGTCTGCTGGGGCTAATATAACAGAGAATGTCTGTGGGCCGAGGTTGTGATTAAAAATTTTAAACACAGTCCTTTTCATAACTTAAGGAAACACAAGTTGGCCTGGTTAAAGAGTTCCCCAGGCCAGCGAGGGGCTGGTGGCGACGGCGTTACTCTTACTGTCACGCCCCCTCCGACGGAACTAGCCGTGGACACTGAGGAATAACTCACCAAAAGCAAGAACCTGCTGAGCATCTGCAAAACTGAACCAGAAGGCGCTTCACATCCTCCCCTTCCCCCAGCTGAAGATGACTCATTCGAGCAAGGGAAAGGAATGTCAAGGGTTGGAAGCCGTCGTCATTCAAACCCTGCTAATAATTTTAGCACCCTCAGACGCTCCCCTGTCCTTGCAAGAGTGCATGCCTACTGCTACGTGGTCCCCACGGCAAACCAGAAAGCCCTGCCGCCGCCAGCAAGGGATCGGCACGCGGAACCCCGGGAGGGTAACGTCATCACATGCCTGCCGTCGAGATGGGGGCCCGGCAGGTGGCCGACGCGCCAACCACAGGCCCGATACTCCCAGCCACCGTCAAGTCAGAGGTGCGGGGACCCAGGCAAAGGTGAGGGGAAGACCTGGTCTTGTTCAAGGAACAGACGGACCTCAGCAGGCCTAGCGTCACTTGCAGGAACGGGCAGGACGCCTTAGCGACCATCGGCGGTGGTGCGTACGTGGACCGGCATTAACATAAAATCAAACAGGTCACACTCCTCGCAAGCCCACCCGCCTCGGGTCACACTGGTGGGAACGCTCGGCTCTGCGTTTCTGCTACACTTTCCCGTTCGCGTCATTTACTCAGTGAGAGCTCAAGCCTGCGGCTGGGCATGGGCCGCTTCTCTCCAAGCAGCTTCCCTGGTCTTCCTCCACGTTCCTCCACGGGGCATCTGTGAGCAGAAGCGGGGGGGGGGGGTATCTTGATGGTCTGCAGTAGAGAATAAATCATAGGACGCTGGAGACTTAGGCTATGCATCATGAAACAGTGACCTGTGCCATCTCCTCCGAAAGAGTTTAGACCGAGGTGAATGGCCAACATGTCCTGAGTCCCCAACAGTTTATGCCGGGCTGTGATCAAGTGCCGAGAGGAGGAGACCCGAGCGGCGGGGTGAAGGTCTATTCTTGTAAGAACCCATTTTCTCTTCTCCAAGCTACGCCGCCCACGCACGAGTCTGCAAGCCTCTGTGGCCTCGGAGCAGATGACAGCACCCATCTGTGTAGGTGGCCCATTACAGCGCTCGCTGGCATCTGCTGCAGGAGGGAGCCTGGGGCCCTGCCATTCCCACCCCCTCCACCTGGACCAGCTCCCCAACGCAGCCGTTTCCGGCCTTCAGTATCCTCAGTCTCCCCTTAATATTCGCGGAGAACACGGGTGGTAAAAACAGCCGTCAGGGTGGGAATCGAGGTGTCACCCTCCACCCAAACACCGCGGTTCGTGAAACCCTGGGGCCAGTCAGGCTGAAACGCTGATTAGACGGACCCAACGCCTGTGGGCACAGCCCCTCGGCCACAGTAGACCACACTGCCGCCCTGGTTAGAGGTGATCGTGTCCTTGTCACCTGCATGCTGTGGCTTTATATACAAGGGGACACACGCCCGCACAGAAGCACGGGGCCAGGAGCAGGGCACCCCCGCCAGCGCCCCCACCCGCCTGCCCACCTGACGGGCCTGAGGCCGGGCCTTGGGGACCCGGGAGGCGCCCCGCCCGGGGGTCACAGCTGCAGCCCTGGCCACCGTCCCGCGCCGGCGGGCACCATGAGCCCGGGGACGCCCCTCCGAGGGCATCGCACACCTGCCCTGGACGCACAGGCGCCTCGGCCGCGCGGTGGTTTCTAAATATCCGTACGCGCCGTCTGGGCCACTGCCACGGCGTTTGGAGGCTGAACACGCCGTCCTTGCTCACGGCGGAGGGCCTGCTGCGTCGGGCGGCGGGGCCCACAGGCGTCCCGAGGTCACGGGCACCGGCCGACAGGCACCCCAGGGTCCCAGGGTCCCAGAGCCGAGCTGCGCTGCGAGGGGCCAAGGCGAGGCCCCTCCGTGAGGCGGGCTCAGTAGTAGCAACGCCCCGACCCTGTCACCGGGCCCCAGCACGGAAGTGACTTTCCCAGAGCTCCCGCACACCCGACACACACGGGGCACACCACGCGCTGCCCGAGTCTCTTTCAGGGAGGACGATGGGACAAGTGCCCCCGTGGGGTGACCGAGGCTACAGCCCTCGTGCCCGGATCCCGCCCAGGCCCAGGGTCGCATCACGGCCCGTGTGCCCCGCGCTCTCCTCCCCTGCTTGGTCCAGAACTCGGGTTGGAAACGAGCGCCGAGAGCTGGGAGTCGGGTCCGCTGGCGGGAACGTTGCCCTTAGAATGGGCCCATCAGGAGGGAGAAGGGACCCCGGAGGGCCTGCTCCTCCTGCGCCGGGGCGCCTCTCAGGCTGAACACCAGGCCCACGGCCCCACGGCCCCACGAGTGCCTGCCCCTCACAGGAAGCAACATGCCCCAGGCTGGGTCAACTCCAAAAAAAAAAAAAAGAAATATTGTTTTTGTTTCACAGGTATTAACAGGGATTTACACTGGAACCACCCCTGGGGATGAAGGGTCTAGATTACCAAATGGTTAGAAGAATGTTACTGGTAGAAGGAGGCGAATGGTGTTTCCACATATAAGCTTTAAAAAAAAAATAATAATAATAATAATAATAATAAACTGTAAGGTATGATTCTGTGAATGGAATATTTATTGGTTATTACATTTTTATTTTAAATTTAAACACTTAGAAAAAGAGAAACCATAAAGTGCCTTCAGCCTCTAGTCCCCTGTATTCACGCAGAGCTTTGCCCGTATCCCAGAGCACGCGGATCATATGGGTAAGCAAAGGGATCAGAACCCGCAATTTCCTAACGTCCTTGGTTCCAACAGCCGTCATCTGAACTCCCCGTCAACGTCCTCACATCCTTGACTTCCATCACCACCCGTGGATCTCCTTTTCCCCTAGTTCATCTCCCGTGCCCCAAACACTGTTTTTCTCCATCCAGTGTGGAGCTCATCTTTCTCCAGATGCTTCTGTTCCTTCAGTCATTTCTCACGGCGGCAAGCGTGGGTCCATCCAGCATCTGCCACCTGTGCTCCCCCAGGATGCTCAGCGGGGCTCAAGGACACGGACACCCTACTCTGAAGCCAGCACACAGTCCTAGTCTCCACGCTCACCTGGTCTCGGAGCCGAGAACCCCGCAGGTTCAGTGAATCACACTGGTGAGACGGAGGCCTATCCTCCCAATGTGCCCCTGGTTCCATGGTGGATGGTCCAAACCTCCTCCTCCAGGCTCCTCCTCCTCCTCCTCGTGGCCTCCTTGCTTTCTCCTTCCTGCGGGTGATCTTTCCCCCCAGTACTCTCAAAACTACCCACTACCACTTTTCTCAAAGGAAAGTTTCTTTGCCTCTCCCCCTGGGGTTGTTAATCCCATCCATGCCTTGTCTTCCCTCTCTCCTTCCTTTCATCTCTAAGCTGCTAACAATGGCCCTCTACAGCCAAACCTACCTCTTCCAGAACGTCGAATTCAACTGTCTGCTAAATAACTTACTCCAAGTGTCCAATAAGGCCAGAAATTCATCAAGTACCAAACTGAACTCTTCATCTTCTCCACCGGACACCTTTACCTGAACTCATTCCCTGTCTGGGGCTGTGGTACCACCAGCCTGCAACTCACCTGGCAGTCAACGGAGAGACACTTTCACCCTCTCGCACCCACAGCCAACCAGTCAAGGCTCATCATTGCGACCTCGTGGAATGACTCGTATCTTTCCCCTCCTCTCTATCCCAGCCACCGCTGTCTTCCTCGAGCGCCTTGTCCCCCTCACACTACCACTTGCAACTGTCTCCTGCTCGGTCTCCACACTCCCCCTCGCCAGTCAATCTCACTCTTTGCTGCTAAAAAGAATTACGCTGAAATGCAGGTCTAAGGTATCAAGGCCTTGCTCAAAGTCTGTCAAGGGCTCTCTTTCTTAACAATAAAGCCCAAACTTTCATCGAGGTCTTCTATGATCTAAACCCTTATTCTATCTCTACTCTCATTTTTTTTTTTTTTACATACCAGCACCTGCCCCTCCTTCTCTTTACCCCCTAAGCTTTGTATTAACTGCATTTTCTTATTTTCTGCATTCTTCACAGTCTGGCATCTGAGGTCTCAGTGATGAGAGCAAGAGAGAGAGAGAGAGAGAGAGATCGATCCCTCCCAAGATCAGCCTGTCCTTAAAGACAGCCAGCGACTCCCCTGCGAACGTGCCAACCAGTGCAGAGTCCATGGCCCCTCTGTCTACCTCCTGTCAGACGCTCACACCTGCACCCACTATTCCGCACCCTGATCTCCCCCAGGGCAAGGCAGCCAACAGCGAGGGGCAGTCTCTCCATCCTGGGGCCTCTGGAAATTATTCAAACTGGCCAATACTAAGTCTGCTTACGTAGCCTTACCCATTCCTTCCCATGTAAACCACACGCTCTCCCTCACTCTTTCCGCCTCCAGACTGACCCTAGGGCTTCCCCATGCGGTCCTGGTGGCAATGCTGGGCCTACTTCCAGGGACCTGAGTACAAAAACCTCTCCGACACAAACCTTCTTCCTTTGTGACCGTCATTTCCACAATTGTGTGTCTTACCGTATGTGATTAAAACAAATTCTGGGTTAATTTTAAAACCAGTTTCATCTACGAAACTATTTACAAGGCCCTGAGCTCACCATGCTGTCTTAGGTCTCTGAGCACTCAGCTCGCTGGTAAGTCGTATTCTTCCTGAGGGAGTCGACGTCTAGTTTGTCTTTCTGTGCAAAGCCTTTTCTGACCACCCCAGGGCTGAAGCCCTTCTCTTTGTGCCTCCACTGTATGTGGCTCGTGCCCAAACCCTTCGGTTCCATCTCAACCAAGTTAATTGCTTCAGTCTCTCCCTTCCCCCATCCAAAGCCAGGACATGAACTATCATGAGACTGGCCCATACTCATGTTTATTGTGAGCACTGAGCCTAGTATGCAATAAACGACCATTTCTTTATGAATTTAAATGTATATTCATGGGACGCCTGGGTGACTCAGTGGTTGACCGTCTGCCTTCTGCTCAGGTTGTGACCCCAGGGTCCTGGGATCGAGTCCCACATCGGGCTCCCTGCAGGCAGCCTGCTTCTCCCTTTACCAGTGTCTCTGCCTCTCGTGAATAAATAAATAAAAATTTTTAAAAATTAATAAATAAATGTACATTCATAGTGCTCGTATCGAATAGTGCTAATGACCAGCACTATTGCTGCTTTGCAATAGAGCTTTCCATTTAAGACTTTCCAGCTAGAAGGAAAAGAAGTTAATCAGTAATAAATAGCTCCAGACTTAATTTATTCTTAGTCATTTCAACTATATCCTCCCCAAAACAAATACAAATAACATCTTAATGGTGGCTCAATGAAATGTGCTGACTTTGGAATGTATTTTCATAAATATGTCTGGCTAGGGTCTGTGATATAACCTTAGGATCAACCACACAGTCCTTTCAAAAAACAAAAAAACAAGAAAGCCAATCTGATTCTGAATTGGGAATCTATGCTAATTTCCTTTTTATCTCCCTACTTAAGATTCTTTTATAATTCACTCCAGTTAGGAAATGATATAAAGCACAGATCTAAACAAACCGATCTTTCTTTTCTTCCTCATGAAAGGCAATTTAAAATTTCAATGCTAGCTTGGTTAGAATTCAAGGTAAGTGCATAGTCTGAGGAAAAGAGTATTAAAGAACTATAATAAAATTAACATTTAGAAATGAACAAACATTGCTTTTTCAAGTGCTAAGCATAAATTTTTCCATCTTGACATTTGGAGAAATCTCATTTAGACCATTCAAGTCTACTGCTTTGAAGAAGTGGCGAGCTTCTATGCAGTTCTGAATACGGGAGCAGGAATCCACAGACTAGTTCCTCGGGCCACAGGGAAGGTGCTTGCTTGGGTTTACTCATGAGCTCAAAACCAAACAATTCTAGCCCTTCAAAGCTACACAAGCAAAAAGGTTCAGGCTTTGTTTCTGTATTGGTGCCTCTTAGCCACGCCCACTCTCTGAGATGACCCACAGCAGCCTAAGGGGCAAGCGCTGGCTGGCGGGGCTCACTTCCCTGGGTGGAGCCGTGAGCCTGAGCAGGCCAGCGGCCAGGCCGGGATGGGTGCTCGGGCCCACCAAGCTCCCCACGGAAGGCGGCTGAAGGTGCCCGGAGGAGTGTTTGCAGGAGCGATCTGAGCCTCAGGGACAGCACGACGGGTCATCAGTGTGTCCTGTCCACATGAGAGACAGGCACGCTAACTCACACGGGCTCATCTTGCTCAAAGCTAAAGGGTCTGGTTAAGCATCTGGAAAGAGACCCGAGACGCTAGAGACGTAAAGCCACATAACTGGGTCCTGAAGGGACACTCTGGCTTCCAACTGCCTGGATTCGAATTTGGTCTCTAAAATCCCCGAGCTCTGCAGCCGTTGCAAAGTGGCTAACCACTGAGGCTATGACGCGTAGGTCCCAGGTTTGCTGAACGGCTTAAGGCGATGACGCACTGTGCACAGCAGGTCGTGGGACACCATGACCAGTGTTCAGCCCTGTCACTCCCAGGAGAAGAGAGGTGACGCCCCTCTTCTAGGCTACCTGGGCCAGGTCTGGGCTGGAGCGGTGGGTAAAGGAGGCTTCATTACCAAGACTGATGTTCCTACTCCCTCTTGTTACAAGTTTCACGCACAAGTCACATCCTTGGATTAGCAAACTACAAACCACTGCTAATGACCCACTGGCTGTTTTTTTAAAGACCTTATTTTTAAAGCATGTTCAGATTCACAGCAAAACTGAGAGGCAGGTACAGAGATTTCCCATCTACCTCCGCCCCTACACACGCACCACCTCCCACATGGCCAACACCCCCCTCCCCCAAGTGGTGCAATTGTCACAACCGATGGAGCTGCACTGACCGTCGTCACCGCGAGTCCGAGTTTACCTTCAGGGGTTCTCTTGGTCTCGGACATCCTCTGGGTTTGAACAAACGTTGAATATACGTCCATCGGTATAGTATCATACAGAGTAGTTCTGCTGCTTCAAAAACCCTGTGCTCCACGGAATCATCCCTCTCCCCCACCCCGCTCCTGCCACACCACAGACCTTCTGACTCGGGTTTTCCTTCTTTTTATAATGTCATATAATTAGAACCATGCAGTAGGCAGCCCTTTCAGATTAGCTTTGTTCACTTAGTTACATGCATTTAAGGTTTCTCCATGTGTTTTCGTGGCTTGGTAGCTCATTTCTTTTTAGCACTGAGTGCTATGCCACTGTGTGGCAGGTACCACAGTTTACCCCTCCCCTACTGAGGGGCACCTCGGTTGCCGAGCGTTGGCAGTTATGCAGAAAGCTGCTATAAACCCCTGTGCGAGTTTCTGGGTGGACATAAGTCTTCTGCTCCTTTGGCTCACTACCGAGAAATGTGACTGCAGGACTGCATGGAAAGAGTGTCTTCAGTCTCATAAGAAACCTCCTCGCGGCCTTCCCAAGTGGCTGCACCATGTTGCATTCCCAGCAGCAGTGGAGGAGAGCTCCCACTGCTCCACGTCTTCCCCCGCACTGTGTGTTGTCATTGTTTGGACTTCGGTCGTTTGAACAGGTCTGGTCCCTGTGCCAGGCCCCCCCAACACACCCCTGCCATTGGGAGGAGATCATCCGCCACCCTTTGGTGAGGGACAGCACGCTAGGGTGGTGCCAGTAGCGGTAAGGAGCCCACCACCCGTTTTCCTACAGTATACCCAGCCCTCAGGATCAGTCAACGGAAGGTACTAGAGCCCCTGGATGGAGACATAAAGGAGAGATCAACCATAAAGGAATACTTAAAATGTGAAAGTTTGTAAATAGTCTAGTCCATGATGTTGGGGCAGAGTCTGATTTCTTCATCAAAATGACTTTTTTTAATTCCTTACTGTGCAAGCTCTGTGCTTTTAAGAGTATGGGAAATGGCTTGGGAAGGGTGGTCCCCAATCTAAGAAGGCTGTTGTGTTATTTGTTTAGTTTCAATAAAATTATTTGTAGACCCTGCAAAAAAAAAGTGCTAATTTTTTTTTCATTTCATTTTTTTTTTCTTCACATATTTCTCTTTATAAAACTGAAGAGAGAGCTCTTTAAGGATACTGGGAGGGTCAATAAATGTAATTCTTATAAAAGATACCTTAACCTTCCAGTTCTATCAGCACTGTACTTTTCAGAGTAACCAGGCCCAGTCCTGTGCCTGAGGAGGGTTAACCTGAAGAAATCAGAGTTGAGAAACAGGGAGCGGGAAACTGAGCTCTGAACACTGGCCTCGTTTGAGTCCTTGGGTCCAGCTAGCCATTCCTAAAAGCTGGACTTACACATGAGCCGTTATATTTCTTGGGAGATACTTGGTTTCTGTGACTTGAAACGAAAAAATTTCTCAATAACAAGGCATTCAATTCCACGCTTTTGTAAGGACAATACCACCAATCCCAACACAACAGTCACTTATTAACTAACGTCTGTGAGCCTGATGGAATTGATCACCACCGCTAACCCTCACTGACAGTATCCCTTCTAGATTCTTTCCCATTTCTGCTTCCCCCTCTCCTGGTACATCCTGGCAACCTTCTTTGCTGGCTACTCTTCCCATCATTTGCCCTAACCAATCTCTCCCGGTTAAGGAAATACCAAACACTTGCATATAAAGGATGGTCTAGAGGCCCCAGAAAAGTGGCATCCACCCAGTGCCAACAAGGTCCTGGCACCTGACCTTTGCCCTCTCAGCCTCACCCTACCGCCCTATCCCTATCCTACCGCTAGCCCAACTGAAGCCAACCACCCTACATAGACCATGATAGAAACAAATCCTTACTTAAAGCCAGAAAATTCAGGTGTAGTTTGTGATGTGGCAATAGAGAACTGAAATATTTGCCCAAGCGTTACACTCTCCTGAGGGGCGGTATGTAGACTCCACCTAGAAGTAAGGACTACATTTACAAGATGCTCAGGAACACTGAACCATTTAAAGCTTTCTACAGGGATCCCTGGGTGGCGCAGCGGTTTAGCGCCTGCCTTTGGCCCAGGGCCGGATCCTGGAGACCCACGTTGGGCTCCCGGTGCGTGGAGCCTGCTTCTCCCTCTGCCTGTGTCTCTGCCTCTCTCTCTCTCTCTCTCTCTCTCTGTGTGATTATCATAAATAAATAAATAAATAAATAAATAAATAAATAAATAAATAAATAAATAAAATTAAAGCTTTCTACAAACCCTCCAAGCCTCAGAGCCCACCCTTGGGGTTAGCAACAATCACAGTGAAATGGGGGGAAGAAAATCAGACTCTGAAGCCAACGATCAGAATTTTGCCACTAAGACCACTGGAGAGTTAACGCACTGAGCTGGATTCCCATTTAGTAAAATGGAGCATGTTCTAAAGAATGCATAGCACGCAACAGGAGCGTGGTCTGCGATGCTAACAGTATTATTACCGAGCCTCACACGGTACCTGATGCCGTGTTGGAGGGCGTAACTTAGACTACAGGCAATTCTCTCCATACGCTATTTAATCATTACAGAAGGAACAGAAACAAGAATTTAAGAAATTCATTAACATATATTAACTCTGCATTAATCACAGGCGCAATCTTTGAAAACCCTCCTAAGCTGTTGAAAGGATTTATAGATCTGAATTCCGGGTTGTTGTTGTTGTTGTTGTTTCCCCCCAAACAAATGATAAGCTGTTTAACAAGTGATCTAGCTTGAAGGATCTGAGGCAGAAATTCTCCAAAAATGTACTATTTCATTTCAGGGGTTGGACTATTATATATCACCTTTGACTCTGTCTTGACAAAAATGTTAACGAAAACAGTAGCATATAAAATACTGAAAGAAACCTGCGCTAGGATGAAGATTTCAGGACTTAACTACAATTTCTCTAGGCTTTTTCTTATAAATCTTTTTAATAATAAGCATTTATGCAGCAGCTGGTAGGCACTGTACCATTTTATTATTTAGAATTTTTTCACTACTTTGAAGAGTTTTCCACATTTTTGTTTAATCATGTATAGAAATGTTCCAAATGGGAACTTAAAAAAAAAAAATCCTCTAAAATGCAATTTCCATAGTTTCATAGTCACATCCCAGAGAAACGTTAAAATTTATTTTAAGGCCTTCTCCAACCACCTTATCTAAAGTAGGAACCTACCTATTATTCTCTTAGTACAAAGTCTATCACATTAGCAATTTTTTCACGCAGTTTGTTCCCCTTCCCCTCTCCCTATCCACGTCACGAAGGCAAGGTAACTGTTAGATATTACTATAAGAATTTACATTTGTAGCCTCATTAAAACCTGCCACATTAAGATAGCTATTTATACTCTATTGTCAAAGTGGTAAATGAGATTTAAGTTACGGGAATACATTTCCTCAAGTCTCCCAGCTAATAAAGGCAGAGTCTGGACTTAGTCCCAAAGCCCTGCATTAATATCACAGAACTGCCCTTAGAGTGCATCTGTTGGTTAGTAAAAATCCTCTAGTAACTGCTAAAGGGATCACGATAAATGAAAAACTTCAGCACACTTATAAATGTGACAAATCGTTATTTTTAATATGCTAGCACACTATTCATTGTAATGGGATCCAAACACTTTACTCCTGTCAATGTGCTCTTATGAGCATTCTAGCCACACAGTTATTTAATAAAAAAGAAAAGAAAAGAAAAGAAAAATGCTACTTCTAACTAAAGGAAGAAATTAGGTCAAATCTCTGATTTCAGGAGTCACACAGCAAAGCGACAGGAACCTGAGGCCCAGCTCTGGTTCGACCTCCCACGCCAGTCCTGCCAGCTTTCGGGCTCGGGCCACGCAGCCCCACCCCACTACCCTCAGTTTATCACTGACAGCCCAACAGCTCAGGTCCCACATAGTAACGCACCTTTACTTCTACAAAATCACCCTAAGATGGTTTTAAAAACAGGCTTTACCTATCACATATTTTGTTTATGACCATGAACTACTCTAATAATAACACATAATAATTACCAAATAACCAAATCTGATTAATCTGAACTCCTCTAACATTACATCTCAGAAAGTTTCACTCTCCCTAACTTGTGTGGAGTATAAAAACACATACACATGCTCATTATGTATATGAGTATCTATACAAGAAACACCTGTTCACATATTCCATAAACACTTAAGGCATGTTTTAAAGGTTCTGAAGGACTGAAAAGTACAAAACTATAACTAAGTAGCACAAGTTGCTTAAACCCATAGACTTCCAAAACATTTCTAGCTTCGGAAATAGCTTAGATGGGGAAAAAACTGCTTTTTATGAAGACTAGGATACTCAGCCACCACCAACTCCTCTGTCCAAGAATCAAGGGAGAAGGGATTATTTCTGATTCTTATCAGCATCTCCCAGCATCAGGTTGGGGTCAGGCGCATCACAAGGTTAAAAATGAATCCTTTCCCTCCCCCCCTAGTAACGTCCTCCTCACACAGGTAAATTATCATCACCCAGGTACGTAACCTGCAAGCACACGCCTAGGATCCTGCAGTCATCTTTATGGTTACAGCTGACTTCAGCAGAACATGGCTCTAGCTCTTTGAAAGCATTCTGGGTTTTTCCTGTGGACATTTATGTCCATTGTCATTGGGGAAAACTATGTTTTCCAGCAGGAAATAGGAATGATGAGGGCAAAACCAATTAATCAAGAGAGACTGCTCGGTGTGGGATCCGAAGGAACAATGGCTGTAGGTGGGACACAGGTGAACATGAGCAAGTTATATTTCAAAAGCCAAATTATCTGACCAGTGCTTCTGTAACTTTCTGATCTCAGGATGATTCTTGAAAAATATTAAAGACCCAAATAACTCATTTATGTGGACTACAACTGTTGTCATCTATCTTACTGGAAATTAAAATTGAGAAAATTTAAATCTATTCATTAATTTATTTTAAAACAACAAACCATCGCATGTTAACATAAACATGTTTTATGGGAAAAAAAATCACTATGGTTTCCAAACAAAAGTGAGGAAAAAATGGCATTATTTTAGATTTCTGCAAATTGCTCTAACGTCTGGCATAATAGAAAATATCGAGATTATCGTATCTGCTTCTCCATTTGATCTGTTGCCTAATCATACATCACATAACCTCTGGAATACTTCCATCTACACTCATGACAGGATTAAAGTGAGAAAAGAAAATACTGTCTACACTTGTAATAAAAATTGTCTTGGTCTCCCGGACTTAAAGGATCTTGGGGATTCTGAGGACACTGAACTACACCTTGGGGTGGGGGGGTGCTGGTCTAGATTCTACAACCGTTTTCATTTTACCTTCATCTCCACCCTTTCGTTAAGTCTTCTGGAACATTTCTGTCTCATATCGGTTTTGCTACAGAGAACGAAGAAGAGCCCTCTATACCCACTTGTGCCAGAAAGTTAATAGGAGAACAGCAACCCTCACCTATCAAAGTGGTGGTAGCCTCAGGATCCTAAAAGGGTCTACACCTCTCCAAAGATAAAGTAAATCTCAAATAAAAAGCCAGGAGGGCCTTTTGGTAGAATGAATTCTTCTCACCAAAAGTCTTGTGCATAAAATGCAAAAGAAGGTAGGGCAGGATGATGAATAATGGCTATATGCCACATGCAGAAAGTCAGAGACATCAACCGGTGCAGTCAGATTGAAAAAGCCACTTTCTTTTCCCATGATGGTTAAAAAATGATGGGGTAGGAAAGAAAACAGAAAGTCAAAGCGCAAAAGAGGAAAAACAGAACAGTAACAATTACAAATAGTCGCCATTAGAATCCACAACCAGAACAGCAGATGCAGGGAGGAAACCACAGCAGCCACAGTTCCCCTGGCTTTAGGGAGAACATGGGGGGAAAAGGGACACCTGGTTGGGCCACAATTCTCCAAAAGCTCTTCCAGGCTTCATGGCACCACTCTAACCACTAACTAATCTCTATATGTCATAAGGCGAACAAATAAAAAGCCACAGTGAAGTATAGAAAAGTTGGAGCACTCTAGAAATGTAGCCTCAACACCACAAAGTAGTACATAAAAACTGTCCTCTACAGAAAAAGAAAACAAAGGCAGGGGGAAAAAAGATATTCACAGAAAAAAAAAAACAAAAAACAGAAAATGTGTATTTCTGTGTAACAGAACAAAGACATAAACAGAGTGCAATCAATACTTCTATGGCTTTGCCATAGTCCTCAATCTAACCTCCTTGATACAAAGGCACATCTGTATTTCACAGTGGAAGTTTGGAGTCCACCTAAATCCATCCATTCAATAAATATTTATTGAGCCAGATGCACTAGAGTGGTGAACAAAACAAAAGCCCTGCCTTCACAGAGCTTATATTCTAGTGGGAAAATAAAGACAAATGTAAGTATGTTAAACATATAAACATATATAGTATATTTAATGGCAATAAATGCAATGGAGCTAAAGAAAGCAAAAAAGGAGGATGGGAACTGCACGTGATATGGACAGGGGTGAGATTTTAAAAGAGAAGGGTCGGAGAAAGCCTCACTAAGGTGACAGTTGAGCAAAGACCCACAAAGGTGGGGGAAAGAGCCACGGGTCTGTTCCGAAGCGCTTCCTGGCCAGAGAAAATAGATGCAAGAGCCCCACGACTGGAACAGGCGAGGCAGCCAGCAGGGCTGCAGGGGAACGAGGAGGGGGACACCGCAGACAGAAGTCAGGGAGACCTTGGAGCCCAAGGCCACTGAAAGGCCGTGGCCCCAGGATGGTGACCACTGAAAGGCTGTGAGCTGAAGGACGACAGACAGGCTCAGCCTCCTGATATAAGAGGACCCCTCTGGCTTCTCTGGACAAGAGGGACTGCCTGGGCGGCCGCACGACAGGGGGACCACTGAGGAGGCTACTGAAACAATCCAGGGTGTCAGTGGGCAAGATAATTACCCCGAGAGATGTCCTAACCTCTGGAACCTGTGACTATATTTTGGCAAAAGGGATTGTGCAGATGGGATTAAGGATACTGAGATGAGATGCTGATCCAAGATTATGTGTGTGAGCTGATTACAGTCACAGGGGTCCTTGAAAGAGAGACGCAGAAGGGTCTGAAGGAGACGTGACTACGGAAGGAGAGGAGGGAGGAGAAACCACTTACTACACAGCTGGCTCTGAAGATGGGAGAAGGGACCAGAAGCTAAGGAATGCGAGCGGCTTCTAGAAGCTGGGAAGGACAAGGAAATACTCTCCAACAGACCCTCCAGAAGGAACCAAGCCCCCGACCACCCACTGTATACTTCTGACCTCTGGAAATATAAGTTAATCATCTGTGTTGTTTTTAAGTTAATTATCAGTAAGTTTGTGATAATTTGTTGCGCAGTGCTATTAACTAAATGTTCATGCCCCCCCCCCCAAATTCACACGTTGCAACCTAATCTCTGAGATGACTGGCATTGGGAGCCGGAACCTTTGGGAGGTGACTGGGTCAAGAGGGTAGGTTCTGCATGAATGGAAGGGGGTTCCCTTGCACCTTCTACCCTGTGCGGACATGAACCAGGAGGCGGGCTCTCCCCACACACTGAATCTCGATCGTGGACTCCCCAGCCTCACAACTGTGAGAAATGTTCGTTGTCAAAGTCACCCAAATCTAGGACATTTCTGTTAGAGCAGCCCAAGTGGACCTAGACAACAGGAGCTCACAGAGAGAGGTGTCCACGGAGATGGGAGAAGCAGTCAGGCTGTGGCTTAGTTAGAGCCCACAGGATTTATAGAGAGGCTAGATGGGGGGGGGGGGGGGACCAGGTCTTCCTCCAAGATTGTTTTTGATTTTGTCTTCTCCTCCTGGCAACTACAAGAATGGGTTGACTTTTGGTTGGGCTAATGTTGGAAAAAGCCTGATCAGAACAGGACCAAGAGAGAACGGGCGACGAGGAATGGCGTCAACTAACAGGCACCTCAAGGAGCTTTGCTCTAAGCGGAGGGAGCACGCAGCAGCAGAGGGAAGGCAGGCAGGTCAGATGAAGGACGGAACTCGCTGACACAGGGCTGGCATAACTGCTCAAGTCACTATGCGAGAAGGCGCAGAAGCCGGTGCACAAGGGGCAGCCGAACCAGAGCCCAGAACAGAGGGTCTGTTCTCGGTGAGCAGGGATGGGAGTGTGTGGTACAGATGCCAGGGACCGGAGTGAGGTGACGGGGACAGGATATGGGAGTTCGGGTTGCTTCTGGCTCTCAGAGAGATTCAAAGCAGCCGAGAATGAAGCAAAGGGAGGAGGTGCTGGAGGAAGGTCTCAGAAGACGGAGGAGAGCGCGAAAGAATCCGGGGGAACAGGTGAGTCAAGTGCTAAGATACGTGGTGCAACTGCCAAGCAGCATGAAGCGCCCGGAAGAGGATCCAGTTGTGAATTCAAAGGGAGGCCGTTCGGCAAGACTGGGTGGCTTTTCTCCTGCCTGTATAACCCGCGCAGGCATGAAGGGGGCAGAGCGTTGAAGTTAGCAAGCATCAGGTGTTTGCCAAGTGAACTGGGCAAAGTGAGAGGACCACGGGGATTGGGAGGGTCAGAAGGAGGAACTGCAGCAGAAACTCATGTAACCTACGAGGGCGGGCGAATTCTGGACCACTGAGGTCTCAGCTTAAATCCACGTATGCAGTGACTTAAAAAACCACAATATGGAAGAGTATCCTGCAAAATGTTCACAATGTATCATGAAAGCAGGTGGCCTAGGGGCACCTGGGTGGCTTAGGTGGTTAAGCATCCGACTCTTGATTTCTTGATTTCAGCTCAGGTCATGATCTCAGGGTTGTGAGATCGAGCCCCACATGTGGCCCCATGCTCGGTGCAGAGCCTGCTTGAGATTCTCTCTCTCCCTCTTCCTGTGCCCCTCCTCCCCTGCTGTATTCTTACAGAAATGTCTTTTTTTATATATATAGAGAGAGATTTTATTTATTTATTCATGAGAGACACAGAGAGAGGCAGAGACACAGGCAGTTGGGCGTGTCAAATCTCCCACGGAGCAAACAGGAGTGTAAGACGTCAACGAAAACTACAACAACGGTAACAGAACATGGTTATTACACCCAGTTCTTAGTGTCTTCATGATGGAGGTTTTATTTGAATCCAACGCTTCGTGAAAGCTCCTTTAGCCCTATTTCCACAGCCTTCTCTGAGAACAGGGCTGGACTGAGTGGCTCTGAGCCTCCTGATGATGGCTTTTGGAGAAGCTGTCCTGAGACTGGCCGCTGGCGGCCTTCTTCCTCATCAGAGTCCCTTTATACCTACAACCAGCATCAGCCACCCGTTTGGCTGGCCATCCCGCTTACTGAGCAGAGTCCTTCCAGCTCTCAGGGACTGTAATCAGCACCAGGGATCCTCGGTGCACCCTGATGTCCTGCTACGTGAACACACCTGCTGTACAAGTGACCATCCCTCACACCAGTGGTTCTCAAACAAAGATCAGAATCACTTGGTGGGCGTGTGAAACCACAGAACACTCTGCTCTTCCCCGGGGTTTCTGAGTCAGTTCATCTTGGGTGGGTTTGGGGGGTGGGGGAGTCTGAGAATGAACACTTCTAGCAAGTTCCTTTGTGATGCTAATGCAAGTGGTCTGGAAACCACTTTAAGAACCAAGGCCTCGGGCAGCCCTGGTGGCGCAGCAGTTTAGCGCAGCCTGCAGCCCAGGGCATGATCTGGAGACCCTGGATCAAGTCCCGCGTCGGGCTCTCTGCATGGAGCCTGCTTGTGTCTCTGCCTCTCTCTCTTTCTCTCCCTGCATCTCTATGAATAAATAAAATCTTAAAAAAAAAAAAAAGAACCACCAAGGCCTCGGGGACGCCTGGGTGGCTCAGTGGTTTAGTGCCTGCCTTCAGCCCGGGGCATGATCCTGGGGTCCTGGGATTGAGTCCCACATTGGGCTCCCTGCATGGAGCCTGCTTCTCCCTCTGCCTGTCTCTCTCTCTCTCTCTCTCTCTCTCTCTCTCCCCCCGTCTCTGTCTCTCATGAATAAATAAATAAAATCTTTAAAAAAAAAAAAAAAAGAACCAAGGCTTCAGTCCATTCTTCTGCTTAAAAATCTTGAGGGGCTGTGCCCTGCCCATCGTGTTAGGTACACAAACGTATCAGCTCAGCATTCAAGACCTCCCAGATGAAGCCTGGCCTACCTCTTGCTCCATCACCCTACGCCTGTGCTCCAGGCCAACCTACCTCCTGTGGCCAGAGTGTACACCGATTCTGTGTTCCTGACTCCCCTCCACGCCTCGCCGTCTAGTTACTGATGTCGTCACTCTTCAGAAGGCTCCCGAATGCCCCCTCTGCCCAGAAGGCATCCATAACTCAACTTCATTAGAATGTTTTCGTCTGCGATCTTCTTACACACAAGCCTGCCTTGCGTTAGAGTTCATAGCAATGACACAGCTCTCTGCCACTAGATTATATGGGGCGGTGGTTAAGAAGATGCACTTGGGGTCAGCAAGGCCTGGGTCCAAGTTCTGTCCCCACTTGTCAGCTGTGTGACAGAGACGACGCTGCTTAACCATGAGTCTGACCATGAGATAACAACAGCATCTCCTTCAAGGGAGACTGGTGGGGATTAAATGAGATTATCCATGCCAAGTGCTAAAGAGCAGTCCCGGCAGATAAGGCTCAGGAGATGACAAGCAGTTTTCTGGGCTTATAAGAACATTACCACATTTCTTTGACCCTCCTTCCAGGTGGTCAGGTCTGCGTCTCTTCCTCTTGAATCTCAGCCCTGCGACGGCTCCATGGATCCAACAAATGTCTTTTTTTATATATAGAGAGAGATTATCCATGAGATAATCAAAGTAAGTTAGTGACCCAGATTCCATCGCAGATTCTGTATCCTGTCTCTTAGGATGTTTGCTGATGGACCCCAGCCACTTTGTGACAGGGGAGCCCAAGCGGGAGAAGAGGAGAGGAACCCAAGCCCCGGGCCGCAGGGAGCCCTCTTGGAAGCCGGTCCTCCAGCACCCAGCACCCTCACTACCCACCACTGCCACATGCGGAGCAGATTGTCAGCTGTCCCCACCAAGCCTAAATTACAGATTTGTGAGCGAAATAAATGACATCGTTTAAAGCTATGAAGTCTTAGAGTGGGTTTGTAGCATAGCAACAGGTGACAAAGCAGGCGCCTATTATTACCGTTGCGTCCTTTCTCCTCTCTAGAGAAGAGGACTGTAGGTAAGCATCATCACAAGACTCAAACTTTTCTACAAGGAATAAACCTCCAGGGGTTCCCTTTTTGTGAGGAAACACAGAACTTCCTGGGAAAGAATTCATTTTAAAGCAAAACACAACCTCAGTTTTCATCGTGCCTAACCTTGGCAGAACCCTGCAGAATCGACAATAAATAGGATATATGTAAGTAATAAATGGGGCTTTAAAAAAAAAAAAAAAAGCTCTGTAAAGTCAGTAGTACAAATAGCTGTACTGCTTTTTAATCTCAAATAGCCCAATCATGCTACACAGGGGAAACTAACCCCCACTTTGAAAAAGCAAGACGTACAGGAGGCCACCGTCTGCTCGCATCTAAGGAAGGAGCAAGAGACAAAGCACAGCAGGAAACACCCAAAAAGAAGCAACTTTAGGGGAGAGCTGCACACAACCGAAGGACACACAGTAGGTAAGGAGTAAACTAGAGAAGCGTGGTTATTTTCCTTTCCTAAATATATTAAGAATGTTAATATTTTGCTTAGTTATTAGTATTCTTACGTTGACTCCTTTTTTTTGTTTGTTTGTTTTTTACACGGTCTTCCACGGTGAGTCTGGGAAGCACACCAGTCACGGGACATGCGCTTAGTGCCCAGTACTTGGGCTCTGCTGCATTTATCACAAATAGGACGTGTTAGTCCTGATTAGCCTCCTTTCCGAGGCAGGAGGTCCCACGAGCGCAGGGACGGTCTAAATCCTGCTGTCCCCCAAGCGCCCAGCACCTGCCAGGACAGAAAGTGTCAATACATACCTGCCGGTGAGATGCTGGAGGACTGGCACGGAGAAGGCCACCGGGAGAAGGCGGCCGATGCTCAATGACTCCAGTGTGAATTCTCAGGGGGCACAAACACAATATCCTTTAAAAATAACAAGGGTTTATTCCCTGGCACTGAAATTGCTTTAGAAATTACTGGTTGCTGTCACGAGTTAGAAAAATAATGTGCTCTTCTCCCGGAGGAGTTATTTTTATTCACAACCTCCTCTCCCGTCTACTCAGGCCTCGTAATACTCCCAGGAGCGAACCACCTCGCGCTTAGAGCCCTCGCGCAGGATTCAGAGTTTCACGGAACCTGTACGTTAATACGTGTCAACTGTAACTGCCTCCTCAGATCCCTTCTCTCCCTTTTTCTGTCAATCTGCTTTCCAAAGCGGAACGTAATCTCCCTTAAACACTGTTTTTGTCATATCCTTTCCTACCCGAGCCCACGGTGAATTTCAATCCTCCACTGTTTGAAATTTAAACTCATTAAGAATTTAACATATTAATGATTCCCATTAAGGGTTTCTGAGGTTCTCCCGTTAATTGTGCTACCCATCATCCCTCCAGACCAGACTCCCACCTTATCATCATCCCTCACAGGGGCACAGAAATGCGCGGAAGCCCTGATGCAGCCACGCAGAGGGGATGGAAGGTCTCTCCAGACACCAGCGAGGGCTCGCTATTTTGTCAGGCCGCTACAAGAGGACGTCAACGACCTTCCAGAGTGTGCGTGAAGGACTTCTCTCCAGTCGCTCATCAGGGAAAATCACTGTCAACTCCAAAGTAATTTCTAGGGATTACTTAGACGCTTGTCTTAAATGATCTCTTTAAAAACTATTTGATTCTGTTGATGTATCCTTTGCGGGAGGGAACCTGAACTCTCTCCCAAAGTCAATGATAATGATACATCTGCATTTTAACACGCTGATTACTGAGAATATCGAACTCTTTATTGGCAGCGAATCTATTATTATCCTGACTATATAACCCACCCTCACAAATTCCCTGTAACTCTAACTGGAAAAAAAAAAAAAAAAAAGGAATTGAAGGATTACATAATTCAAGGAAATCAATACAACAAACAGCCTTTCATGAAAACCACTCGATTTAATGACTCAATTTACCACCTGCCATTTCTAAAGATGCAAATGAAAAGAGAAAAGGTGATCCAGTATCAAAAAAGATTTAAAAAATTAAATAAAACGTGAGTACAAAAGACAGAGTTAATGATGACTACAAAGGGAAGGATAAGGAAATGGCAGTTCCTTGACTATTGATCGGATCCTTGTCCATTTTATGAATGTTTACCTTCCTGCAGTAAACTCGGATCGTTCAGCACGCAAATGTCCCAACGTGTTCTCATGCAGAAGACGAGAGGATCCTCATTACGGAAAAGCGCCAACTTTTTTGCGCTCGGTATGATAATTAGAGGAACCGTTTAAGAACTCCATGGATGCTCTTGGGCGTCATCCTAGCTGCCATTCAGGCCCTCCGAGTCCTGCAGGATGCGCTTGTTTGTCGTCACCTGGAGCCGATGGACCAGGAGCGAAGCGCAGATGGAGGGGTGAAGGGCCGCGACCGCCCAATGACTCGTGTGTGGCTTCGGCGGCCCAGCAGGTGACAGGTGCGTGGGGAAGGCCCTGGGCACCCACCGCGTCTAAGGCAGAGCCCCCACCGACGCCTCGAGCTTCCACTGTCAAGGGCAGGGGCCCCGCGGGAGGCGGCCACGCCCGGGGTCGGGGCAGCGCGGAGCCCAGCGCGGGGACCCGCGGGGACACAGCTTGCGGTGCCAGGCCCTGCTCGCGTCCTGCTCCCACGGGGGCCCGCAGTCCTGAGCGTCCCCCCAGAAGTGGCCCTGCAGCCCCCGGGGAGCCAGGAGGTTGGCCAAGGCGCCCGTCTGGGTCCCGGAGGACGGAGCCGCCTCCTTCCAGCCCCCTGCGACTGCGAGCAGGTGGCCGCGCCACTGAGCCGGAGCCTCCACATGGCCCAGAACACGACGTCAGCGAGGAGAAGGCGCGGGCCGCAGGCGGGAGCTCAGGCTGGCGGCGCCCAGGCCTGTGCTGCACCAGCCGGCCCCATGCGCCTAGGAAGCCACTTTCAAAACGGACACATATGATCTGACCCCCAGCACACCCTCGAAGCTTCCCGAATTGTGAAGCCCTGCTGGGGGGGAGTGGTTCTGCTTTAGGGCAGCACCTGACACACCACTGCTCCCCGTCCAAGGTCCAAGGTGCCCTCACAGGCAAGCACTCGGGACCGCGGCAGCCCCGCACCCCCGCACCCTCCTGCAGCAGAGCTGGCGAGGACGTAACAGATGGGCCTTGGCTTCCAACCCGCCGCCCCCAGCCTGGGGAGAGCTCGGCCCTGGGCAGGAAGAGGCACCAGCACCCTGAGGTAGGAAGACCGCCACCACTGATCTTAGGACACAGGGGATGGCCTGTAACCCTCAAAGCATGAAGAGAAGGGGAAGGTTTAAGGGGAAGATCTTTCTACTAAGATTGAGGTTCGACTGGAAACAGTTTTTTCAAGAACCCTCTTTGTGCCGGCCCCCGGCTAGGCGCTGTAGCCTGTCTTCCCATTTAATTCTTCCAATTTGGAGCCAAGTCCGTGACCACACACCGAGACCAGAGAGATGTGATATCAAAGCACCCACCCAGCCCCATTTACCTGGAAATTTAAAAGCTGATTTAAAGGCCAAACGGCTGTCATACCCAGACATCAGCACACAGACAGTCCTTACCCCCTAACCTGGGGAGTCTCAACTTCTCTGCACATAAAAGTTACCGCTCAGGCTTGAATATACAAAATCACGTCTTATGAATTATTTCAGAGCTTCCCCAGGGTTTAGTCTCCGCAATATTCTAACCATTAGAACCTAACACCTGTAGGAGCTCCCCCTCCCCTCACCTGCACGGCTGAGTGCCGAGTTGGTGCCTGATACCAAGAGTGAACTCGATCCATGGTTTGCTTTCCATGGAGGAGTTTCAAGAGAAGTGTTAAGGGCTTGTCACATCTAGCAGTTTATTTTAGCGGAGGGCAAGCGTGTGGACTCCAATGGTCCACTAAAGGCAGGTCAACATGCACACATTCAAGCAGAACACATCCAGACCCTGTTGAAACAATTTTTTTTTTTAATCGTTCCTAGGTCACTTTCAGCACTACGTGAAGCAATCCTCCACTCCTCTATCCAATCCTATGTGAAAAAGTTAAAAAGGAATTTTATTTTAGAACAGATACACCTTTAGAAATATATAATAAATCTTAAGGTCCGAAAGAAGAGGGCTTTTGACTACAAAATTCATTTAACGTGAAATTCTAAACCGAACTGGGACAGACTGGATGGGAAAAAGTGAAACTGAAGATAGGATCTTGCCTTTCACAAAATTTCATGTGGAGAACTTACCTTATCAATCTTATTTTAGGTGCACAGCACCTTAACTAAAAACCATCATCGGCTTGTCTTAACCGTCTGAAGAAAGATACTGTTCACCTGCTAAGTGACAAGAGTGACGAGCACATTTTCCATGCCTTCTTAAAGGGCAATAATTATAAGCATCTGAGATACATTTCTTAGACAACCACCGTGACACCCTGCCTTCACTCTGGCTCTCCTGCAAACACTTCCGTCTGCCTTGTAGCTAGGGTGACCTTTGCAATTTTTTTCCCCTGACAATGATGATCAATTTTAAAGATGGACATTAAATATTTACATTTAATAAATTAAAATTTTAAAGCAAAAAAAAACCAAAAAACCCCTAAACGCAATATAACTGGGCTATTAGGATGATCTTTTAGAAAATCGTATCACATCACTGGCATTCTCAAGCTTAAACACTTCAACGGCTGCCCTGAAGAAGATGAAATCCAACCTTATCATGGCCTTCACCCTCCAGCATGGTCGGGCCTCCGCCTGGCTCTGCATCTGATCCTGTGCCATTTGCTGGGTCAGTCTCTGATTTCCTGCAGGTCCTTTAAATTGTCAAGCTCCTTCCTCTCTTAGGGCCTTTGAATGTGCTGCTCCCTTTGTAAGAACACTGTTCTTCCAACTAGATTCACGCTACCCCTCCACGTCTCAGGGCTCCGGGTGGGCGAGGTGGGGGGGGGGGGGAGTGTGTGTGTCACTTTCTCCGAAGAGAACTTTCCTGACCCAATCTAAAGTAATCTCCCTTCTCATGGCATTCTTTCCTTTGGCAATCACAATTTGAACTTAGATGTTTTGGTTTATTGTTTTAATGTCACTCTCTCCCAGTGGACTCTAAGAGAAAACTCGGGCTCCTTGTTTCCCACTCCTGAAACCCGGGACATCCTTTTGAAGGAACGCACACATGGACTGCCTTCTCGAAGATCCTCACCAGGCTCAAAGGTCATTTCAAATATCCAATACAGACTTTTCCTTTCTTATTTGTTCAATACCCATTTACATTTTGACTCCAAACACTGAAAGGCAGAAGCTAAAATCTCTTACGTTTCTCTCCAAAAGAATCACAAAGAGAAGGCAGATTTTTGAGTAGTGCCTTGGATCCTTGTTTCTTCTTCTAATCAAGACAGAGTTAGTCACGAACATGGCAAATGAAATTCCCATAAGAACACGTGGCCTGTAGCTTAGCCACTGAGTGTTACAATGAGGTGGCTAAAAGGTTATCAGAATGCCTCAGAGGTGCACTCGGTATTCTCAGATCAAAGGAAGTCATTCTTAAAAGGAACTGTTAAGTGAACAGTCCCCCAAATTATGAAAATCTTCAAAGTGCACAAAATGTATTCCTGTTTTCATGCCATTTGTAACTCTGCATCTATCCCGAGCCCAGTGTAAAACAAACAAGCTTTAATTTTCCTCACAAATGTCCTAATGATTCACAAATAATCATCAGCAAGAAGATGCTGCTTGAGTGAGTTCTGCTGCTAAATAATAGTGATAAACGTTTTGCTTTCATAGCACTATCAACCTCCATTTCTTAATATATAAAAAAGCACTATTTTGCCTGGTGTTCCATTTTTTCTTTCCTTTCACTAACAGTAAATGTTCATGAGGGAAAATAAAATTTCTCAGAAGAGTGAAAATTGATGTTTCCTATGTCTGTCTTACTGGGCAAAATATAACGCTAGTTACAAATCATCAGCTATTTGTATTTTATGAAGAGTGATTTGCATTCAGAAACAACACACAGCGTCTGGTCAACTCCTCTTCCTGTTTCTCCAGACATGGAACAAAGGCGTTATCTCAGCGGACAGGAAAGGAAACAATTTATGTTTTCATGAATTCAGCTCTGCTCAGCAAATTAATTCATTCATTAATTAAAATGAACAAAAAAGGGTATATTTTGGTCAATCAATTGCCTGAAATCATAGGAGAATTCTGAAATACAAAAGACTCCATGTTCTACTTAGCTGAAATCAGAATGCTCCTCTTTTATCATGACTTAGCAGACATGTCATAGGAGGAAAACCTCACAATACTCTGTAGCATAGCAGTGGCTGCTTTCAAAACCAGAGTGGAAGCATTATTCTGTTAGGTGATTTTAATTTATTTGAAGAGATTGCCTCTGTTCTATTGAAGACTCAACCCTGAGCCATAGAACTATAAAGGTTTTTTTTATATATATATAAAAAGCATTTAATTTCTATGTAAAAAACTATAATACAATTTTAAATAAACGTGGTATGTTGTGAAATTTGTTTAATGGGCATTTTCAAATGTTTAGTTTAGAGGGAAAATAAAATATAAATAAAATTTAAAAAATCACTACCATAATAAAATGTATTTTTAATTCCAGTATAGTTAATACATAGTGTGTATTAGTTACAGGTCTCCAATATGGTGATTCAACAATCCTATACATTACACAATATTATGATAAATGAATTTATCACTCATTTATCACACAACCTACTTCACTCATCCCTCCACCAACCTCTCCTCTAGTAACCATCAGTTTGGTCTCTATTTAAAAGTTTGTTCTTTGTCTTTTTTCTTTGTTCATGTATCTTTTAATTCCACATATGACTGAAATCACATATTTGTTTTTCTTTGATTGATTTGTTTGACTCAGCAGTATATCTTCTAGATTCATTCATGTTGTTGCAAATGGCAGGATTTCATTCTTTTTTCTAATATTCCATCGTGTGTGTGTATACACACACATACGTACATAAACATATGCACACATCACTTCTTTATCCATTCATCTAACAATGGGCATTTGGGCTGCTTCCATAACTTGGCTATTATAAATTATGCTGCAATAAACATATAGGTTGCATATATCTTTTCAAACTAGTGTTTGTGTATTCTTTGGGTAAATACCCAATAATGGAATTACTGGATCACAGGGTAGCTCTATTTTTAACTTTTTAAGGAACTTCCATACTGTTTTCCACAGTGGCTGCCCCAGTTTGCATTCCCCCAATACTGGATGAGGGTTCCTTTTTCTCCACATCTTCAACACTTGTTGTTTCTTGTGTCTGATTTTAGCCCTTCTGACAAGTGTTAAGGTGATAGTTAACTGTGGTTTTGAATTGTATTTCCCTGATGATTAGTAATGTTGAGCATTTTTTCATAAGTTTGTTTGCCATCTGGGTGTCTTCATTGTAGAAATGTCTGTTCATGTCTTCTGTCAATTTTTAATTAGATTTTTTTTTTTTTGGTGTTGAGTTGTATAAGTTCCTTATGTATTTTGGATACTCTTTGTTGGATAAGTCATTTAAAATATCTTCTCCCACTCTACTGATTGTCTTTCAGTTTTGTTCATTGTTTCCTTTGCTGTGCAGAAGCTTTGTATTTTGATGTAGTCCTAATAGTTTATTTTTGCTTTTGTTACCCTTGCCTCAGGAGACCTATCTAGAAAGATGTTGCTATGGCCAATGTCAGAGAAATTAATTACTGCCTATATTCTGTTCTAGGATTTTCATGATTTCAGACCTCACATTTAGATCTTTAGTCACTTTGAGTTTATTTTTGTGTATGGTATGAGGGAGTTGTCCGGTTTCATTCTTTTGTATACAGCTGTCCAGCTTTCCCAACACCATTCACTGAAGAAACTTTTTTTCTCATTGCATATTATTGCCTCCTTTGTTGAAGATTAATTGACCATATAATTGTAGGCTTATTTCTGGGATTTCTATTCTGTTCCATTGATCTATGTGTCTATTTTTGTGCCACTATTACTATTTTGGGTTTAACTTTATTTTTTTAGTAGTCTCTACACCCAATGTGAGCTTAAACTCACAACCCCGAGCTCAAGAGTCACCTGCTCTTCCAACTGAGCCAGCCAGGTCCCCCGGTACCATAATACTGGTTTTATTACTACAGCTTTATAGTATATATTGAAATCTGGGATTGTGATAACACCAAGTTTAGTTCTTTTTTTAAGAATGCTTTGGCAAAAAAAAAAAGAAAAAAGAAAAAAGTAGAATGCTTTGGCTATTCAGGGTCTTCTGTGGTTTCACAGAAGTTTTAGTTATTATTTGTTCTAGTTCTGTGATAAATGCTATTAGTATTTTGATAGGGACTGCACTGAATATGCATATTGTTTTAGGTAGTACGGACATTTTAACAATATTTGTTCTTCCAATTCACGAGCATGAAAGTTCTTTCCATTTCTTTGTGTTGTCTTTAATTTCTTTCATCAAGATTTTATAGTTTTCACACTACAAATCTTTCATCTCCTGGGTTAAATTTATTCTTAGGTACTTTATTATTTTTAGTGCAATTGTAAATAGGATAGTTTTCTTAATTTCTCTGCCAACTCATTATTAGTGTATAGAAATGCAACAGATTTCGGTATATTGATCTTGTATTCTGACCTTAACTGAATTCATTTATTTCTTCTAATAGTTTCTCAGTAGAGTCTTTAGGGTTTTCTACATTTAGTAACATGTCATCTGCAAATAGGGATGGTTTTACTTCTTATCAATTTGGATACTTTTATTTATTTTTCTTGTCTGATTGCTATGGCTAGGACTTCTCTGTTAAGTAAAAGTGATGAGAGTAGACATCTTTGTCTTATTCATGATCTTAGGGGAAAAGCTCTTAATTTTTTTTACCATTGGGTATGATGTTAACTGTCAGTTTTTCATATAAAATATGTTGAGGTATGTTCCCTGTAAACCTACTTTGTTGAAATTTTTTTTTATCATGAATGGATGTTGTACTTATAATGAAATGTATTTGAGCAGCATTTTCTTGACCAATATCACTTTATAGAAGTGTTTCCCAAATGGGGGCAACTGTGGAACCCAAGGGAAGACCCGTGCAGAGGTGCTACTAGCATCTAATAAACAGATAGACCAGGGCTTCGGCAAAGCATATCACAATGTACAACATAGCCCTCTTCTCGCAATAACCACAACAAATACCAGTCCCAAGTATCAATAGTGCTGAAGTGAGATAACCTGCTTCAAAGCAAAAACCATTCAAAGCATTGTTTTAAATTGAGTTTTGAACCCAATGAACTGTTCATGTTTTTTAAAAAGGAAGATCATTCTAGACAAAATCTGAACATATGTAGTCACAATCTGAGAAAACTAAAGCATGGCCCAAATGACATGACTTGGAACAATTTTAAACATATAAAAGGGGGACGCCTGGGTGGCTCAGCGGTTGAGCATCTGCCTGTCACTCACAGCATGATCCCAGAGTCCCAGGATTGAGTCCCACATTGGGCTCCCTGTATGGAGCCTGCTTCTCCCTCTGCCTATGTCTCTGCCTCTCTCTGTGTCTCTCAAGAATAAATAAGTAAAATCTTAAAAAAAAAAAACATATAAAAGGTATATACAAAAATAAATAAATAAAAGGTATACACAACGTTGTAAGTGGAAAGAATTTTGGCATAATTGTCTCCACTTATATTCATTTTGAACTTTCATTTTTAGACCTAGTACACAGTAGGTATTCACCAAATATTTGAGGGAAAGAGGAAAGGAAAGATCTATTTTCTTGTACCATACCCCAGGATATTTTATAACATTAAACCAAACAAATGGACTACATTAGGTTATTAGATGTCCTCCAAAGTCCTCCCTTCCTCCATATTACTGAAAGGAAGCCAGCCAGCCAGAACAATTACCCAGTCTCCAACTCTGCTGGGTGTGTCCACAAAAGTTCTCCCTGACACACATGATGTTGCTTTTCTTCATTCCCTCTCTTGCTCCCTTTACCATAGGTTTGGGATGCAGACATGGCACTGACACAGTTTCAACCATGCCAAAGAGTCTAATACCCTAAGGAAAGCCATAAGATAGATATAATTTGGGCTACTGAATGACCTACTTGGCTTAGAACTACTTCTCCAGCACAGATCGCTCACTTCCAGAAGGGTACATGAGAAATAAACTTCGTATTTAACCTATCATACTTTGCGCCTCTTTGTTTCAGTCACTTATACAAGGCAATTCTATAATCTGATATCCCCTATGACACAAGTACTATAAATGCATTCTGTCTGAAAAATTGTTAAACTGGTAATTTAAAGAAGTTTCAGTGCAAATAATACTTGAAAATCTGTGTTTTATAGTAACTATAGGTTATGAGGAAGAAATGCCATGTCAATAATACTGCTAATTCTCATTTATCAATCTAAAAGGAAAAAGAAGGCATACAAGAAATCTGGATCTGATTGTCCAAGGAATTCATAGTTTCAGTGATGTAATATTTATGTAAACTCACACTAATGACAGCCAGCTGGACCCTGTAAAATGTAGGCTGAAACACAATTTTGACCCCTAAAATTCTGTAATTATAGCATTTTCATCTTCTTGTCCTTGTTTCCCTTTGATTAAGGCACGGATAAAAATTCTAGAAGCAAGAAGGAAAAGAAGTGAAAGCCAGAAGATTCCACAAACTAAACCTTATCAAATAGATGATCTCTTAACAGGTTATATATTCAAATTTTGAATATGCAATTAAATTTAATTCAAACGGCTCTGTATCTCTCATGGTTTTCAGAAAATGTAGCTGCTTCTCCTAGAGCACATTCTCAATTAAACTTCAGTTTTTTCTTCCAAACTTCATTTGGCATATCTGTTTAGTCAAAGATTTATTCCTACTTTTTGTGGATGAGGGGCAATCACTGATAAAATACCTCTTATGCAATTAAAATATATTTCAGTTAAGCAGTTCATATTTTACAATAATGCTACACTTATTAAAATATAATCTCCCCAACAAAAATTAATCTCCTGAATATTATATGTTATAAAGTCAAGGACTTCTACTGGGAAATATTTTTACCTTAAACACGAAAGTAATAAAAGTACCAAGATACCTATTGTAATTTCATAACATCTTCCCCTCCAAATCATATTTATGAATTGTTCTGATAAGTTTATTGCCATTAATCCAATAATCTACATAATTGTTTGTGATAACTTGAAAATCAAAAAAACCCAAGGGCCACCTGGGTGGCTTAGTCAGTTAAGCATCTGGCTCTTGATTCTGGCTCAGGTCATGATGTCAGTGTCATAAGATCAATCCCCGCATTGGGTTCCACACTGAGTGTCGAGCCTGCTTTGGATTTTCTCTCTCCCTTCTGCCCAATACTGCCCCTGCTGCCACTCACACTCTTAAAAAAACAAACAAAAAAAAAACACATCAGGGTAGCATGATTTAAAAGTAAAGCGTGGTCTAAAATACCTTTTTAAAGATTCTAAAATTCTAAAGGATTTGAATGCCTCATAACACAATCATTTCTAAATTTTCATATAGTTCATGGTATAAGCTATATTTTTAAAGGAATCACAATTTATATATTAATTTTAAAAATATTTCCTACATTCAGAGAAATATTACTTTTGACATTTTTTTAAAAACAAGATGTATTTGTCTCCCAATTGAATAGCAATATACTGATTGCTGATTGAGCAGATTTTGAATTTTAATTCAGGAATATCTTTATCGCATTATATGAAATAAAAATAAAAGTTTCACATTCTCTCTCCTACCCATTTTTTTTAGCCAGCCACTAATTTATATTCCATTAGTAAAGCAAAAGGCAACTAAACGACACATCTGAACCCAAGTAAATAGTACCCTAGTTTCAGTAGTTCCAGTGAATGCACTCAAGGGAACAGTGAGTGACCACAGTGAGTCTACGACAGCTACGACAAATATAGGAAAATGGTATCATCTACTCTTAAAATTATCTAAACAAATCAATCACAATTCTCAAAATTTTAAAAATGACAAAAAGCTTTAAGAATCTCCAAACATACCAAGTTCATGGATGCTACATTTTCTACCGGAGATGAAGTCACCATCTCCCTGGGCTTCCTTTTTGTTTGTCTAGATTTTAATCTATAAACAAAGTAGGCTGGTGTCAGCCAGTGCTTCTCCACAGGCCAGTCCCCTAGAAGGTGATTTGGAAATAGGCAGAGCACTTTGTTTTCACGGTGACCGGCACGTAGGGCAGGGCGAGGGGTGTGCCAACATCCAGGAACTGTCTCAAGTATCCCTGAACTTTCAAATGTCCCTCTATTCATTCCTTTCATAGAACCTTCTCAGTATGACCACTTGAGCTAAAGAGCAACTCCTTTTACACATAAGTTGTTTCAATTTAGTTTTAACAAACATTAATTTTCCAGGGCCTCAACTTCCATGTAAATGTACACTTTTGTTTGGAATTTTACCAAGATTCATTCACCATCTCAGGGGAAAAAAAAAAAAAAGAAAATCACCTCATGCATGGCAAATTCACTCAACTGTATCGGACTCCCGATAAGCACGCCTGGATCAGGATTCTTTTGCAATGACTGCACTCATGGCAATGCCACCAATAGGTGCAAACCGCCACTTACTTTATCATGTCTTCCACTAGACATGTGTGAGCATTTGTACACTGAAATGTGTATTTTGTTATAAATTATTTCCTGTTATCACAATCAGGGCAGTGTACTGGTTATTTTTAACATAACCTACTTACATATACAGTTATCTATACACTTCATTGTGGAATAGTTAAACAGTAATGCAAAACATTTTATAAAAGAAACCAACCCCCCCCCCCCACCAAAACCCCCACTAAATTTGGAGGGATGCAAACCACTGACCTAGATTATGTAGCAAGGCTCCTTGCAACTCCAACATTTCTTGATTCTACGGAAAACTTTCATTTTGGCAAGCCCTGATCATTACCAAACCTTTAACTCTACTCTTATATTTGAAAGCATAGCGATTAAGTTAAAAAGAGAAATAGGGACGCCTAGGTAGCTCAGCGGTTGAGTATCTGCCTTTGACCCAGGGCGTGATACTGGGGTCCCGGGATCAAGTCCCACACTGGGCTCCCTGCAGGGAGCCTGCTTCTCCCTCTGCCTGTGTCTCTGCCTCTCTCTCTCTCTCTCTGTCTCTCATGAATAAATAAAATCTTTAAAAAAGAGAGAGCGAGAGAGAAATAGTACAGTTGCTCAGATGATAGGTAAAAACACAGACTCTGCTAAACTTTCAAACATTTGCACAGTGGTGGGAGATGTCACAGTAGCTGATGCCTTTTTCAGAAGGCAGGGACAGAAAAATACCAGAGGTAGAACTGGAGCCTCCATATCCATTTGGTCTCAAAAGTCTACACTATTGGGCTCACAGGTGACCCTGTCCCTCCTTTGGGCTGAGTGCAATTTTGTCTGTGATATACTGTCTTAGCAATTCTCCCACAAAGTTCATTTGTCAAGAAAATATACGCTGGCAAGCAATGCAAATGCTTCAAGTGTGGAATGAGGTGAATACCTCTCACAACCAAACCTCCTGCACAAGTCTACTTGGCAAAGCTTGTCATTCAGAAAGCACCACCTTCAACTCATTATTGGCAGCTGGTATAACCCTACTCCCATTTTTCTGAGGCAATCACTCTCTGTCATCAGACTGAGGAGTAATTATCCCCACGGTACCAATTTCCAGCCCGTGAAAATTAACTGTAGCCACCCCTTCCCTACACAACTGGATTCTCAGCACACCCACCTTCTTCATTATGTCTGACCATCCACCGTTGTTATTATACCTCTTTCCCCCACTCTATTAGCTCCCATATGGGGCAGAAATTCAGCATCTATAGATGTTCATATATTAAATAACCTCCTAAGACAAAGTTTGAGGACCCCCCACCTTGGGGGGAGAGAGGGGGTGTTCAGAAAATAAGCCCGTACTTCATAGATAATAAATATAGTCATCCTGGCCAAATAACCAAGATTATATACAAAGTATTTACTATAAAAGAAATAAAACAGAAACACTTAGGTTTGGCTAATATACCAAAACAAGTACAAGACTAACAACCACCAATGACAAAACTGTGCATCAAGAAAACTTAATGTTATGTTTAAAGCAATAAAAATCTTAAATATTTAAATAATGTATAGAATACTTCACAAGCTGTGAAAATTTCAAAATTTCTAGAAGATCGGATGAAAACGTAATACAACAATGGGAAGGTATATGTAGTTTTTAAGAGATAGACATGTTAGTTTTTAACTCTTCAGAGTTTCAGAAAATAAGAAGTCATTTATAATTTACACAGGAAGGAAAAGCTCTATTATCAGCAACATCTTTTATAAATGACTCTCTTAATTTTTTCCTCCCTGACCTCACAGGCACATATGATACCAAACTTCCAATTTTCTAAAAACTTATAACCGAATAACCACATGAAACAAAACAGCTTAAGTCTCAAGTTTCTCATGCTAAACACTTTAGTCTCAATCCCCATCATTAGACTGACCATCTGACTTCAGTGTTTGGGGTTTATAAAGATTATGGGTTGGCATTTGGGGTGAGGGGTACATTTTAATCAGATGTAACATCTTAAATATACATGGTTCAAAAATTAAGAAAAGCAGCTTTGCCATTGGCCCTGAAGAAAGAAAATGATACAGCAACGGGGCTTGGCCCCAGAAGCTTCTTACCCGCAGGGCCTCGATGACCAGGTCTCTGGCCTCCAGCTCCCCTTCCATCACGCTGAGGAGCATCCGAAGCTCTGATTTACTGAGAGTGTCCACATCAAACTCTTTTTTCTGTAACACAAATATTGAAGAAGCAATCACAAAGCTCTTCATAAGACAATACACACATCTTCAGGTATGCAATGGATCATTTTTATCTCAGTGGCTCAGCAAATCCCAGCAGTGCAGGGGCCCTATTTAGCAGCAGACAATCTATGCCCAGACCTTCTAGGAGGGGGTAGAAACCAGGAGGCCTAAATCCCAAATCTCTTCACTAAGGAGATCTATTTTCCCCAGCCTGCCTGCCCACCTGGATTCAGAATCTGTTCAAATTGGGGCAGAAATGTTAAAGTCTCTGGAGTTTCTATCAAAACAGGCCTAGTGTAAGTTCAGGAAAAGTTGCAGGGGTAGCAAAGAAAGCATGAGAATGTATTCCTAGAAGGGCCCCAACCAACATAGAGGCTCCTGGGAGGTTATTATAAATTCCAGGACATCCAATAATAACAGGTCATGTTTATAGAAGGCTCTGCAGCAGAGGTAACCAGCTGGCAGCCTTCAGCCAAATCTGGCCTACAGATGTGTGTAACTTGGGCAACAAAGTGTTTTGTTTTTTCACTCAGCCAGCATTTAAAAAAACAAAATTTTGTAAACCCTGAAGATGTCACCCAAAAATCCAGATCTCTGGTTTCTCTTCAAAATTCAGGTGACCAGCTAGCCCTGGATTTGCATTCCCACAGAGTAATAATCTGCAGAAGCAGGTAGGGGCAGTCCCTTTAGAAGGAGCATGCTCTTCACTTTGCTGCCCTGCCCTCCCCACCACACACACACACACACACACACACACACACACACGCAGGCATGTGTATTCACTCGCATTTAGTCAACTGGGTCCGTGCTCAGGCGAGTCTGGAACCTGCCACGTGGTGATCAAACGCTTGCTTGGGCAATGCCTCCGTAGCTCCTTCCCGTTCCAAAGGTAGGCCAAGTAGAGCAAGCGAGACTTCCAGAGACTCAGTTACACCACGAGGTATTAGCACCGTGGCCCAGGGATTGCAATCCTCATCCATCACTCTTCCAGCCCTGCTGTCTCTTCTCCACTCCTGCTCTGGTCACTGCATCCAGTTTCACCTCTTCAAATCCCACAGATATACCACGATGCCCAAAACTCTTGTCTCCAACTCTGCCCCCTTCTTTCCTGACAAGCTTTCAAGCAGGTCTTTTGGCAGCCAAATTAGAGAAGATCAACTTGAGCCCTCACAGCTCAGCTTGGGGTGAATCCACAGCCCGGGCTCCCTTTACACGCACCATCCAGAGAGCCCTTCTGGGCAGACTCCTTGGATAAACCCACTCCCATCAGAGGGAGAGGGACACGTTCGCCCCCAAATGCCTCAGAATGCCCAACCCTCAGAAGCCATTCTTCAGGCCATTCTGGAACATCATTTCACATTTGCATGGCACCCAAGGGTTTCCAAAGTATTCTCAAAGAACCAAATCTAATATGTAAGGTATTATCGCCCATCTTAGGTTAAGAGAGCCTCAACCCAGAGAAGTTGGATGACACAGCCACCTCGTTCCACCAAGAAACGACAAAACGACAACCAAGTGCTATGACTTGTCTGCACACTTTACAAGCACAGGGACTGCATTCTAGAGATGGAAAATGGTGCCATTCTATCAATCAGCCAATAAGAACTCGTTTAGCACCCAGATACCTGACTGTATATTATCCTCGTGATGACACGTAAGCAAACACTGGCAAGCCCATAAATGATTCCAGGGCCTTTCAAACAGGCATAACCAGAACTGGCTATTTCTCAGTTTCAAAGAAACCTTCTAGGAGGAGATAACAGCACAAAGGGGAAAGAGATCAGAGCTAGCAGGTTCTCCACAGAAAGATTTTAAAAGGGCCCTCCTCTTAAAATTGTTGCATTTTGCACACACATTAGAGCAGTTATTTGGAAAGGCAGGGGCTCAGGATGGAGAAAGAGAAAAGAAAAACCTACAGCCAAGCCTTAAGGATGGGTCATTTCTAGGATGCCCTTGCTCAGAAAATTAAGAGATCTTCCCTGTTGGGGCGCCCACGTGGCCCAGCTGGTTGAGTGCGAGCTCTTGGTTTCAGTTCAGGTCATGATCTCAGGGTCATGAGACTGAGCCCAACGTTGGGCTGCACGCTCAGCGTGGAGTCTGCTTGAGGATTCTCTCCCTCTGCCTGCCCCCCCCCCCCGGAATAAATAAATAAATCTTTAAGGAAAAAAAAAAGATTCCTTGTGAATTGCAGAATCTAATATACTAGGGCTCAAATTCTGCTCCCACTACATAGTGCTGTCACACAGGGTCTTATGACCCAATCGTTCTCAAAGGTGGGTGGGCAGAAGCAGCATGGGGAGACCTTGTTAACAGACTGGGGGAGGCGAGGGGGCACCTCTGGGGTTCCTGATACAGGTTTGGGGTGGAGCCTTGAATCTGTCTTTGTAAAGAGCTCCTGTTGCTGCTGCTGGTCCAGGATTACCCTGGGAGAGGCATTTCCTGGATCTTATTTGATCTGAACCTAATGTTTCACCCGCAAAGTTCTTACACATGAAGGAAGTAAGTGCTAAATAAAAGTGGTGATTGTTGTTATTTGCACGAGAACACCCAGGTGTTTTATGTAGGGAGGAGTGAGCTATTGGCTATAAGCCTATTTCTTTGAAAATCTACCAGCCTCAGTCCAATAAAAACTCAGTTTACTGACTATGATGAAAGACAGACTCTTTTATCCTGCTTCTTCCCACTGAGATGGGAGAGTAAGCTGCAATTCTTATGTGCTTTAGAGGGTAATGTTTTATTAATGCTGCTGCTGGTTGTTCTAAAGATTTTAATTAATTGTATATTTTATTGTCCTTGTTTCCCCGAAGCTTCATAAGCAAGGCACTCTATTTTAAATACTAATAAATTATGAAAGACATTGCCAAGATTCTGATTCATATTAGAGTCAAGAGTGCTTGCTCTGGTTCCATCATCATCAACATAACATGTGACCTGCAACCAACACTTCTGTTTTTTTAATATACCGCCATCAATAAAAAGGGAAATTCATTAAAATAAAAAAGTTATAAAGGTTCTTGCTAAACCACTGATTAGGTCACACCGAAAGGTAAAAAAAAAAAAAAAAAAATGTTTCCCATAACAGTGTATTAAGTGATGCACTATTCTATTTATTTTTATTTATTTTTTATTTTTAAGGATTTTATTTATTTATTTATTAATGAGAGACACAGAGAGGCAGAGACACAGGCAGAAGGAGAAGCAGGCTCCATGCAGGGAGCCCGATGCAGGACTCGATCCCGGGTCTCCAGGATCACACCCTGGGCTGAAGGCAGGTGCTAAACCGCTGAGCCACCCAGGGATGCCCCAACACTATTTTAAATATAGGGTTTGCCTGCCTGCCGCTCCCTCCCCTAGGCTTCTCACCCCTGGGTCCTCACTAAAAACACTACCACTTCCTGGCCTTCGAGAATAAGATAATTATAATACTAGTTTCAAATTGTCATTCTACAGTGCTTGATGTTTCTGTCCACTATCCTGGCAAACAGTAAGTATATGAAACCATGTTAAATGTCATTTATTTCAAAAATAAATTTGAAGTACTTTAGTATTGAAAATATAAAAAAGCCCAAATGCAAAAATCCCAATAAAAAAGTATCTTTGTTTTGGGGATCCCTGGGTGGCTCAGCGGTTTAGCATCTGCCTTCAGTCCAGGGCGTGATCCTAAAGTCCTGGGATCGAGTCCCACATCGGGCTCCCAGCAGGGAACCTGCTTCTCCCTCTGCCTGTGTCTCTGCCTCTCTCTCTCTCTCTCTCTCTCATGAATAAATAAGTAAAATCTTTTTAAAAAAAAAAAAGTATGTTTCATATGAAGTGGTATTTATCTGACTTGACACATGTATAGTACAGAGGTACTCAGGTATAGAAACATTATTAATGTTTTTCCTCTAAGAACAAAATAATGGCTCTAAATTTCTTAATTTTTAAACCATGTTGAGGTATGACTGACATACAAAATACCGTACAGATTTAATATATACAACTGCATTTGCAGATATAGGAAACCATCACCAGAATCCATGCCATGAATAAATCCATCACTTCCAAGTTTCCTCCTACCCGTTTTTTTTTTTGGGGGGGGGGGGCATAAATCTTAGATTTTAAATAGCAAACTAACTTGATAACCTAATTTTCAAAAAAAGAAGATAGGATAGATGCAAACGCCACCACTCCCATAACAAATTAGGATCTCCGACAGGACATGCATGAAAACGTGACACGTCCACACCCTCAACAATGACAACAAAATCACAGCAGACATGTTCACGCCCTAAGCTTTATTATTACTGTCCTTGTTTTCCTAAAGAAAAATCCAGATCTCATTTTTAAGTGACAGCAAGGCAGTCAAAAAAGAAGGGGGGGGGAGCTACATTTCAACTCCACAAGCCACACCCCTGCCTGTCATGTTTGATGTTTTCCAGGAAAAGTGCTTAACACCTAGTTTTAAAAATCTGACACAGGCAGCTTAACCTAATCCAGAGTCTGGTCATCAAATGGAGAGAGAGAGCTCGAGCCTTCTTTGGGATATAAAGGCATATACAAGGGAGGAGACACAACCCCAATCTCTTAGTGTTCAACACAGCAGTCTTCAACAAGCTCTAAATTACTCGGGGGTGGGGGTGGGGGTGGGGGTGGGGAGGGTATTCTTTCAGATTTTCTTATACAGGCTCAGAGAGGGAGGGAGGGAGGGAGAAGACGAAATAGAACCCGGCTGAGTTAAGTCTTCTTCAATTGCCAGAACTAAACCTACGTAGGCCAATACCAGTTCCCTCCACCACCACTCCACACTCTCACCTGGGGCGGGGGGTGGGTGGGGGGGGGCGGGGATCTAAAAATATTGGGGTTTATGTAGGGAATTTCAACAGTCACAGCCAAATAGGGCCAGAAGATCCTCACCATATCCTTTAAGAATATAAGGAGTCAGAGCATTGACCATTGACGGCTGCCAGAAAGCACTTAAGAGAGCCGATGCCCCGCAGGGGCAGGAGCACCTCCCAGATCTTTGCCCGAACTTCTGATCAAAGATCTAGTGACCAAACAGAGAGCCAGATTCATTCTCTGGCACTTCCCGCAGACACCGAGAACGTGTCCTCTGGTTTCAAGTCTCGTGGGCTACCCCGCGTGGGATCAACGAGTTTCCCACACGGCAAAGAGCCAGTGGGCCAGGAGGACATTACTTCATGTGCTCGGGCCTTCAGGTTTCTCGTCGGTAAAATAAGAATGTTGTCCTAAGTGATCTCTAAGATCTCCCCCAGCTCCAAATGTCCGGACTTCACAGGCTATCGGGGTTCCTAGGTTACTGCACTGAGGAAATTTAGGTCCTTTTATGAAGCCTTTGAAAAGTAGTTGAGATAAATTGGTTTTTGCCTCTTTGCTCTGAAGTTACAGACCTGTGTTTTCTTTCCAGTCTAACAGTGCGTGCTAATAATTAATAAGATGCATTCAGAACTTCCCACGTAAGCAAAATGTGTGGCTTGGGGATGAATAAGAGGCGGTGAAGAAGGGGGAAGGCAATGAAATTCACCTTAAAATTTCAAGGAGAAAATAAAAATCTGAAGACTGTATCACCAGCATGGCAAAAAAAATCCACCTTTCCAGGTACACAGAATATTTACAATATTAACATATGAATTCAGACACTTCTGTGGATTTTCATGAAGAAAAGCACATTTTCATGCTCTAAAATAATTTCAAATCTCTCACATTAACTCCTGCTTTGAGATTATTTCCCCCCCCCCCATTTCCTCGACTGGGAGGAAAGAGAGTTACTGACAGGGTTTGCATACCTTCGATTTTATTCTTCCTAATGATTTCTCCTCTAATCCGTGGGAATCCTATCTTTCTAGCTATCCTATCCTAGCTCAAATCCCACTCTCAGAGGTCTTGATGGACTCCAGAAATCTCTCCTCGTCTACGCTCAGCCCTACAGACTGCTCTACTGCTTCGTTCAGCAATTAATCACACCCCGCCTCGTGTATTTCTATATTTTCCACCCACACTAGAAATGTGAGGCCAGAGTATTGCATCCTCATGTGATTTTTACGTAACACGTATGCCCACCCACTTTTGGTATAAAATGCCTATTTCGTGCAGTCAGAACACAAAAAGCATATAAATCATGTGTAAAGGACACATCTGGGGCGCCTGGGTGGCTTAGCCTGCTAAGTGTCTGCTTTGGGCTCAGGTCATCATCTCCAGGTCCTGGGATAGAGCCCCATGTTGGTGGGGGGGCAGTGGTGTTCCTGCTCAGTGATGAGTCTGCTTGTCCCTCTCCCTCCACCCCTTCTCCCCACTCATGCCCACTCTATATTAGTAAATAAAAAAATTAGTATATACACACACACACACACACACACACACACACACCTGTCTTACTAAGACACAAGGTTGTGGCCCACTCTAAGGCCAACCAAGTAACTGGTCAATCATCTTCCATCTTCATTCATCATTTGTTGTTTCAAAAATCAATTAGAGTAATCTAATCTAGGGCCACTTGGTGTGGGGCTTTGAAGGACCATACTGAGAACGGGGGTCACCTCTTCATGGCTTCGCACCTCAAATCAACCCCGCCTGAGGGTTTTCATGCAAGACAAGCAACCTAGGATACGGAAGGGAGATAGAGCTCACAAGTAAACAGAATGCCAGGAAGGAAACCTGGTATGGAGAGAACTAATTTTGAGTATAAGCAAACCAGAATGAAAAGCAGAGAAGTAGCTGGGGCAGGGATGACAAGCTCTGACAATTAAGCGCAGCTACATCCCTTTTTCTCCTTTCAGAGCTCCTGTCTGTCTGCATGACCTCTTTGGGAAAAGAAAAAGACCACATCTCAGGATAAAACAAATGCCTATTTCCACTCTAATCCAGCTTTCCCCATGTTCCAACAGCCCTACATGGGACAGCTCCACATGCAAACTCGCATCCAGATCCAATAATTGCCCTTTAAGAAGCTTATCATGCATTGAAGAATGTCAGCTTGACAATCTGTAGGTGGCGAATGGCAGCATGCTGATTTTCAAATGAAGAAGCTGAGACAGAGAGTGCCAGGTGATATTCTTACAGTTACAGAGCCCTTCTGTGGAAGCACTCGGGTCTTTGGAATCGTCTTTTTGCCTTTTCAATGAAATGTAAACGTGTCAGAAGCCAATCATTTGTGAACAAGCATGCAGAGTGATGTTAACTTGGTTATACTGCATTTACTATAACAACCTTGTAACTCCATCCTTTATCTGCTTGGCTATTTACTAACAATATATCTCAAGAGCGGTTTTTTTCCCCTAAGAAAAAATCAAGATTTCTATGGGCATGGCATCATACTGTGTGCAGCATTAATAACATGATCTCATTATTTTTGTACAAGGTATTTATAAAAGAGTAACACATTTTTAAAAATCCTTTGACTTCAATGTCATCATCATCTTTCCTGTACCTGTTCTCCATTTTTTAACCTAATGTCTAAAAGACAAGTTTCCATGTTATTTATACAAGTCTTTCAAAGGAGCCCCAGTAGAGAAGAATACAACTGAGCACACTGAGATCATCTTTTCTAAAGCAACACTCAGATATGCTTAGGTGGCAAAGTTTATGGGGGCAGAAGGGAGACAAACCGCTCTCTCTTTTCCTGGGCACGTTTAAAGTTGAATTCTAGCCCCCAGATTGCTGGGCATTTGCAGATTATTCCAAAGCCTTGTCTGTCTTCCTGCCCAATCTTTCCTTTTACTCCCTTTTCCTGTTTCCAAACTTCCTTCCATTTCTGCCTTGACCTCCCCTCAATCATCCCCTCCCTTCATACCTCAGTGGGTGACCTGACCTTGACCCTACTAGAGGAACAATTCAGGATGGAAAGGATGCAGTTACCATTCCACCAATACATTCCCAGCCTCAGTCATTATTCTGAAGACAGATCATCTAAAGGGAAAACTAACAGTGTTAGAAATTATTACTATCATTTTGTTAAAACCTGTGAATCTGAAAGGTCGCTGAGAAAAACAGCTTGGAAAAAGACCATATACAAATGAAAACAAGAACCCAGAAAATCGGAAAAATCAGCGTTATCTTCCAGAAACAAGAAAAAACTCTATAACATCTATAATGTTGATTACTATAAATCATAAGCCACTAATTTCATTACAATCTAGTAACACACAAAGTAAATTTCCCAATCAGCCAAACAACGTTAAGTATTATGACACAGCTTCTTGCTGAGTGTTTTGTTTTCTTCATTCGATATATGTGAAACACCTACCACGTATTTGCCAGGCACAGGGCTTAACCTTCGCTTTCTTTTAGAGACAAAACCCACACTGCGTTTCTTGAAGGAGGCTGCCTCTTCCAGCTACAGCCCTGCCGTCCATGAGATCAGCAGCAGATATTTGTAAACGGCTGAATAAGTGCTCAGACTGAAACGTTTTCTCACCTCATAAAGTTACATGAAACACAAGAGGACAGAACCAACTGGCAATCTAGCCTAGGCATGGATTCAATCACTGAGAAGACAAATGCCTTTCTCTACCCAAAACTGCTCCTATGAGAAATGGAATAGCAACATACCAACAATAATAATAAAGCCGAAAAACAAAAAAAAGAAAAAAAAAACAGGCACAGAAGTATACATTTAAGAAGAAAAAAAGGGTGAAAAGCATCCTGTTGAAAAGCATCAGTTATATTCTAATTGTGGGGGAACATTTCAGTCTATTTCCTCAATTTCTAACCTATTTTTCTAACGTACACAGTTGAGATTGAAGCTGAAACCTCTATGCTCATCTTGGAAAGCCACTCGGATGTGCCCCAGGCCACCTTTCAAGAAACCCGAAGTACCAGCCACGTGGTACACAGCTTCCTGCAGTCTCCACCGCAGGTCCTCCTTCCATCTCTAGGCCCAACTCGGATGCCATCTGTCTGTGGAATGTTTCCAGGTCCTTGCACTAGGGATCCCCTCCATGACTCTTCCTCCCCAGATTCCTAATACAAAGTATTTGTGCCTTTCGTGACACCATCATGTCTGGTTAGATTCCTTGGTATTTATGTTTCTACAGCTGGAACGCAATGTGTTACTTCTTATGGCAGCAACGATGTAACTCGAAACACCATCATCTATGGTAAGTGGGGGATAATGTGTTAAATCTAAATTATTCCCTACTTAATTCTGCTGTGAAACTTTCAATATTCTGTAGCTGCCATATAACTATGGTTTTTGTTTCTATTTTCAGGAAAGCTTAGCACAATTGGCCAAGAAAGTGCTTTTCTTTACATTTACATTCAATACTGTCACCTGGAAACAAAAATTTCCAAGGTACCAGCTGCTAATTTGTTGAATATTCCTTTTGTGCGTTTGATAGAAGCACTGTCCAAGTTTCTTCAGTATTATCACCATGACAACAAAAATTTATGTCTACTTTTTTGCATATTAGTTGCTCCAGAAAAGTCCAGAATGACAAGAATGTCCATCAGCTTGCCAACCACGGCTCTAAAGGGATCTCCATTTTCCTCTCACTCTTAAATTCTTTGGTGACAATAAAAAAAAAGCAGGAAGATTTCTGTTTTCCATACTGCCTCATCCATTAGGAGTTATTTTCAGAGTAGAAATAGCAATATAGCCTATAAAAGTCATCCCATTTGGCTACGGCACTGAAAATAACCCAGGTCTCCTCAGCATGGTTCACAGCGAAGACTATTAATATGATCCTATTGAATAATGTAGCTGTTACCCAGCTTTACACTTGGGATGCTTTCAGGATTTAAACAGCTAAGAACAAGGATCACAAACTAAATTTAAAACACTCCACTGAAAATCACATTAAGCTGAAAACTATAAATTAAACTTGTCTCTAAGCAACAATCTAAATAGTCAAAACTTAGTGAAAACACTCACTTTCAAAAATAGCCTACTGCTTTGGAGTCTCCATTGGCTCGCGACTGCCAAATGTACATATAAAAGTGCCTAAGATGTAAACTAATTCGAAAGGAAATAAATCTCTAAAAGCCCCCCCCAAAATAAAATTTCACTAAATAAAATGAAAAAAGCTAAGTCCTCAGTTGCCATGAATCCAAAAATGCATAAAAATGTCTTTGATTTTTAATCATTAGACCTCCAACCTGGCTTCAATTTTAAAATCAGTCTATGCATCACGGAAAGTGATACGGGCGGGAGGGGCCTCTGTTAAGTGAACAGTAAAATGGCCCAGGTCACTGCATAAGCCATCATCAGGACTTTACTAAAAAGTCATTTCTAAAAAAAAAAAAAAAAAAAGGTATTGGATCAAGCATCCTACTGCATCCTCCGAGGATTCTACAGAACAGAAATAAAAAGTGTCACTGTCACATTTCCCCCGTGGCCATGATCGTCACCCGGGGCGAAATGACAAAATCCCGCCTCTCGGCCGCGAAAAGTCGGACTCCTGGAGGCTTTCGGCAGCGGGAAGCGAGCACCGACCTCGTCAACGAAACCTGCCTGGGGTCCAGGGCTCCGACCGTGGGGCCGCCCCGAGCTCGGCCGCCGCGCTGGGCGGGTCGGGGCGGGGCGGGCCGGGCCGGGCCGGGTCGGGCCCACCCCGCGGGCAGGTGCTCGGCGGTCGGCGGCGGCCGCTCGGGGGCGCCGCACACACCCGTCCCGGCGCGGGGACCAGCCGCCCCACGTCGCCCCCGCAGCCCCCACGTCGCCCCCGCAGCCCCCAGGTCGCCCCCCGCAGCCCCCAGGTCGCCCCCTGCAGCCCCCAGGTCGCACCTCGCAGCCACCTTGCAGCCCCCAGGTCTCCCCCAGGTCGCCCCCTGCAGCCCTCAGGTCGCACCTTGCAGCCACCTTGCAGCCCCCAGGTCTCCCCCAGGTCGCCCTCTGCAGCTCCCAGGTCGCCCCCCGCAGCCACTTTGCAGCCCCCAGGTCGCTCCTCGCAGCCACTCTGCAGCCCCCAGGTCTCCCCCAGGTCGCCCTCTGCAGCTCCCAGGTCGCCCCCCGCAGCCACTTTGCAGCCCCCAGGTCGCTCCTCGCAGCCCCCAGGTCGCACCCCGCAGTCACCCTTCAGCCCCCAGGTCCCAGGTCGTCCCCTGCAGCCCCCAGGTCGCCCCTATAGCCCCCAGCAGCCCCCAGGTCGCCCTCTGCAGCCCCCAGGTCGCCCCCTGCAGCCCCCAGGTCGCCCCCTGCAGCCCCCAGGTCGTCCCTTGCAGCCCCCAGGTCGCCCTCTGCAGCCCCCAGGTCGCCCCCCGCAGTCCCCAGGTCGTCCCCTGCAGCCCCCAGGTCGCCCCCCGCAGTCCCCAGGTCGTCCCCTGCAGCCCCCAGGTCGCTTTTCGCAGCCCCCAGGTCGCCCCCCGCAGCCCCGGGAGGAAGGCGCCGCTCGCTCCCACCCCCCAGAGGTCTGCGGCGTCTACACAGCCCGTTCCGCGGGGTATGTCACCGAAGGGAGCCGGATTCCTCTGAGCCCTGCAGCTCACGTCTTCCGTGCAAAGAATGAAAAGTCGATTTTTCCCGAAAGTTTCCGATGAGGACTCGCAAGTTTTGCAAGCGGCACCCGGCAGCCCCGCTCCCCGGGGCGCTGGCGGGGCGCTGGCCGGTCGCGCCCCCTCCCCTCCCCTCCCGTCCCCTCCCTCCCCTCCCCTCCCGGGCTGCGGGCTCCCCGGGGTCCGCCTCCCGCAGGAAGCGGTGCGCCCCGACGCGGGGAAGAGCGGCCCCGCGGGTCCCGGCCCCCCGCCCCCGGCCCCGGCCCCCGGCCCCGGGCTCCGGCGCTGGCCTCCCCCCGCGCGGCCCGGGCTCGGGGTCGGGGGTCGGGGTCGGGGTCGGGGTCGGGGTCGGGGTCGGGGTCGCGCGGGCGCCGCTCGGCGCACACAATGGCCCACCTGCCCGGGCCGCGCCGATGCCCCGAGGCGGCCTCCCCCGCGCCGCCAGCACCGCCCGGCCCGGCCGCAGGGCCCCGGCCCCGCCCGCCCGCCCGCCCGCCCGGCCCCGCGTACCGCCGCCTCCGCCGCGCCGCCCGCCGCGTCCTCCGGGCCGCGGGACACGCCGGGCTCGCAGCTCGCGCCGGACGTCGCCATCTTCCCCTGCGCGTCCGCGGCCGAGCTCGCGGCGGCTCCGGCCCGGCCTCCCCGCGGCGGCGCTCAGCTCCCGGCGTCGGCCCCAGCTCCGGGCACGCGGCCGCCACCGCCGCCGCCGCCGCCGCGCGCCCCCGCCCCGCCCCGCCCCGCCCCGCCCCGGACGAGCCCCGCCCGCAGACCGCGCCCCGCCCCGCCCGCCCCGCACCCCCGCTCCCGCCGCCTGCGAGCCGCGGCCCCGGGAGGCAGCTGCGGGCATCGGGCGCGCGCCCGGGCGGGCGGAGGGAGCGCGGCCCCGGACCAGGGAAGGCGGGCGGCCCCGGGGGACCCCAGCGCGGAGGCCGGGCGCCCCGAGCCCCAAGGGCCTTCTCGGCCGCCGCCTCCGCCCCGCCCCACCGTGGAGCATCCTACAGGGCCGCCCCCTCCGCCCCGCCCCCGGGGGTCCCCCAAGGCCGCCCCCTCGGCCCCGCCCCTGGGCACCCCACAAGGCCGCCCCCTCCGCCCCGCCCCTGGGGGTCCTACAGGGCCGCCCCCTCCGCCCCGCCCCGCCCCTGGGGTCCCACGGGGCCGCCCCCTCCGCCCCGCCCCTGGGGGTCCTACAAGGCCGCCCCCTCCGCCCCGCCCCTGGGGTCCCACAAGGCCGCCCCCTCCGCCCCGCCCCTGGGCACCCCACGGGCCCGCCCCCTCCGCCCCGCCCCTGGGGTCCCACAAGGCCGCCCCCTCCGCCCCACCGTGGAGCATCCCACGGGGCCGCCCCCTCCGCCCCGCCCCCGGGGGTCCCCCAAGGCCGCCCCCTCGGCCCCGCCCCTGGGCACCCCACGAGGCATCCTCTTCTTCCTTCTTGGAGCTGCTGTTTGCTGTCGTGGGGGGTGCGAGGTTCCCCCCCCCCCCCCCCCCCCCCCCGGGCGCGCCCCTGGTGCGGATGCGGCCCCGCTCTGGCCCAGCCTTGCCCTGCGGGAGTCCCGCTCCGCAAACCACCAGCGCCCCAGCAGAACGCGTCCTGCCGCCCTTCCTCCCGCGCACCGCCCGCTTGGCCTGTTCCTTCGCGCACAGCCTCTTTTGCAAGAACCGTGGAGCAGGGCCCCTTGTTTGTTTCGTTTTCTGACCCAAGTCTGGGTGGGTCTTGAAGGGCTAACCCAAAAATGTCAAGTGTCACTCTTGTAAAAGGAAGCTTTCTACTTTTAAGAGAATTTAAGAGACCCCCATGAGGTGGGGACAACGCACACACGCATAATTTTTTTTTTCCTAAAAATTGATTTTAGGAGAATGACGGGCCTCAGAACATATACCATGAGATGAACTAGGCCCAAACTCTTAATTTTCTCTTCCCACATCTGATTCCGTTCCTACCCTTTCCTGCCAATTCCCAGGATGTGAAAATCTATCACCTTATCAAGACCATATGGTACAGGCCTCCCCAAATCACCAGAGCCCAAAAATGTGTCGAAAGCACAAAATCAAAGGGAGGCATTCAAGCTGTGTCTCAAAAAAAAAAGTAAATTCAAACCACAACCCGATCCTGGACTTAAAATTCTGCAAGATGAATAACTGGAATGTTCAGTCCAAGGGTTAACAGATCAAAGCTCATTTTTTAAAAAAAAAATGGCAAACTCCTAACGAAAGGTTTTGGCGCTCTAATTGCTTCACTTTCCAAAGTAGATCTAAATAGGATACAAACCGGGGTAGAGAAAATCTTTCCTGCAAAGGACCTGAAAGGGGTGGATCAATAAATTGTTAAAAGTTCTTTCCCCCATGGGGTCTACATCAGGCAAGAAGTTTCACCTGGAACCCTGGGGTTAAGGGTCGCAGGTTAGAAATCGCCTCCAGGTTATCCTGTAAGCAGAGGTGATCATTTATTTATTGTCTTGGACTTTATTCTGGTAGCTGCTCCCTCTCTGAGCCCTCCGATTTCCATCTCTGTTCATTAGATCATTTTCTTTTATCAAATATTCTCTCTGATACTGCTCGATATTAGAATAAGTAGACTATGCAATGAAAAGCATTTGACAGTAAAACTTCAGTGCTGAACTGACGATAAAAACGCAAGCTTCGAGCCCAAAACCTCCCTTGTTCTTTTCAAAATTCATTTTCACACATCAAAAGGCAATGAATTTTCTTGACACTGATACTTGTACTGATGTTCAATTACTGCCAGAGAAATTAACCAGCTCCCTTCTTGGGAGGGGGGGGGGGTGGAGAATAAAATAATAAACCTCACTTAGGTGTTAAGAACTAAGGATATAACATGACAGTATCTATCTCTGAGAAGCAACCCCCATTTATTGTATACATGCAGTTCAAGGTTTCAAAAATCATCATTGCAAAGAAAGAGCTGCTATGAGTCTAAATGTAATTAAAGCAGAGTTGCGATTCAAACCCTGAGTGATTTGTTCGCTCTTACCACTCCCCCTTTTGCGGGGAGGGGGAAGGAATAAAAAATAAACAGTTGGAAAAAGTCACAGAACAGCACATTTTCTAAGAGCCAAAATCCAAGACCTAGGAAGGAAAATAAAAAGCATTTTGTCCCTACCTGCCACTGCCTACTGCCAAGAATTAATAGGACAGGCCAGGCCCCCTTGCCGCCCAGCAGTAGCACCCTAGGAGTTAACCCTCTCACCCGTGGCCTGAGAATTCTCTCCTGAGAATTAACCTCTCTTGAGACTGCGAATTAACTCTTTCTAAAACACTTTTTCACACAAAGACAGGCTCTACTATAGAGTCAGACCAAATAGATCTGAAAGAGTGGTGACTTCCAGGCTCTAGAAATTCAATCTTTGGAAGCTTCATTAAATACCTTAAAAAAAAAAAAAAAAAAAAAGACAACCCCAGGGCTAGAGTGAAAATTTCTGAAAAGCAGGGGAAGGTAAAAGATAGGCAGGAAGGGGAAGTACATGCAGGAAAGAAAGAAATCCCTATACCAGAAATGAATCATGATTTTTAATCAGTAAATTTCTTCTGGGGTTAGAATGGAAGGAGAGATCCTGAATGCATTGCAGAGAAAACCGTTAGTTGCATCGTCTTCCCCTTTAATTACATTAAACGTAACGATGTGGCTGACCCACTGACAAATGAATTTATTTTGTCGTATTAAACCAATTGTTTTCTGGACCCTGGAAGAGAGGTGCGTGTGCTGAGCTGCACTCCAAGGTTCTCTTCTAAGACCAATGAAATGGGTCGTTGCAGCTAGGAACGCAGACTGTGGTTGGGGAGCCCAGTGCTTTTCTGATTAAACCGTGGCCTTGGCCTCACCAGCCACATCCTCCAACCCACTAAACCAAAAACCCAGAGAGTTATATATAATGATGCAAAAGGATTCTTCCTTCCATGTGAAAAGATAAAGGAACATACACATATCCCAGAACAGTTGCTCTGGTAGAGTAAGAGAATTCTTTATTTCAGTTAAATGACAACATTTATGTGAACTCCAAAGAGCAAACCATATGTTACCATGTCGTCCTATTGCCAAATGACAAAATTACTGAGTAGCGAATCGTTTCTGACTGCATCCCCAAGGCTATAGTTATACAATTTAAATATCCCAGACCACGTTTATCCCTGTCCACACCATGGTGACCCACCTAGAAGGCCCCAGATCTTGACACGGGGAACTCTGACAAAAGAGAGCAGATGAGCTTGAGTGCCCTGTATCTATCGCATGCTCTTGAAACCAAGACGTTGCCAGAAATGAATTTTCATATGACCTAACTACATTCCCTCATAGTCAACTTGTCATTATCTACATGTGTTTGGGCTCTTTGTGGATTTTGCCCAGTAAATTTAATCCTAATCTAGTTAGCCGCTCTTGTCAACAACCTATGGTTTTGGAAGGCCTTCTCCACCAACTGCAGTTGGCGTGTGCCAAGGGAATGCAAGCTAATTTTCCCTAAGCTGAAGTAAAACATAATTAGGAAATTAAATCTGCTAGGTGGGATGCAGGCCAAAGCCAAAACATAAATATATCATTTACAATCACTCCGAGCCCCTTTTAACACCACGTTTAGCTGGAAACTGCATTTGGTCATTCAATGCTAAAGCGATGTCCAAATAGAAGGTTCCATTAAAGAGTTAAACGTACAGTTAAGAACATTATTCCCCAATCCAGTCACTCAGAACAGAAACTTGGGCTAATTGAGAACAATGAAGCAACGTTGATTCAGTCCTGTTGAATGTTTTTAAAATCTTAAGCCATTACTTGTTTTCAACTCTCATCTGCAGAAGTCATTTACTAAAGTAAGTTCTAGTGCAAAAGATGTTTTAGTGCAAAACCATTATGGAAAAACAATTTTAACAAAGAAATCTGGCCCACTGCTGCCCCTCATCCACCTGAATTGGAAATGGATCTGAATATTTCCGTTTATTCAGCCTCATTAGCAACCCCACAAGCCTGCAGTATGTAGTTACTAGGCAACCACTAAGGCAGGGGTGTTTATACCATTAGGCATCAATTATAACAAGCTTTATTTTTCTTAGAAAGTTTAAAAACTATATAAATAGGTTGTGAGATCAGACCCTTTTCTCATTTGATTAGGAGTGGAGAGCTAGCTGTAAAACCAAAGCTGACATTTTCTTTTCACTATGGGCTACGTAATGTTCAATTCAAAAGGAAATGTAGTGTTTGGAACACTAATAAGGACAAAATACTGATGCCTTTCAATTTTAATAAATAGATGGTATTTATGATGGACTCAGTGATGATTTACTTATGGTGCAATACAGGAGAAAAGCTCTCCAATGTAAAACTGAAACAAAAAACCAAATACATCCATAGGTTCCAGGCAATCATAATCAATTAGCTATATGCTAAGTTAATGGAGTTTCAAATACTTTTGGAATTTTTTCTCTAAGATTTATTTATTTGAGAGAGAGAGAGAGAGAGAGCGGGCGTGGGAGTGGGAAAGGCGGAGGGAGAGGGGGAGACAATCCATGCAGAGTCCACACGGAACACGGAGCCCCACGCAGAGTTCCATCGCGGGATCCCAAGATCACGACCTGAGCTGACACCCAGTTGGACTCTTAACTGACTGAGCCACCCAGGTTCCCCCACCCACGTTGGAATTTTCAAGACATAAATTCCATCTTACATCGCCCAGAATCTCACTTGACGATAACAGTTGTTTTGTCTACCAAGACACTCTTTCATTCAAATCAATTTAGCCCATTGAGGATTGCCTGAAAATAAGAAACCATTATTTAAAAAAGAAATAATATAAATATATGTAGGAGAAGTTATTCAATTAACCGACAAATACAAAATAAAATTTAATTCGCAATATTTGTAAAACAATGTCGTGGCTAGACTCGAGGATTAATTCTATTTATGATTCAAGAACTAAAAGAAAAAGCAGTTTAATTTTATTTATGATTCAAGAGCTGAAAGAGAAAAAAAAAACTTGCTATTTCATTCCAGGGAAGGGGAAGTCACTTATAGAAGAAAGAAAAATACTTCTGACAAATCAACATATAAGTAGTCTGGAACGTTTTATTCTGGCGATTAAAGAAATTTGACCCCTGAAGTACTTTTATGCTAGCAATACAATATTTTTTTCCTTATGGAAAAACAGAAATAACCACGTACTGACCATTACTGTCACAGTCGACATCCCTTTATCGTTGTAGCATTCTTTTAACGATGCATCACTTTCAGCCTTTACATCTTTGTTGTTAAGAATCAATTCAGTTGGAAAGTATTTTACTGATACTTTTTCCTTCCTTCAGATCTGCTGAGGACCCCACTTTGTCAGTTTTCAGCCTCTACTTCCTGACTACTGACCATCCAAAGGGGATGATGCCATTTGGGTCATGAGATGCTTTGCTTGACATATTCTGCTTGGATCAGCCCTCGACCCCCACCCAATGTGGCCATAGATACCAACTGGAATGGTGGTGGCGAACCCCCTTCCCAGAATTTAAAATCGGAGGAAGAGGCAAGAGGGAAGTTGAATGCAAGCCTCTTCAGACCCCCTGAGCTTGAGCAGCGGATAAAGGCACCCTGCTTATGAAAACCACATTGTTTAGCTCTATTTCCTGGAAGGAATCATTTTTAGAGCAAGAGAAACACACAAAAAGGGAATCATACATTCAAATGCAAAAGGCGAAGCAATAAAGCTTTAACAGGAAAATATTTTTATGAACTTGTAAATCAGAACATAAGTTCTGACTTTTAATGCAATCCAATTTATCAATCTTTTTCTTGTGTCGTTAGTGTTTTGCGTCCTGTTTGTGAAATCTTTGCTCAGCTCCTTGGCCTCGCAGATGCTGTTTTGGGTTGGCTTCCTTGGAGTCTCATCCCGCACATGCTCGGCTTAGAATTTGAGAGGAAATCATGTACAGACGTCTTTGGACTTAGGTTTTTTTCCTCTCTGGGACTTTGTCCTTCAAGCCCAACATACTCTGGCAATCCCGAAATCCTGACCTTTATCTCTTTGGCCCAGTAAAACTCATTTTTCCCCAACTGCTCCCCATCCCATCCTCACCCTTCTCTCAAAAATCATAGCCCCTCAAGTCCTGCCTGCATTTATGACTTGCCAATACCTTCTACCAGTTGTTTCATATGTATGTTGTTTCACTTCTTTGGGTTGTTTTTAACAGGAGGGTTGGCCCTATACTAAGGACCCTGTCATAATTAGAACTGATACCATTTGTGCTTCTTTTAGAAGGCGTGTTTGTAACTAACAAAACTTCCTAATGTTCCCTTGCCTAACTGGATTGTATCCAGGACCATATTATTTATTTTCTCATCCTGTGGATGAGAGGACCCTTGCTGAGACTTTCCAGTTGCCATTGACAAACAGAATCCAGGCACTGATGTGCTCCCTCAACCAGAGTCAGACATGAAAGACCATGTTGGGAATAAAGGATGACATTGCAGCAGTAGACGTATAAATTCTATTACCACTCCTGAAAAGGTAGTGATGTGCCTCCTATTTCTATGGAGTAGAGTACCTGATGGCTTTCAGAAAATAAATGAAAAATGAGAAATTGAAAAGAGAAGGAGACAAAGACTAGAGTGAGGATGGCCTTGGGTTTCCCTTAGTTAAGAGACTAATGGTCAAATGGACGTCTTTCAAAGAACAAACACATCTGAAATGTGGAGATTCTGGTTCATTCTGGGAGACGCTGGAAGATTTTCTGGATTTCAAGGTCAAATGAAGATTGGAAGAACATTAACGCCAAGCCTGCAGTACCTAACACTGAGCCAGCACATGACAGGCAATCAATAAATATTTCGTCAAATTAATTCAATGGAGCCAATGCATGGATAGATGGAAAGATAGGTGAATAAGTGGATGGAATAAACATTACTTATTACCCACTTACTTTTTGTGCCATTGGCCTCTCAGGCATTGTGGTAAAACTTAGGGATTCCTTCTCAGCAAAAAAATAAAAATAAAAAATAAAAAATAAAAAATTAAATGCATAAAACAAAACAGAACATCATAAAGAAAATCACTTATGTTCAAATCCAGTGATTAAAATTCTGCATATAAGAAAGGAAATTTTGTAATGTGGGAATAGATGTGCTTCTCTCTTTTATAAGGAAATAAGATAGTATAGTGGTAGGCCCATAATTATTGTAGTTTTGAAGTTTCCATGAATGTAAATGATATTTAGAGATCTCTGTAACAATTGTATGAGATTTAAAAATATCTGTGATTTCTATGGAGACAAAGTCATTGGTGCTCCCAGGTCTATTATGGTCTGTTGCCTAAATTCATACCTGAAGTAAACTATCAGTGAGAGATGAGTGAACATGAAAATATATATATTTTTTGAAAATATAATTTAAAAAAAATTTCTTCGACTTCCCATGGAATTCTACCCATGAATCCAATAATTTAAGAAGCTCACTCAATAGATATTAAGGAGAGTTCACACTTGTTAAAATAATCATTTCTACCCAATTTGAGACATTTAGTGAGTTCTATATATAAATATATCTTATATGAGACATTTATATAAGGTGTTTGCATATATATACTATATATATATTATATATATATATTATTGCAGTGGAAGAGGATGGAAATTTAGATGTATTAGGTTAAGTAGGGCATACTGAGGACAGAGGTTAAAGATTCCCAAATGCCACCCCTGCTCATCCCCCAAACAAAACAAAACAGCTCAGGACATACACTGTATGCAGTTGGTTCCATGATTAAGAACTTCTTTCTAGCTGTGTGAACTTGGGCAAGTGCTCCTCTCAGTTATCTCATCAGCTCAGTGGCTATCATAATTGCTCTTGCCTCTACAGGGTTGTTGGAAGGATTATACTGAGTGATTCATTTAAAGCACTGAGAACAGAGTTTGGCCCCAAATAAATTCCTAGTAAGTTTTGGCTCATTACTATTTTCGTGCTCTGCGTATACCTATTAAAGCATAGTCACCCTTATGCACATGACATGTCAGAAATAATTTATTGAACTTATTAAAATGATTCTACAGCTACACAACAGTCCTAACAAGCTATTTTGCATAAATTTTCAAATTTTACATCAGGTATTCTAATATTTTAGGTTAAATAGTAAAAATTCTCCATAAGTGCTTGCAAAAGTCACAATTGAGAAATGTGGGATGGATCCTTGTAAGTCAGTTCCGGCCAAACTGATGATTGCCACATTGAAAGCACACCTCTTCTCACTCAACAAGGAAGTGTTTTAATTAAATAATACATAGTATTGATCCAAAAATATCAGTAGGGATCAGGTAGTACTAGTCCAGGCCATCAGATCTAAGTTCAGTCTAAAACTAAGTCGATGGGCTAATTCTGGGAAGCAGACATGTATGACTCATACAATGTGTTTTTTTTTTTTTTAAGGGAAAAATTGCCCACATTTTAAAATTGAGAAATTTCATATAAAAACTCAGTCTTTCAACCTCTCGGAAATTCAAAGTATCTGAAACCACCGTGCTTACCTGGAGTCCCTTTGAAACTGAGGCTTGTGCTATCCAGCTGTCTAGAATCTCCACTGCCCTGTTTTATTTTTACTTTACTTCCTTGTTTCCCGTAATTACATGACTTTGTTTTTCCATAGAATTTTAACTTCATGATCTCTAAGTCAAAATATTATAGTTTATGTGATTCCAGTAAGATTGTATGTATTTATTTTGATCAAAACGTGGAGGAAACTTGGATTTAAAAACATGTCTAAGACCTACTGATGCAAAAAAAAAAAAAAAAAAAAAAAAAAAAAAAAAAGACCTACTGATGCAAGTATCTTGTCATCCACAAAATGCATGCTAACAGTTCAGAAATCCTTTGACAAAGGTCAATACAAGCATCCATGAGCTACATTATGAGCTACATTATGTCCCCCTCAAAATTCATTTGTTGAAGGCCTAACCGCTAGTACCTCAGAATGTGGCTTATTTGGAGATAGAGTCTTTACAGAGATAATTAAGGTAAAATGAGGTTATTGGGGAGGGGCTCTAATCCAATATGTCCGGTATCCTTATAAGAGATCAGGACACGGACGCAAAGGAAAACCATCTGCAAACCAAGGAGAGAGGCCTCAGAAGAAACCAATCCTGCTGCCAACTTGACCTTGGACTCCTAGCCTCCAAAACAGCTAGAAGAGAAGTAAATTTCTGTTGTTAAAGTCATCTAGTCTAGGGTACATTGTTATGGAATCCCCAGCAAACTAATACAGCGCCTGTTCTGAGTGAACTCATCCTTCCTGTGTTCTCCCGCAGGTGAGTTGATATCAGCCGGGTCATCTCCAGAGTAAGCTCACATCTCTAGAGGAAGAAGTTATGGACAGACCTGCGGCAGCGTGGGGTGCCTTGGTGCTTCTCGGTGCAAATGTGCCAGTATATGGGCTTGTTATCTGTAATCTCAAGCAATTTGTCCCTAATAATAGGCATCGTTCTGAAGTTTGCTTCTTTTCTTTCCTTTTTAGGGAGTAGGGGGTACTGAAAACGAGATCAGATTCAAGGTCATTTCTATCTCATCTCATTCACTTGATTTTGAATATGCTTCAATGAGTTTGACCAAAAGAGAACTTAATAGGCAGCCCACCAGGAACTGCACAAAGCGTGTCACATGTCTTATTGATGCTTGCAGTATACCCCGTATGCAAACTTTTCCATCAATACACCATGGCTTGGAACTTTCCACACCACACAATTCCAGGGGGCTCACCTCCTCCGGTGGTCTAGGTTGAATACGAGTCGAAAACACTGGTTGTCATTTAACGTGGACGCCGTTGGCATTAGAAGACCCATTTGACCCGAAGCAGGTGATTATCTTTTCATCACTCTAAAATGGGAATGAGCATTTCAATAGTTACTTCACAGGGTTGTGGTGAGGATTGAATGAGATTAACATGTACAAGTGCCTCAGATGCTGAAAAGAGCTACACAAGCCATATTGTGATTTTGAGGTACCTTCTAGTCCTCAGGTTCAAGGATCTTTCCGCTGGACATCCGCTGCCTCATCATTAAGACATACCACCAGCCTTTGGTTGGGTCAGGCCATGGTGGAGCTTCTGTCCTGTACACACACATATTCCTGAGCTCTTCATTAAGGAAATGCCTCCGGGGTTATGGAAGGAGTTCCCCTTTCCCTTATTACCACATTTACTTAATAACAGTAAAATTTCCCTTGTCAGAACACATCAAGATACCATGGTGACAATTGCTATAGAAATGCTAGACTTAGAAAGGAACAAGGTGATCTCAATTCTGTTTCCTGCTACCTGTGTTCAACAGCCTAGACCAGACCTGTGCTGGCCAGATGACAGAAAGGGAACACCTGTCTCAACTCTCTTGCCCACTCTGCTCTAGAACCTCACATGTCCCCTTCCTAAGGCCTTCCAGCGGTTGTGCATAGAATTAACTTCTAGCCTGACATTACCCGGAACCCATATATACTGGGATAACATGAACAAAAAAAATATTTTATGTAGCTATCCATTTGAATCTAGAGCCTAGGCCATTAAATCAAATGACTACTGAGAGCCAGGTATGTAGGATATTGGAATAAGGGTGGCCAAGGGTTGAAGGTGATAGAGAACGATGGGAACTTGAGCCAATGGGAAGGCACAGGCTCTGTCCAACTAAAGGGGAATATTTCCTTGAACCGAATCAAGAACCAAACCCAGTGATGTCAGAGCTTCTCATTTTCTAAGAGATGGAAAAAACCAGATGTTTATGTAAAATTTTCCAATTTTAAGATCATATCTGCAAGTCAGATCTGGCCATGGCTGCCAGTGGTTGATTGATGCCCTGACTCCAGGAGTCATCTCCTCCCGCTCTTAAAGCATAGAAAAATGGAAGCATGCTAAAAATGTGCATTCTAAGTGGCCTCCAAAGGTATCTCTACTGAGTAAGCCCCTTTTGAAGGCTAAAGAGCTGCATATTTTAATCAGCAGCCCAGGAGTTTCATCTGGAGATCACTCAGGGCCCAGCACTTGGAGCACACTGCTGAAGACTGCAAACTACTCACAAGCTAATACCCGCCTCTGTGTACCCCGCCCCCCAAAACACACACCCAGGGCCTCACACAGTACCAAACATGGGAAGTTTTAGGAGTGAATGAATTCTTCCTTATGACAGGGTTGTATCATAATGCTAGCAGATGTTTCCTAACAGGTGTATTAAGTCATTTTCATCTAATTGTCTTTAAGCAGCTAGCAAGGCCCCCAAGATACAAGATGCTAAGCGATTAACTTCAGATTGAGGCAGAAGATAAGAACAAGAAAAATTCTGGAACATGGGGCATGTTCTGGGGAGAGCAGATCTGGGTGTGTGTCTTTCTTTGCTTATTTTTATTTTTTGTTGTTTTTTTTTTTGGGGGGGGGTGTCTTTCAATGTGTCATCCCAAAGTCTGAGAGGCACTGAGAAATGCTTAAAGGGGTTGGAGTAAAGGTAACTATTTTACCACAATAGCAAAGTTCGACCCATTGGAAAACAATTAGGCCCTGAATATGTAGCAATTACCATTTATCTTCAGGTATTTTCATTTGTCAAAATTACGGCGATCACTAAAATACCTCTATGAATTAAGGACAGATAGTAATAGAAATCTCTCGATCAAAATAGAATACATATTGATATTTTATTTCAAACTTTATTTATTTAAGGCAAACTCCACTTCTTGCCTTAATTTCCCTTGAAACTCATTTATATATTCCTCTAATTATATTTAGAGTGAATCACAATTTTTCATTTATTAGAAGTACCTATGCAGCAATAGATACTTTCCCCCAAGAAGGGGTAGTGAATTTTTAATCAATGTTGATGTTGGAATACCATTGAAGAACATTTAAAAGGATTAGGTTTTCTCAAATTAATTATTTTGGGGGCCAGCAGAGTAAGAAAAGATAAGAAAAGGATATAATAAAAACAATATGTAGTTACATTTAGCATTTTCTTAATAATTATAAGGATCCCCTCCCCTCCAGAGATCTTCTTTTTCTGATAGCAACTGGAGTTTCCTTGCCTTCCTTTTTGTCTCAATAAACAGGGTTGCTAGGACCCCTTGAAGCTTTCCAAGGCTGGTCCTCTTACCTCAACTCCAATAACTCTGTCCTCTCTGCTATCCCAAATGGAATCTATCCACTTGGCCTTGTGACATTATTTGATTATTCTAATATAAGTGTTGGCAAACTTTTTCTATAAAATGGAGGTGATAAATATTTTAGGCTTGTGAGCATACACCGTAGCAACCCCTCCACCTCTACCCTGTGCAATGTGAGTTGCTATAGATGTTGGGCTGGATTCATCCCACAACAAGCCAATATTTTGCTTATCTTTGTTCTAATGGAAAATCATGTACTTTTTTTTTTTTTTTTGCATTATTTACAATTATACCTGGTCTTCCCAAATAGACTGTAAGGCCCTTGCAAATAGGAAAGTCTCCATCCTGTCTTCCAACACCTAGAGAATTTTGGCCTGCAATGTTTTGATCATTATATGGGATGGATAAATATTTGGCGATCAACTGTTGTCTGTTCAATTTTACCTGTGTGTGTTCACAGGGGGGAAGTCTCAAGAAATGACAGAATTTTTGAATGGAAGAGACCTTGGCTCTCATCCATTCTCCAACTTTATAGATGAAACCAAGCCCCCTCCCCCCCAAAAAATTTAAATTAATTAGAATTAATAAAAACAAAACAGAACAAAACCAAGGCCCGAATGGGCTTGTGATTTTAGCCATACAAAGGTCACACATTATGCTTCAAACGAATGCAATTCTAGCAATGGCAGCTTTGTCCACCTTCTTTTAACATCCAAATGAAATACACTGAGCTCTCATGCCACACAACCAGGTGTGACCAGGGCCCTTTTTTATATTTCTAAGGATTTTCTAGAGGTATTTTTAATCTCCTGATGTTATTCCTTTACCCACTACTCTGAATTCTTACCTTTTGACCTGCTCGCCCTCAAATCTCTCAATCATGCCATAGGTTTCTTTTTTCTGCACAGTGAAAGATCTATTTTTAGCTTTTCCCGTCAAAAAAAAAAAATTCCTCCACATTTAAACCCAATGTGCTTTTTAATAAATGTAAAAATCCAATCCCCTGCTGATTCAGAAATTCATCCTCCCAACCCTGCTAAAAAAAAGTCACCAACATTTATATATTCCTAGCAGCCAAGAAGACGGTTGAATTTTACTTGTAGGCATTTCAGCATAAAAACACTTATTCTTCAAAATATAAAATTGCATTGTTATGCTAAGTATGTTTTTTCTTACTACACACGCTGCCCATACCTTCAGGGATTCTAACTGCCACCTACAAACCCAGAAATCCAGGCTTCTCTAGTTAAGGATCAGGAGCCTAAAGGAACTGAATATAAGTCCAGCCTTGGCAGCCAACCGGGGTCAATTTACAGAGTGTCCAGGCTCAGATTCCCCAGGACTGACAGAGGATGGTAACATTCTGCTCCTTCTGGAGGCAGCCAATTGTACAGGGTTCATGTGCAAACAGCAAATAGCAGTAAAGGCTCTCATTTAAGGAGAAAGCAGCACGGTGCTAACTCTGCTCAGCGATGATAGTCATGGGGAGAGACTTCCAACTGGATTAATGGAATTGAGGGGTAAAACAAAAAGATGACCCAGAACCGAGGGTATTCTCTTAACTATACCCGGCCAATCCTCATAGGAAATGAGCTGGAATATAGATCATCTGTGGTGGTCAAGTAATATAATGTCTGATGAGAATTCTCATTCTACAGTACTGGTTCCCTAATTCTCAACCAATCCCTTTGAGGATTCATCAAGGTATTATCTAAATGAAGGAACAAAACTGGGTAACGACCTTTGACTTTTTATGGGGCTTATGTCTCCATGTGCTCTTATGTGTTATGTGGGATATATAGCCTGCATAAATTTTTTACAAGATTTTATTTATTTATTCATGAGAGACACACATAGAGGGGCAGAGAGACACAGGCAGAGAGAGAGAGAGAAGCAGACTCCCTGAGGGGATCCTGATGTGGGATTCGATCCCAGCACCCCGGGATCACGCCCTGGGGCGAAGGAAGATGCTCAACCACCGAGCCACCCAGGCATCCTGAGCCTACATAAGTTTTGAATCTCAACCAAGTTACCATAAACTGGTTCTTTTATGGACTTTGCACAATAGACTAAAAGTGTGGCAATGGTCCATTCTCTAAGTCCCATTTGATCACACAGGAGGATGACATTTCTCAGCCTGAAGAATAGTTTGGGGTCAAGTGACTAGTTCTAGTAACTTGGCTGTAAATAGAATTGATACATACAGCATCCAGGCCATAGCACAGAGAACAGCTGTGATCTCTTCTCCCTTGTTCGGGGATGTAGAAGCCAACAACTCCACAAGGCATCCTTGAGTCACCACCAGGATGAGCAATGTCTCTGAGAGCCTCTGGGAGTAAGAAAACATGATCCTTGTGTTGTGGTGAGATGCGGGCAGTAATTTATTACCACAGCATCACCTAGCCTATCTTGACAATAGGAAGATAGAAAGAAAGAAAGAAAGAAAGAAAGAAAGAAAGAAAGAAAGAAAGAAAGAAAGAAAGAAAGAAAAAAAGAAAGAAGAAAGAAAGAAGAAAGAAAGAAAGAAAGAAAGAAAGAAAAAAGAAAGAAGAAGAAGAAAGAAAGAAAGAAAGGAAGAAAGAAAGAAAGAAAGAAAGAAGAAAGAAATTTGACGTTTAAATTACCAGGGGAAAATTATAAAAATAAAATACAATTAAAAATTTGAATTAGAGAATCTTTTAAAGGAAATGCAGTCTTGTGACATTCTGTGATATTCATTACCTGGGGATGATGAATTATGTTAATGAGGAAGGTCACAACCTTGGATGGCATAAAAAATTATACAAACAATACATTTTTAGAAGTTGAAAGTGAATTTAATGATTCTTTAAGATTTAAGGCCTTTTGGTTCTGATCCTAGGTAGAACTATTTTATTCCCTAATAAGACTCTAAACATTTAGCAAATCCATAAAACTGTTCACATTGTAAGCAGTACAGTTTATTTTCATGTATATCTATGTTATGCAAATTAAACTATGAGGCTTCCACCCTTAATTTACATGATGACCCTTCTCCACGTTAAAGAAGACTGGCTTCCAAAGCTCTTGGTCAAGGGTTGCAGCCTAAATCCAGCCTACTATCTGTTTTTGTAAGTAAACTTCTCCTGGAACACAACCACGATCGTTAATCTATGTACTGTCTATGGCTGCTTCTGCTCTTCAACAGCTGAGCTGAGGAGCCGCAGTGGAGACTCTACAGTTTGTAAAAGCTAAAATCTTCACTCTCTGGCCATTTATGCGAAAAGATTGCTGAGCACTACCCTAAGGAAAGGCAGATCACAGCAAAAATGTAAAAACAAACATGAAAAAGCTTTGTCCTTTGAACCCTTGGATTCTCCATGTTTTTTTTTTTTTTTTTTAAGATTTTATTTATTCATGAGAGACAGAGAGAGAGAGAGAGAGGCAGAGACACAGGCAGAGTCAGATGCAGGCTCCATGCAGGGAGCCCAACACGGGACTCAATCCCAGGTCTCCAGGATCACGCCTTGGGCTGAAGGCGGGTGCTAAACCTCTGAGCTACCCGGGCTGCCCTTCATGGTGTTTTTAACTACAGGCAATTTTTATCTCCATGCACCAACTTTACCTATACTGTGCTGTGACAGGCTGGAGTTTGTTCTGAGCACCCCATCCCACTCATAAGTGGAACCCTTATCCCAGTGCAATGATGTTAGGAAGTGGGGGCCTTCGGGAGGTAACTAGGTCATGAGGGTGGAACCAAAGTAGAGACCAAAAAGTTAGCTGACTCTCTTTCTGCCTTGTGAGGACACAGAGAGAAGATAAGCATCTGTAAATGAGGAAGAGCCACTTACCAAGAACCTGATCCTGCTGACTTCTGTTATTTCTAAGCCTCCTAGTCTGTGGTACTCTGATACAGCAGCCTGAGCTAGGACACATGCCTGGTCTAATGATCTCAAGTTCTGAATGAGAGGAGTAAAAAGTACTTTACATGTTACCACGTATGAGATTCAACTTCAATGTACGGCTCTGTTGCTTGTAATTCTTCTTCCAAATTATCTTGCCCATTATTGTCAGAATAATCTTTCATCTTATGGGGCGGGGCAGAAAGGGAAGGACATAGGGAGAGGGAGAAACAGACTCCGTCTGCACTAAGCAGGGAGCCCGAAGGATGTGGGGCTCCATCCCAGGGCCCCAAGACAATGACCCAAGCCAAAGGCTGACACTTAACCAACTGAGCCACCCAGGTGCCCCAGGGACTCGAACTCTAGATTTTTTCCACAGTGTCACATGATGGCCACTGCAGCACCAGCCATCATATTTAATATTCAAGGCAGAAAGAAAGGGGAGAGGCTAGTATAAAAGGGAGAGGTTCCTTTTATCAACAAAACAAAAACTTTGCCTCAAACCCCAAGCTGAGTTCTATTCATGTGACTTATGATCCAGAACCAACTCTCACGGTCACATGACCTGCCTTAACCACGAAGGAGTCATGGAGAGGATTTGGCTTCTCTGAATCCTAAGTAGAGGCAGATAAGGACAAGGGGGCTAGAAAAGTGTGTTGGGGCCTACTGTGTAGACATTGAGCTCCTGTCTCCACGTTCTCGCAATGTCTCTCCCCGTGTAAAATGCTCCCTCCATCTCTGCTGACGCCAAACCCTACTCTATTCTTCCGGGGTCCAGCTGCACGTTCCATGTCTTTCACTGAGCATACCCGGAACCTTCCAACCACCATGATCCCTTCTTTCTCTGAAAACATGTTTCCCACACGTAAACATATACAAATCTCTTTAGTTTTCTAAAAACCCAACCTATGTTCTACTTAACGTCACATGCATTCGTTGTTGTCCTCTTGACAGAATAGTTAGTTCTGGATGGCGAGACCGTCTGCAGTACCTTCTCTTCAGTATCTTCTCCAAAAGACAGTCCCTTAATAGGGAAATGTAGATGTCTTCAAAAGGGACACTTTTTACTTAATTATGTTTCAAGGACCCCATAGGATTCACTAAGAATTATTTTCTAAAACTGTTGCATGAATTGTGACTTTACAGTCATGAAACTGGGCCCTTAAATCAAACGCAAGTATGACTTTAAGGCCAGATCTTATACATTCGTACACTTAATATTTTTAATAAGATGAAAGGTAGTGACTTTAAAATGCAATGTGTTTTTACATCAAAATTTTTCTTTTTTCTTTTTGGAGGCTGATAGTTTACGGGACTGTAAAAAGGCTAATTTGTGTATACCACGTAGGAGGTCACTTTATGATAGTTTCAAAAAAATGTGGATTAGCCAGGAATTTTAAGCAGGGGTTTGCATTCTTAAGTAACTCAAGAGGTTGGAACTTCTTGTTGTTGTTTTTTTTTAAACTCTTCTCCAGGCCCCCTAACTGACTTTTTAAAAGCCCTAGTCTATTTTTTAAAAAAAGATTTTATTTATTTATTCATGAGAAACACAGAGAGAGAGAGAGGCAGAGAGAGAAGCAGGCTCCATGCAGAGAAGCCGATGTGGGACTCGATCCCAGGTCTCCAGGATTATACTCTGGGCTGAAGCCAGACGCCAAACCGCTGAGCCACCCGGGGATCCCCCTAGTCCATTTTTTAGCGCGTCATTCCTCACTAGGTAAATCTTATTTTTCTCCCCATTCCTCTTTAGGGCTTCGTGTTTTCCCTTCTGAACTGAGTACTTTCAGATCTGCTTTTTCAGATGAAATCTATGTCTATCTCTCACATCAGAATTTTCTTTCTCCAAACAGACTACCAAGTAGCACAAAAATTGCTTGAACTTCCTAGGTGGAGATTGGAGTGACTGCATCTAATTGAGAAGAACTCACATGACTGCAAATGTGGGGACACTTCCAAAAAAAAAAAAGGTGAAAGAGGAATTATTGGAAAGAATTCCCAGGTGCTTCAACATGAGTCTGAGCGTTGGGTACCAATGTCAGCTTCGAACATGCTGCCCCACCAACCCAAACAAGCTCTTAAGATCCTGAGGCCCTGAAGCAGGAGAAGCTCTATAGGGTACTATAGGGTACACACGATTTGACGTTAGAAGAACCTGGTGGGGCCAGAGGCACAGATGAGAGGATGCGGGGCCCCCTCTCGGCCTGCTTCTCTGGGAGAGGCTCTCGCATGGAGAAATAAACCATGTACCTTTTGAAGTTTAGCCACATCAATCACAGGTCTCTATATACTGATTAACTGCCTCTCTCAGCAAGAAGGATGAGCCAGCTAGCTCTCTCAGCATAAAAGAAACCAGTTTTGCAGCTCATGAATTAACCCTTCTATTGCCGGGTAAATTATTTTTCAGGATGATGAAAAACAAAGAAATGACATGTTTCCAAGGATTGGCTAGCAAATAAGTAAATAATCATTATCTTCTGGCTAAACTTTCGCTGAGAGCTCTAAGATCATTACCTACTAATGTAGAATGGCGGCCAAAAACCCAAAGGTGGCGACGGAAAGAGAAGTCACAAATTGAGAGTGTTCTTATGCATTCGGTTGGCAGCAGTCTGAATCCATGTGAGATGAGCAAGAAACCCACATAGACGTGGGTTTACAGAGGACTGTTGTATGCTTGCTGCTTGGGAGGACTGAGTGGTCTAATTTCCCGTGTAGGATTTTCTGGAGTCGTGCTTCTAGAATCTCAGTATGCCTACGGATCACCCAGGAGCTGTTCACATACTGACGTTAATGCATCTGGACAGGTCCTGAGATCCGGCATTCCTAACCATCACCCAGGTGATGGGCTGCTGCTGGCCTATGGACCACACACTCAAAGGTAACGTCATACTAGAAAGCTCTGAGCCTTAACTCATCAGTCTTAACCCAGCCCCCAAAGCAATGTTGTGAGCTTCAGTCCACTTATGCACATTCTACTTAGACGTGTGTTCGTTTCAAACGAACATAGGGGTTGCTTTATTAAAACCTTGCATAAATTCAAACAATATTAAATAGAACAAGTGGACAGAAAAGGAGACTTGATTCACCTGGGAGTATGAGTTTTCTGACTCTTTGGCATATATGGGACATTTGAGGCAAAAACACAAGCGTGGATTTCACGCAAGGATGTCTTTGCTGCGGTAAGCAAGCCAGTTACCCAATTCTGCCGCTTGGATTAATGCCCAAACAGGGAACAGTAATGATACCTTACTTTTGTATATTTAGTTACAGGGCACGGTCGTGGGCATTATCTCTTTAATCTCTCTAATAACCCTCTGGTGGAGGTGTTATTCTTCTTTTACAGTTGAAGAAACAGAAACTGGGAGGTGCCAGGCCTAATTTCCCAGCTAATAGGTGGCAAACTCAAAACCCAGGGTTCTGAGTCCACTCCTCTTTCTGGCATCCTATAAACTCTCAATGGTTCTCAGCCTTGGTTGCATGCTGAGATCACTGGAATGGCTCACAGAAGGCTGACGTTCAGCTCCCACCCCGAGACATGCAGAAGTAACTGGTCTAGAGGAGCGGCCTGGGCATCAAGACTTTTTTTTTTTTTAATTTTTCAGGCTTCCAAAAGACTTTAATGCAGAATTTCTCAACCTCAGCAGGATCATTGTTTGGGGACAGATAATTATTTGGGAGGAGGGCTTTCTTGTGCATCGTAAGATATTTAGCAGCATCCCTGCCCTCTCCTCTAGACGCCAACTAGTGATGCTAGTTGTGGCAAACAAATATCTCTAGACGCGGTCAGATGTCCCCTGGGAGACAAGATCATGTGGTTGAGAAGCATCGTGCAAGTTACCAAGTTGTGAATAAAATGGCTGATCAATAGCTTCATTAACAGCAGCAACTATCAGTTTGCTCATTTCTTAATTTACTGCAGGTCAAGGAGTTGGAACAACTCATCATTTTTGCCTTTTCCCAATTACCTCAAAATTAGGAACCGAACTTGGCAAACAATTTTGAGATACTATGTTTGTGTATTGATTATCCGATCTAAAGGAGAAGGGAAAGTTCTGTTCATTTGTAGTTCTTTAATTCACTCAATTATATGTTCTTAGTTTTAACCACATGCTGAGCCAGGATTTCTCAATCTTACCTGATGATAAGAATCACTTGGAATGCTTGCAAGAACAATAGATTCCTAACCCAGAATTACTGGACCAGAATTTCCAGAGAAAGGCTAGATGGTCCAGATCATTTAACAAGTGCCCCTGGTCTTTAAGGAACTTCGAGAAAAACTGGGTAAGGCAAGGGAGACACAGAGATGAAGAAGACACAGCCCTCCTCTCAAGGAGATATGGATCAAATAAGTATGATGGTAAGAGCAAAAATACAGTGTGTAGAAGCCTATAAGGCAGCATAAGGAGGGAGTAATAAGTCTTATTTTGGTTGAAGAGGCATTGCTCGGAGAAGGGCATATGTAAGATGATATCTGCCTTGGATGTTGAAGCACAAATAGAACTAGTGGGAGGTACAAGGCATAAAAGTACATTTCAGGTGGAAAAAGGCAGCAAGAGAAAAGGCTTCCCAGTTCCAGTTTCTAGTTCTATAGCCTATAGCTTTACACATAGTAGATGCTCAGTAAATATCTATTTTTTGGTCAGCCTTAACCCCACTGCTCATTCCTCATGGTGCTCCCTTGCCCGTGATTCCGCACAGCCAGTCTGGTGCTCAAATGGGCATGAGAAAAATTTGCCTTGACTAGAAGGTTGCCAGTAGGTCAACATTGTGCATCTCATGTAAGCCCCAATATACCTAGATTTAATTCTTTCTTCCCCCCTCAGAGTTAGCTTTTCTACACTTTCTTGTCAGCCTTCTGGTAACTATTGATTCATGGAAAATTTACCCAATAGCTCTTTGTAGAAGTTGAATTACTGTGTATTATACAATTTACTGTGAGGGCAGAAAAGGACTCAACAAGCTCCTCGAGAGTATCGAAGGAAACTCGTATTTCCAGGTTGTGTAGAAGACAAGGGCAGTAACCTGACAAGGGCACTGGCATCAATCGCAAGCCTACCTGAGATCGGGGGCATCTCTGAATGTTCTTCCTGCTTTAAAGGCTGGTTCCCAGGAAGTCTGAGAAGCCAAGTTCCTTCCAGAAGTAGGAAGCCAACTCCAATGTAATCTCAGAATGGCTTTCCAGAACTACCCACTCACTATTTCCTTCGTTGTTCTTTCTTATCTTTTCCATAGTATTTATCATTCACTGCCCTTGTATTATTTATCAATTTATTTGTTGTTTCTCTTTGTTTTACTAGATTGTAAGTTCCACCAGGTCAGGGACCCCGGTCATCTTTAGTCACGGGTGAATCCCTAGTGCCTAAGAAATGTCTTTCATAGATAGTAGCCACTCGTTAAACAACTGTTGAATACTGAGTAGGTTCTAGGTCCACCTAGGATCTTGATTTTCTCCTTTGTAGACTCAACGTGGTTGCCATTCCTTGTGTCAGCATCTAAGTGTTTCTCTGGACTGTTGCATTAATTATGGTAGAGATAGGGTCTATCCTGTTTTCTATTTATCTCCTGGCCCAGGATGTAGGAGATTCTTAATAACTATTGATTGAATTAATCGATCAGTGAATGAATGAGCAAATCAAAATAGAAGGCCAGCACTAAGTGGCTTTCATTCCATAAGCCCCATTTCCCCAATAGCGCACTCACCCTCAGTGTAAATGTTTGGTTCAGCAAATTCCAGGAATGAACAGCTCTGATCATTAGAGCAGTCAGCTCTTCCTGGGACAGTCATAAGACTAGAACAAATGAAACGGCTAATGAGCAATAATCCTGCAACACTTGAGGTAAGAAAAAAGTCAAAGAAGAAAAAGTTCTACATCGGTGACAGGGAATCTGCTTGAAACAGTTGGTCAATATAGGTGAAAGAGAGGGCCTTGCAAGCCAAGAAATATGGGCATCTCCAGTGAGGAGAGAGCAGAAGTAAGAAAGCCCAGTCTAAGGGTGTATAGCATAACCCAGAAGCCCAATGGAAGCCATATTTGAAGCTTTATCCCTTGAGTTTATGTTTACTACTAGTAGGAGGCATTCTACTCTCGGGAGGCATTCACAACCTAAAAACGGATTTCACATTAAAAGAGGAATCTCTCTTGACATCTCCTTTAAATAAAACCTACTTCATGCTCACTATACAAGTATGTTCTGGAATTCTCGGCTCTCAGAAAAGGAGCTCTGATTTTTGTAGGGTAGTCATTGTCAGTGCCCTCAAATATGCCTTACAACATCTTTTCCCATTATGCCACACAAATAACATAATATTTGCATGACACACTTGCACAAACAGGCAGGGCTACTCCACCTGCCAACTTGAGGCCTAGGAAAGCAGGATGTCAGGCAGCCTGGAAGTCCTTTGAGAGGTAGCAATGGGGCTACAGCTCACCGTTTAGAAGTTCTACCAGCAGACGTGCTATCACTTTCCAAAAGTTGTGGAGGGATGATTTCATGCTACTTTTTTTTTTTCATCCAAGAACTATTTATAGAGCACCCATTATGCACTGGGCATTTTTCAAATCAAGGGACAAAACAGTGAATAAAACACAGACCCCTCTCTCAAGGTCACACTCTAGTAAGGTGAGATAGAAAAAAGACAACTAAACCCGTATCAGGTGATAATCAGGCTCTGAAAGTAAATCCAGCAGGGTAAGCAGAACATGCAAGGGATGGGTGTGGGGGCAGAAACATGAGCAATTTTAATGTAGAGAGTGAGAGAATGTCTGTTAGTTTCCTACTGCTGCTCTACAAGTTACCACCAACTCTGAATTTATTATCTTACGGTCCTGGAAGTCAGAGTCAAAAATAGATTCCTTCTAGATGCTCTAGGTGAGAATCTAGTTCCTTGCTGTTTTCAACATCCAGAGGCTATTTGCATTCTTTGGATGGTTGATTCGTCCGTCTTCAAAGCCAGCAACGTGACATCTTTCAAATCCCCCTTCCCTTTCTCCCAATCCTCCTTCTATAAAGGACCCTGTGATTTAGTAGGCCCGCTTAGATAGTCCAGGATCCTCTCCCTACCCCAACATCCTTAACTTAATCACAGCTGAAAAATCTGTTTTGCAACATAAGGTGACCTATCTGTGGGTTCCAAGGATTGGGACATCATCATCTTTGGGGGAGGCATTCTTCTACCTACCACAGTAGGATTCTCTGGTGAGGTGACCTCTGAGCAATGGACCTGAAAGAAGGCTGAGGAGAGCTCTCCTGAGCCATGCAGCTACCAGGGATGAGGGTTCTCAGCATTGGGAACAGCAAATGGAAAGGCCCTGAGAAGGCAGTGGATTTGGCTTGCTTAAGGGATGGGAAGGAGCCAAGTGTGCCTGGAGCAGGATGAGAGGGGCACTATAGTAGGAGAAAAGATCAGAGGGGTAGCAGGAGCTCAGGCCAGGTGTGTAGGGCCTAGGGGACCACGTCAAGACCACATGGATACCCTCATCCAATCCTTATAATCCCATGATAAGGTAGCCACACTGATTGGCCTCCTTTTCTTTTGGGGCTCAGAGAAGTTAAGTACAGCCAGCTCGAGGCCCTATAACGGGCAAGGGGGGAAAGCCACGTTTTATCCCAGACTACGTGATTCCAGAGCTCTCACCGGTGAGCCCTCGACCGAGCTGCCTCTTGAATGCTCTGCCATCTGATGAGCCAGGGTCGAGCCAGAGCCAGTTGGAAGAGTGAGAAAAGCCCCCATGGTGGAGAAAATATCCTTGTCCTGCAAGGTCACTACTTCAATTATGACTCAGTAGCCATGTGGGTGGGACAGAAGGGATGAGGGGCAAAGGCCCAAGTTACTGTCCTCCTAGTATTCCCCCAAGTGATGACAAAATTAAGGACTGTGGCAGCAAGGATGCGACTAGAACAAGCCGGGTAACCTCTTTGTCCTTGGGGTTTACCATCTGTTAGTGGGGATACACAGTAGTAAATGTGGTTGAGATTGCAAAACAAAAGAGAAATTCAGACTAACATGAATTTTCAAAACAGAAAGATGGGGCTCTGTGCCATGAGAGACCCTGTGTATTAATGAAAGATCGTCCGAAGCTTCCTCTATAACAAGAAGTCTTCCGGTGTGGGCAAGCCCGCACGCGCCCACGCACACACACAATTTCTGATATTTAATTGACAATGTTTTTCAGAAAAGCACTGATCACCAGCAGTGCCTTTATTTTGCATCGCATACATTAGCTCTTTTCCTCAGCTCAGAGATCTTGTCATACTTCCTGGTAAAAGACAGGAGTCTTGGGGATGATTTTGCAGGTTGTGTCCCCAGGGGGCTGACTCCTGGAAAGGATAAAAAAAAAAAAATTCTGGAGGTTTCTTCGTCATAGAGGAGTCTTTTATTCCTTTTTCCCTGAGCCCCATGCTCAGTGAATGCAGTTCATTTAGGGGGAATTGTCAGACCCGGGGTGGTTGGCATTGTTGCTGGAACAGTCCAGCCATGTGGACTATTAATAAAATTATATGTTTATAGAAAATTGAGCAATTTAAAAGCAGAGCTATGTGTTCCTTTCCAAACACCTTCTCGGTTGTTTAGAATAGAATTGTTAAGCATGTGAGTTGATTCTTTAGTTTCCAGCATTCACAGCTCCCACTCACGTCTTTGAAAATTCCTTTATGTCATCTACTTACTGTAGTCAAGCTGCAAAAGTTAAATAATATGCATTAAGAAAAAACCAGACGCCTGGGGCTGCTTGTGCTTTTGTCATCATGTTGGAGTCAGGGGACCTAGGAGGACCTGCTTGGTTCCTGGTGCCCTGGCCTTGCAGAAACAACCCAGGGCCCGTGGTGTCAGAAATCATAAAGCAACCCCCTTAGTGTGAGCCACCCCCAGCCCCCTGCCCGGCCACGTGCCTCCCCAATTCCGTTACACAAGTGGGAGGGCCGTGGAGCGGGAGGCCCACGTCGCCACATTGTGATGGCCAACGTCTCGTGTCTCCCCACCTCGACCCCACGCTGCCCCAGATGAGTGTTCTCAGGGCCACAGAGCAGCCAAGAAAGACCCAACAGATGGAAACAAGTAGAACAAGTCTAGATGGGGGCTGAGAAGTGTCCCCCAGGGGAGATGTCACTTTGCAGCCCCTGTGGTGAGCTTGCACCATGGAGCAGGCAAAGAGCACCATGAGGGACCCAGGGGTAAATGGTCTTTGGTGACAGTGGAGAGAGAGCCCTGTGGAGAGTTTCCTCATGTGCAGATAGTTGATGGGGCAGGTACAGTCTCCCCTTGTAGACACTGAAGGTCCCCGAAGTGAGCAGAACGTGCTCCTGGGACTTTGAGGACTTGCGGGCCTCCTGTCCCAGCCTCACCCAGCTAGCTGGCTCCGGCCTTTGGTGTGGCCCACACTCTGCTGACAGGGAGGGGCAACCGGGAACACATCTGGGAAGTAATAGGTGTGAGCTTGGGCCTTCCCGCTTACTAATTCCAACAGTTTGGGCAGTTTGCATAGCCCCTGGAACCTCGCTATCCACACAGGAGAGTGGGCTTCATGATGCTTCTCTTACTGGGCTGCTGTGAGATGCGAATGAGATCACATATGGGGAATTAATTTATAAGTCAGAAAATGCTACAAAAAATGTAACTTATTGAATCAATAGTGGGAAAGCCCGGAATTACTGCCTTGGCCTTGTACTCACTCATCTGATTGCTTCGTTCTGTTTAAATGCACTAACCTCTCCCCAAAGGGGTTTTGATATCTTGTGGGTAATTGGTGGCGTCAGGAACTGATTCGTTCTTATCACTAGTTTCAACTGGCCAGTAATAATGTAATAATGCAGAATCGTATTCGTTATAATGAAAAACAAAGAAAAAAACCCACCAACCCTACTTGGGAAGTAGTCGTATGAGTTCAGAACGGTGCAGCTCTTTTGGACAGGCTGACCGAGGAGCGGGCTGCCGGGAGTCGAGGGGGGCTCTTCCTATCACGCCCCGGGTCAGGCGTTTTTGTCCGCAGAACAGCCGATTTCTTCACGTGGGAGCTAATTTCTCTTAGACCAAGACAACTGTGCAATTCTCCACTAGGCATGATTTAAATGTATCCCCAAATCCGGCACGTGGCACGAGTAACACGACGCCTCAGAACGTTCTGCGCCGCGTGACGAGGCCTACAGGTGCGCACGCTGCAGACCCGACTGCTGTCGGAGAACGGCCTTCCTCTTGTCTGCACTCACCTGTGTCTTGCTCTCCTTTTTTATGTCCTTCGGATTGCTCTTCTTCCCTGACTCCCCCCACTTTTTAAAATTCAGTTCTTCTTCTCAATGAGACCCCGAAATGCTTAAAGGGGGTCCCAGTCCACCAGACAGGCTCCTCCTCTCAGTGAGTCAGATCAGACTAAGACAGTCGGTTGCAGCTCCTGCTGTTGAAAGGCCTGGGTCTCCACCAGGAGCATCTCTGCCCGGGGCCCTGGAATAGACCACGAGGCCCTGGGCCGGACAGGGGCAGGTACGTGCAGGCCCGTTTGGGAAAAGAGCAAGTATCTACCTTAGGAAAACAAGAGGCAGGTGCAAGCTGGCCGTTCACCACGCTCGGGGGGGGGGGGGGGGGGAACGGCAAAGGGCAGCAAGGCTGACACGCGCAGGTAGGCCCCCGAACGCCACGCGGGCGCTGCAGATGGCTTGGGTGACCTTTGGTGAGAATGAAAATACCACCCATACCCCTAGTTGGATATTTCTCATTTTGCCTCTTCTGAGTCTGACAAATCCGTGAGAACGCAGAGGCGTATGTAACCTACGTCTTTACCCTTAACGTTATTGCGATTTTTTCATGTTGTCCCATTAATTAGAGTGATTTTCTCCACATGCTCCAATTGTCAGAGTAGGAATAAGAGAAATGTCTTAATGATATGATTTATGGCAGTGGCACAGAACGTTCAGAAGTGGAGAGCACGGGGCCTTTTGGATTTTTTCTGTTTTTGTGACCAGGCTTTCAAAAAAAAAAAAAAAATAGATGTGAACTATTCAAATTAGTTTTTCCAGGACTAGGAATCCTCAGCTGCCATTTTAGTTGCTTCTGCATTTCTAGCCCTGAAATAATATATGCCGTCTGCGCTCCATAAACACAGAAATGGAGTATGAATTTGATTGTTTTATTACTTGGAAGCCAGTCCTAATATCTAAAGATTTTTCATATTCTTGTCATATCCTTAAACTCAATTTAAAACAAAAAAAAACAAAAAACAAAACTGAATTCAATCAGCCTTAAAAACATACAAAGTAGAATCTTCTAGAATCTTCACTTGGGTTGATATTTTCGTTTTTTCAGTCCTGCAGTAAAACATGTATATATATATATACATATATATATGTATATATACATACACACACACATATATATATATATGTATATATATATATATATTTAACTGCCATGAATTATAATATGAAGGAGTTGCAATTTGGGAATCCTTTCAAATCTTAACTGAATTTCCCATAAATAACACATATAAAAGGATTTTTATTTTTTTATTTTTTATTTTTATTTTTATTTTTTTTATAAAAGGATTTTTACTAGAAAATACTTATTCACCTTGGTTTAAAATAAAAGCATATTCGGGATCCCCGGGTGGCTCAGTGTTTAGCACCTGCCTTTGGCCCAGGGCGTGATCCTGTAGACCCAGGATCAAGTCCCACGTCGGGCTCCCAGCATGGAGCCTGCTTCTCCCTCTGCTTGTGTCTCTGCCTCTCTCTCTCTCTATGTCTATCATGAATAAATAAACAAATCTTAAAAAAATTAAAATAAAAGAAGATTCCATTACTTACGGTGAATTTTTTTTTTAAGATTTTATTTATTTATTCATGAGAGACACACACAGAGAGAGAGAGAGAGACAGGCAGAGGGAGAAGCAGGCTCCATGCTGGGAGCCCGACGTGGGACTCGATCCCGGGTCTCCAGGATCAGGCCCTGGGCCAAAGGCAGATGCTCCGCCGCTGAGCCCCCCAGGGGCCCTGTGGTGAACTTTTTTTGAAATGACTGATAGAAACCATCAGATACTGTAGACAGGCATTAACAGAAACATCAAGTTCATAAAGGACATTTTACAACACACGTCGTCCTTTCCGTGGCATGAACACCTGCCTTCATCAGGTTGCTCGTGGGATTTCATCCTACACTGAGCGAAGAAATGGAACAGGGCTTAAGATTTTAAGGACGTCTTCCTGGTGTCAGTCGTTCCTGTCGTCTAGGCCGGGACCCGGGTCTGGGGCATTCGTGTTTGTTTGGTAGCAGGCAAAGCAGCTGGACGGGTCTCTGGGGCGTGTGAACAGTGAAAGGGGCTCTGCTTGGCCTTCCCCTCCCTCACCTTCCGCGACCCCCCGGGGCCTCTCCTGCGCCCCCGAAGCCACTTGCTCTTCCCTACTGTCCCTGTCTGCCGCCACCTACACACACCAGTCGGGGTGGCTCCGACGTCCCCCCAGGGCCTGAAGCCAGGGAGGCCCTGGCCCCGGTTCTCTGTCCGCCTCTGGCCCAGCGCCCGTGCCTGTGCCTTGGGCATAAGAGCAGCACTGGGTTGGCTGGAGCAGCGGATTGCCCGGCGTCGCCCCCTCGGAGGGCGACACATCCCAGCAAGGGCCACCCGTTCCTCAAGAGCGAGTCGTCCCTGCACTGGCGAGGTTATCATGAATCTGGGGTCACACGCCAAGTGTTGATGAGATCCAGAAAGGGCACACGTGCTTCCTTCTTCGCTGCGACTTACCGTTCAAATGTTTCTCATGTTTGGCCAATCAAGCCTCTCATTTTCATCACCCCCTAAATCAGCTTTACAATGGTAGAGGGGGAGCCCTCACAGGCATGACCCTGGGGTCCTGGGATCGAGTCTGGCCTTGGGCTCCCTGCAGGGAACCTGCTTCTCCCCCTGCCTGGGTCTCTGGCTCTCTCTCTGGGTCTTAAATAAATAAAAATCTTTAAACAACAACAGCAACAACAAAATAACATGATACTTAGATGAGTCAAAACTCCTAGCTAAGCGCAAGAATGCACTGAATGTGATGAAATCAGACTCATGTATTTAAGATGCGTAGAATCTGACCTACTGAATAGCTATTGGATTTTCCAAGACTTCCACCTCTCCCCCTTCGTTGGCCTTTTCTCTTCCATCTAAAAGCCTCTACTCACTCCTTGTCCCCTTCACTGTCCGGCTTCTCACTCTCCTTATTCCATCCTGCAACCACCCACCACTTCTGCGTCCGGATTTGTCTCCCACCATAAGCTCTCCCCAGGAAGCCAACCGTGGTCTCCCAGATGCTGTCCTTCGGGTGATTTTCAGTCTTACTGTTTTTTCCTGAGGCATTTTGGGGTTCCATTTTGGTTCCTCTTTCCTCCTCGTGCTGCATTTCCTTGCCTGTTTTCGTTTATACCCACACGTCTGGTCTGGGTTAGGGTTCTCCACAGAAACCAAACCAATAGGATATATAGACAATAGGAGAAGATTCGCTATAGGAATTGGCTCACACGGTTATGGAGGCCGGAGTTCCACGACCTGCAGGCAAGAGAACCGGGAACGGTGACACTGTCATTCTGTGCGCGACGGAAGGCCTGAGGACAGGGGGCCCGGTGGTGTAGGTCCCAGCCTGAGCCAGGAGTGCCTGATGTCCAAAGGGAGAAGGAGGAGGATGCCTCAGCTCAAACAGAGAGCGAATTCACCCTTCCTCTGCCTTTTTATTCCCTACAGACCCTTGATTCCCACCCAGTTGGATGATTCCCACCCGCATGGTCTTCCCTCAGTCTCCCCGATGCACGTGCTAATCTCCTCCAGGCTCACCCTCACGGACGCTCCCAGAAACAACGTTTAACAAGTGACTTGATATCCCTGAGCCTAATCAAGCTGACGCAGAATTGATCATCACAACTTCAGATGTCACCTGAAAGTCCCTGTGTCCCAGGATGAATAGTTCTGGTCCACACCTCTTTCCTGAGCTCCAGGTTTTCATGTCTATTTGCCCATCAGGCGTCTCTGTTCAGAGGTTTCATAGTGATGGTCTCCCGGACAGCATCAGCCTCTCCGCAGCGGGCCTGCCCGCTGCCCCCATGAATCTTTTCTCAATCTCTTACCTTATACGTGCCACTTCCTTAACTCAGCTGCCCCAGTCAGAGATGAGGTATCGCCTCGGATTTCACCTTCAAAGCTCACACCCTGTCAAGCCCTGTGGTCCGTGGATCAGGCTCCTAAATAGCTTGCGTTTGAGGCCCACGTGGTCACCCGGGTAGCCAGGGCCTGGGCATTACTTGCCCATTTGTCATAAAAGGCCATGTTCTGACTGTCCCCCTTCTGGCCTTGGCCTCACCATCCTCCCACAAAGCTGCTAAAGTGACATTTCTAGCGTCAAAATCCGATCCCTCCCCTCCACCACTCAAAAGTCTGCAGTGGCCTGACTGCCTTGGGATACAATTGGGAGCGTTTTGCTTACAAAGTCTTCCGCATCGGGACCCTGCACCACCTCCCCTCCTGTCTGTCCTGTACTTCAGCCCCTCTCCCCACTGAGCACTTTACATACCGGGAATATGAAGCCAATTCTGAGTTTCTCCAAACCCTCACGGTCAGCGCGCCGCTTGACTCGCGTGCTGTTTCTTGCCTGGCTTGCCCTCCGCAGTGATCTGCCCGTTGTTTCACACATGGGATCGCCTACTTCCATGCACGTAGGCCTTATTTCATCATAACTAGAAGAATCCTTTCCCTTTGCCTCTGTCTCTCTTAACAGTTTGTAACCTTGGATGCGACTTTTTGGGTTTTCCACCCACGTATTTGTATCACATACAGGTGTCTAACACGTAGTGGGAACCCAATAAATATTTGTTAAAGCAGTGAATAAGTGAATGAGTAAATGACTGGAATTACTAAAACAATCAAGAGTTTGAAACTATGTGATGCCAATTTTTTTCTGTTTCGGCTTTTATCTTGATTCTGTGCATCATTAATTAAATTCTGGGTGGATGGCAAGCCTTATAGAGCATTTAAGATGAAGTTAAAAATATTTGCATGTAAATGAGACAATACTCAGCCTCACAGAAGCACTATCTCTTGATACTCCAAATAAACTCTATTACCTGTTGGGAAATAAATGAAAATGAATCCACTGCGGTAATGGGTTTTCAGACCAATTTTCCAAGCAAGAGCTCATTTCTTGCTGGAAGTAAATATGCTTCCTGGGCTCCTGAAATCAGCTATTGCTATGTGTGCACATGCACTGAGAATGGGCTCGCGGCTCATTCAGATCTGTGAGGTTTGCAATGAGCCCTGAGTGTAAGACATCTGTAGGTTCCACGGATTTCGTTTGCACAAATTAACAAGCATAGACCCTTAAGTTTTGAAATAATTTGAGCTGTGAAGGCACCTCATAGTTGAAGCATTTGCTCCTGTCTCTAAATAGAAAACGATTTCTTAACTCCTAAGAAAAGAAGTTTCTTAAGAATCTTAAGTTCCTTGCATTCTTCTTAATGGAAGTGCAAGGCAATAAAACAGGAAAATACCTCCATTCTTTTGATGGCTTTAATTCAGCCTCTCTTTCCTTTTCTGTTCATTCCCTTCTTAAATCTCTTCAATTCTCTTCGGTTGCTGATGGCAGGATGGGAGGACTCAGTATGTGTCAGCACTAGATGAAGCCATCGTTTGAATGAAATTTAACCCTCCTAATAGCGCCCTGAAATGGATACTATCCCTATCATCTCCGAGTAACAGCCTCATGCGGGCAGAGGGCAAGTCATACATACGGCTCTTAATTGGGAAGCCCAGAGCTTGAACCCAGGTCTGATTCCAAAATCCTGCCTGTCACCCTTTATGGCCTGCCTCATCCAAAGCATGGGTGAAATCTGTGGGATGAAGAATTATCCCAGCTCCTTTTGAACTTCCTCATACTCTGCTTAGCAAGAATTGCACACGTCCCATCATCTCATTTTACATGGTACTTGATGAAGTAGGCACGTTTGCCGCTACAGGGGCTGTGATTCTAGTTTGTGAGCTGTAATAACTTGTTGGGATAGCTGTAGCTACGGAGCACCCCCAAACAAGAGAAGGGAAGAGGGAGGGAAAATTTTCTACTTCCTAAACAATTTATTGAGATGAAAAAACAAAACAAAACAAAACAACAACGAAAACCCCCCAAACCCAGAGAGACTTCAGGCTGAGCAGCACTGCCAGACTCGTTTTTAAAGAAAGACACGGTAAATATTTTGGATGTTGGCGTTTCTGTTGCAACGATTCTGCTCCCCTGTTGTAATGCGAAAGAGACCAAGGGCAAGATGTAAGTGAATGAGTGTGGCTGTGTTCCAATAAAACCTTATTTACAAAAACAGGTGGTGGTGGGCCAGGTTTAGCCCATGGACCACAGAGTGTTGACCCTTGCTTTAAAGTGTCCAGATATATTCCTTACATTGTGTCAGCAACCCAGGTGTTTGGAAAGACCTAGATGCTTAGTAGAATGGAGGTGACCCATAGGAGCCCCACAGCCTTTTGGCCCCAGCAGGATGGTTCCCATGCTCCGTAGCTACAGCACCACTGCTTAACCGGGCGTTAGAAGAGTTCAAAGGGAGGCAACCGATTTAAACTCTAGAAGCAGGCTGTCTGGCAATTTGTGGCATCAAACTGTGAAGGCTTAGAAAAGCGTTTGACAGTGATGGAACTGTGTTCATACAATTTAGGATTGCAATCTTAGCTGGGAGGATTTAGATTCAGACTCAAATACAGATAATGCAAACAAGGGTGCTATAAATCTTTGCAGTGAAACCAACAGGCGACGCTGGGCACAGCAGATTTATGGTGTAAACTGATAAATCGCATTTTTTTTCCTCCAAAAACATTAGAAGGAAAGAAAACCAGAGCCTGACACACAAATTTCAATTTCATGGCTCTCTTTAAGGCTCTGCTTTATTTAAAAAAAAAAAAAATGGCAAGCCTCACTTAAGGTCATCGTCATTGTTATTTTCAGATGGATGTAGAATGGTAGAGACGTCTACGGACACAGGGTATCGAGCTGGGTGTGCTACTCCGGCCCTCCTCAGCTGTGTGCACAAGCGTTTAGGCCTCTTCAGCCTGCACACAAACTACACAGCACAGGCCCGGCACACACAGGAACTTCTCGACAACTGTTTGCAAAAATGATGATGTGCCTCTTCTTGATCTCTTCTGTCACAAGGTGTAAGTCTCTGTTTTCCTGAAAATAAAAAAAGGAAACTAAATCTGAGCGTGGCATTCTAGCAATGACTCAAGCACTAAGGGGAGGGGCTTAGAGCGCTTCCAAATCATCCATCCCATAGTCTACAAGCAGCTTCCTCATCTTTAGGATCTTTCCTTAGCAGTTAGCCAATTGCCCAACCTTTCAGCAATAGAAAAGACAATGAAATTCTCTTTCTGTGGCTTTTTGGCGCTGTTAAAAAAATAATCTGTACGCAAACCTATTGTATGCATTTGATACTTGCTTTAAAGGAAACATGTTGTCCTTTCCTGTATTTGTGTGTGTGTGTGTGTGTGTGTGTGAGAGAGAGAGAGAGACAGAGGGACAGAGAGACAGAGAGACAGAGAGACAGAGACCAGGAGAGGGAGAGGGCTAAGGTGCTTCCTCTGGGTAATATACATTGACGGGAAGAATCAAGCTAAATTTCGTCCTATTTACCCACTTTACTGATATTTTAGAAGGGGAAATATCCACGTAAGCAGAACCCAGGACGTATATCCTTCATGTCACCTCCATCCTAGGCCCCGGGGGCCGAGGTTTCCAGGGCCTTATACCCCAACTCTAAATTCCATGCGGTTGAAGGAGAGACAAATGATACCCAAATAGACAACTAGATTAAAAGAGCAATTACAGGTGATGAAGAGACTGGTCAGGAAATAAGATGATGCGATAAAAGTGTTTTATTTTACATGTGCTTTCTATTTGTGATTTTTAAGGAGATGGGTAAAAACTAAAAGTGCATTTCAGGTGTAGCAGAAAAGAGCCTACATTTTCTGGTATTTCATCAACTGAGTCCAAGTATGATACTTGGATGCGCACAAGTGTGTGCGTTCAAGTTGAAAGTAAGAAGAAAGTTACTGTTTGAAACAGTCTAAATTAGAATAAACATAGAAATAAAACAAAGACCCACACCATTTAATGTTAATTTATAGGTCTACCTAGACCTAAGTTTTCTTTATGCGATGTCCCAAGGCTCAGGCAACGGTACTAGCCTCATGAATTTTTGGACGTCCGTAGACCTGCATTATATCATCTTTTTATTTCCCAGTCACTGAATCAAAGCCATCCAAACCCACCCAATCTCTTTGTTTTCCTAGTATTCCAGAATACATTTTGGAACATCTATAGTCACCAGAGTATTTTAACTCTCTATGAGTTAAGTATTAACTATTGTTAAAAAATGTTTACTATTAACTATGTACAAATGAACTGTTTAGTAATGTTAGTATGTATTGAGCAGCTACTATGTGCCAGGCATTTTATATTATCTCTCCAATCTTCCAACAATCTTGTGTGTGTGTGTGTGTGTGTGTGTGTGTGTGTGTAAAGGAGTGTATTATTAACCCCTCAAGGACATGAGGCTCAAAGAGGTTTCATTTATTATCTGTGATCAAACAACAGCTTAGGCAGGGAAAGGATTTAAACCCAGGTGGGTCTGGTCCCAAAGCTCATGTTAATTTTCAGATTTGATTATTTGAATTTTTATTATAAAATATGTCCTTTGTAAAAGTGGGTATGTTAAAAAAAAATGTGTAATGACTAATAATACAATGACAAGGACTCCGCTTCACGTAGAAAGCAGATGACCAGAACTTAGAAGGCCCTTAGAAGGTTCCTACCTGATTACACCCTCTTCTTCTCCTGCAGAGTGAACCGCTATCCTGAAATCTGTACCAATCTTTCTTCTTATTTTATTTATAATTTAAAAATCTATATAGATATCTCTAAACCTGTGCTGTCCAGTAGAAATATAATGAGAGCCACATGTATGATTTAAAAAATTTCTTTTTTTTTAAATTAAAAAAATTTTTTTTTATTTATTTATGATAGTCACAGAGAGAGAGAGAGAGAGAGAGAGGCAGAGACATAGGCAGAGGGAGAAGCAGGCTCCATGCACCAGGAGCCCGATGTGGGATTCGATCCCGGGTCTCCAGGATCACGCCCTGGGCCAAAGGCAGGCACCAAACCGCTGCACCACCCAGGGATCCCTAAAAAATTTCTAATGGCTACATTAAAAAAACTAAAAAGAAACAGATGTATTTTATTTAACCCAACGTATCCAAAATGTTATTTCAACATGCAATCAACATAAAAATTATTAAGTATTTTCTATTATTTTTGTTGATCCTTCAAAATCTCCACATCTAATGTGTATTTTATACTTAGAGTACCTCTCAGTTTGGACGAGGCCGACTCCAAGTTCTCAGTAGGTACATATGACTGTCGGGGATACTGTGTTGTCAGCACAACTCTGAATAATATATTATTTAACTCTAACAGGTTTGGGACTTTGTATAAACTATGTCGATCTTTTGGGAATTGTTACTTTTGCTCAAATTATGTTTTTGAGATTCATCTGTGATGATGCATGCAATTATTTTCATTTTCGTTGTTGTATAATATTTCATGGTGAGACTATACCACAGATTATGTATTTTTCCTAATTCTGATCTACCTTTGTGTTGTTTCTCTTAGTATGAACGCTGTGGTATTTATGTATGCTTCAAGGGCACATTTACAACAGTACTTTTTGGTAAAAATACTTGGTATGTAGGACTTGCTTTTTTCCTAATGAGTTGTATACCATTTTACCGTTAGCAGTAGGTAAGAATATTCCTGGCTCTACATCCTTACTAACATTTGAGATTGTTACATTTTAAGACATTTTTTTCAATCTAATGGGTTTGAAATAGATTCTCATTGTAATTTTAATTTGCATTTTTCTAAATTCCAATTGAGGTGCATATGTCTTATAGAGAAATATAACCCAAATGTCTTATATATGACATAATATAAAGATTCTAGATATTAAAAGATGTTTGTATTCCTTCTGTTGAGATATAGTAAAGTCTTTTGCCCATTCCCCCCCACCGTTGATTGCTTGTCTTTTACCTATTGTTCTGTAAGATTTTTAAAAATATATTCTAGATCACAATCCTTCTCAGATGATAGGTATTGAAATCATCTTTTATGGTTTGTGACTTTTCATTCTTCTTTTGTACTCGTTCATGAACTGAGTTCTTAATTATGAGGCAGTCAAATTTGTCACTCTTTTTCCTGTTGATTTTGAACTTTTTTTTTTGGTCTTATGTAAGAAATCTTCTCTGCCTTAAGGTCATAAAATTATCTTTCTAAATGGTCTTCTAAAAGTTTTACCATTTTTATTTGTATTTAAGTTTTTAACATACACCAAATTGATTTTGGGTACAGCATGAGGTCAGGATCCAATTTCCTTTTCCCATTTGAATAATTGGTTGTTCCAGCATGATCGTATTAAATAATCAATTCTTCCCACTGATAAGCAAAGCCTGATCTGTCACAAATCAAGAGTCTATGTATTTCTGGTATCACTGTGGATTCTCTACTCTTCCCCAACCATATTGCAGTATCACATTAAAGGAGATTGAAGCTGACTACTAAGTCTTTGTATCCAGCAGAGTAAGTCGGCTACTTTGTCCTGTTTTTTCCTCCCTCAGGACTATTTGGCTATCTTCATCCTTTGCCCTTTCACCTCTGTGTTAAAGTAAGCTTATCAATTTCCATAAAAAGCTCAGTCCTCTTGAGATTTGGATTGGAATTGTATTGAATCTAAATTTAGAAACAATTGACATCTTTATTATGTTGAAAATTTTCCTATTGGAGTGAATAGTATCTATATCTCCATCTATTTAGATATTTTCTATTTTTCAATAAGGTTTTACAATTTTCTCCCCCCCCCCTCAAAAAAATGTTCTTCTCATATAGCTCTTATTACATTTTTTTCCTAGGCACTTTATGTTTTATTGCTTTTGCAAAGGATGTGGTTTTTAAATTGCACTTTTCTTACTGATTGCTAATATATACGAAATGCATTCACATTTGACACATTCATTTTTATTTATGTAGCAAACCTTGTGTGGTTCCTTTTGGAGTTTCTTTATTGTCACACACCCTTTCATTTCTTATACATTTGAGATCGTTTTTGCTTTTTTCTGCACTGGCCAAGGGCTCAACTGTGACATGGACAAGCGAGGTGCTAGTGAGCATATTTGCATTTTTCCTGATCTTAAAAGGAACTATTTTGATTTCATCATTAAGTCTGATTTTTGTGATACGCTTTTTGCAGATGGCCTTCCTTAGACTAATGAGATCCTATTCTATTTTCAGTTTGCAAAAACAGAAACATTATAAAAGTTTCCTCAGTTTTAATAATTTTTTTTTCTGCATCTATTTAGATGACCATATGGTTTGTCTTCTGTAAGTTATAAATGTGGTGAATTATATTGATTGATGTTTTTGAATTTTCATTTACATGTATTTTAAAATCACTACAGCATGCTTCACACTTTTTTGGTGTGAATGATGCAGTTTACATATAGTAAGCTTCACACTTTTTTCACCATACAGTTGTATGAATTTTGACAAAAGCATAGAATTGTGTAACCATCATCATAATGAAGACTCAGAACAATTCTATATCTCACCCAACTCTCCTTCCCCATTTCTCCGGTGGTAATCCTGTATGGTTATAACCAACTTCACCCTTATCCACTGGAAACCACTGAACTATACTCTGTCCCTATAGTCTTATTTTTTCCAGAATGTTATATAAGTGAAATCATACAGTATCTAGTCTTTGAGTCTGCTTCTTTTTTTTTGTTTGTTTGCTTTGTATAATGGATTCAAGATTCATCCATATTCTTGCACATTTCTACATTTCCTTTCTTTTTATTGTTGACTAGAATTCCACTGTGTGAATGTAACAGAGTTCATTTGTTCATTCCCCATCTGAGGTATATTTGTGTTGTCTCTAGTTTATTTGTTTGTTTGTTAAGATTTTATATATTTATTCCTGAGAGACACAGAGAGAGAGGCAGAGACACAGGCAGAGGGAGAAACAGGCCCCATGCAGGGAACCCAATGTGGGACTCGATCCCAGGGCTTCAGGATCACGCCCAGGGCCTAAGGCAAGCGCTCAATCACTGAGCCACCCGGGCATCCTAGTTTTTGATGATTACGAATGAACTTGTGTAGGCTTTTAAATGAACAATGGTTTTCATTTCACTTGAAATGAAATATCTAAGAGTAGGATTGCTGGGTTGTAGGGAAAAGTGAATTGGAAGTAATTCCTCCTTTTCTGTTTTCTGGAAGAGATTATGTGGGATTGGTGATTTTTATTCTTTAAATTTAGTAAAATTCACCAGAAATATAATCTGGGGCTGGATTTTTCTTTATTGGAAAGTTGTCAGCTGTGAATTAAATTTATGTAATACATATTGCACTATTTGAGCTCACTTTGATAATTTATGTCTTTCAAGGAAATGTTATGTTTCATTTAAGTCATCAGATTTATGGGCATTGTTCTTGTATTCCCTTATAAAATAAATAGATACAATTTTAAAAAGGGGTGTCGGGTGTCTCAGTTGGTTAAGTATCCAAGTCTTGATTTCAGCTCAGGTCCTGATCTCAGGGTCAGGAGATTGAGTCTTGAGTCGGGCTTCATGCTGGGATGGAGCCTGCTTAAAATTCTCTTTCTCCCTCTCTCTCTGGCCCCCGCCCCACTCCACCCCACGTGGTCTCTCCCCCACTCTCCATCTCCCTCAATTTGACCTCCCCAGACTCTGCAGCAGGGGGCAGTTTCTGTTTGACCATCCTGGATGCGACAGGGTAGAGAAGAAAGAGAACTGAACAATCATTCTGATTCTATCTTATACTCACTTTGGGTAAGTTCAGCAAACCTTTGTGAGCTCATTTGTTCCCTCTCCAGTAGAGAGACAATCATTTTACCCTGCATTCCTCATAAAGTTAGTGGGATGAATGTGAAAGTTACTTGTATAAACTGCAGGTTGCTATACAAAGATGAAATCTTTTGGTCATACAAAAAACTTCTAGAGATATTTTACTAGGAGACGTGATAAACAGAAGGCACAAAGAAAGAGAAGGCAGTAGAACATGAAACATAAAAATGAATAAATAAAAAACATGAGCTCTGTTTCTAGCGGTGTTTCTAGCAGACTAGATACCCTGCACAGCTACCCCAACTGGAATAACTAAAATTCTGGATAAACTATAAAAAAGAAACCTCCCTGTGATGCCTAGATGGCTCAGTCTGTAGAGCATGTGACTATTTTTTTTTTTTTTAACAAACCAATTTTTTTTTAGAGGGAGCGAGAACACGGAGGGTGGGGCGGGAACTATGACATTGATTTCGTAGTTCTTCACTGGCTTCCTGGTTCCCCTGCAAGTTGAATGTTAATTCAGTAAGGAGTCTTGGAGATGCTTGACCACAAAAGTATTCTCCTTTTTATTAAAGGCTACTCCCCAAAACGGAAGTTTCAGGTAGTTGTTCACCTGGGAAAGGGGGAGGGCTCCTTTCAGGGTAGTGTAGAATAATTCCCTTAGGACTAGACCCCTTACCCCTGCCTGCCTTTCTTCCGACCATCCTCTACTACAATGATCCCTTGTCAACTTAGCCATAGTGTGATTTTCTTCACTATATTCACTAAATATGTCCCAATACCTTGAAGAGACTAGCTGGAGGGGAGGAGTGCAGATCCACCTTTTGTTTTATTTGGTGTAGCTTATCAGGTGCTAGGGGTAAAGCTGCATGAAAGGCATTGGTAGATTGTTCTCCAGTCATTAAAAAAGGACATGACCCTGAGTGGCTCAGTCATTCGAGCAACCTACTCTTGATTTCAGCTGAGATCTTGGTCTCAAGGTCATGGGATTGAGCCCCACATTGGGCTCCCCACTTGGCAGGGAGTCTGCTTGAGATTTTTTTCCTTTGTCCCTTTGTCAGCTCACACTGTCTCAATCTCTCTCTCTCTCATTCTGAAAATAAATATATAAATCTTTTAAAAAAGGACATTTGGTTAAATATTCATCTTGAATCTCGATTTCTCCTTTCCTGGTTTCCCTAAATCTAGTTCCTTGATGATGCTTAAAATTTTTCATGTAGATTTTGACCCAAACTCTACTATTCGGATTCTGTGTAGTTTAATGTCTAATATACAAAGACAGTCTTCTACAATTAAAAATAACTTTCCAAAAAAATAACTATCCAAATATTTTCTTCTAACCTATTGTAATGATTATGTCAAAAATTCCACACATATTTGCCTCCACATTTCTTCCAGTTATTGCACCCATCTGTGAGTCCATAATGTCCATTCTACTTGGCCAAAATTTTTTTTCTCAGCCAAATCCTGACATGACTCCTTCTGCTCCCTGCTACTATGCTCCAAATGAGAAATGTAAGCACCCCTGACACATCCAATATACAAATACAAGAAATATTGATTAAAAAAAAACCAACCTGGCAGCCTGGGTGGCTCGGCGGTTTGGCACCTGCCTTCGGCCCATGGCATGATCCTGGAGGCTCAGGATCGAGTCCCACATCGGGTTTCCTGCATGGAACCTGCTTCTCCCTCTGCCTGTGTCTCTGCCTCTCTCTCTCTCTCTGTGTGTCTCCCATGAATAAATAAATAAAATCTTAGAAAATATATTTTTAAAAAAAACCTAAAACTGCCACTTAAAAAGGATTATTATACAGGAGTAGGGGGCAGGGAAACAGTACACAGTGGCACTAACCTTGCCTTGCTAGCTAAGGAAGCAGGTTAATTCTGCAGGGACACGCTCCTTTACAGCAACGGATGATCTACTGGATTAGTTAGGCTAGTCCGTTATCTACCAGAAAGGTTTAATGTAATCAGTGTTTTATATAGTTTGGATCATCACGGACTTTTGGGAGGAATTTTCAGTGGGGAGACATATTACATTAGTCTGTGATAACAAATAGAATGAAACATGTAAAGGCTCAACAGGATACAAGTTCATGTCTTGTGTATGCAATAGCCCAGGAAAGCTCCGGTTTTGCCATATTCAACATGTAGTTGGTTTCCAAGACTGTCCTGATAGTCTTCTCTACCTCTATCAACTAGACAGGAGAAAGAGCACGGGGATGTATGTACAGTAGGTTTTCAAAAGGCACCTGGGTGGCTCAGTGGTTGAGCATCTGCCTTCAGCTCAGAGCGTGATCCTGGGGTCCTGGGATCGAGTCCCGCATCGGGGTCCCTGCATGGAACCTGCTTCTCCCTCTGCCTGTGTCTCTGCCTCTCTCTCTCTCCATGTCTCTCATGAATAAATAAATAGAATCTTAAAAAAAAAAAAAGCCAGGACTAGGGAGGCAGATACCACATCCTCTCATTCACCATCGCAGAATATTTAGACATAGGACCACAACTCACTGTAGGGGAGGCTGGTGTGCGCTCAAGGGAAACACTATCTCAGTGGACAGTGAGTGTCTTTGCCCGGGGGCCTCCTCAGCTGTGCATTTCTTGCTGCTGGTGATGTAGAGCATGAAGAATCGTCCTAGGCGGTGGGCAGTCCTGGATTCCTTCAAGCCAGGCTTGTTTTTGTGTTTCCTTTCTTTGTTTGGGGATATTGGTGACAACATCTTGAAACCCTAGGAGGCTGCCTGCTTGGGAACTCCGGTTTGCTGGTAAACCAAGCAGATAATCTTGCCACGTCGAGGCATTTGAATGTGGATCCTCTCCCCGTCCAGAGTCCGTCTCTTGGTGACTCTTGAGGGGGCACTGCCCACCCTTCCAGACCACATCGCAGGGCATCTCACTTTGGTCTCTGTGTCTGTGTGGTGCGGTGCCGTGCTGGGGCAAGGCCAAGGGTCCCTCTGTCCCAGGTGCACCCAATATCCTTTGTTACCTGTGGAAAGGAGGATAAGCCTTGCCAGGCAGCCGTGCTTTGTGGACATCGTTCATTGTGGCCGTGTACCGGCTGCCTTTGGGTGCAGTGGGCTGCCTTTTGGAATCCAGAGAGAGCTCGCCCGCGGCAGGACGGGATCTCCTCATACAGTTGTGTCCCGTCGCTACTCCTGCTCCATGTTCAGATGGCTCTGCCTGGACCATATTTTTTTTGTTACTCTTGCAGCATATTATTAAAGGTTGCAAAAAGCAGCCAACACCTTCAGATCCCATTTTGTTTTCTACCAAGTCGAGTCAACCTCTAAGCCCAGTAAGGATAGGCCCCTGTCCTGGACAACAACAGGTAACCAGTAATGGTTAACTAACTGCTTTGCTCCCAAGTTTCCCAACTCATGATGGAGAAAATCTTCCTGCCCCCTCCACACCTGAACACAGCCCGTTCTGCATTTTGGATCCGTCTCTCTCAAGGCCTCTGTTCCAGTTACAAAATTTGGCATTAATTAGGGCCCTGTCGGTTGACAATGGCACAAACTCCACCCAGAGCAGCTAAATAAGAAACAAACAAACCCAAACCACAGACTCACGAGTAAGCTGTGCTGTTGCAATAGAAATATAACTTGAGACTCCTTTGCAATATAAATATTTCTAGAAGCCACATTGAAAAAAGAGGTGAAATTCATCTTAAAATCTAGTTTACTGAAACGAATATACCCAACATATTGTGATTTCATATGTATTCATTATAGGGAATCATTAATGATGTATTTTGCATTCGTGTTTTTATGCCAAGTCTTACAAATCCAGGGTTATTTTAAGCCATATAGAACGGTTCATTTTGGACTGGCCATGTTTCCAGGGCTCACTAGCCACATGTGGCCAGTGGCTGCTACGTTAGATCGCAGAGCACTGAAGCACATTAGCGTGACTCTTAGAAGAGTTGCTTAAAACCATCTCTGCTTTTGGGATTTCTTGATTAAAAAAAAAAATTCTACACCGAACACAGGGCTCCAATTCACAACCCTGAGGTCAAGAGTCACATGCTCTCCCGCCGGAGGCAGCCAGGCACCCCCCACCCTACTTCTGACTTATATAATAGCTTCATTTTTGTTTGCTTCTGATTTGCTTTCTCAGGGCACCTGGCCACCTGGCTACCAGCCTCTCTGGACTCACCCCCCCAAAGCTTCACCGTCAGAGAGGAGAGAAGTCCTTTTCATCTCCCTACCACTGTTCTCCTAACCACTGCAGCTCCAGGTCAAGAAATCTTTGGGAAGAACACTGGGTGTGCCTATTTCCAGGCCAATCAGGTGGCCCCTGGATGAGGTGCTGTGGCCTGCAGCACCCAGTAAAAGTCCTGAGTAGAGGAGGGCAGGGAGGGCGGCTCCTGGAGAGGACAGGGGCTCCCGTTGGGAATCAAAAACAATAAGTAGATACTATCATACTTGGAATAAAAATTACTCCTGATGACAGCACTGTGAGTCTTTTAGGCCTAGAGTAACAGAAAACTCAGGTATAAGTAGTAGCATATGTGCTTGCTCCGAAAAATAGTCCGTGAACAGGTTTGGAATGCCAGGAAATGAAAAAATGATAGCTTCACTTAAAGATTAACTTCTCAATCAACCTATTACTCACACTGATTTTTGTTCCTTTGTTAAACAATGATCAGGAAGGGTAGCACGTTGATTTGGTAGTTTAATATTAAGCCCTAAAATGTTGTGCTCCTAACTAGGGATGAATGTGCTGAATGTCTGAAGGAAAAAAAAAAAAATATTGCAGGGATCCATAGCATTTTTGAGAATATGGTCAAGGTGATTGTTCTACAACAAAATAAAATGTCAACCTCCCAAAAACACTCTGATAAGCAACAGCCCCTGCTGGTTCCAGAACCTCGCCAATTGCTGTCATTTTGCAAAATCGTTCCTAGAGAGATTGACTACTGTAGAGGTGGGACCTTGGATCCTTTCAGATCAAGACCCAGAACAGAAACTTCTCTGGCTGCGGTGATCATTTTAAGGTCGGGGCTGAGAATGACTGTGCATCGTAAGCCACCGGGATCCGTCAGTAGCTCTCAACACGATGTCCCAGGGGATGCTCGCACCCCCCTGACCTGTTGCGGCCCCTGTAGGGGAGCCAGCTGTCTCGGGGCAAATGCCCTCCGACCACCCGCAGCTGAAGATGTTCTGAGGCTTCGTTTAAATCGGGACTGAGGGCAGACAATGTCTTGAGAATTGGTGGACTTGAGAAAAGTGTCTTTTATGTATTTTTCTTATGTCCTTTCTATCTCTTCTACGCTTTGGCGGCAAGTCGAAAGCAGAGAACACCCGCCTCCAGCCCCTCCTCCTCCCAGAATCAGCAGTGTCCCCAAGGACATCAGATGGGCGCGGTGCTGGTTGCAGATGGGTCTCCTGGCCCCACCGTTAGAGACTCGGTGTAGGGGGGAGGCTTGGGCACAGGGGTGTTGCATAAGCCCCGTAGGTGAGTCTAATACAGATCACACTTTCAGAAAACCCACTTTCGTTCATGCATCGTGTCAATCTAATTCTCCATCCTTATCACGGATGGACGAATGAAGTAAAATGAAATGAAATAATCCCCTGCATGGAAGGTTCCTTCTCAGACCCTCCCTAATCCACGTGTCTGTGAAACCCCTGAGATGGTCTGCGTCCTCCTGTGCCAGGTGCGCTCTCCTGGGGGGAAGGCATCTGAAACTTGGCCGGATTCTCAAAATCCCCAAGCATTGCCTTCCGGCTCCCTGCTGACCACTGAATTAAACACAAATCCCTCAACTTGGCATTTCAGACCCGCAGAAAACGATCCTAACTCCCTTTCTAGTGTTTCCTCTCAGTCCTCTGCACGTACCCGAGTTCTAGTCGGGGACTATGGCTTGTTCCCTGAGATTGTTTCTATCCTGCACGTCCGCAGTCCAGGCCATCCACGGGGTGGCTGAAACAACCAACATTTATTTCTCACTGTTCCGGAGCCTGGGACATCCTCCTCTTTCTATAAAGGCAATAATCCTATTCAGGAGGGTCCCACCCTCATGACCTAATTGCTTCCCAAAGGCCCCATCTCCGATCATGGTGACAACGACCTGGGGACAGGCGGGTGGACGCGGACGGTCAGCGCAGAGCATCCACTCCGTCCTCGCTCGCCCACGTGGAGTCCACAGCCCTGCATCTTCTGTTTTCAGTCCCACCTCATCTACCTGAAAGTTCGCCTCCCGTTTGGGCACGATTGCTCCCTCTTCTAAGTCCCCAAAGCATTTGATTTGGGTCGGTTTTGTATCACTTACTTGCTTCTTATTTTATATACGTTTTTCTAACTAGAGAAGAACTGTTTCTGGGTCATCTCGATAACCAGCTGCGCTTGGTGTAGCGTCTGCCACAGGAAATGGTAAATAAATACCTGTTGGGCTGACTGAACGCGGGAGTCACCTTGGGATGTCATACGCGACTTTCAATCAGCAAAGCACTTTTCCAGCTCTCCTTTCGGAGTTAAAGGCAGAACACGTGACGTCTGTTTGTTGTGTGCCTTCGGTGGTGGAAAAATCATCATCTTTGAGAAGAACTTGATATCAGAAAACAATAAAAAATCATGTAAAGCCAAGTCAGCAGCAGCGTCACTAAACATCACTGGTGTTCACAAGGTTCCGAAGCCTTTGCTCCACACATTATAAACCAAGAGGTACGTCAACCTCTAGCACTTTTTGAGGTCGGGGCTAGTGAGGTACAATCTGTGTTTAGCAAACTGCTGCCTTTTTAGGCGTATGAACAATTTATGTTTGGTCCAACTTATACAATTATGTAATTGCCACGGGAATCAAGACATGGATTGTATCCCCTGACTCTATCCTCAATACTTCCCTTGTGCCCTGCGCACCCTCCTCTCCCAAGCTGCTGACAACCACCCATCTGTTTTCTGGCATGACGGTTGGCCAGCTTTCTCCAGGGTAAATGCATGTTCTATGAACGAAATTATATAGCATGTCACTGGTGAGCCTGGCTTCTTTTACACAGATAATGTTTTTGAGACCTGAGGGGACTTTGAAAAAGAGGACAGCAAAGGGCACCTTGGGTGGCTCAGTGGTTGAGCCTCTACCTTTGGCTCAGGGCGTGATCCCGGGGTCCTGGAATTGAGGCCCTTATCGGGCTGTCCGTAGGGAGCCTGCTTCTCCCTCTGCCTGTGTCTCTCCCTCTCTCTCTCTCTCTCTGTGTCTCTCATGAACACATAAATAAAATCTTTAAAAATATATATATAAAAAGAGGACATCGGGGTTTTTTTTGTGCATATTTTGGCAGATTATTGAAAAACTGCATCAGGGAACCCCAGACACATTTTCTACTGCTTGGTGACTATATGAATTTCCTAAGGCTGCTGTAGCAAATTATCACACACTTGGTCACTTAAGACAACAGAAAATTGTCCTCTCGTAGTTACAGAGGCGAGAATTGTAAAATCAAAGTGTCAGCAGCGCTATGATCCCTTCAGGGCCTTAGGAAAGATTCCATTCTTTTCCTCTTCATGCTTCTGGTGGCTTCTGGCATTTCTGGTCTGGTAACTGTGTCTTTCTACTCTGTCTCCATCTTCACAAGCTCTTCTCCTCTTTTCCCTGTGTCCCTTATCTTCTATCTTTCATTAGGAGGCTTGTCTATGAATTTAGGGCCCGCATGGATAATCCAGAATGACCTCATCTTAAAATCTTACAATTATGTCCACAAAGACCCTTTTTCCAAAAAAGGTCATGCTCACAGGTTCCAAGTATTCAGATGTGAGCCTCTCTCTTAGCAGCGGCGGGAGAGTCACCCACCCTTTAATCCACTACGGTCTACTCTCTGGTCCTCCATATTCACATCTGTCCCATGTGCAAAATACATTCACCCCATCCCGACACCCCCAAATATCTCAACCAATATGGCATCAAGTCCAAGTTCAAAACCTCATCTAATTATCATTAGGTCAAAAAGTTCCAAATCTCATCATCTACATCAACCACATCAGGTGTGGGTGAGATCCTGATTATTATTGATCCTGAGGCAAAATTCCTCTCCATTTATTGATCCGTGAAACTAGAACAGAAGGCATCTGCTTCCAAAATACAATGGTGGGACAGGCATAGAATAGATATTCCCATTCCAAAAGGGAACGACCAGCCCGAAGCCCGTTCCAGATAGCCCAAGCAAATTCCATTCATCTGGGTGGCTCAAGGTTCTGTCCTCTGGGGCCACTGTAGCTCTGTAGCCCCCATGCTGCAGGCCCTGTGCTCCTGCTAAGGTCCTTAGGGTCCTTTCTCCTGCATCTTGAAGGGTGGCACATGTTTGCATCTGACTCACTGTATCAGCTCATTCCCTAAGTGGAATTTTGGGAGTTTGACAGCCCTCTTTTACTTTGTCCTATCTCTGTCACCTTCCGTCCAAGCTGGCAGTGTGTCGGCTTACACGATGGCTTCCGAAACCTTTGGGGTTTTGTCAATGTGATTAACATATACAATCAGTTGACTTTAAGTAAAGGAGATTATCTCAGTGCTTCTCACTGAACCTGGCTCAACCCGTTGCCTTAAGAGCAGAACCGAGGTTTCCCTGGGGAAGAAGAAATCCTGCCTGTGGAAGCAGTATCAGCCCCTGCTCGAGAATTTCCAGTCTGCCTGCCTTTTGGATTTTGGCTTTTGTTCTTTCCTTTCCATCACAGAGCTGCCACCACTTGCTCTCTCTTAAAGCCGTCCATCTCTCTTTTTAACAGCTTCGGAATAAAAAATCAAACAGGATAACAAATGTAACCAACGTGGAGATTTTACAAACATTCCCATTGGGCTGCAAAATGTTAACAAGCCCTGTTAAGAAACAAGAAATAGGATTCTTCAGGGCATTTATTTATTTGAGGGAGGGTGCTCAATAAGCACCTCTTCTATTAATCTTTCCTTTCTCAAGGGCCTTCATACTAACTGAAGGGTGACCAGAAGTAGAGCAATGGATGCCTCTTCGTCTTGGCTGGCCAGTCTTCTTCCCTATTTAGAGATGGTGGGGTCCCTGACTGTTGTCTCTCATGTCTTTAGCTGACAGGCAAAACTATATGGGTTCTAAATTCTAACTTGTTTAATATTCCTGACAAGCAACATTTTTTTCCTAGCCCAATAATGTGAATATATTTTTTTAAAATATCAAGATTCAAAGCATGACTGTTTGTTACACCCAAGCTCGTCATTGCTGATTGGATTTCTAATGGCTCATTTATTTAGGATGAGTGAAAGGAACTTTTCAAAAATGAATCCTGTTGGTATCATGAATGCCAAGGCAGTAGGCTGATTAAAATGACCCTAGAGAGAATGGTCAAAATCCTCTTTAGTTTCTATCTTATATCTAGGAAGATAATTTTATTGCAACAAAATGAATGCCAGGAAGACTTTGTTAAATAGAAATATGACAGGGTTCTACCTTTTTATGCTATTTTACTATATGATACTGAAAGTGTTTACAGACAAATTTAGTATCCTTGCACTTCAGACCAATGGGAATGACATGTTCACATTTTGTCTTTTCCCATTCAAGCTCAACAAGCAAAAGACAGCACAATAAGCAGGTGAGTCCTGAGATTTTTATAACACAGACAAGTTGAAAAGTCATTAAAATGTGAATGTTTTTGAGATAATTTTTCTGCTTTAACTATGAAAAAGAACCACCGGGTCTATGATGATTTTCCTAGTTCTAATGAATATCAGCTATGCAGTCATGGATGCGGTATTCTCTGCTGTGGAAGGAAAGGAGACACTGCATGATGAAAAAAAATGCAATTTTCTATTTTTAAGTCTCATGACTGCCCCTAAATCCCTTGCCTCATTTCCTTCTAACAGCTGTCTTTGAAATTGGAGAAAATACGTGTCCAAGATTAAATAAAGGCCAAGGCTTTCAAATGTTCCTCTGGGGATTGTATGTATCAAATTTCCTTCATGTAGATCATTTATTCTCTAGTTTTGAAACCATATACATCGTTTAGGTCCATGAAACTTGACATGTAACTGGATTTTGCTGCTATAATGATGATAATGGTCAATATCTCTCAACTTTTTAAAAAAAGTTTTGAGCAGATGTGTATGCCTTTTGAATACCTAATTTTTAAGGATGAGTCCATGTGCACAGTTTTTTGATATAATAAAATAAAAAGCAATTTATTTATTCATTCATTAGATATTTATCCTTTATTAGAATTCTGACTTTGGATAAATTATGTAACCTCAAGGGGTTTCAGTTTTCTTACTTATAAAATAGAGATGCTAATAAAATACATAACTCAAAGGACTGTTTGGAAATAACTCACTCAGTAGAGTGCCTGGCACATTGTTGGCACTTGTAGCTTGCATCATTTCTATCATTGTGGTTGATAATAGTATTTGCAGTTCAGCTCCACGTACAGGCTACCTCCTAGGTACATGGCATGAAGGGCTGATTTATATCAGCCACGGTCCTTTCTTTTGAGAAACTCCTCACCTAATGGGAGAAAAGGCATACAAATGTTTGCTAGTGCTTCATTGTCACACCTGCAGGAACTGAGGTCCACAGCATGGGGCATTATGACAAGCCATAGGAGAGAACCTTAACATGTCCCAGGATTAGTAGGAAAGGCTTGGAAGAAGAGCTGACTTTGAGTTGAGCCTTGAAGGGTGGGAGGGCACCTTCCAAATTGGACTGGAAGGGAAGGAAATTTTTGTAAGTAAGGAAATCACATTTGAGAGACATGCACGAAAATGGTTCATATATAGAAAGCTGGGAGTTCAGACGGGATGTGGCATAGAACACACGTGAGCACATGGGAATGAGGTACAGTATGATATACCTCTGTTGTTTAGTTATTTATTATCCACATTTCCCATTAAAATGCAAATTTGAGCAGGGCAAGGACTCAGCTTGTTTGGTTTTCTTCCTTCTGTGTTTCCAGCAGCTACCAAAGTTTCTGCAACATGGGATGAATATGTTATCAGTTGAATAAACAAATTAATCATTTATTTATTAATTACCAAAGTGCATGCCTCTAATATATTTTTAATCCACTTCCTATGGACCTCTTAGTAACTTAGAAACTATACTTTTCTGTGTATGTGTGTCGTGTCTCTTACAGACTAGAAGCTCTCTGTGGAACCTGATCAGTATCACGGCGGCTGGCTTACAGCTGATATGCATGCATGTTTGCTGAATTTATTTATTTATTTTTAACGATTTTATTTATTTATTCATGAGAGACACAGAGAGAGAGAGACAGAGACACAGGCAGAGGGAGAAGCAGGCTCCCTGTGAGGAGCCGGTCGTGGGACTCGATCCCAGGACTCTGGGGTCATGACCTGAGCCAAAGGCAGATGCTCAACCCCTGAGCCACCCAGGCACCCCTGTTTGCTGAACTTAAATACTAAAGTGTAAAATACTTGTATCAGGTTATTTCCTATTTCATTATAGGACATCAATATGGTAGATGTTGGAAATAGGGGAGAAAGAAAGACACGGAAGGCAAGCTAGCCCTCTCTCACAATTACGCATCTGGAGGCTGTTTGTGCTCACCTTACCAGGAAATAAAGGTGCACTGACTCCGCAGGTGTTTTATACCACGTATGGTTTCAGTGCAGCGCCCAGGAATCTTTGGATACTGGTTGCCAGGTATCTGTGTCTTTCCCTACACAGGATGAATAACTCACATATTTGGTTCAGGCAATTTTAACAGACCCAAACACATTTGGAATGCTCTACTCACCCCCTACATTTTTGTGGGCAAATCTTTTTACATAAATAAAATGCATGACTCTTGTGGGGCCTCGTAGAGTGATTTAGGGCGGCCTAAACTAACAATACAGCTGATGGCCATCGACTCCCTTTACAGAGAGCTATCCCTGGAATTTCTCACACTTTGACCGCCCTTCTCCTCCCCTGAATTGTGACATGGTGGTTATAAAAATGTGTGATCTTTCCCCTCTAGGATTTATAAGCAGCTAGAGAAGGGACTTTTCATGAGAATGTTATAGCGTAAGGGGGAATGGAGTGGGTGGGTGGAACCGTCGGCTCCACTCATAAACAATCGTGATCCCAAACCTTAGCTGTTCAAATGATCGACTGTTCCCATTTTCTTAGTGGTTAGATAACTCCAGGAGGGCCGAGACCCTATCAATCCCATGTCCTATTGCACCCCAGTCCCTAGTCCAGGGTTTCTCACAGTGAGTGTTCAATATATCTCTGTGGGATAAAAGGTCGAATCCTCTCCTATCTAGTAGAAGAGTTTTGTTGTCTTACCAACCCATTTTGATGCTTCTGTAGCTCCTTATAAACAAGGAGCTAGTTCTTTGCACAAGGGCTAGTTCGATATTCATCAACCTCTTGTAGTGTGTGTGTGTGTGTGTGTGTGTGTGTGTCCTTCAGTGAAGCTGCATGACAAGGACTGGGATTCAGTAGAGAGAGCACTAGAATTAGTATTATTTTGAGTCCCTGTTCTAGCATTCCTAGATGTGTCACCTGAGTAACTACCTTAACTCTGAGACCCAAATATCAGTAGGAACAGTTCCTCTCCTGCTCTCTTCTCAAAGCTGCTGCATATAGAAATGTTTGCAAATTCTCAGGCAATATAGCCAATACAAATAATTGTTAGTCCAAACCTAAAGTCAGGATGGGTAGAATGACTATGCTCCTGAAGCTATTTGGTGAGCCTTCTTGACCACTAAGTGTTCCACTGACCTCATCAACGATGGCTATCAGACTACTCTGAAGGCAAATGCTCTTTGCAGTAGGTTCAGTTCCTACAGGAGGCCGATAACATCGCAGTGGTTGGTACATCCCGGCTGCGTACAAGAATGGAATGTCACATAGGCATTAAAATGACTTCTCAGACTTGCTTTTATATTTTTCTTTTCTCAATCTTGACTACTTCTTTCACGTATGGCTTAGCAAAAAGGCCTCAGAGACTGGCGATCAGCTCTTCTGTGCTGAAGAATACCTGTGAATGTACACCCAGCCTTGAGGCAAATTCAGGCAGGACCGATCTCTGTTATTGCCTTAGATGTTGGCCGTGAATGGTGTTGGCAGCTTCACAAGGGATATAAATCTAGATGTGACAACAAAGCCAGGAGCAGACTCTCATATCAATCCATCCTTAGATTTAAAATCGAAATGCAAACACCCATCAGAGAGTTAGTCATCAAGCGTTATCAGTCACGTCTGTATGTGTGACTACACCTGCTCCTCTCTTGACGAAGGACTACAGTAGTGATGGACACAAGGTGCCCTGAGTGCTGGGAAGGGAAGGAGGGTGAGTGAGCAAGGGAGCCCTTGGAGGGGAGAAGGAGCACAAGAAGACCATGATGGGGGCACAAACAGATAGTCCATTAAAGGCTGAAATTATGTTAATTTCATCATTGTGCCAACTACATATATTAATTCATGATCAATTACAAACTTTTTAAAATTTAAATTCAATTAGCCAACATATAATACATCATTAGTTTCAGATATAGTTTTCAATAATTCATCAGTTGCATATAACACCCAGTGCTCATCCCATCACATGCCCTCCTTAATTCCCGTCACCCAGTTACCCCATCCCCCTACCTACCCACCCTTCTGAAATACTTAGTTTCCCAGAGTTAAGAGTCTCTCAAAATTTGTCTCCCTCCCTGATGATCAATTATAGTTTAAGTGTTCTAGAGAAAACCTGTATGTTCAAGATATTTTGTTTTATTTCTACAAATAGAAGAGGAATTTAAGTGGTATCATATACTTGACTAGCCAATTTCATATAATACATTTCCTTGGTTGTTTTAAAATTCCTTCGTGTTCATGCAACGAGAACTCCAGATTGATTTATTTATAAATCATTCTCTTATTTTTGTGAAGTGTACATTGTAGAAATGGCAGTGGCTGTCTAGATGACCAAACCATTCAATGCTCTTCCAGGTACTTTTGGCAGAGTCTTCATGGTAGAGCAGGGGGTTTTGACCATGCATCTTCAGTGTACAAAAGATCGATAGATTCCCACCAGAGTTCCTTTTTCTGTTAAGGAGAGGAAATGGTATTATCTGATTTTTAAGGTTATGTCTTCTATTCAACATTCCTCCTTGAAAGATATTCAATCTTTGCCACGATGAGGTCTTGTGGGATTTATGAGGCTCTCTTTTTAAAAAAAAATTTTTTTTATTTATTCATGAGAGAAACAGAGAAAGAGAGAGAGAGAGAGAGAGAGAGGCAGAGACACAGGCAGAGGGAGAAGTAGGCTCCAGGCAGGGAGCCTGATGTGGGACTCAATCCCAGGAATCCAGGATCATGCCGAGCCACCCAGGGCTCCCTACGAGGCTCTTCAAAGCTGTGTCAGAAATACACTGGGAAAAAGCAGTTTATCCACCATTTGACTGCATGTGAGTCTGGAGAGTCAGAATTCTGAAAATTCAGCACTTTGGGAAATGAGAAAATGCTGGAATGTTTGGGGGAAGTACATTTGGGATTATGACTATGAAAATCAGTATACAGTAGAGAACACATCAGCTGGAGCTCTTAGGTGAAAACAACAGAACCCTAGAACCCAGTCATGTTAGTGAACACAGTAAAGAGCATGTACTAAAGGATATTAGGCTGGTCCTAAACTCTGGGAGGTCAGGGGATGGGCAAGAATGGAGCCAAGAACAATGCCCGAAACATACACTGAGTTTAATCCATCAGAGACTCTGCTCTGTTGCTATTTAGCACAAATACACGATTTGCCTCACTGCTCTTTGGCACTAGAGTCTATCACTGCTTCTCTGTAAACCAGATATCTCTACGTTTATTCTTTCTAACGGATTCCCTTTCATAACTGCTTCCCCAAATTCAGTTCTTTCTATCTAAAAATATCAGGTAATATATCTGACAATTTTTACCCTAGCTTCAAGAAAGGCTGAGAGAGAGTTCTACCCTAGGGATATGTCACCGAATAAGAGAAATACTTCAAATAATAGAAAGAGAATTAAAAAGATACTGGTCACATTCATAACAAAGACCACAACAAATAAAATGTCTTTATTTGCTCTTTTCCTTCAGCTAATGCAGGATTTCAGCCCCTAGCACAGATGCCTTTAATATATGCTGGAATTTCCAAATAAATCTCACCCACACTCACACAAAAATTTAGACCATTATCACATGGGGGTAAACTTGGACATAATGTCTCTCAACACTTCTGAGAGTTGAGTCTATGAAAGAGTGTCAGCGTGGTCGATTAAAGTATCAACATGGGGTCTTGATTACTTCCCAAAGTCTCATAGAACTTTTAAGAAAACATATCTTGCAGTTTTTAATTACAGCTCGGTCTGTGTCCCCGTCACTGGCTTCAGATACGAATCCCATGGGCACTGGGCCCTGTGCAAAATCTAAATGCCTGCACATTACACTTAAAATAGTACTGTTCCTGCACCCATTATCACTGAACTTTATTGCCAGGTCAGTCTGCTTCTTATTTTTATTAAGATGCCTCTTCTCCCCAAAGATGTCTTAGTCCTTCCTGCAAATAGACTTCTAGATGACTTGCCCCTAAATTATCCAAACTCACCAGGACATTTATGATTTCTCCTTAGGCACTAGCATGCTTTCTCAGTTCTTACATATCTGAAAAGTCTTTATTTCACTTTTCGAAAAAAAATATTTGCTAGATATAGAATTCTAGATTGAGAATTTAACTTTTCTCAATAATTTAACGATGTTTCCCCATCTTCTTCTGATTTGCAATGCATCTGATGAGAAGTCTGCTGTCATTCTCATACTTGCTTCTCTTTACATAATGTCTTTGGCAGGAGGGATCTCTTAAGATTTCCTTTTATCATTAGTTTTTAGTAGCTTGAATATGATATACAGTGATGTTATTTCCTTTTGGTGCTCATGAGCTTCTTTGAAAAATTAGGATGAAATAAAGATTTTCAAACATATTAGAGCTGACAGACTTTATTACCCACCAGGTCTGCTCTAAGTTACGTGATAGCATATGTTTAACAAATAGCTTTCCAGGAAAATAAGTCTAGATTTGTTGAATATTCTGATTTCCATGTTGTAACTAATCCTACAAAGGCCAATTTTAAGCTATCCACCAGCATAATATAAAATCTTAACATTTGAAGAAACTTTATAATCTGTGTTTTCAAATTAGTAGACAGTCAATTTTTACCACCGGTGAGGAGTTCAGCTGGGCCCTGAGGTGAAGGAATACAAAAGGTTATAGCACGTCATCTCTAAATTTAACAAGATTGATCATAGTCTAAAAAGAATGAAGTAAATTTAGTGTTCTGGATTTGGAATTAGAACATCTGGATAGGTGGTCTCAGATGTACTTTTTATTAGCTATTTGTTTTTTGCTAAAGCATACTTTTCTCAGACTCAATTTCTTTTTCTATAGGACAGCAGGTTTTCTAGGGAAGTGAGAAGTCACTTATCAATATTTTAAAGTATTTGTGAAACCATCTCACAATCCTCCCAGACTTTAATATACTTGCAGGTTGAGTCAGAGGTTCTACACAATCTGTGTACATATTTTGAAAAGTCTCTCCTATAAGTCTGATGAGCAGTGCCCACCCCCAGCCCTATAGCCTACCTACCAGCTAAGGATCCCTGAAGGAACTCTTCCATCTGTAACACTTACTGATTCACAATTTTGTACAGAATTAATATTTGAGTGTTCTTTAAATTACCTCAAATTTGCAGCCAACTATTAAGCTAGTGCTGATAAGACCCAATCTGGCTTCTTGGCATCTTGCCATTTTCTTTCAATTGATATATTGGAAGTGGCCCATTGTAACTTTGTTGATTTACCTACAAATATTTTATTTCAGGGTAAATACATATAGATAATAATAAATAATCTAATAAAGAATGCACTGTAGATGCACATCTTTCGTTGTCTATGCAATTCAGTTCACCACAGAAGAACTGCTTAGGGACTGTTTAATGCTGTTTTGGTCTAGGGTAGCTGGCATTGATCTGTTGAAAAATCAATGAATTCTGTGCTTTGGAAAAGAGAGCACTAAATTAGTTTTACTGGTTCACAAAACTGGAAAGTAGGTCATTGCCCAACATTCCAGTAATTGCTGCTGGTTCTATGGCAGGCTGCATGGCAGATACTGATGGACAGGACAGCCACTCAGAGCCCTGCGGGTAGGGGGAATAAGGCCCCATGATTCCAAGAAGGGTTAGCTAAAGCATGTCTTCAAAAAGGGAGAGGAGAACCTCCTCATTCGGCCTTCATCTAGGGCACCAGGAAATAATTTTCTGCCACAGCATATGGTTTGTTTTAGTCTTAATATGTCAGAGATGTTTCCTTTAATTATTTTCTCATTACTTTCTGCTTTTTCAAAAAGACTTTTACCCATCCCTCCCCTGAGAGTGCTTGAGGATTCTGTGTTATTTCATTTCTAACATGTTGCATTTCAAAAGACTTGCAGAATTAAATCTTGGCAGAAAAAGAGGGGGCTAATTAAGTAAGAGGGGGTCATGTTCTAATTTTTCATTCTTAGAATGAAAGTCTCTTTAATTGTAAGGCTTAAGTTAAGGGACTAAAAATTTTATTTTAATAATTATGAACGTTACCCTCTCATACATGGGTCAAAAGAGAAGCTTGTACAAATCCCACGGAGGGAAGCCATTGATGATTTCAGAGGGATGGAGATAGGAGGGAAAGTAGAATAGCAAGGTATCATGGGCAAAAGTGACACAGCTCTGGTGTTAGCTCTCCTATGGCATGGGGTGTGCTACTCCTTTTTTAAGGTTTATTATTTATATTAGAGAGAGAGAGAGAGAGAGTGAGTAGGGGGGATGGACAGAGGGAGAGATAGAGAGAAAATCTCCAGAAGACTCCTTGCTGAGCACAGAGCCTGATGCAGGGCTCCATCTCACGACCCTGAGATCAAGATCCTGAGTTGAAATCAAGAGTCAGACTTAACCGACTGAGCCACCCCAGCGCCCCATAGTGTGTCACTCTAGCGGTTCTTGGTGGGGACCTAGACTACAAATTTAACAAGGGCTACACCTTATTGAAATAAAAATATATAAGAAGTTTTTCCCCCTGACTTCATATTTCTGTTCCCCTTTTCATTGGCCTGATTCCCAGTGTCTCCCCTTCCACTCTTCCCCCCACAGAGAAGTTGACTATCTTGCCCTCAGATACTTACCAACAACAAGACCATAACATAGCATAACCCCAGGGGGTCCCACTTAGAGATTCAGCTGGCAATGGTTCCTGGATTTGGGTAATACTATGACTCTGTTGCTTTTACTTAAAGTCTTTGAGGCAAGAACCTCATCCTCCAGTAGATGGGGTGTCAGGAAATTTGGCAGGGGACAAGAGAAACATTTGATCTGGTGGCTTCCCAGTGTCCTAGTGTGACTACATTTGGGCATTATTGTGCATCATGCGGCCCTAGCAATGATTCTTAAAGGATAGGATCACTGCTGCCTTGGTCAGTACATTTTCTGGACAATATAATAGGGAAGGATAAGAATTTATTACCAGAGAGCTTGTGATATTTGCAAAGTGCTCTGACATACGTTATATTCGTTCAGATTCTTGACATCATTATGCAACTAGGAATATCAGATATTATTCTGTCCACTGTATCAAATTAGAAATGAAATCTGAGAGACCAAACTACATTCCTAATATTCACAAGTGAACAACTGAGCTTCACTAGGAGTCAAGTGTCCTGCCTCTTAGTCCATCTTGTCCTAAGTGTGTGTGTGTGTGTGCGTGTGTGTGTGTGTGTGTGTGAGATTTATTCTATACATTCCTTTCACAGTAGAGAGTTCCATTTTGGAGTAGGTCCACTTAAGGCTACAGAATAGAAGCCAAAGCAAACATATATAGCTCTTTGGTCTTTTAGCCCAGATTCTCTAGAAAACAGAGCCTGAGGCAAGAGCTTACATGCTAGGACTTTATTAGGGTTGTATCCCAGGGATTTAAGAGTAACAGAAAGAAGGAAATGAGGGAGAAAAGGAAGAAAAATTTAGTAGATGCTGTGATATGGCACCTGGATCTCACTTCAGGAATGACAGGATTATCAGCGGCTAGAACTGCTGCTGGGGGACAATCCTGAGCTGTCAGCCCCCTTCAGGAACTGCCTCAGTTGAAGAGAGATGCCTCATCCAAGCAATACCCTCTTCCCAATGACCGGGCAATGTGGCAGCATAGAGGCCTGGCCCTTGTCTCAATTTGAAACAACTCTGAAGGCTCTTCTTCTCAGTTCCAGAGTCCCTCAGAGTCAGATGGTGCCTTTGCTGTGGCTTATCATAGCCCAGCTTTTCCCTTTGCCCACCTCCGTTTCTATCCCTTTGCAAGATCACGCCCTAACAGATTTCTTGCACGTTAATCCCTGTCTTAGTCTGCTTCCCCAGGAGCCCAACTTGTAAAAATATGCATTAACATTTTGCAGTAGGCCTACGTTAACTCTCCTGTTGCCTGTCGTAAACTGTCCGAAGAGACCTGGGTCATCTGAACATCCTGCAGAGCACTATGCTGGTCCATTATATTGAGAACATCGTGCCAATTGGACCACAATAGTGAGAAGTGGTAAATATTTTGGAGGCTTTGGTAAAACGCAAGTGCCCTAGCAGGCGGGAGATAACCCTTGAGAAGACTCAGGGCCTATCCCATTATGGCATTTTGGGCGTCCAGTGGTCTAGGATATTTCCTTCAAATAAAAAGGAAATCATTGTATCTCTCACCTCCCATACAACAAAAGAATCACTACATCTAATAGACCTCCTCAGCTCCTGAGGTGGCATACCCCGTACCTGGGAATATGGCTCAGACTTGTATACCAGATGCCAGGGAGTGGGGCCTAGAACAGGAAAGAGCTCTTCAGCTGGTACAGGCAACAGGCCTGTTACTTGGGCCACACAAATGAGCTGACCCTTAGTATTAAAGACATCAATAGTGGGAAAGTTACCATGTGGAGTTTATAGTAAGCCCCAATGGGAATGATAATATAGACCAAGGTCATGGCAGGTGCAGACAATGATCATACACTTTTTAAAAAAACACTTTCTGTCATACTACCAAGTAGAGATGGACCACCTGACAAGAGGATTAAGTGACTGTGTGGCCAGAACTGCCATTATGAGCGGGGCTCTATCAAACCCACTAGGCCTTTGGCTCAGGATGGCACAGCAGTAATTCATCTCCAGATGGAAGAGATATATCCCAAACTGAACCCGGGCAAGACCACAGCCTACAAGCAAGCTGCATAACAGGTGCCCCAGAGAACTCATGTCGCCTACCACTGTTGCTCCAGGTGGACTCCTTGAGTTCACTCGTACAGCTGCAGAGGGTGATCTCACACCCACCTGATGGAGGAAAGTCCTCAGGCTTGATTCATTGATGGGATGGCTTGGTAGACAGGCATAACTCAAAAGTGAATGGTGGCTGTTGTACAGTCTGACTTGAGTGTGATCAGTGGGAGGCACTTCGGTTGGTGCATCTGGTTAATTGACTTCATGAACAAAAAGGACCTGCCCGAGGTTGTAACATACCCAGATGTATGGGTAATGGAAAACGGCTTGGCCAGCTGATAAAGGGTCCCGAAGGAGAAAGATTGTAAGGATGGACACGCAGGAATGGGCACAACATATGAAGATCTTTGCATTATATGCAACACCTACTAGAGTGTCTGTCACAGAAGTGCTAAGCAATCAGGTGTGCAAAACAGCTCAGACAGTTGATGTCAACTACCCTCTGTCACTGACCACTTAAGGTTCGCATAATGAGCTCATGAGACGAGTCACCGCAGTAGCAGGCCCTATAAGACGAGGCCAATGGCACCCACTTCTGCTTACCTGGGCTGATCTATTATTGCCATTGCCCAAGTCTAACCTGCCATCAACTCTATGTCCCTGATACAGCATCATCCCTGAACAAGGAAAGCACTTGGTGGTGAACTGACATTAGTCTCCTTCAGTCTGGATGGTCCAGCAATTCATTCCATAAGAACAGACACGTATCCCTCCATGGATTTCCCTTTCCTGCCCACCAGACCTACTGAAGGTCTTAGAGAGTATTCGATCCATTAGCATGTGATCCCACATACTACTGCATTGGGCCAAGGGACCGTCTTACACCAAATGAGGCACAAAAATAGACACATGACCATATCACGGACTTCACCACTCAGAAGGTATGGGCCTGAGGGAGCAGTGGATTGGCCTGACCAAAGCAGTGGAAGCAGCTCTGAAGCAGTACCTTGCCAGAAAGGAAAACCTTCCTCCGGGGTATAGTACGCACTCTGAGCCAACAACCATGTGTGACATGTTCCCAGCTGGTAGATTACACGAGTCCAGGACTGGGAAGTGGAAGCGGGAGTGGCCTGTTTGTCATCACTTTCAAGAACCCATTGGATGACTTTTATGGTTCCCATCCTCACAATTCTGCCTTCTGTGTTCCTAAGGGTCCTGGTTCCAAAGAAGGAACTTCCACTAGAGGACACATCAAGGTTCACATTGAACTCTAAGCTCTGACTGCTGCCTGGGCACCGGGAGTTACCATCCTGTCAGGGTTTAACTGACACTGAGGTCAGGCTAATGCTACACAATGAGGATATGAAGAAATACATTTGCCCCCCTCCCCCTATCCCCAGGTGACCCACCTGGATATCTCTTCAGACAGGAACCACAGTCTGCAAAGAGCATGGTACTCTTGGGGCTCAGATTGCTCAGGGATGGGGGGCTGAGTCATGCTGCTGAGTTAGCCACCGAGAGCAGCAGAGGTGCCAGCTAAAGGTGAGGGGGACCTAGAAGGGACAATAGAGGAGGCAGATAAGGAGTATGAACTGAGGCCCGGAGACCAGCTGCAGCAGCGGTGCATACAGTCAACCCCATGAACCTTCCTCTTATGATTTTCTCCCAGAAAAAGAGGCCTACCGGAGTCCTAAAAGAGCTGCTCCCCCTACTTACACAACTGGATCTGAGTCGTACAGGGGTACATTGAAGTAGATGCTGGGAGGCGTCTCTCACATGGCTGCCCAGGAGGGTGGACTATTCCCTAACTGCCGGGACTGGTATCAGAAGAGGGCCCTCCATTGTCAACCTTCTTTAGCGTTTGCTTCTCTCAAAGTCATGCTGCCTCCCCAGGACAGCCTCCACCCAGTGACTGGCTGATGCCCAGTCTTTTTGCATCAATTTGGGATAATTCTAGAGGGCCAGCAAAGCTTCAACGCCATCTGTAGGTACGGCTGACGTCCTCATCAAGACCGTATCACAACCAAAACTCTTTTTCTGCCCAGACGGCTTCTCCCTTCCCTTTTCCAGGCATGGATCCCAAAAGTTTTCCCTGATGCAACACACCACACCCTGTCTTAGAGCCTGCTTCACAGAGAACACAACACGAAGGTGTACATTCCCAAGGTGGCCATGTCCGTCACCAGACGTAACGGGTTGCTCAATTTTTATAGGACATAGAGAGGCCTTGTGAAAGACCTGCCTCTCAGACCTGTCCATAGGGACGGAGAGAGTGGAGGACGACAGATCACTTTATCTCCTGGCTCCTTCCTCTCTCTGATCGGTCAAAGTCTGCTCCATTGGGTGGGAACACCTCCGTACTTCTGTGTTAGGTCCCTCGGCCACTCCAAGTGGCCACTGGGGAGGCCAGATCCTTCCCTTGTGCGATCCAGCCAGGATCTCAGTACAGGGAATTCTCCTTGTCAGTCACAGGTTCACCGGGGGTCCCAAACCTGCAGTGATGGTGGCAACAGCAGCCCGAATTTCTCATGACAGGCACAGTACGAGCCAGCAACAGCGTCACTCTGGTCAGAGGGGAGAGCAAGAGGCCAAGGAAACAGGGGCGAGTAGAGGGGTGATGGAACATAAACCGCGATCAGGACAGCGAGTAGGGATGTGTGCACACATGCCGGAGTTTTGAAGGACCCAGTTATATGTTTCTCCTACTATGAAGCTTTACTTCTCTCATCTGATGGTCGGAGAAAGAGGAAGCACCATAGTGAGAGCAGCACAACAGTCACAATAAGAGCAACAGCAATAATAGCCGATCATATGATCGTACCGTTCTTCAAGGATAACAAAAATGGAAAAATATACTTTTGTAGAGGAGGGATCGGGAGACATGCTCCCTCTAGTCACCCGCAAGGACTTCAACCCACTCTCCCTTTCAGCAAAGGGGACAGTCTGATGGCTGGGCTAACCTGGATTTTCCTACACAAGGGAGAGCTAGGAAGCAATAGAGGCCCGGATGCTGAAGGACACTGGAGGTGAACCATAATCCGGCCACCTCACTTCACAAATTAGGAAGCAGGTCTCCAGAAGGAAAATGAGCCCTGCCTCAGCTTTTGATTTAGGAGGAAATGACGAGGAAAGAAGTGATTGCATGCCTGTTAGAGTTCAGTGGTGTCCTCATTAAAATTTCGCCTCTTAGGAAACAGGCATGGGTGGAGACTTGCATTTACTGAATCCCTGTTATGTTCCATGGATTTCACACTCATTATTTCCTCTAATTAACTGATTAATCTTCACAAAATCCTCAGAGGTAGATATCATTATACCTATTAATGAAGCAGTTGAGTAGCCTGTACAAGGCCAGATTAATAATTAGTAGCTCCTGGAGTCCAACCCTGATTTCTGACCCTCAGGATTACACCCATACAACAGAATTGCACTGACTCCAGAAGTGAAGCAGTTAAAGGTGACTGAAGCCCAAAACAATGAAATCATATTTTCATTTTAATATGCTGTTTCCACTTCCTTTTCATTATGTGAATTAAAAACATCAAAGACTATAGAACAATGGCTCGTCCCAAGTTAATAAGAGCTTAACTTTCCATGTGACTCCATAGAACACTGACATAAATATGAGCAAAAGCATTCAGGAAAAGACACATTTTCAAATTTCCTCACCACCAGCTGGGTCAGGAGCACCAAAGTCCTTCCACACCAGTGTCTCTCTGGGTAAAATGAGGACATTCCCCTCCTGGGCCTTTAGCTCTAAAACACCACACGACACAACACAACCATGATAGGCTTGCACAGTTTCTTTCTTTTCCTTTCATGTTTTTAAGGCAAATCTTTAAAACTTCCAAGAATAGGAACACCAATGGGAGGGACCGACTCACCGAGAGGCTGACCCCCTGCACACGCAGGAAGTGCAGTTGCTTCAGGAGACTGGAGCGAGTCCCCGGGAGTGTTCTGAGTTTTTGCCTGTGGTGGTTTAGGTGAACTGGCCCCTGCCGGCTGGCTGCACGGCTCGGGGGAGCCTGGATGCTATTGCTATGGCCTGCTCAGACCTCAGGTGCTACCTCCAATGGGCCTGTGCCTTTCCAGGCATGAACTTAGAAAGAATGTTCTAGACAATGGAAGTGCTTTGACTTGTTTGGACTTTTGTGTTAGGGATAACTTTTCTTCTCTATTTAGACTAAACTTGCTTTTGTTACTGCTCCCTCCCAGTTACTTAGGAAAAGAGAAAGCGATCCCTTTAGACCCGCTGCTCTGATTACTCACAGAGAATATTTAATTTTTTTCTCAAATGAGTCATTCGCTCTTCCCTCCCCCTTTCCCTCCTCCCACCTCTCTCCCCATCTCGTGCTTACTCTGTACCAGGCACAGTTCTAAGTACTTTACATGTTGTAGCCCCGAGAAAGTTCTATTTGCTCTTCTCATTTAACGGGCGGACACACTGATATACAAAAACAGTCAAATAAGTATCTTTGGTCCCACAGTAAATGCATTTTGGAGGCCTGGGCTTGAACCCAAGCAGCCTGGTTCAGAGCCTTTCAAGTGATCACGACGCGGTTCGGTCATCAGTTAAAATCCTAGGCTGCACGCGCTCCCTAATTCCCAGACTTGGTTAACCACGTGCTTATTGGTTTACAAAGGTCACTTAAGATACTGGGCTCAACCCAAAACATCTTCATTAGCTTTTAGCTGCTTTGCAGGTCTGGGAGACAATCACAGTGAAATTGCTAGTTTCTCACAGCACCGCCTTGGCCTGCTGGGGTCACACTTGGGTACCGGTTTGGTTGATTCCTTCATCCTTCATCTCAGCTTCATGCTCATGTGCAGCCTTCCACCCTCCGTGTTCCAGGCACTGCTGGTGCCCTCCTCACTGCCATGCCTGCTTTGCCCACACTCTCCCTACCACCCCTGACACTCTTCCTTCCCTCCTATTCCTCCTTTCTCCCTGCCACCGTGCTAGCCCAACAACAAACTACTACTACACACCTATAAGGATGCCTCAAACTAAAATGTATCACTTATCTGTGGCCCAAGCAAAATCCTTCAAGATCATTGTAACTAGTGCACTGCAAGAGAGTCAAATATCTAGAATTTTATAGAAACATTATAATGACTTGCTTCTCTGTCCTTCGCCCCTCTAGACTGAATTTCCCCTGAGGGACATAATAACACTGTTTTATTCCTCTGTGTGTCATTTCCCATAAGAGTTAATACAATAAAGGCACTAAGTTAACTCATAGATGTTTTATCAAGAAAAATGTAAATGTGAGGAAAACCTTTTAAAATATATCTGGTACTCAAAACATTACTGAGGCATTTTAGGGATGAGTCGTTCGGAGCTGGGTTCATAATCCTCTTACCTTTACTCTAAGACCTTCCAACCAGCAAGGCAAATACATGTAAAGATAATACAAGGAAAAAGGTTCACGATAAAAATAAACTTGTGTAACCCAGTGTGATTTGTCACAGACTGTCAAGGACCTAAGGGTCATTGCCCTCTGTTAGCATGATGCCTGGCTGCCTGAAGCACGTTCTCTGCTGCCAGGGGTTCAGAATGTAAGGCTTGCAGGGTTCAAGGTAGTTTAAGTTCATTTAGGACCTAAGAAAGTGCCACAAAGAGATTACTCAAAGTTTACCCAATGAGAAGGACCGACGTAACTTTACGTTCTTCTTGGAGAGAAAACCTTGGGCTGTGGGAGATCCTCCCACTGTACTTAGGACCGGGCTGAGGGTAGTCTGGCTGGGGTACACCTACCGCCCTATCCCCAGAGGGCTGACGGGCATACATGTGCTACAGCTGGGTTTGTCTGACACTTTGTTGTGTCCCGAGGAGTATGTGAGGAGGATCCAGCAGAATCTCGTTAGGATGGGATGGGCTCTTGATGTGCCCCCACCTCATCTAGTACAGGAAAACCAACATGGAAGCAAGTCAAAAGGGCCCACATCAAATATTGTGGACAGCTCTGGACAGCTGTAGCCTAGTGGAAAAGGTAGGTTGATACTAACATTTAATTTTGTTTTATGTTATTCATTAGAAACCAGTCAGAATAGAACTAACATGTGATTTATGGCTAGATAATAACAGTAATAATAAAGCAGGCCAAAAAAGTAGCGTCATTAAACTATTAGTTGACTTTCTTCCACTAAAGCTCTTCTAGAATACACCGAGGGCCTATTTTAGGATAAGAATGGAATTGATATTCTATTTCAGGAATTTCAGTGACTAATTTTGCTCAAACTGAAAAATGCGTGAACTCTCTTCACTTGCAGCCCCAGTTCCCTGAAGGTAATACAGGCCCACGATTCTTTATCAACAATTTTGAAAATCAAAAGTTTTTCAGAACTCATTTGGAAGCAATATCCAATCTGAACTGTCTTGGCAGCAAAATCAGATCTGAATAGACATGAAGCTGTTTGGAGTCTTTTATTTATCCCACTCAGTGTGAATTATTCAGACATTTCTTAGCAGAAATATGAATGTGTTTAATTCGGGGTGCTACCCCAGATCTGGAAGGAGATGTCTGTCATATGCCCACTTTACCTTCCTATTAATGACAAACTCTGCATCCTAAAACACTCCCAGTTTCAAAGGATTCAGATATTTGACTGTGGACTTGTAAATAGATAACAATGCCTCCCCAAACCCACAGAGGCTCAAATGCACTTTGAGGTGCAACCAGCCAGCAGCTTGATGTTTTATCTCCTACTGTCTGCACTTGACAAAAAAATGTTAAATTTTTGGGTAGATTTCAAAATAAATCAGAGTTGGTTATCATCATGCTTCTCCTCCCACCAGATAGATACAGAGTTGATTTTCCAGCTTTTAACTGCTAAAACCACCCTGGGTTTATTAAAAAAAAAAAAAAAAAAAGAGTTATCCTATTTTATCCCAGGGATGGTGTCCTTTCTATTCAATGAAGGTGAAAGGAAAATGTTTAATTTGCATTTTCGACTCCAACCAGCCAATTCTAGGATAGAGCACAGGGTACAAAAATGAGGTTGTTCTCAGACAGACAGTTCCAGGCTCTGGTCAAGCATAGCTCTCTTCAACAGGTAATAAATCCAAGACAAAGAATAGATGTTTCTTTTTAGAAGTTAGCGATGATCAAGTCATACTGCAGAGGATCACAGTTGTATTTCTTTTTATTTTCCTTTCTTCTCCTACTTAATTATTCAGTTCAATGCTCTGTAGAGGGTAGGTACGCTGGGGAATGCCAGTTAGAAATCTCAAATTGGTTTAACTGCTTTAGGTGGGGGAAGGGGTATCTCTTACATCTTTCATCTCCTCCTCCTGTGTTGTATTCTGGGTGCTTCCTTCTGTTCTCTTTCTACTGACTACTTTTATTATTCTATGTCAGTTGACTCTTTGTTTCGTATATTAAGACCCTTTCTACTTTGAGTAACCATGTTTTCATTTCTATTTTTTATAGTTGATCTGTTTTCATATATTCCTACTCTTGTTTGATAACTTTATGTTCTTGTTTCTAGGATGTTCTTCTATATTTTTGAGAGATTTAAGCACACTTATTTTAAATGCAGAATGCTATCTTATTTATATTTTATCATTTGTGAATTCTTATTTATGAATCTTAGACTGTCTCACATGGAAAAGATTTCCTTATAGTTTTCAATCATCAATTTACTTATCAAAATTTTCTCAATTGTAAAGGACCTTATGTTTATCAATACCTCTCCTGATCCAGTGGGATCATAGTTGCCTCATTCAGCTTTCTGTGTTGTTTAGCCTAATTAGGCTATTGGTTAGGGTGGGTTCTTAACCTTTTCTGTCCTTACTACTGTTCTTGCTAAATGACCTCATTGAAAATTTAATAATGTCCCTATTTCCTTTCCCCAAAAGATACCCAGATAAGCACATAACCATTTTATCGATAACTTCACAAAGTTTATAGGCCCCACAAAGCCTAGTCAGTCAGCCAGTAGGAGTATTTAGATCTCAGGTTACAAACTCTGGGTTAGAGATTTTGCTTTGTCTCATGTGGGTAAAAAAATTCTAGATATTTAACTTTCTTGCAGTATGCTAGTTACAATGATCTTGAAGGATTTTGCTTGGGCCACAGATAAGTAATGCATTTTAATTTGAGGCATCCTTATAGGTGTGTAGTAGTAGTTTGTTGTGGTTTTAGTTTGCATTTCCCAGTGACTAATGATGTTGAGTATTTTTTCATATGCTTATTTACATTCTGCATACTTTTTGGGGGTTTTGATAAAGTGTTCAAATCTTTTGCCCATTATTTAAAAATTAGATTGTTTTCTTATTATTGGGATTTTAGAGTTCTTTATATATTCTCAATGCTAATCCATTATCAACTACATGATTTGCAAATATTTTCTTTTCTCCCATTCTGTGGCTTCTCTTTTTATTCTTTCAAAGATCAGAATTTTAAATTTTTGATTAAGTTCAATTTTTCAACTTCTTTTGTGGAATGTGCTTTTGATGTTTCAAAGATTATGAAATCTCTCTCTCTCATAATCAAAGATTATGATTTTCTCTCCCTCTCTTTTTAAGTTTTGTAATTTTAGGCCTATGATCTATTTTAATTTTTAGGTATGGTATAAAGTTACTGCATTTTTAACTATGTTTTAAAAAATATTTTATTTCTACTTTTAATTTGGAGTTGTGGGGAGCTGATTATGAACTTGCTTACTCTAGCAGATTGACCCCTAATTGGTGCTATATTACACACTGTTTTCATTCAATAGTTCATTTGCTTGATATGCAAACTAATTATATATAGGCTAATTGGCTAGTTTGCAATTAAGAGAAAGAAATGACTGGCCATGCATGAAATACTGGTTAATGCAGAACAGTATGTAAATCATTTTTCCTGACTCTCAACAGACTGCCTGACTTTCCTAAACAACTGCACTGGGGGAGTTATTTGCATAATGAGACCAAACCCATACATTATCAAATGCAGATTTGTAATTAAGTAGTATGTATCAATGGAATATAAATAAATCAGAGCAAAGGTGATTAGAAAATTGAAAATGTACTGTCAGCTCATGCAAGGATCTCTTCAAAATATAGTATTTACGAAAAATATTTAATGACTATACATGTCATGATGGGAACTGATGGGTTAAGGGTTTTCTAATGTTGTATTGAACTTTAATATATTTTTCCACCAAGTTTCTAATATTGAAAAATGCAGAAATTCATTCACACTTTTCTTAAGAGAATATAAAGAAGTTTATAAAACAAAAAAGTTAAAATCAATAAGTCACAGAGATGGAAAGTACAGCATAGGGAATATAGTCAATAATATTGTAATAACTTTGTATGATGACAGATGGTAACTACACTTATTGTGGTGAGCATTGAGTAATGTAGAAAATTGTTGAATTGCTACATTGTATACTTGAAATTAATATAACATTGCATGCCAATTATACTTCAATAATGAAAACAAAAATAAATATAAAAATATGTTTCTTTGTGACCCAGAAAAAAGGGCTTCTTTTATAAAAGGCACATATTTTTAGAAGAGAAAAAAAAATCAAAAGAAAACAAAGAAACTTAGAATGAGGCAGTAATACCTGGAACACATATTCATGACCAGTTTGAAAAATGCATTATCATTGCGATGCCACTTTATCTTTTGTATAAAAATCCCCAAAATCATAAAATGTAAATCATCAGGAAAAAAGTCTGCATTTTCACCTTTCTGGAAAATCACTGCTAACAATTTTAACTATTGTAAAGAGTTTTGTTTTTGTTTTTCTCTTTTTCTTGCAAAAAGTTTTTAACCAATGTTTGCCCTAAGATGGGAACTATGTTTCATTGAGAAAGTGCTTCAGGTAAAATATAAGACCTTAACAGGGTCCTGATATTTATGAAACTTTCTATATAAAAAAGGAACAAAGGTTTACTTGTTACTTTGGAGAATAGGAGATGAGAGAGAAAATATGAGATCAGCTAGGGAGCAGACAACTGCCCATACCCTGTAGTGAACTTCCACCCTCAATCCCAATCTCCTCAAATCTTCAGTAAAGTGCACCCACAAAACACAAAACATACATCACTGGACATCTTGTGAGCCTAATAAAGAAGCCAAATCCTCATCCTGGAGTAATAGAGCACAAAAACAGAACATGAGGATGAAGACCCCGAAGAAGTGAGGACAGGAACTAGCAGAAACCACAGGATTTGTCTGACAGGACTGTAGAATTGGTGTTTGGACCAAGTTTAACCAGATCTCTAAGAGTCAAGGAGCCCCCAGTGAATTGGGGAGAGGGTGAGGAAACATTTATGCAGCCCAGTGAAAAGTGGAAATCTGGGGCCTCTGGATGAGAAATTTTGAAGATTTCCGAGATGGCGACTACAGAGTTATTAAATCACATGTGGAGGCCCCCTCTATAAGCTGGTCCTGTGCAATTGCCCAGGTCACATGCCCACGGAGCTAGCCCTCAAAAGACACAACCTATAATTCCCGTGCCTGACTGTATGCTTTTCTCTTTTTCCTTTAATTGCCTACTTTTTGGGAAAAATGTCTCTTTTCTTCCAAAGGAAACACATGGTGAGACAGTGGAAGTTTACTTGGCCCAGACCTCTTTGCTTGCCATCTATCCTTGCTCATCTCAGCTTGGCCATATGGAATCACCCAAATCTCTTACATTGACCAAGACATGAAATCTCGCATGCACTACACTCTATTATGCCATTTACCTATTATTTCACATTTCCTTTTTTTTTTTTTTTTTTTTTTATTTATGATAGTCACAGAGAGAGAGAGAGAGAGGCAGAGACACAGGCTGAGGAAGAAGCAGGCTCCATGCACCGGGAGCCTGATGTGGGATTCGATCCCGGGTCTCCAGGATCGCGCCCTGGGCCAAAGGCAGGCGCCAAACCGTTGCGCCACCCAGGGATCCCTTATTTCACATTTCCAATGAAACTTTCTTCCTACCTGATTGTTGTAGGAACAGGGTGGTAAAAAGAGCACATGCAGCAGGTTGCTCATATCACTTCACGAATCAATGAATTAACAAAGATTTCATTCTAGTGTCAGCTCTCACTGTTCCTGGGGAAGTCATTGAGAGGCTTCAGCTTCTCTTCAAAAAAAAAATAACGAGTTGAGATAAATATCAAGTCTAACGCCATCAAGGTGGTTCAATATGTAGAAAGATAGCATTTAAAAAGAGAAAGAGCTGAGAAGATGGGAAGGGCTTACTTCTAGCAGGTGTTCTCTCTGCTTTGGAAAAGCAATATGCCATCTGTTAGAACAGGAAAAATTTCATAAGCACAACTTCTTGATTTCCAACACAGAGTCAATTAATGGATAAACTTATAACTTCCACGTTATAAGTATCTATCTATCTATCTATCATCTATCTATCTATCTATCTATCTATCTATCATCTATCTATCTATCTATCTATCTATCATCTATCTATCTATCTATCTATCTATCTATCTATCTATCTATCTATCATCTATCTATCATCTATCTATCTATCTATCTATCTATCTATCTATCTATCTATCTATCATCTATCTATCATCTATCTATCATCTATCTATCTATCTATCTATCTATCTATCATCTATCTATCATCTATCTATCTATCTATCTATCTATCTATCTATCTATCTATCATCTATCTATTATCTATCTATCTATCTATCTATCATCTATCTATCTATCTATCTATCTATCTATCTATCTATCTATCTATCTATCTATCTATCTATCATCTATCTCTCCTACATGTTCAAATCTACCATTATGCTATTTCCTACATAGAAGATGTGCCTGAGGAGGTTCGGGTGTGACTGTATCTAGTTGTGCATCCAGACTATTAACTGGGTAAGAATTGAGGTCAAGGTTTGTAACCCTGTGTCTTGGTCTTCATGCAGACCAAAATTAGTTGTCCTCGTGAGCCATCTCTTTAAGTACGATGTGTACCCCCAAAGCATGCAAACTGCTGTTATTTCCCAAAGAAGTAGCAGTAGAAGCAAGCAAGTGTCCAGAAAAACAAATGCCATTGTTCAGGATCCAGTGTGGAGCTAAAATACAAAGTTTCCCTTGAAAGGAGGCTTCACGTATCAACAGACAAAAATCAGGATGTTAATCACCATTACTAATAGTAGGTGATCTAGATTCTCTTGGAAATTTAAAAATTCATTTTGGGCCACAGTCAACAAGGGAAAGTAATGGCCTCCTTATTTGCCCTTAAATATCTACATCACCCTCTCTCTCTTCAGAAGTGGAGATAGAACTGATGAAACATCTTCCCAACAAAGTCTCACATAATTAAAGCAGACTAATAGGAAATCTGGAATGTCACTTCATGGATGAGTCCAATACAATCTAGTGAACAGACTTTTTACAGCAAACATAATACCATTCTATTTTTTCCCATTCAGGATTATCAGCAAGATGGATGATTCAAAGAAGACAATTCTGTCTGGGAAAACAATTGCAGTGGGGAAAAAAATGACCCTGCAAAATTCCATAAAGTTGAAAAACAGTTTATATACTTTAGTAGGAAAGGAAAGTAAACATAGAGCCAATGATGAGGCAGTAGAAAGACAACTGGACATCACCGAGTTTTAGAGATTTGAATTGTAGCTTTGTCACTTACTAACTTTGAGGCTTTAGACAAGTTTTAAAACTACTCCAGGCCTCTTTTTTCCACCGTGTAGGGATCTGATAATCTGTAGCTCACAGGGGATGTTGTGAAATCCATCCAGAGGAACACCACCACGTTTGTATTTGTCACACGAGTAATGTGCATTCTCCCACAAAATTAAAATCCATAACTGTGTGCCCTTCTATGTAATTAATTCTTTGAGAAATGAATATTGAATACTATTGTTTATTGCATATTTTACATTTAAAATTACCTTCATACATATGTATATTTTAAATATATAAAATGATGCATATGACTCCTTATGGGCTGAGGGACTTTCATGGGTAATTTTATCCATATGTGATTTTCAGCTTATTAAAATGATGTCAGAACACAATGCCCATGTAAGATGTAACTCCACGGCATCCGGAGGTGTTTTGCCAACCATAAAGGTTTAAAAGGTTAAACAGGTATAAAGATTTTTTTTTTTTAAATTCATGAGAGGTGCAGAGAGAGAGGCAGAGGCACAGGCAGAGAGAGAAGCAGGCTCCCTGTGGGGAAGCCTGATGCAGGACTCGATCCCAGGACACTGGGGTTATGCCCTGAGCCAAAGGCAGAGCCTCAACCACTGAGCCACCCAGGTGTCCCGGTTAAATAGGTAAAAAATGTTATTAATATTTTGTTTCACTGAGGAGAACAACACAAATACAACAAGAAAAAGGAAGAAAAACAAACACATCTTACAGGAAACTTTGTCATATTATTTTTCTTAACTGCCCCAGTTTTCTATTTAGATGAAATAATACTGCAATTTAGAATGTGCTGCCTTTAATCCTGAAAAAGGATATTTGTATTCAGTTAAATCTCTGTGAGCTTATCAAAAGTGGTTTAATTTTTTTAAAGATTTTATTTATTTGTGTATTTATTTATTTGAGAGGGAGAGAGAGAGAGAGAGAGAGAGAGAAGCAGGGGGAGCAGAGGGAGAGGGGGAAGCAGGTTCCATGCTTAGCAGGGGCCCACCATGGGGCTTGATCCCAGGACCCTCAGACCACGACCCAAGCTGAAGGCAGATGCTTAACCTATTGAGCCACCCAGGTGCCGCGGAAGTGGTTTAAATTTAACACAATATTACACAGTTATTAGTTATTAGAAATTCACCTTTAAATAATAAACAGCTTAAAATCTTGAAGAGTCACTATTAAAGATATGAGATGAATAACCAATTTGAGAATCCTCTTATTTGCTCCATGATTGCTGGAACTTCACTAATAATTTTCAAATTAACTGGCTATTCAACCAAAATTAATACATAAATACCTGTCTTACAAAGAATTTTTAAAAAGAACATTAAGTTATAATTTACCAAATGTTGGAGCCACAGAAATTGTAAAGATAATTTTCACTCTCTTTTACAATTTAGAAACAGAAAGTGGAAAAGGTCAAGTGGCCTGTTCAAGGCCAAGCACATTATCACAGGGAAAATGGACGTGGAGGCAGGAAAGTGGGAAGCCAGGGAGGACAGGTCGGCAAGGCAAGGACAGCTGGGTCAGCCTGTGCACGAATGCCACCTCCGCCAGACATCCGAGCTCTGGGCTGGTCCTGGAAGGCTCCAGAATAAATGGGGGAGGCCACAGGAAAGCATGCAAGGACATGACCTCTACACTCCAGCGTTTTCCACAGCGTTTTGGGAAATGCTGCATGTGCTCTATCAGTGAGCATCACATTGCTATTATATGCTAGCCAACCACTTCCTTGGTTTTATTTCCATTTTTTGTAGACTGATTTTTAAAAAAGATTTTATCTATTTATTTTGAGAGAGAAAGAACACAAGTCTGGGGAGAGACAGAGGGTAGAGGGAGAGAGAGGATCTCAAGCAGACTCTGTACTGAGCAGGAACCCGATGTGAGCCTTGATCATGACCTGAGCGGAAATCGAGAGTCCATCCCACGCTTCGCCAACTGAGCCACCAGGGGCCCCTGATGTTTGTTTGTTTTGATTCTTTAACTTGTGTTCCAATATGATCACATCTTAATCCCAAGGTTGGTTTTTTTTTTTTTTGAAGTCTCTAGCATATTTATTTGTATAAAGAGTAAACAAAGTGCATATAGAGTAGCCACAGGTTTGACACAGACAGACACCTTGGTGATGTTGGGTTATTTAATAAATTAAAATGGCAAGTTTATTGTTGCCATTGCATCAATCCAGAACTCTTTTTCAGGCTCAAAAGGTGAAAAGTAATGATATCAAACAAATGCTAGACAGCATTAACAGAAAGATTTTTCAGACTCTTGGTCATAAAGTTCTTATGGTTCACACTGAATCAGAGAGTAGACATTTTTGATTACTCAGCTACCTCCAAGCAAACAGAACACTGTCTAATAGAACACTGACTGGTTGCATACAGCATCCAAAACCAATGCTGGAACAAGTGGTAGAGTTATAAAAGGATACACATGAAAAAAAAAAAAAGGATACACATGAACATTTCTTAAAAGCACATATGATAATATCATAGGGGTAGCCGTTACCCTCAAGGGTTTCTGTGCTACGTGGCCTGCAGGAACATGTACAAACGTCAAGTGAGACCATCTTGGGTGTGAATCCTGTCTCCAGAATTGACTAGTCAGGTGCCCCGAATCAGGAAACTCATTTTTGGAGCCTCCATTTCCTCCCCTGTAAAATGAGGATAATAATGCACAGTAGATGTGCGGATTAAGTGATAAAATGCTTATCACAAAGTTGGCATTCGATACATGGCAGCTCTTTATCTCCAAGACATCAGAAGTTTCTCATTTTCCTCAAAGAGAAGAAATAGCAACTTCAAAGAGAAGAGTAATGACTGTTCCATGGGGAAAAAAATCTTTTTTCAATAGTCATAGTGATTTGTCTTTTTTTCATGATTTTCTCTGACTTTCCAGCATTTATGCAGCACTTTTCAGATCATACAGTATATATATTTTTTGAGATATGATTGGAAAATAAGAATTGCGTATATTATGTTATGTTACATTAACATATGCTAACTTGGTTATATTATATTATACAATGTGGTTTATTTTTAAATTTTTTGAAAGATTTTATTTGTTTATTTGAGAGAGAGAGAGAGCACAAGTGAGAGAGAAAGAGAGAGCACAACAGGGGGAGGTGAAGGGGCAAAGGGAGAGGGAGAATCAGGCTTCCCACTGAGCAGGGAGCTTGATGTGGGGCTGGACCCCAGGACCCCAGGATCATGACCTGAGCTGAAGGCAGACGCTTAACCAACTGAGCCACCCAGGCGTCCCTACAGTGTGCTTCTTGAAAAGGTGTGCCACATGATGATTGGATGGGCACATATATTGTGAAAGGATTACCACAATCAAGTTAATTAACATAGTCAACACCTCACATAGTCACTATTTTTGTGTGTATGGTGAGAACACTTAAGACCTACTCTCTTGGGGAGGAGGGCGGGTGTTGGAGGGGAATGGGTGACGGGCACTGAGGTGGACACTTGATGGGATGAGCACTGGGTGTTTTTCTGTATGTTGGTAAATTGAACACCAATAAAAATTAATTTAAAAAAAATAAAAAATAAAGTCTTAAAAAAAAAAGAGATCTTCAACATATTTGCCACAATTAAAAGCAATCTTGGTGATGACAAGGTCAAATAATCCTTAAAACACACACACACACACACACACACACACACACACACACACGGAAAAATGTTTCTCTTCTAAATTGAAATCGTAATAATCCTTACCATGCCACATGTATTATTTTTGTATTTGTTACTGCACTAACCCAAGAATCCTCTTGTAAAAGTTTCTGGGTCACCTAGCTGTCCTTCTAAATCTCATCACATCTTTTAGGCAAAGCTCTTACCTCTATTCTAAGATTATAGTCTTTTTTTCTCCCACACGTAATCTCATTTGATGTCAATTCAGGGCAAAATAATCTCATCACTGGCCTTTTGAGTACTGTCCATCTTTGAAACATCTATATTGCAAGTTACATAGAACAATTTTACATATAATTTAAAAACCTAAGAGCACCATATTTTTAAAAGGTGCAGAAGATTTATGTTTTTCATTTTTTTTTCCCCTATACTACTCAGGATATTTCTTGATTGGCCATGTTTAAATATGGAGCACTATTCATTAGAATTAAATTGATGAGGACATTTATTTCAACTTAATAATGCTTAATATTGTTTTCACATTATATGAGATTGTACTGATGCTAATTATGGAAAGGGGAAATAAAAGAGAAATTTAAACATAAAAAAAGAGACCTACTCTCTTAACAAATGTCAAGTTTACAATACAGTACTATTAAGTACAGTTATCAGGTTGTACATTAAAGCTTCAGTACTAACTCATCTTAACTGAAAGTTTGTACCCTTTGACCCATTTCTCCCCGTTTTTCTGACCCTCCCCAGCCCTTGATAAGCACTGGTCTATTTTCTAGTTCTACGACTTAGATATTTTTAGATTCCACATACAAGTGCAGTAGTGTCTGTTTGTATTTCACGCAGTGTAATGCCCTCCAGGCTCATCCACATTGTCACAAAGGGCATAATTTCCTTCTTTCTTATGGCTGGACTATATTCCATTGTGTGTGTGTGTGTATGTATGTATATATATATATATATATACACACACATTGTGTGTGTGTGCATATAATGTATACACACACACACACACACACACTTTTTAAAATCCATTCATTCATTGACAGATGCTTGTTTCCATGTCTTGGCTATTGTACATAATCCTATAATGAACATGCAAGTACAGATATCCCAAGCTAGTGATTACCTTTCCTTCTGATATATACCCAAAAGTAGATTTCTGGATAATATGGTAGTCCTACTTCTAATTTTTTGAGGAATTCCGTACTGTTTTCTGTAGTGGTTGTACCAATTTACATTCCCACCAATTGAATGCAAGGTGTCTATTTTTTCCATATCCTCACCCACACTTGTTACCTCTTTTTATTAGTAGTCATCTTAATAGGTTTGTAGTGATAACTCATTGGGATTTAGAGTTGCATTTCCCTGATGATTGGCGATGGTGAGTATCTTTTCCTATATCTGTTGGGCATTTGTTTATCTTCTTGGAAAAATGTCCCTTCAGATACTTTACCTTTTTTTTTCTTTTTTGGAACGGAGCTGAATGAGTTCCTTATATGTTTTAGATGTTAGCCTCTTATCAAATATATGCAAATATGCAAATATTTTCTCCCATTCCATAGGTTGTCTTTTAATTTTGTTGATTGTCTCCTTTGCTGTACCGATTCATTTTGGTTTGATGTTGCCCTACTTGTTGATTTTTGCTTTTGCTGCTGTATGTTTAGTGTTATATCCAAAATATCATCGCCAAGACCAATGTTAAGAAACTTTTTCCTTTTGCTTTCTTCTAAGGTTTTCATTGTTTCATGTCTTACACAAAACATTTACTCCATTTTAAGTTATTTTTTTGTGAATGGTGCAAGGTAAGGGTTTAGTTTCATTCTTTTGCATGTGGATATCCAGTTTCCAACACCATTTATTGAAAAAACTATCCTTTCCCACTGTGTACTCTTAGCACCCTTTTCAAAGACCAGTTGACTATATATGTGTGGGTTTATTTCTGGGCACAATGTGTGTGTGTGTGTGTGTGTGTGTGTGTGTGTGTGTGTGTGTCTGCATGAGAAAAGCCTTGTTTCTCAGTTTATTGACATGAGTGTTCAGTGAGAACATGAGCAAGGTCCAAAGAAAACATGTTATTGTTATTCTAGAAAGATTATTGTAATAGATTATTTATCTTGCTATTTCTTCCTGTAAAAAGGAGTAAGAAAGACTTTTTTAAGGGATAAAAACTGTAATCACTAGATATGTGTTATATAATCTTAGGCACCACCCTTTGGGAATGTGCATTCTATCAAGTTCTACCCTTACCGAGATGCTTAGTGGCTAAATAGTTTCCTTTGTCTGTCACACAATCTTAGGGCAGAATCTGACTTGGTCATTTAGGCTCCCAACACAACTCTGAGTAATGGTAATTGCGGATGTCAAGGAACATTAACGTTTTATACTAATTCTTGTTTATTGAAACAAGATTCAATAGAAAACAAGAAGTCATTAAAGCATCCAGGTCTAGAGGAGTAGCAAACAGTGTGCCAACAGTGACACTTGTGTACTGGGCTACGTCTGGGGGGTCTGAAGAGTGATTTCACAAAATAGAGACCAGCCAAGAGGACAGGATGCTTTTGCTGCTTAGAAAAAGTAGAGATAATCTGAGGGTTAGTGTTGTCATTCCAATTTATCTTAATTTCAGCATTACTCAATTTATCTGTATAAAAGGTAATGAGCTTTTATGTCGTGGTGGGAAATAGCGTGAGACAAATGAAAACAACCCTTCTTAAAGGCTCTCCTGATCACACAAGCTGGAAATGGACCTTTTTGTTTTCCCTCTTCACTTGTATTAGTTTTTATTCATTCTTTCTTAAAAATAAGTGAATTGTGTGTGTGTCTTGTCCTTCCCTCTGAGGTATGTATTCGTTGAGAACAGGTAACTTTGTTCTGCATATTTTTCTGTCGCCCACACACCTCACATACTTCTTTATATATAGAAAATAATAAAAATGTATGAAGTGAGCATGTAAATGGATAAGTGGAAGCAGTGCTTTGGGCCCAGTTAAAAGAGTAATCATGAAATGAGAGTAAGCAAGAGAACAGTAGCCCAGAATATAACTTTGCCATAAAGCATGGAATCACTATAAGCCTGCAAAACATTATTACCAGGTCAGTCTCAATTCTCCACTTTTCCTGCCAAATACTTTACTTCTTTAGCTTTTCCTCATGCACGCGTTTTTTTACTCCTTTATCGTCTTTACTTTTTATTTTTGTTTCTTTATAAGTTAGCTCTTTGTAGAAATTGAGCAATTGTGACTTTCTTTAAATAAGATCATAAAACTATGAGAGTTGATGAGTTTTTTTCTGAATTCTGTTCAGACGTTCTCAGTCCTCAGTCATTACTAATGTTGATAATGCTAATTGTACTTCCTTGTGGAGTCCTGCTTGACAATACATGATACAATTAATCAAAAGCAAAATGAAAGCAAATCGTGGTCGGGCTAATTCTTTTCATAATGAGTAATATACATTGATAGATGATTTTTGTTAATGAGAAGTTCACGTTACTTTATAAATTTGACCTTCCCTTCCTTGCAAGCATCTGGTAAGGATTAGTTTCCCTGTCTTTGGAGGAATTGAGGCTCAAGATTGCACAGGGATAGTCCTGACAGGGCCCAGTTGCAGACTTCTAAATTAATATAATCTATCTCCCAGATCATTTGTCTTCCTATAGAAACCTATTAAGTGCCTCTGGTATAAAGACAGACACTCATCAATCACATAACAGATGTGATAACAAGCTTGCAGTGAGGCTATATGAAAACAGAGCGACTAGATGAACACATTGCTCTGCTCCCTGGCTGTAAGGTGGACTCATACACCCCCCAGAAGGACCCAGAGGCTACTTCTCCATCTTCCCCCTACATCTCGCCAGGACACAAATTTTACAATCATTCTAATTGGCCTCAAACACCACTTAAGACTGGAATTCTTTGTGGGGTAGAAAGACTCCTGACTCCTTTCTAATAATTTTCTGTTCAAAATATAGAAAAGAGAGAATGGCGAGTATTGTTAAGGGTATAATAGGGAATTAGGGAGATACTGTCATTTTTAAAATGGTGTTATATCTTCTCTTTTGTTCTTGGGACAGTAATCTGAACAATGCCACAAGGGAGTTATACACAAGATGAATAATAACTGAACAATGGACTTTCAAAACAGAATAGTGTTTCCCATCAATATCCCCAAAGTGTATGAAATAGTATTATGTTATTGGAGAAGAGCCTTCACAGTTTTCATTTGGTTATTAGAGTTTTCATTTTTCGTTTGTTTTAAAATCAAGACCCCTTTCAACAGAAAGTGGAAACCACACTGTTTCCAACTGGAGAAGAATGCCTCCTGCCTAATGCTTCTGTTGATGGCATACAAGTATTTGTATAAATGGTTGATTCTGCAAGCAGTGATCTAATAATTCTTGTTTTGCTAGGAAACAATTTATTCTGAAACGATGTCTATTTAGCCCCCCTCAAGACTGAAATGCTCATTATCCTTCTTAGTCTTTGTGGACCCCATGAAGACCCTGCAAGACAATTTATAGTGCCCTAAAGCTACCACCACCAGAGGAAAGAATTGCCCTTTATTTTGAAAGCTGACTAGAGAATGATCTCTATTGATCTCTGAAGTAATATTCAGGTTTTAACATCGGGTTATGCTTCCTTAAGTCAATAAACGAAAAATGAAGTAACCCTCAACCAATTCCGTGTTCTTGTGATGACGGGATTGCTATGCCTTCCGCTGGCACCGCGCGGGCAGCTTGCTGAGGAGGCCAACTCCCCAAGTTCTGCTGTCAGGGAGGAGGTTATCCAAGCCCAGAAACAAAGCTGTTCTGTCAGCCAAAATACCAGTTCAGCTGCGTTTGCTATGGCAGAAATAAATGTTCCCTTCAGATCCAGCCAACGTGAGAAAAACAAGGAAATTACAAAGGGTGGTTTTAACGTTAAGGAGACAGGAGGTTAGGAGGCATGGAGAAAGTTTTAATTGTTTCACAAACGTTTCCAGTAAACCATCCTTAACAGTTAGGCCTACAAAATCACCACCAGGACATTTCAGAGCAGAGTATCTTAGACGTGGAACAAGAGAAGCAAGCAGGCTGCACGGTCCTCCGAAAATGCATTTAGAGAAATTACCAGAATAGCACAGATGCTAGCGAAGCACACAAGCTTTCCTCCTTTTCCCCAGCAGGTGAATTTATGCAAACAAGATACTATTCTGAAAATAAGCCATCCCCTTTTAAAATAACATTTTAACTAAACACAGCCATAAATACGTCTTCAATACAAAGGGTGACGTCAGCCTCCTGTAACTCTGGAAGTGATTTGAGGAGAAGCAGAAAATCCACAAATCCTGTGAATTTTTAATCTTGTTCTGAAGACTGTATTAGCACATCACTAAATTAAAGGAGGTACTTTTCTTCCTACCTCTTTGAATAATACAGTCATTTTATGCAATAGCTCTATGGTTTGCCAGTAGAGAGTCTTTGATACCGGCATGAGGGGCTCGGCCTTAGCCATTTTCTCCATTTGGCCTACAAATTAAACTCATACTCATACATACGTAGGTGGTTATGCATCTATCTCTCTGTGATATACATTTATTACTTACGTATCTGTGTATGTGCTTATATCCCAGCTTATCCCATGAAAACTTTAGGTGCTAACAGTAAAGACATGCAATAGGTTGCAAAACAAAAAATTAAGACTGTAAAACAGGAGAACTCTAAATTAGCATAAGAAATGTAAGTGGGCTAGAAGAAAGCATTAGGGAGAACATATGGTGCTTAACCAGGCAACAGACTTCTACTTAGTTGCTCTAGCAGGGCCATGAACTTGGTTCTGAGCTTTAGGAATGACAATATAATCACGTAAACGGAGACAATTAAATTGTTTTCATTATATATAAAGATCAAAAGCAAGACACAGAAGGTTTTCAGGAGGATCACCGCCTCTGCGTACCAGTTACCTCCTAAGACATTCTGTCCAGAGTCTTTGCGTTGGGCATACGTCACAGACAACACCATAAGCACAGCAGAGTCATGCATGGTAGTGCGTCCTGAGGAAAGACGAGAGCATGATCTCCCATTTCCACTCAGGGAAACTGTTCTTCTTGACATATTCATGGGACGGGAAGGTAATATCGTCCACGCACAAAGAGTTCGGATGGGTGGTTTGGCCCAAGGGTGGAACATATTGTGCCTGTCGTCAAATAGTTGGACTACATGAACATACGTGCAGGGAAATCTAGTGTCAAAAGTGACCTTATAGAAAGTAATAGTTTTTTTTATTGAGCTGCTACCATAAACCAGGTGCTTTGTTTATGTGCATTTTCTACACATTTGTCCTCAGATTCTTCAAAATAATTACCATTTCCACTTCCATATTTTACAAAATGAGGACATGGAAGCTGGAGAGAATTTAATATACCTATCAAAGAGGGGTGTGTGTGTGTGTGTGTGTGTGTAACCTATATATTTAAAATTGACAAAATTAAAAGAAAAAATGAAAATCCGCCAGCATAGTGGAATATTTGAATACAGCTCTCTCAATAAGTGATAGATCAAATGGGCATAAGGCAGTACGAACAAGAAGATTTGAGGGCAACAACAGCATTGCTTCGCTGCAAGATTTCTCAAGTTTCCTTGATGGCTCAGTACCAGACCTCGTGAATGATAATTTCCAGGAGAGAGATCCAGAAAGCTGTATTTTTAAGAAGTGCCTCAGATGATTCTTATCTTACAGGAGATTTGGTAAACACCGATTTAATGAATACTCAGAAACTCCTGAGCCTGGTTCTTTTCAAGTTACAAGGAACATTTACCAAAATATGAAACATTTACCATGACAATGCCTTGGCCATTTAGTAAGTTAGAGTAGATTCCAAAGAATTGATTTCACATGGAATTCCACCTCTGACCACAATTAAACAAAAATGAAATAAAAAAATTAAAATTAAATTTCACACCCATGCATACACATGCAGAACAAAACAAAAATAATTTTGGTAATTTAAAAATGTTTTTAATAACTCATGGTTTAAGGAAAAATTGGAAGTTCAAAAATTCTTAGAATTGCACAATAAAGAAAACACTATAACTCCGAATTTTGGAAATGTCGGTGAGTGGTATGTAGTGGGAAATTTTTAGGTTGAAAAGCTGTCTTAGAAAAGAAGAAGAAAGTCTGAAGATTAATGATCTAAGCATCTATCTTAAAAACCTGGGGAAGAACAGAAGAATAAACTCAAAGGAAGTCAAAGAAGAGTAAAAACAAAGGCAGAAAATAATGAATAGAAAACAAAGATGAGAGGATCATCAAAGCTAAAAACTGGTTTTTGAAGAGCACCCCCCCCCCCAAATTGACAGCTCCCTGGAAAGTTTCATCAAGAAAACAACACATAAGTTTCAAAGAAACACTTTCAAAAATGAAAAATTACAGGTACTGGAGAGAAGAAAGAAAAAAAAAAATGCTTTGATGTCACAAATTTTGAAGACTTTGAACAAATGGATATTTTCCTAGGATAATACGGTTCATCCAAATTGAAAATGTGATGACATAGAAAATGTGAGTAGCTTTGTAACTATTAGAGCCATTAAACAAGGATTTTGTTTTTTAATTCCCAGGGAGAAGATGCCATGCACAGATGATTTTAGAGATGAATTCTACCAAACGTGCAAGGGAGAGAACTCCAACCCTGGCACAGAAAAAGAGAGAACATCCCACAATTCATTTTATGGGGCTAAATAACTTTGATGACCACAGCAGAACATTATAATCTTGAGAAAAGACACTTAGGGACCAGTCTTACTTACAAATATGGATCCACTGTTTTTTTTTTTTTCAGTAACAAGCTATTTCTATGATTTTATTAGTGCTATAACATAATTATTTTTTTAATGACATAATATAATTCAAGTTATATTATTAGTGCCTAAAAGCTGAGCACTTTTATATCTTCCTGGTGAATTGAAAGTTTGATCATTAGGTACGGAACATTTTTATCTCCACTGGCGAATTTTGCCTTAAATTATATTTATGTATTATAAACTAACTGTATCAGCTTTCTCTTAATTAGCCCTTTTCAGGTACATCTTTTTTGTTATCTTTTCCAACTTTTCTGCGCCTTTAGTTTTAGACATGGCTTTTATACACACATTTAGCTGGACTCTTCTTATTTTAATCCAGTTAGACAATCTATGTATTTTAAGAGGAGAGGAATCAGTCTATTTACATGTATTTTGGTTAATTGCTGTCAACAGTTTGGATTTTCTTTGTCCTGCTTTTTCTTTTTCCCCTTTTTCCCCTTTCTTGTCTTCTTTTAAAGTTCAAGGCTTTCATTATCATTTAAGTTTTTTCTCTTTCTACTGGTTTGGATGTTCCTGACTCTATTTTTGATCTTAGTCAAAACTCTTCCAATTTTACCCTGCTTCCATAACAAGACTTAACTTACTACAAATATTTACCTCCTCCTGAGTAGCCCCTGGTCCCATGAATATTTACCTCCACCCACCACATATACTACCTTCCAGCTTTCATGCTATTTTGTTCATTATAGTTCTTTGCCACGTCCAGTGATTTTTATTCTCCAAATTGAACATAGTTATTTTTGCTTTGTTCAATGTTTTCTTAGATTTATTCTAATCTTTTTAGTATTTTCTTGATTCGCCTGTCCCTCTTGCAATCTGAGACTCCTTCCTGGGAATTTTTTTTTTTTTTAATCTCTCTAGAACCCATCCTTTACATTTTCCTTGACCGAGAATCTATTTTTGTTTTTCTAAAAATGTCTTTCTTTTACTCTCTTTTATGAATGTTTGTATTAAGCATTTTGTTTTTGCTATTTCACCTACCTTCCGCCTTCCATCTTTGTGGTTGAGAAGAAAGGCCATTAGACTAATTATTTCTCCCTTTTAGCAAGCCTATCTTTCCTCTCCTCACTGGCTGCTTTTACAATCTTTTATTTTCTCTTTGGATTTCCCTGGTTATGTTTTGATATGTAATTTTTTTTATACGTCATGTTTTGAATTCACTAGGTCTGCTCGATCTGAAGATAGATGCGTTATCCATTCAGGAAAAAAGCTCCCATATTTACCTTTCAAGAAGTTTTCTCTTCCTCTTCCCTTTTTAAATTCTTTCCTTTTGGACCTCCAGTTGGATGTATTTTGGGCATGTATCCTCCATGTTTCAGCTTCTTCATACCTTCTGTCTCTTTGTCTCTCTGTGGTGCGTGTTGCGAATGATTTTAGGCCCCGTCATCTACTTTGCGTGGACAACAGGCCTTTAGACAATAGGCTTGAGCAATGGAGACTTGATCAAGGCCAAAGGGCCCACACTGACCCGGACCCCCTGGCTGAACACAGGTCCCTCCGGTGATGCACCTCAACATAACCATCGGCCCTACCTGACCACTGGGCTACTTACAACCAGTCACAGTTCCCCAAAAAGGGAAGACTCCATGCACCCCCATACCTCCTCATCTTCCCACTTCCAGCACAACCCGTCCCCTGCCTCATGGCAGATAGCCTCTCCTCTGCTGTCCTGCCCACCGCTGCCTTGTAGTTTATTCAATAAACTTCCAGCTCCTTCACTCTGCCTCAGGTGAATCCTTTCACTGCCCATGCCACCGGCTTCCACCCAACAGTTACCCCACATTTGGGGGCCCCCATCCAATTGGAGAGACACCACAGTTTGTGATTTTCCTTTTCAGTTAATTCTGATTTACTGTAATCATCTATCGAGGGTTATAATTTCAATGATTTTACATTTCATCTTGAGAAGTTTTGATTTTTGAAAAATAGGACTGTTTTTAAAAATACTCTCCTTTTCCTTATGGTTTTAACTCTCTATTCTATGTCTTAAGCATATTAAATATGCTTTTTTGGCATGTTTTTGCCCAATAATTTCAATATCTGAAGTCTAAAGGTATTTAGTTTTGATGGGATTTTGTTGTGTGTTTGTCTCACTGATTCCTAGTTTTGGTGCTATTACCTGGTATGTGTTAGAACTTTGTTTTCTACTATGAGTTATATTCATTGCAATATTATTTATGAGAATGTTTTGAGGTCTGGATTGGGAGGCATTCTTCCAGAAAGGATTTCCTTTTGCTTCCACTAGGCATATGGACACTGCCAACTCTGGTGTACTTTGTTACGATTATTGAATTCAGGTCGTAGAAGACAAGGAGTGTAGTGTCAGCCCCGAACCCCCATAGGTACTGGCCCTTGGCTATGGATTCTCAGGGGAGATATAGTTTGCCTTTCTCCAAAGCCAAGACTGACAGGTCCTCATGGGCAGGTTTTGTATGTCATTTTTTATTCCTACCTCCCTCTTTCCTGGAGGATATAGTCCTTCCTGGGCCTGTACTCTGTACCATGGACCTCCAACTTGACCCCCACCCAGACTCTGCCAGCATGCATGCATGCAAGGCCTTGCCTCTGGGTTCCAATGTGGCCATGAATCTGGAGATCTGGCCTTCCTCTTCCTCCTCCTCTTCCTCAGAGCTGCATGGCCTCAAAGTTTTGTTACCTCTCGTCTCATGCTCTTACATCACATTCCTGCCTCAGAGAATTTTTCTTACTTTTTTTTTGCAAATTCATTTATGACTTGTGAAGAATGTGTACATAATATTTTATGCAGCATATCAGTGTTTGGCAGGTTTTAAAGATCTCTAGTCCATCCTAACGGTGAAAATAGAAGCTCAGGTATATTTCCTTTTTTTCTTTTTTTTTTCAGGTACATTTCCTTAATGGCACCTAATGTGGGTCTTTCAACTCTGGACTCGATAAATTCAAGATTTGTTAGGAACTACAAAGAGTTTTCTGTTTAGTTTAAACATAAGCATATATACAAATAACTAAAACATACGCAGGTAAAGCTGGAGAGTAATCCCACCATGTGATGGTTATTGGTGAACTCTCGCCCAGGAGCGGCTGAAAGAGTCTGCAGTTGTCATGAGCAATCAGTAGTGCCTATTGATTTTTCCTCTTTAATGATGCTGAGCCACACTAGGCCACAGTGCAGCTTCTGAGGTCTTGCAGTCTTCATGCCTGTGGTGGGTCTGATTTTAGTCTCCAGTGATTATAGGCCAAAGCTCTAGCCATTCTGTGGCTGTTGTGACTCCCTATATCGTGCATGTGCTCAAAACGAACTAACTTGCAGTTGCCTCGCACTCATGGGTTCAGTTGGCTTGAAATATTCTCCATGTATTGTTGTAGTGAGAAGAAACCTATCGGCTCCTTGAGTTTTGATGGGAAAGAAACAAAACCATGATCGGATCCTGGGGCAACATAATAAGGATGGTATAGGTGAGTTTGGGGTTAAAGCCCAGGGCCTTTTTTTCTCCACGTACACTTCTTTGTCTGAAAAAGGTGACATCTGTGTTAGTTAGGCTACAGGTTCAGCCGCTGTGATTGGGAGACCGCTGGGTAGTGCCAGCCAGACCACGCACCAGCCAGAACTCAAGGTTCTGCTGCTAGGGGAGGAGGAGGGCACAGTGGAGACGGGAACAACTAAGCCTGTGGGGAGAGCGGTAACGGGAGTCCGTGCTGGACGTGTGAGTTGTGGGCAGATCATAAAGAATCCGAAGTTGAACACGTTAGCCTTAGTCTGACAGGTCAGGGAAAACCACAGAGGGGTTTAAGCATTGAACAGAATGTTCATATCATGTGAAAAAATAAAGTGCAAGCACCTCCCAGGGAAGGCCAGAGATAAGAGCGGTACCAAAACCAATTTAAAACTGTCAGATCTACATTCCAGCTGGGGACGCCTGGGGGCTCAGCGGTTGAGCGTCTGCCTTTGGCTCAGGGCATGACCCTGGGGTCCTGAGATCGAGTCCCACATTGGGCTCCCCACGGGGAGCCTGCTTCTCCCTCTGCCTGTGTCTCTGCCTCCCTCTCTGGGTCTCTCATAAATAAATAAAAAAAATCTTAAGAAAAAATAAAAAAGAACTACATTCTACATGCTTAGTACTCACATATTCAGTCTTTCCCTGATGTACGTTTCATATGTGCATCAAAACAAGCTTGTTTTTAATATAAACCATTCACACTTGCAGTGTGGCAAATATGTATTTTTAGAGCATTTAGTGAGTGGGAAAAAGAGCCTTTCATGACATACTTTGGTTTCCATTATCTGTCTGTTGAAATCCCTTAAAAGGGAATACCTCACATTTACCACAGGATGATAGCTTAAATTCAATTTAATACTCATCTTTATTCTTAATATTCCCTTGGGTCATTTCTCAAACAATAAATTTAGTTAATTGGGTTGACACAGGAAGTCAGGAGTAATTTCATCTGCACATCCCTCTTTGTGAATAGGCAAACTGTAGCCATTAGCTCTTCAGTCCCCTAGAAGAAAACTCTGACCTAAGCACAAAGTGCTTAGCTACTGAAAACTTTAAAAGAGAGTCAAAATTGTGAGTTCCTCCTAACAACATATTTTTGGTATTTTTACACAGGCCTTCTGCGAAAAGATTTTAGAGGACTTCACTGATGTTTTGACAAAGTGTCACTTCACTTGGTTAATGACAAGGAAATGAAGATGTAGGTTGGCTGTCTATAACATTCAACATGACTGAGTTAGCTATTTTCCTGTCTGCTCTGATTTTGTTTTTAATAAATATTAGCCCATTAGTGACACAGCAGTCACTCGTTTTTGTCATCGATTAAGCGAAATAATAAGATCCAGTTACTTGGCTTGATTTCCATGCGGACCAAACCGGCTGGGCAATATTCCACTTGCTGGAAAGGAAATGATCGTCTGGTCGTGTCCCTTTGTAATAATTGACACAACTTGGTGATGAACTCATACCCAACCAATTTTATGTCTTGCTACAACTGACTGATGAGCCATTGAGCCTGCAAATAATTTAATTCCACTTCTGTGACATTCAGAGCTAGCCAACTGTTTCTCAAACTGTGAGGCTGTGAGCACTCAGCATTCCTCTCTTACTGAACATCTGATTTCTTTCCACTCTATTTCCATGTCAGCACATTATACTTTATCCTTTATTTTTAGGCATCATGCTCTTGCCCTCTTCCAAATGAAAGAAGAAAAAAAAAACCACTCCATCACTTGGCTTGAGAACCTGTATATTAGGAAACAAGCCTGCATTTCTCTGTTAACAATCAGAAAACCTAAAGGGTTTGTTCTGTTGTTTAGCTGGTATTAGCAGGTCCACTGGAGGACTCAAACATTTTTATGTCTTAAGATTTTATTTTTGAGTAATCTCCACACCCTATTCTTCTTTCCTATCCACACTGCTGGAGTGTGTCGATAAATGTGGTGGTATATTATCAGTTCTCATTGTTTCTGATCTCTCTGCAACATCCATTGCCACCATTTGAGTAGCTATTGTGTGTAGACAATGCCCTAGTTTAATGAATGTTTGCAGAATATTTTCCCCCAGAAGTGTCAACTTTCACCATCTTGGGAATAAGTGAATATTTTTAATGTAAAAATCTTCATGAAAATGGGTCCAACCAGTGATTATTAAAATGTGGGTTTAGCTTCTGCTCTGTTCTTCTCCCTGTAGGCTACTCTGTACATTGGGAATCCACTTCCGTGGCACTTAGGGAACAACATCACACGCTAGTTTGGAAATGTCATTTTTCTAATAATCAGTGTAGAGCAGTTAAAGGCACCATTATAAACCACAACAAGATATGAGCAGACCTTTCTATGCCCTAATTACAGAAGTCCCTGTCATATGTGAAGCCTCAAGTCTCACGTACTAGAGGTTCTCTTTTTTTCTAGTGTAAAATGGAAATGTACTTAGCCAGAAGGTTTTCTTTTCAGGACTTCGTGTATTATTAATGCTTAATGAAAACAGAATAAAAAATAATCTTATCGACAGAGGCATCCTTCCATCAACTGGCTCGTATCTTCCCAGAATTTCCTATTTCTCTTGCTTTTAAAAGCCGGTTGCTTTACCGCCACCACCACCGCCACCCTCCCCTGACACGCACGCACACGTACAAATGCAGAGAAATGAAACATTCTAAACACTTTGCATAGAAGCAGCTAGAGAATAAAAGATCCTAAGATATATTCTCAGATGGAGATCACTGCCCATACCAAACCTAATACCTGCCAAAGCTCCCTTTATGCAGAGTAGCATTATCTTCCAGGTCACTGTGCTTTACCCAGGACTGCGCTTCTGGTTTTCTCCTCTTATAATTTTAGGGTATGTCTCTCTGTGATACCATGTGAAAGGAGGGGGGAAATACTGGTTGACGATTCTGCTTCACATCCCTGGAGAGCAATGACATAAAGTAAATAAACAAATAAGAAATTATGAACTAAGAGAGTATCTCCAAGAAACCCTGTATGTCAGTTCACGTCCTTGTTTGTGCTCAGCTCAAACCGTTCCTGCTCAGCCCTGTGTCACAGGTACGGAGCCAGCTCAGGCTCCTGTGTCTGCTGCTGCTCACAGATGGGCTTGGGCGACGCGAGGCGCTGGTAGGAGGCTGGAGAGCAAGAGGAAGGAGGAAGCCAGAGCCTTTCTCCACCCTTCAGGCTGGATGGATGCCACTTTCAGTTCATGGCTCCAGTTCCCAGTGAGGCCCCCACAGTCCCAGTGTCCTCCAGACAGCCCAGCCCCAGGCTCTGCTAACATTGGGGCTTCCCTTGGTCCCTTCGGCCTTGGGGTGAGAGTGGCTCCCTGAGGTTGTTAACCCCTGCGGTGCCTCAGGCTCCCTTTTGGTCTTACCGTCTTTGTAACCAGTGCCCTGGACTTAATTTTAGCTGTTCTAAATATTCAAAGTGGTTTCTGTCTTCCCGGTTGGATCCCAACAGACACATCCTGGATATTTAGAAAAACCCAAAGAATCCAATGACTCCCTGTTTCTTCTAGACATATATTTTTATGGACAGAGGGGAAAAAAAATCTAAGTGGACCACTTAAAAAAATGCCAACATCACTTGAATTTAAAATGGAAATCACCTCCAAATATGGCCATTTTTTCATTTATGGCTTAATGTTTCTGTATTGCGGTCTCTTAACACCATCTCCGTTAACACCGACATCTCACACCAGCTTTTTAACTATTCTTCAGAAGGCACAAAAGTGGACGTTGCCTTTTTCCGGAGTTTCCGCTCCTTGTCAGGCCCTCACTCGTGGCCATCCCCTGTGGTTCAGCTTCTCCTTCTCACTGCCAATGGGTTCTCTTTTCCGAGTCAACCTCCAAGGAACACTGCGGTTGGACTACATGAGGCTTTAACTCATTCAATCCAGGGCACACTTTTGATTCAACCACTGCTCTCAGGGACTCCGTATTATTTATTTGGTGCCTACAGTCTACAACCGTGCAATACATGTGATGGGAAGGTGAACCCGAAGGAACCTACACGGCCCTACCTGCCGGCTGGGGAGAGAAGTGCTGCTTGGCCTTCACGGGATAAGGACCTACGTAGAAAGGCTGGAGTGATACCTGTAGACGAAGATGCAGGCACGGGTGGGGGGATGGAGATCTCCACTTAGGTGTCATGGGGGGAGAGTCCATCCTGAGATGAGCATGTGAGCAGCCTGCTGTTATGACCCAGTAGGAATGACTAAAAAACTTCATGCAGAAAGTCCTCTGGACGCAGAAGAAAGGGACCAGGCCGCTTTAGTGGAGACGGAGGGACACATGGCATTTGCTGGCAGGGAAGAGGCGTGCAGAGCCTTAAAGGCCGTGAAGTAACGAGCCAGTGGACTTCCCAGCAAGGAGAAGAGGAGAGAATCAATTAGGAAGCAGAGCAGGAGACTGGGAGCAACAGACACCGCGTGGAGAGGCCCCCACAGAAGCCGGGGAGAAATTCGATTTACAAGACAAGAGGATGCTGAGGATGAAGACAAATAACTTTCTTCCAGCCTTATCTCATTTGTGCATTTAGACCAGGAAACGATGTGCTTAGGGCTTTGGGGAAGTGTCCCTAATATTTGAGAATAGATTAGAAATGTGGGTAGAGCAGCCTGTTTGTGTTGAGGTCACTTGGATGCTTGGAGGTCAACTGATCTGTTCACGTTCAGGCGGCCTCCGTAAAGGCCGGGGCTGCGTCCTGCAGAGACTGCCTCGTGCTACTGGCAGACAAAAGCCTGGACTGAGGAGGTAACTGGTCCAATCCAAAACGGCATGTTTTTAAACCGATGGTTACCAGGTTACCAGAGGAGAGGTGCGTGGGGGCTGGGTGAAACAGGTGATGCACACTGGTGATTACGACAGAAACTTCAAAAAAATGGCATATATTTTTTTAATATTTACTCTTCAGTTTATTTTTGGTACTCTACTTTTTTGGCTTTGTGTTTGTTTTTTTTTTGTATATTTTTTATTGGAGTTCAATTTGCCAACATACAGTCTAACACCCAGTGCTCATCCCGTCAAGTGCCCCCCTCAGCCTCAGTGCCCGTCACCCAGTCACCCCGTCCCCCCTCCCACCTCCCCTTCCACTACCTCTTGTTCATTTCCCAGAGTTAGGAGTCTCTCATGTGTGTCACCCTCTCTGATATTTCCCGCTCTGTCTCCTTTCCCCTTTAATCTCCTTTCCCCTTTAATCTCTTTCGCTATTTTTTATATTCACCGAATGAATGAGACCATATAATGTTTGTCCTTCTATGGGAACTAAGTCCCAATAGTTCATTTTTGCTTTTATTTCCCTTGTCTTCATAGATGTATCTTGCAAGAAGTTGCTGTGGCCGAGTTCAAAAAGGATGTTGCCTGTGTTCTCCTCTAGGATTTTGATGGATTCTTGTCTCACATTTAGATCTTTCATCCATTTTGAGTTTATCTTTGTGTCTGGTGCAAGCGAGTGGTCTAGTTTCATTCTTCTGCATGTGGATGCCCAATTTTCCCAGCACCATTTATTGAAGAGACTGTCCTTTTTCCAGTGGATAGTCTTTCCTGCTTTGTTGAATAATAGTTGACCATAGAGTTGAGGGTCCATTTCTGGGTTCTCTGTTCTGTTCCATTGATCTATGTGTCTGTTTTTGTGCCAGTACCACACTGTCTTGATGACCACAGCTTTGTAGTACAACCTGAAATCTGGCCTTGTGATGCCCCCAGCTATGGTTTTCTTTTTCAATATTTCCCTGGTCATTCGGGGTCTTTTCTGATTCCACACAAATCTTATGATTTGTTCCAACTCTCTGAAGAAAGTCCATGGTATTTTGATAGGGATTGCACTGAACATGTAAATGGCCCTGGGTAACATTGACATTTTCACAATATTAATTCTGCCAATCCATGAGCATGGAATATTTTTCCATCTCTTTGTGTCTTCCTTAATTTCTTTCAGAGTGTTCTGTAGTTTTTAGGGTACAGATCCTTTACCTCTTTGGTTAGGTTTATTCCTAGGTATCTTATGCTGTTGGGTGCAATTGTACATGGGATTGACTCCTTAATTTCTCTTTCTTCAGTCTCATTGTTCGTGTATAGAAATGCCACTGATTTCCAGGCATTGATTTTGTATCCTGCCACACTGCCGAATTGCTGTATGAGTTCTAGCAATCTTGGGGTTTTCTATGTACAGTATCATGTCATCTGCAGAGAGGGAGAGTTTGACTTCTTATTTGCCAATTTTGAATAACAATGGCATATTTTTTTTTTGTTTATGTCTTCGTGGCAAAGTCCTTCATTTCCTTTCCCCTCATCCCAAGACCCTCCACATTAATGTTGGTCTCATTCTCCTTTGATCTGTCCTCTACCCTGGTGACAGAAAACCACATATGATACAGTTTTTCTCATGATATCCCAGTGTTTAAAATCCACTGATGCTTCTCCACCGCCTGCAGGATTGGTCCATCCCATTTCTATGGCACACAGGTAGGGTTGTTGGATTTAGCAAATAAAAATCCCAGGACTCCCAGTGAAATTTGAATCTCAAACAACAGATTTTCTAAAATACATGTTCTGTCCAATATTTGGGACACACTTATACTTAAAACTTATTTGTTGTTTTTCTAAAATTTAAATTTAACTGGGATTCCTGTATTTTATCTACAAATCTTGTCAATGGGGCCGACCTTCATCTTCCTTTCTAGGCCCCTGCTAGTGGCACAAAGGGTCCTGGCTGTAGGTTGTAGCTATGCTGTTGGGGGGCAGCGGGGCAGATCTTTTCCATCTGAGGCCGCTCTGCTTGTTTCCAAATGACCAAGTCTTGCTCGTTTCTAAAATAACCTCCCTTACAGCTTATGAATCCAACCCTGACTTGTGGCTCCCTGGAAAAATCTGGTCCTTCCCAAGGCTGCTCATCCCCCTTTCCAGACTAACCTGGTTCACATGCTCCTTCCTACTCCAGCCACCTGTTTACAGGCGTCCAGCTTGCAGCCACAATGGGCAGAGCTCTCCGACGGAGCTGCTCTCACAAATCACACCTCAAATGGTCAAGTTTGTGCCAAACCGGGTTCCTTCACTTTACCACAGTGTCTGTGTTGTAACCCCAGGAAACTGGAGCCTGGGGTAACCTACTTCTGAGCTAAAAACTCTACACACTGTGTTGAGAGTCTTTGAACTCAGACACATAAACGTTAACCCAAGAATTCAGTGTATTTTCTCTCATGGTAGAGGACTATGAATAACAAGTTTAATCAAGTTACTACTTGTGAGAATATGCTGACTTAGAATTTAAAATAATCCCCTCATCCAAGGAAGAGCTCCTTCTTGACATCAAAGGGAGTAGTTCCTCTACTCCTTGAGATGGCTTATCAAAGAGGATGGCAGCGGGATCTCTAGCAGGATTTCTCTGGATAAGTAAGAAAACATTACAAAGGTTTTACCAGGGTACCACTAGAAGTGTCGGAAATTGCAAAATAAATAAATAAATAAATAGATAAACAGATAAATAAATAAAACAAAATAAAATAAAATAAAATATAAAATAAAATAAAATAAATCTGCATGTGTCCTTCGATCCTTCCTTCCTTCCCTGGGTAAGGAACTACACGGAAAGCATGACAACCCTTTCTCCCTTTGCACTGAAATCTCCACAGAAGAACATCATCTAAGTCTTCCTTTTTGACTTTAGAAAGCTTTTCAACAGCAAAATAATTACCAGGAGGTTGTAGCCCTGGTCAAGCCGTTCCCTCCCGAAGCAGAGGCACAGAGCAGAACGTGAACAGGAGCTGATTCAAGCAAATAGGCCAGGCTGGGGTGGGGGTGGGGGGGGAGAGGTGGGGCACTGCAGGCAACACCGGCTGAGTTACCCTACACCATGCTTAGGTTCCAGCACCAACGGCTTTGTAACGAGTTCCATTCCTTGGAAGGACTTCAGAGCTCTCATGACAAAATATAGCTGCTCATTCACGTCCTTGAATTTTAAGCTTCTTTGGTTTACAAATTAAACAGTAATAGTATAAAACCAACATGCATAAGGACAACCACTTCAGTCAAACTAATTGGCACCGGTGTTATGTAAACCTCCTTAGAGGAATCCAGATTTGGTGTTAAAATAAAAGGAAAGCCTCATTTTTGAAAAAGGAGGACAGTGGACTGGTGAAAATGTTCCTCGTCCCCTTTTAGCATTTTCCTCCTCATTCCACACATGAAATAATGGACAGCATTTCCTCTAGTCTATCAACCTGCTTTCCACAACTGGCAAAAATTAAGGGATATTATTGGATTAAAAACAAGCAAACACTGTACTCATTCTGTCAAATTCACAGCCGTGATGTGCCATGTTCGGAAGATAGGCTGTGCTCATTTTCATTGATTTATTTCAAAACTTCTCTCAGTCAAAGGGTCCTTGGAGGCTTAATAACTTCCTGCTGTAGACTGTAGCAGGTGTATTAGGCGGGCTTGGTGAAATGTAGCCATTAACATAGAAACCCAATGTCTTCTCGAGAATACCAATTTGAAAGTAAGTTGGGGACAGGACCTGAAAATCATCATTTAATACCATTATTTCCAACAGCTTCTTCATTTGACATGGACACTCTAGTGATTTAGTGCTATGACTGTAAAATGTCAGGAAGATTTATCGACACGAAGCAGATCAATTCGTATTAGAAAATAGGAACAAGAACTAGAACATCCCTTTTCTGAGTGACAATATTCAGCTATTCTAAGCAGAGCAGATTGAAGTAATAGCTAATTGGATTCTGCAATATTAACATTAGAACTATTTTTTTTCTTAAATTACCATCTAAAGTAAATAACGTCTGTGTCTCAGAGTCATGGCAGAGAACGGAAGCTATTGCATCCATGGACAGCAATCATTTCCAGTTCCATCAAACTCAAGTGATAGTTCTATCAATGACCATGGAAGGAGTAGGTTTTTAAGTGAATCCTGCATCTTTTTAGGGGAAGAACTACCAGTTTATTAAACCATATCAAATACAGTCACAATGGATCCCTCCTGCCATGTTGATGGTTGCTTCCATGGAAACAAGGCCTACAAAAGTAGCAAATATTCTGTTATGCTTAAGAAATTAAGTTTCTGTGTTTCCTCCAGCACCATTACTATTACTGGCTATGAGAGTTGTGAGTAGGTTTACTGTTACCCCCAAGCAAGTACAATGGCTGTGCTCATTTTCATTGATTTATTTCAAAACTTCTCTCAGTCAAAGGGTCCTTGGAGGCTCTGCCCTGAGGTAGAGGTATGCTCAGGGTGCACAGGGGTCACTCAGGCAACCCAGGAAGATTTCCCCAGGTGTCCTGGAGAACAAGTAGGAGCTCGCTAAAGAGTGAAGGGAAAACTATCCAGGCCAGGAAAACAAATAGGAAGAAGAAAATAACGGGGAAAGAAGAACCAGGTCTTAGGCGTCACTGAATGCCCCACGGACAATCTCTACCTCAAGGTGAGGTAGAGAGTGAGGGCCTCTAGAGGACATTAGTCACGTCTATATTCCTGGCATCTGTGTTCTAGGAAGGTGATTGCACCTCAATTTTCCTTGCAGAACCACACTGATTGCTTACAGTATCTCAGCATTTAATTCTAGACTAAGGACGTATTGAAGTGATCTGCCCCCAATGACATACCTACTGTAAGAGTGTCACGTAGCCTGTTCTAAGGATATACAGATTAATTTTCTCAATTTACTACCCTAGCACTGAACAAAATGACTAGAAGGAAAAACTCACCACAAAAGAAAGAATCAGAAACAATTCCCTCTCCCACAGAGTTACAAAATTTGGATTACATACAATTCGATGTCAGAAAGCCAATTCAGAAGCACAATTATAAAGCTACTGGTGGCTCTAGAAAAAAGCATAAAGGATTCAAGAGACTTCATGACTGCAGAATTTAGATCTAATCAGGCTGAAATTAAAAATCAATTAAATGAGATGCAATCCAAACTGGAGGTCCTAACGACGAGGGTTAACGAGGTAGAAGAACGAGTGAGTGACATAGAAGGCAATTTGATGGCAAGGAAGGAAGCTGAGCAAATAAAAGAGAAAAACAATCAAAAGATCATGAGGATAGGTTAAGGGAAATAAATGACAGCCTCAGAAGGAAAAATCTACGTATAATTGGGGTTCCAGAGGGTGCCGAAAGAGACAGGACCGATTTACTACCCTGGTTAATTCCTGGTTCCCCTTTTCTATCACGACATTTACACATATAGTATACAGCAGGCAGTAGGCATGGAGAAAATGAACAATGCCAAGCACCCCCTGCGCATTTAGGAGACAGCTAGTGTTGCAATAGGGATGGAAGGTAGTGGGAGGCTCTAGATGAAGCTTTGTGAGTGCCGGAATTGTCTGTGGGGCTTTATCCCTTGAGAGGCAAGCAACTGAATACAGCTGGCATCAAATTTGGGTCTTAACTCGAGATCGGAAAGGGGTATTTATCATCCCAGTAGAGCAGAGTAGGACAAAACTCAGAGGGGGGAAAAGCTGTGGAGAGTTCACTGCAGTAGAAAATTCTCAGCTCTATGTTGCCAGCATGGGGCAGGCGGTTATCCCAAGTTTCCCTCTCCCCTTTCCTGCTCTGGGCAGCCACAGAGTGATCCTGAAGAAAACTGAACAGGCAAGTGCTCAGGGGCTGAGTAAGCCACTCGGCACTTTCCCGCAATGCACGTCCACATTGGTTTTGCTTGGATACCCACGAGGGACCATGGATTGGACCCCTTGACACCATCAATTTGGGTGTGACCTTTTGGTGGCTGTCAGCCCGAGTTCCCTTCTTCTCTTCCTGTCGGGCCCCCATCCTGACCATGGCCATCTCCACGCTCCCAGACCTTGCAGCACGACCCACGCCAGACTCCAGGGCCCACAGAACAGTGCAGCTTTCCAGGCCATGGTGCTTCCCTCAGAACTTGGCAGAAATCTTTCTGGCATTAGACGTGAGCGCAGAAGAGGACGGGATTGGGGGCTCAGAAGTGGGAGATTGCAGGTACCCCAGGGCCAGGCAGGGACATGTGCTTTACTCCTTTCATCTCAGGTAGGACTTTTGCGCATGTTTTGTTCTTGTGTCTTGGGCTTGAAATGCAAATGTCACCTGGGCATCAGGACAGAGCCATGGAGAAGAGATGTTTTAAACCCCTTCTGTGCCTGGAGATGTTTGAATCCCCTCCCCGCCCCCCACAAATTGTGTTCATCCCTGAGGACTCAGATTTTTAAGGGATTGGTTGCCTCCGGCTCCTCTGGCTCCAGGAGAACCCCCCCACCCACAGGAAAGATTTTGTGAGCTTAACAGACCCTACTAAGGATTTAGGGTCAGGTAGGGGGTGGGAGCCTTTCTCTTGGCTCCGTTCTTTCTCTCCACTTCTCCTTTCTCTTGCTTCCTTCTCTGGAATGACAGAAAATTCTCCCTTTGTCTAACGTATAGACATCGGATTTTTGAGGAGTGCTTTCTCTCCCACCGGCATGTTCTATCAAACGCAGTGAGTGTTCCCAGAGGAGTTTGGTGATAATGTTTTCCTCCGAGATTTCCACTGGGAAAAACAGAAGCCATCACCAGAAAGGCTCCCTTATCCTCCAGTGCTGGGTTTTATAGGCTTAGGTGTGTTGGCGTTGATCTTTGCCTTCTTTCCTCCTGTTACGATTAGGAAGCCTCTTCTTGCCCATGAAAGCTAAAAGCTCATCATGCTTTCTGCATGGGCCTCTTCCTTTGCTTTCGTAAGCTTCTTACTGTTATTCCCTCCTCCAGGATCACTTATTTCTCTTGTTCGCCTGAATCTTGCCCATCCCTATACGCATTCTCTTGTGCCTCCCATTTTAAACAAAATTGAAAACTAACTTCTGTCCTTCTCTAGCTGCCACCCAAGTTCATGGTTCCCTTTTCCACACAGAAATTTGTAAAAGCCTTATTTATGCTGTCTCCCCATTTCCCCATTTTCAAGGAACTCTTCTACCCGTTACAATCCACCTTTCCCCTTTAATCCTACCACTGGAAAAATTTGCCAGAGGCACCAATGATCTCTATGCTGCAAAATCCAGTGGCCACTTTTCTTTCTTCCTCTTCCTTGAGTTCTTAGCCACATCTGACAAGTTGATCGCCTCTTTCTTTCTGGACCCATGTCTCATCTTGGTTTCTGACTCCTTAGTTTCATCTTGGTTTCTGACTCCTTAGTTTACCTCTTAGCCCTCATGCTTCTATTTTTCAGTCTCCTCGACTGACTCCTCCTCTGTCCATCCATTAAAAAAAAATGGATTCTGCAGGGCTTCGCCCAAGTCCCCTCTCTACTCTCTTCCCATATAATATCACCCAATACTATGACTGTAAACACTGAGGACTCCTAAATTTTTTCTTCCATCTCCAAACTTCCATCTCTGCTCCAGGCTCAAATAGCAACATGCTTATTTAACACTGTCAGTCGGGGAAATATGGTTAATATGGCTAAAACAGAAATTTTTATTTTCCCCCTAAAATCTATCCCATGCCCATATAAATAAATTGTATCATCATCTTCTCAGCCACCTGAAGACACAAACTGTGAATTATTCCTGGGTTTCTGTCTCTCATTCTCCACAAAATGTCCCTTAGCAATTTTTATTAATTCTACCTCCAACATAAGTGAAAATCTAACCATCATTGACCTCCATCCAGGCCAGCATCACCTTGTGCCAGGGTGAAATCTCACAAAGTCCTAATCAGTGTCCTTCTTCTCATCCCTTTTCAATTGATTTTTACCATCCAGAATGATCTTTTAAGTGCAAATCTGATTAGGGGCTCCTGGGTGGCTCAGTTGGTTAAGCATCAGATTCAGTTTTGGGTCAGATCGTGATCTCAGAGTTGTGAGACCAAGCCCTATGCTGGGCTGCACTCTCAGAGGGGAGTCTGCTTGAGATTCTCTTCCCCTCCCTGCCCCCCCTTGTTCACTTGTGCTCTCTCTCACTCTCTTTCTCTCTCAAATAAACAAACAAACAAACAAATAAATAAATAAATAAATAAATAAAGCTTTTTTTTAAAAAAAAAAGAAGAAAGAAAGAAAAACATATGCAAATTTGACTAGGCCATGGCTTCCTAGTCTTTCTCAAAGCTTGGTCTTGGCCTAGAAGTCTCAACATTACTACTTACTTTGGCACCTACAACTTGTCAAATTTGCCATTCACTCAGTGTGATCGACACCCCCCGCCCCCCACGAGGCCTTTCTTAACCCCGTATATATGATAATTTTCTCCAGTCGTAGGGTTTTAGTACCTGCTGGCTCCTCCTCTTGAACTATGGATTCCATGGCTCATTGCTTTGTTTTCTTTTCCTTCAGGTCATCTGAATGGCTTCTCCTAGCCATCTTAGGCTCCCATCCCCATTCTCTACCACTGCCTTTTTTTATTCTTCTACTACTTCTAGTTGGTTTTCTGGTTTGTCTTCGCCACGAGACATTGGTTTATACAGCCTTTAAACTTGCATGCCTAGGTCCCACTCGAGATATTTTGGTTTGCGTGACTCCTGAGGTGAAGTCTATGGTCAAGATTTTTAATAGCTCCCTGGGTGATTTTTTTTTTAATTTTTATTTATTTATGATAGTCACACACAGAGAGAGAGAGAGGCAGAGACACAGGCAGAGGGAGAAGCAGGCTCCATGCACCGGGAGCCTGACGTGGGATTCGATCCCGGGTCTCCAGGATCGCGCCCTGGGCCAAAGGCAGGCGCCAAACCGCTGCGCCACCCAGGGATCCCCCCTGGGTGATTTTAATGGGCAGTCAGTCGAGATTGTGAACCAGGCCTCTGGACCGGGGCTTCTCAAAGTACCCAGTTAACAGCATCAGTGGTCATCTTGTTAGAAATGCAAATCTGCAGGTCCAACCATGAACCTACCTAATTAGAATCTCTCTGGGTCATTCTGATGGATGCTAACGTTTAAGAACTGCTGCTCTAGAATAATGTCCACAAAGGTTATTCCTTGTCTCCAAGGTGCTGTGTCTTTGGCCTCAGAGGCATAATAGGTATTTGAATAAACAGCTGAATAATCCATAATATTCATAATAAAAATGAATAAATTACATAATAAATGATATAAGGTCTGAATGGCTTTCTCTTGCAGAGTTGAACGTAGGTGATCTGATACCAACATACTTTCCTTTACTAAGACCTAAGGATAAATTTTTTCTACTAGCCCTCACTAAGGAAGTATGCTATCTCAGAGAGAAAAGAGCAGCAAATAGTGTGATTTTCTGAACTGCTGCCCCAGCGATTTCCTTTCTCAGCCTCATTTATATTGTTCCCAACACTATAGCACTGGGTGTTTTGACAAGTGTGCTATTTTCACATCCCTGACTTCCACCTCTAATTCAAAGGTGGTAAAGTGGAGAAGCTATTTATTAGATTTTGTTGGTAACAGATTAGCACGCACATTTCTTTCCCTTTAATTTCCCAGTGAGTGGGTTACTCAGGGCCTGCCCAATCACACAAGGGGATGTCTGCCTTTTCCTGGACGAACTTTCCTGTGTTGCACAGTCTTTTTTTTTTTTTTTTTTTTTTTTACAGTCTTCTGTTAGAAGCCCAGTGTAGCTGTTATCTGCATCTCGTCCCTGGCACCATCTGGAAACCTCACTATCCTCAGAATGCAAGGTGCATCTGCTTCATTCTTAGACATTTTATCATGCTGAGAACGCGCAGGCACGGGGAAGACTGTCATGATGGTCTTGCTAGAGAAAGAAAAACCAGATTATCTACTCTAATTCAAGTATGGGGTTGAAATATTAGCTGGAGAAAAACAATATTAGTTCAAGCCACTCAGAAGTGAATTATCCCTCCCTTTGGATTGTGTCTCCAACAAATAAACCAAGAGCTGCTCCTGAAGGTGGATGCTAATTCTGTAGCTCAGGCTTATTTCTGGCATCATTCTCTATAATGCATCAGTCTCCCAGACCCCAGGGAGAAATCATGTCAGAGCTCTATATTGGCCAAGAGGGCTGTGCCTGCAATCTCCTCCACTGCCAGGGGCGCCCTGGGGAGCTTTCCTCCAATTCACAGGGGCCTCATTGGTGCTCGTTTCTGTGGCTTTCTTACAGAGGCAGCAGCTTTGGAGGACACTGCAAGGACTTGCTCGAAAGAGATGTCCTCCCTTCCCCCGCTAGTCTTTGGTGGCTGAAATTCTTAGCTGCCATCACTCTTGAAAAGGCAAGAGTATGGTACTGTTTGGGGAAATTCATCCTTGACTAGCTCCTCCTCTGTTTTCTTAGCTTCCACCTTTTTATGATCACTGAAGATTAGCTTACCATAGATAAATCAGTGCAAAATATTGAGGGGGGGAAAAAGAAAAGATCCAGACATGGCCTCTGCTCACTGCACTCTGCAAATCAGGCAAAACAGATACCCTGTGCTGCATAACAAACAGAATTGTACATGCTCTGAAAAGTAGGACATGCCTCCCATGTGAAGAAAAGAATGGGTAGCCAGCTGCTACAATGAAAATACACTATGGAAACTGATCCTGCTGCTAGACCCTTCCGGAAATGATAAAGCAGGATATTTAAAGCTTAGCTCAAGGACTACATCCTCTACACAGACTTTCTCCCACTCCCCTCTCCACCTCCCCCCGACACACGTACACATCACACAAGTAAAATTGGCCACACCCTCTTCGGTGCCATAAGGGTAGGAATTTGTTTTATTAATCTTTGTATCTCCAGTGTCAAGAACAGCGGTACTCACCGGGTGAGTGTTTAGTATTTTTTTAAACAAATGAACAGACCTCAATTTATTAAAATGGTCCAGCAATAGAGTGATTTGATTTCCTAGGGAACGTAGAATGAGTGCTGCATTTCTATGTGAATAAGGTTTTTTTTATTATTATTATATCCTCTATTTATGGATGAGAAAACTGAGCTTCCTAGAAATTAGGTAGTTACTTGCTCAAGGTCACTCAGCTAGAAGGTAGCTGATGTGGGATTCAACCCACATTTGTCCTCCCGTAGTCATAGCCTTTATGTCATGTTGCCCTGTTACTGAAGCCACTTTCTGACACGCATTACTTTTCAGATCTAACCCAAGTAAAGCTTGGTTGATGCAAAACACTCTTCCCAAAGACAGGAAGATTCTATCTTTGATGATTAAGCTCTCATTGCTGGCCACAGTACTCAGATGGAAATGAAAAGCTTTAGGTCATAGGGTCTGGTGAATCGCTGTTGAACTTGGTGAACTGGGGTAAGTCATGGGATCCTCCTGGGCCTTCATTTTCTCATCATTAATTACAGACAATACTGCCTACCCCGTTTTAGTCACAGGGTGGACAGGATCGTGTAATAATATGTGAAAATATTCTGTGAGATATTAAGTGGCACAAATGTTTAAAAAAAAGAGGACATATCACCAGGAATCATTGCACTGTAGAAAATTGGGCTGAAGTTCAAGAAATATTTGAATCACTTTTAAAAAATTCTTTGAGTCTATAAATGCATAGTATATACTAGATATATGTTCTTATAAATCCTAGTTGAGGTTTTCTATTAATTCCAACCAAGGAGATCTAGTGGGTTCCTTTGCCAGCCCGCCCGAAACGAGGTGCCTCGTGACCATGTGGCCCCCTCTTTTAAACAGACGGAATAACACATTCAGCGCTAATTAAAATCTTCAAAGGGTCTTCAAAGGGTAGCCGAAAATACTATGTATTTCCCTTATTTCAAACACTAGCAGATGAAAGGTTTTTTTTTTTTCCTTAATGAATATAGGATTCCCATCTGTTATCTTTACAAAAATGTACCATGTAATGCAGAGGAAAAAATAGAATTGAAAAGATTGTGTCATTCTCTTTCTTTTACAGTAAGCCATTCTTTTCTAGAACCAGATAATGTCTTTTTTTTCTTTCTTTCTTTTTTCTTTTTCTTTTTTTTTTTTCTTTGCTATCATATCTCCCTTCAAAGCCATGGGAAACTATTAGTCAGTCCTGATGATAAAACATAACCAAGCAGAACTCCTGGCTGCCCCTATTTCAAAAACATAGTGATGATACCAGAGGTTGGCGCACACAGCAGCCACCCCAACCCCTACTGGCTTGTCTTCTTGTGTTCGTGGCTGGAAAGCGTAGGCCTGAGAGTCCCAGAGGTCAACAGCTAGAGCCTTGTCAGGATAGAGGGGCTCTGTAGGCAGGCAGGTACCAGGTCCCTGGTTCTTCTGGGGCAGCCATAGTAGGGTTCCTGGTGTCTGGGTCTAGCTCGTTGGGTGACAAGCAGTGGGCAGTGGGGACAGCAACGGCCTTGCAGCAATACAAATTTTGGGAGGAAACTGGGCATTTTTCATGCTTTTGTCTGTGGCTCAATATTTGCAACTGTGTTTTCCTGGCCATCCCACAGAAGCCTGTGAGCTACCTACCATCCTTTTATAAACCCTTCTCTGTTCAAACAAGCCAGAGCGGAATCTGTGGCCTGGAAGTGTCCTGACATTTATAATTAACACCACATGGAGTTTTAATCAGCTTTAACATAGATTTGTGGATACGCTTTGGCAAACACTGCTAGTTGCCTAACCAAAAGCCATTTCCCCTCTTTCTTACTGACAGAGCCCTGTTTCGTGGGGGTAGTAAATGTCCTCGACTAAAAAATGACATTTTCCAGCTTCTCTTGCCATTAAACATGGCTGTGGAAATACCTGTAGCCCAAAGGATGTCAGCTGGAGGTGTCTGTGTAAGTTTTGCTTCCCTGATAGAAGTACAGCCCCCCTTTGTGTTTCTTTTTTGCCTACAATCTAGGTGAGGCGGCTGGAGCTTCAGCATCCATCTCGGGACCATCACGGAAAGACCAAGAGTGGCAGAGATCCTGACATCCACGGGCCTCGGTGCCGATGCCAGCAACGAGCACCTGCGCTACCTCCAGACTCTTCCACGAGACAAATCCATCTCCAATATCCATCGTCCAACACTATCACACTGGGGATTAAAGCTTCAACATATGGGTGGGGGTCAGCGTGCAAACACGGGGAGCAGCCGCTATTTTAGTAACACACCCGCCGTGACGGGTAGACCGCCCCCGTCCGTGTCAGGAGTCTGGGCTGGGTTGCCAGGGAAGCCTCACTTCCTTTCCTCACTAGTAGTTCCTTCTCTCTCTCTTCTTTCCTAAAGAAGTTTTACATTAGTAGGGAGAAGGATCTTACACCCTCTCTAGGACACCACAATCATCTCTCAAAGAACAAAAAAAAATAGAAGCCATGGGGACGCAGACTTCAGCTCTCTCTATCAAAGACTCCTCTGTCCGGGCTCCCCAAGTGTCACACAAGCTTAATTGAAGGTAACAAGTTCCCATGACCTGGGGGGTTTAAGTGTAGGCTGAACAACCTGTGGGAGGAGATAGTCAAAAATTAATATCCAAATATTAGATTGTAGTAAAAAGAACACCCTCAAGTCCCTTCAATTTTATGGTTCTTGGATGCTGGGTCACTATGTCTTTCACAAGCACTTTGCACTTGACCGTGAAGAACTCGTGTGTCATCTTTGTGATGAACACCCACCCCTCCCATGCCACGTGTACGGCGCGGACGCTGTTCTTTCCTGGGTGTGAAGGAGGCTTCGGAAAGAAGTGAAACCCTGAGGCCGAAGGTGGGAGATCTTGCTCTTTGGAGACAAGAGCAAAGATGGAAGGAGGCTGGCGAGTACAGAAAGGAGGGCACTGAGCTCCTGCAGATGGGAGCTGGACGTGGGAGATCACGGAGCCGAGGAAGATTCAGTTCCTGGAAAAGAACCTGTATGTAGAGACCTGCACCTCGGGGGACCAGGTGAGCGTCCAGCTCAGGGTTCTGGAGAAGACAGGAGACCGGGGTCAGCCTGACCCCTTATGCCCTTGAAGCGAAAAATGCTCGCTCAAGGGCGCAGAAGCACCCGGGGAGGAGCACACACGCTTCCGTCTAACACTGCCCTGTGCTACCTGCAGCAGGTGAGTGGGGACTGCTCACCTGTACTGGGAGGTTTTGGTGACTCTGGCCAGGTTGGCCTGGTGTGATGCTCCCGATGACTCATCACAAAGTCGGTGTCCTGGAGGGCCTAGGGGACCGGGCCATGCTCCCAGGCCCTCGGGCCAGGCAGGTGGGTGACTAGTCTGGGCCCACCCCCCAGCTGCCTGACCACGCTCTCCTTGATGGCCAGCACCGCTGTCCCCGGCAGTGGTCCCCGCGGTCCTGAGGTCCCCCCACTCCGCCATGCATGGCCCAGGTGCCGTCCAAGGTGCAAGGGCCCCGATGCCCTCTCAGGCTCTTGAGCCTCTGGTCAGTTCTTGGGGTTTGTCCACGCAGGCCTCAGGTGGTTGGAGAGAGGCATCCTTCCCCTCTGGGTCCCCTGTGCCCCCAGGACCCAGTCCCTGGGCCACTGCCTCCAACCCAGCAGGGCTCCAAGGAAACAGAAACCCCACGGCCTGCTTCGCCTGGGCTCCCCTCAGCTGACTGGGAGGCTGGCACCGTCGGTTCCTGCCCCACGGAGCCACCCCGGGGCCCCGGCAGGGCCTCTGCCTCCCGTCCTTCCCCCCGGCAGGTGCTTCAGGGAAATGCCCCCCTGGAGTCCTGCACTCGTGCCCCCGGATGCAAAATGTCCCTCTGTTTCCTGTCTCCCAGCTCCACCAGCACCCAGCGTCAGCCCCGGGACCGTGTGTGGCCGCACGACTGGCCGTCAGAGAGGTAGAACTCTACTTCCCGGGACTCTGAGGAACGTTCCGTGGCTTTCTATGAGCGGGTGACTGAACTCTTGTGAAAACTATTTAGGTCCTGGCCTTCCCGAGAGCATGTAGGTTGAGTTGGTGTTGGTAGGGAGGAGGTAAAAAGGGCAAAGGGCCTTTTGGCCTTGTATTGACCATGCAGCCTCCTTGAAGTTGAAAATGGGCTAAATATCACAAAACTGGGGACCTGGCCGGCTGAGCCTTCTACGGGAGCCCCCGGGTCTGCTTGTCCAGTTTCCTTAGTTTGTAGTCAGTCTGTAGAAGGCAGAGATGGGTAGGGCAGGGTAACGAGATTTAATTCAATTTAATAAATATTCGTTGAGGGCTATATACATGGTGAAGTCTTCGCATAGAAGCATGCGATAGTAATAGCTAATAAGTGTGTTTTGATGAGAGCCTTATTTTATAGATGCTGTGAGGCCTTCGAGTTTTGTTACAGGATTTTTTGAAAAGTAAAGAGAAAATAATAGCTATGCTCCCATCACAAGTCTGGATTTTATTAAAATTTCATACTATTATATTTCGGAGAACTTCTAGACACCCTTCAAATAAAGTGTTTTTGTTTTTGTTTTTTGGTTTTTTTTTTTTTTTGAGTTGGAAAAAAATAGTGGAAGAAAGTATTACTTAGGATGTATTTCATGCTAACATTCCTTTCTAAAGTTTCAAGAAATTAGATGATCAAATAAAATCCATGCAAGTGATTGTTCCAAACCGTCTTCATGCTGTAAATGATGGTTCTAAAGACACAAACATGGGGTGATTGGAAACAAACTTGGTTGGTTTTTAATCTCTCAATCCCAGTCACAACTGTGATCATTTAGCACATCATGGGGTGGGGGGGTCATTCTCTAGTCAGATGGGCCAACATGAAGAACATCCTGCCTGAAGTTACGTAAAGTCCGTGGCCACGGAGGCTTTAGTACTTCTTTTACTTCTTCAAAACAAAACTTGACCTGGAGACAAACTTCAAAAATAGCCTGAAGCCATCTCCTAAAATATCACAGTTCGGTGCCCTTGTAGTGAGTCTCGGAGCCCACGATGAGGACAGAGGGAGAAGAGTAGGACACACCGTTCAGAGGCAGGACAGGTTGTTGCCTCCGGGTGCACGTGATCCATGCTGAGAAAGGTCACCTGCCCCTTCCTGGCCTCAGAATGCCTGCAAGACAGACTTTAGATTTGGGTTCTGCTTCTCAGGAGCGACTTTGGTGACTGCAGTGTGACAACACTAACAGCAGCCGGCACGGAATCAGGCCCTTTAATTCCAAGCAGGCACTTAGGTTCCAGCCAGCAGTTTGTACATATTCACCGATTTAAGCCTCCTACTCTGAGAGCTACACAGTAGGACGGGCTCCATCTTACAGGTGAAGGATAGGAGGGACTGGGAGGGTCACGACAATTGTCCGACATCATGAAGGCAGTAGGTGGTGTAAGTAACCTCTTGGGTATTGGTTTCTTCTTCCATAAAATGGGGACAATCTACTTACATTGCCAGGCTAGTGGGAGGAGTGGAGAAGTAATAAAGGTAAAGAACTGGGCACATAATAGATGCTCCTTAAGTGGAGATATTAATAATTCCTTTAGGTGAAAAACACTTCTCCTAACACCCTCCTGATATAAACCCATCATGACTCCTCATTTTATTTAGAAGTGGCTTATCTACCGAACACACAGCCAACTAAGAGCTAGGAAGGAAGCACAGAGCAAGCAAAACAGTCTAATCAAAATAAGCAATCAAATCGCCCTCTTACCCATCATCCTAGCACAGCCCCCGGGAGCCTTGCCGAGAGCCTATTTACTTCAAGGGAGCCCTGGTTCTGAGGAGCTTGGTTATAAGGCTTCCAACTCATGGGTGATTAGAAATGCAAATTGCAAGGGGGAAAAGCCTGCCAAGAGCAAGACGGACAGCTGACCGTCTGCCTGCAAGGGGGAAATGGAAGCACGTCAACCACTGGACCGGGCTAGACTCTCTGGGGAGGGCAGAGGCCCGCATGATAGATTATCAGCCCTCCGAAGAGCTTCTCCTGGCACCTCACACCCTATTTTGGCAAAATTGCTACTCTTCCTCTGTGTCCCCTGGGTACCCTGTCCATGCCCTGTTCACAGCCTTAGTGCAGCCTCGATTGCTCCAGTAATTTGTCATCAGCATCTCCTTCCAATTTGATGCCAGCCTCTTCCAATGGCAAAGGCCTCATCTTTGTATCTCTGAGCCTCTCACATACGGATGCTCAATATGTGTGTTGAGTGAAGGTTATTGATTCAACATGTTACAGGAGAAGAAGGAACTTGAATTCGTGTTTTCACAGATAAGAACCAATGCAAAGGACGTCGAGAAACTTCCTGTTCAAAGCCATTGAGCCTTTAAAAGTTTTCAGTTAAACAGGTGAGCTTCAATAACTGGGAAAATTAATGTCAGTGTGGAGCACATCATTACCTGAAGGATCCGGATAACGTAGGCGTGACGCTGTCCACCAACCCACTGGTGGGAAGAAGGGAGGAACCACCAAGGGAGAAGGATCCCTGTCTTGATGGGGGCCTGGGAATTGAGGTGGAGGGAGAGAAGGAGGGCCCAGGAGACAGATCATGAAAATTGAAGATGAGTGTGATTGATGTCACGGCGCAATGGAGGCCCAGCCCCGGTTCTGTCCTTTACTTTGAAAGTGGGATGACATTTTCGAAGAAATTTGGAAGACTCATTTATTTTGGACGGTGGCATCAATCTTATGCATTTGGAAGAATGAACATAAGGTAGGATAATTAAGACAATAACTCATCAGTTAAATGGCGAGGCATCTATGTTTCACAGAATGGTGTCCCGACAAAATATAGAGACAAGCCTTTGATGAACCAAGGACTAGACCCTCGAAAGACTTAGACAATAGAGAATCTATGAGCATCAAGACCAGCTAGTTTTTCAAAGAAGGAGGAGAATCAGAGAGAAGTAAATAATAAGCCAGTGTCAAGGGTGGCGGGGATGACAGTTAGGGGTAGGGTTAGGAATAGCAGCAGGTCCAGAGATGGGGCAGAAAGAGGAGACGTATCAGACTGGTTTGGGGGATCTGAATTCAGAGGAGACTCATACCTGTCTTCCAATGTAGAATCCAAGAAGCAGCAAGACTCCCGAGTACAAACACTTTGACGATGTGCCTTGGCACACAGGCCCGAGCAGCTGTGGAGCACTCTCTCCACCCCGGGAGCAGGGCAATAATTCCTGCGTCCCTAAGCATGGTAGGGAAGGAATACAGGGTCTGTAGGGGCACCAAGCTTTGCATGGCCCCATGCTTTGCAGGCACACGGCGTAATCTATGCTCCTAATAGGGTTGTGGGAGTGAGCTCAGGGAAACCCAGACCTGGGCAGCCTCGGAGTGGGTTCCTGAGTGGACCCTACTGAAGACCAGAAGGGTAAACTTGAGGCCTAAGGAAGGGAGGACCTCTAGGTCAAAGAGCCCTCCAGATGCCACCTGGGCGCTCGATGAGGCCCCAGATTAGATACAACCTCAGTGGGCAGGGCCGTTTCAGCCTTGTGGGATGAGGGGAACTTGGCTGACTGAGGTTCATACCTGCAAAGCCTGGTGGCCCGTCACGACTGACCTGCTCTAGGACCCCCACCTGGAGCACCTGCCCGGCCGGACGCCCAGGACCTCTGGCTTAACCTTGTGAGGACGGAAGCGGCCCACAACCCGCCTGCCCCGACGCCCTGCGCAGGCCTGGATCCGCTGGAGGCCGGAGGGAGCCGCGTGTCCTGACACCACGGCCACTCGCCGGTGGCCCGGGCTGCCCCCCTGCTGTCAGGCCAGTGCCCGCACACCCACAGGACTGAGGCAAGCGGGGGCTTCGGCTTCAGCCCAGGGTTGTTTTTTTCCTTTTGCAAATCGGGTTTCTGCTGCTGCTCGTCCACATTTCATACCCTTCCGGACTGTGCTTCGCGCCCACATGGTGTGGCTTTCAGGGTATGAGCTGCGCTTCACGTGCAGCCCGAGGCCTGCGACAACCCTGCTCCCAGCCCGAGGGCCTCAGGTGGCACCTGCCGCAGCTTCCCGACTGCGCCAGGAGCGGGAGCCAGGCCTCGCCGGCGGGCGCAGCTCCACAACCCAGAGGCCTGGTGGCCCGCGGCCTTCCAGGCGCCAGCCGCGGCCTAGCTTCTCGCTGCGGCCCAGCCAGGCTGGGGACGCGCCGTCACCCAAGCCCTTAGCCGAGAGGATGCCTTCCCTGTGCAGATGAAGGGGGATGAAGCTCGGTCAAGTCAGGCAGGCCGGAGTGACCGCCTGGCACCAGGTTGGTGGCTCCAGCACCGTTACAAGGTGCCATGGACGAGGTGGTGGCTTGAGCTCTTGAGGAAGGACCAGAGGTTACGGCCCCCCCAGGACCGGGCTCCAAGCCCCTGGTGAAGCGCAGCTCCTGCCCGAGCGTCTGCCCGGGGGACGTGGCCAGCGGGCAGCCCGGAGCTAGGGTGGTGGGCCGCAGGCTGCAGCTGGTGGGCCACAGGCCACAGGTGAGCACAGGTGAGCACAGGTGAGCTCCGGGGCCACTGCACCCGGGAGAGCCTGCTGCTGCGTCTGCGACCCACCAACAGCCGGGCCGGGAGAGGGCACGAAGCCCTGACCCTGGACGCTGGGCCCGGTGGCTCCCCAGCCTGAGCACCAGACATCCGTCCCCGGGGCCTGGGGGGCCTCTTGCCAGTGTCCCTGCCGGCAGAGAGCCGCAGAGCCAGGGGTACACTCTTCCTCTCCCTGGGAAGCACCGGCCCCATCCTGTGACCCCGTGGAACCCCGCAGACGCCCCGAGACTAGCCCCAGGTGGGGTCGCAGCAGGGTCACATCATATCAGCGCCAGCCGGGAGGTGTCCTTGCTGGCCCTGACCAGTAGCAAAGGGCCACGGCTGGTGCCTGGCCCCGACGGGGCATCTCAGGGCCAGTGGGTCTGTAAGCACCAACTCTTGCTCGTTACAACGGGAAGCCTCCCTTCAACACAGGGGTCCCCCCGGGGTGGGGCACTAGGGAGTCAGAGGGAGCCCCGGCCCGGCCGCACCGCAGGCCAGAGCGAGCCCGTCGTGGCTTGTCAGGGGCCTTCCAGGGGGTCCCAGTCTTCACCCAACACCCCCCACCCTGCCTTCCCTCGCTCCCCCTGTGTAAGCCCGGCCTGCCGTTCAAGACACGCACAGATGGAGGCCGAAAGTCCCCCTTAGATGACACCTCATGTCCTGTTCCCCACACCTCCACTCCTGAGACCACACGAGAGGTGTCTCACCCGCAAGGGTGGCCCGAGTCCAGGTCTCGTCCATCCCACGAGGCACCTCACTCCTCATCTGAACACAAAGTGATCTTTCCTCTCCAAGCTTCTGTAGCACTTACGTTTCAGGTTTGCAACAAATTCACCTGGCAGGTAACTTTCTCTACTGCAGGCCGGTTCTTGGGCACCGTCTGTTCTGAGAACTTGGATGTGACCGTGTGTGTGTGTGTGTGTGTGTGTGTGTGTGTGTGTGTGTGTGTTTCATTTCATTTCATCAGCCTAAGGGACCCAGGCGTGCCCTGGACCACCAGATGAAGACCTGGGAGCCGAGAGTCGCCTTGCGCGTTCATGCCCACTTGAGCGGGTGGCCGTTGGGCCTCTAGTAGTTCCACTCGAATCATAATTAGCTGATAAGATGATCGGCAGACTTCGATGCAAATGGTACTTTTCGCATTAAGCGAAAGCAAGGTATGCCTCGTGCAGAAGAAAAAAAAAAGATCATCTGTTCCGAAAGAAAAAGTGTCTGGAGAGCATCGCCCCTCGGCACACAGAGAAGCAGGGCAAACGCAACAAATCCACGCCAACTTAGCTTCAGTGAGACGCTATTCCCTACCGCCCTTGATGACTGCTAATTGGAATATTTGGAATATGCGGCTTCGCTATTTTTTTCATTTATTTATTTATTTATTTTTTAATTTTTTTCATGTTTAATTTACAGGTGGCTTAGGTTCTCTAGCTGTGTGAGAGCCGTAAGCATATGAGGCGTACATGGTTCCTATTTGTAGATATTTGCGTTACAGTACAATATACATGATTTAAGTCAACACTGGAATCCTACAGGCTTTTTAAAAGTTATGACTGTAAGAGAAGGTTTTAAATAAGTTATGACTGGAGATTACTCTAGAGTATAGCTGTTTGATCAGTCGTTTGGGACTTAACTCCCCGTTCCAGAATCTTGTCTGTTTGTTTTTTTTAAAATTTACTTCTAAGAAAGATATATTTAAAAAAAAATCTATTTAGTTGCATGTTTCTGGGGTCTACTCTGATCATAGCCTGCTTTCCCGAGTGCCAAGGGCTGGGTGCTCAGGGCTGCTCTGAGCATTTTATACAGATCATCCCACTTCATCCTACAAACTGTAGCAAGGAAGATGGGGTAATACACGGATCACCTTCTGCTTATCGACGAGGAAGCTAAGACGTATTGGGTTCAAGCGCGTTGCTCAACACCTACACACAACTCATACAGCTAGTGAGTAGTGAAAGTGGTTCTAACCCAGGCTTGCCCACCGTCCATCCTTGGACTGCCCGAGTCTTAGGTTTGCTATCAGAATGTGAAAACTAATACTTCATTGCCACGCTGAGGGTTTTGTATCCTACATCAGGAAAATGCAGGAGAGAGAGGGAAAATACTCCCCCTCCCTCTGTCGGGAGGTATGTGGCTACTACACCATGCATCAAACACCGACCGTGTGTCTATTATAACGGTGCAAACGACAAAGTCTGAGTTGTTCAAACTTCAAATTTATTAAATGAACACCTTATTGAAAAGCAAATATTTTGATATTTCTGTGGTCTATTACTCGTATTTCATTTTGCCCTCTATTTCCATGGCAGCAGTGCTTGGCACATCCACAGCACTCCAGTATTTGTTGAACGGATGAAATCCTTCCCTCTTTCAAGCTTAGAAATTGTCATCTGCCCCAGAGTTTAGGTTCACCTCCCATGTGTGCAAAACTCACTTTATTTTCATTGTCAAGTCATTCCTTACCAGTTCAAAAAAAAAAAAAAAAAGTCCACTAGGTCTCAAACCATGTCTGGATGCCTGATAAAGTGGGCTCTGGCGAAGATGACCTAATATTTTTATGACCTTCATGATGCAGTCTATTCGGGCCTAATGAGTTACTGGAATAATGACCTGCGTGTGGACTCCAGAAGATCAATTCAGCTGTGGTCAGTACGCAGAGCCTTTGAAACACGCTATTTTCACTTTATTATTTTTCCGCCCTTTTGTCTGAGCTGCCAGAAGAATGGATGGTCCCTGACAGGCCTGTCCTCCCAGCGCATTTGTAGTACATCCTCTGTTTGAATGTGACACATTTAATTCCCTCAGCTCTTGCACGGAGGTTTGATTTCCCAGGAGACTCTCCTTGTTCCTGCCCCGGTGACATGATCTGCTCCCCTTAACTTCACAGCCTGGTGCCTCACCTCCCAGAAATGATCAGTCCCATCCTAGACCCCTCCTAGACTCCTGCTAGACCCCTCCTAGTACCATCCTAGACCCATCCTAGTCCCATTGTAGTCCCATCCTAGACCCACCCTGGTCCCATCCTAGACCCATCCCACACCAATCCTAGTTGCATCCTAGACCCATCCTAGACCCATCCTAGACCCCTCCTAGACCCATCCTAGTTCCATCCTAGACCTATCCTAGAGCCATCCTAGACCCATCCTAGACCCATCCTAGACCCCTCCTAGTCCCATCCTAGACCCATCCTAGACCCATCCTAGTCCCATCCTAGTCCCATCCTAGTCTCATCCTAGACCCATCCTAGACCAGACCAACGTCGCAGTTGTTGGCAGCCAGCTGTGTGAGTGCATGCCCTGCAGTCATCTCAGAAATTTCCTGAAACTCCTTAATGGTCTATTTATTCATCCATTCCTTCAAGACACATTTATTGAATACTTACCCTGTGGCAGGAACGGGAGGCTAGGGTTACAGAAACGACTGGGGGAGAAAAGCCTGCTCTCAGCGCACTAACACTTTGGAGGGACGTGCACATAACCGCTCCATGGGGAGATAAGCACGGGAATATCATGGGTGCCCTGATCCTATGATGAGGGTGCAGTCGGGGTGAGGTGGTGACCTAGAAAGAAGCATGACTTTGGGCTGTTTGATGCCTCTTTTTGTGCAGTTCTCTAGCAATATAAGGATGTAGGACATTATGTAAGTTTGACACGTGGAACACAATGAGCTGATAAATGTCTACACTAGGAAATAATCCCACAGTAAGTTTACTCAACATCCATTACCTCACATAGTCACAGATTTTTTTTCATGATGAGAACTTTTAAAATCCACTCTCCTAGTAACTTTCAAAAATATAGTACAGTGTCTTAACTATGGTCATCCTGCTGTACTTCCCACCCCCAGAATTTACTCATCTTCTAATGACACATTCATACCTTTTGACCACCTCCCTGTCCTGCCTCTGGCAACCACAGTCTGATCTCTGCTTCTACAAGTCTGTTTTTTTTTTTTTTTTTTTTTTAGGTTTCACTTATAAGTGATATCATATAGTATTTGTCATTTTCTTCTTCTTTTTGTCCATCTTATTTCACTTGGTATAAAACCATCTAGATCCATCCGTGTTGTTGCAAACGGCAGGATTTCCTTCTTTCTTTAAGGCTGAATAATAGTTCATTGAATATATGGGCAACGTTTTCTTTATCCGTCCATTTTTGTTGATGGGCACTTAGGCTATTTCCATATCTCAGCTATTGTAACTAATGCTGTACTGAGCAGGAGATGCACGGATCTCTCCAGGAGAGTGATTTTGTTTCCTTCTGATATTTGCCCAGAAGTGGAATACCTGGGTCACATGATAGGTCTATTTTTATTTTTCTGAGAAAGTTCCATTCTGTCTTCCACGATGGCTGTACTGCTCTCCATTCCCCCCAACAGGGCACAAAGGTTCCTTCTTCTCCTCCTCACCAACACTTGTTCTCGTCTTTCTGATCATAGCCATTCCAACAGGCGTGCGGTGACATATTATTGTGGTTTTGAGTTGCATTTCCCTGATGATTAGTAATGTTGAGCATCTTTTTTTAAAAAAAAGATTTTATTTATGTATTCATGACAGGCACAGAGAGAGAGACAGAGGCAGAGGCAGAGGCAGAGGGAGAAGCAGTCTCCCTGCGGGGAGCCCGATCTGGGACTTGATCTCAGGACCCCAGGATCACGTCCTGGGCTGAAGGCAGGTGCTAAAATGCTGAGCCACCCAGGCGTCCCTGTTGAGCACCTTTCAATGTAATTGCTGGCCACTTAGGATTTTTGGAAAAATGTCTAATAAGGTCTTTTGCCATTTTTAATTGGATTATTTGTGTGTTTGTTATTGAATTGTCTGAGTTTTTAATATACTTTGGATATTTACTTCGTATTACCTGTGTGGTCTGCAAATATTTTCTCCTATTCCACAGGATGCCATTTCATTTTCCGGGTTGTTTCTTTTGCCATGCAGAAGCTGTTTAGTTTGATATATCCCACTTATTTGTTTTCTATTTTGTTGCTGGTGCTTCAGGTGTCATATCCAAAATAAATCACTGCCAAGACCCATGTCAAGTTTTTTCCCTATGTTTTCTTCTACTTTTATGTTTCACTTAAGTGTTTAACACATTTTGAGTTTATTTTTGTAAGATAGAGGTCTAAGATAGTTCCTTTTTTTTTTTTTTTTGGATGCGAATATCCAATTTTCCCAGTACCACTTATTGAAGAGACTGTCTTTTCTCCATTGACTATTCTCAGCTCCTTTGTCAAATATTAGCAGGCTGTATATGCATGGGTTTATTTCTGGTCTCTTGATTGTGTTATGACATCTTGAAGTCTGTTTAGAACAGCACTCAGAGTGCTGGGTAGAATGCCCCATCTGCAAGACCATCTTTAGAAAGTATGAAACCTCACCCAGAGATGGAATGAGAACCTGAAAACTCTGGCATCCAACTTAATAGTTACTTGAAGTTTTGCATTCTGTCCTTTTTTAATATGTATAAATTCACGTGAATTTTCATTCTAGCATAATATAGCATATTTATTTTAATATAAAAATGTGTTAAATTAATTAGCCTCCCCCATTTTGCAACTGACAAGTTCCTCAAGTAAAATGCATACTCCAGGAAAAAATGCCAAATTGTTCCTAGGACTTTTCATACTCTTTGGCACAGGAATGAGTACTCCTATTTTAAGTTGAGAGGGAAAAAAACACTAAGAAATAGAATAACGGAATATTTCATTCAGTATGGGGAGAGTATGATAAGCCCCAAATATCTTTGACTAAGCTAATTAACAAAACAGCATAAAATTCAAATCAAATCCATAGGCCATAATAATTTTGGCAAAAAATTTAAGAGAAAGTTTACCAAGCTGTTGATGTAACTAATTTTGAAAATGCAAAGCACTGGCTTAACAATTAGCATTTCTTTGGATAGATAAGGGGGAAAATTTGAGAATATTTACATACTAGTTACCATAAAATGGATCTTAAAGTTATACTTACTCTATAACTTGTCATTATAAAATTTGATTTTGATCTAAGTCTATTCCTTTTTTAAAATATCTTCTTTTGAACATTTTGTGTAGGTGGTTCCAAGTTCTGTTGATTTATAATCTTGAGACTACGAATGTTTATTGTAGGAAGCTACACAGAAAATGCTTGTTAAAAAAAAAAAAAGTTTAATGTTTAAACCATTTGCCCTAGGAGGCTGACATTACTCACCAGTGTGTGGATGCTTAACCCACTGACTCAGACCTCCTTGATCTGATTTTAATTGACGAAACTGTTATAAAAAGTTTCGAACAGACTCTCTTAGAACTAGGAACACAGCTAAGGCATTTCTGCTCACAAAAAGCCACTGTTATAAGTAAAATAAAGTGATTCTCCTAGGTTAACTTTATTTTTTCAACTATTTTATTATTTTTTAAAGATTTATTTATTTACCCGAGAGAAAAAGAAAGAGCATGAGTGGGAGGGGCAGAGGGAGAGGAAGAGAGAATATCAAGCAGGCTCCCTGGTGAGTGTGGAGCCCTATGTGGGGCTCGATCTCAAGACCCTGAGATCATGACCTGAGCAGAAACCAAGAGTCGGACACTTGACTGACTGCGCCACTCAGGGGCCCCTCACAGATCAAAGTTAAAAAACAATGCAAAGTCTTGATTTTCCTTTAAGTTCCCCATCTGGAGGTTGGGGAGTTAAGTTAACAAAAATCTATTTATCATTTGGCACCTCTTCCTCCCTCCCTCTGCACGTTCTGATGGTAGCTCTAGCAAGCTGCTGCTTCTCCCCCTTCCCTCCCCAACCTGTTAACGCATCAACACTCACCGGGTTACCCAAACTAAAGTCTTTTTTTTATTTCTCCCCCTTCTCTCTACCCACCAATCTTTCATCACCCTCCGCAGCAAGCTGCATCCAATAAATATTCATGGCAGCTGCAGGCTCCTCAGCACTGGGCATTCTTTCAGGTCCTCATTTCCTGATCTTCTATTCTTGGCCTTCTGAGGCCTCCAGTGCATGTTCTAGAACCCAGTAAATGAGATTCAGATTCCCCCCTTGGTGATGAACTTAGAAACCCCCTAGGATGTTACCATCCAGAATTAGTCTCCCCACCTCCCAGCCCGCAAGTCCATAAGCAGGTGCACGCGGTGCATTCCAATCTCTGTCCGATGTACCTCTTCCATCCAAGGAGGGAGATCAGGGACACGTCCCAGCCAGTCACTCCTCATTCCAATCCACACCCCACCTAGCACCAGAGGTGCCACGTCATTCTCCACTCAAAGCAGTCACTGAATCTCTGCTGCCTGGCACACAGCATCTGAAACCTCATTTAGAGACACATTTAAGGCCCACTGCAACCCGGCTCAGACTACCATGTGCCCTACATTCATGTCACATTAGATTACTCGAAGCACTCATGATTTTATTTAATATTCTATGAATAACTGCTATGTGCCAGGCATTGGGCTAGAGATTCCACAACGAGTAATTGTGATGCTCTTAGGGCAATAATATCTAGAGAGGGTATGGAAAAGCAAATAATTAAAACAGCGATGAGAGCTGAGTGATGGTTAAGAGATAACCTAGGAGTATACCAAACCCAGCTTGGAAGCCTCTGGTAGCAATGGATTTCCAGAAGACAACAGGGAAAAGCAAGATCTGAAGGATGAACATATAATATGCCAAGGGTTTACCAACTAGCCTCCTTTGAAACAGCTTTTCTCTTTCCCAAGAGAATTCGTACGTGGCCTTCAAGGTCACATCCTGAGGCTTTCCCTGACCTTCCCAGTCTGTTCTCCCATCTATGGCCCCATAACACATCTCCCACATCCGTATTATTGCTCTTACCCTACTGCCTCACAGCGACTGATGAAGCTGATTGGCCTCACTCTCACCCAGGAGCTCCTGCAAGGCAGAGAAGATGTCTATGTACACCTTTGTGCCCAGTGACGTCTGACACATAGTGTGTGTTCAAGACAGTTTGATGAATAATAGAAATCAACAAAAGATGGACGAGTCAACTTTGACATTTTAAAGATTTATTTCTTTACTCAAGAGAGAGGAGAGAGTGCACGTGGGGGTGCAGGGAGAGATAGAGGGAGAGGGAGAGAATGCTAAAGCAGACTCCCTGATGATTGCCGGGCCTGCTGTGGGGCTCAGATATCACAACCCTGAGATCATGACCTGAGCCAAAATCAAGAATGTGACGCTTAACCGACTGAGCCACCCAGGTGCCCCGACTTTAACATCTTAAAGTCCACTTTAAAGCAGCTCAGCCATCTATAGGGACATACACTCAGGAGTGTCCTTTACTATACATAAATATTTTTATATTTTAGAATACAATACATGAGGAACTCAGGAAAAAAATCATTTCCTATGGAAATGAACGAAGGAACAAATACTTCCATATATTTGGACACCTTTTCTAGAACAGGGCTAATTCAAGCAATGTTTATAACAGCTCCAATTGTGGGTTGTTAGACACCGCCTTTCACAGGCTTTAACTGTGAGTGGAGTGAGCATGGACAGCTCAAGGCAGGACCCTGAAGTCACTCTCCATGCCAGCCCACAGGCTTCTGGACCACTGCAATGGCACTGATCTTCGCCCAGGCCACCGGGGCCATTGTGTGTGGCCTTTGCACATGGCAAGAAAGACAACAGGATTTGATAAGCATGTGCATACACACACGCGCGCACACACACAACACGCTTTCCGGATAATTAAACTAACAACAATTATACCAAAAGCTGAGTATCTATTTTGCTATCTGTAAAGGTCACTCCCAATTACGTTGCTGGTGGACTTTACAATTTCTGGCTTCACACCCTCTAGTGGCAAAATACATGGGCTATTTTGGTCACTAGCAAGCTCGGGGTAGCAGGAGCTATATCACCCATAGCCCTCACCACCACATGTTGCTTTAAAATTCCTTCTGAAATATTTAGAAGATATTTCTCATGGAGACTGGCAGGCTATTGTTTGTTTTCCTCTTCCATCTGGTGTTCAATTAATATCCTAATAAACACTCTAATGTCTCTTGCTATCGTATCGATCTTATTTTTCTCGTGGCGTGTTTATTTTTACTTAGGGATTGAGGAGTATTGCAGATTGAAGACAACATTTCATTTACAGCCTCTGCATGTAACAACCCAAGTGTTGTTAATGCTGTGTCACGGGGGCATGGCCAACTCTACCTCCAATCTCCCCACGTGCTTAGCATTCTCTTGGGTGTTAGTGCCCATTAACATTATAGTATAATTCTATTTGTAAATATTATGTTAGTAAATACCACCAATATTGTAAAGCACAGATGGAATATTAAAAGTCTGAGAGGGATGGCTTATAAAACTTTGGCCCATAAATGCACGTCTTGTGCAGTCTCTTTTCTCCCATTTGCGCTTTTCGTGTTTCCTGGTAGTTCTGTCATCGTTATGGAAGTCAAAGAATTTTGCTCTGAGGTCTCAGGGGGGTTTTACAGGTGTGGTGCTAGGAATTTAAGGACAACTGAGTGACAGGATAGAAACGTTCAAAGAAAAGGTATTGCAACATGGGGAGTTGGTACACAGGCTAGGGATACACTTGACAAAAAACCTAGTCATGGGGACAAAGTGTAACTTCCTGATAGAGGGGATAATACAGGCAAAACACTTATTTTGCCAAAGACAATGACCATGAGTTGTACTTCTTTTCTGTTTCTCTTAGGGTCTTGTACAGTGCTGGGCAATCAGGAGGTGCTCAGTCAGTCTCTGCAGATTGAAAGACAGTAGCTTGATGCATGGTTCAGGTGAGGCCAATTCAGTGAGTTCACTCACGTTTTAAGCCAGTATCACAAACTTCTTGCATTGCCAGCCCACCCCAGATCTGACCCACTGTCACAGAAAACTCTGGGGTCCATCGCCACTCCTGGATGCATCCCTAGAAAGTAGGCTCTGCAGATGGTAGGTCAGCAATGGCTCCTTTGGTCCCGTTTCCTTTGCCACCCCATCAACATCTCCAAGTAACTGCTAGGGCTTTCTCATTCTGTCTGAATAGAGAAATACCTTTAAGTCAAGGTCTTAAGTTTTCTCTTCATTATCCCTAAATGCTGGGGATGAAATGCTGAAAAAGACCCAGACCCCCCCTTCCAGGATTTTTACACACTGCTGTAGGAGGTTGGGGCCCTGACCAAAGCACAGATGCTCAGTGAATGTCTGCAGGATTGAAGGAGCTAATGGAGGCATCCACTTCCTGCCTCCTGAATATCACAGTTATTTCTGCCTTAAAAATACTTAGAAGAGTGAACTTGAGTCATTCCTCAGAACACCTCAGCTGAGTTTTCCAGTTGGCTTCATGTTTTGTTTTGTTTCTTTACATTTTGTTTAACGTAAGGAAATAGTTGCCACGCAGAGTAATTTTGTTTTTCATAGTCAAAAGTCATTGAGGTGCAAGTTTCACAAATAAAGTGGTTGATAGGCTTGGGGAATAGTATTGTAAGATCAAAATGAAATATAACTATGATATAATGAGGTCACGGATAAGCTGATCTGGAATGATGTAATAGTAATTGAAGCTAGCATTTTGAATACTTACTTAGCATCCAGCACTCTGCATGCATTATTTCACTTAGTCCTCATTACCACCAAATAATGTGCATACTATTTTTATTTCCATCTATTTATTTCTATTGGCTTCCATTTAAAAATGAATAGAGAAACTAAGAAATTTAGGAATGACTATCAAATCCAGATACACTGGCTGTGGTGTGTTGGCTAAAAATTAGTCCAAAACATATAGTGAAGAATTAGTATGTACATGGCTGCATGAGGTCACGGTGAATATCTGTGACTATAAATTTCAAGTATGCACTTAGTAAATTAGCATGGAAGTTTTAATGCTAATCTCAAAGACAGTGAGGAGGGCAGCTTAATGTTATTTCTCACTTTATCAAAGAAATCTATATTAATGCAAGAAAACAAAGGAAAAAAGGAGCACAACAGAGAATATATTCAGTCTCAAGATTAGAGAATTAAGTAATTATCATACTTTCAGGTTTCTCTTATTTTTCAAAGAACTTGATAAGGTAAAGCGTGAATACAAAAGTCAACATTCAGAAGTTTTGACTTTTAACTTCTGTTTTCGTTTGCTTTATGATTACCCAGACGATCGCCAGAGTTCACAAGTCCCTGTACTGTCAATGGTCTGTTGTAGACCACGTGTATCACGCCCATCTTTAAAAGAATCAGATTTGAGGACCAATGTAAGGCTAGTAAGAAAAACAAACAAATGGTAACAAACAAATAAACAAGCTCAATAAATTCTGGGATATATATGGGATCGGGGACATAGTAAGTTGCTTTTCGCTTTCACTAAATGAAGGAAACTTGTGAATGTAAGCTTGGAAAATATTCCAGGGATGACTTTGAAATGCAGTATGTGTGTGTGTGTGTGTGTGTGTGTGAGAGAGAGAGAGAGAGAGAGAGAGAGAGAGAGAGAGAATCAGTATTCACGGGACCTGTATTACACATGCTACTGTCCTGTCAGTTACAGAAATGCCTCCTTGAGTATAGACCTATCATCTGCAATTATATAATTAAAGTGTGGTCACCAAATTCATAATGCATTCAGGTACTTTTAAGACATGTTTTTAAATGAACAGATTTTTGGCAGACAGAAAAATTAGCGCTGGGATAATCATATATTGTTGAAATCTTTGAAGATGAAATGCTAAAAAGGGAAGAAAGGGCATTTTGTTATTAAATGTGTAACTCCAGGCACATCAAACAAAAAATCTGGGGGAATCAAAATACTCCTGGGTTTTTCCGACCCTGTCAGGCTCGGAAACTTGAATTTCAACAGCCTCAGGATGTTATCTTGCATGTTTTTGCAACTCGTTAAAGAAGATAAAAATCTTTTCTTCTGAACTGAACCCTTTATTTTAAAATCAAAACCTTTGGACTTTATTGAAAGATGGAAAAACAAAAAAAGAAAGGACCCAAAATAGCCTCATATTTATTGAAACAGTACAGAACTTTATATTCTAAGCCCTGGCTCAGATCACACATCACTAGCATGTCAATAGATTGTTGGATTTAATGTAGTATTAGTAGATAGTGAACAAATCCGCCTGTTCTTTGGCCCACATTACTCCAAGTAGACCGGCCACTCCCACTTCTTTCCTCCCAAATCGACCACTTTTGATAGAAGTGTACAATTGTGTCACTGTATAGCTTTAGGCTTCATTGTTTGCTTCCAGATTAACCTGTCACTAGGAGTTGCTTTTGATGAAAATTTAAAAGAAAAACTGTAAGTTATACAACCTACTTATGAAATTTTAAGTATCTCCGATATGCTCACAAGATTGTTTTAAAAGTGATATGTATATGCTCGCAGAGAAAACACAGAAATATTAAACTGTATGTTAGGTTGTAGTTATCTTTAGTAGGTGGGATGGTAGGAAGTGTTTATTTTTTTCTTTGTGGTTTTAAAATCATTTCCTAAGTTTCCTACAAGTGCTACTTTTGCAAACGAGAGAAAAAAAAAAAGCCAAGCACTAAATACTATTTCAAAAACTTGGCATCAAATATAAAAGCTCAAATTAAATATGTTCAAATGACTATTGAAGTCTCTTGTATGGACTCTTCCTTCTATCATAGACCTAAAAGATCTGCTTAAATAATTTACACACTTATGAGGAAGATATGGTCTTCAAAATAAGGTATGTGGTTTTGTGTTTCTGAACGTAGGCCGTTAATAGTAGGAGGACAAGGCTTTTCGAAGATGGCATTCGCCCATCAAAGTTTAAACACGAGGGTACCAAATCAGTGCAGTGGAGGTAATAGGATACGACTTGAAAGACAGGGTAATGACAGCCTAGGCTGAGCACATTCTATTTACCCCCCACCAAGGGCCAAGTGCCCTTCCCTGAAGCTGAACTGTGTCTCTTGACCAAGCGACTTCTCAATTCGTCTTTGAGGGGGCTGGCTTCAAAAAGGCGAAAAATTAAAAAATATATATTTTGCGAAGTTCAAGGGGGGATTGGGACCTATGAAGCCAAATCTAAGTTTAGCTTAGGGAAGAATGCTATGAGAGGTATGGTCAAAATCTCTCTCTGCTGGGGTAGGGAGTAAGGTACTGGTGAGGATCTGGTTCAGCCTGGGGCAGCCTGAAATCAAGACCATGAAGAGCAGAAAGTCAAGCAGGAACCAAGTCTGGTAAGAAAGAGAGTGGAGTTGCCCCAGTGGAATGGTGAGAAGCAGGAATCAAGGTGGGGAATTAAGTCAGGGATAGACAACGATGGTGATGACTTAGGATCAAGATCAGCTACATAATGTGTGAAGCCTGGCACAAAATGAAAAGTGCAAAATGAAAATGCGGAGTCACTTGTTAAAATTTTTTAAGAATTTCAAGATGGCACCAAGAGAGTATTAAGTCAAGTTGGGGGCTCTTCAAGCACAAGGCCCCATGAAGCTGGCCCTGCACAAGAGGAATGTTTCATCACCAGAAAAGGGGGGTGGTGTTCCTGGGCTTATCCTATTTGGATGGTTTTTCCTTGCTACCTCACCGAGAAATAGTATGGAGACATGGGATGCATTAAAATGACAAGGACAAGGAAGAGATGGCTATTCACAGTGGATTTGGAAAGTATGGTAACAGGAAATATTCAAATAGAGGCTGCAGATTACAGAGAAAATTCAAGCATCGAGTGGGTACTTAGACTTGAACTTCAAGATCCCTTTCAACTCAGCATCAAGAGTTCTATGCTGGGTCTGAGGGGCTTAAACTCATTTTAAAGTATCCTTCCAACTATGGGTTCTATAAATCCTGAGTTTTCAATGAATTCATTGTTTCCATTCTCATAAGTTTTAGACTCACCTGTCAGCCAGTTCTATCTCAGAAGCACAGATGCTCTAGCTCAGTACACCTTGCTGCCCCGCGTAGCCCAGCCGATAGATTTGTGATGGTCCTGGAGACCCTTCGTACCCGTTCCTCATCTCTCTGTATAGGGAGTAGGAACAGCACACGAGAGTCTGTTTCTCTGCTCAACCGAGGTCAAGTCTTCTTCCTGTTTCTTCTTCCATTTGAACACTTGACAAAATTTGGAGAACTCAATCCTTAACTGCTTATGTCCTCGTGGTAGAGTGTATACATCCTTCATTCCCCCTTCCTCCCTTCTTCTCTGTGTTCATGCTCTTTGCCATGTGAGGTTGCATTCCTTACCACTAAAAGTGGAGTCTATTTCTCCCGTCTCACCGATGGTGAGCTGTTCTCTGTGGCTTATTTTGCCCACGGAACATGAGTGGGAATTGTGTGCCCGACCCAAGGCTGGACCGGAACTGTGTGTTTCCATTTGCCTCTTTTTCACTTCTGCTAATACCATGAGAACAAGCTCCAGGTCACCCAATGGTCACGGGGGATTGGGTGAAAGACTCCTGGGGCAGATCTAGGCCCGTGCTGCAGCTTGGGACTAAGCCCACGAAGCCAAGCTTCAATCGGTTAAGTTTATTTTATTTTTATTTATTTTTCTTTTTTTTAATAAATTTACTTTTTATTGGTGTTCAATTTGCCAACGTACAGAATAGCACCCAGTGCTCATCCCGTCAAGTGCCCACCTCAGTGCCCTGCCACCCAGTCACCCCCATCCCCTGCCCTCCTCCCCTTCCACCACCCCTAGTTCGTTTCCCAGAGTTAGGAGTCTTCATGTTCTGTCTCCCTTTCTGATATTTCCCACTTATATTTTCTCCTTTCCCCTTTATTCCCTTTCACTATTTTTTACATTCCCCAAATGAATGAGACCATATAATGTTTGTCCTTCTCCGATTGACTTACTTCACTCAGCATCATACCCTCCAGGTCCATCCACGTTGAAGCAAATGGTGGGTATTTGTCGTTTCTAATTGCTGAGGAATATTCCATTGTGCACATAGACCACATCTTCTTTATCCATCATCTTTCGATGGACACCGAGGCTCCTTCCACAGTTTGGCTATTGTGGACATTGCTGATAGAAACATCGGGGTGCAGGTGTCCCGGCGTTTCATTGCATCTGCATCTTTGGGGTAAATCCCCAGCAGTGCAATTGCTGGGTCGTAGGGCAGCTCTATTTTTACCTCTTTGAGGAACCTCCACACAGTTTTCCAGAGTGGCTGCACCAGATCACATTCCCACCAACAGTGCAGGAGGGTTCCCCTTTCTCCACATCCTCTCTAACATGTGTGGTTTCCTGCCTTGTTAATGTTCCCCATTCTCACTGGTGTGAGGTGGGATCTCATTGTGGTTTTGATTTGTATTTCCCTGACGGCAAGTGATGCAGAGCATTTTCTCATGTGCATGTTGGCCATGTCCATGTCTTCCTCTGTGAGATTTCTTTTTTTTTAATAATAAATTTATTTTTTATTGGTGTTCAATTTGCCAACACACAGAATAACACCCAGTGCTCGTCCCGTCAAGTGCCCCCCTCAGTGCCTGTCACCCAGTCACCCCCACCCCCGCCCTCCTCCCCTTCCACCACCCCTAGTTTGGTTAAGTTTAAAGCAACTCATAAGCGTATGAGCAAGAATAAATAAGTACTGCTGTTTTTTAAGCCACGGGTTTGGTTTGTAGCATTATTGTAACAAAAACTGACTGGTAGACTCCTTAACTCCCTGACTTTTCCGTACATTTAATCAGTTAAGGGACGGTGAACACTGAACTCTTTCATCACCTGTGAAGAGTTTCGGAGTAAGTTCTGGAGGAGGTGGGCCTGGATTGACCTAGCGGTCCACTTTCCCTCTTAAACTCAGAGCCCTCCTCTACCAGATGGGGATAATAAAACGCACAACTTCTCGTGGTTCTTGTGGACATTGAATGAGAGAAGACCCCTCAAGTTCTGAGCCCAGGTCTGATGTATAGTAAGAGCAGAGTAACTGTCAACTGTCACCAGGTTAGCCTTGAGTAAACACAGAATGGCCAAGCAAGTCTGGAGGGGTATGGGTCTCTGAAATAGGGAATCACTGCAAGAAGTTCAAACAATAATTGCTGTCCCATCAGCCCCGGTCGAAAGGAATCAACAACAGAGAAAAAAAAGTAGTTTCAGGTGAGAAGGATTAAGGGAGAATACACGTCATATTTTCTGAGATTCGTACCGTGGTGTAGCTGCTACAGCAGCAGCGGGGTTCTATCAATCTACGGGATTCGCCAGAAGTGAGGGACGGAAGGCAAGCTTGTTCTAGGACCCGTTATTACTTATCATGGCACAGTGAGTAAAGTGGACCGAGGGCCAAGTATCTCTGCAACTGCAATAAATAAGGTGTTCTGCTTGGGGGAGGGGGAGCTGAGATCGGCCGTCCTACTTATAGGCCAATGAAAACCTTGTCATGGTAGAGGTTAGACACAACCAACATCCACAATCCGTTCCTGATTGGCATCAATATTGTAATTTTTCTCTTGCAGTAATTTCTGTTACGGATTCATCAAGGGCATCGGTGCCTTAAACAACGGTTGGACTCTTTCCTGTCAATCATTTTATCTTAATTGTGTTTTTTTTTTTTTTGGACAGTTCAATGAGATAACGCATGCAAAAAAGAGTTTTGCAAAGTGTAAAGGGATGTACTTACGGGCTGATTTTATTGGAGTTGAATCGTGGCGGGGAACTAAACATGCTTATCTGTTCCATTATGGCAAATTGTGAGCTGTCAAACCCGGACTTAGAACTTGGTGACAAAACCAGGGAAAATGAGCAGCTGGCCAGGGGGGATTGGAAGAAGGGGAAGAATAGCCTTTCCTTCCAGAACCTCTCCCTGAGGGGATAAAGACAGGAACAGGAGAACAGATAGAGGAAAGGGAAGCTTCAGAAGTGCTCTTGTTTTTCTCTCCCAAGCATGCTCCTGCCTGAAAGAGTGACCGATTGCCCCTTTATTTTAGGATGAAAACAAAATAGAACTTGCTCCTCCGACACCAAAGGGTTCCTACTGTGTTTTCTGTAGTTGCCATCCGTCGGGCAGGGCCCTCGGCCTTAACACTGCCTTAGAGATTCAGCCACCAGCAAACGACCTACGCTCAGGACACGTCCCTCCTCATCTTCCCTGGCCCCTCACAGATGGTGTGCAGTCCCCAGAGAAGGGGCCTGAGGAGGCACATCACCGTGGAAGATCTGTCCCCTCTCGTGGTGGCCCAAGGACATGAGGAAGCGTCCAAGGTGGGGCTACTGGGTCTACTTCATAGCAGCTGGTAATGATGGTAAACCATTCGGGTTCCTGACCTGCTGCAAATGAAGCAACAATAGTGCCCACGTTATGGGGGTGTTATGAGCGTGAGGTTCGTAAGACAGCTCCTAAGAAGCCTGCAGCCCGGTGCTCACTCAGCCTTGGCGTGTTAGTCGCTCTGTGGTGAGGAAGGGAGCTGGGCGTCTGGGGGGGGGGGGGGGTGTTGGGGGAGGTGGGAAAGGTGGCCGAGATCACTGTGAGCCCATGCAAACAGGTGACCAAAAAACTCCTTAATTCAAACTCATTCGAATTTTGTGAAAACCGAACATCTGATAGGCCGAAGTTCTTTTGTATCATAAGGGAAGCAAAAGCTGAATGAACTAGTAGTATGCCAGAGCTGCGGGGAGAGGGGCCCCGGGGGGCTCAGCCTCTGGCTCAGGTCATGCTGGGGTCCTGGGATGTAGCCCCAGGTGTCTGGGCTCCCTGCTCAGCGGGGAGTCTGCTTCTCCTTCCTCTGCCCCCCACAACCCCAGCCCCGCTCAAGCACGCTTTCTCTCTCTCTCTCTCTCAAATAAATAATTAAAATCTTAAAAAAGAAAAAAAGGTCACAAGGAGAATGATTAAGAGGGGGAAGAGGGTGGGGAGGGGATACTATATTTAAGGACAGGAGAAGGATGGACTAGCCTAATCTATCTGATAATGCCTTACGCTATTCCTATCTCTTTAATAACGTAACCTAAACAGCCACGTTAACATCCCTGCATAGATTTAAAACAGACAAAATGTGTGTTTAATTATTTTTAATATGTCAGTCCAGGGTACCTTTTCTATCAATTCACAGATTTTCCTGATGTCTTCCTGTTAATGTGCCATCTTGTCCAACTGAACTATGGAACAAAGGGCATTTCCAAGCCCTTTTCTAAATAAAAACTTGGCCCGGGCCCAGATAAATCATTCTCAGGTAATAGTGCCAGGGACTTCACCGCATGAACCTTTATGAGGTAATTTTGACAACCTATGTCCTAGTTTTTCAAATGTATTTAGACCTACGGATATGAGCTGGGCCCACAAAGCAAATCAACTCCATGCCCCCTCTCCGCAAGAAAATGAGCCCCACCCCCTGTGTTTGGTGTCAGATTACTCATGTCACAGGCCAGAAATCACACAGCCCCATCTGGCTTGGCCTCCCATTGTATCTTCTGCCCGTGTGGGCAAAGCCTTTAGGAATCATGGAGAGGTGCCATACTGAGATGTGGTCATTAGCCCACCCGCCTGGCGTGAGTTCTCTGAAGTGGTTCCGCGTCTTGCTGCTGCATAGGTCTCTAAGACAATGGTGACACACAGTGAAATCAGCTCCAGGCCAACCGATTCCAGGTGCCCAAGAGGGGCATGAGGATTATTCGGGCTCTGGTCACAGCCCTGCTCACTCTCTGCTTCCTCGCTGAGCCAGAGACAACAGGCCTGCAATGTCATCATCTCTTAGCCATGGCTCCAGAGTCTTCGGGAAATAATTGTATATATATATAAATATAGTACTCTGGGAAATCTCTTCACTCCTGCTGTGAAAATATGCCTCTTCGTTTGTGCCAAAAATATGTGTTCAAGCCTTTCTAAAGTAGAGTTGAGGATTACAAAGTTTTCTCGTAAGCACCTTTTATCCTTTAGACCACTCTTTTGAACTAGAGGATAAATTTGAAACAGGATCAAGAAGGAGGCAGATAAAATAGAAACAGGAAAGATATCAGGAATTTGGCAGCCAAATAACCAGTGCTCAAATATAATCTTAAACATCTTGATCTTAGATGTTAGGTGCAAAATATATTATCTGGGTTTTTTTTTTCCTTCTCTTTAAAAATGTAGCTCTCCCTTCTAGGACATAATCTTTGCCTGGGTTATATCATGGGGGAAAAATAAGTCTCCATAGAGCCAGCTCAGAAATAGAATGTGCAGGCAAGAAGGGAGAAAACTAGAAATAAGGCCCTAAGGACGAATCTTTGGGTTTTCCGGCCTGCCTGGCTCATGGCTTATATATTGTGTTATAGGGAGTTACTGTGTCATTTATATTGGAAATGCACTTCCTTTAATGATTTTTATGCATTTACATGTGATAGAAGATACTTAGAATTAAACATAACAAGACAACTAGCTATGGCTCAATCCTAGCAAAAGACTTAGGGAAACATTTCTAGAACGATCCTGGGCATTTCAGCAAGTTTGATCTGCATAACGCCTACTAAGTTGACCGTATACGTGATGACCAAAGCAGGGGTCACTCTTGTAGTCAGAGCCCTGCACATTTGATGAGATATATCAATTCACTTCTGAACCTGGAAATTACAACAAATACGCTTATACTTGAGTGAACAAGAAGCGAACAAGAAGCCTTGGTCACAGCCAAGAGGTTGAATTCAGCCTGCAAATGTATTTTGGTCAGCCTGTACGGTGTTAGACAATATTTTTTTAGAGAAGCATTTTAAAATTGGGAAAGTGTATGCAAAAACCCGTATTATGGTTTCTCTTGAATGTTGGCCAACCTTGGGACTACTGTTCCATGTGGGGAAAAATCTGCATGAATCCTTGGGAAGAATATATTCTTCTGGTACGTCACAGTGCTCACTGTTTTCCAGTCCATTACAGCTAGTCCAAAGCATTCGTCATTGTCCCCTATGAGGTCCCAGCAGCATGACTTCTTTTTTTTTTTTTTTTTTTATTTATGATAGTCACACGCAGAGAGAGAGAGAGAGAGGCAGAGACACAGGCAGAGGGAGAAGCAGGCTCCAAGCATCGGGAGCCCGATGTGGGATTCGATCCCGGGTCTCCAGGATCGCGCCCTGGGCCAAAGGCAGGCGCCAAACCGCTGCGCCACCCAGGGATCCCCAGCAGCATGACTTCTAATACAAATGGTCCATAAATGGACTAAAAATTAACTTCTCAGCAAGCTATTGTACAGACAGTGTGAGTTATTTTCTGCATTTCTTAGTGGTCTCACAGCCACACGAGGTGTGAGTGCCCAGGTGTGTACACACACACACACACACACACACACAAAAAAAAAAAGAGAACTAAAGGACACGTTCTTCTTTCAGTCCTGGCTCTGTCAGTAAACCAGCTGCATGACATGGATAGTTTTCTATAGTATTTCTAGGCCTGAAAGGATCATTTGTAAAATGAACCAAAAGAGCATCCTAGTTCCCCTTGTCATCCAACATTCTCTGCCTTTTTTTTAAACCCTTTTTGCATTATTTAGGAAAATTTATTTTGGGATTTCAGTGATCCCATTTGATTTCCTTTATAATTAAAATTCATGAGATTAGAGAACTAAACCGAAAACAAAATTAGGGTCTGGCCCTTTTATTTTATTTATGTTTTTTTTTTAAAGATTTTATTTATTTACTCATGATAGACACACACACAGAGAGAGAGAGAGAGAAAGAGAGAGAGAGAGAGAGAGAGAGAGAGAGGGGCAGAGACACAGGCAGAGGGAGAAGCAGGCTCCATGCAGGGAGCCCCATGTGGGATTCAATCCCAGGACCCTGGGATCAGACCCTGGGCCAAAGGCAGGTGCTAAACTGCTGAACCACCCAGGGATCCCCGGACCTTTCATTTTAAAAATAGGAAAAATGGATGCTTGGAGAGATCGCTTAAATAAATACCAAAAAAAAAAAAATTGGGGTAAATGCAAACAGAGATGTTGAAAATGCAGTGTCAATACAGACAAGCAGGCAGCCATTATCTATTTTGTTAAAGCATCTCCTTTCTTGGGCCTGCTGTTTTACCTCTAGGAGGACATTCTGTGAGCCACAAGGCTGGGAGAGATTTAAAAGTGACCCAATCCCGACCCATGACCCAGTAATCCAACCTGGAATCTAGAGTGACAGGTTTAAAATTACTATTTCCTCGACTCTTATTGTACTGAATTGTGTTATTTGGGTCTGTGTCTTCTTCACTACTAGACAGTAGTAAGTCCTAAGAGTAAAGCACCTCTCATCTTTTTTTTTTTTCCATCCCCATTCCACATTCCTAGCACGGAGCATTGCACGAACTAAGTATTCAGTAAATGCTTGCTGAATCTAAAGAGAAACTTCCAGATCTATAAACCTTAGAGATATTTTTTGATTGGCGCAAGTAATGATACGATACCATAAATGGGCTTAATAACCAGCAGCCATGGATGAGCTCTGCCCTGAGTGATACATCTTATTCCACTGCGTGGCAGCTCAGCTCAGCGAATCTGTACTGTGCATCTACTATATGCAAAATATGCCCTAAATGCTTTAGGGCAAAACTCCTAAACCTGGTGACCATCGACATTACCTGAAGAGGTTTTTAAAAATACAGATTTGGAAACTGTGACCCCAGAGAATCTGATCTAGGGTGCCTAGGCTTGCAGTCCCTACCTATGTTTTAAGTTCTCTGATTCTAAACATCAGTCAGGTTTGGGAAATAGGTAAGCAAAACAAGCAAAGGACGTGACTGCGGATTATGTACTTCATTTGAAGTCTGTGATCTAAATTTCAGGACCTGAGTTACTTCCTAATCTCCTAAAACCAACCATAAACGTATTAGTGTCTATGAATTTAGAACAAATGAGTAAAAAACATAAGAAAATAAAATTACGTGAGATGTAAAATGTCATCTACCTCTGTAGCTAGCAATAAACTCCCATTTTGTTCCTTATCAAGATAATTCAGGAATATTAGTAGTAGCTATGGAAGAGGACTACTTCCTTATCTCTTGACAAAAAATACTCAGTCACCATGGTAACCACTGAGATGGGACAAGATTTCATTTTAGAGGCAGAGAATAGAACCAAAGCATCAGTTGGGGGAGAGGAGTCCTAACTACCCACAAGTGATACTTTTAGCTATATTTGCATAAACTCAGGTCATTTTAGCCAAGACTTCTAAATTAAGTAATTTTGAAGACTTGTCATAGTAGCTTCCCACATTGACTACCCATATGTGGGTTTTGTGTATTCATATTAGCAGATTTGAATATTTCCATTAAATCACCTAGTCAAGAAAATCAAACCAGTTTTAGCATGTAAAACAAAACAAAAAAGGGAATGAAAGCTGATGAAATACTCTTTCTTTACAGTAATGATGATCATAATGACAACTTCCATTTAATGAGGACTCACCATACCAAATACTCTTTATATATTACATCATTCTTTCCTTATTGCAGCATCACAAAGTAGGTATTATTTTCATATCTCATAGAAGAGGAAATTCATTTATTTTTTAAAATATTTTGTTTTTTTGAGAGGGAGAGAGGGTGTGTTCATAAGCAGGGAGAGGGATAGAGGGAGAGGGAGAAGCAGACTTCTCACTGAGCAGGGAGCCCAATGCAGGGCTCCATCCCAGGACCTTGGGACCATGACCAGATCTTTAACTGACTGAGCCTCCTAGAAGAGGAAATTTAATTTTAGAAGTTTAAGTATATTTACCCACCATCATATAACTAGCAAATAGTAGAATTAAGATGAAATCATTCTGACTCAAAAATCCTGTCCTCCAAAATAAAACCATAACTTATACTGCCTAGACAGGAACTGTGGCTATCCTAGCCCACTACGGTCTCTCAAAGGACACCAAAATCTCTCTGTGGGAAAGGATGTACAGTACTGCATTGCCCTCAAAGCTTAGCAATAAATAATCTGTCAGTCCTTGAACTTATTCTTGAGTTTCTTTAATTTATTGATATTTTTCATCTATGCAGTCAAGCAACACACATTATTATATACTTCCCAAGAGCCAGGCCTATATTTGTTACTGTAGATATAAAGGCATATGGCAGCCTCTGCACTAAAGAAGTTCATAATCTAGTAATAGAGAAGTATATAAATAATCCCATAAAAAAGTGTTTGCAAAGGCAGGGGTGGTCAGGGAAGCCATCATATCAATGTTTTGAACTTAATCTAGTGGCAAATAGGATGGGCAAGGAGATGGGAGAGGGACACCTTAAGCTGCGGGAACCACGCGTACGCAAAGATGCAGTCATGAAATGGCTTGATACTGAGAGTCTGTTGGGTAGGAGTTTAGTTGGCAACGGGACGAGAGGGAAGAATGAGATTGTAGAACTAGGTAGCAGCTAGGGGCTTATACGCTACTCTCGTTATGCTTACTTTTTACTTACTCAACACTACATGCCCAGCACTGTCTCAAGTCCTTTACAGACGCTATTTCATGAGCAAGTTTGCAGTTAAAGAAATTACTACTCAGATAGGTGAATGATTTGCCTAGATCATGGAGCTTGGATAGGGGTAGAATTTGACCTCAGATTTGATTTATCTCCAAACATGCATTTCTCTTCCATCTACCACACATAGATTTTGGGAGTTATTTTCCCATAAGCAATGAGTTGCTGCTTGAGAATTTCTAGCTACCATGTGATATGCAATGCAATGAAAAAATTTGAATCTTGGAAGGATCTCCCTGGTAGCAATATAGAGAATGAACTGAGAGTGACATAGGACTAGAAGACCAATTAAGAAGTTATTACAAGGGTCCAAGCAAGAAAAAAAAAATGAGATCCTAGGCCAATGGTTCTCATAATTGACCGTCTAATGGAAAGCTTTTAAAAATATGTAATGCCTGGGTCCCACAGTCAGAGATTCTATTTTAATTGGTCCCAGATGTGACCTGAGCAATGACATTTTTAAGACTCTCCAGATGATTCTATTATGCAGTCAGAGTTGAGAACCATAGGCTTTGGCCAAGTCAATGACACTGGGATTTTCTTAATGCTCTTGGGTTATGCTAATATGAAGTCTGGGTTAAGAATCATTGCTTTAGCACCTTTATGAACCTCTCAACAAATAGACTGCATTCAAATTAGCAAGTAGATTTTTCTGGGTTATTTAGAATGGCCAGAAAATGCCTTCCTCTTATTAGAGGATGAGCAAAAACTATTGCACATGTTAACATTTTTGTGAGCCATGTGCTCTTGGGGGTGTGTGTGTGTGTCAAAATTTCATATATAAACTTCTAGATATTAGTGCCAGGTGCTATATTTTTTTACTTTTCAGACAGAAGTGAACTCTCTGAATAGTATACTGTTCATGGTAACAGAGTATACTCAGAGAAACAGACCTACGCTTGGCAATATAGCAAAAGGAATTTAATGTGGACACTAGTTTAAAAGTGTTGGAGGACACTTGGGTAGGTCCTTTGGTTAAGCATCTGATTCATGATTTAGGCTCAAGTCATGGTCTCAGGGTCCAGATGGAACTGCGTGGGGCTCTGTGCTCAGCAGGGAGTCTGCTTCTCTCCTTCACCCTCTCCCTCTGCCTCTCCCCTGCTCACATGCTGTCTTTCTAAGAATAAACAAAATCTTTAAACACAAACAAACAAACAAGTAAAAATATAAATGAATGTGTTGGAAGAGCTGAAAGGGAAACTGGGCTGGGCAGGCAACCCAGGGAGAGGACAAAAAGAAGCTATGCCACGTATGGAAATGGAGGGACAAAAGTAGGAAAGATTTTTACTACCTGGGTTTTGAGAGCTGGGGCCTTGAAGGAAGTAGCTGGAACCACAGAGATGTAGCCACTGTTGGAGATGCTTTTTAAAGCTGAGAGCAGGGGAAGAAACCCTGGCTCTTCCCTTCCACTTGCTCTCCAATCTCACACCTGTGCTTCCCATTGGCCGAAACTAGTAGGAAGCCGGTTGGAAAGGGATCTTGGGATGCATACTTTGGGGGGATGCATACTTTGGGGGGATGCTGAAGGTTGGGGATGGATCTGAAAGCAAACAGGCAAATGACCAAGGGCTAGGATGCTGAGCCAGATTTGTCCTAGATTCTGGCTGTAGATACATCCCATACCTGCTGTTAAGTATATGTGCTATACAATACAAAGGAACTGGGAAATGCTGAGAGTTTTCCTTTTATTCCAGTTACACAGGAATGACTTTTCAAGAGTCACATGTTAGTAATTGTTCTGATATTATCAGCTTCTCAGCTAAGTTCACATTTACAGAATTTATTCCAATATAAACATGTGAAAAGTATATTTGACGTGAATAAATGAAAGATACAGGTTCCAAAAAAAAAGAAAAAGAGGCAACTTCGGATAGGTGTGGTCTCCATGTGCAGAATTTTACTGACACTGAACGGTTAGCAGTAGGGTAACAGCTGCATCGAGAGTGCTATTTTCAGATAAGTAGTAAGTCTCATTTCCACAAGCCAATTTGCAAGAGTAACATTTAGAAGAATATTCTTTCCCCCACTCAAAAACTACCTTGGCTACATGTACTGAAAAATAATTAAGAGTGGAATTGTTTTTATGCAAACCTGTCACTGATGGGGCCATATGGGCTTCAATTCTAGGACCAACTTTCTACCTTTTGGTGGCCATCTATACCATTTAGAAGGGTCTTGCTTATTTCAAAACAGCATCTTGATTAAGACACAGGAGTCTGGGATCCCTGGGTGGCGCAGCGGTTTGGCGCCTGCCTTTGGCCCAGGGCGCGATCCTGGAGACCCGGGATCGAATCCCACGTCGGGCTCCCGGTGCATGGAGCCTGCTTCTCCCTCTGCCTGTGTCTCTGCCTCTCTCTCTCTCTCTCTCTCTCTCTCTCTCTCTCTCGTGACTATCATAAATAAATAAAAAAATTAAAAAAAAAAAAAAGACACAGGAGTCTGATCCCAGACAGGCCATCAGGCTGGGACACTGGTAAGAGGCACACCTTGATGAATGTGGACTAAACCATAGGTGCAGATCCAACAACTCAACTGCATCATTTTCCTAAGGAAGCATTAATCTGAGTCAGGTGGAAAAACAATATTTTCCTATCCCCCTTTGAATTTTAAGAAGATTAGAAAGAACAAGATAAATCTGGGCGGGGTGTAATTTAGTCTTAGTTGTCAATTCATGTGTCTATTCTGATGGAGATGGCTGTTACAGTTGGTTGAACCCAGTGATCTTGCAATGGTTTCTTTTCTCCAGAATGGAATTTCTCCAGGACTTGGTAGTTTGCCTTCTTAAAGTACAAGTAAGTACAATCAAAGCATTAAAAATCCTCCCATCAAGATGAACATGGCCCACTCCCCGTCCATGACGCGTACGACATTTATCTGGCCTGTACCTCTGTGTAGTTCCTCAAGGATGGGTCTTATGATCAGTTTCCAACAAAACCAGAGCTTTAAATGAATCGGGTTAGTCTGAAGATATGTCAGGCCTTTACCAGCATCTTTTGGGGCATACAGTATCTCTTTCGGATCCTGGCTTCCAAAAAGAGAGAAGAGTGCTCGTCTTCACAAGTTGATTTTCTTTGCCTAGGCTCAACCAGTAGTGATAATAAGTAGAGGCACTAGGCCTACTGTGTTTCATTAGCACGATTATTATGTTCACTGAAGACTTGAGGGGTTGCGTGCTAGTGTAAGAACTTTCTTGCATGGACGTGCCGAGGTTTTGCATACCAGATGCTAATGGTGTGTGAATTGCCTGGACTACCTGATATGGCCCAATCAGACAAATATCAATGAGGGTTTTTTGTTCATTTTTCTGTTTGCTGTGACCCTCATTTTCATGAGGCAAAAGGCAAGGTTTTAAAAATACTTAAATTTTATGTTGTTAAAGATTTTAATCGATTGACTTGTGTAAACTCCCCTTCATCTTTCACCTGCTCCTGCACTTTGGGGAGTAACAAGGACAAGACCAGAGCTCCAAGAATTTACTGATTTATAGCGAGACCTATGGCATGGGTCCCTCTGTCACAGACAATGGAAACATTGAGGAATGAAATCATTCAGAAGTTCCTCTGTAATTAAATACAATCCGCTTTCCTGCAAGGATAGTCTTCTCTTCATCTAGAAATTTACATATTTGTAGAAAACCTGTAGCCATTTTTATCTTTGTTCTCCCTTTCAACTCCATCCAGGTTTCCAGTGAGATCGTCCCTAATTCACTGTGGAAATTAGGCTTTTTATATGCACTTCTTTCTATACATGTGACATTGTAATAAGGAAGTGGTTTGTTGTTCTCAATAATCTCATTTGTCTCCAGCATATTTTTTTTGAGATAATTCCCTTGCTAGCTGACTGTATTTTAAATGTGTGCAAACCACGTTTTACTTCTCTGATCTAAACTATGCAAACAAGAAGACCCTTACTTTCCACTCTATTTTATCAACACTAGTTTCTATTAAACTGACATAAATATATCATCCTTAAACTCTCAATTCCGTTTTCAGTTTAAATTTCTTTCTCCTCAGATTCTATAGTCTGCTTCTTTCTAAAACATGATTTGAAATTGAACTTATTGATGTACTGTATGGCAAATTTCCCCCCACATTATTTTATTCTTTACCCTCTAATATCCTCTCATTATTCCCTATACTTTTTTTTTTTAACTTCATTTTAACATAATTCAGGGGATCCGGCCATAGAGTTACATCTTAAGGACTGGGAAGTTTCCAATCACTAAATCTTTTCTAACCAGCTTAATGACCAAGAAACAATTCAGATCAATCTATATTTCAGTCATTCACAGTAGAATGGCAAACCAAAGAGCTATGGGAAGTCACTGATATTAGTTACACAACAAAATACTGGGAATCCATTAGACATTAATAGACATGCTTAAATTAATTAGTTGGAAACGACCATCCTTTCAGAACCATGGACAGCTATATCAACCTCGTGACGATCTCAAAAATTGGAATTGTATAATGAGATATCTAAAGGCTCTTGATTACGTACCCTTGCTTAATGCTTTAAACATCTTAGTTGTCCTTAGTTAGGAGGATTACACAGGGCATTGGGGTCTGAGCTAATCCTTCAGAAATCTTGCCTAGGAACACAAAGTAGGAGCCTCCTAACATGAGTAAAGGGGCCAAGGACACTACCATCCTAGAGCCTTCATGGCTGAGGAGACTCGCCTGAGGGACCTTTATACATTTGTGTCTGTCTCAAAGAGACTAGTGTCCTGGGAAAGTTCAGTGACCCTTGACTTAACCTAGTGATAGTAAATCTTGAGGCTCGGTAACTTAGCTTGATGGAATATTATAATTCTATGCAATTATGTGTGAGTACATTAGAAAAGCTAAAGAGAGGAGAAGACAGACGTGGGAAAGGTGAAAAATGTGTGAGTAATCTCAAAGAGGTAGTTAGACATTTGTGGTCAAGTTGATCTAGAATATCCTTGGAGATACCACTGAAAGCAAAAAAGAAAGAAGAAAAATTAGAGTCCTGGCATTATGCAAAGAAAGGTTATTTTACCTCTGTCACTAGACATACGAATACTTCATTGTTAGAGGGAAAATCATCCTATACAGTGTTTATTAGGTTCTTCCATAGTTTTTTGATAAACTTTTACCATTCAAGAGAGAATGTGAGCACAAAGGACCTGGATTAGGTTCTTGGCATATTTCACCCAACTTTTTATGCTGTATTTCTATTATCCATCCTGTCTCTCCTCTCTCTTCTGTCCAACCTTCCCACTGTCATTATTTCCTTGTGATTTTTTTTTATTGAGAATGTTCCCTTTCATGTGAAAATGTAGCTGGTGTCTCTTTGGAAAGGAAATAAGACTAATTGGCTACTTTGGCAATCGCTTAGTCCTGAGTCTAGCAGGAAGGGCTGGGTTTTGGCAGGAAAGAGAATTAAATGTTCAAATTCCCAAGCTGTCAGCTAGCAGATGTACATTCAAATAGGAGAACAAAGAACCTTCTGGAATAAAGTTGAGAGCCCTGGGTGTGTTGTCAGTTGGAAGGGGAATCTGTTTCAGCTCAGAAACAAATGCTCCACTCCATGTGTTCTGACTTTCTGCACCAGTCCCCTCACCTCACCTCTGCAACCTTGTGTCTCCAACCTGCTGAGAAAATATCACTCTAAAGGGGACACATATGGCTACAAATTCAAATTTGCACCTTTGTCACATGTCTGTGCATCTTTATTATTGAGCTGATTACATTAGACTGCATCAGGTCTTTCCACCTGTCCTTTCTTTGTGACTGTGTCACAGCCCTACCCCCCTTGCCTCCAGCAGGGCCAGGTTCAGGAAGGCCACTGTCTTCTGGCCCCAGTCAACGGCAGGAGGCCAGCATTCCCTACACAAAGGGCCAACAACCTGTTTCCTGGCATTTGGTTTCTGCTAGAAGAACCCCTCTTTCCATTCTCTTTGTCTTTATGGTATTGGGAAGGGGCATAAGAGACTAGTACATCTTGAAATATCTTTAGATAATACTGATGCCATGCTATTTTTAGCAAGCCCGCACACGGTTCATAAACTTTTTCTATTTAGTAAAACCTATTATAGCTTCAAACCTTATCTACACTCAGACTACTTCTTGCCCCTCCACTCATCCCTCCCCTAGTCTAAATCACCATCGGACCTCACCTGTAATATCTTGACCTCCCAAAGCATTGGAGTTTACCAGCCTTTGGGATTTCCCTTTCCTCTACTTCAGGCTCATCCCAAACCAGCAGCCAGGGATTTTGTAGTATCACATCATCTCCATTAGAGCCCAGCACTGGCTTCCCAGCATATTCAGATGAAAAGTGAAGGCCTTACAGTCATTCATAACACCCCGCAGGGCCTGGCCCACCAATTTCCTGGCCTCAACTCCTATATGTTTTTCCTTATGGCCGCTCAACTCCGGCCATGCTGCCCCCATTGATGTTTACTACACACGCTCCCTCTGCAGGGTCTTTGAATCGTTCTTCCCTAAGAGAGTCCCGAAGCTCGCTTCTTCCCTTTTTACCCTGCAAATTTTTTCTTCCCTGCTTTTTTTTTTTCTCCTGAGCATTTACCACTAGACATTTTACTTATTTATGTGGTTTATCATCTTGCTTGTTATCGTGTAAGCTTCATTTCCCTCTAATTTCCCTTATGTTTGCCTTGTGAATCTTCCTCTTATTGGCATTTGGCATTCTTCGAGGTATTTAACTTGATATCTTTGCATCAAGTCTGCTTCTCTATTTTTGTCCTTCCCAGCTCTGTTGATATATAATTGACATATAACATGTATAAGCTCAAGGTTTAAAACAATGCGTTGATTTGATACACTCATATATTGCAAAATGATCACCACTACAGCGCCAGCTAACACATCCATGGTATCATGTAGTTACTCTTTTTGTTGTGGCCAGAACACTTAAGATCTACTGTCTTGGGAATTTTCAAGTATACAATACAGTGTTATTAACTACAGTCACCATGTGGTTATTAGATTCCAGAACTTACTCATCTTATAGCTGAAAGCGTCTTTCTACCTTTTGACCAATATCTTCCCACTTAAGACTACCACTTTGAATCTGCCCCCCACCCGCCCCCCACCAAACAGGTCCAACTTCAATCCATTTAATTTCAATCCATACCAAACAAATATCAAAATAACAAAAATTCTGTAGACAATGAGGGAAAGGGGAAATACTCTAAAGGGGAATGGGTTTTCACCAGGCGGGTCTGTGTAGTAGGTAAAAAAGTACAGGGTAACGGACAGCCGAAATACGATTTAATGCAGGAGAAGGATGGGAAAGGCATCTACCCAGAACAGATTATCTCCAGACACCTACTGTGAAAGCCAGGAAAACAGACCAGCTTCTTTCGATCCTGATCAAGCTCTCAACAATGATAGAACTCTTGGGAAAATCTCAGGCTTTCTGGTCTTTGGATATTTCTTTTCCGATTGAGTCTATTTTTTTCTGCATATTTCTACACTCTTAATTATCTGAGTCATTTTAAATCAACATAGGAAGAAGTGTCTTTACTGATATCTCCACACTCTTAGACAGTAAATGGACCCTTATGAGACTTGTTATATAATCAATTGTCCTTTTACCTGTGACTTTGGGGGCCACATGTTTTTTCTGACTTTTCTTTCAGGGAAGCAAATAAATGGGAATGGCTCTTGTTAGACTTTTTCCAATCCTGGGAATAACTTCATGTCCAGTAATTCATAGGAGTTTGCTGTCCCAACTCCTGCTCACAAATAAAATTAATCTGTCAAATTCTCTTGCGTTAGTCAAAAGCTCAAACTAGTTAAAATGGAGAGTTTGCCCCCAAACACCACAACCCTAGGTTATTTTTGTTCATGTACCCTTCTTAATAATTTTGAAAAAATCATTTATTGCCTCAAATATTTTTATTTTCAAGGGAAAAGATCATCATAGTATTAAATAGTTACAAAGTCTTTAATTTCTGGCACATTGTAAGAACTGACATTTAAAAATGAAACTATTACAACATTCTTTCAAATGTTTCATGAGAAATCAATTGCTACAATTTGATAACTACCATAATCCATTTAAAATATATTAAACTGTTCCCTAACACCTAGAAATTTTCTATCTTTCCTTTTTCTTTGTTTAACTGATATTTCTATCTTACTACACCCCCTAGACATTTATCCTTATATATTTTGTGCTTGGAAAATATTTTGTTGATCATATCATGCTAATCTGTAACAAAATATGCATATAGGCTTAATTTTTCTCTCTAACCATGAGATTTTAAATGTTATGGTTTTTTTTCTAGATTGAGTTATAATTATAATTTTAGTAATATATTCTTGATCAAAACAACATAAGTATATTACAAATGTCAGTGAATTAAACATAAAAAGTAAACTTCTAACTGAAAAATCTTTAAATGAGATGAATATAAATGAATAATGATCAAACTTTTCTTAGGTTTTAAGTGAAAGAGAACTGTATTTTACAGCTAAAAACCAGTTACACATTTTAATCTGAAATATTTTATGATATGAAATTTTATGAGAATTGACTATATTTGGGATGCTTTGTATAATATCATAAATACAAATTTTCAAGCCCTACCCCCAAGAGTTTCTACTGTAGTAGTTCATTTCCCCCCTTAACACTTTGAGAAGAAGTAGCTTTGTAGAACCTACTAAAGATGTGGGTCCTAATTCTAAGTGCAAAGGATAGCCCCCTTGAAGGATCTAAGTTAAGGGCTGACATGATCAGGACTGTGGAAAGAGCAGGAAAGTCTAACAAGAGCCATTCCCATTTATTCCCAATGACTCTGGTACATTGTTGGGGACCAGAAGAGGGTACAGAGATACCAGATGGAGATTATCTCAGTAGTCGGGTAGAAAATGATGGTGGCTTAGCACAGGGTCTTAGTACGCATGATGGAAATAAGTAGACACAAAATAGGTTCTAAAGGTAGAGTTGAACACAGTAGGGTGTCTAACTGAACGTGGGAAGTGAGGTAGAAACAAGAGGCAAGGGTGACTCTCAGATTTCTGGCTTAAGAAACTGAAGATGTTGTTGCTGCTGACTCAGGGATCACACTTCCTGAACCACAGAGATTGAGCTTTATATTTGGGAGTCACCCAGTACAGCGATGCTGTCTGAAGCCAGAGGAATGGATGAGAATACGAAGAGGCCAGAAATGGAACCACAGAAATCTTCAAAATTTAAGATACCAGCGGAGGGGTTAGAGTACCCTAAAGACAGTGAGAAGATGAGACTGAGAGTATAAAGAAAGGAGGTGACCTTTCACGCATCTGACTTCTTGTAGGTCTTTGCAGCCCTGTAGAACTGGCCATATCTAGTACTAAGAAAATATAATAAGATAATGAGTAAGTGCACGATGAAGGCAGATATCACCATCTGGGACTGAAAAACAACAACAACAACAACAAAACCACCAACATTTGCTTTCTGATTCCCTCAGCTGAAAATTATGCAGGCAATTTATGACATAAGAGCTGGGGAATTTAGGTTTGTTAGAAGAATGGATACATCTCTTAGAAGGAACACAACGTGCATCCAAATCACTAAGGATCATCAATACGCAGACTTCTATGTTTAGTAGAAGAATCCCTTGAAATCTCTTCTGGCCCCGTGGGCTCTATTTCTACTACGCGTGTGTCTGGTGACGACCGACCTCTGCATCTTCAGGCTGTCAAGGATGACGCTTAGTCCTAGGAGGGAAAGAAACCCCGCGTGCTTTCTCCCTGCCCCCTTTTTGAAGGGCCCAACACTCTCCCTGACTTCTGTTACTTTTTTCCACCGTTTCCAGGTCAACCAACCTTTTCTCATAAACTCGAAAACACGACCCACACGGCTTATTCGCTGTTTAACTGAAGGCTATCTATGCGCGAATCTTGACGGAAACGGACTTCCAACCCTATCAGTCTTTGGTGACATCAAGGAAGGCCACTTGGCCTCTGGGCCATGTACACGCCTCAGCATCCAGCAACACCTGTTGTATGACCGAAGTCCCTGGTAGAGGCCGCAGAGTTATTTCTGTTATCATCAACTCCCAGAGACAAAGGGGACATTCCATTAGTGATTCTCTTCTTCACATTCACAAGGCTAGTGTGGGGGGTAATTTTAGCATCTCTGATCACGAGTAGAATCCACTTGAGCTCCTGACCTTTTCTGGCTCTTTGTAACCCTGAGGGCCAGGACTACCCACACATAACAGGTGATTCGCCCACACGCAGAAAGCACAAAACAGTTTCTGCCCTAAATGAAGTCCTCCAGCCATATTTCCTGATGTTTCTCCTGTCGCCAATCTGCCTTGTCACTCTCTGGACCCTACTTACAAATTCTCCCCTAATCACGGGTGGAACAGTCGGCCAGCTTACCTACCCACCTCTCCACTCGAGTCCAACCACCTACCCACCTGCCTGCCCACCTGTTTTCCAAACTATGGATCTGGCTTGGTCTATTCCTCTGACACCTGATTTTTGTTGTTGTTCTGTGTTGTTTCTATTTTTGCAGAGGAAAAATAAAAAACTGCAGAGTTTGGTTTTGTTTTTGCAATTTGAGCATTGCGAATTTGACCCACAATATCTCCCCCACCTTTTGTTTTAGTTTCAGTTATAAGTAGTAAGTGTGAAATCAATGTTCTCTGGCAACTCATGTTATACAATAAATATGAGACTATTTTTAGTAAATTGGACGTTTTTTTAAAAATTCAGCTGTAGTTGAATATTTAAGGGATTTCTGGAACAAATATTTATTTATTTATTTTTTAAAATTTTTTATTTATTTATGATAGTCACAGAGAGAGAGAGAGAGGCAGAGACACAGGCAGAGGGAGAAGCAGGCTCCATGCACCGGGAGCCCGATGTGGGATTCGATCCCGGGTCTCCAGGATTGCGCCCTGGGCCAAAGGCAGGCGCCAAACCGCTGCATCACCCAGGGGTCCCCTGGAACAAATATTTAAATATCGAAAAGGATTCATTTATGCTATGAATCCTCTCCCCCTAAAGCACGCTTTTCATACCTTTAGACTGGATCTTCTTAACATGGAATACTGCAGCAACCGGAGCATAACCTTCATCATTCATAATCCTTCTTGTCTGTGGAAGGAGGATAATTTCAATCTTACCGGGCATCACTGTAGCACTTGCCATGACACAACCTAATGTACTGGAGAGAGTCCTCTCCACAAGCCTCCCGGCTGTGCCAGCCTAGTGTCCAGTCCTGCACTGGTGTCTCCTCGATGACACAAATGTCAAGAGTAATAAACTTCTATGTGATGATGTTTTCTGCCTGAAGGCCCTGACTATCTAGAGTGATACCAGGACTCTATACATAAAACAACCAGAATGTGGCACAATGAAACCAATCATTTCTGTCAAGTTAATGAATATGCCAACTGATAAATGAAAAGTCCATCTGCAGCAATTGGTGCTGTCTGGAACGAGTGCATCAGCTGTGCCCCAGTTTAATGCAGAGGCTGAGTATAGGAATGGCCTATATACTGCGAACATTTTTTTTTTTCGACACAAAGAAGACTATGATTATGTTTACGTGATAGCCAAAGGAGGACATTCTTTCCTTCTTGGAGTCATCAAAGTACTCCACATTTTCCTGCATTTGCCAATGACCCTACATGAACAAAGCCTTTGAACCCACCATTTTAAAGATATGTTACTAAAAATAAGACCGGCCAGTTATTTCTCTTTCCTATCTAAGTTTTGGGAGGCAAAATTGCTGGAACCTGGAGTTTACTAATGATGTAATCACATCAGAGCAAACGTGGGGTTAGCCCACCGTGGCTGTTTCAGATGAGCGGAACTAATAGAGTAATACATGTCAATTTTGATCATCTACTAAATACTTAAGTCTCAGTACGTATATATTCTAAACTTACTTTTAAAAGATACTGAATTATAAGCATCCTGAGCTCAGAGAATACACCAAATGTACCTTTGTAAGTCCCATAGTATGACCTACAGAGAACTGCAGGTGACAGGTGCACCATTAATCCCTAAGATAATCAGAGGATACCAGAGTTAAAACCCAGGAAACCCGTAAAAATGTTCCAGTCCAACATTTTTCTGAAGTATGAATTCTTTTAAATATCTGACACAAAACATCTGCTCAGTTTTTGGATGAATACTTCTATTTTTTTTAATTTTTAAAAATATTTTAGTTACGTATTTGAGAGAGAAAGAAAGCATGAGCAGGGGGTGGGGCAGAGGGAGAAAAGACTCCCCGCTGAGCAGAGAGCCTGATGCTGGGCTCGATCCCAGGAACTTGGGATCATGACCTGAGCCAAAGGCAGACACTTAACTGACTGAGCCACCCAGGTGCCCCTGAAGGGACACCGCTAAAATTAGAGAAGTCACTGCCTTCTGGGCAAGTCCATTCAAAGTTGGGGAGTTTTAACTTCCTGAATGAAAAAAAGGAATAAAACAAACTCTGGAACAATATGCACAAATATAGCATTGTGAGATGGACATCAGCCTAGTGATCCAAATCAACATCTTAAACTCCGCAGTCAATGATTATGATCAGCCCCTCGCATGTACCTACGCACCTGCTCCTCTTTAGCTTGATCCCATCCCTTGGCTAAACCGTAGCCCCGCTTACGTCCATCCCTCCTCCTGGCCCGTGCCTGCACGCTGGGCTGCCCGTGCGTGGGTCAAATACAGATCTGTGCCGACTGGTCACCCGTTCATTTCACCTCAGAGGGCCCCTAAGGATGCACGACCTTCTATCCCCTGACCAGTTCCTTCTCCCGCTCTTCTGGGCGGCTTTCAGGCCTCTCCTCTTTCCTCAAAACTTCAAGTATTGCCCCCGTCACTATCTACAGTGGATCACCTTGCTTCCTATTTCACAGAAAGAAAAAAAAAAAGATATAATCAAAAGAGAAATTCCCCATTTCCCCACATCTGTGCTCCTAAGCTGTCTTTGCACCACAGCCAGCCCCTCCAGGTGTCCATTATTTCCACCGGCTTTTGCCGACTTAAGGTTTTATCATCAGTTTTCCCCTCCCTGCTGGATCATTACCAGGAGCTTACACATGGCAATATTTCTGGCAGTTCAAAAATAACCCTTTCTTTATCCTCTGCCTGCCTCTGCTATCTCATTTCCCTCATTCCTTTTACAACAAAACTCCTTGAAAAAAAACTTGTCCTGACCGTCGAGCTCCCATCTTCCTCCTTCCGTACCTCTGCAAAGCCCTTCGGTCACCCTTCTACCTAGACCACGGCAGGGAATTTTTTCTTAACCAAGTTACATTGCTAAGTACATCTCGTCCTCGTTTTTAACGGCCTCTTAAGGGCCCTTGGCATAGTTGATTACTCTCTCTTTTCTCCAGTATTTTCTTCACGTGGCGAGGTGGCCAACGTTCAAAGATGGCTGTGATTAATTCTCCACCTTCCGGTAAGTGTGAGAGGTGGCATCGACTTCTCCACCTCCTTGAATCTAGGCTGGCCTCTCCTTGCTTTGGTTGATGGAAATAACACCGTAAATTCCAGACCTGGCCTTCAAGAGGTCTGGTAGATGCTGCTTCTTGCCCCCCTGAGCCCTGACGTCCACGTGAGAAGCCCAGGAGTCCACGTGGAAGACTACTGAGGGGCCAGATGCATGAGTGACAAAGCAACCTTGGCCTTTCAGCGCAGTCAAGCCTCCAGCGACCACCCATCCAACCAAGGTCCGCCTGCCGCCGGAGGAGAGACGTCAAGCAAGAACCACCTAGCTGAGCCCACTCAATTCATACAGCCTTGACCCAGAAGAATATGCTGTTTGGTTGAGGCACAGATCGCAGGCCGGTTTCTTACACAGCAATAAAAAACTGCATCACCACCTTAGGAAACATGGCCTCAGACTACAGGGCCCCCAACAGCCGCCTCTAGAACCCACTGTCATATGTGAATAGCATACAAAAGGCTGCATGTGGCACGAGTACCAAGGCAGGCCCATTCCTGGGAAAGCAGCACTCTGCAGAGGGTTGACTTTGGCTTGAGGACTTCCCAATGGACTCCTCGAAGGCCTCACTGACCTCCTCTCACCCCCTCCCACCCAAAGCTTATTCACTCGTGATCAGACTCTCATTGCAGTCTGTCAGCTGTTCCAGGCTTGTGTGGCTCCTTCGCTTTCCCTCACAGGCGTAAAATACCTGCATGTTTAGTTCCATCCTGGCTTTTGCACAGGGGATCTGGGGGTAAGCTACCACATTGCCTGGCTCCCCCCTTACCTCTTTAGTCACTGCTTTCCCGTCTCTTTCACCGGTGTCTCTTCATCTCCCTGCAGATGGTTGATGTGCCCCTTGGACTTCTCTTTCTCACCCACACTTTTCCCCTTGGAGATCTTGTCCAATCTTGGGACTTTATATACCATCCATATGTTAAAGGCTCCCAGATATCTCTCTCTCTCTCCAACCTGGACCCCTCCTCTGAACTCCAGGTATCATGATATCCCGACATCTCACTCAAGTGTCTTACGGGAACTTCTAAATTTAATGTATCCAAAATTGCACTACTAACATTCTGCTCCCCCGCTGTCCCCCCAGGTGTCTCTTTTGCATTCCCCACAATCTCAGTAATTGGCAATCCTATCCTTCTAGTTGCTGTGGCCATCCTTGGCGCCCTCCTACCTCACTTCTGGTCACTAATAGGTACTGTCATCTTTAACTTCAAAATCTGACCACATCTCATCACCTCCCCTGATGCTATCTCGGTCCAACACATCCTAGTTCTCACTTGGGTTGTTGCAACAATCTGTAATCCAGTTCTCTGCTTGTCTTCTTATCCTACCTTCACCTTCTTCTCAGAGAAGGTGCCAGAGCAATCTTGTTAAGACTTGTCAGATCATGACAAACCTTCCATTACTCAAAAATCTTACTCCGAGCAAAATTCAAAGTCCTCATGATGATGTGTAGAACTATCCATGATTGGGCCCCCATGCCTCTCTGACTCATCCTCTCACCTCTCCGCTCACTCTGCTCTAGTCATGTTGGTTTCCTTGATGTGCCTCAAATCTGCCCGGCTTGCCCCACCTTCAGAGGGCCTTTGCATTGGCTTTCTGCCTGGAACATTCTTCCCTTTAATATCACCTCCTCCCAGTCTTTATGCAAATTCAACTCCTCTGCTAGACCTTTTCTTACCACCCTCTCTAAAATTAAAATTCCCAGGGCATTTCATATTCCCCTTACCTATTTTATTTTATTTTTCTCCCTAGCATCTGTCACTATCTAAAATACTGTGTATTTGCTTACTTTTGTTGTTGTTTGTCTACACCATTCTAATGCACACTCTATGAAGGAACAGATTTTTGTCTGTTTTATTCTCTGTTGTTTCTCAGCACCTAGAACATTGTCTGTTACGTAGAAGATGCTCAGTAAATATTCACTGAATGAAGAAATAACATTATTTTTTTTCTGAAATAAAATAAAAACACACGAGCCAAATTTCAAGGTCTGGCACATATAAGATGCTCAATAAATATTCATTGAACAATGAATTCTTTTTCTAAGATTTAAAACACAAAATACACGAGCAAAAATCACACTGGGGTGAGTTAGAGATACAAATTGTTTCACTGAAACTGTACAGAATGTATCGTTTTGTAAGTAGAGCAAAACTGGGGCTTGTGAATCTGCTCTTCGTGTAGATATTTTCAAAATATCTTGATCTTCCTTGCAATTTCTTACAGGGAAAATATTCACATGCAATTTCTGTTTCTTGTCACTTATCTCTTGGATATCCCATCTTTGACTACGAATCATGGTAGAATTTAATTAAAGCACATCAGAGGGAAAATCCCCTACCTTATTTCTTGGAAGAAGAATGCAATCCAAACTGAATTCATCTTGTGATGAAATTCATTTTTTCAGGAAGAACTGCAGACTTAAATGAGAGAAAGAAAAAGAGAAAAAAAATGGATAAGCTTAAACATTCAAACCCCTTATTGTCTCAATCCCTATAGAGGGAGGAGGCACGTCTTTAGTCCCTTGAGCCCCGTAGTTTTTTGTGCCAAAAATTCCACTCCCCCTTCCTCCTACTCTTCTTGACATATATTTAAAACAGCCAAATGCAAAAGGAACTCACCAGATCTTCACGAGGGGAGGAAGCTGTGCATTCCCTTTACTGTATCCTGAGATATTTTTAGCACATTTAAAGAGCAGTTTTTGACAATAGCAAAATAGGGCTCTTTGAGAACTAGTTATTTAAACCCCTGCTGAATGTATCCTGACAAAAATTAGAGAGTTTTATTAATTAGATAGCCTGAGGAGAGAATTAAATCTTGAATCACCACCCTGTGTGCCAAAATAAGTTGAAATCTTCCAACTTAGTCTTGTAATTAGAAGGTCCCAGGGAGAGGGCCCGAGTGTTTATTCTTCGTATTGGAGAAGCCGGCTGGCAGCGGGCGTGAGTGAGAGGAGATGCAGCGGCCAGTTCAGGAGGACAAAGGAAACACGGGTGTCGTGGCAAATATGTGTGTCTGACTTCCAGCTCCAAGAAACCGGGACAGGGAGCTGGAATTCACTGCCTTGAAGCACAGGAGCCTGTGGCACCGTCTCCCCGGCTCACACGGGAGCCTTCGTGCCATTGCACAAAGGGCACGAGAGGCAGAGTTCAACTGCCCCACTGCTTTCTTAAGGATAAAAAGGTAAGGATGGAAGCCACTGGAATTCCTTCCCAAGCCCCAACAGGCAACGTTTTGATCTAATAACTTGTACAGGAGCTCTAGCGATTTTCATGCAACTTCAAACTATTCTCCGGAACAAAGTACCGTGTAGTCGCAGCTCCCCGAAATGAGAATGCTTACTTTTCAAAAGCATGACATTTTTCAAACCATTTGCATTTTAAAGGTCTAAGGAATTTTAATCACCGATCGGTTTTAACCCACGTTTCCTGCCTGCGAACATGAGCACACACCCTCGACTTTGCCTTCCTCATGAAAATTCTCTCTTAAGCTCTTGCTCTCATGTGTTTCTAGAATGGCTCAGCTCCCCTGCAGCTCTCATGGGCCTGCTTTCCCAAGGGGTCTCCCCGCTTGGAGGATGAGAGGCCCTCTTCTCCCCAGCCGGGGCCCCACTTCCCTTACACACCAGCGGAAAAGAACCCAAAGGGGGAAGAGGAAGTGAGTAGACAGGCCGGCCTGGAGCGGACCTGCTGCATTTCCTCACAGGGGCTCTTCATCCCCCCTGGGAAAAGCCACGTGACCCTCAAATTTCTTTCAATAAAATAAATTCTACGGCTCTGTGTCTACGCAGGCATTAGAGGATATAAGAAACCTCCATATTTCCTTGCATAATAGTTTTAGATTCTGGAGCCGGGCTGCCTAGGTTCAAATCTTCCTTCAAAGCTCTTTCCTTCAAAGGCTGTGCAGTCTTGAGTGAGTTGCTTAACCTTTCTGTGTCCTGCTTCCTCATCTATAAAATGAGAAACATTGCTTCTATAAAATGGGAAGTAATATGACCTATGTCAAAGGGTTGCTGTAAATATGAAGCAAATATGTGTACAGTATTCTATAAGCACGAGCTGTGATTATTTTATGCATCCCTCTTACTAACATAGCAAAGACACTCGGTTGGGGCTGTTAATGATATTTAATGCCTCCAGGATGAAAATCACATAAGAGTTCCCCAATATCTACTAGCTCATTAGCATTGACCCTTGCAATGGTCTGAATATTTTTTTTTGTCCCTTCACTCCAACTCACATGTTGAAATCCTAACCCCTAAAGTTGATGGTATGAGGATGGTGGGCGTCTTTGGGAGGTGATTAGGTTAAAGGGATTAGAGCCCTTATAAGTGCAATTCATGTGTTATAAAAGTGACCCCAGAGAGATCCCTAGCCCCTTCTGCCATGTGCAGACACAGCAAAAGGTCAGCAGTCTGCAACCCAACAGGGCTTTCATCTGACCATATTGGCATTCTGGTCTTGGCCTTCCAGCCTCCAGAAGTATGAGAAGTAAATTTCTGTTGTTTATAAGCCATCCAGTCTGTGGTATCCTGTAATAGAGGCCTGAAAGGATTAAGGCAACCATTTTGACAGTTACTAAACACTCGTCATGTTCACAGCAAATGTTCAATCAACTCCATTTCTGGACACCCATTAGCTGGTGTTCAAGGCCACGAGGCCAGTTTCCTCATGAATGAAAATACGACATTCTTGCCAAATACAAGTCAGATAATACATCTCTCAAGTAATATGCAGTCAATAATATTTAAGTGATTCTCATGGAATTATGTGCCATTACCACTAATAAGCTTTTATTGGGTGATGACTGTGTGCTGGGCATCGAGCCAGATGCTGCCGACACGGAGAGCCACGACATAGTCCTTTACAATATAGGCTTACAATCTAGTTTGAAAAGACAGGATGTATTCATCAAGAGATAAATAAAAACAAATGGCAGCATAAAAGCACAAAAATAAGTGGAGCAAATAGTCATGCTCCAGCAATTCTAAAGGCGTAAGAGGTTATTCTGGGTGTGGGCAATTAAAAAATATCTTCCTATGTAAAAAACTGGAATTCAAACAAAGTCTTGAAGATGAAGCAGAACTTTAAACACGTACAAAAAAAAAGAGGGGAGAAGGCATTTCAGGGATCCAACAGTGAGAAATGTTTATGGCGCAACTGGGGAATGAGCTGGCTAGGTCAACTGGATCAGGTGTCATAACCCTTCACCAATGGTGATCCCTCAATTTCATGGACTATGTATTTTTAAATTTGATTTGAGTTTAGAGCCACTGAAAACTTCCATATTTCCTTGGGTAGGGTGCTATCTCTCACATCTACGGAGTTAGCCGAGGTAACAACAATTCCCCTGCGTGCTGTATTTAGCCTCCTTTGCAACTCTTTTTTCATCTGTCAGTACATTCAATCAGACGAATGTTGGGGCAAGTTGGGAGACTTATTCAGCCACAGGACTACAGTAAAACTTCCCTTGAAAGGGGCCAAGAATGTAAAAAAGGTGAGAGGAAAATTGACAGAATGCACTTCTCTTTTGCCAAAGCTACTCTCCAGGTATCGACCCGCTACCTCATCAGAAAAGCAGAACATTCAGAGCTAAGAGGAGGTCAGCAGCTACTCGTGTATTCCTCTTACTTCACAAGGAAGAGGCGGTGATATATTCATGAGAGAGCAAGAGCTCAGAGTTGGCATCGGCAGAATCAGGACTAGAACTCCAGACTGGAAGTCACAACCCGGTCTCCCGACTCTCTCTATACCAGGTTGGTGGGGAGAACCTGGAGGGTGAAGATTGGTCAAAGAAACTAGGAGGAAGTCAATGGGCAGGTCACTGTTGGATAACAGGGTATGGGAGCCTGGAAGAGTGAACAAGCTCTGATGCTGGGGCCAGAAACAAAGAGCACCAAGATCCCAAATGTAGAGTCTGAGGTCCCTTGATGTGACTCAAGGATTTGTGACTAGCGTGGGAGGTTCAGCGGTACCTCCTATGAATTCCGACTCAACCTGTGAAATTAATTATATTTTTGGTTTTCAGGAATGGCCCTCAAAGAGTATTCCCTTGAAAACCAAAGACTCTAATACATTTTTTGATACTTCATTTAAGGTTCTTGTTTTTCTTGTCAACCGAATTCTATCATTATTGCTATTAGGAGCTCTGACCAATAGACTATAGGAAGATTCCAGCGTGCGAAAGGCAACGGTAGAGTATATAAAGATGTGATAGATAGGACGCTCGTCTATATTCACCTTAACAATCAGTAAAGCAATGCTTGTTGTAAACCGTTACAATTTTTAATTGGTAGGTGACTTCTGTAAACTTGATTCTACTTTCTGGTTTAACTGTAACATTTAAATTTTTTTTTCCTTAATGTCTATTACTCCAAGGAATATTTTGTCCCTGCACAGAAAATCTCAATGCCCACTCAGCATAACTGACACACGAATAATATTGGTGTCGAGATCTGTCTTACTGAATATTTTATAAATGGTAATGATGAGGAAGTGGGAGCACAGTGCCATTTGTAAGCCTGAAGATAAAAGTCATGTTGTAGATAATTGAATTCTACGCAGATGGAGCTAAATTCCAATGAGATATATAAGCCTACGTCAGTGGGTAAAGTAACCAGACAGTTTTAATACGGGCAGATGAAAGAATATTCATTAAGGAACACATAAACATTACAGCTCTAAGATTTAGAAATTATGATTTATAAGAGGGTCAGTCTGACCTATACATGTCTTATCAGAAAAATATTTACAATGAATTGAAGGCTACTATTCATTGTAACTGTACAACTTGACAACCAAGAAGGGCCGAGAAGTGGGTAAAATAAGGATAAACGTGGGACATAAAATGTGATCAATCCCTTGCCCACAAAATCCTGTAGCCTCACCTGAACTGCTTCACCGTCTTCTTGTCATTGTACCTCCAGAAAAACAGTCAATTTGGAAAAGCCTTGCAATCTTACTAATCATCATTTCCCCAAAGTTCTTAGCATGTAACAGGTTTTCAAAAAAGTGCTTTGTAAAACGAACCATCAGGAGACCCGATATGAAAAAAAAAAAAAAAGGCGACCTGATATGATACATTAGAGCAAAGGGATGGTGATAAGCAAAGGTATGGGTGCAGACTTGAAAAGACCAGTCTGAAACCTAGAGGCTGAGATTAGCATCAAACCCACAAAATGAATGGACTGCCCTCACCCAACAAAGAATTCAGGATCTAATAAATACGAGGCATCCTTTGGCATTTAAGAGATAAATATAAGTCAAATAAAAAGGCTTTGCAAAGCACACAGTAAATTTACATATCTCATTACTTCACAAGCTACATATGTTGAAAATGCACACGAGCTGTTTGAAAAGGGCTTAATAGAACATAAAGACTATATTCAAGGAAGCAGGGATGTTTACATGTCCTAGATTTCTGAGACTGATATAGTGGAAAGGAATGATGCTCCAACGCTCTCAAAGCATAAATCGTGTACAGTGTGAAAAACACTAAGTTTGGCATCAGAATAGCTGTGCCCAATTTCATTCTGCTACCTACTGGCTCTATGACTTCGCACCAGTCACAATCCCTCCAACTCTTGTTTCCTCACCTGTGAGGTAGGAAGAGTAAGACCTCCCTGTGGAATTGTTGAGTAAGAAATACAATAACGTAGCTGAGCGTGCATTCAACACGAATGGATCTATCACAGAAGGTATGAAATAATTCCTTTGAACCGCTAAGATACAGACTATTGGGATGACCCAAGGTGACAGGGATGGCTTGAGAATTCAGTATCCAAACTGTCCATGTATCAAGTTCCCAGCTGACGTTCTGTTGGGAATATACTCAACGTCACGGCCGCAGGTGTCTCTGCTGTGGGTACTTAGTACAAACCCCTTCCTTTCGTCGTTAGAGTACAGGGCTGGATGGGAAGGTGGGTGGGGAAAGGTGCGGATTCCAGTGGCCTTTTAAAAAATACCCGAAGAGATTATAAATTCGACCACGTGGCAGCCCTTGCCATTTCCCTGGCGTGAGCAGATAGCAGGGTTGGCATAAAGAGGACTGACTGCGTAAGACCCGTATTTTCAGAGCGAAGCCAGGTGCGCCCGGATCCCAGTGCCTGAGCGGCAGGGCCTCTGGACAGAGCTGACACAGCAGGAGGCCTGTGGTGCTGGCCGTGGTTTTCTTCAAGATCACATTAAAACCATAATGCTAAATGGTTAAAAAAGGAGCCGCCCAGATTTAATGGAGTCAAGGTCACTGACCCCCGTTCAAACAGCCATAACAGTCTTCTGGAATCGCCTCTATAAAACACAAGCAAACAAACAGAAACAGCCCTGCCCTAGACTACTCCCTGGTTCCTGGAGCCAACAGGGCAGCTGATTTCTGGTAACAGCCCTCCTCTCCTCAAACTCCTTCAGGGCGCTGGTGCTCGGCCTTGGCTGACAAAAGAATCACCTGGGAAGCCTTCACACTCCTGAAGCTTTGGTTATATCCCAAAACAACTAAATTAGAATTTTTTTGGGAGGGGGGAGGGACTACAAGGATTGGTATTTTTAAGGCTCCCCAGATGATTCCAATGGGGGCCAAGGTTGCAAACCCCAACCATAGTAGCTTTCCGTTCCCAGCTGAATCAGATCCATGCCCCTTAGCTTGGTGCTTCACTCCGGCCGCACCTGGAGCCCCATCCATGTCGTCAGGCTTATTTCCTGTACCCCAGTGCATTAGCCTTCGCCGTCTGCTACGTTCTCACCTGGTTTACCTGCGGATACAGATCCCTGTGTCTACTTCCACTTACCTTTGTTATTTCAAATTGCATTCATCTATCAATACCCGGCTCCAATGGCAGCACGTCCGTGAGGCATTCCCTGATCCTCCAGTGTGGTGTTTCTGGAACATGTCCACATATTCTTTGACTCTTCTCCCACAAAAGAGAGAGTCTAACTCCTTTCCCTTTATTTATTTTTAGATTTTATTTATTTATTCATGAGAATACACAGAGAGGAGATAGAGAGGGGCAGAGACACAGGGAGAGAGAGAAGCAGGCTCCATGCAGGGAGCCCGATGTGGGACTCGATCCTAGGACTCCAGGATCATGCCCTGAGTCAAAGGCAGGCGCTTAACCGCTGAGCCACCCAGGGGTCCCAACTCCTTTCCCTTTATATATGGGCTAGCCCTGGTGACTTGATTCCAACAAACAATGTGGTAGTAGTGACTCTTAAGTAAGGCTGGATCAGAAAAAAAAAAAAAAAAAAAACATCTGGAGGCACCTGGGTGGCTCACTGGTTGAGCATCTGCCTTTGGCTCAGGGAGTGATCCCGGGGTCCCAGGATCGAGTCCCACATCGGGTTCCTTGCATGGAGCCTGCTTCTCCCTCTGTCTGTGTCTCTGCCTCTCTCTGTGTATCTCTCATGAATAAATAAATAAAATCTTAAAACAAAACAAAACAACATACAGCTTCCACCCACTGCTCTCTTTCAACACCCAGGTCAAGATGGACCAGGTGGAGGGACCAGAACAAGAGTGAGGAGCGTGAGAAGCCAGCTGTTCCAGCACATCAGCCTTCTGAGTCTAGGCAGCATCAACCGCCAGACACACAAACAAATGAATCTTGAGATGATTCATGCCCCTAAGCTTCAGGCCATCCAACTGGAACCCCAGACATCATGAAGTAGAGACAAACTGTCCCTGCCATGCCCTGTCTTATGTCCTGAACAGAATAATAAATGGGTATTTAACAACGCTAAGCCTCAGGATAACTTGTTACGCAGCCATAGTAATGGAAACGCTCACTTTTCTAGCTCATTTTATCTCTGCTTCCCATATGGTACTTAGCATGTTCTCTTACTATTTTTATTACCAACCACGTTGGGTCTCCCATCCTAGATTGCTAGGAGCTTGATGTCAGAATTTATAGCTTATTGATTTTTGTATCTTCCACAATGCCTCGCTTTAAAATGTGTTCGCCATTTTGAGTGAATCTGTAACTTCCGGCACAGGCAAGCACTGGCCTTACTAAGGCATCCTTCTGTTTGCACTTGGTTTCGAACCCCTGGCTCTAATCGTCGGTTATGTTCACCTCATTTAGCTAAATTAAGGGCCTTGTGTTACATCAACAATACAAGGACGATAAAAGGAAATGTTGAGAATGATGGAAGGTGCAGAATGGATGATGGCAACCTGTGGACGTGTAGCCAGGAACCTACAATAATATGTATGGATATAGATACGGACAGTGTGCATTATGGGTCTGCTGTGAACTTTTCTCACCTTCACTCTAGGGAACTGATGAATTCTTAGCTCGGTGGCCAAGGGGGAGGTTTCTGACTTTGCCTGGTCTGTATCCCCTTCTTTTCCCGGGCTGGTTGCATATCCCTGTGCATGGTGTTTGTATCCCACTTCATCTGTGCTGGAATGTTGGCTCCTTTTAAGGATTTGTGTCAAAAGTAAAGGATTGTCTGTTTTAAAAGGCAGCGCAGCATAGTCGGAAAAGCCTGGGCAGACCGGGTTGAAATTCTGGGCTGCAGCTCCAGTCGGCTCATCTGCCTTCAGCAAACCCCTTCACGTTGATGGTACCCAATCTCCTTCACTGAAAGAGGAGGAGGGGAAATCCTTACCTTACAGAACTGTTAAAAACTAGTGAGATGAAACACTTCCAGTGACTGGGCAGTGATTGGCACATCGTTGGCATTTAAAATTGTTAGGTATCTTATCAATTCCCTTACATTTTCAAGGAAAAATTACTTAGGTTTAGAATATCTATTGAGGGGCCTGGGAGACTCAGTTGGTTAAGTGTGTCTGCCTTCAGCCCAGGGCATGATCCTAGGGTCCTGGGATCGAGTCCCGGGTTGGGCTCCCTGCTCAGTAGGAGAGTCTGCTTCTCCCTCTCCCTCTGCCCCGACTCCTGCTTGTGTTCACTCATTCGCTCTCTCTCTCTCCTTTCTCTTTCTCTCTCTCAAATAAATACATAAAATCTTTTAAAAAAAAAGAATTTCTGTGATCTTAATGTATAAGGAAGTTCACTTTTCTCCAACAGGCTCTAGCAAATGGTGGCTGGAGCTGTGACTTGAAAAAGTCTTTGGTTTCTCTTTCTGTTTCTCTGTTCCTCTCTCTTTTCGGGTAGCCTCCTTCCCTTTCCCCCTGTCTGGTCTGCTACACTCACGCTCACCTAAACGAAGACGGTGTTATTTCAGTCTCTGATATGTTGCATACAGAGAGAAGATTTGAGGTAGGATGTAATCTAAAAAGTGCTACCCTACTGAGCAGACGTCTTTGATTCCATAATATTTCCTATGTTATAATTCTAAGCATTCCCCTGGCTGTAGTTTTCAGAGCAGAGATTAGCTATAGAACAATTTTATTACTTCTATGAATAGATTTCAAATCAATTTTAAAGTACAGGCCCAAGAGATCAGTACCGGCTCTGTCTCCAACTCTTTCTATTTTCTTTTTTCACTTAAGAGATACCACATCAGCTCAGCTATCCTCCCCTCCCATCCATTAGCTCAGCAGGTCTGGTTGATTGTTCCAGTGAAATACCTCCCAAATCTTCCCGTGCTTCTTAGCCCCACTGCCACTAACGTAATTAAGTCTAGATCAGTGTACTTCAAACTTTAAGATGAATTGGAATCACTGAATCACTTATTAAGATGCAGACTCTGACTCAATCTTGGTGTGCCCGATTCTGTATTTGTATAGCGAGCTACTGGTGATGGAGATGATGCTGTTGGTCCAGGATCACATTTCAGATTATTGAGATCTAGATTACAGCAATAGCCTCATCCCTGGGCTCCCTGCCTTCACTCTTGCCTGTCTCAATCTTGATGATAAGAAATTTGAAATACAAGTCTGATCACATCTATTTCGTACCTCTATTCTCAGCCCTGGCCATCCTGACACTCTTACCGTCGGTCTCCCATAATTGTCAGGATGAAGTCCAAACTCCTTGGCATGACTTAAAAGTCTCCTTATGATTTCGCTCCTCCTTGCTTCTACAGCATTCTTTCTCTCTACTCCTTCGTTCAACACATGTTTGGTTAGTGCTACTATGACACTCAGTTCGCGGCCACAGCCAAGGGCTTGCAATGACCTTTGGCAGATCTATCTTGCTTCTGAAACTTTTCAGAGGTGCTGTTCTCTCTGCCTTGAACATAATAATCCCTCCTTGTTCCTCTGCTTCCAACTTCCCTGGTTAGAGCCTCTTCATCATTCAGGACCAAACAGGATCACCTCTTCTGGAAGACGTCCTTCCCCTTCCCCCATTAGATGTTCCCTCTATATGGCAATTTATTTATATTATCTGCATTGCACGGTGCTGGGACAGGGTAGGAACCCAGAAACTAATTGAATGAATAGATAGCATTTAAGACACTGTAGTGTAATGGACTGTTTATGTAACTGTGTCCCCATGGTAAATTTTTTTGAGGGCAGGAACCATTATTCATCTTTTATCTCTAGTGGTTCCAAGGCAACTCACTAAATATTTGTTGAACACATGAATGAATGCATGCATAAAAGAGCAAAATAAAAGGTGATCCCAAATCCCAAAATCACAGATATAAGCAAAAATATGAATGGATTAAAATGTTATAGCAGAAGAAAATAATAAATGCCGGGACTCAACTATGGGCTGGAGACAGGCAGGAATTCCAGAACAATGTTTAGGTTTCTAGGGTTCTGTGAGGAAAAAGTAAGAGTGCTATGGGTAAAAATTCCTTGATATTCACGTTTAGTAGAAGTTGGATGCAAGTGTAATTGTACAGACAAAAAACAAAACAAAACAAAACAAACAAAACCCAAAAAAACCCTCCAGAACAAAACAAAGAGAAGTTCAGCCAACACCAGTTTTCACACTTCCAAGATGTTCTGCCAACTCTTAAAAATTCTCCAGTTTTTTATTAACTACCTAGTAGAGTGGCTAAGAAACGTGCTACCAATTAGGGAGTATTTCAAAGGGAGGACCAAAGGGACCTCATTAGAGCACATCTTTTATTGGGACACAGTTTTACCCACATGTTCACAAGAAGAACTGTCATATACGACCGTGAACGTATTTCGTACTTTCCTCTCACTCTTGACATCTTGTGTCTTGAGAATTTCCACGTGCAGGATTCTACATGTAGAAAGGATTATTTTCTGGTGAATGCATGTCCTTAAAACAAAATAGACCTGTCCCTGCCCTCCCGGTGGCTTCAACTAACAATGGACAGATGCAGTGAAACGCCAGGACACCTGGACCCCGATGTTTCTAGCAGCAATGTCCACTATGGGCACCTGCCAGCTGCAGCAATGTCCACCGTAGCCAAACTGTGGAAGGAGCCTCGGTGCCCATCAAAAGATGATGGATGGAGAAGCTGTGGTCTCTGTATACAATGGAATATTCCTCAGCCATTAGAAACAACAAATACCCACCATTTGCTTCGACGTGGATGGAACTGGAGGGTATTATGCTGAGTGTAGTAAGTCAATCGGAGAAGGACAAACATTATATGGTCTCATTCATTTGGGGAATATAAAAAATAGTGAAAGGGATTAAAGGGGAAAGGAGGGAAAATGAGTGGGAAATATCAGAAAGGGAGACAGAACATGAGAGACTCCTAACTCTGGGAAACGAACAAGGGGTAGCAGAAGGGGAAGCGGGCGGGGGGTGGGGGTGACTGGGTGACGGGCACTGAGGGGGGCACTTGACGGGATGAGCACTGGGTGTTATTCTGTATGTTGGCAAATCAAACTCCAATAAAAAAAATACAAAAAAAAAAAAGAGAGAGAGAGAGACAGACCTACCTTCAAATTACATTACACAGAACGTTGTCATTATCTTGAAAAGTTAAGGTGAATCAAGTTATGTCTAATTCGAAATAATAATAATAATAAACATATTTTAATGAGAAAAAACAAAACAACAATGGATAGGGCCAAACCAAACAAACAACAAACAAAGCCAGAGTGCTGGGATGAGGGGAGGTGCAAGCAAGCGGTGGTGGAGCAGAGGTGGGGACTCCTCATCACATGGGCCGCTGGGGCACATGCTTCCTGAAGTCCTGGCAACGACACCAAACAACTCTTAAAATTACTGATTAAATAAAACTAACCAACAAACACACAAAAATTCAAACTAACCAATCAATCGGACAAAACACCCCAAAGGTTGTTTAAAAAAAATAAAAACCCTCAAAGTTCTCAAAGCAGAGGCAGGCTGATTTGAAGTCGGTAGAAGCAGCGTCTTTCCCCCTCGGCCCTTAGTCCTCTCCTCGCTCCCTCCGTAGCCTCCGCACGTGGCTCTCCTTCTGGTCCGCTGGCCTTCTGTCCTCCCTTCGCCTTCTTTGTCCCTCCAGTGCCCACACGTGGCAGCGGCCTGCAGCAGCTGGCACCCCACGGAGGCTGGGCTGGGCAGGAGGCAGCTCCAAGAGCAGCAGCTGAAGGCCCGGCCCCACGTGTCTGGTCGCCCGGTGGGGACAGGAGCTCCAACCCCGGCTGGGCACCTGCCAGCTGCACCTTGCCCTTCTCGGTTGGAGTCCAGCACCCCGGGGGCTTGGCCGGTTTGGACAGAGATCGCAGGGGAGTAGAGGGGGGCAGATCTCAGAAGATGCCAGCCCATAAGTCACCCAGCCCCGGGCCCGAGCGCCCGGCGCCGCCTTCCGTCTAGGCCCTCCTGGGTTGCCCACGGAGCTTCTGCTTTTATACATTTATATTTTTACATATTTTATAAAAGTCATATAAATCCTGGCATGTGAAATGTGTTAAATCTTTACTCTCGGTGATGAAAAAAATTAGATGAACTTTAAAAATAACATTTTCACCTTAAATAAGGACCGAAATGGCAACGCCACGTCGTCGTGCTAGTCTGTCTGGGAGAGTGACTTTTGGTTCCCGGACGTTGGCAGCTCGTTCATCATGAGGGAGAGGCTCACGGGTCCTCGTTCTCTCTGAACTCAGTTCCCAGCGGAGCCAAGCAAAGGGTGAGTAAGACTAACTCTGGGAAAATACGAATATAAAGAAGAACCACTGCAGAATGTCCTTCTCAGAGATGGCCATAAAGAGGGCCGTTTCCGGTGTCTTTTATAACCAGGGATTGTTAGTGGAAGGACCACTCTTTGGAAAACATTTTTCTTCTCTTCATATAGATTATATAGATTTTTTTTTTTTGGTCCCATATAGAATTCTCAGACTATGGCTAGTAGTTCAACCCCCGAAACAAGGCCCACCGCCCGAGACAGAGGGCTTAGAGAGGAGCAAGAGCTGCCACGGCTGTCGCCCTGGGTTTGGACGAGGAGAAAGGAAGCACAGCGGGTAGGAGTCGTCAGGGGGATGGGAAAGGACCAGGAACTGATGATGTAGATCACGGAGAAGAGCGGATTAGGAAAGGGGGCATCGCGGCCTCCCATTCCGCCTTCTCAGCCTATGAGTCCTTGAAACGACCTCTCAAAATTCACCTCTTGGAACTCGAGGCCTTGACCCGAGAGGGGCTCTCTGAACATGAGAACTTGAGCATGTGTCAAGTCCAGGCTTTGGTTGTGAAGGCGTCACAGTTGAATGGAGATGAAGGACAACAGGGCCAAGAGCCCGGTTGATGCGGGTCCCCCCTTGTTGCCACCGCTGGGCCCCGGCACCTCGCCTCCAGCTTCTCCTGAGCGCGCCCCAGGGACTGGGCCCAGGCCCCCCCCCGCACACCACCCTCCCTGGGCCTCGCTGCTGGGGCCTGCACCACCTGACGTGAACGGAGGCGGCTCCTAAAGCGTGGCCTCCACTCAGTTTTTGTTTTCACGTGTGTCCATTCTCGGTGGGCCCCCGGTTCCATCACGGCCCTGCTCCCTGGCTCGGTGGGTCCCGAGCAAGGGCCGCGGGAGCCAGGGGGGCGACGGGCCAGACAGGGAAAGGAAGAGGAGAGAAGAGGCGCCCTGAGCCCAGGCTGCTCGGCGTCGTCCTGGTGGCCACGCGGAGAGCAGGCGAGCTGGCTCCGAGGGCAACCGGGTCGCGGAAGGCCTCGCTGAGAACGGGGGGGAATCCAGCAAGCCACAGGGACCTCCAGGAGCCACAGGGACCAGAAAGAGTCCCCGGGCCTCTAGGAACCTGTGGTGGGAGCGGGGCAAGCGCGGACGTGGGTAACCCAAGTCACCAGACAGAGCAGCCCCGGCGCTGTGCTGAGGGCCCTTGATGTCGGGCTGCAAAAGGGGTTTGACACTGGGGAACACCTACGAGGAAATTCCTTCTGCAGAACTGAGCTCCAGCAGCTCCGAAAATCATAGAATAAACTCTTAGTGAGCCCTGCTTACTTGGCAGGCGATGGCTCGTGTCCCCCGACCCCGCCTGCCCCCATGGCCACTCCGTCCCAGTGGGGGAAGGTGTATAACGTCTATCTATGGTTTATACATTGTTGCATGGCCTTGTCTGGAATATAAAAAAAAATAAAAAAATAAAAAAGCTCCAGCCACGTGCCCCGAGTTGCTCTGGTGCCAGGCCTGCCCCCCAAGCCCTTGGCGGAGATGGTGGAGCTGCTGCTGCTGAGGCCTCACCGCGCCGTCCTCTCGGGGGGCACAGGTGCCCCGGGGGGGAAGGGAGTCCCCCAGGGCCTCCTCGGGTCTGCGGCGACAGCCCCTGGGTGGGCGCCTGGCCTGGGCCCGATCCGCAGGCCCCAGCGTGACCCTCCCGGCTCTGCGCTGCGCACACGCAGCTTCCAGCAGCCCTTCCAGGGCCTTCGGGGGCTCTTGCCACAGCCTGTGCTGCCTGGCGTTGAAGCCACGTGCCACGTGGGATTAGACCTGCTCAGATTTTGGACGGGTGGACCAGCAGCCTTTCAATTTTCCCCATTTCGGATTCCCTCACGCCATACACTGTTACTCACGGTGAGCAAACGCTGTTTGGTCTCGTGGAAGCTTTGAGCACCGCGCATCCGTTTACACAGGACAGGCTCCTGCAATTATTAAACCCACATGCTGGGCCGGATCCTCCCGCAAGGAAGGCCTCATGGATGGCGGAATTTTCCAGTTCGATGAAGCTTTACTGTTTGAAGCGAAGAGCTCCATTCTAGGGGATCTTGGTTGGAAGCTTCTGGAAATAGGATTCATATTCCCTGTTGACCTAAACAAAAGGCCACAAGATCATTTGGAAACAACCTTACAAACACCAGGAAAACCCAGGGGCCGCTGGCCGCTGGCCTAACCGGCTCTAGCGCGATGTGCTTTCAGGTCAGCAACCACGGTTGGCGCGGCTCCTGCATCCCACCTGCCCTCGCAGCCCCTCTCGTCTCCTTCCGTTTCACTACCTCACGTCCATGGTGGGCTGGGGAGCTAGATTACACGGCTTGACACACTCGTGTGTATTAAGTATAAATGGATATCGTATAAAAAGCCCAATTTTTATTATTTCACACACATGGCGTATCTTCCCTTTTAGTCCTCGTCATATTCTTTTCTCTGCAGCTTCTACTTGCATTGCAGTTAGTTAACACGCAGCGTAACATTTGGTGACAATAGGAAGAAAAGGCTGGGAAACGCCACTGCAGGACGTGGAACCCCTGGATGGAGGTCGGAGGAGGGGTGCTGGCAGGTGGGGGCACGAGCAGCAGGGCCGCTAGGTACCCCCACTCGGGCCTCCCTCCTCCCACTCACCCACACCACACCCTCTACCCCCTGGGAACCGTGCATTCCTCCAGGGTGGCATCCTCGTCCTTGATGCTGAGCCTTTGTGCGTGCAGAGCCCTTGGCCCGGGATTCCCTTCTCCCTCTTTCTCAGCTGCTCTCTCATCCATCAGTATCCAACTCGAGCATCATCCCGTCCAGGACAGTTTCCAGATACGTGCAGACCAACAACAAAACTAACCAACCAACGAAAGAAGGCAGGACACATTGATGACAGAAATGTTGTGCTGGTGCCTGACGTGGAGCAGAGGCCTGGATGCGGGAAGACACACCCCCGTATGACAACTCGGAGAAGTGTTCTGGGTGGAAACGAATACCCTGGAGTCAGACTCACGAAAGGTCTCCTCTGTGTAGCTGAAACCAGCGGCGGTGAAGGGAAGTCACAGGAAATTAGGTGGGAAAGGTAACGGGGGGTCATATTATATGGGGCACTATGGTGTTAGGGCTTCGAGTTTTCTACCAAATACGATGGAAAAAGCTCATGGTACCATGAGCTGACTTCTAGATTTAGGCCTCCCTGTTGGTGGCTGTATGGAGAACTGACAGTTGAGATGCAAAAATCAAAGCAAGGGGGTCAGGGAGAAGGTTAGGAGGAGAGTGGGGTGAACGCAGCAGTCCCTGGACGAGCAGCCAAGTAGGTGAGACGTGGCCTGGTGTCCTGGGCCCCTGTCTTGGAGCTGGGCCATGGCCTTCTCCTGCCTTGTGCCGCGGCTTCAGACTGGAAGTTACCCCAGTGGATCACTTGGGTCTCTGGCTGGCCGATGACTAACAGGCCTTGTACCGCTCAGCTTCCTTCTCAGATTTTTTTTTTATAGTAAATCTCTCTATATCTAGAGTAAACCTCTTTATATCTATACCAGTTTCTTACAGAAAATCTCTCTAAATCTAAATCTAAATCTAGTCTATATCTAGGTACTCTAATGAGTCACCACTTCAGAGCTTTACTCCTTAACAGATTTCCTTGGCATAGTCTTGCTGTGGGCATCCAGTTCCTTAAAAAAAAAAAAAAAAAAATTGTGCTCAGCCAGAAAGGCCACGTCCATGTGACTGGGGTAGAGTCACAGTTCTGTGGTTTCATGTAGTTACCGAATCATTAAACTGTGTGATTGATGCCCTTAATGCATGTGACCAAAACGGAAGACATTTACCCCAGACTGCAAAATGTGTATTGGTTTCTAAGGAATAACACTTGATGGGAAGTTCTAAAACATAATAAATCCGTGTCTCCATATCCTATTCGTTCTGTTTCTCTGGGGAACCCAGACTAATACAAGCTCCCGGAGGGCAGACGACTGAAGCATCTCGTGCTAGAGACTAACGGTTTGCATCCCCCCAGCACACTTTCCTACATTAAATCCTAATCCCTAACGTGATAGCAGTCAGAAGTGGGGCCTCTGGGAGATGGTTAAGGCATGAGCATGGAGCCCTCATAAATGGGATTAGTGCCCTTGTAAGAGAGACCTCAGGGAGCTCCCTCACTGCTTTTTTTTTTTTTTTTAATATTTTTTTTAAGAGCAAGAGAGCGAGAGCGCACAAGCAGAGGCAGAGGGAGAAGCAGGCTCTCCAGTGAGCAGGGAGCCCGACGTGGGGCTCGATCCCAGGACCCAGGGATCAGACGTGTCACCAACTGAGCCTCCCAGGTGTCCCTCCCTTACTCCTTCTGCCCTATGAGGACACACAGCCTAGGACTCAGGAGGCACCTTCTCACCAGACACCAAATCTCCCAGCCCTGTGATCTCAGGGGTCCCAGCCCCCAGAACCGTGAGAAATACATTTCTCTGGTTTATCACTCCCCCCACCCAGTTGTTTGCCTTCGTTTCAGCAGCCCGAATGGACTAAGACGTCTTGGCCTCTGCGACGCCTAAGGCAGTACCGGGCACGTAGCAGTAACAGCCAACATCGACGAGCTTGCACGTTGAACTTGGGCATCTCCTTAAGTGTTATTTCATCTGGTACAACAAGGCGATGAGGTCGGTATTGTTATTACCCCGTTTTCAAATGTGGAAGCTACAGCACTGGGATCCAAACCCCTAGCACCGGCTATAGAACTAGTTAGGAAGTGGCTGCAGTAGTCCTCAAACCCGGCTCTCTAAGCACAGAGACTCCACTTTTAGCCATTTTGCAGCTCTACCATAATAAATGCTTTGTTCTCGAACCTTGGAGAAAACCCAAATTGGTTTGAGATTAAAGTTAGATTGAACGAGATTGTCGGTAATGACGTAAACACCTCGTTGAGGCCCTAGTGACCCATCTCTGCGCCTCTCTGCTGTAGTCTTTCTGGTACAAGAGGCCCTGGTTTAGGCCAGAGTTCTCCGAGGCTGAGGATCCCGAGAGCGCTCCTCCGGGGTGGGCCAGGAGCACGGCGGTCGAGTCTGTGGGCCTCCGCGGCCTTCGTGATCCTGCGGAGCCTGTACGCTGTTGACCATTTCTAAGGAAAACTGTCCTACCTTCATCTGTTTGCTGAGATGGCGGCAGACCCACTGTTACCCTGGCTTGTTCTCCTAGTCCCAGGAATGCACCTGTACTCCTCGTCCCACAGGCATCCCTGGGAAGGATCACCTGTGCTTTTGAGAACTGCCTGGTACGACCAACGCGCGAGCACCAGGAGCTACCGGACACCACCTCCAAGCATTTTTAGAACAAAGCCCAGTGCGAATGAGCCCACACACCAGTCCACAACTCTGGCTTAGCTCTCACAACGCCCTGATGAGGCTTAGCAACCACTGACGTGAACACACGTTCCCAAGAGAGACCCACGGGAAGACCCCCCTCTGCCGAGCACGTTCGGCCAACAGGGGCCTGATGATCGGCTACACAGGCGGCTCCTCTTTCTTCAGGCTGACTGAATATCATCAAAATTATTTAGCAGAATGTTTGCCTTCACTCTTTTCTCCCGCAAAGGACGTGGAATGTTTTCTGTTTTCATCTTTGTCCTTGTCCTTTGCTGACGCTGGGCATCGGGCTGTATAGAAAACGAGGCAGAAGAGGTGCGTTGCTCTTCTCTTTTGGCTCATACGGTGTTGCCTGGACAGCCTTGTTCTCATCGCCTCCTTCCTCCACCCCCTCCTCACCTGTGATTTCAGAAAATCTATTGTCTTTTGTAAATCGAATCAAGCCTTAGCGTGAGTTATATTCCCAAACAGCACGACAAACATTGAGAATACGGAATATTAGCAGGGAGGCTCTGACCTTTTGGTTGTGATTTTTCTTTTCAGTGGGCTCATTTTTCCAGTCTTTGCCATCCTTTCAACACACACCAAAGAAGTCCCTGGCCTTCAAGAGAATGCTGTGCTCGCAGATCAGAGGTAGAGGTTCACAGGGGTCTTCTGAAAATGAAGGAAAGCTCCTTTGTCAAGGCTAACGTATCATGGATTTTTATAGTGCTCCTTGACAAATGGGATCTCATGGGATCTCATACTTGTAACTTTTTTCTAATTGTCAGGGAATCTTGTGGCCAGAGACACAGGAAAAAAAGGGGAGGTGTGGGGGGACAGAAGTAGGTACAGATTCTGAGCTGGAAACGTACCTACTCATGGAGGGCTGGCCCTGGCGCATGTTGGGAAGATGGAAGAAGGATCCTCAGCTCTGCCAGCCTCTCCTTTTAAAAAGTGGCCCCCTATGTCCTTCCCATCCCAAAGGTGTCTCCTTTCCATCCCTCAGGTTTTCTCCAGCTTCCCTACCAAAGCCTCTTTATGGAATCAATGGAAAATGGGCCCGTGTGGAATACTGGATACAGGACTCAACTATAATTGACTGAGTCCTGGCCCCAACTTCACCATTTACTACTGGTTTGACTCAGGGCAGATGGTTCAACTCTGACCCTCTGTTTCATCACCTATGAAACGGGGATCTCTTCCTAGTTCACTCCCCAAACCTATTTTTGGAATCAAGAAAAGCCTTAAGTGTGTTCTACACTAACTACTGTGCAAATACCAGGCACGATCAATTTCTACTTGATTATCTTGCACGTGGTGCTCAGTGGATACCCTGAGTGATTGCTAAATGACTGCACTGTCTTATTTGACAAATGTTATCATTCTGAGAGATATCTGCAATTCCAGAGGGTAAATCTAGCATAATTGGAAAGGGAAACTTAACCACTAAAGTCATTCTGTTTCAATCAAATTGAATAATCCCGTTGAATAATCAAATTGCATTGCTAAAATCAACTATTAGGTACCGTGGGGCTGGTACACCTTTTAGCAACCTCAAACTGTAGACTGATCCACTCACCCTCACGGGGATAAGGCTGTAGCCACTACTGGTTCCACTACCAAACAGTTCCAAGCCTGTATGAGTTCCATTACACACCAGAGAAGCTGGAAAGTAAAACAAGCCAACAAATCACATTTCTAACATTGCCCAGAAAGCAGGCAGGCGTGTAACTTGTCTACCAATCCGTGGGACGCACAGTGAGGTCTGGACACAAGAGCTGAGTTGCATAAAGTAATGCAGTGGTGAAGGCATCTGGGTTTTCAGGGTCAACCGTGGCAAAATCCCAGCATCCAATACCTGAATTTGCTTGGTCGAGAAATCACTGTGTCTGATGGTCTACTCAGAAATGACTAAATTGTGTCTTCTTCCATTAGGGATAATGGGAAATAAGAGTCAGATATTACCCCAATTAAATTGGACAAGTAAAATTATATAGTTCCCCATCGAACAATGCCGGGGGTAGGGACACGTAACTTTTGACTCCCCCAAAACTTTACAAAGTAGCCTGTTGTCCACCAGAAACCTTACAGATAACATAAATAGTCAATTAACATGGGTTTTGTCTGTTATATGTATTAGATATTGTATTTTTATAATAAAATAAGCTAGAGAAAAGAAAATGCAATTACGAAAGGCATAAGAAAGAAAGTGCATTTACTGCATTTATTTTAAAAACGTGCATTTAAGTGGACCAATGCAAGTCAAACCTGTGCCATTCAAAAGTCAACTATATTTTTGTAAAACAAAGCTTGTGACAATGAAAAATCCTACTTGCTACATCATCTATCTTGAAAATGGCTCCGTATCAATACATGTAGATTGATCACATTTTTTTTTTACCTTGCTCTTAAGGTATACTGTGTTCCTCTTCTATTCAGGCACCTCCATATATCATTGAAAACTTGGAAAGAAGTTTTTTGAGTAGCTGCACAAGATTTCGTTGTATGTGTACACCACGATTTATGGATCTACGGCTTCATTTTTACACATTTCTGTAACACGTTTTTGCTATGCTGAAAACTCTGTGCTAAAAATTCTTTTGACATTTTGAATTATTTCCTACAAAATATCCATAATCAAGTTTTATGGTAATACTTTTGGTCATTTCCATATTCTACAAGCTTAAATTTTAAAAAAGAAAAGCTTTCCAAAGAACATTCCTTGCACTAACAATCCTTATTTATAAGAGAGATGAAATGAAGTATTCCCCTTTTATAGCATCCTACAATGTGGAATTCTACAATCGTTTTTATTAATATTTATATTTTCCCAGAAAATATTTTATTTTCCCTTTGTTGGAATCTGCTATAGAGTTCCAAGAGAAGAGAAACCTTCTCCATGTTGGCTGCCAGGACCAGGTCGGGAGTCTTATTCCCATGGGCCTCCTGGGGTACTGGAGTCTGAGCTTTAGCTCCTTCTTGTGGGGTTGCCTCTCACCTGCCCTGCCTTCCCTCCACCACCACCCGCCCCCCAACCCCCCACCCCGCCTTGGGAGACAGGCCTCTCAAGAACAAATCACTCCTGAAAGGCCAATGACATAGGCTAGGGTGCCAAGCCACGGTGTGAGTTTCTGAAGAAACACCACACTGACTAAGCCATTGAAATGGGTAATCTGGGGGTGCCTAGGTACCTCAGCTGGTGGAGTGCTCAACTCTTGCTTCTGCTTGGGTCATGATCCCGGGGCTCTAGGACCGAGCCCTGCATGGGGCTCCACGCTCAGTAAGGATCTGCTCAAGATCGTCTCTCTCCCTCTCTGCCCCTCCATCCACTAGCTCTCTCTCTCTCTCTCTCTCAAATGAATAAATAAATCCTGAAAAAAAAAGGAAGAAATGAACAATCTGACTATCGAGCTGGTTATCAAGATCCTTCTGGAAGTGTTTCAGTCAGGTGGCAAAAACACCGAACTTGCTGTCATGAGGCAAGATCAGCCCCTCAAGACCTGAAATCCTTAAGACACTGAGAAATCCTTTGTTGAAACTGAAAGTAAGAACGAAGAAAATGAGAAGAGAAAACAAAGGAAAGCATCATGGTGAATAAGATCTTGCTTGTGGCAATTTTAAAATTCACATCATAGATGATGCTCAAAATGGCCTGCAGGCATTTCCACTCCATTTAGCCATAGTATCCAAGTGTCCTATGATACACTTCTATAGTTTTAAGTTAAGCTAAATTTTTTTCAAATCAAGATTTTTATTTATTCATGAAAGACACACAGAGAGAGGCAGAGACCCAGGCAGAGGGAGAAGCAGGCTCCCTGCAGGGAGCCCGATGTGGGACTCGATCCCAGGACCCCAGGATCACAACCTGAGCCAAAGGCAGACGCTCAACCACTGGGCCACCCAGGTGCCCCACATATTTTTTAATTTAAAAAAAATTAGAGACTGGAGGGTGGGAGCAGTCTGTGGGTGCAGGGGAAGGGGGAGGAGAGGAGTGAGGACACAAGTGGTGAAAATGAGGGGACGGGAGAGAAAATAATGACAGGAGCGTAAAGAGGAAGGAGGAAGGACAAAAGAGGAGGAGCTAAGCAGCCTTTGGCATCCAAGTATCTTCCACAGACTTCTTTGAACAACCCTGTCTTTTGTTTGATAATTTTGGGGAGTTTTTGGGAAAAACAAAAAAACAAAAAAAAACAAAGCCAAACAAAACAACCACCTTGGGGGTTCTTGATTGATGTCATTTTTGGTTGCTGTTTGGATTTGCTCTTGAATTTCGAGCTCTGTTCTCTGTCGTTTCCTTTTGCTGTAAGGCCCACGAGCTTTCTGTCGAGAACAGGCTGTAGATTTTCTTTCAGAGAAAGCATTTCTGCTTCTCCTCACCTTCTCCGGCTTCCCCGTGGCAGTGGGGCGGTCCCCGCGCCGGCCGTCAAGGCTGCCGTGTTCCCGCCGCACTCCTGAGGCAAGTGTCTGACTGGGCAGAGAGGCGGGAGGCGGGAGGCCAGGCCACACCAGGTGAGAGGCTGGCGGGCTCCCGGGAAGGTTTCCAACGGAGGGGGGCGTTATTGGAGGCTCTTCTTTCTTCTACCTTCCCGCTTGGAGCCTTCCTCGGACTCTACCTTCTCTCAGTTTCCATATTGATGCAAATAAATCCACACCTCCTGCCTTGACCTCTGGCCCCAGCCTCAGCCACTCTCCCCTGCTTCTGGACGTTTTGTATCTTTAAAGTCATGCTCCTCTTGTCTATGTTTTTGCATGTCTGAGACCAACGGGCACAAGATCAAGCAAGTTATATCTGCTTGTTCATAACTTAAATAAAACCTCAAATTTAGCTCTTCCTCAACTCCATCTTTGAGGGAGCAGCTGTGGTGGCCCCAGTTCAGTCGCCGACGTGCAGACGCCCAGGAGGTACACACCCTCGAGGTGACTGACCAGGTCACCCAGATCAAGGATCATGTGGCCTTGTTGGAGGACAAAGCTCCAGAAGATCAAGTGGTGCTCCTGGCAGGCCCACCCCTAGAGGATGAGGCGACCCCAGGTCGGAGGGGAGAGGAGGCTCACCACCCTGGGAGTAGCGGGCTGCATGCTTGGGGTAAGGTCCATGGTTTTCTGGCCTGTGCTGGCAAAGTAAGAGGGCACACTCCCAAGGTAGGAGACCAGAGAAAAAGAAGAACACAGACTGAGCCAAGGGGCGGATGCGGTACAAAAGGTGCTTCATCAATGTTGTGTCCACCTTTGGCCAGAAGAAGGGCCCCGATGCCAACTCTTAAGCCTGTTCTAATCCTGGCTTTCCCCAGTAAAGATACTTAGTTCAGTCAAAACAAAAACAAAAACCACCTCAAATTTAGCATATCAAGTTTAACCGTCTTCCCTCAAACCTGACTTCTTGCCAAATTTTCCCATTTTTCATAAATGCCAGCAGTACCCAGAAACCACCTGGGAATCCAAGTTGTCATTGTTCCTTTCTTTCTATTTTCTGTGGAAGAAAGTTTGGAAGCAAGTATTTTTGATTCTTACTTTTCTGCCTCTTTTGCATCTACATCCTCCCTGTTAGCTCCCTACCACCATCCTGGTTTGGACTTTCTACCACTTTTCATCAATATTATTGCAACAGTCTCCTGGTTTCCTTCCCCAACATGGGTCTTCTTAATCCATCTTGTATATTGCTGCCAGGTGCCTCTTCTGGAGAAACTGCAAAGTGGGAGTCAGAGAGTGAGAGCCTATCCGAATCCACATTTGTCCAAGTCTGCCTGATAGCTGCATGAGGAACTCAAGATTTTAAAAGGGTACGGTCACCAGGAAAGTAGAGAATTTCTCCACAACTGTGGTAGCAGCTGCTAAAATGGCCCCTGGTATTCATGCTCTTGTATAATTCTCTCCCCTTGCACGTGGGCTAGACCAGCTGACTTGCTTTTAACTAATAGAATATGGCCAAATGATGAGACACTGCTTCAGAGATTCACTGACACAAAAACTAGGACTCATCTGGCTGGTTCTCACTCACTCTGTCCCTCACATGCTCTGAGAGAAGCCAGCTGCCAAGTTGTGAGCTGCCCTATGACCAGCAAACGTGTTAAGGAGTTGGTGTCTCAGCAAGGGACCAGAGCCCTGCCAATAGCTATGTGAGTGAGCTTGGAAGTGGAACCTTCCCCAGATGAGCCTTGAGATGAGACCACAGCCCTTGCTGGCACCTGTATTGCAGGTGAGGAACCTGATGAGGAACCCTGGGCTAAAGGACCCAGCTATGTCATGTCTCGGTTCCTAATTAACAGAAACCATGAAATAATAAATGCTTATTCTGAGCTATTAAGTTTGGGGATAATTTCTTATGCAGCAGCAGAGAACTAATACAGCAGATTAGTGTGTGTGTGCATATATATATATATATATATAGGCTCCATGGCCAGCATGGAGCCCAACACAGGGCTTGAACTCATGACCCTGAGATCAAGACCTGAGCTAGATCAAGAGTCAGACGCTTAACCAACTAAGCCATCCAGGAGCCCCATATCCAGGTGCCTTTTTAGCTTTCTCCTCTCCCTCTACAACTTATGGTTGGAGTCAAGGGGGCAATAGGCTGTGATAATAGTTTCTGGTAGGGCCCTGAGAAGAGATAGCTTGCTGATTCACGGACCAAGTAACAGAGCGTAATATATGGTGGGAGTAGTCCCACATTAGCAAAGGAAATGGGAGGAACTAAGCGTAAGGGACATCAGAGGCACATCAGAATCAGGAGACATGACTATGACCCGGGTGCCAAGCCACATCATCTTCATCAGAAATGACAGGTGATATCGTGGCAGCGATGCAGGATACACGCAGCCATTGTTAGGGTTCATCACAGGGAACTGCAGAGAATGCAGGATAGGCAGAAAAGAAAACCAATTAGAATTACTCATGACATACCCTGGAGTCTTCTTGAATGATTTGAAGAGAGCTGGTACCAAAGCCAGAAAGCATCTGGTTTCTTTTGTATCATTAGGCCCCGATTCATCTTCCATGTGGGTAGAAACACAGAAAATATACACCTGGCCTGCTTCCGTCATGTCGCTCCACTACTTCTGTTGCCAGCTTGTCAGCATGCCAACATTTGGCTTCTACTTCTCTTCCATTTTACTTTAGTCAAGGGGATGTGCTCACCCTCTCCTAATGCAGTGTATTCACTCTCGCTAGTCTTCCCACTGAATAGAACCTCTGTTTCCCTTATCTAATGACCATCCATTTGCAAAGTTCAAGAGAAATCCTAAAATCTATGTATCGTGCAAAACGATTTAAACAATGCCTCTGTATTCACCATGAAGTTACGGAATATCAATCTAATCGAGTACACATACCAATCTACTTAGAACGGGGCTAACATTGGTTAGACATTCTCAGAGGCACACAGCAGACGTATCGCATGGCCACTCCCCTTAAAGACTCTCAATCTTATTATAAAGATGCAATCTTCCCCTTTGAAGCAATCAGAGAACACTGACAATAGAAGTACATTCTTTTTTTTGACTTTTTTTTCAAGATTTTATTTATTTATTCATGAGAGACAGAGAGAGAGGCAGAGACCCAGGCAGAGGGAGAAGCAGGCTCCATGCAGGGAGCCCAACATGGGACTCGATCCTGGGTCTCCAGGATCAGGCCCTGGGCTGAAGGTGGCGCTAAACTGCTGAGCCACCTGGGCTGCCCTAGAAGTACATTCTTAATCCTTCGAAAACAAGTCAAGCTACTGCTTAGAAGTGCTTAGCTTCTTAAAGGGGAGATTAAGGTTGTTTTTTGCTCTTCCAAAGTAAATTTCTCTTTTCACCTTCACCTTGACATGGATCACAAAGGGGAAGGTTCTCGTGATGGCATAGATGGTTGCCTGGAAATTAGTCCTTCCTTGAAGCTCATTAATCAGAGTTCTTCCTGGTGAGTAACTCAATCCTACTGCTCTTAGCTGTCTGTCACTAAATCTAGATGTTTGCATCCCAGCGAGAGGTCTTGAGGGAGTAGGGGTAACATCAGTCAACTAACTTGGCCAACGTATAAATTTAACATCATGACTTGTTATGTGATGCCCGCCCACACATTAACCCAAACTATCTCCTAGGCCCCTCCTCTAGGCCCAGGTGAATTAAAATGCAGAAAGTCTACAGCCTTTAAGCTTGTTTGGTAGCATGATTTCACTCTGTCACTGAATACTACTTCATTTCCTAGAACTTGTCTATCATGCTCATCCATGAAAGAGAATATAATTATACTTGGGAATAACTGCAAGTTGTTCATGATTTCATAATAGGATAATACTGTGAGATATCGCCTGAAAGAATCTTTACTTATGATAATCGTTATTCTCCAACTCTTTACCCAACAAGGATAAAGCAACCATGACTTTAGAGCATCAGCCGAACCAGCCAAGAGCCAGGAAGAAAATGTTCATCTTTAGGTCTCAGAATAAACTTCTAAAAGTTAGGTACAGAAAGTCATGAGAGCACAGGGCTTCCTGTAACAACAGCCTTGCAACTGAGAAAGAAAAGGATTTTCTAAATTCCTAAAGCTTTCCTTTAAAGGTCTAGAATCATACAGCATAGAGATTTGCTACAAGGTATGGGGGAGAAAGGATGTACACTATGATCTTTTTTGAGGCAATTTCTTGCTGCATTGGAGGTGGTAGCTTGGAGAACGAGGAGAGGAGACACAAAGGAAGTGGGTGTGATGCCTTTGATACTGTTCTGTCCTCTCCCCTCTTCCAAGGTGCAAACTCTGACTAGGAGCTGGGAGGGGATGGCAGGAAGGAGAGGTGGAGAGATCTGAGTACAAACAGGATTTACCCTTCTCTTCCCAACTGGCACCGAAGTGCTCTACGTTGACTGACATAGGATGAAACAGCAGTTATCAGCGTTTAGGTCAGGAGAGGTCTCAAGTAAGCATTTTCTCCTGGTTCCCTAGGCTTTATGCAAACCAAGGAAAGATCCAACCCCCCCCCCCCCAGGGAGAACTAGTAAAACTGTAAAGAGTATACAGACTTGTGGGTTCTTCAGGTGGGGATGAGGCATGTAGACGTCACTACCAGAGGCCATGACAGGGACCACAGACAGACACCAGTAGCCATAGCTGCTGACTCGTCCCAACTACGGATAAGAACCCATTGCTTTAGAATATCATAAAGACCAAAGAGAATGAAACACCCAGAGCCCAGGTCAGCATGTGGACCAGATAACTATCCCTCTGAGTCACAAGGTTTCAAAAGTATTCTGTTGGGGCACCTGGGTGGCTCAATGGGTTAAGCGTCTACCTTCAGCTCAGGTCATGATCTCAGGGTCCTGGGATCGAGCCCCACATTGGGCTCCCTGCTCAGTGAGGAGTCTGCTTCTCCCTCTCCTTCTCCCACTATGCTCTCCCAGTCTCTCTCTCTCAAATAAATAAATCTTTAACAAAAAATTCTGTTGCCCACATGCCTTATGGTTAAAAGCGAAGGAAGAAGGGGAGGGAAGTGATGAAACACTGACCATTATCCCCAAAAAGATGAGTGAATCTGGAAAAGACAAATTTTTGAGAAGAAAATTATCTTTACTTAGAAAAATGAAGGTTCTCACACCCGCTCCTAATCCTGCCAGTCCTCTTCATCCCTTCCCCCATCTATGGAAGCAAGGTCATCACAGAAGATTGAGTTCAGTTTCACAGGACTATCATTACCATTCTTTCTTCTGAATCATAATGTCTGTAGACCTAACACTGCCTACGATAGTTTCTTCCTTTCCGAGGATACTTGAAGGAACATGGGGACAATGTAGGGTCCTAAGATTTACTGATAGGTTTTGAAACAGTTTCACAACACGGTAAAAATCCATCATCCACCCTAAGAGAGGTCCAAAAACTCCAGATGCATAAATTGTGGGGATAGCAATTTGCTAGGTTAATGAATTGAGAGATCTGGTTAGGGTTGGCCAATCACCAATCACACTGTGACCATATTTATCTCACGAATTTATCTAAATTCACAATGTCGCAGGGTGCCTCATCTGGGGGTGGTTAGAGTACTTGAAAAACATATCGTCATCAATATTTAAAATGGCTAAGATGAAGACTGCACCCTTTTTAATGAAGCAGCTCTATTTCTTTCTTTTCTTAATCAGAGGGGTGAGAAGACTGTGGCAGCTCCCCAGGTGGTGGTCTTCTATTTATTTTTGTAAAGTTTTTGTAAAACAGTTGTACCCATCTGAGCAGATTAAGATCCTATAATACTCAGTACAAAACACACAGGATGTCCTTAAAATTTTGTGAAAAGCTGAGCCATTCTTTCCATCTGTGCTAGCGAGGCTATATTTTATGGTGATGAATGTGAATGGCTCAGGAAAACACCTGGCATGAGTCCTTTTCCACTGGGCCAACACATGTAAAATCTGCTACAAAAATCTTAGGTTTAAACCTTTGTCCTCAGACGTCCCAAAATAAAACCTATTTTGAAGTAATTAGATTTTTCAAAGCCTTGATCAAAATCCAACCTGTCCCATTTTATAGATGCTCGGGATAGAAAATGGAGTAGTTCTTTCTCTTCTGTGAGCAACTGAACCTACAATCCACTGCAGTGGTCTTCTCAGTCTCCTTTGCTTTGAGTGGCAGCAAGTCTGCTATGCCTACGACTGGGTAAGAATTTCAACAAAATCACCTTCATTTGAGTTGTCACAATTATACCCACTTCCCTCAAGCAAATGAGACCAGGTAATGGAGTTGACAGCCTTCACTGTTCTATCATTCCTAATAGGGGATGAATGAACGCACTGGCTGACAGAAACTGACTCTTGTTTTTTCTCTCCAATTTCTGTCCCAAATCTCCTAAATCAGTATTCAAGACATGTCTCAATATTTAATCCCTATGAAGACAGAACACTTCAGGGGAGTCCTCCAAGACATCGCCTATGGTGCTCTCCAAACCCATTAACTTCTACTACCTCTGGTGTCACATAATCAGATGCTCCTTGATTATGGATGAAGAAAATCGTGGTACTCTCTGGTAGAAACTCTCAGTAGGATCATGACAATACCCGCTGCAGCCAGACAGCAGAAACATAGCAGAAACACCTAAGTGGGACTATGCTGCTGTTAAAAGAAAAGTCGCAGGGGTACATGGGTGGCTCAGTCGGTTAAGCATCTGACTCTTGATTTGGGCTCAGGTCATGATCTGATCGGTAGTGAGATCAAGCCCCACCCTGAGCTCCACACTGGGCCTGAAGTCTTTGTTTGTTTGTTTCTTATTTATTTATTTATTTATTTATTTATTTATTTATTTATTTATTTCTGAAGCCTGTTCAAGATTCTCTCTCTCCCTCTTCCTCTGCCCCTCTCCACACTCTCTCACTCTTTAAAATTTTTTTTAAAAAAGGAAAGAAAAGAAAAGAGTCACATAGGCCTAAGAGGCATTGCAATTTTCTTCATTATGAATGTCAATTGACACTTGCTCCATAGTTTACAGTGTTCAGTTTGGCTGGTTATATTTCTATGACATAAAGTTCCTAGAGCTTGGGGCACCTGGGTGGCTCAGTGGTTTGGCGTCTGCCTCTGGCTCAGGGCATGATCCTGGGGTCCTGGGATCAAGTCCCACATCAGGCTCCCTGCAGGGAACCTGCTTCTCCCTCTGCCTGTGTCTCTGCACCTCTCTGTCTCTTCTGAATAGATAAATAAAATCTTTTTTAAAAGAAGTTCCTTTAAAAAGGAACTTGTTGTAAGTTAAGTACAATCCTCCTGCTCCCCGTGTTATAATTATCACTGTTTTATATATATCCTTGTAAAAGGGATATCGGAATACTTAAATAAAAGGGAACGAGCAAGTAGAGACGCAGAAATAAGTCCTCTCATAAATGAGTATTGATCGGAAAAAAAAAAAAAAATTGAAGTCCTAGTACTGACTTGTCTCTGACACCTGCCAACCATAAAGTCAGAGCCAAGGAGGAAAGGTTATTGGGTGACAAGCAAGGAAGTTCCCACAAGAAAACTGGGGGACAAGCAAGCATCGTCAAAGGAGTCATATAACTTCGGAGGCAGCTCTTTTATGATGTTTTCGGTTATTACGTTCCCATGTGAGATAGGACACTTTCAAGACATTCGTATCATTTTTGTAAATAGGATAGTCCCCCCTTTATCCATGGAGGATACTTCTAAGACCTCCAGGGGATGCCTGCAAGCGCAGACAGTACTGAACCCTATATATACTATGCTTCCTCCCATACATCCATAATTATGATAAAGTTTAACTTATAAATTAGGCTCAGCAAGAGATTGACGATAACTAACAATAAAACAGAACAACCAAACAATATACTGTAATGAAATTATGTATATGTGATCCCTCTCGCTCAGAATATCTTACCGTATTGTACTCACCCTTCTCGTCATGATGTGAGATGAGAAAATGCCAACGTGATGAGGGGGGTGAGCCGAATGATGTGGGCACTGGACATAGTCATGAGCTACTATGGACTATTGGCCTCCTGCTGATGAGTCGGGAGAATCAACTGCTTATGTACTTTTACTTCTTTGCTGGAGATAAACATATAAAAATAGTCCTTCCCCTAGAACATTCGCTAGGAAGGGCCCATCTGAGAAGCAGAATGAGGCCAGCATCTGTGTGGGTAGAGGTGGCACTTGGAGACCTGCCACTCTTTTGTTCTCTTCTGTACTTCCGATGTCTTCTAAAAATGATATTTTAAGGAAAACAGAATGCAACTGTTTCTAACTCATTTGTACGTAAGTGTCAATAATATTCTGCAAGAATTAGTTGATATCCAAGATGTTTTTTTTATTAGCGTTTTAGAAGAAGGGACCTGAATCTGGCCCATTATAAATTATTTTGAGTACGTTCACCCACTCTTCTTGACGGCGACATACAGGGCTCGGGCCACTTTAAAAACATCTCCATAACCCTGATTTTACTTGCAATATATTGATCCGGTGTCAAAGTTTTAAAAATTCCTAGGGGGAAGATGGTGGAGTAGGAAGATCCCCAACTTACTTCGTACCCCCCACACCCCTAGGTTAACACCGACAGCAGCATAATATACCCAGAAAATGACCTCGCAGCTAGACCAGACTTTCCACAACAAAACAGAGAGACAGGCCACATCAAAAACCACAGGAAGGGGATCCCTGGGTGGCGCAGTGTTTTGGCGCCTGCCTTTGGCCCAGGGCGCGATCCTGGAGACCCCGGATCGAATCCCACATCAGGCTCCCGGTACATGGAGCCTGCTTCTCCCTCTGCCTGTGTCTCTGCCTCTCTCTCTCTCTCTGTGACTATCATAAATAAATAAAAATTAAAAAAAAAAAAAAACACAGGAAGAATGGAGAAGTGGCCTGAAACCAAGCTGACCTGCACGGCTGACCAGGAGAGTGAGGGCCATCACCAGCAGGGAGACCCCATACAGGGCACCCCGGGCACAGGAGACCCGCACTGGGAAGATGAGCCCCCATAACATCTGGCTTTGACAACCAGAGGGGCTTAACAATCAGTGGGCCTTGACCCCTAGAACTTTCAAAATCAGCTTGCTGCTTGCAATGACACGTAGAAGGTGTGCTGCTAAGTCTCATGGGGCAGCGTCTAGGCTGGAGGTGGGGTGGGGGAGCCCAAGGCTTTCGGAGGGCAGGCCATTGTCTTCTGAGATGACAGGCACTGCTGTCCACAGTCTGTCCCAGCTGACTTTGTGTTTTTATTTGGCAGTTGTTGTTTTTTTTTAAAGTCGTCCTCAAATCAGGAACATGAAAGACTTTGTCCTAACGTAGGGCATGATCCTGACACCCAAGGCCAGCTGCCAGATGGCACCCCACTTCTATCCCAGATTGCCTTTCTCCCCAGCTCTCTGTCCAACTGTTGACTGATTATGTGATTCTTCTGATTCGTCCATTCTCAAATGCCAGCGTGTCTGCATCTGCCCCCTGCCAGCCCTCCCCACTTCTGTATTTAAAGCTTTCAAGGCCCAATAAAATAGTACTTACTGTCTGAAAAAAAAAAAAAAAGTTTAATTAATATATTGTATACCTGAAACTGACATAACCCTGTATGTTAATTATACTGGAATTTAAAAAACCTAAATAGGGCAGCCCTGGTGGCCCAGCAGTTTAGCACGGCCTTCAGCCCAGGGCCTGATCCTGGAGACCCAGGATCGAGTCCCACGTCGGGCTCCCTGCATGGAGCCTGCTTCTCCCTCTGCCTGTGTCTCTGCCTCTCTCTCTCTTTCCCTCTGTGTCTCTCATGAATAAATAAAATCTTAAAAAAAAAAAAACAACTAAATAACCATAATTCAGTTTGTTCAGCTCTTCTTTAATCTTTTCACATGCCCAACCAAGACAGACTGAATTTAGACATTTTTCTTCAGGGGGCAGTGGTGCAGAGGGAGAGAGAGAATCCCAAACAGGTTCCTCATCCAGTGCAGGACTTGACCTCCTGACCCCGAGATCATGACCTGAGCTGAACTCAAGAGTCGGATGCTCAACTGACTGAGCCTCTCGGCGCCGGCTATCATTTTAGGAGCAAAAGAGCAACCATAATGTGGAAAACAATATTGAATAAAAAAGAATGCATTTTCTGATTTCAAGTTTTGAATTGACATCTAAACTTCACATTAGTACAACAGCTAGTTACTTAGTAATCCTTGCTCGCAATTGCTATGCACCATGATGGCCTAAAATAACTATTAATGGTTTTCATTTATTATCGTCTCACTGGAGGCCGTCCTTATTTCATGAAAGATTGGTCATGTTGCCACTTAGAGAACTCGATGACTCCACACTCATCCATCAGTTAAAGACCTTCTGTCGACTCTGATTCTTAGCTACTAGAGTTCCTATTTTTTTTTTTTCCTGGAACTAACAGAAAATGCCATCAGTAGTTTCCATATCCTCACTCACAACAATGTCGCACGTTAGGACATGTCTTTATGTATGCATTGATAACTTCGGTGTCCTCAATTCTATCGACGTTGTCCCAGGAATCCTACGTGGAAATTCAGATGACTAAATGTCAAATTCTTCCAGTGTTTTACGTTGCTATTCTCTGAGGAAACCACATGCTGAATACAAAATATTTATATTCACATAAAGATGATTGTGCCAGTTATAACTAGCATGGCAGCCCCATGCAAATTCTGGAAAAAAAAATCAAATATATACAAAAGTGAAATTAAAAAGAAAATAATTTGTCCAGACACTCGACAGGGATAAAATAGATTCTTTTCCAGCAATGGTGCCGAACTGGTACTTTATATCTGAATGTCCAATTTCCAAACATACCAGTGTTGAGAGGGTTCAATCTGAACCTCTGGAGGTAGATCCCAAGCCTCATTATTTTTTTCAAAGCATTTCAGATGACTTTTATGTGAAGGCAGATTTGAAAATCACTGGTTTACAGGAGTGGAAATTAGACACAAAACATAGGCTGGAGTAAGTTTATAGAAAATATGAGCAATAAAATGGTTCAGTGCGAGGCTCTGAGCATAGGCTCAGGAGCCTGGGGGAAAGCAGATCAAAATTAGCTTTAATACCCACAGCACTAAATGCTCCGACCTTTCTTCTTCGAAGCAAGTAACTTAAATAATAGCTTCTCCATTTATTTTTTATTTTATTTATTTATTTATTTATTTATTTATTTATTTATAACATTTTTTTTATTGGTGTTCAATTTGCCAACATATGGCATAACACCCAGTGCTCATCCCGCCAAGTGCCCCCCTCAGTGCTCATCACCCAGTCACCCCAACCCCCCCACCCACCTCCCCTTCCACTACCCGTTGTTCAGCTTCTCCATTTATTTACAGGCCTGATTATATCTTAGGCTTGACACAGCCGGTATTTATTTCACAAATATTGATTGAGTCCCATGCAGTCGGCTTCAGCACAGGACGGCCTGGAGCAGAGGAGGCCTAGCCAGAGGCCCATGAGCCGGTCGTACCAACCACTGTACTTTACAGGACACATCAACAATTGCGACCACATGGAATTTTTTCTTGGCTAATTAACTTTTACTGTGGTAACCTGGCTACCACTCACTATTCTCACGATGCCAGTTTCTGTGACACACACACACACACACACAAATTAGCAGGGATGTAAATCTTTAAAAGTTAGCCAGGAGTCCACTCCCAGGTGGAGAAGCCTCGATTTGAAAGCTATAAATGTAATAGGGGCATCCCAAGAAACGTCACATAAGCAGTCACACGAGTACACATCCTAGCATGGTGGGGCTGAAGCGAAGTACAGGGGACCAAAGAGGGAGAATAAATTACCCCAGCCCTTTTGTGCCTGAGCATGGAGTGTTCAGTTCTGGCTTCTGGAATCCATTAGTTTGGTTCAGGCACGGCCTGGGTTGCCAGAAAAGCACTCTCTGGTTGTTAGAATTGTTGTAAATGTTTTTGGTTTTCAGAGTTTATAGTAAAAAGAGCAAAACCTGACTGCTGGGAGGGGGGAGTGGAGGATGAGGGTAGGGAAGTGGAAGGGTAGGCACAGAGGCGCTCCTTAGCTGAACTGAGTTTTCATAGAAGAGCAGCGATCACTTGAACCAAGAGAGTGTGAGGGTGGGTGGGGAGGAACAGATTTAAAGCGAAGGGAGCCGCATGGGGGAAGGCTCCGAGGCATCCACCAGCAGGGTTGTTTGGGGACTCCCAAGTAGGTCAATATGAGGGGGGCCCCCCTCCCCGGCAGTGAAAGCCAGCCAGGCAGGCTCTCCGTGCACCCAAAAGGCCTCCGCAGCGTGTCCACGGACTCCGTATAGGCCTTGGAGTATCTTCGGTAATAGGGAAACACCTGCAAGCTTCTGTTTTAGGTGTGAAGAACTGCTTGGGGAGCTTTAGGGGGCAAAACTGTAGGGAGGGGAGATGTGGAAAGGTGGGCAGAGTGGAGACCAGCTGGAGGCCACCAGAAGCAAGAAGAAGGGAGGACCTACACTTGGGGGTAGTGCTGGGAGGAGACAAGGGGAGAAAGAAAAAAATCTCTTTATGAGATGTCCTCTCTGTGGGGGAAACTGGGTGAGAAGTAGGAGGGCAATGCCTAAGTTTCTGGATTGAAAAACTGGTAAACGATGGCCCCTTTGTGCAGGAATAGGGTATAGAGAATTCGGTCTCGTGGAGAGGATATGAGTGCAAATTAGATGCAGGGTTTGCTTGTTTTGTTTTCTTAAAGATTTTTTAAATTTATTTGAGAGAGACAGTGAGAGACAAGGAGTGGGGGGTGGGGGGAGGCAGAGGGAGAGGGAGCCTGACCCAGGGCCCAATCCCAGCACCCTGGGATCATCCCTGGGGCAGATGCTTAGCTGACTGAGCCACCCAGGCGCTCCTAGATGCAGTTTTAAGTTAGTCTGAGGCACGGGAAAGACGTTTTCTCTAAAAATCTTTAAGATTTTGAGAACTTAAGTTCAAGAATATTGTATAAAAATAGCTAATCTGTGCTCATCTAACATGTCCAGGTCACAACAGGCAAGGAAAGACTGGAAAACACTTCCAGGCCGAAGCAGATGGAGGACACTAGAGCACTAAACGCTCTCAGGTGCCAGACCTGAGTCCTTCACTATGAAGAAGGACATTACTGAGACAGCTGGAAAGATCTGAATACAGTCTGTTGATTAGCAACTAGTGCTGTATCAACAAAATGCTAATTATTATATTAATTTTCTGATATTGATCATTGTACTGCTGTTCTATAAGAAATGACCTTGGGCGCCTGGGTGGCTCAGTCAGTTAAGCGTCTGCCATGGGCTCAGGCTGTGACCCCAGGGTCCTGGGATGGAGCCCAGCATCATGTCCCAGTGTCCTGTCCCGCTGAGCAAAGAGCCTTCTCCCTCTCCATCTCCCCACCCCCTTGCTTGTATTCCACCTCTCTGTCAAAATATATAAATAAATACATAAAAAATTTAAAGGTTGTGACCTTGGAGTATTGAAGGGTAAAAGGATATTATATGTGCAACTTACTCTCCAACGATTTTGGGTAAAAAAAATAACATGTATATGTAGAAAGACTGGATTACTAAGTGTGATAAAGTGCTAATTTTTGAGAATCTGAACAAAGAGTATATAGGAAGTCTTTGTAGTATTATTGCAATTTTTTTTTTTGTAAATTGGAAATTAGGTAAAAACTTAAAAAGTATTTCCATAAAAATTATTTTAAAGTATTTCAAATTTTGGGGACGCCTGGGTGGCTCACCGGTTGAGTGTCTGCCTTTGGCTCAGGGCGTGATCTCAGGATCCAGAATCGAGTTCCATATCGGGGTCCCCACAGGGAGCCTGCTTCTCCCTCTGCCTGTGTCTCTCTTTGTGTGTCTCTCATGGATAAATAAAGTATCTAAAAAATTTTCAAATTTTTAATAAAGCATAAAGAATAACATAACAAGGTTCCCTGCAACTAGAATAAACAACCGCTAATACTGTCCTATTTACTTTCAGCCACTTTCTAAGCAAAATATCATCTTGTAACATTTTATGTAGGAAAAAAAATAGTGTGTGTGTACAGGTGTTACAAAAAATGAGGAGAATGGCAAAGGTTGTAGACTAAAGTGTTTTTGATAATCCCTTAATCATTCCTGCATCTCCTCAGAGACTATGAAACCTACAGGAAAGCTCAGAATATAATACAATTATTCTGCAAAATGTCTAAGAGGTTAAATTCTTATTTTAGTTTCTATGGAAAAGCAAAAACATCCATTTTTTCCCCCATAAATCAAAAAGCGAAAAGAAAGTACTTTGTTGTCTTCATTGGGTTGGGATGCACATTGAAAACTCACTTCATAGGCCACCTGGGTGGCTCAGTCGGTCAAGCATCCAATTCTTGATTTCAGCTCAGCTTCTGATCTCAGGGTTGTGAGATAGAGCCCTGCCGGGGGCCTGTGCTCAGCAGGGCGTCTGCTGGGGATTCTCTCTCTCTCTCTCCCCCTCTCCCTCCGCTCCTCCCTGCCCCTCTCCATACTCTCCTTCTCTCTCTCAAATACTAAGGAAATAAATCTTTAAAAGAAAAGAAAGGAAAAACCACTTCAAAGGTGCCACTTCATTGAAACTATAATATAAACAAAGACTGGCTCTTCAAAGGAAACCCTTTCCGCAATCTCTTTTAACCAACAGTAAGTAATACAGATGCGTAAATATCGACCGAACATGCGGTGCCAAATGCTAAAACCAGTGATGGAAGTCATATCCTAGGTTTGCAACGAAGTTTTGGTTTTTGCACCAGCCTTGCCCTCTGTGTCCTGGCCATCATGTTCCCTGGGAGGGGTAAGAGTCACTGCTCATCTGGCTGGAGGTGGGTGTCGGGAGACTCTTCCTGAAAGGAAATGAGATGGACACACGACAGTCCCCCGGCCATGCAGGACGTCTCATCTCCTCCAGGTATCCTTATCCACTACCCAATGGTAAGAACGGTCATCTTGCTTTCCTTGGTGAGCAGAACAAAGGCCAAGAGAAAGACGAGAATCCAAGACCAGTCAGCAAGCAAACCAGCGTGAGCACAAGCACGAATGGGTCTTGGGTCCCAAGGGAAGGAGCGATCGTCTGCAAGTGTAGAACCTGGATCCAGGGGCTCGGCCACTCTGCGCAGAGGAAGGAACAAGGAGTCGCAGGCCTGACCCACATCCACATCCACCAAGTGCTTCAGTCTTCTCCTTCTGACTCTGCTTATGTCTCCCTGGGCTCTCCCTCACTTTTCATCATTTTTCTTTCCCTTTTGAAACTCTCCCACCAAGGTAGCTTAGCTCCCCTTGCAACGCTGGAGCAAAGGGGGCGCTGGCTCGCACGCTCGAAGCTCTCTCTAGGAAGTTATGAGAGGTCTCCCCTGCGTCAGACGCCTTCTTCGGGTTCCTCCTTTCGTCAGAGAATAAATCCTAGGTGACACGGTCATGACCTTTTCTCCTACAGTCTCCTCAGTATGAAAAAAAGAAAAAAGAGGTTGCCTTTTTCATCCCGAGTCTCCTCACTGCATGTCTTCAGGCTGTAACTAAGATTTCTCAATCTAATGGAAAAAAATATTTTCTTAGTAATTTGTACGTCCCTGGGTGGGAAAAAAATACCATCATCGAGAGCTGTGCCTTTCCCTCATTTTATGGAGGAAAATCACAGCTAGTAGGAAAAGAAAGGGATCATAGAGATTTATACGAAAAGAGGGGCAGAAAATCACTTACAGATGCAAAAGAACTGCTGCTGGGCTGGTCTCTTTCTAACTGAAAAGTGCTATTAATGTGACCCAACATAGGATAGACTTTCAGGCCCAGGGGATCTGTTCATCCATGTCGCAGTGAAGGCCGGAACACAAAAGACGTTCAGAAGCCACAGTCTCCAACCCCTGGAAAGGAAACACCGAAAGGTCTTACAGCATCATCAAAAATTAAAGAATCGTTTAGTAAAACTGTGACAAGTGTGTGTGAGTATCGGTGATTTCCTAGAGCTGTACCTTTGTTTTTTTTTTTAAGTTTTATATATTTAAGAAATCTCTACACCCAACGTGGGGCTCAAACTCATGACTCTGAGATCAAGAGTCACGTGCTCTTCTTTTTCTTCTTTTAAGATTCATTTATTTTAGAGAGAGCGAGTGGACGCTAGCAGGGGAGGGGCAGAGAGAGAGGGAGAGAGAACCTCCAGCCGACTCCCCACTGAGCGCAGAGCCCCACATGGGGCTGCATCCCAGGGCCCGAGATCATGACCGGAGCCTGAGCCGACACAAGAGCTAGACACCTAACTGACCCACCGAGGCACCTCGAGTCCCATCCTCTTCGGATGGAGCCCCCCAGGTGCTCCTATGGAGCTACGTCTGAGATGTTTTCCTAAACAGAAACAGTATTTATCTCTGGGTGGTGGTATTTTATAATTAAATAATCTTTTAAAACTCTCTTCCTTATGGGATTACTTACTTTAATATTTAGAATGTGCATTACTTTTATAATCAAGAAAAACAATTTTCAGATCGAAAAGGAGTTCATGAAATAGTTCAAACACCATTACTTCTCAGAGTTGAAAATTATAAAAGGTACATTTTTTTTTTTGGTTCTACTTCTTTTTATTAAGTTTTTAATTCCAGGATAGCTGATGTATAGCGTCACAGTAGTTTCAGGTGTACAATACGGCGATTCAGCAATTCCATACAACAACCCCTGCTCGTCACAAGTGCCCTCCTTAGTCCCCATCCCCTATTTTACCCATCTCCCCACATATGTGGAACTTAAGAGACAAAACAAATGAGCAAAAGCAAAAGAAAAGACAAAACAAGCAATAGACTCTTAACTATAGAAAAGATACATGTTTCTAATGAAAATCCATTTTTAAATGATGTGACATTTATTTTTTATTACTCTCTAATATGTAGCTTTAGAAAATAGTGAGTATTTATGACATTCCTGAATTAACTACAGCTTCCAGTGTGTGCAAGCCGAGCTGCTAGGATGTCATCACTTTGTACTGGCATCTGAAAACTTCTATATTATAGGATTCATAACTTCCTATTTTCTTATCCCAATTGAACTTTTAAAAAGTGCTTCTGATTATCTGCTATGAGACATAAAGGATTCTTGCATCACTTTCTCAGCAGATAGACCACCAATCCAAAACAGGGAAAATAAACCCTCAGTGCACGTACCAGCAGAATCCAGACTGATCTTCGTTCCTATCCTCTCCCACCTACCATCTGGACCTCCCTGCAGTGATGGGAGACGCAGCAGAAAAGAGCCCCCCCCCTTCCCTCCATTAATCACTCCAACTCCTAGAAGCAGGATTCAGAAAAAGAGGCCCCAAAGTCAGGATTTTCCTCCATTTTCAGTATCTTACAGACCTAACAGGAACTTTGGGAGATCTTCTAATTCCCTTTCAGATTAAAAAAAAATCTGTGAATCTATGAATAATTAATAAGAAAAATTAAGCTTTCGAATGGAGCATTTTACCCATTTTTACCAGGATAAGGGACTCAATTAGATCAACTTCTTGATGGCAGATGTATGAATAAATTACCAGCTCAATCCCTACTACCCCTCTTGCATTTAAAATATTTTTTAAGCTTTAAGTTCTTCTCATAAAACCATCTTTCAACCAACTTAGTGGTATTCCACTGCCTGGAGACTTCTTCAGAATTGTGTTCATCCGTATTCTCTCTCTGTCTCTGCTTCTGTCCCTTCCTCTCTTCAATTCTCTGTTTCCTGCCGTTGGTAAGTCCCGCTCTGCCCTTACTAGGGAAAGCTGAGCACTGTCTCACTGTAGCTGCGATCCCAGATCCCAGATCCCAGATCCCAGATCCCAGATCCCAGATCCCAGATGCCATCTTTCTCCTCCCTCCATGACTGCCGACTTCTGATCCTCTTTACCACAGGCTGGTCCCTTGTGCTGTCACTCTGATGAAGCTACAGTCACTATGGTCAGCAATGGCCTTCCAAGGAAAACCAACATTCACCTTGCTGCCACCATTTTATTTTGTTCATTTAGTCTTTCCTTCTTAAAATTTACTTCCATCAGGATCATGGACACTACATTCTCCATGCTTATTCCCATTCCACTCGAGTGGTTGCTGGTTTCTTGTCTTTTGCCTGCCCCTAAACATTGGTGTTTTCTTGAGTCCTATCCTATGGTTTCTTCCTCTTCCTACGCACCCCACCCAAGTGATAATTCTAGGCCACCCCCATATACCTCCATCTCACTTTTGAGTTCCACATTGATATTTTAGATTTTCCAGTGGATATTTATTCTTTCCTCAAACATTCACTGGGCCTGTATATTATGCCAAATAAGAAACAAAAATAAGTAACCTGACTACTGATCTCTTGCTATCCATTTTCTCCTCCTTACGGTCTATATTTTGTTCAAAACATCAATTTTTTCTAAAGATTTTATTTATTTATTCATGAGAGACCCAGAGAGAGAGGCAGAGACACAGGCAGAGGGAGAAGCAGGCTCCATGCAGGGAGCCTGATGTGGGACTCGATCCTGGGACTTCAGGATCACGCCTTGAGTCAAAGGCAGACGTTCAACCCCTGAGCCACCCAGGCATCCCCAAAGCATCGATTTGATCATATTACTCCTCAGTGTTAAAAAACTCAGGGTCTCCATAGGGCTCAAATGAGAAATCCAAAATGTCAATCCTGGCTTCCTAAGTCCTCTTCTATAGACTATCCCTTCAACTTTATTGTCTTTCTCTCTCTCCCCTTATGCCCCTACACCCACCAAGCAGCCATACATATGGTGTGCTCCTAACCACATTATCTTTGTGAGTAACACTGGGTTTCACCACTAGCCTGGAATACTCTTCCTCCCTCTTTCTTCTTTACCAGGTCAAATGTTTCTTCCTAATTTAGACTTTTCTGTGTTTTTCTACCCCCATCCCCAGGTTTGTTGATCTTAACATTTTTACTTCATTGCAAATCTTACAAGCAACTGGGTCTCCCCACTGCCTGGGTTTATCACAATTCCTGATACACAGAGACTCTTCAAATGTATGAATTAACTATATATTCACCAACTAGCAAAATTTGAGTGGACAAAAAAAAAATGAGAAAGTTTGGAGCTCAAGTGAATTAACAGGACTTTCCTAGACTTATTGTGGTGACCACTTGCAGCATATATTATTGAATAACTATGTCGTATACCTGAAACTAATAAAATGTTGTATTAGAAGCAGACTCCTCACTGAGCACGGAGCCCTAGGCGGTGCTCTATCTTAGGACCTTGGGATCATGACCTAAGCTGATGGCAGATGCTTAAATAAAGCGACTTGGTGCCCTAAGACTAACATTTTTTTTAAAAGACCTTATTTATTTATTTGACAGAGAGAGAGAGAGAGAGAGAGAGCACAAGCAGGGGGAGCGGCAGAAGGAGAGGGAGAAGCAGGTCCCCACTGGGCAAGGAGCCCCTATATGGGACTCGATCCTAGGACCCCGGGATCAGGCCCTGAGCTGAAGTTAGATGCTTAACTGACTACCCACCCAGATGCCCCAAGACTAACATTTTTTGAAGCTATGCCTAAGGGGTGCTAATACAGGAAATGCTAAATACTCAATACCACCATTAGCCCTTGCTTATGGAGAAACCAAGTTTAAAGTGCAGGTCGAGGAGAATAAAAGACATGCCCAGCGAGCATTCTAAGGGGCCTTTGGAAGGATGACAGAGAAACATCCCCTCCCTCAGTGATGGTGGATGACTACCAAAGATTGCTTAGAAGGGTATGAAATTTGAGTCTTTTTGACTCTAGCTAGTGGAATCACCTCTCTCTCTCTCTCTCTCCTATCTATTACCTACTGAATTACTACTCACTCATCAGCAGAAAGAACAGAAAAATGACCTTGTTTCATAGAATGAGGGATACCTCTCTACTCAAATAGCTAGATCTTGCTGGTGGAATGGCACTTAGCTATTACCCATTAGCTTCGTATCTCTGTTGAGAACAATGTGCTTACTTAACCTGTACATGACATAAAAAGCCCAACATTTGTTTCTACTCTTACATATTTTTTTCCATACCATTAAGAGAAGGTAAATGGGACAAATAATGCACAATTGTGGCAGTTCAAAATACCAACTTTTTCTAAATGCAACAAGATTTTCCTTTTAAATGACAGTTGCTCTAAATATGGGATAGCGACTATGAACTTGTTTTTATTATCCCTACTGAAAAGTCTCTGAGAAATAAATAATTCACATAGTTGAATTTATAAGGGCAGCTTGGTTACTGTTGCTTTGGAAACTAGTTCTTCTGTGTATGTCTATTCACCCAAATGATATCGAGCCATCATTTTTCAAATATCAAAAATAATTCTGAGTTTTCCAGAGAGCTTTCTTTCTCTTTATTGATTGGATTAATGCTATGTGAATTGTGTAGAAAAGGATCTGATCAATAGTTACACCTAACTTGCATTTTCTAACTCTAAGGGTTGGAGAAAGGATATAGAACTAAGTTTTTTGTTTAATCAAGGAAAGCTGGGTTAAATCCTGGGTTCCTTTCTGGCATTATGAATCTGACTCTCATCATCTCAATTAATGTAGTAGAGGTTGCTTTGTGATTCTCTGAGGAATTCATTTAGGAAAATTAAATTAAATATTTACATGAATAGATGCTATTAATAGATATTCATGCTCTGTTTAAAATATTTAATAAGCCAAGACTGCAATTACTTCTCCTCTGTTCCACCATAATTATACAATTAAAAATGACTACTATTATTTAAGAAAAAAATTAGAAATAAATAAATATAAATTCTATGCATTCAGGACATCCTCCTCTAGTTAAAATTGTACAAAATTATACAAAACAAAACAAAATTGATAGAATTGTACAATATAAACATGATAGAATCTTGGTGTTGGAACAAACTTTGGATGCCTTCTAAATAAAGGTACAGGGATCACACTTTGATGAGCATAAAATGAGTGGAAATGCTATATAGTTCTAGAGTTGTAGACTGTTCAGTCAGATAAAAGATATGGAAGATGCTGCCAAAGGCAAGTCGCAAAGCTGTCCCAGAAACAAAAGATACACATAATAAAAAATCTAAACCATCCAGACTTCTTCTAAATTTATATTCTGCTAAAAAATGAGTGCATCAGTAAATATTTTCCTTATCTTCTAGATATGATTTGCTAAATTGGGAATTAACTAGGCATGTCATAACATCATTTAATTCATATTTCACCATCTTATCCACATGGATACCTGGAAAGTCAAATTGACTGTTAAAATTCACATAGTCTTATGAAATGTAAAGATGTTCAACAAATGGTGAATACATAAGTGAATTAAAGAACTGGAGGAAACTTGGAAAAATAAATAGAAATGATCATTACATGGTGATATGGGGATAATATTTGTCCCTTTTATTGCTATTACAATATTTTTCTATGTTAGTAAAGAACACTATTAAATAACTAGATTTAGTTATTTGATTTCATTAAGCTAGGGACCTTGCTACCCAGCCAGTTTTAACTTTTGTTTCCTCATCTATAAAATGATTGTCTCATCCAAAAATAACTAACTTGGTACATAATGTTTCCCTGAATTTCCATTATGATAATCCTATAAAAAGAAGCAGCAAATCTAATTTGTTGTAACTTGTCTTTTATGGCTTCTGACAGACACCACATTCTATTCCAAGTACTCACAAGTTATCAGTTCAATTATTTGTTCCAAATGCTGCCCAAACTTGATATTAATCAAATTGTTTCAAACTTACAGTACCCACTTTTTTCTTTTTTAAAAACTGTTGAGAAAATATTTGTCTATATACTTAAACTATTGTGTTAAAGGAATGGCATGACTAATAAAGATGCACTATCTATGAGAACAAAATACGTGGGATTTGTAATGTGTTTTTGTTGCTATTGTTTTTCTTGCAAAAGACATTAGACTGATTCTGAATTATCCATTTGGTATCAGGTAGTAATGCCATTCACTTCATATTGTCTGGTACTAGATTTAAACCTGAAGTAAAAAAATAGAGCCCAATTACTGTTCTTTACCTCTTATGAGGTGTTTCCAAGGAGCCCTAACTTATAGACAAGGTCAAAACATCATCTTCATCATTCATTCAATAAATACTTATTGTATATATTTTATCCACAAAGTGCTGTGGGGTGAATTAAAACTTTAAAAAGTTTATTTAATAAATGTATGATGTGATAAGAGAGTAAGAGATGCATAAATTCCTTAACTTCAATGGTAGTAGTAAGTTTGAGAAAAATATCGGTGTTAGGTCAGGACTTCATGGAGGAGGCAGCATTTCCTAGGTCTTTGAACAATGATGAATTATGTAGAAGAAGAAGAGATGTGGGGGGGGGCGCAGAAGGGGTACAGGGTTGATATGGGGAGGTACTTAGCCCAAAACCTCAGGAGCAAAGTTAGGAGTAAAAGTATCAGGCACTTATGGAATTTTTCCACTTAGGATGAATATTACAAAGGCTATAATGAAAGACAAATATAAAGATTAAGGTTTGAATAATATTGTAGGAAGTGGCAAATTCCAGGCTAAAAACTTTGGGCTCATTCTGTAGGAAATGGGAACTCACTAAGGTGTTTACACGAGAAGTGACGCTATCATAGCTGCACTCCAGCTGTGTCAGCAGTGATACTTTGAATAGATTTTAGAGGAAGAGTTTGAGATGGTTGATTAGTAAGAGTCCAAATGAGTAATGAGGAGGGATTGATTTACATGGTGGCATAATATATTTTATTAATCAATATATCTGAGTATTTATTACCATGTTTTGTATGATAAACAAATCAAAGAAAATGTTCATTCAGTATCTTCTTAATTAAAACCCAAGCAAGATGTCACATTAAAGATTAATTAGGGTGAAGATAAAATTAAAAAATAATTCGACCATTACTGATATTAATGGGTACTTAGTTCATGGGTGTAAATAAGAGACCTAAAAATCTCACAGTATTTCAGAAGCAAGTAGATATGAATAAAAAGATAATCTAAAGAAAACAGACCTCTGCCAATAAAAAGCAAAGCTGTGGTGGGCACTGCCAGTTGTCACCACAACATCCTTCTTCCTTTTCTTCCTTAGTACTAGAACCTACAAATTTATCAAAGCATGTGACCACCCAGAATCGAGGTTATACTTCCCAGCCTCCCTTGAAGCTAACTAGGGCCAGGTCATTAAATCCTGGCCAATAGAATTTAGCAAAAATATCCTGTATGATTTCTAGAAATTTTTCTTAAAAGGGAAAAAAGGTGTTCTGTCTTGAATCTTCCTTATCATTATCATTAGCGGGATTGTGGCCCTCATGACTGGAACTTGGGCATTGTCTTAAAAAGTCAAGTAATGAGGATAGCAAAGAAATTATCCAAACCTGTCTTGTTTTTCTTTTCTTTTCTTTAAGATTTATTTATTTGTTTGAGAGAGAGAGAGAGAGAGAGAGAGAGCATGAGCAGGAGGGGCAGGGGGAGAGGGAAGAAAGAATCTCAGACTCCACCCTGAGCAGAGCCCAATTCAAGGCTCAGTCTCACCACCGTGAGATCATGACCCGAGCAGAAACCAAGAGTCACACAATTTTTTTCCCAACACTTGCAACTATATCTAATCTTCAGAATTAAGAATTTTCTAGATCTTGAAAGATATCACCACAACAAAAAAAAGTTTTGTGGCTATGTATGGTGAAGAATCCTAACCAGACTTACCAGAACCATCATTTTGCAATATACACAAATATGGGATTTATTGTGTTGTACGCTTAAAACAAATATAACCTTATATGTCAAATTGTACTTCAATAAAAGAGAATAGAACTAATAAGGAGAAGGGCTGGCATATAAGGAAAGGATGCTGGGCTGGGAGTTGGGAGACCAGCAGCTTACCCAACTTTACCAACTATTTACGTTTGGTCAAATCTCTTAACTTTTTGGTGTCACTCATATTTTGTAGAATGGCACTACTAATCCTTGTGCCTGCTTTAAATTTCAGTATAAATTGTAAAGATTAAATGATATCATAGCTATTAAAAAAGGATAAACTTGTTTTTTCAAGAAAGAATTAATATTGTTCTAGTACTTTTTATTAAAATGATATCAAAACCGGGGATGTGGGATATGATTCTAGGGGACACTTCACCCCGCAGCTGCCACAAGGGTGGTACTAAATGGGCATCTGAGGGGAGCAGAAAGAGGGAACAAAGAAAGAGAGTTTGCTTTATATAAATGTGTAAATCCAAACCTACATCCTTGACAACATCCCCAGTGCTACAGACGTATGCTTTTCCTGTTGATCAAGTTGGTGTAGGTCATAAATCATGAATACGGGTCCCCAGAAATCAAAGTACACAGTAGAACCTAGATATGTGGATAAACCTGTTCTACAAGGTGGGATTGGTCCCTGATGTACTCCTGGATTTGGAAGAGGCTTACCATCCTGGTCGCCTGGTAAATTAGCTTGGGATTACAAAAAAAGGCCTCTCCCTGCTAGAATTGCCATTCAGGAGGTTTGGGTGAGAAAAGAATATAGAAGTGTAAGAGCAATTAATAAAGAAGTGGATTTTTAAAAGTACATTAAACTTTTTTTGTCATCAACTTAAGAATTGTACAAATGGGTCTTCCTCACATAAGGTACTCAAGGATATGCTTCCTCGTTGCCCCAAAACACCCAGACTAGAGGATTAACTAAAGAAATATTTTTAAATTGAGGAACATGCTCTCCATCACCTTAACCAAAGTCTAGAAGACTGAAGGGACCTAGGCCTGATCTATGAGGGGTTCCTGGCCTAGGAGGCGAGGTAGGTCCATTGGCATGGGACAGCAATTGGGGCTTTTTTACTCAGTCACATATTGGAGCTCGACATAGGCAAAAAGGAGTCTGCTTCAGCAATGATATTCAAGAGCCAGAGGCAGGGAAAAGTCTGGGCAGGAATTCTGCTTCCGGGAGGTCTGTGAGTGAGCGAGTAGGAGATCCCAGTAGGCAAGCTCTGCGCAGCCTGAGGGAGTCTGGAAACAGGGAGGGCTGGCTGGCAGGTGGACTGGCAATGAGTGGTAGGACTCCAGCTGGGACTGCAGCGTAGGCCAGAGGGAGACTAGCAGCTGGAAGATGTCAGGTGCAAATCGAAAACTGAACTCAGAGTTGGAAAGCAAGATGGAGGCTTTGCAACAAATGCTGACCATCAGGACAAGGTTCGAGGTAGAAGGTTAGAGGAGCCAACAATGAGGTGAATGGATCCTGAACTACTGATATGCATTGGTGCTTTTTTGACTCGGGCCTGGAATGAAGTTAACAGGGGGAGCCAACTGGCTTCATATCTGGAGCCCAGAGGACTTTGGGGAGAGGTAGGCGACTCATCACAAACACTGAACAAGAACGACTCAGGCGTGCAACCAGGAAGCAGCTGTCCATGCAAACCCATTCAGTAGGCTTGGCTCTTTCCTGGCTTCAAAAGGTGCGCCTTAGGGCAGGCACTGTTGACTTTTCTGGTCACCCTCAGAGTAACCTCTGGTCATGTTTATTCCCTAAACCAAGTTCTGATATTAAAATGACCAGTCCCACGTAACTGTAAAAACTTCCAACTCTATTTATACCAAATCTCCTCCTGCCTAGATCAGATGTGTTCGGAGGAATATCAGCTTTATTCCTGTTTCTATCTTATCCTTCTGTCACTCTTCCTCCCGCTTGCTAACCCATGGTTTCTGACTTCTCCCAAGATGGAGCTGGTGGGGTTTGGGGGGATGAGGTAGCAGGAAAGATTTTATTCATCATACACTGTCATAGAGAACTGGGGATGACATTCTCCAGGCTGGCAGGTGTTTACAGCTCTAGTTCTTTTTTTGGGATGCTTTTTTAAGGTTCTTTGGAGAGAAGCCCATTTCTGGGGAACACTTCTCCAAAGTGCCTGGGGTGGAGGGTGAAGCATCGCCTCTGGTTGATTGCCTACCCCAGGCCCTAGACATCCACGGTTGGCCTCAGCTTCTCTCTTCTGAGAGAATCTTGTTGGGCAAAACGTAAAGCTACCCCACCTGCTCTGCTCTATCTCTCCATTCCCTCATGTGAGAACGGAGAGAAAACTATCACATGTTCTTTCCTCTGCAAAATTCTGGAAGAACAGACTGCACCAATGTATTGGTTTCTCTCAACTCCGCCATCAGGGCAGCCAGCCAGCCACAGTCAGCTTCCTACCCTGTAATTTGTCTGGCTTGAGACTGTGTCCACTATGTCTTCCAAGTAGCAAGGGACACGTGCCAAGCTTTCCGAGTGGTTGCTTTGATGCCTACTTTCCTGAGCATAATCAAGAGGCAGAGGGTAGGGGACTCGCAGGTTCCTGATAGCTCTCCCCATAAACCCGCTTCTAATCTCCATGCCTGCCCTTCTCTACCTTCAACAAGGGTGAGGGCCGACACAAGTCTCCCATTGGACCATCTCCTTTGCAAGTCCCATGGGGTGCTCTCACAGCTCATTTCAAATAGGGGAGTGGTCTGCGCACACTTGTAAGGCTTCATCCAGCCCACGCTAAGGCTTTCATTAAATGCTTTCACTTTAGTATGTGATTATAATCACGGACACCTAGGTTCTTGTTAAAGTTTACATTTCTATCAAGTTTAGGTAATTCTGATGAGTTTCTTTGACATATTGTTTCTGACATTGGCTTACCTAACAGATTCATTATCAGAAATGATGCTGCCCACTGAACATGGTAGGACAGCACACTGGGGTGTTTGCCCAAAGGTACATCCCCACCCTGATATACTCACGCAGTCTCTCTTAAAAACAGTCACAGGTGACATTAAGTACCAAGAAGCCATCCTTTGCTGTGGAAGACTTAAATATCCCCATAGGAAGTTTCTCCCCACTATTTGGTCATAAGGAGACTCTTTTTAAAAATATTCAAATTCTTCTTGATTCACGTATTTCAGGACATCTAATATGGTACATTTTACTTTAGAACAGGAATGGTAGGGTCTTAGACAACTAGACAGTGTTCCAAATTTCCATTGGCTAACTTTCAGGAAATTTGCTTAAACTATTCTGGGTGTGTATGCTATTATCCCACCTTTTTTCTTTTTTTTTTTCATCACGGGTAGCCATTGTTTTTTTGTTTTGTTTTGTTTTGTTTTTTTCCTATTTAAGTTGGTACATCTGCAAAGATTGTTACACAACATTCCAAGCTGACAATAATGTCATTAAAGATACCCTGCATGGCTGGAGAAACTTAAGGAATATAACAAGTAGGAAACATTTACTGTTGGGTTTTTTTTTTTTTCCTTTCTATTTTTGATTTAATGGAAGTATAGCAATGGTTCAGCTCTATTGTAAAACCAGCAAACCAGCTTTCAGAAAACCATAGAATAAGATATGAAAACTTTCCAAATAAATTATTCTTTTGCATTCAGGTTAAATAATTGGGGGGATTTTAGAAGCTAATACCTAATTAACAGGCCCCCGATTGAGAGCTTGGCTTCTCCTAATTTTGATCTTTGGACATCGCTTCATTGCAGACATGAAATTAAAAAACAGACACGCGGATACACTGTAGGAATGAGAAAGAGAGAGAGAGAGGTCTGCGGGAATGAGAGCAAGCGACCTGCAGTATTACCACCAAATACAAGTTGACAGTTGACATTCACAACTAATCACTTCATTCACCCAAAAATAATAAAGTCTCTACTCAGTTAATAAGATGATTCCAGTATTTTCCATGTGTTGGGAGATATTACGTGTGTGGCAATAGGAAAGAATAAAGAAGAGGAAGGTGTTTGGTGTTGTAAGGTCTTTGTTTTCAAGGTATTATACATGTGAAAGCAGCATTTTAAAAAACGCACAAGGAATGGCCAGCCCGGGTGGCTCAGCGGTTTAGCACCGCCTTCAGCCCAGGGTGTGATCTTGGAGATCCGGGATCGAGTCCCACGTTAGGCTCCCTGCATGGAGCCTGCTTCTCCCTCTGCCTGGGTTTCTGCCTCTCTCTCTCTCTCTCTCTTCTCTCTCTCTCTCTCTCTTCTCTCTGTGCTTCTCATGAATAAATAAATAAAATCTAAATAAATAAATAAATAAATGCAATATTAAAAAAATAAAAATGCACAAGGAAACAGAATAAAGTACTACTAGCACCTGCCATTGATAAACTGAAATATGTTCATAGGAGAACTATAAAACTGATAAAATCAAACTATGCTACATGAGGAGAAAAGAAACCGGGCATATTAGTTTGCAGCAGAAGAAAATCTCAAGGAACTATGTCAGCTATTTCATGTGTTGGAAGGATTGTCATTTGTAGAGAGAATATTCTGATTCCTGGTTTCTTAAAGAACAAAACCCACGTATCTCAGTTTGGCATACAAAATTTTGCCCAATCTGATTCCCAACTACCTTTCCTACTTCATGTCGAATCGAGCCACACCAGTTTCGGACAGCTTCTTTCTTACTTCTACATTTTCTATGAATACTGTTCCTACCTAGAACGTCTTATGCCTCTCTTCTGCCTAAAAGAACATTTACTCGTCCTTTAAAGATCCTTATGGGTTTCTAGATAAACATCTAATTTCCTATTCTACACTCGTATCCTTATTGAAATGACAAAAACACAAACAGAAATACCTTATATAAGCTAGAATATCTAGGGGTCTCTGCTGGATATAGTGCAGGTAGGTTCAGGTAGAGAAAAGACACCAAAAATAACTTTCCACTTTCCTCCTTGAAGGTAGCTGCTATCCCGGGAAGTGAGTATAGGAGATTCTGGATGCTTCCCATGGGAACATACCCCCAAGGATCTCCTTGGTTGAGGTCTTGACAGTACTCAGAAACAGCTCTGACTGTATCCCTCAGAGTTCTTTTTTTTTTTTTTTTTTTTTAATTTTATTTATGATAGTCATACAGAGAGAAAGAGAGAGAGGCAGAGACACAGGCAGAGGGAGAAGCAGGCTCCATGCACCGGGAGCCTGATGTGGGATTCGATCCCGGGTCTCCAGGATCGCGCCCTGGGCCAAAGGCAGGCGCCAAACCGCTGCGCCACCCAGGGATCCCTCCCTCAGAGTTCTTAAGCCACTATTCCAACTAGAAAGGCAGTATTGAGCAAAAACATGAGAAATGAAGGGCTAGGCTAAACTGGGTATGGAGAATAATCAAAATAATTAAAGCAGTATGTTTTGATGTAACAATAATCAGAAAGCACTGTCTCAGAAACCAACTCAACTATAAATGAGTTTCGTTGACTTCTCTTATTCTCACGTTCCTCAGCTGTAAAGCAGAGATGACAATAACAACAGGGTTGTTGTGATTTTTTTTTAAGTAAGATAACACATATTAATCGCTTAACGCAATAATTCTTAACTTCAGAACTATTATTGTTGCTATAATTTTCCACTATCATTTTTATATAATGAAATTTGGAATTTTAAAACACTTTGGAAATAATCGTACGACAGCACTGATTAAGAGTTTCGGAGAAAACAGTTTGACCATTGCTTCCTGAATTGCTTCTTATAACTACTGATGAAAAGTTAGCTACACAACCGTGGCATGCAGAAAGCCTTATATAGCAAGCATAAAGAGACAGTGCATGAGGAAAATATTGCTTGATTTGCTACACAGAAACTAGAACAATTGCAATAAAAAAAATTAAATGGCAAACAGCGTGAGTCCCGATATAAGTGAAGTTAAATATATTTAAATACACAGAGCACTTACGAGTCAATAAGAAAAATAAAAATACACTGATCAAAACATGGGAAAAATTAAATAATGCCTGAATGTCTTCAATAAATATTTACTAGGTAACAACTATATATCCACTGCTGACAACTATATATCCACTACCACATTGGGAACTAGAATATTGGGAACTAGTAAAATAAGAGATATAGTATTTACCTTCATGAAGTTTTATCTTTAGGAAAATTCACAAAAGCAAAATAGAAATAGCCAATAGATATATAAAAAAAGTTTCCTTGTTAAAGCCCAGAGATATGAAAATTAAATTAAAATACACATTTTCACCCATCAAGTGGCCAAGTTTTAAAATGCACAACGTTGATGATAAGGTAGAGAAATAGGTTCTCTGAGGGCAAGAAAGTAAATTAAAGATACTTTTCTGGAGGGCGTGGGAAATTTTTCTTTGTGATGAAAATCACATCATTAGTTTAAGAATAAGAAATTTTAAAATATATTTATGGTTCTGTAAATAACAGTTTAAGTAAGTTGCAATCCATTTGCAAAACGGACTATTATATAACTCAAAAATATCCTAGAATATCTTACGAAGTCAAAAAATATTTCTATTAAACAGAAAAAATTGTTTACAGAACATTACGGCAACTTCATTTTTGTATGAAAGTTTTTACACAAGCAAATATACTAAAAATGTCCATAAAATACTAACTCTTTTATCCTTGAAAGTTTAAGATTTTTGTTTGTTTTATGCTTTTCATATTTTCCAATCATCTACACTGAATATGAATGTTTTATAATCAAGCATGAAATTAATGGGAAAAAAACAAGTAGTGAACTCCTCCATGGATCCTCGTTCCACCTGCCTACTCAGGGCGGGACACTTCTCAGCATTTTTGTTCTCAACCACTTTAGACATGTACTGATTCCTTTTTTTTTTTTTTTTCACATTTATTTATTTATCTATTTATTTAATAAAATAAAAATAAGATTTAAGCAATCTCTACACCCAATGTGGAGCTCAAGCTCAGGAGCTCAAGATCAAGAGTTGCACGCCCCTCCGACTGAGTCAGCCAGGTGCCCCTGAACATGTATTAATTCTTTATGGACCTTTTTCTGACTAGACTGAGATCCTTCAGTGTGCAATTATTTCATCTTTTTCTTTCATCTTTATCTTCCCCCTTAATGTTCTTCGGTTACTAATCCAAACCCTGGAACCGAGTAGATGTTCAGTGTTTTGAGTTGAATTATGTCCCCTAAAAGATATGTAGACGTCCTAACCCCTGGTATCTCTGAACATATTACCTAGAAAGAGGGTCTTTGTAGACGTTATTGTTAGGGTGCTATCATTAGGATGAGCCCTAATCCAATATGAATGGTGTCCTTAGTAGAAGAGGAGACACAGGCACAGAGTCACAGAGAAACACTGTATAATGATGGAGGCAAAAAAGGAAGTGATATATCTATAAGTTAGGAAATGCCAAAAAAAAAAAAAAAAAATTGCTGGCAACACCAGAAGCTAAGAGAAGGGCATGCAACAGATTTTCTTCCAGAATCTTCAGAGTGGCTCAGCCAACAGGGCCAGAAATGGAAGAGAACAAATATCTATGGTTATAAGCAATCTAGTTTGTGGTACTTTGTTACAGCAAACCTACCTAGAAAACTAATATGCTAGGAAATAATTGTTGAATTGCTTCTGCATGGCCCCAGGGAATTAATGCAGAACCAGTGGATGGATTTCAGAAGATTCCTGTTCTCCATTAGAAACAGTTTCTTAGAGCCATAGTAGTTCATAGGATGACCACCTCAGGAGGTACTGAGTTACCCCTGGGGCAAGGAACATAAACCTCTGCTGAGAAAATACCTAATGAGAGTGTACAAAGAAAACTCAAGCCATCGATAGTTATTGGAATCCATGATTCTCAAATATGAAATTAATAGCTAGTAACTATTTGGAAGTCTAGTCTTTGCAATCCAAGTTCCACTGACATGAGTAAGATACAGCAAGTTCTCCTGGTTTTAATAGGGGTTGGTAATACTAGCATTGGCTACTGGTGTATGAACAATGCTATGACTCTATGATAATATTTATGCAAGTTACCTGGGATAGCAGGTAAAAGAGGATGTTCTTTCCTTTACCCTTTCCAGAAGGTAAACAACAACAGAAAACAAAAACAAAAACAAAAACCCCAAAACTATGAATGTTTTGAAGTTTCCAAATTCAATATATTTAAGATAAATGCCTATATATGATAAAAGTAATTCATGCGTACACAAAGTTAATTCTAAACGCTTAGACTTGGTGGATCTGATTCGAGTAGAAAGGATTGCAACTGGTGCAAAACTGGGGCAAAATACAAGATCATAACTAAACAAATATAGACTGAGTCTTTACAATGAGTTAAAAATACTGCAGGGTGGGAAAGAGACATGACCTTTTAAAATAACAAGTATAACTAATGTGTCGAAGTATATTGAGGCATAACTAATATAGAGCATTGTATTAGTTTCAGGTGTACAAGATAATGACTCAACATTATTCAACGCTCACCAAGATAAGTGTATCTTTTTTTTTTTTTTTAAGATTTTCTTTATTTATTTGAGAGACAGAGCATAAGAAAGAGAGAGAAAACACAAGCAGGGGGTCGAGGTAGAGGGAGAAGCAGACTCCCCTCCCCTGAGCAGGGAGCTTTGATGTAGGACTCAATCCTAAAACCCTGGGATCATGACCTGAGCTGAAGACAGACACTTAACTGACTGAGCCACCCAAGTGCCCCCAAGATAAACATACTCTTGATCTCCTTTATCTATTTTGCCCATAACCCCCCACCGACCTACCTTCTGGTAACCACTAGTTTGCTGTCTATTTTTTTTTTATAAGGAAAATCATATTGTTTTGTTCTCTATTTCTAAGATTCTGGTTTTTTTGGTTGGTATTTTTTTTTTCCTTTCTTTGTTCTGTTTCTTAAATTCCAAATATGAGTGAAATCATATGGTATTTGTCTTTCTCTGGCTTATTTCACTTAGCAGTATACCCTGTAGGTCTATCCATGTTGCAAATGGCAAGATTTCATTCTTTTTTATGGCTTCATAAATTAGCAGTATATATATATATATATATATATATATATATATATATATATATATATTTGTTTAAAGATTTATTTATTTATGATAGACATAGAGAGAGAGAGAGAGAGAGGCAGAGACACAGGAGGAGGGAGAAGCAGGCTCCATGCCAGGAGCCCGACGTGGGACTCGATCCTGGGACTCCAGGATCGCGCCCTGGGCCAAAGGCAGGTGCTAAACCGCTGAGCCACCCAGGGATCCCCCAGTAGTATATATATAGTATATATACTATATATATACTATATATAACTAATATATATAACGAAGAAGTATATATATATATACTTATATATATAACGAAGAAGTGATATATATATATATATATATCACTTCTTCGTTACCCATTCATTTGTCAGTGGACACTTTGGTTGCTTCCACATGTTGGCTATTGTAAACCATGCTGCAATAAACACAGGGGTGCATATATCTTTTCAAGGTTGTGTTTTCATTTTCTTTGGACAAATATCCAGTAGTGGAATTACTGGATCATATGGTAATTCTATTTCTAATTTCTTGAGGAACCCCCATACTGTTTTCCACAGTGGCTGTACCAACTTGCATTGCCACCAACAGTACACAAGGGTTTCTTTTTCACCACATCCCACCGACACTTGTTATCTCTTTTTTTTATATATATATATTAGTCAATAGTTTTTGATATTTACCTACACACGTAAGGTAATACTTCATTGTGGTTTTGATTTTCATTTCCCTGATGATTAGTGATGCTGAGCATCTATTCATGTCTTATTTGGAAAAATGTCTATTCAAATACTCTGCCCGTTTTTAATCAGATTATTTGGGGGCTTTTTTTGGTGTTGAGTTGTATAAGTTCTTATATTTTTGGCATATTAACTCCTTATCAGGTATATTATTTGCAAATATCTTCTCCCATTCAGTAGGTTGTCTTTTTGTTTTTGCCGAAAGTTTCCTTAGTTGTGCAAAAGCTTTCTGTAGTATCAAGAGTTCAATTTTGCTTTTGTTTCCCTTGCTTGAGGAGACATATCTAGAAATGTTTCTATGCCCAATGTCATATAATATAGAAATCACAAACAAATATAATGAGTCAAAAATACTGCAATATAGGAATACAAATATGAATCATTTTTAACAACACATTTCAACTATTGGAATAAAAAATATGCTCTCTTTATTGTGCTTGTATAGAAGAAAACATTGAATCAAAATATATTTAACTATAACTGTCTAGTGGCCATAGGGATTAAAACATCCTTTGACTAGCTAAAATGGATGTAGCTCACTCTCAGTGCTTTTTGTCCACTATTATTTTCTGAAGGTAAAGTAAATAAAAACTCGATTTTACATGTATATGTGAATAAATGCATATAATTACATATCTGTGTATGTACTATGTATCCATAAATTTATAAAGGCTTCAAATTGTCACAGTTGAGGGTATAGATTAAACACTTATCTGTGCATATATTTTTCCCCAGCCATGATTCATCTCTGTTAGAACTGATCTGTAAGAAAATGTTCCGATCTACCAAAATGTTACAATTTTCCTCCTTCACTGCTCCTTCCAGAAAGCATTTGGAAGCAAACACCACGTTACATAACATTAGTCTTTGTAACCCGAAGTTTGTGGAAGTCAATGGACAATGAAATTACATGTAATCCCCAGCCCAAATAACTCCTGGGAAAGATTATGTATGTGTCCTGTGCAAAGGTAAGTTCATTGTTTCAACATTTTAAGAAACTACAGTCGGTTAGAAAGCAGTAGTGTACAATAAATGTGTATTTAAAATACGCCTCCAAACGGGCTGGAACTCTGAAATGTTAGGTCTCCTTTTAAAATGTATACCTGAATTCATGGATCTTTCAGACTGTGTCTGTGAAGAGTTGCTGACTCAAGTAATTTGTTCAAACAGGCTTCTGTGGTACCTTTCCATGTTGCTCCAATGAAAATATTCTCAAGAGCAAGGGCCCTTTTTCTTGAGAGAACATTTCCACACACTGAAAAGTTTATTTCGATTCATTCTGCCCTTGAGAACTAAATAAGCTGGGAAGTTGAGAAGGCAAAATAGATGCTTAAACACGTGTCTAGTTTTTAGGTACATGTTATTAATTATTTTTTGAAAGATTCCTTTAGCGGAGTCTCCACACAACCCGCTCTCCCCTTTAAAAGAATCTGCCAACGGCACAGTAATGAAAATACAGGTGAGAGGAAAAAAAAAAAATAAAAGATGGTTAAAGCAATTCCAGATCTGTTGGAGATGTTGGGGATACCGCGCAAGTTTTAGGATCACACCGGCAGATTCAAATCCTAGTGCTGATGTTCATCTAGCCACATGCCCTTGGGCAGTTCACTTCATTTCCAGCATAATTGCCTAATCCCAGGCAAATTAGGTTGCTAACGTGCTAACACGGTTGCAAAGTTAAATTAGATCCTGCACACCAGGTGTCTGTCACATGAGGACACCCAACAAATATTGACATTCTTTCCTTTTCTGCTGAATAATTGGGGTGGGGGAGGAAGGAGGAATCAAAACAACCTTAGAAATACTCATCATAGGATTTTGGTTTTTTTCCTTTTCCAACATAATATTGGACAATTTATAGAGATGGTTCCAGGGAAGGGAGGGTGCCATCCATGCCTTTCAATTACTTTATTTTTGGTAGAAATCATGGGACTATAAAGTAGCATTTTCAGAGACAGGGATCTGACATCAAGTGAAGGATGAGTGAACGTGGTTGCACTAAAATATTTCTTATCTCAAGAATTTCAAGAGCACGTTCACACACAATCCCACTCACATCATTATGTGTCTGCAGTAACACATGGTTGTTTGAGGCGGAGCCAGGTGTATTGCTGGGCTTGGCACAAGTGCACATGGCAAACACAGCTTGGGTGATTTAAACTTCCATGTTTCCCAGTCATCTGATAGGCTTCCTGACAGACTGCTGTGGGTGGATGGCAACAATGCCAAAGAGCTAAGAAAAATAAAGACGAACTTCAGGGTATTATCATGGTTGGTTTCCCACCAGGGCACCGTGGCCTCCGCAAGTTTGATATTTGTTCATTTATTCTTTCAACAAATATTCATCAAGTACCAACTTTATGCCCAACTTTGTATGGTTACTATCCGGAATATGGCAGTAAATAAAATTCATACTGCTCTTGCCACCAAGAACATGCAGGCCATTCGGTCTAGTATTGGAAAGAAGATGCATCCGTAAGTACTTGTGAAGATGATTAGAATGTTAATAAAGAGGAAGACTGGGCAGCCCCATGAATACAACCGACAGACTTACAGGCATCACTGGAGGACACCTAATTTCTCTGCCGGCAATGATGTTTTTGCATTAAGATGATACATAAATGTGTAGTCACACAACTGTCACTTAGGATAAAGTGGCAAAATACACTGAAAGAGAACCGTCGAAAGATTTCCTGAATATAAAACATTTTACATAATGAGTCTCATTTGGGTAATTCATAAAAGTCTGTTGATTACCATTTCTTTAGATGGAAATCTAATTTCGAGAATCTCGTCAGAAGGATTCTGAGTATCTTTGTGAGCTGGCCTTTTAGAGATAAAATATCGATAATTTACCAAGGTATGATATGTCTGATGTCTCTGTTTTCTGGTTTTAGGCATAAAGTTGTCAAGCCTGTTGACTGACTTCAAAAGACAGCACCTCAAACTCAAAATAATGAAACCAAGCCTATAAAATTAAACAAGATAACACCAAGAATACTTAGGTATGGTAATAAGTAGTATGGTGTCTTTCTGGGTAGAATAGGGATCAATGCATATCGATGGAGTCTTTCTTTGGCTATAAGTGACAGGCTTGCTCTGCGGCTTGTTGCTTATCACTGAAAGGGTTTTAATTGGCTTTTGACAGATTCTAGTCATTTCTTCAAGTTCTACAACTTTCTTTTCCTTCCACATTGCCTAAGAAGAAGAAGAAAAAACATTATACCTGCATAAATGCATTCCCGTGTTATCAGCATGAAGTCCTTACAGGTCTTTTTCCAATCAGAAACAAGCAATTTTCTATTTTATTTCCCAAATCAATGGCTCTTATCTTCCTAGCGGAAGATTTTAAATTACAAAGTATTTGGGGGTTGGGAAGGGGAGGAGGATGAAATAGTCACCTAGAAATGTAATTTCATTTCTTATTTCTCTCTTCCCCTTCCACCTCTGGTCCCTCACACACCCATTTTGGCTCATATATTCCTTCATATGCAACTTTTGAGAAAAACTATAACCTAGTTTCTGTGTTCCAAGTCCAGTTTTCAGACTCAGCATCTAAAACCCCTTACTTTGATCCTTGCCTTCACCGAGCTTTCCAGATAATGACTGTTTTACTTAAAAAGTACAGATCACTGGACCTTAGTATATTCAACTTCAGTTTTTCAAAGTTTCTTTTTTTGTCAACTCAGGGCTTTTTTTGTTTGTTTGTTTCCTTAACAATTTTTTAGTGAACTTTCTAATTTTGACATCTATGTAGAAAATGTATCTATTTTCACTTTCTGTCTGTCTCACGTTGTATTATTAGGAAAGAACTTTTCAGTATGAATTTCATGAGATCAAGTGGGTGACTAATTCCCATCACACGGTTGTGGGCAGGTTTCTTAAACTCCCCCTCTCCTGATTTCTGAAGATATCCCCTATTCTGTGGGGACATCATTTGCTCAACATCATTTGCTATGCAGAAAAGGTTTAACAGAGTTAAATACAGAGTCAATTCTAAAAAAAATAATTACTTCAGGGAGGGGGTTTCCTGAGTGCAGGTGCTGTTATGTTTCCTGATCTTGGTTCTTGTTAGGTGGATGTGCTCTGTTCACTTCATGAAAATGCATCCAGCTATCCACTTATGATTGCTGCACTGATCTTCGATAAAAGGTTTGCTAAGAATATACTGCCTTTAAAAATCACTTTTTGTTTAAGTTCAATTATATTGTGGCCCATTTTTCCACTGAGATGTTCATCATTATTCAATTGGTCTATAAGGGTTCTTCCAGTAACTCAGGCCAAAATCCTCTGAGTCATTCTTGACTCCTCTCTTTTCCACACCTCCAATCGGTTACATATAACCAAAAAATTAACACTGGCCTAGATTTATTTAGGATAAATAACATGGAATAGCCATCATTTGACCATTCTATAAAAGGATTTTGAGACCGTTCAAGTGAACAGTTTGGATATATTCAGTTATTTAGTATGAATTCAGTTTCCAAAATTTTGTTCAGGGATTTGGAAGTCTGAATACTGAAGTTCAAATGATCTTCGTAAGATCATGACTCCATAAGGATGTTCTATGACTTAGTGAAATTAGCACTTAATAAATTTCTGTTATTATTCATCTCTTTAATAAACACTTATTGATCACCTATGGTGAGCTCAGACACTTTCTTTGGTGTTCAGGATAGTGAGATGAATGACAAAGCTCTGGAACTTACAGAATCTGCAATCTAATGGCTTGTATCCATTTGAATTTGAATAGAGGCATTCAAAGTCTATGCTGCCAACTAATTATGATGTATATATTTAAATTTAAATTCAATTAGCCAACACATAGTACATACTTAGTTTCCGATGTACTGTTCAACAATTCATCAATTGCATATAACACCCAGTGCTCATCACATCAAGTGCTAATTATTTTATGTAAAAAAAAAAATCTCTTCCATTTTTCTAATTAAGAGTAATTATTATTATTATTTTATTTTTGCTTGGAAAAAATAATACCTGCTCATGACTAAGGAAATATTATAGACATGTGTAAGTTAGAAAATAAACATCCTGTATGGTCATCTACCATTTGGAATTATATTTCAATGTGACTATATTCTAGACAGTGCTAAGGCATCATTAAATGGCTGTTTTGTAACAAGACCTTGGGATGTCTTGTCCTGAGAAAAATGCAAATGAGAGAGGAGACAAAGACAACTGAGAGGCCCTGAGAGGCCCTGTGCTGTCAGAATACAAATCTGGCCAAGGAGCCCTGTGATCCTTATGCGTATCTCGCACATTTCTATATAAAATATACAGTGAATACACATAACAAAGGAAGTCCAGAGATTCCCTTCAGACAAACTCAAAAGGAAGGAAGATTTATTGAATAATCGTGAAGAACAAAGAAATCCCAAAGGAAAACAAAAACAAAAACCATGCTGAGGATTTCTAATAAAAGAGACCTAAAAAATGAACTTAACGGCCTAGGTCAGCCTGCCAAAGTTCAGAGCTGACTCTTCCCACCCTGCCACCCAGTCGTGAGGGATAAAAAGCCAAGAGCCCTCTGCAAAATTCGGCCAGCAGGGCCATTGACGGGTTGCCTCTCCTCTCTCAGAGCCACCTGGGGCAGGAGCCACCTACTCTGGCCTTCTGGGGACAAACAGAGCAGCAGGCGTCAGCAAAGGTGAGGTATCAAGAGAACACTTCAAAGAGCTCATCCCCCAAAAAACCCAAAACAAACACCCCCCCCCCCCCAAAAAAAAACAAAGAGCTCATCCCCGAGCACGAACTGCGTAAACTGGGCATCGCTTGGCAGCGACAACTACACGACCTCCAGGAGTAGCATGAAGGAACGGAGAGGAGAGGGTGGTAATGGCCAGAGGTCAAGCTGCTGCAGTGGTAGTTTTTAAACCACTGGTCTCAGGACATCTTCATATTCTTAAAAAAAAAAAAAAATTACTGACGACCCCAAAGAGTAAGTTTTAGAGGGATTATGACTATTGATATTTCCTATTACAAATTAGAATGAAGAAAAGTTTATGTGCTATTTATTTAAAAATGGCAGTGCATGTGTATGCCAACATAAATCTATCTTAATGGAAAACAACTGTGGAATGGCAGCCTCCGCGACCGTCTCATGCTTCAAGGCCACTTGCTGCGTCTACGAGGAGGCCAGCGCTCTCACCGCTCTTCGGTCAGGTTTTCCCAGGGCTGTAGGGGCAGCAGAGCAGCCTTGCGGGTGAAGGGGGCCCCCCTCCAGGCCACGACGCAGGCCTCCTCCCGCCAGCTCTGGACAGCCGCTCAGAGCTCAGTCTGCCTCTCCTGTCAGGCACCAGGGTGTGGCCAGGCCTCCGTCCAGGCCTCCGTCCAGGCCTCCGTCCAGGCCTCCACCCAGGCCTCCGTCCAGGCCTCCACCCAGGCCTCCACCCAGGCCTCCGTCCAGGCCTCCGTCCAGGCCTCCACCCAGGCCTCCATCCAGGCCTCTACCCAGGCCTCCACCCAGGCCTCCGTCCAGGCCTCCGTCCAGGCCTCCATCCAGGCCTCCGCCCAGGCCTCCGTCCAGGCCCCTGTGTGCTGCCCCTGCGGGACCGAATCACTGGGGGAAACTCAGTTACCTGAGTTCTACCCTGACGCTCTGGCTAGAGTTTCACTGTGAAGATAAAGTCTTTCCATTCTGACACCAGAGTCTCATGTCTTCCATCAGCCTCCATTAAACAGTGGTAAGCTAATCCGCTACCTTGCAGGTAGGGTAAAGCCTCAGACCCTTTATGGTTCTTGACAATCACAACCCCCAAAATGCAATGAAAACAGCAGTGTTAAGGGCTGTTTGCAAATCCCTAATATCTGGCTTAGTAGGAGAAAGGTTCCCAACTGATTCAATCCTTGGAATAGGTGGTCTTGGTTGGCATTTATCAAGAAAAGGTGGCCTCACACGGACATGCAGTTGGAAAAGAGACAACTCTGTTCACCTCCTTTACAAGGATCTCAGGATCCCAGTGGTCCTTGGACCACACTGAGAGAACCAATGATCTATGTCTATGCAGCTTTACCGACTACATTAAGATAATTTTACTACAGAACACGGTGTTTACATGGCTCACTTATTCCACGTACTTCTTGCTCCGGAAGATGAAATTACGAATAACTTTGAATTGATTCTTTCCCTACTGCTATTGTTGCTTTTGTTATTTGCTGTTTATTATTTATTACAAGAACTTTCTGAAAAATTTCTCCAAATAATCAACCTCTAAACTTGCCCTCATCAGAGTCAATAGATCATTCATCAGGCTTATCAAAGGTTGTTTATTCTTCAAGGCTAACTTCAAAACCCTTCATTGCTGGGCCCACCCAATCCTAAACTATTATTTCATTAACTTTGCCCAATCCTAATCAGCCCTCCTACCACATTGAAAGACCTCCATTAAGCTAGACTCCACAACTCTTGCAAATGCCCTGCCTTTCACCTCCCTTTCTTGAGACGCTTTCAAAACACTGCCGATAGAGTGGCCTCCCTTTAGGCAATAAGCAATTCGTTGGTCTTCCTATATATAGGTTAGTTTGGTAGTTTGTATAAGGTGTTGTTTGTTAACAATGTACTTATGTAGATCACTGCTTCTCCAATAAATGGGTCTCTGTTTTGAGAACCTAAGCCTCAAGTGTGCTTAACACAATCTTTCCTGCACACATTAGGAAGAGGAAGTTCTGGGGTCCTTTATTACATGGAGAAATCTTGGTATTCAATCTATCATTAAATCATATAAAATTAGGGTTGTCATATCTAGTGAATAAAATACAAGACACCCAATTAAATTCCAATTTCAATAAAACAATGAATAATTTTTTAGTAGAAGTATGTCCCAAATATTACACTGAGGCATCTTGTGTTTTATCTGGCAACTCTACATAACACCTGTGCTGTAGGACTTTGTGTCCCTACTTTAACCACACACATTCTCCATTTGCATTTATTTATGATCTGGTAAGATCCTAATGACTTTATAAAGCCAAATTCAATAATTACCTTAGGGTCCTTCCTTTAAGTTGGTAGGCAAATTACAGATGACGTATGAAACGAACAAAATTCTAAGGTAGTCAAAATTCTCGCTCTGTCAAAGAATCCTGAACCTTCTGTTTAGATCTTTGAGCACTCGATTTTAAGGCTTCAGCTATAACTGGAGGCTAGAAAGCTCTCTGCGATGGTAATGTGAAGCTGGATTCAAATTACATAGCGAGAAAGTTGTGGGACTGAAGACACTACACACAGTACAGAAGAAAGTAAGCTGAGAAGCTGGTAAGCGGAAATGATGCCAAAGATGAAATTATTATAATAACAAATGTCAAAGTTTTTCATTTTTAATAGGCTCTATATATTTGAAATGGTACAATCCTTAGTCTTAGAATTTTGGGGCATAAATGTGTTACACTTAATGTTCAATCGCGTGCTGATATCCAACATTTGTTAAGACCATCCAACGTTCAAGGTGGATGAAGAACAAGAACAATCTTCAAACTATTCTGTTATGGTCCCTATGATTTTGCATAATGAAAGCTTTTTAAGAATTAATTTTTTATGTATGAAGAGTGTCATGACATAAAGAAAAATATACCAGACCAAGAGGCAGAAGATTTGGACACTTTAGTCTCAGTCCTACAGCTAATTGGTCCTTTAACCTTGGGCAGTTTGGTTCCTGTATTATTTTGCCATAGTTACAATAACAAAGTGCTGTTGCTTAAACAGCAGCAATTTATTTTCTCACAACTGTGGAGATAAAAGTCCTACATCAAGGTCGTTGGCAGAGTTAGTCACCTCTGAGTCCTTTCTCCCTCCCTTAGAGATGGCCATCTTCTCCCTGGGTCTTCACATCATCTTCCCTCTGTACATGCCTGTTATGGACTGAATATTTGTGTCCCCCCACCAAAATACATATGTTGAATTCCTAATCCTCAATGTGATGATTTAGGAGGAGGGTACTTAGGGAGGGGATTAGGTGATGAGGGTGTCGCCCTCACGATTGGGATTTAGGCCCTTATAGGAGACCACAGAGAGCCTTTGCCCCTTTCACCATTGAAAATAGCAGTCTATGAACCAGGAAGCTGGTCCTCACCAGACACCAAATCTGTTGGGACCCTGACCTTGGACTTCCCAGCCTCCAGGACCATGAGAAATAAATTTCTGTTGTTTATAAGCGACCTGGTCATGATAATTTGTCATAGCAGCCCAAACAGACTAAGACCATGTTTATGTTCAAACGTCCTCTTATCAGGACACATTTCATGTGGAATTACCCTCATGAACTCAATTTAATTTAATTACTTATTTAAAGATCATGTCTCCAAACACAGTCACATTCTGAGGTACTGGGAGTTAGCACTTCAACATACAAACTTACAGGGACACAATTCTGCATACAATCGTTCCCCTTTCTGATAAGATATTGGAATTGATCATCCTAAAGTCTGTTCTCACTCTATGACTTATATAATAAATATGTATATTCATGTATATTTATTTATGTATATTTATATAATATATGTATATTATGTATATTTATTACATAAAACCTAAATCAGATTACCTGTTATACTTTATAGACTACAAAATTAAAACTAGTGGGTATAAAGCTCAAGAAAACTAATATTCATCAACAGAAATGTCTGAAATCACACCATTACAATGTTAATGAAGACCACAGATGGTGAACGTTCATTTGAATTTCAAATAGTTGTAGCTTTTCGAGGATAGTGAAATGATTCAGCAAAATAGGCACGGTAGGAAAAAAATGCAAATAATTGTCTTTCTCTTATTCCAGTAGGACCTAGGAGGACATTCTGCAAATGTCTGTTGAAACTTCCAAGGACTGATACCATCAAAAGGCTTTTTACCCAGGCTACAAAAATTATTTAAGTCTATAATACCAGGGTCTATGGTTTGAGTATATAGCAAGAGATTTGTGATTGCACCTCTTGTTACTTTCTTTTTATTTTCCTGTAAAGATTTTACAGCTAAATTGATAGCAAAATATGTTTTTTTTTTCCCTCAAGAATCTTTATTCTCATATTCACCCTGAGAAACTCAAGGGGAAAGCCATCTGTAACTTACTTCTCCACTGTTGACTCAAAGGCTCCATAAGCTCTTTAGATGCATTTTGGTCACAGCCACAGAACCATGAATGCCCTCAACGAGACATGATCGAGACCAGTGCATAATGAAATTGGTCACACGGAATGATCTGAAGAGTACCGTAAGACTATTTAGGCCTCACTTTCATACATTTAGATTCGGTAGGTCTAGGATAGAACCCATGAGTAAAAATTTCTGACAAAGACCTAAACCTCTGACACACACACTCCCCACCAAGATTTTTATGTGGCTGGCCCAGTGTTTGGCAATTGTTGACAAACCCTCAATCTCTTAGATCTTGGAATCTACTACAAGACCCCATCTTTCCCTGAAGCAGTGAAATGGTTTGGTTTTTAGTCTCTATTGCCAGAGATACTCTCCATCCCACAAGTCAAGAACCATGTATAAGGGGATGGCGTTGTGAGGGCGGGGAGATCCATCTGTGATATTCCAACATGTTTAAAAGATTCTCTCATAATCAAGGAACATTAAGTCCCCAATTTAGTGTCCTAACAGCTTATATGAATTTGAAGAGAAAAGAGCTAAGACTATCCTCTTGCCCTGGCCTTTCCTTGGGGTGCCTTTTCTCCACCTGTACCACCCACTTATAAGAAAAAAATCTGCAAGATTTTGAAACTTAGTGAGCCCACTGTCTCTAGTTCATCAATACAGGTTATCTTTGCCTTCGCTGTCAACTAGGTTTTATTACAACACGGTAGATGTAGGAGTTAATTGTAGAAAACTGTTAGCAATGAGACCAATTTCTGGACCTAGAAATGCAAACTGTGTCCAGTAGAATGCCATTGATTATTGCCCTGTGAATATTGACCAATTTGGCTAGCTTGCACCCGTTTGTAAATATCATCTCGGAGTTCTTTATCTGACAATAAATATTTGGTACTCTGAATTTTCATTTGACTGGTTTATAGTATCTTAGTTATGTTTTCATTAATGAGTGAGTTAAGTAAAAATTTGACAGATAATAAGTTGTATGAGAATCATGCCCATAACCGCATTTACAATTTATCCTTTAACCCCTTCCTTTATTAAACATTTATTGGCTACATATTAGGTATCACATTTGTCAGAATAGTGAATGAAAGAGACACAGCCCTTGTTTTTGTTTTTTAAATAGAATATAGAGTTTAAAGAGAGGAACATAGAAGTACACAGGTTCTAAAGGAGCAGGCAATGATAGTACAGTGTCTTTGTGGTGGGCCCCCTTGGGTATAGTCCCCCAAGGATCCCTGTACAATGCTCATCTGCTCTTATGCTGTCCTCCCCCCTTGAGTATGGGTTGGATTTATTGACTTGTCTATAAGGTATAGAACCAAACAGAACAGAACAGAATAGATGGGATGGCGTGTAATTTCCAAGACTGAGTTACAAAAAACTATAAATTCTATGCTGAGCACCCTTTCTTGTTCTCCTGCTTGCCTGTTCTATGGGAATCCAGTGTCGTGCTGTGAGCTGCCCTATGAAGAGTCTCACGTGGCAGAGAACTGACGTCTCCAACCAACAGCCACGTGGCTGAGTGTGGAAGCAGATCCTCCCTCAGTCAAGCCTGAGATGACTGCAGCTCCAGCCAATCCCTTAACTGCAAACCTGTGTAAGACTCTGAACCAGAGGCACCTGCACTCCCTACCCATAGTTATGGTACCATAATGGATGTTGTTGTTTTAAGCTACTACATTTTAGGGTAACTAGTTGGGCAACAACAGATAACAATTATAGTCTTTTTCTTGGAAAACCATTAGAATATTCTATCACAGATGCCCCAGGATGAAGCACAAAGCTTAGGGTCAGGGTAATATTGTTACTTTGCGGCCTAATTGTCCAGGAATTAGTTATACAGTATCCAGGTCTAGGTAAACCAACACTGGAAATTGCAGACACAACAGCACAAGCATCCAGAAAAGAAAAACAAAACAAGATCCTCCTTCCAGAGGGGATCTACTGTGACAACAGAATCCTCATAAATACCTGAGAAAAACAACTCTAGCAAACAGGAAGTATTAGTTTGTGATGCTGTATAAATCATGGAATAGTTCTTTTTAAAAATTTTCTTTAATTTTTAATTTTTTGGAATAGTTCTTTTTAACTCTTCAAAGAGTCCCTGCCTTCTTTGAATGCCATGGTTTCTCCTTCGATGTTTTCCTACCCTGGTCCCTTTATTTTTTTCTCCTTTCTTTTGATCTTAGCCGTTCCATATGCCACCCCTTTCTAAGAAGTAGGACGGACCAGTATGAGAATTTGGTAAAAGAGAAGCTGGAACCGGAAATGTCTGAGTTTAGTTCTGTTACCGATTGTAGAGCTTCGGGTAAGTTACTGGATCTATAAGCAGGCTGCGAACGTTTACCTTTCAGAGTTGGCGTGAATCTACCAGCTTCAAGATTTGAAGCAATGCACTGAGGGACCAAGCACACAGTAGGGACTAGATAAGTCACAGTCATTATTATTATTATTATTCCCGCTCTCATTGTTTTTAAGACTGCTCCTACAGTATCCTCCAATATATTTCATTAAAAATCCGTCTGTGTGCTATTTTTAACAGCAAAAGACGTTCCAGATCCCACCCATATGTTTATCCCAAGATCTAGAAAATTCTATTTCAGAAGAAATATTGTTACTTCGGTGCTAATGCAGAGGAAAGGCTGTTTGTTGGCATTTGCCAAGTAAAGTAGAGGCGGAATGTCCAGGAAATTTGTCATAAGGTGACCCACAAGAAGGCAGCCCCTCTGTGAAAATAAAGTTAAATATGAAATAATTGATCAATGACTCAAAACGTCTAAAAATCTTTGAACTAGGGGGCACCTGGCTGGCTTAGCTGGAAGAGCATGTGACTCTTGATTTCGGGTTCATGAGTTTACTAAAGGTAGAGAGTACTAAATCCATAAATAAATAAAGTTAAAATATACATTTTTACAAAAATCTTTGAACAAAATTCAACAATGTATATTTGGTTGCCTCCTGAGTAGAAAAAACCAGAGAACCAGAGAATAGGAAGGAAAGGGAAAATTGCTCTTAACAGTATATTTGTTGGTAGCTTTAAATTCTTTGTACTATATATAAATATTACTGAATCAAAGTGTTATTAACTAAAATGTATGCACTCTGAATGATATGAACATTGCACAATTAATCTTTCCTCTTCAGTTTTATTATTCCCAATATTTTTTTCCCATTTTAGTAGAAGAGAACATTAATTCCAAACATTTTCTTTCAAAAGTAGTACAAGGGGATCCCTGGGTGGCTCAGCGGTTGGGCGCCTGCCTTTGGCCCAGGGTGCGATCCTGGAGTCCCGGGATCGAGTCCCACGTCGGGCTCCCTGCATGGAGCCTGCTTCTCCCTCTGCCTGTGTCTCTGCCTCTCTCTCTCTCTCTCTGTTTATCATAAATAAATAAATAAATCTTAAAAAAAAAAAAAAAGTAGTACAAGTATCAGTTTTATACCCCATAGAGACAGCTTCCCCCCCTTGCAGTTTTACTTCCATTTTGACTGCACATTTCACCCAGTTTCGATCACCTGTGCTGAGGAAGGAATCCACCTCTCTTTGGTCTTTTCCTAGAGGAGAGTAAACCCTGAGACTTCCCACCATCTCCCGAGCCAACTATTTCTCATTAGCTATTGCGTTAGGCCGTTTGCCCTAGGTTTGCACCCAGGACACATCTAGAAGCATTCTTGTTCTCTCTTCACCTCCAAGATAGGCAGCTTGCTGGGACGTGAGCTGCCCTCTGATACTCTGTCCTCGTCCTTGGACCATCCCAATAGTTCCTCTTCACTGAAGAGTCAGGATAAGGAATGAGGAGGGGGAGACACACTTGACAAAACTTAAAATAGAAAAAGCCATTATAATCGTCCTGAAACCCAAATAATCAGCGTAGTTTTCAATGAGCTTCGGGTTCTTATCTCTGCTGGGTGGCGAGTGGAAATTGTGCATCTTCAGACGTGCTGAAGCCATCACATCCGACACTCAGACAAGACAAAACAAACATTTTCGATTGAGACAAAGCAAATTAACTCCCAATCAGCCAGGGCAAATCAAAGGTTTTCCACCTTTGCTAAAAAAAAGAACCAAATGAGGTCCTCGTGCAGTAACAGGTATGGCCCTTGTACTGGAGGGAGGTCTGTTGGTCTGAGATCTGTTTCCAGCTGGGTGGAGAGCTGAGAGATCCTGAGACGGGGTGACGGGGAGCCATGCGGGGTGCCAGGCCTCCAGCCTCCACTTCTTCACAGCCCTCTGCCTTGGCCCGGGAATGCGCAACCATCTCCGCACTCAGTTAGGGGCCCTGTTCCTCTTTGCCTCTTTGCTGTTTCCCACCCCACCAGTATATTTTTCCTCTTCTAGTCCTTGACCTTCCATTTTATTTTAAGATTTTATTTATTTGTTTGTTTGTTTGTTTGTTTATTTATTTATTTATTTATTTATTTATTTAAAAGAGAGAACGAGTGGTGGAGGAGCAGAGAGAGAGGGACAAGCAGACTCCATGCCGAGTGAGTGTAGAGCCCGCCTCGGGGCTCAAGTCAAGAGTCAGACTTAACCAACTGAGCCACCCAGGAGCCCCTTGACCTTTCATTTTAAATTCGTCAACCTCACGGGCTGTTTTTATTTATTTTTATTATTTTTTAAAGATTTTATTTATTGATTCATGAGAGACATGGAGAGAGACAGACACACAGGCAGAGGGAGAAGCAGGTTCCCTGCAGGGAGCCCGAAGTGGGTCTCGATCCCAGGACTCCGGGGCCAGGACCTGAGCCGAAGGCAGATGCTCAACCACTGAGCCACCCAGGCGTCCCTCTACTTTTATTTTTAATCTGGTCTCTCTTAATAGGTATGTTTTTTATTGCCCTCCTAGCTGGATTTCTGCTCATTTTACCTAACAAGCTGTGTGACTTTGGGCAAATTACCTACTCCTCTGTGCCTGCCTCTCCTTACTATAAAATGGAAATAGCAATGGTCCTCACTTAATGTGTTATTGAGAGAATTAAATGAGTTAGAAGAGTCACCTTTCTTAGGACAGTGCCTGATATGAAGAATATATGTGGCAGATGTTATTTTTATCATAAGTTTTGCTTATTTTCCTTCTTTCATTTTTAACTTTTAGCTTATTACACTTTAATGTTGGCATTATCTTAGATATTTTTCTTAATTTCTTAAGTCATTGTATTTAATTTTGTCTACTGTTAGTATTCTCTAGTAGTTTACTTCAAGTACTTAGGACTATCCTTCATTTGGGTTTTGTTGACCCTCTTTGTCCTTCCGTTTCTTCTTTTTGATTGAAGTCAATAGTGGTGATTTTTAATGACCTGTCTTCATTATGGGCAACAAGAAGCGAGTCTACAGAAGTGGTTACCAAACTTTAGTGTGTCTTAGAATCACCTAGAGGGCTTGTAAAACACAGATTGATGGCACCAGCCCCAAAGTTTCTAGTTCAGCGGGCCTGTATGGTGTGGGACCCAGATGATGCTAATGCTATGAGTTGGTGTTCACATTTTGAGAACCACTGGTCTGGACAAGTATGAATAGGGGATAGAGTCCTTATTATAATCAGGAAAAACCCTTCCCCTGCATCCTAGCCCATTTTTGCCATGCACTCACATGCTTCACTGGATTTTCTCCAATGCATTTCTACTCCCTGCTCAATATGAACTTTTTCCAGGGCCAATACCCTCCTCCCTCTGGGTATGGGTCATTGATTGGCTGAAAAGTTTGCTTATTAAAATATCATATCCAAAAAAATACATCACACCATTCTCCTTTAGAGAAAATCTGTAACTCGGTATCCATGGTAACCAAAATATATAATAATTGGTTTTAGGGAAATCTTGGCAGTTGCATTGTAGGGGAGAAGACAAGGGAACCTCATACCCAAGAACATGCAGTTCTGGCCTGACCCTTGTGGGAAGCCAACAGTAATGGGGCTCTCAGGGGTCCCACAAGAATCCAGGGATCTGGAAATCAGAGTCCTGTCACTGCTTTCAATGTATTCACCTCCAATATACTTTGGGGAGAATAATGACAGACAACTAAAAGCCTGGCAGTGGCCCATCTTTGTCCCCTCATTTTCTCCCCAGGGTAACTGTTTCCCTGTAGTGGATGCAGACAATCCCATGCAAGTTTGTATAATTTTATTACGTGTGCCTACTAACAATATATAGTTTTGTGTGTTATAGGATATTTATATGCTTTGTATCTTTTTTCACACTCTCTGATGATGATCTTTGTCTCCCCTCTACATGTCTCATCCTGTCCCCAAACCCCTCATTCTTCCAAATTCTGAGAGTACAGGGATATGGCTGGGCTGGGCTTTTCTAGGCTTTTTTCTTTGTCCCTAGAGAGTATAGGATGCTATCCTGCAAAAACTGGAATCCCTCAAAGAATACTTTATCAAATATGCATCTAAGCCACACTGGTAACTCTGACAATTCCCCTTTTTTGCCCCAAACTGCCTTGACAGCTTCGTCAAGCTGAGAGAATGATATTCCCCTGAAAGGATTCTTGCTCAGTATTAAATACTGTTCCTGTCTTCTCCCTACCTCTCACACGCTGCCACCTTGACCATGCTGCAAAGATTCAGAAAGTGGGAGGGAACGTAGCTTTCTCCAGATAGAGGGATCTCACCCTCTGCCTGATTCCAGCCATTTCACTAGCGACCCCATAACTCAGTGGGGACTAACGGTCAGTCAGAAATCCTACAGACTCATCCCCAATCTTGACTCAACTGGCCGGATATGGAGGGGACCTCTCTGCAGGAAATGGCACCCTAGCACCCAGGGGCCAGAGCTACGCAGCACCACCGGTGAGTGGTGGTGGTCCTGGCGTACGGCCTGCATTTTCCAGAAATCCTCGTCTGCATTTTGGCTGGCTGGGACCCCGGCAGTAACGTCTACAGAATATTGGGGGCTTTTGATGTCCGTTGCCAGCTAGGATTTTGGATTTTTCTTTAATAATTTCTCTATGTTTAGTCTTTTGGGGCTTTTAATTCTCTAGCCACTTCTTAGGGAGATGCAGATAGACCCATCACCCTGACCGCTACCAGTTTTGTGGCTTCTGTTGAAAATTGTCTAATGCATTAGGGAAGAAATCTTCTGTGATTGTAGCGCTTGTTCCCCGGCAAGCTGAATATCTGATGTGTCTTCGTGTTGGAGTAAGCATATGATTTATCACCTAAACTGGAACGTGTTTTTGAGAGTGACAAATGCTAAACCGCTCGAGACGCCAGCACAACAGAAGGACACTGGACAGTCTAGACGAACCAGATGCACACTCACGGTCACCCGCTGAGCGTGCACATTCCCTCCCCCAAAGGAAGCTTCCAGAGGACGCCTTCGGCAAACGGGCTGCGGTGTCACCCCTGCCAGGACCATCTGCTTGTGTTTGCAGGCCAAGGGAGCCTTGAGACTCGCTAAGTCACACCAAGTATATTTGGGCACATGTGGGATCTGTGGTCCAACTGCCTGCGTTCCTGCAGTGGAGAAATCTGTATGAATCCACGTTATAAATAGAAACTTCATTATCCGCACCGTGTGTCTCTGTCTTGGCTCAAAATGCAGGAACTTCCATCAACATTTCCTTTCTCTAAGCAAAGTGTTGGAGACTTTGACAAACATTTCTGCCTTCTCAGAAATGCCAAGGGAAAAGAAGATCTCCCATTCTCAGCGGATCTCGATCACTAGCAACTGCTCGTGCAAGGAGGAGCGCCTGACCTGGTGGGGCAGGCTGGGGGGGGGGCCAGGTGGCCGCGTTTCCCCGTGGGTCAGGGCAGTAAGAACAACGACTGGCACGTCCTGAGCGAGGGCGCTCTGCTGGGGCAGCCGCCGTGCTTGGCTGCGTTAGCTCCGGGCCAGCAGCTGAGCGCAGCCCAGGAGGCCACGGAGCGCGTGAAAAATGCACGATCGACCACAGAGAGCCCAGGAGAGCGACGGTGCTAGACACGGGCTCGCTCCGTGGGTGTCTCAGCTGAAGCCCTGAGCCCTGGTGGGGCCGCGGCGGACACCCCCCACCCGCCCTGGCCCGGCCGGGCTAAGCAACTCGCCTTCAGATCTGACCTTAAAGCCAAAGAGGAAACACAACTTCATAGGACAGTTCTGTCACATGTATTTCTGTAATGTCATCTAGCTCATATACAATCAGGAAAAATGGGGGGACGCCTGGGGGGCTCAGCAGTTGAGCGTTTGCTTTCAGCCCAGGCCATGACCCCAGGGTCCCGGGATCGAGTCCCACGTCGGGCTCCCTGCATGGAGCCTGCTTCTCCCTCTGCCTGTGTCTCTGCCTCTCTCTCTCTCTCTCTCTCTCTCTTGCTGTGTTTCATGAATAAATAAAACAATCTTTAAAAAAAAATAGTGAAAAAGGGGAGTAGTAGCATGTTAACAAAGTCCAATCAGCTCACACCCAATTTTTCCTTAGCCAGAGGAGAGGAGAACTCTAATTGTCAGCAGGAAGAGAAAGCCCAGCTTCTCCACTGGCGGCGGGAGCACGTTTGGCTCTAATTTTTAGAGTGTGAAGCAGACATCTGCACCCTCAGAGAGGCACCAGCCCCGCGCAGTTCTTGGCTCCTGGCAGGCGGGTGCTGCCCCGAGCGCCCACCACGCCGACACCCCCAGGGGCCCAGAGGTCTGCTTCCCCCCACGCTGTCTCTGTGCCATCCGGCACTACTGTCTCCTGTTTTCAACTGGTTCAGAATCTTGACGGAAGGAGGAGAAGTGAGGGATTTGATCCTGCTCAACTTTTTTTTTTTTTTTTTTTTAGGATTTATTTATTTTAGAGGGAGTGTGTGAGCAGGGGAAAGGGCAGAGGGAGATGGAAAGAACCTCCAGCGGACTCCTCATGGAGCACGGGGTCCCATGCGGGGCACGATCCGCAAACCCTGAGATCATGACCTGACCTGAAACCACGAGTGGGACACACAGCTGACTAAGCCACCCAGGTGCCCCTAGATCTTCCTCACCTTTAACTCTGTGGACTCTGGTACAAGCAAAGTTCAACCCAAATCTTTTTTTTTTTTTTTTTTTTTCGACCCAAATCTTCACTTACGGATGGCCAAACAGAATTCCATCACAGCAGTCATCACGGTGACACAACACGCATTCAGAGAGTGTTCGCTGTTTGTCAGGAATGTCCTAAGAGTATTACACGGTCTTACACGCTGAAGGGGATCAGCATATGCCATCCCAAAATATGCCTCTTTGACAGGATTATTTTGAGCTAAAGGCATTTGACTTCTTGAAATCCCTTATCTGCCTAAATGCAGGGCCTCCCAAAAGAACTCAATTGTCACAAATCCCCTCCCGGGAGTCACTTTAATAGCTTCTGGGAGACAAGAAGTCGGCACCACACCCAGACACACATTGTCCCAAACTATCTATCTCCCATATATGCCTCCAAGGACCCATTTATCTTTCCAAAAAGCCATTTGTTCTTCCATACACGCCCTTTCCCATCCTTTCCCCTGCTCAGTTGAGTACAGAGACCTCAAATACTAACCACTCCTTTGAGTTCCTCATCTCAGGGTGCTCCACGTGTATGCGGTGGACATGCTGAGAGACTGTTTTCAAGTTAATCTTCTTGTCTGCCAATGCACAGGCCCCAGCCAGAGGGCCTAGGAGAACAGAAGAAAAAATAATTTTTCCCCCTCCCCTACAGCTTGTGTACATTAACTCATTTAATCACCACAACCCCATGAGGTAGGTGCTTTCAGCGGAGGCATGAGACCTGGAAAGGTTAAGTGATTTAGCTGAAGACACTGTTATTGCAACGACATACCCTGGAGAAAGGCCAACGTTTCAGAGTTGGAATGACAGCGCTGGGGGGTTGGGGGTAGGGCTGAGCAGATAAAAGGAAGAAACAACAACCTGGAAGATGTGTGAGGAAACAGCCCTTCAAGGTCAGGTATTCTATAGGTGCGAAAAGGAGGGTTTTTAAGAACTGTTTTTGTGGTTTTTCACCTGAAGCGAGTATCTGATTCTAACTGCTTGACATTGTTTTGAAGCTCAATCAATCGTTGCCATGCTACACAGAGCAGAACTTTTGGATTCCATTTTATGTTCATCTGTATGCTAGAATCGATCCAAAATTATATTTTGGGGAGAACTTCGACCTTCTGCAGGTATTTTTCTATATTCACCTCAAGTGGAGCAAAGATGACAAAGGCCAGCATAGGAGCACATATATTTGGATGTATATTTGTTCTGTGCCCCACCCAGTTACTCTTTCTTCTTTTATTTAAATTCCAGTACATTCTACACGGTCACGTTTACGTATCATTGTAAGTAGCTATCAATCCTATCATTGTAAGCAGCTATCAATCCTTTTTTTGAAGATGATACACAAATAAATGGTAAAAGAAATATAATTTAAGTACATTGCTTCAAATACATATCTTCAAATATAAATCCAATTAGTAGTGTAAATACTCACATAGACCCACTGAAACTTCCAAAGTTTGCGTAAAAATTTCTTTCCATTGAACAACTGAATTACTACCGATGAAGGTGCCAGCTCTTAACTTAAAAACCACATTTAAAGCCTTTGCACTGAATATTTTCTTCTCCGAAAACAGGAAAATTTTGCAACAGTCACCTTTCCTGAGGAGACAGTATCACCTTGCCAGTAAGGTTTAATCTATCTTGAAAAAAGAAAGTTGCATGAGCATTTTAAATGCACTATTTCTAAATCCAGGGATATCCAACTTCTTTGCAGGAATGGCCAAGACAGAATGAGTCATCCTCTCCAGTTGGTTTCCATTTAACAAAGGATTAAACTTCCCTCATCACTTCAATCAGCTTTATACACGAAAACACATTTTCCGCTCTTAGATTATAAACTCTTCTCACCGAAATGGTAAGATTGGAACTTATGGGCACAGGTTCAACCATTTTCACAAGTCCCAACTTTGTTCTTTAAATGAAACATGAAAGGATTTTTCTCATTATTAGATAAAACACCTAAGTTTGTTTCCCCAAGAAAGAAGAGTCAGAAAGAAGATCTTGAATGCAGGCAGCTTATTTGGGTGGAGATCCTAGGACATAGGAACAAGGGACCAAGGCATATGAGTTCAAAAAGCAGAAAAATCCAGTGTTCATAACCAAAGTTCTCACCATGGCAAGAGGAGCTCAATTCATCAGGACATATTGAGTCCTGGGAAGCATCATGCATAGATCATGCTTCTCAGAATTATTTTCCCAAGGGACAGGGGGCTGGAGCTTCCACCTCCCACCAATGTAAGGTTGTCCTAGAAGTGAACTCACCTGTATTTTTGGGTTCCCTGGTATGAGAGAAGGATTTCAGGCAGAAAGATGAAAAATCTGGCTCTGACTTGAAATGAGAAGTGCAAATTCAGCCTCAGTTTGCACAGAAGTATACACTTTGGCTTCAGCTGAAACCAGAGGAATGTGTTCTGGAGTGTGCTGGAGGTATCTAATAAAACTACCCAAATGAACCACACTTCTTGTGCAGTGCCCCTTCCACAGTCTTTGGGCTGAGCTTATGACTCCTCTGATAGAATAAAACAGAACTGATACTATGCTTGTTCTGGGACTAGCCCTCAAACGACCCAGCAGCTTCTGCTTCCTACTTTCTGGAACGCAGTCACAATAACTTAGAGCTCAATGTAAGGACCATGTGGCAGGAACTGATATCTGGCTGAGAGGTCTGGCTGAGCTCCTGGTCAAGCCTGCAGATTACTGAGGCTGTCCCAGTGACCCTGGACAACACCATGTTGGGAAGAACTACCCAGGGAAGCCACGGAATTAGAAGCCACACACAAAAAATTAGTTTTTGTTCTAACATTTTGGGTTACTTACTTTGTTCACAGCAATCAATAATTAAGATACCAGTCAAGAAACCTTAAAACAAATAGGGTTGTCAAAGTCCCTAAGAAGGATAGCTTTGTTTTCCATGACATATCCATAAGAGAACTGAATTTTCCTAGCTTTGCCTACTCCTCACCAAGCCACATGGCAACCCTATCATATCCCTGACCATTGGTCATGGCTCTGAAGGATTTCAAGTAATTCTAATGCTGCTGACAGGAAATGTTTTTGATATCTTTTGCCAAATGATATTGCTGAGTAATATAGTGTGAGAAATCTTCATGTCTACTCTAAGCTTCCTTCCCAGTGTGATTGGTTATGGGGTTACCAGATTTATGCGATGCTCACTCAACAAAATAGTCATTTAAAATTCACTGAACTGGGATTCCTGGGTGGCTCAATGGTTGAGCGGCTGCCTTTGGCTCAGGTCATGACCCTGGGGTCCCGGGATTGAGTCCCACATGGGGCTCCCTGGATGGAGCCTGCTTCTCCCTCTGCCTGTGTCTCTGCCTCTCTCTGTGTGTCTCTCATGAATAAATAAAATCTTTAAAAAATAATAAAAAATAAATAAAATTCACGGAACAAATATTTATTGAATACTTACTGTGTGGCAAGCCCTGTTGGAGGCACTGCTATTATAATAATGGACAAAACAGACAAAGATCCCTATCCTCTTGGAGAGGGGAGATTGACAATGAGAATTAATACACGGAATATAAATATATAATATCTAGATAGGGTTAAGTGTTGAAAAAAACTGAAGGAAGAAAGGAGAATAGAGAAAATGTTTAAAAATAGTTGTTAAAATTTTAGATTGAGTGACCAAAAGGCGGCCTCACTGAGACGGTGGCACTTGAGCAAAAGCCCTTAGGAAGAGGGAACCACAAAGGAATCCAGGGGAAAAGCAGACAGAACAGCAAGTACAAACCTGAGGCAAGACTGTTCCTGAAGTATGCAAGAAACAGTCATGAGGTCATTGTGGCTGGAGCTGGATGAGCAAGAGAATAGTAGTGAAGAAGGTCTAGGAGCTAATGCAGGCCTGGAACACATAGAATCTTTCAGAAGTCAGTGGAGAAATTGAGCAGAGGATGGATATGATCTAAGTTGCAGAGGATTATTCCGGCTTCTGTATTAAAAGTAGAATGGGAAAAAAAATAAAAAAACATAAATAAATAAATAAAAGTAGAATGGGAAAGAGGACCCAAGAAGCCTCAAGAAAACCAACCGACCCATCACGCCAATACCAGCTGAGAGGAGGCAGACTTATTCCAGACTGGTAATAGCATGAGGGGTGAGAAATGGATCGATTAGACAGATTTGGGCTATTATTGAAAAGCGAGTCAGACAACGGAATTTGCCGACACTTCAAATGTGAGATGTTTTTAATACAAGAGAGGGGTATGAAGCATTACTCCAAAGTTTTGGGCTTGGCAAATGAAGACTTACATTTCCATTGACTGAGACAAGGAAGTGTGAGAGTTTGCATATAGAGTTTAGTGTTAGACACATTAATTTTGAGAGGGAACTAAAGAGGTTGAGGAATTTTAGGCAACAAGCCTGGAATTCAGGATAGAGGTTTAAGCCAGAGATATAAATATGGGAGTCATCAGCATAGGGTGACATTGGATAAAAAAATTATGAAGAAACTGCATATAGATAGAAAAGGAAGTGTTCTTAAGACTAACTACAGGGCATTCCAGAATATAGAGATTGGGAGAGGGAGCATGTAGAGGGAAAGAGATTGAGAAGGAACAAGCAAAGCAAAAAACAAACCCACAAGGTGCAGGGGAGCTAGGAAACCAAGAAAATGTTTCAAGGAGGAAAATGTAACTGACCCTATCAAATACTGCTAAGAATTCAGGGAAGATGAGGCAGGAGAGACGGTTATTGAATTTAGCAATATGAATTGCACTGGTAAAAATCATAGTTTTCGTGGAGCAGCGACGGTAGAGACCTACTGGATGGAGTTCAAGAGAAAATGGAAGCAGAGAAAGTCAACCTAGAGAACTATAAAAAGTTTTGTTTTATAAAAGAAGCAAAATGAGGCCGTCGCAGTTAAAAATAATAATAATAATAATGGGCGAAATAGTAGTAGTTGGTATGGTGATGGGAATGGTCCAAAAGCGAGGGAATAGTTATGATCCAAGAGAATGGGTGAGGACTGCTGGTATCATGCTTTTAGTGGTGAAAGGGGATGAAAGGGAGCGTGTCAGTGAGAGGCTGGCCCCAGCTGAGAGTCCGGACGTGCAAGTGCATCCTTGGAGAGAGCCAGTAGAGCGAATGGAGACATGTGCATGAGGTGGGAGAGTCCATCAGAGTCCTCTGAAGGCTTCTACTTTGCTAATGACATAGGAACCAAGGTCATGAGCTAAGAGTGATTATGGTAGAGAAGACCTTCCTTGGAGGCTTGAGGCTCAGAAAGTATGAAGTAGTCACCAAGGAAAGTACGGTCGGGGGATATACAGTATTTTTTTTTTTAAAGATTTTATTTATTCATGAGAATACACACAGAGAGAGAGAGGCAGAGACACCAGCAGAGGGAGAAGCAGGCTCCATGCAGGGAGCCTGACGTGGGACTCGATCCCAGGTCTCCAGGATCACACCCTGGGCTGAAGGTGGTGCTAAACCCCTGAGCCACCTGGGATATACAGTATTATCGCAGAGGGACAATGTCACCTACTTGAGGAGCAGTGGCAGTGACGGCAAGTGGGAACAGTCGGCGCTGGCCGTGGGCTTCCCTTCCCTTCAGCTGCGGAGGTGCAGGAACAGCAGAGTTGGGTTTAGCCAGGGTGTGTTCGGCTAATCGCAGCGTCATCGCCCCCCACCCTACCCCCACCCCACCCCCTTGCCTCCTCATGGAAATATTAGCTATTTTCTCCCTAACAGATACTGTTCAGAGGGCTTGGTGATTCTGACTCAGCTTTCAATACTTCTCCCAATGATGTCTTGCAAAAGTTTTGTGTTTTTGTCACTTACTTTTCTTCTTCCCATCCCACAATTCATATGTTTTTCTGTTTTCGATGTTATGAAATACAGTTGTATTGTGACTAATTTCCCAAAAGGGGCGAAGACAACCGTGGAGGGAGAGATATAACTGGAGGCTTCGCAATATCTCAGTAATGTTAGATACCATCTATGCAGCACCTTTTGACGCCCCAGGTACCTAACATACATCTCTAATCCTTTCCACAAGTTTCCTCATTTTAAAGGAATGGAAACTTAGAAGGTAAAATGAGTCCCCCAGCTAACAAACACCAAAGCTGAGATCCAAACCCTGGTCTGCAGGTTCCCCAGGGCTGACTCCGGCCGCTCCGCCCTCTGGCCCTTCCCAGCCAAGCCAACATCAAGCTTGCCTTGTCCTGGCTCCAACTGCACATATTTGAATGCCGCGGAGTGGGCTCGCCCAAAGAGCTTTAATCTAAGGTGCTGTTTCTGGCCTTTCTTCCCCCCCAGACACCAGACCTCATCTGCTCCTAATCTTGAGACAAAGGTTATAGTTGTCATGTTCCAAATGCTGAATTTTACCTGTGTTCTCCCGTCCAATTTTAAACCTCTAGATTCATTCCTCCGTCTTTACAATACCTTGGTGCTGTTGACATTTGGGGCCAGGTAATTTTTTTCTTGTGGAGGCTGGTCCTGTGCATAGCAGGCTGTTTAGGAGCATCCCTGACCTTTATGTACTTATGATGCCATTAGCACCCTCTCCCCAACTGTGACAACCAAAAATATCTCCACATCGGGGCACCTGGCGGGCTCAGGTGGTAGAGTGTGTGACTCTTGGTATTGAGGTTGTGAGTTCAAGCCGTTCACTGGGTGTAGAGAGAAGTTAAAAATAAAGTGATGTGTGTGTTTGCTTTTTTTTAAAAAAAAAACCTGTCTCCAAATATTGCCAAATGTGCTGTGGGAGGCAAAACCGTCCCTGGTTGTGAACCACTGTATTAGAAGTAAAGATTACATAGGAATTAGTTTCATTTCTTTAAATTTTATTTAAAGTTTTGCACTGCCACTTTATCCATAACAAAAGATAATTTATTTTTGTACTTTTTTAGATTGTTTTTTGTTTTGCTTTTCAGAAGACAAGTTACATTCTCTGTAACTTTCCAAGAACTCCTTGTTTCAACATCATCACCCCAGGCAGAATTAATTTCTTTAGTCCCTAGTCCCATTATATTTTGAAATAAAAAACCTGTAGTAGTGTTTACCACAGTCTATTAGGGCCTTCAAAGACAAAAACGAAAACAAAAAACCCCACACATCTATCTCCAACTATCATCTCTTTGGTGACATAGGTTATATAACATTCATTTTGTGTCTCCAGCGTTTACAAAAAACCCTATCATATATGCATTTGCTTAACTTGTTCATTCAAACTGTATTGCAAGGAATTCCATGTACTGACATTTTAAATGATCTATGCCTACAGAATGTCCCTTTATGGGGTCTTCTGACCTACATGCACATCACAGTCCTGCCACCTAGTGGCCAATTACCCAAACTGTAGTTGCAATACCTAGCATGGAATAAACCAATATGCGGGGTTTCTCAAACATTTAAATTCCATTCGAAATCGTAAGGTAAAGAAACTTCTAAACTACTTTTACACATATACACTTTTAAACTAATACAATTTTCCAATTTTTAACGTTTTGCTCTAAGTTAGTGAAATTAATTCACATGTATAAGGTTTTAGCTCCAATTGGAGCAAAACGTTAAAAATTATATATATATATATATTATATATTATTACATATAATATATATTGGAGCTAAATTATATATATATGTAATTTTATATTATTTTATATATTATATTTTTTATATATTATATTTATATTACATATATAGTTATATATATAATTATGTATATTACATATATACAATTTTTATTTGCAAATAAGGAATCTGTAATGTCCACATTACCCTGCTTTGATTTTATGCAATATTCTTTCCCAACAAAGCTCAAATTCCTGCTTTTTCTCTTAGACATCTCTCTCTTTGAAGAAGAGTCTAAGCCATTCAACAAAACACCTACCAGGACACCAAAGTTGGCTAAAATCAAGACATCAGGACAAATTCCTTATCAGCTGATAAGATCCATCATCTGATGGGACCCAAAGCTGTTCCGCAATTTGGACTGAAATAAAGTTTTTAACCAGTAGGTTATTAGTTTGGTTACAGGGTTGACTGATTCAGTCGAATCAATCCATCAATTCAACTAAGTAAGTTGGTAGAAAATTAGTCTAAATATTAAAATATTTAACATTTTATTATGAAGAAGCATTTTCATTCTTGATTGAATGAACCTCCTAACTCATTGCCTTCACCAATTATGATTGGATACTTTCAAGTGTCTCCTTTATGCATTATTCTACTGTTATAGTAACGATAATACAGTTAACTAATAACACAAACTGAATGGGGAGGAGAATAAGAATGGAAAGAGGATGAGGGATAAGGGTTGGCAATTCAGTTTCAACTTTATTACTTAATATTTAAGATATCATAAACCTATTACTATTTCATATTTGCGAGTTAACAAAGTATATTTGCTTTAGCAGGAAGGCATTATCAAGTATCTCTAAACTCTGCTGGATTGTTTTGTCACATATCTCTATTTTGTTGAAATCACTAACATACTTTGAAGCCAATGAGGCATATGTATAAACTCTCAGATAATCTCTTTATTCCTAATATTAACCCTTGATACATCATTGATTTGCAAGATAAAATATTTATTTCCAGTACTGCAAACTCATGTGTGGCATGACCCTATCTCTTTCCTCTCAGATAAATTTTAAATGTCTGAAGTTCACGAGATTACTTAGACCATTCTTCACTGTATAGATGGAAAAACTGAGGTTTGGGGAGGCTCTGAGCCTCCCCCAAACTAACTGAGCTAATTGTAGCAGATTGATCTAGAACTCCCAGTTTCTGAAAGAATAACCACTAGCCCCAAGGCCAACACACCATGAAGAGAATTGCAAGGTAAGCCTCTCAGGACCGAGGCCATGATGCATCACTAATTTGCAGGAGTCCCAGCCTAAGTCATTCTTTCTGTCACAAACTCTTAATCCACAAACTGTATATCCTCTCCACTCCCCTCTCTTGCCAAACCCTTCCAGTGTGTCTCCTGTGACCCTAATCTGAATAAGCAATTCCTGTTTCTTCAAATATTTATTCCCTTCACCTCCTTGGCTTACTTGAAACCTACCTGAGCCCTGAACAAACATTAGGGCCAAGAGTCAATTATATTGAGTTGATGGAGGTAAGTGTACTCCTTGCTCCTCCTTGATACTTCCAAATTATCTCACTCCTTCCCTCCTGAAAAAAAAAAAAAATCAGTTCTTTTAACGCTAATGTCATTTGGATAGATGACTGTTTCCTACACCTACTTACACTCTTTTCCCAACCTCCTGGTCATACTTCCGCTTTCACTAGTCTTCTGTTCCCAGCAGTCTTCCATTCTGATTTCCTTTCTTTATCCCTGGTGGTTTCAATACCTAAGTGGATGCCCCATCAAAAAACCCCAGCTTCTGGAGACCCCGGATCGAATCCCACATTGGGCTCCCGGTGCATGGAGCCTGCCTTCTCCCTCTGCCTGTGTCTCTGCCCCTCTCTCTCTCTCTCTGTGACTATCATAAATAAATAAAAATTAAAAAAAAAAAACAGCTTCCTCAATTTCTTGATCTCTGTATTCCATTGCCATTTTGGTCTACTTCAGTCACTTATTTTACAGTCACACCCTCAACTTTCACATCTCTTAAAAAATACAAATCTTTTTGAAAATTTCCTACTGAAGCATTTAACTCAACTATGGCAGCTTCCTATGTATTCAGTGGGCACAATTACTTCCCTACGACCACACAGTTCTTCAGTGATGTGTGGACATCTGATCCTCTCCTCCTCCCACTTTCTTATTATCCACCAGTCCCCTCCTGTCATCACTTCCCATCTTGTTTGGCAGATTCCGTTACCATCAACCTGCTGCCTCTTTGCAAATACTTCCAACTCTCAGTTCTGTCTCTCCCTCAGTTGAGCTCACGCTACAAAACCCCAATCCATGTATGAAATCCTCTTGTTGCAGACTTTCTCCTGGTTTACACAGTAGTGTTAGTGACCACAGATCACATCATCACGTAACTAGTTTCGCTCTCATAATCTCAGGCCACAATTTGAATCTTGCTATGAACCAGAAATCTTGCTATATTTCTCTAATAATTTTGCTTTTCTGCTCCCCAGGATGATCATATTGATCTGGATCCTCTTCCACTGACCTTCTTCTCCACCTCTTCCACCTTTATCTCTCAGCAGGTATCCTTGCTAATAACCTACTGAGAATACTGAACTATCAGATGGACGTGTTCTCATCCTCCCATAACTAAATCCCCAAGTCCACCTGCCACTGAACCATCACCTTTCCCATCGCCATTAAACTAGGAGAGATCAAGGAACATATCAAACTATGGGTGGAAATTTCAGAGTTTGAGGCCACTGGCCGTAAGGGGTAAGTTAGTAATGCCAGTTAGGAGGATGGTAGGGATCCCTGGGTGGCGCAGCGGTTTGGCGCCGGCCTTTGGCCCAGGGCACGATCCTGGAGACCCCAGATCGAATCCCACATCAGGTTCCCGGTGCATGGAGCCTGCCTTCTCCCTCTGCCTGTGTCTCTGCCTCTCTCTCTCTGTGACTATCATAAATAAATAAAAATTAAAAAAAAAAAAAGGAGGATGGTGAACTCATGATCTGTACAAAATGGAAAGGCTTCGGTGGGGTGATACATGATCCAAGTTATGTTGTAGGTTAGGGGTCAGCAAACTATAGCCGTGGGCCAAATCTAGGCCACTATTTCTATAAGTAGAGTTCAGTTCGAACACAGTCCTATCTCGTCATTTGTGTTCTTGTCTGTAACCATATGACAATGGCACAGCTGAATAGTTGCCAGTTGCCACAGAGACCGTATAACCCACAAAGCCTAAAATATTTACTATGCTTCTCTAGAAATTTACCAGGTCCTTTCTAGAAGGATAACTCTGGCAGTGGGATGAAGAATAAATAGTAATGGGGGGGGGTGATTAGGAGCATGGCAAATATTTGGAAGGAAATTGTATCAGTTCAGTAAGAATGAAAAAGACTTGGTGTAGGCCAATGGACGTGGACACAGAAAAGAAAAAAAGAGACAGACATTTTGCGTGTAGAATCAGGATTAGATAAACAGGGGATAAATTAAGACAGAAAGAGGTTAAAAAAAAGTGAACCCACATTTTCTATTTTCAGTGATGGGGACAGTGGTAGTGTTTTCAACTGTGGTGAAAAGAGGCAAGAGAAATGAAAATTTCCAGGAGAAATAACAATGGTCAATTTAGACAAGTTCAATACCTACAAAAAATATATACATAGAGCTTGCCGAAATTATCCCCAATCTGATCTCGAAGGCTAATGGAGTTATGGAGGTCACTGGTCTATAACTGGTAGCTGGTGCAATGGCAATTGATGAAATCACTTTGGAAAAAAAAAATAACAACAAAAGTCTCTTAAAAGCTTGTATTCAGGAACTGAAAACTTAGGTCCACACAAAAAATTTGCACACAGATGTTTATAGCAGGTTTATTTACAACCGCCAACACTTGCAAGCAGTATGCCCTTCAGTAAGTGAAAATGATAAACTGTGGTACACCACGAAAATGGTGAATATTATTCAGCACTAAATCAGAATGAGATGTTAAACCAACAGAGACACGGAGGAACCTTAAATACATATTACTGAGTGAAAGAAGCCAGTCTGGAAAGGCTACACCACCATATGATTCCAACTATAACATCCCAGCAAAGACAAATCTATGGAGGCAATAAAAAGGTCCATGGTTGGTAGGGGTTGGTGGGAGAGGAAGGAATAAACAGAACACAGAGGGCTTTTAGGGCTGTGGAAATATTCTATATGATACGGTGTGGTAGATACAAGTCAGTATACGTCTGTCCGAACTCATAGCACAAACAGCATCAGAAATGAACTTGTAGGGATCCCTGGGTGGCGCAGCGGTTTGGCGCCTGCCTTTGGCCCAGGGCGCGATCCTGGAGACCTGGGATCGAATCCCACGTCGGGCTCCCTGCATGGAGCCTGCTTCTCTCTCTGCCTATGTCTCTGCCTCTCTATCTTTCTCTCTCTCTGTGTGACTATCATAAATAAATAAAAATTAAAAAAAAAATGAACTTGTAATGTAAGCTGTGGATTTGGGGTGGTTATGATGTGTCAATACAGGTTCATCAATTGTAACAAATGTACGCTCTGGTGGGGACGTTGAGAATGAGGGAGGTTATACAAGTGTGGGAGTGGAGAGTATATGGGAGATCTCTGTACACTCCCCTCAACTTTGCTGTGAACCTAAAACGGCGCTAAACAATCAAGATTTAATTCTAAGAGTCTGTATTTAAAAGGTAGTTAAAACTGTCATTATACACAAAAGATTAGCGAGAAGTTAACATCGATTAGCTGAATCTAGATATATCAAAACAGGTAAATCTCAAATAATGTACAGTAAAGGCAAGCTACAAAGAATGCTATGATTCCATAATTGTGAAGTTTTAAAACATAGAATAACACACTGTATATGGATATAAAATGCGGAAAAGTAGATCAATGATAATACAAGTTTAGAATAGGAGAATCAATGGGAGGGAAAGAATAGGAGATTAGCTTTATTTGCTATGTTATATTTCTTTTTCGAAGAAAGCTTGCAGTAAAATACACCAAAACAGAGAAAGGGGTGTGTGCATTGCCAGGAGAAAAATTAAGAGGAGACAGTAGGTCCTGGACATCAGAAAAGGAAGGAGATATGTTTTCAAAAGAACGACGTAAGACAGGCCATCCAACTCTAGAGACAAGTCAAGCGAAATGAGGATTAAGAAACTCTATTATCAGTCAGAAGCCCAACGGAGTTTCAGCAGAATAATGGAGGTGGGAGCCAGATGGTGGGGGGTGGAGAGGGGAGACTTGGCACCAAAGAAGTGGAGGCAGTGAGAGCAAATGGCTCATTCAAAAAAAGTTGGCAAGGAAGAAAAGAGAAAGATATAATACAGCAGTTTGAATGAGAAATATTTAACGTGTCTGATGCTTCAATTTCAGGCAGGTGGGTACTCAAATAACTCAACATTTTTTTGCAAAACATTGAGTCCTTACATTTTCAAAAATAAAAGACAGAAATAAGTATCTTTTTTTTTTTCCTTAAGAGAATACCTGCAAACCATCTCACATGTTAATGTGGCAATAAAATGACATTAAGAACTTGGTTCAAACCACAAATAACGTGAACAGGGGAGTTGGAAAAGAAAAGGGGAGCCTTGAGACGTCGGGGTTTTCCAGGTGTGCAGCTCACCCAGATTCCCACAAAGCAAGCACCTATGTTCATGCAATCACCCAGTCCAGGAGGCGGCCTTCAGGCTTTCAGATGTAGAGACTTGATCCCATCATACAATTAGCTTCTCCAGAAGCAGATCCACGCTGCCAAAGCTCATCACAGACTGCTGTTTGAGCCACTTTACTTATTTATAAGGAGTGTAAGTGCCAAGCAGTCTAGATAGAGCAGTCTGACCACCGAGCCCAAGTATCACGAGGAAGTTGGGGAAACGAGGAAGCAGAAGGAGGATTGAGGTTTGCTGGAATGTGTAATGAAATCTGGCTTCCATGTGACGATAGCAATATCCCTGTCAAGTGGCTTCTTAATCCAGCCTCACGGAACACCCTTGCTTGCTCTAGGTGAAGGCTGCTCTTCTTGCAAATTTCCTTTTTCTGCACCTTTATTTCTAAACACCCTTCTCCTAAGGTACATACAACCATTCCTTACAGTGTTAATACCTTTCTGCCCGGCAGAAATCAGCTTGCACAGATGTAGGGATAGAAAACAACCTCCGTAAGCTTATTCTGCTTTTCTTTGCGCTGCATGCACTGCACTTGCCACTGGTTCCAGCTTTCAGAGTTCTTGGAGGGGCCTAGGATCACCTCCCCATGGAAGGTAACACTTCATTTGCAGATACGAGTCCATTAGCACATGCTGAAGGGCAAAGTCCGCGCTCCCTGAATCCCTCCCAGTCATGCCTACACCATCTTCATGACTGTGACTTAACCTGAGGACACCTCAATATATAATACAGGACATAGAATTTCGTTAGGTCATTTTTATTCAAATAAACTCACCTTGTGACCTAAATTTATTTGTAAAAGATATTTTTATATTACCTACCATTACTTAGCAACCCAGGCTATCCTTGGCAGAAGGAAAAATAATAAGAGAATAATAGAAATAACAGGCTTCAATAGTTTGTTTCACGACTACTGTCCATCTGTATATGCCACCACTGGTTATCGCAGCTGCTAAAACAGGACATTCTGGTCGGCCCACACAGAACACCAGCACTGCTCAGATTCATCAGACCCTGATGTGAATGCTGGTTCCACGTTCTTAAAAAACTTTTAAAAAGTTGTAGAAAATACAAATTGCTTATGTTGTTAAAAGGAACAATAAGCCCCAAACAGAGTCACTTGCTAAGCCCCACCAACTTACTATCTAACCTTCGGCCTCCTCCAGGAGTGGGATTTTAGAGCAGTTTGGAATTTCCTGGTCAGCACTAGTGAGGTAATCAGCCTGATAAGACCCCCTGGCCTTCCCCAAAGGGAAGGTAATTTTTCCTGAAATAAAACACTCTTTTGACTTTCTTGTCTCACCTTCCCACCTATAAAAACTTTCCATTTTGTGCAATTCCTAGATGGGATGGTGCCTGATTCATGAATCATGGAATAAAGCCAATACAGCTTACTCAGTTGAACTTCTTTTGTTTTTTGTTTTTTTAACAATATGGAATGTTCCTTAGGATAACCTCCCTAAAATGAGACTAATTTCCATGGAAATAATCTGGCAAGTCTTTCGTGGAATTCTAGAAGAGTTCTAATGGTGCAATAAAGGGCTGTATCGTTAAACGATTTACTGCTGTGTAGGTGGCAAGTTTTGAAGTATTTTCTTAGACATAAAGGTATAGTTCTTTTGGACTTAACAACAAAATGTTTATTTCGCACAGCTCGGTTCATTCACTGTGCACTCTTAAGACATGGAAAAACGTTTGAAAGTAATTATTCAGGAAAACAGAATAAGGAATTATGGGGTTTGTTGGGAAAGATACAGAGTGTATTTTCAGAGGTTGCTTGAAAATATATAGGAGAGCTGATTAGGTGCAGGCAACGCAGAAAGAAAAGCCTCAAAAAAACTTCTCTATCCTGAGTTAGCAGCAGCCTTAGGTTATGTTCACTGTCCAGGAAGTTTGTGACCATGAGTCCCTAGGAAAAAAATGTATACTAAGCTGTAAGATTCTTAGGATTTCTCACTAAGGACAGCAATTGTAAATGCCATATATGTTTAAATCTTTATTTCCAAACTTAGATTCATGGTTATATTAAAAACCTCAAGCAAATGCAAAAGGAAAAAATAGACATTTTAATATTTTAGATACTACAGGTATTACATACATATAGGGAACATGACTCAGCTCAATAGAACTGAATTTATGAGCTACTCAGAGCTTTGGAGCTTTGCTGCATTGGTTTCAAACAGCTCTTAGGGAAAAGTGGGTATCTGTTGGCTGCTTCCTCAGGATTCACTTCCTTTTTTGTCCAAACGTTTTCTATCACAGGACTCACCCTATTCCAGCACAAAGCAGCTGTGTGGTCTGAGTGCTGATCCCACCCCCAGGTGAGTCCAGCAGAACATCCTGCACTGACTGGTTCAGGGAGGGGCATGTGTCAGATTTTGACCAATGATATGTGACTTAATAAAGACTCCTCCTATGAAGTTTCCTTGCTCTTCTGGGAAAGATTCAGGGATCTGACCCAAACAAGGGGAGGCCCATTAATGCCACCAGGAGGGGTGCTAGCCTAACACAGTCCAGCACCTGGAGGAAGACAGCTGTAGGGATCAGAGGGGAGTTGGTATCTTGACAGCATCATGAACCCATGAATCAAGACTCCCCTGAAGGCCTCAAATCAGTACAGTCTGGACAGTTTGGTTGCATGAATCTATAAATACCTTACCTTTTTTTTTTTTTCCCCTTTGCTGCTCCGCTTTGGTTCACATTTTCCATTATTTGCAACCAAAAGACTCTCAGCCAATGTAAGGAGCTAATTTGGAACCCTGGAGGAAAGTACTGTGCTCAGGGGTCGGAGTTCTGGTTTAGTTCAACATCACACGTGTTTGTGTGATCTTAAGTGGGCTGTTTAACCAAAAACCTTTAATCCTTGTTTGTAGATATGTATGTAGGTGTGTATCTATCTATACATCCATCCGTATCCTCCAGAAGAATGGTAAAATTCTTAAAAAAAAAAAAAAAAACCTGTCTTATTCATTCGATACTCTGTATCAAATAACTTTTTCTTCTTTTTTGGGGGGGGGCAGGTCAAACTAAAGATTTTTAGGTAAGTGAATTAAGGACTAGTTAAATCCCACTGCAAAATTACATTTACAGTTTTCTGTTGTGTGTGTGTTTCTTTGGAGAGGTGTCAGGGAAACACATTTAAGATTAAGCTGTATCAACTGCTAGAAATCAGGTCAGGCTGAGAATTTCTCAAGTGTTTGCCATCATCTATTTGCCTAAGTTCCTTTGTGTGATGAGGGGAAGAAAAGAAGACAATCTTTTTTTTTTTTTTCACCCTTCCCCACGGTAATGTCTAAACCCTGGGAGCATGGAGGCAGGAACAGACGGAAGCTAGAAACAGCTGTTTTCACAAAGATTCTCTGACTCGGTACCCATGCGGCCCTCCTTCAGAAACCAGTGACAGGCCCCGCTACAGAAACGCTTACAATCTGAATATGATACAGTTTTAGCTCAGGAAAGACACTGAGAACAGACTACCGTTTCGGCAACCTTGACAATCTGAAGCTCTAGAAGTTTTGGGGGAAAAGTCCCCCTTTTCCCCAGTCTCCCAGAGGCGTTCATCTTGTCACTGAAGGCATGAGTCACGGGTGGAAAGGGTCACCTTGAAGAAAATTCTTCAGCCTCCATGATCAGTAAGAAATCTGAAAGAAAAGACAAGACCCCTGGTGAATTATTGCAAAACACCCGAGACGGACTCCCAGAATGACCGGAAGACTGTGAATGGGAGATGGAAATCCTGCATGAGACACCTTAGGCATAACTAGAGAAATCTGAGTTGTTCTTGGTATGACGTCCGTGTCCTCAAGCTAGGAGAACTCACCGCAAACCCGGATACATGTTATTTTAAAGAGCAATCCAACGGTCAAGTTTGCCAACAGATGTTTCAGATATAAGACTTTGTTAATGATGTCACGAAAAGATGTATTCTATGTAGTGCATAATTTTCTCTACAAGTTCTTCTTCTTTATAATCCCGGTGTGACAGAAGATCGCCGTGATCGCAAGTGAATGTGCTCCGGGGCTGTAGAACTCGCTAACAAGTAGAAACGTACTTTTAAAATCTCTTTTGCCAAACTGTAATTATCTTCTGATCCTCCTAATATTTTCCCACTTCAAATAGTCCCAAAACTTAAGCGGACAAAAAACCTGAATCACCTACTAGAGTGGACACTCCGGGCTCCACTCAGGTCCCCTAAGACTGCTTTAATAGTTTTGGGGGACCGCTCTCCTGGCTTCACATGCGTTTACTTCCAGAGGCTAGACCTGCACTCTTTTCCAGAATACTGTCTACCCGTGGGTTGGCTGGGTTTTGCCCTCACTTACACTGAGCTGGGAGCCTGCTGCCCCCAACCCAGGCAGCCCCTTCCTAAGAACTACAGAAGACATTCTTCTATATAGAAAGGTCTGCAGAGACCCCAGGACTAAGGGGGGGGGGGAATATAACAAGGCCAGTCTCACGGAAAGGTGGAGTGCACTGTCGACATCTCAGTATGATTTTTATTTATTTATTTTTACGGATTTTATTTATTTGAGAGACACACACAGACAAAGAGCATAAACAGGGAAACGAATAGTGGGAGAGAGACAAGCAGACTCCACGGTGAATGCAGAACCAGACGTGGGGCTCGATCTCATGACCGTGAGATCATGACCTGAGCCAAAATCAAGAGTCAGACGCCTAACCGACTGAGCCTACTAGAATGAGTAGGAAAACCGAAGAAGCCTTTGCAAACTCAACGCCCCACCCCCAGTTACTCCGGGAAAGAGGCACGGGGTGGCTCAGACCTTCATTTCCACCACCAGATCACCGCACTGAGTTTGGCGCGGGCTTCTGGATGTCCTAACTACTTCGCTGTGGTATTGAGGAGGAAGGTGAGCTCAGACTTGGCCAAATGTCTACCCGAAGAGCCCGACGTTTGGGAGATGCACAGGCTTACTGTTGGCACCTACCTGAGGCCAGACCACGGGCCGATGGGCCAGAACGGCCACTCCGATTGATTCAATGGTGCTTTCACTTGGCCTTTGAAGCAGTAAGCAAATGGAGCAAAGGCTACACAGGAGGTTAGGACACAGATCAGTCACTGTGGCCACCAGGAGGCTCATCTGGAGTCTGGGGATCTCACCCTCCCAGAGGAAGGAGTCAGCAGGTCAGAGCAGCGCTGAACTGTGGGCTCACTCTCACCTTTTCTACCATTTCAGACTTTTGAAGGAACAACCTGAAGTCAAGAGTCTATTCCATAAAGTTTTCTATGTCCTAGTCAGACAATGGAGTAATTTCTGCCCTCATTTCTTGCTACGTCATTGAGCCTAACTGAAATTTCAGTGCAGCAGCCTCATTAAGGTACCATGCACAGGTCTCTCATTTTTGAGTGAATATCCCACTTCAGAGCAACTTTGGTGGCAGCAGGGGTTGTTTGCCGAGGGGGCCTGCCTAGAAGCCCCATCCTGTCCTTTGCATCATGTACAAGATGATCAGGAGAAATCAGATGACGACAAGGGCTGTGGTTAGGCTGCAGCTATCCTCAAACTCAAGTGAGATGCAGACCCAAGTATTTATGATCTCTCAGTTGGGGTTTTCCCAGATACAGATCCTGAGGCAGGAATTCAAGTGCAAGTAGTTTATTTAGGGGAAACCATTAAAGGGGGAGAGAAGTGTCACAGGAAAAGGAAGGCAGCCAATGAAAGGTGCACTATTACTGCGGCCACGGGACTGAATAACTGGAGAGACCCCAACTGAATTATCCCACCTGGATGAGGGGGTATTTGTAAACCCAGCTTGTCAGTCACTGACTGAAGACCACTCTCTGAGGGTGCTAAGCTCCTAGCATTTCCAACCTATCCCTACACAGACAGGGTTCCAGAAAAAGCCCTCAAACCCAGAGGCCCATGTCAACAAGTGAAAATCACTGGAGCACCCTGAAATAGTTTTTTTTTTTGAGATTTTATTTCTTTATTCATGAGAGGCACAGAGAGAGAGAGAGAGGCAGAGACACAGGCAGAGGGAGAAGCAGGCTCCATGCGGGGACCCCGACGTGGGACTGGATCCCGGCTCTCTAGGATCATGCCCTGGGCCAAAGGCAGTGCTAAACCGCTGAGCCACCCGGGCTGCCCACCCTGAAATAGTTTTGAGAGAACCGGAAAATGGCTGTCAAGGAACCTATGTATCTAGAAATTAAGTTAGAAGGGACATGAGATTGATTGGGGCCTTATATCCACAACGTACCTAGAAAGGATGGGCAGGGAAATTCAGTTCTCACAGAATTCCTAACACCTTACACTGAAAAGAATGTCAGCTCATGGGTCTGATAATGGCTTTGCCATAAACTTACAAGTCAAATCTGCAGCGTCAAGCTTTTAATGAAAACATATTTAAAACACATACACAAAATACTATATGGTAGAAATAACATTCTTTGTAATTCATAAATCTATGATATTAAAATGTAGAGTTTTAAAGTAAGCTTGGATAAGGTAGCTTGTTTTTTTTTTTTTTTAAAGTTTGAAAAAACGTAGAAGATGGATGCCTGGCTGGCTAAGTCGGTGGAGTATGGGACTCTTGAACTCGGGGTCATGGGTTCAAGTCCTATTTTGGATATAGACATTACTAAAAAAAAAAAAATGCATAAAAATGTATAAGAAATAAGCAAAAAAAAAAAAAAAAAAGTCTGAAGATCACTGTAGCTCACTGCTAGAGCATTTCTACAGTCAGCATTCTCAGTTGTCAGTTTGAAACCAGAAATGCACTTGAGCTGATTTAACCGGGAAAGGGTTAGTTATTACAGGATATTCAGTAGCTCTGTAATTGTGAGACAGGCTGGAGAAATAGGAGTCAGAAGGTACGGAGCCCTGCAGCATGCCCAGAACACACAGCGAAGCTGAAGCTGGGTCAGTTAGGATCGTGTGGACCCCAGTGCCGACCGAGCAAGCGGAGGCCACCAGGGGCATCAGTAGTATGGCTCCTTAGTGGACTCGCTCTTGCTGTGACCACAAGACTGCATTCGCTGTAGGTCCCAATTCAAAGTCTGACAGTCAGAAGCAGAGCCTGGTGCTCTCCTCCTGAAAGACCAGGAAACAAGAGTACCTGATGTACTGAGCTCTACCTCAGACCTTCTGACGTTGAATAGCCGAAAAGCAATGATTAACATCCCTGACAAAGTGTGTTTAATTCAAATTACCACTTTTTGTTTCCAAAAAAACTCTCCGCTGATTTCCTTTATTCTACTGCATCATGACATGTCTGTGGGTTTTAGTTTCTGATGTGTATGTTAAAAGGCAGACAATTATTTATTTTCTATTATTTTTATGCATGAAAAATCCCATTACGTGAGTCATGCTCACAGGGGGTAATGACTTGGAAAACGTTTCTGCCATTCTGGACTAAAATGCCAACAATTGGAAGGAAGGAAGGAAAGAAGGCAGGCAGGCAGACAACACATACTTCTGAAGTCTAATCTTTTGTTTTTTGTTATTCATGGTACAAATTATTAAATTCAGAAAAATGGAAGACTCATATCCCAAAGCTGGTCAAAATGGGCATTATGGTAATACCTAAGGCTTATCAGGATGATGAATTATCTCATTTTCCTGGTGGAAGTTGTGCAAACGTTATAAAGGACAATTTGTTCATATTGATATTAAAACTTCAGAGGATCCCTGGGTGGCTCAGCAGTTTAGCACCTGCCTTCAGCCCAGGGCGTGATCCTGGAAGTCCCGGGAGAAGTCCCCAGATCGAGTCCTAGGATCAAGTCCTGCATCGGGCTCCCTGCATGGAGCCTGCTTCTCCCTCTGTGTCTGCCTCTCTCTCTCTCTGTGTCTCTCATGAATAAATGAATAAAATCTTAAAAAAAAAAACAAAAAACTTTAGAATCTCATTTGTTCACACTGGAAAACAAAGGTCTGCAAACTTTCTGCAAACAGCCAGACAGTAAATATTTTAGGGCTTTGTGGGCCATATGGCCTCTGTCACAACAACTCTGCCACTGTCCCCCAAGAGCAGCCACAGACAATATATAAATTAGTAGGTGTGGCTGTGTTCCTACAAAACATTTGGTCTGAGAGCTACAGTTTGCCAACCACTGTGAGAAAAGTTGAATATTAATAATACAGATGATGCCTAATATAGAAGAAAAACCAGAATTAATGCAGCAGAGGAACTTGTTATTAAGTTTTTTTTTAAAGTGTCCTAACCAGAAATCTGAAGAGTTACAAGTGCCCACATCTGGGCCATTAACCTTAAATGACCTTTTGTTTATACCATAGTCTTTATTCCTTCACTCTCTTGGGCATTTTCCTTGGACAACAACAAAACTGCAGTGTAGTACAGCGGAGCCTGACGTCCCAGGTTCAAAAACTGGCTCTGTGATCGAGACAAAACCCAAAGACACTGGAACCATGGACCATGTTCACAGGAGAGATGGAGCCTGAGAAGACTGTGGGTGCTTGATCAAGAACACTGAACATTTCAGTAAAGGCTGAGCATGTACCACTCCTTGCCCCCCACCTTATCGTGAGGACAGGATGACGAGTCAGAAACACACACATGAAGTAAACAGTAATTTGGGCTGAAGAAATCCATGTTTTACTTAATTCCACTGTGGAGGAAATTCTGGGGGCAAGCTTAGAATTTAGGGGGACTCTGTACCAGAGAGAGAGGGCCAGGAGCAATAGTACTTAAGTTGCGTATATGTGGTCCAAAATCAAATATGCTCCAATTTCTCAGGTACAGTACAGTTGATTTTCCAAATGACTTTCTTTAGTCAACATCCAGGAAGATAATAAATTAAGACATTGACTATCTCCATTAGTTTCTACTGCTGATATAATAATTACCACAAACCTAAAGGCTTAAACAACAAAGCTATTCACTGTTCTATAGGCCAGAAGTCTGGCATGGAGCGGACTGGACTACAATCAAGGTGTTGGCGGAAGGTGCTCCTTTCTGGAGGCTCTGAGGACAATCCCTCTCCTTCCCACTAGGCCTCCCGGCAGATCGCAGTCCCTAGCCTCAGTGGGACCAGGTCCCTGCTTTCCTGCTGGCTTAACTAAGGGCTGTTCCCAGCTAAAGACGACCTCATTCCTTGGATCATGGGCCCCTTTCTCCAACTTCATAACCATGAACAGTGGAACCAGTCCTTTTCACATACATCTCTCAGACCCACCCCTTCGCCTCGTTCTTTCACTTTTAAGGACTCAAGTGAATAGAGTGGACCAACCTGGATAATCCAGGTGATTCACCCCATCGCAAGGTCCTTAACCTTAATCACATCTGAAGAGACATTTGTCATACAAAGTAACATTCTCATAGGTTCCAGAAATTAGGATGTGGACATCTTTGAGGCGGGATGGGGATGATTTTTTCTAACACAATACCAACTTTGCTTCTTCTAGTCTTCCCAGTGGTACTGATACCTCAAAAATGTCAGTCTGCCTGAGTGTATTCTTGGATATCAGTTCCTTCTGATCTTTAACAGAAGTCCACGTAAAAGGATGCCCGGGTGGCTCAGTGGCTGAGCTTCTGCCTTAGACTCAAGGTATGATCCCAGGGTCCTTGGATCAAGTCCTGCATTGGGCTTCCTGCAGGGAGCCTGCTTCTCCCTCTACCTATGTCTCTGTTTCTCTCTCTCTCTCATGAATAAACAAAATCTTTTTTAAAAAATTAAAGGTCAGGATCCCTGGGTGGCGCAGTGGTTTAGCACCTGCCTTTGGCCCAGGGCGCGATCCTGGAGACCCGGGATCGAATCCCACGTCGGGCTCCCTGCATGGAGCCTGCTTCTCCCTCTGCCTGTGTCTCTGTCTCTTTCTCTCTGTGTCTCTCATGAATAAATAAATAAAATCTTTAAAAGTTAGCTTTTGTCAATATAACTCATGTATTTCACTCTACCACTCCATTTATCTTTCTGTACATTCTTACATTATTCATCCTTCATAGCCTAACTTCAGTATTTTCCCCCAAGGATACCAATACATTTTCTCTCTTCTTTTTTAAGATTTAATTTTTCAGTAATCTTTATATCCAACGTGGGACTCAAACTCACAACTCTGAGATCAAGCGTCACATGCTCTACAGAGTCAGGTAGGCACTTCTAAATTGATCCCTCTTAATATAATGTCACAAGTCTAAATCAATCTATTTCTTTAGTGTGGACTATACTATTCAGCAATGAGTTTAGGCTAAAGTCCAGAGATCTAGTCAAAGTAAATTTTTTAATAGGAGAAGTATCTTTATTTTTTAAATTTAAATTCAATTTGCCAACACACAGTACAACATCCAGTGCTCAAACTATCATGTGCCCGTTACTCAGTCACTCCATCCCCCCACCTCCCTCCCCTTTTGCAATCCTTTGTTTCCCAGAGTTAGGAGTCTCTCATGGTTTGTCTCTTATTTCCCCCCCACTCTCCCTTATGGTCCTTTTCAGTATTTCTTATATTCCACATGAGTAAAACCATGTAATTGTCTATCTCTGACTAATTTCACCCAGCATAATACCTTCCACTTCCATTCACGTCGATATAAATGGTAGCTATTCAGTCTTTTCTGATAGCTGAGTAATATCCCATTGTGTGTTTGTGTGTGTATATATATATTTTTTTTTCTTTAGAAGTAATTTGTGTTCAGTATTATTTTCCCACTTTGTTGTGCCAAAATCACTGTGAAAAGGACAATTTTACCTGTGTAATAATCCAAGCCACTAGACACTAAGCTTTAAATGCCAGCAAAAATAACAAAATACAAGTACATGCACTCAGCTTAAAATGATGTTTCTTAATTTGCTTTGTAATAGTGAAACACATTCATGATAATTTTTATTTAAAAGAGATCAAAAGGCTCAGGCCTGAGTGCTCCATCTGGATTAGACGTCCTCTTTACTTGTTATTTGAATAAAGCCACCCCATTCCGTACGAAATCAAGCATCCTCTTAGGGCAGATGCAGAGGCTGAAGACCTGCCTGCCAAAAAACAAAACCAAAACCAAAACCAAAAAACCAACCTGGTGCCGAGGATGACCACAGGAGGAGAGAAGTAGACAGGGGCAGATTAACCATATAGAAGGCCTAGATTCTCTGTGGAACAGTGACAGCCTGTTGCCCTACAGCACTGTTCTGTAGAATACAAATCAGCTCAGGTGATAATAGGAGAGTGATGTTAGAATAACATGGAAGGCGAGCTGGTTTATGCTTAATTTTTCTAGTACTTCCGGTCTTGTGCTACCAAGAAACAACAGTTGAATGTAAAGCAAGCAGCTGAGCACATGACTGCACCAGGCCTGGGGGAAGACAGTCCCCAGATGACATCTCCCGTCGCGTGGCAGGCACCCCATTCTTCCTTTGGCCCAGCTCAGCCCGGTGCTCCACTTTGATAGGGCGTAGTGTGCAGGTCTCTTAAATCTTTGTGCAAAAGCCGTAGCAGACAATCATGCAGAGAGCCATCTCCAGCATCTCTACATTCGGTGCAAGGTCTGCAACAGCTTCTCTCCTCCTGCAACGGCTGATGAAATGTCCTGCTCTTGCTTCCGTCACTCGGCAGTATCAACTTTCCTATGAACTCATTTTTCAGGCTACCTTCGACTCGTATTAAAGGGTGAATAAGTAACGATAACTTTTCTGTTTTTTGGGGGATTGTCCCTGTTAAGGATGCCGTTCAGTGGTTCCCACACCGTGCTTCCCGTTAGTCCCCTGGGGAGCTTCTGAGATGCCCAGCCTCTCTCCTGATACCATTTAATTCAGAACGTCTGGGGGTGGGGACCAGAGCATCAGTTTTCTAAGATCTCCAGGAGATTTCAAAGAGAGCAAAGTCAGAGAACTACTCTAGGTCAGTTCAGGCTTTGAGTGGTCCCTTCCAGATCTATTTTTTCCCTTCAGCTGTTATTTTAACTGAGCTATTTTTTTTTTAATGTAGTATTTACAGGAATGTACACAGCACCTGTAGCTAAAATGTTTGTATCACTGTGAGGGTTTCCAAAATAAAAATAATGTAAAAGATGAATGGAAGTATATATATTTTATGTGTACTGTAATCCAAGTATTTTATAAGATACTTATAAAAGTATTTTATTGATAATTTATAATAATATGCATTACCTTTATAAAGTGAACCAGTGGACCTCCTGAGATAGACTGGCTTTTCAGACCTTTAAGATAAAATGAATGTCATTTTTTTTTTAAGATTTATTTACTTATTCACAGAAGATACAGAGAGAGGCAGAGGCACAGGCAGAGGGAGAAGCAGGCACCATGTGGGGAGCCCGATGCAGGGCTCGATCCCAGGACCCCGGGATCATTACTTGAGCTGAAGGCAGACGCTCAACCACGGAGCCCCCCGGGGTTCCTCAAGTCCTTATGCTTATGCTACTCCTAAAACCATCCAAGATTCTAACACATATGCCTCTTGCCCTTCCTTTAGCACTTAAAATGTGTAAACATCCAATTTGACCAATTAGGAAAAAAGCTGTGAACAGAGTATTGTAGGGGAATAAGCTCTGGGACTGGGAGAAAGGTTATTACCTGGGCTGTATGTCCTTCGGTAATCCTAACATTTATTAAGTGCTTATTATATGCCAAACTTTAAGCAAAATTACTTTTAGTCCCTCAACAATTTGATGAGGTAAGTATCAATATCTTCATTTTACAGTTGGGGAAACTGAGGCAAGAGGGTTAAGTAATCCCCTCAGAATCACACAGAATCCAAATCTAGACAGGCTTGCTAGTTCCGGAGTTAGTGTTCTTATTCATGACTCTATCCTGCTTCTTTTTTTTTTTTTTTTTAAAGATTTTATTTATTTATTCATGAGAGAGACAGAGAGAGGCAGAGACACAAGCAGAGGGAGAAGCAGGCTCCCTACGAGGAGCCCAACATGGGACTCGATCCCAGGTCTCCAGGATCGTACCCTGGGCTGAAGGCGGTGCTAAACCACTGAGCCACCCGGGCTGCCCTCTATCCTGCCTTTCAATTACCATGTCAGTTGAATTTGATTCTTTTTTCCATCCCTTAACAAATGGGAGTTTAAAGTGACTACCTTAATACCTTAAAAGACAAAAGTCGAAATATGAAAAACATTTTGGAATTTATACTGTTAAATGAGCTAATATTCCCACATCTATTATCTTTCCCTATAATTTGACCTATTGTTTTTCCATTAATAACGGTTTCACATTTATAATTAAAGTTCTGTACTTATTCAGGAATTTCCTTGGAAGGAGAGACCATGATTTATGTCCTTTTCTGAATTGGAAAACCCTAGAAAAAGCTATTCAGTACATATTGCTAACTGGATGACACAACTGGTTGACACTTTCGGAACTCGTAGGAATGGAAATCAATAAAAAAATAAAAATGAAAGTCCGTATTATATTAGGGCTAAAAGTAGTATTTTCCATGGGCCATTCATAGGAAAGCACAAATTCAGTCTCCCCAGACCCTAGTAGGAGTCTGATTTTTCAGCTTAACCAAAGAACACAGGATACAAAGGGATGAAGTAGGTCCTGCTTCTCAGGTAAGATCCTCCTAAGCAGTACATCCAGAGGCCATATTATGGACACTGATTTCTACTGAGAGGAATTCCCAGAATGTTAAAGGTCTAGGGATTCTCCTTTCTAGCTTTTCTGTCCTGTTCTTGATAAATCTTGACTGTCTTTCTAGATACAGGCAACTGGATGACTAATGAGGGGGAGGCTTGCACTCGGGCTGGGAGACAGATACCCTATGAGGCTAGTCTTTAATGAACTCAATATGAAAGCAAAACTTACTTTTCTCCTTAGGGTTTAGATTCAGAACTAATGGGATCAAAGAAGTATCTATTCTAGCATCCGCTGGGTGACTCTTTCACAGTAATAGAGGATCATGTAAATGAGTAGCACTTTGAGAGGTTTGGACTGAAACTAAAGGCCTCACTGTGCCCCCTAGTTTTTTAGTTGTCAGATGCTTACGTCCTCTCCCTCTGCTATAATTTAATTTTCCTATGTGAGGTGTTGAACTCTTCATGTCCACGCACCCCCAAGGTTATCTGTGTGGGACTCATTTTTTGGTCTAACTGGACTTTTATCTAGAGGCTTTCTCTCAGCATCTGTGATCCTCCGGGACTGCAGGAAACATAGCAGCTTTAAGACGCGTAAAAAAAAATTTCAAACCAGAGATTTTGTGATGCTCCATAAACACTACACATCTGCTATTTATCTGGCAGGTTAGTTTAATGGAAACTACACATGGTCATACACTTGGGATGTATTCCTGATAAAATTAGTTCCTTAAGTTTACATATATAACATCAACAGACCCTTTGAAACATAAAGCAGTCTAAGGGATGAAAAACTACACGGACTATTATTCATCTTAAAAACATTGCACAGGGGATCCCCGAGTGGCTCAGGGGTTTAGTGCCGCCTGCAGCCCAGGGTGTGACCCGCAGTCCCGGGATTGAGCCCCACGTCCGGCTCCTGGGATGGAGCCTGCTTCTCCCTCTGCCTGTGTCTCTGCCTCTCTGTCTCCCGTGAATAAATAAATAAAATCGTAAAAAAACAAAAAACAAAAAAAACCCTCCTTACTAACGATACCTCATTTATCACTAAGGAGTACTTTGCTTTGCTTTTATCCCAATGTCTAACGTCTGCAAATCATACGGTATCTACATTTTTCCCCCTTTATGGAAGATACCTTCACTTCTGCCCCCTAAGAACAACGGGACTCTCCCCACCTTGTTCCCGACTCTGTGGTTCCCAACGGGACAGAGTAGCTTTCAGTATACAAGGCACCAACCCTTTGGGAGCGAGCTGCAGGTAACTTCGTGGTGTGCTCTAATGACAACAGGGGTGTGGCTTTTCAGAACAAACAGCCGGGCGGCTGTTTAGAAACAGGGGGATCCCCGAGGAGCTCAGCGGTTTAGCACCTGCCTTCGGCACGGGGCGCGACCCCGGGGTCCCGGGTTCGAGTCCCACGTCGGGCTCCCTGCATGGAGCCTGCTTCTCCCTCTCTCTGTGTCTCTATCATGAATAAATAACTAAAATCTTAAAAAAAAAAAAAAAAAAGAAGAAACGGCCGACACTGCAGGCTACTTCAAACTCACCGTTCTCCACCTAAGAGATCAGAAGCCTAACTAATAACCATAAAAAGGATCCTGTAAACCCCAAGGCTCCCGCCATTTTGCACGGGGACCCTTTTCGAAGTCACCCGAGGGCGGGCCAAGTGGGACGGGCGAGGACTCCCCGGGGCACGCGGGCGTACCCAGGTGGGCCAAGGCTACCCCCTGCAAGGACGCCCACGTCCCCCGAGCAGCCGCGCATGCGTGCTGGGGCCCCGGGCGCTGGAGGCGGCCCTGCGGCCTCTCCCGAGAGCAGCCGCGCATGCGTGCTGGAGCCCCGGGCGCTGGAGGCGGCCCTGCGGCCTCTCCCGAGAACAGCCGCGCATGCGTGCTGGAGCCCCGGGCGCTGGAGGCGGCCCCGCGGCCTCCCCCGGGAGCAGCCGCGCATGCGCCCTCGCCACCGCTTCACTTCCGCAGCATCACCTCCCGGCCCGTGGGGGCGACCCCCAAGGGTCGTTCCGCCTCCCCGCACCCGCGCTTCACAGCAACACGCATCTCTCCCCCTCCTTGGCGTGAGAACAGCCGGCTTCGCGTCCTCCGCCAGGACTTCTCCCTCGTTGCTGCCCTACGACCCTCGCTCTCCCGACTCCTCCCTACCCCGCCTTCGGGAAGCCGCCTCCTTCCTTCCTTCCGCCCGCCGCTCGCTTTGGTCGCCGGCCGGAAACGCGGCGGAGGCCCGCTGCGCACGCGCACTAAGCCCCCCTCCCCCCGCGTGGTCGGCCGCGCTCCTTCCGGTTCCGGCGCGCGCAGGCCCCGGCGCGGTCAGTCTCGCGATAGCTGGTGGGCGGGAGGCGCGACCGGGGCCTGGCGGGCCTTTCCCGCTGCGGCGGTCGCCCGGGTGGCTGTGCGGCGCGGCGGCCGGAGCATCATGACGTCCGCCCTGGAGAACTACATCAACCGTATCCTCGGGGCCCGGCTGCCGCGGGCGGGGACGGGGGCGGGGGCGGGGCGCTCGGGCCTGGGCGCGCGGCGCCTTCTCTAGTTACCTGAACCCCCCCCCCCCCCCGCCAACAGCCGTGATGCGCTCGGGCCCCGGGGCCGCGGGAGCCTGCGCTCGGCGGGGGGGGGGGGGGCTGCGGCGCGAGCACGCCCGATGCGCCCGGATGCGCCTGGGGGGGGCCCGTGCGGCGCTGCCCGCGGTTTGGGTTTTGCTTCCGGAGGCGGCGGGGCGGCCGCGGGCGGCGGGCGGCGGTCCCCGGGGCGAGGGCGAGGGCGGGGCCGGCCCCGTCTTCCCGCCGCCCCCGGGTCTGGGCCCCGCAGCCCCCCGCAGCCCCCCGGCCGGCGGCTGCCCGGTGTTGGTCTCCGTGCTCCGAGCGCGCTTTCCTTGACTCGGCTTCCCAGGAACCGTGGCAGTGATCACTTCCGATGGGAGGATGATCGTGGTAAGTCCCGAGGCGCTCTGTGTCCCCGCACGCTCTCGGGTCGTACGTCCGCAGGGCGGGCTTCTGACCGCGGGGTCTCCGCCGCGGCTCTGTTCCCATCCAGCCCGCAGACCGGTGCCCGCCCGCCGACCCGCGCTTTCCACCCAGAAACGTGGGCTGCGAGGCACCTGCTGCACCTGCGCGGCTTCCAGGAGCCAATCGGTGCAGCTGCGCGGCCCCCAGGAGCCAATCAATGCACCTGCGAGGCCTCCAGGAGCCCAATGCACCTGCGTGGCCGCCAGGAGCCTGTTGCACCTGCACGGCCTTCAGGAGCCGAGGCATCTGCGCGGCCTCCAGGACCCTGCTGCACCTGCACGGCCTCCAGGAGCCGAGGCATCTGTGCGGCCTCCAGGAGCCCAATGCACCTGCACGGCCTTCAGGAGCCGAGGCATCTGTGTGGCCTCCAGGAGCCCAATGTACCTGCACGGCCTCCAGGAGCCGAGGCATCTGTGCGGCCTCCAGGAGCCCAATGCACCTGCACGGCCTTCAGGAGCCGAGGCATCTGCGCGGCCTCCAGGAGCCCAATGCACCTGCACGGCCTTCAGGAGCCGAGGCATCTGTGCGGCCTCCAGGAGCCCAATGCACCTGCACGGCCTTCAGGAGCCGAGGCATCTGTGCGGCCTCCAGGAGCCCAATGCACCTGCACGGCCTTCAGGAGCCGAGGCATCTGCACGGCCTCCAGGAGCCCAATGCACCTGCACGGCCTCCAGGAGCCCAATGCACCTCCATGGCCTTCAGGAGCCGAGGCATCTGTGTGGCCTCCAGGAGCCCAATGCACCTGCACGGCCTCCAGGAGCCGAGGCACCTGCACGGCCTCCGGGAGCCGGGATGAATTGGAGATCCTACCCTCACCGCTGTTCCGGCATCTGCCCGTGTTTCATGCTCCTCTTCCCCTCCTATTGTCTTGTTTCCTTCCCCATCCAGGCTGACATTCACTACAGGAATCATAGGGATTTTTTTTTTTTTTTTTTTTTTGAGATTTTGAGTCTGCCTCTTAGAAACTTCCTTATGATTTCGATACGACGTGTATACAGCAAAGGACGGTTAAGGCTTGTATGGTGTTAATGCACTTTCAGTATCTGCAGGTTGTATGACCTGTTTTCTGCAGGACAAATTATGATCCGCTTTTTTAAAAGATTTTATTTATTTACTCATGATAGTCACAGAGAGAGATAGAGAGAGAGGCAGGCTCCATGCAGGGAGCCCGACGTGGGACTCAATCCCGGCACCCCGGGATCATGCCCTGGGCTGAAGGCGGCGCTAAACCGCTGAGCCACCCGGGCTGCCCTCAAAAAAGTTAAAGCTGTTAAATTTTCTCTGTTTTCTAACTGCATCTAATTCATATGTTTTAATCTCTTTCCTTTTCTGCAGGTTTTTTTTTTAATCCTTGTGATTTTTATCAGTGGGTCCATGACTATTATTAAAGTGTTAGCCTTCACCATTTATTAAATAAGTCATGGGGCAGCCCGGGTGGCTCAGCGGTTTAGTGCCCCCTTTGGCCCAGGGCCTGATCCTGGAGATCCCGGATCGAGTCCCACGTCGGGCTCCCTGCATGGAGCCTGCTTCTCCCTCTGCCTGTGTCTCTGCCTCTCCCTCTCTCTCTCTCTGTGTTTCTCATGAATAAATAAATAAAATCTTTTAAAAAAATAAATATAAGTCATGTACCAGGCACTTTACAGGTATTAATATCTATGATACAACTCTGTAAAGAATTATCCTTGAATTCGAGGTTAGGAACCAGGTTCAGAAAAAGTGAGTCCCTTTCCTAGAGCCACCTGGATAATAACTGGCAGGACCAAACTGGGATTTAAATCCAGCTTGACTCCAAGGCTGAGGCTAGTTGCCTTGCTCCCTTCTTAATCAAGAGAACGGTCTTTTCCTTTAAGGCACCTTAGTGGGTTTTGTCAAATAAGGACAGTTTGAAACTTTTTTTTATCTCATCTTAACGCTTCAAGGCATCTATTATACTAATAAATATTTGCAAATAGAAATAGTTTTTTACTTGGTGGAAATCTCAAATTTTCCTATTTTTAACAGAATAGATTATAACTTTGAGAATTACTTTAATTTTATAGAAAGAAAAATATTTTATTTATTTATTTATTTATTATTTTTTTTTTTTAATTTTCATTTATTTATGATAGTCACAGAGAGATAGAGGGAGAGGCAGGCTCCATGCACCGGGAGCCTGACGTGGGATTCGATCCCGGGTCTCCAGGATCGCGCCCTGGGCCAAAGGCAGGCGCCAAACCGCTGCGCCACCCAGGGATCCCAGAAAAATATTTTAAAAGAGCATTTTGAGTACCAAAGTTCAGTAGTCCTGTATGTTATTGACACATGGCTTACAAGTAAAATGACATTAAGAGGCTGCGACCAGGTGTGTTAACTACATTGACTTATCGTATTGACTTTACATATTTTGATTTTCAAAACATGAAACGTTTAATAAGTGAGCTTGAGAGAATTAACCAACCAAAACTAACACGGTTGATATTTCTTTAGAAACTTGAAGAGAATCTGAGCTACTGTGTTGTGCTAGACCCGTACCTTCCTTTATTCAGAACAAAGATCTCCCATAAAATTTCCTCTGAATATTTCCTTCAAGTTCTGGTTCTAATAATTACAATCCTATTTGTATCTACCTTACTGGATTTGGGGAAAATTAAGTAAGTAAATACATGGTTTCTGTGTTGAGAGTAGGCTGCGGGGAGTCCTGAGTAGAACCAGGAATATTGGCTAGAAGGCTACTGCAAAAATGCCAGCGAGGGATGATGTTGGGTTGGACTTGATTCTGGGTAGTAGGACCAAGGGAGAAATGGTCATGTTGCGAGGCTCATAGAGCGCTGGCCGCTAGTAAGTCCTCATTAGGTGTGAGCTGTTACTACCAGTTGAAGTCTGAAAGTTTGCATATACTTAACGGGACTGATGTGAATTTCTGAAGAACGATGAAATAATGTTTGTTTGTTCATAGGAGTAAAATGTGGTTCAGTGGTCTGGCCCTGAAGCTAGCCTTTTCTGGCTTTGCTACTTTATACTCCTGAAATCTTGAGAGATTATGTAACCTCTGTGGGCCTTAATTTTTCTCCTCTGAAGTGAGAGTAACTAGTATGTGCCTCAAAGGATGAAAATTTGAGATAATGTGTGCGGTGCATTTAATAGCACGGGGCCTAGTGCTAGTGTGCAGCGTGAAGGGATACTGTTACGTTGCTATGGCTGGTATGTAGGCCTCCCACCTTCACATATTTACATGGTTTTCCTTAAATCTCATCTGTTTTAGTCTTTGTCTGAAATTAGCTCCTGGACTATGTGGACTTTAATGCTCCTTCCTTACACTGGGACATAGGTGTCCTTTGTAACTGAACAATTCTATCCACTGGTCAGATGTGTGGTGGGCTTTTTTTTCCCCATCTTAAAAAACCAAGAGGTAAGTTTTGTGTCCCTGGATACTGTTGGTTATAAAGAGGTATTCTATTTTACGGTGGATTTATATTTAAAAGCAGTACTTCTAAAATAATAAATTAATTAAAAATACAAATATTCTGTTGGTACAGCTGGCCACTACAAAATTTTTATGTCCTTGAATTTACACACTGAGGTAAACCAGAATGTTTGTCTTTTTCTCCTGAATGTTTTTACAGGGAACACTGAAAGGGTTTGACCAGACCATTAATTTGATTTTGGATGAAAGCCATGAACGAGTGTTCAGCTCTTCACAGGGAGTAGAACAAGTGGTGCTAGGGTTATACATCGTAAGAGGTGACAATGTGTAAGTAAAATATGTCTTTTTTTTTTTTTTTTTTTAAGGCAGGTTAAATATATTAGAGGTGTATACTGTTTGCTATATGGAAAAGAGGTTTTTATCTACTTAGAGGCTTCTTAAAATGTTCTTCCAAAATACCCCCTGATTTTAGAGGAACGTAAAGACACTTCTAGGGTCCAAGGCTAGGGTTTGAGGATGCCTTCAAAATCTCTTGTGTGAACAATTCTAAATAATTCATGTTCAGTGCATTGAATTTATAAATATTTATCCATTATTAAGTTCTTTGTGTAATTGGAACACTTAAGATGCCCTATGTTTATGGTGTAGCCTCAGTGAACATGACATACCAATTATGGCAGTTTGAGAAGATACACTTTAGTGGTAGCAATTTAAGAGAAGTCTGCAACAGCAGAGAGTACTACTGTCCATTAGAACTCGTGGTGATGATGGAAATGTCTATCTGCGTTGTCCACTCTGGTAAGGTACTAGCCACATGTGGCTATTGAGTACTAAGCTGGTATGACTAAGAAATTAAATTTTATTTAATTTAATTACCTTTAATAGTCTCATGTGGCTAGTGTAGTTGGACTAGAAGCTTGTTGAATCGATTTTCTAGGGAGCATAGAATTAAAACATGGCTGGAAGGAAGCAAAAGATATATTACACATCTCGTATTATTATTTAAGATTTTATTTATTTATTCACCAGAGACACAGGCAGAGGGAGAGGCAGGCTCCATGCAGGGAGCCCGATGTGGGACTCCATCCCGGGTCTCCAGGATCACACCCTGGGCCGAAGGCGGCGCTAAACCGCTGAGCCACCAGGGCTGCCCATCTTGTATTATTTTGGAAGACAAATAGGATATAGAAAATGAGAGAATATTTTATTCATTTAAGTTATTTATCTTTTTTTTGAGAATTCTTTTTTTAAAGATTTTATTTATCTACCCATGAGAGACACACACACACACACACACACACACACAGAGAGAGAGAGAGGCAGAGACACAGGCAGAGGGAGAAGCAGGCTCCATGCTGGGAGCCTGACATGGGACTTGATCCCAGGACTCCAGGATCAGATCCTGGGCTGAAGGCGGCGCTAAACCGCTGAGCCACCCAGGCTGCCCTTAAATTATTTATCTTAAAATCACCTTTAGATGGATAAATTATTTGATGATTAATCAAAAAATCGGGGGTTTATAAAAGAGGTGAATTTTAGGTGTTAAAAAGTGAGCTGTAAAAAAAAAAAACAAAAACACACAAGAAAGGCAAAGCATTTAATGGGGACCAGGTCCCCTGACCAGAATAATAATGATTATATTAGGGCTCTGCCTAATAATTGATTTTTTAAAAATATTTATTTAAGAGAGCTTGAGAGCACACAGAGAGGGAGAAGCAGACTCCCCGCTGAGCAGGGAGCGGATGCGGGGCTCCATCCCAGGCCTCTGGGATCATGACCTGGCCGAAGGCAGGTGCTTAACTGAGTCACACAGGCACCCCCACACACCCCACACACTAATTGATTTTAAGAAGCCTTCTCCTACTTTGATTTAAAAAAAAAAAGAAGAAGAAACCTTTCTGTTTTGAACTTCAATTTAAAAAATTGTAAACTTTGTTATGAATTCAGTGGTGTGCTGGAGCCAGCTTGACTGGCTCAAGGAAGCTGATTGTTATATTTTCAGGAATTTTGCAAGCCAATTGATTGATGCTTGTTGGTGTAGCTTGAAATTGACCATAGTGGGAGTATTTGCACTACAGATAGGAGTAAACACTGCAGAGCTGCCTCCCCGTTTTCCTTTGGAGAGCTAGTTTTAAAACGTGTACCAGACCTTACTGTCTTCCATAAGGATTTTAAATGATACTAAATTTTTTAAGGTGGAATTGAGATCTTTGATGGGTGTTTTATATTAAGAAAAGATCATATATTTTCCCAGAGCTTAGTACTTCTATTAGAGAGCTGAAGGCTTTATATAGTGTAAAGCAAAATTGGGCAAATTCTCTATCACAAGTTTTCATCTATAGAGCCAAACTAATTTAAACAACCACTTTCTTATGGAATAATGTTTCATGATGGTCTGGATATGACCATGACTATCCAGCTGGAGAGCCATGGCTTGGTACCTAGCATAGTCTTCATGAGGTTAATGTTACGGTAGTGTTGAATCAAGGAAAGATTTGCTGGCTTTAAACCTAGCCAGTCACATCGAAAAACCATCTGTTAGGGCACCTGAGGACTCATTGCTATTATTTTCTTGTACTTTTTGGTGTTGGATTTAAATTGAATGAACTGAGAAATCCTAGAAGGGAAACTAATGGATGTTATATATAAATACTGATGGATTTGGTTCATGGAAGTGACTAAGTTACTCAAATAGTGGACACTTCATGTTCGTATCTAATACTGCTTTTGTTTGTGTGGTTTTTTGTTTTTGTTTTTGTTTTTTTTTGCTTTTGTGATCAACCCCAACACAGTAGTAACACAGTTCCTGGATTGAGATGAAATTACAGGATTGGAAGCTGTGGGGTTATCTATCTGATATGTGTCTTTTTCCTTTAGAGACTCCTGATAGAATCACACTGTATGCAATCTGTCCTTTACATCGGCTCTTACAGTGTTGCCTTCGAATTACTTCTTGAAGTAATTTGTGACTTAAATCACATTCACTGCTTTATAAAAGTGATGATATTTGCTTTCGCCTTAAGTAGTTTTTACTGTGTCCTTTCAGTTTTATTTAGAAATGCATTTTTTTAACTGATGTTTTTTTTCTCCTTAAATAACTACAGTGCAGTCATTGGAGAAATTGATGAAGAGACAGATTCTGCGCTTGATTTGGGGAATATTCGAGCAGAACCTCTAAACTCAGTAGCACACTGAGGAAGAATTAGATACATTGGACATCTGTAAATCTTTGTATAGAAACTGATTATTCTGAGGATGATGTATGGAATTTTTATGAATGTAATTTTGGACTTTTGACTTCATATTGATTCATTGTAATATGATATGTAAATTAAAATATTTCTACATTTCCTTGAAAAACATTTTTTTCCCCTAAATCCTAGGTTTGGTAGCTTGGTTTTATTTTTCTCTTAAATAGTATGAAAATCTCTACTCTTTACTTTGAAAACTTTTAGAAAAAAATTTCATATTTTAATATTTATGGAAAACTAGTTAAAAAGAGAAATTTGTGTGCTATGTAAGTCAAGCATTCAAATACCGTCAATAGTGCAGAATACATGTGTTTTCAGATTTTTAAGAGATAGTCTTAAGGAAGGTAAGTCTTGTAATTTGAACCATCCCCATTAGTCACACTGCCCTGGTGGTTGGTTGCTGTCTAGCACCTTAGGAATGTAAGTACAAATGTGTTTGGTTGAGAAAAGGAAAAATGCTAACAAACTTGAATATTATCTGAAAAAATGGATTCCATGTAGTCTTAAAAGCCATCTTAGCTTTTAATCTCAAAAATTGGGGAATTTCTAGTATTAAAGGAGTTTGTTGTTGTTGTTTATAAATATGAGTAAATAAACCTTGTTTTTATTGAGGCAGTGCCTGCTGTTATTGTCAGCAACTTCACATGACCCCTTAGTTCCATAAACCTGTTACCAAAGAAATAAACATGGTTTCCTAGAGCAGTAATCAAGAAGAATAGGTTCATTACTTGAGTGAATCAATTAAGTGGCTAATGTCCCTCATCTACAAGTAGGCTGTTTTCTAAAACTCCTTGTACAGTTGTTTGGACTTTTTAAAGAATCCATAGAAACCATGGTAAAAATAATGTTGAGATATCCAGACTAGTCCTCAGAAATTCTCATCAACTCACTGGGGGCCAAAGTGTGTAACTTTGTGGTGAGTAGAAAATAGAAGGATATTTTGCAATCTTGTAATTCAAGCAAAATTTAAATAGTTTTTTCTTTTTTTCTTTATGAAAGTGTTTGGCAATAGGGGTTGGCAGGCTTTTTTGTAAAAAATGCAGATAGTATATATTTTAAGCTTTGAGGGCCATATGGTCTCTGTCACAGCTACTCAACTCTGTTGTTCTGCTATGAAAACAAGCATAGATAATACATAAATGAATGGTTGTGGCGGTGTTCCAATAAACTCCATTTATAGTAACAGGTGGCAGGCTGGATTTGGCCTGTAGGCCATAGTTGGCTGACCTTTGGCCTAAAAGTAATACAAGCTCAATAAGAAAAGATGAGGGCTAATTTGTATGGAATTTGAAAAAGGCTTCTGGAGTAGACCCTTTCAGAGTTTAGAGGTAGATTTCATTCATATTTTTAAATTTTTAAAACTCTATTAGATATGATAGTTTTTTTGGTTCACAAATAAAACATTTTCCAGAGGAAAATACCTTCATAGAAATAAGACTTGTAAGGAGAGAACTGTTGAGAGAATTTTCTTCACTGGTCACCAGGCACCCTCTCCTAGCATAACCTGGTTAACGTTCTGATGTTCAGGCCTGCCCCAGGATGAGACGAAGTTTAGTTACTGTTGGAGACCATAAATATTTGGGTTCTGTAGTATAAGGTCTTATAATCAGTAATAAAATGAAAATAATGCAAAGTGAGTAAAGCAAACAGGCAATTTAATCAGGGACTATAAACCAAGTGTATTTAAGTAAATAATGGTATTTTAAATGGGTGAACTATTTCCGAAAATCAAATAGGGAATACTGGTCATTCATTTGCTAAGTGAAATGTTTTCAAATACTAATGAAGTCCAACTCAGATATTTTGCCAACATACTTGATAGAACACATGAACCAGTAGACAAACTACTCCCCCAACCACACGTGGTAATGAGTTTCTAATATGATGTAGCCTCTGAAATCTTATGATGCGTTTACCTGACTGATGTCAGGAAAATCATTCCCCAAATATGAATTGGATGTTTTTATCATTAATGGTTGCTAAGGGGAAAGTGAATGAAAACACACCGAATGGTATACGTAGTTCTTTATTCCTGGGTTCACAGGGTAGGCTTTTTGTGTTTGTAACCAATTCAAATTGGATTTCTTTTTTCATGAGCATTAAAAAGGAACAACTATGAGTGGTAACTTGACTAACAGGCAGTGTCAGGCTTTTTAGGTTCTTTAATGAGACTTAACTCTGTAATCACTTTTTATTTATAAAGAGCTTCAAATCAATTTTAACCTGTAATTACCTCCATGTTCTGTGATTCAGGCACTGTCTAAGCCTAGCTTAATAATGAATCAAAGAAATTTTTCTTGGCAAGATATTTTCACTAAACTTTTTTGTAAAGGGCAATTAACTGCAAAAAGGACTTCGATTGTTTCTTTTAAATAGAAAACATTTCTAGAGAGGTGAAAGCATTGCTTTTAGGCTAAAGCACTCTGCTAAGTCAAGTGGCCTTATGTGCTGATGGTTTTGGCTTAAATATTACAAATCTTGATGCCAGAAGAATAAGATACCTAAAGATAAACTTTATTAATATTTGCTTATGTTTTTTAAAAAAAATTTTTATTACTGCTTCCTCAGGTTTAAAAAAAATTTTTTTTTTAAGTTTTTATTTATTCATGAGAGAGACAGGCAGAGGGAGAAGCAGGCTCCGTGCAGAAGCCCGATGTGGGACTCGATCCCAGGACTCCAGGATCACACCCTGGGCCGAAGGCAGATGCTAAACCGCTGAGCCACCCAGGGATCCCCATAATTTGCTTCACTTAAGTATCCAGCTTAACACCTTTATAAAATCATTCAGAATTTTTAACCTAATACGAGATAGGATAAAAACTTTAGTATTTAATGTAAATCTAGACTGTGTCCATGTGTTTCTCAGACATGCAACATAGGAGTCCCCATGTGGATGAGAAAGGATACGGTACCTTCCTGTGAACCTACTTGGGTAGTAGCCGGAATTCTAAAGCAATCCTTAACCGCAATATAGTGTGTTCGGGGGCTTCACCTTCAAAAGTTAGCAGGTAGCATTTATTGATTGAGTGATACCGTGTGCCAAGCATGATGCTCGATGCTTTCAACAGTGACCATTTTACGTGGGAAATTGAGGCTCAGCAGGGTTAGTGCCTTAATGAGAGGTCACACAAGTAACAGGGCTCTAATCAGACCAAGTCTTTGTATTTTTATAAACTGCGTATCAGAAAGTATAGTGTCAAATTCCTGCTGTCAAATATCTATTAGAAGTCTGAGTGAAAGAAATATTTACATGATCCAAGGCAGTTTGCAAAGCTGTGTTGCGGGTCGTTATCATCATTACCTGAGCTGCTTTAGACATTCTTGGGCCCTCTCTCGCTGATGTGGTTCAGTAGACCTGGAATGGGGCACAAAGGAATACGTAGCAAATAGCTAAGTAAGGAAATTGGTACAATTATTAAAAGACCGATCATATGGCTGGATGACTCCTACCTATGTTTCAGAATCCTTACCTTCAAGACATGAATACAACATGTGTTTTAGATGTTGTGACAAATGAAATTAGACAACATTTAAAAATTTTGAGATGATTTATGGGATTTCACAGTAAATAGTTCTAGGTATTCTAAGGCCGAAGTGGAAAATTTGCAGATGTGGGTCTTGCCACTTTCATTTTTCAGAGTGCCTCTGGCTACCGTACATCTCTGTAAAAGACCTGGATGGAGCATGTCCATTATGAGGATTAAGGTTAAGTGGAAGATAATGTGTTAGAGGTATACGTTATTTAACAAACATACAGTATGATTACATTTGTCTTCTAGCAATCCTATACTCTTGATTTAAGGGGTTTAAAAATGAGAACAGGTATTTCACTTGTGAACTATGATCTCTCCATTCTGAATTTACATGTTCTAGATCTCATTTTATAAATTTACTTTCACTCACTTTTATATTTTATTTTACGAATTTGGAGCTTTTTTTTTTTTTTTCCTTTTAGCTTGAGCTGTTATTCTTAGCTTTTAAGTCATTGGCAAATTTAGTAAAAAAAATTTGTTTACATGTAAGACTGAAAAAACCAAAGTTGACAAGGCAAGGTTGATGCTGATCCATTAAATAGCATAGAATTCCCATTCAACCAGCAACAGATTTGCTTAGTTACAAGATCCATGGTCCTTTTTCTCCATCTTGTCTGCAGGGATTATTTGTGTGAAATTTGGTCAGATGTTTTGCTGTGATCTTTATTCCTCGTTTAGCAGGGAAATTACGTGACGTGGGCATATTCTTCATGAATCAATGCTGCCTCCTAGTGATCACTGCTTCCTTTTCTGTTTCCACAAAAGAAAAAAGTATATTTTGGAATTTTGTCAGAGACGTTCGTAAAGCCATTAAGGTCTACTAGGTACCACGCTTGCAACTGTGGATATTCCAGGGAACGACAGTAACAGGTTGTCCTTGTGAGGCATGTATCTGTCCTTAGCACCTCAACCAAATCATCTTGACTCAAAGGTTTACTGTCCAAGCTCATGAGTTATTTTGTCAATTTCCTTAAGTACTCAGGGATGTAACTTCTAGGGCTTGGATTCATTTAAAGGACTAGAACTGCTTTTTAAGTGGATATAATTCGCATTAATCATTTTCCCAACCTTTTTCCTGTTTTAAGATTGCAGAGTCTGTGTAGGTTGTGTAACACTAAGGATAAAGGCAAAAGAGGAATTCACCAGCAGTTTTCTCTCATTAGGTAACAGAATACCATCCGCTGCCCACTGGCGTTATCTGGTGAATAGAGAGTTGAGAACTATTCTGTGAGACACCGTTCAGATCCTAGGTATAGCATTAAACAATTTTAAACATCTTTATTGATTTTTTGTTATAACCTTTTATTTCCATCCTTTTTGTACACGTTTCTTTTTTCAAACATCCTTTTATCTTATAGATGTATTACTTGTCAAAAGTGGCACAGGTCAAGTATTGCTAACACTAGGATCCAAATCCCACCCTATTATTTCTACCCTAGTGTTCTTTCAACTAAAGCTTCTCTCTTCTCATTAGGGTGATTTTCAATTGTACTGTAAACCTCTGGTTTTTGTTTTCCCTATATACTGGCTTTATAAATATCAAATACTGGGTGGCTCAGTGGTTGAGCATCTGCCTGTGGCTCAGGGCATGATCCCGGGGTCCCGGGATAGAGTCCTGAGTCGGGCTCCCTGCATGGATTCTGCTTCTCCCTCTGCCTGTGTCTCTGCCACTCTCTGTGTCTTTCATAAATAAACAAAATCTTAAAAAAAAAAAAAAAAGTGTTTAGATCTTTCAACCTGATTTGGGTAACTTTACCGTAGTTATGTAGAAAAGGACCAGAGAAACTAAAGTAGGAGGTATAATTTTTAGGAATTTTTAAATTAGAGTCTGGCAAGGCCAGTGCAGCATAGCGATGAAGGGAATCAGACTCAGCTTGTAGTTTTAGCAAATGAATCTTTCCATGTCTGCGATGCTCCAACAAAAATGGGAGACAACCCTCAGTGAGTTGTTAGGAAGATTAAGATAAACACTTAGAACACTGGAGTAATGTGTCAATGTTAATAATAGCTAACATATATTCAAATACTGAATGAAAGACTCCACGTTATCTGTTGTTACCTAGGAAAAATCCTCAAAAGTAACTAAGAGCATTCCTTGATAAAACCCTTTGATGGAAAAATATTAGTAAAATGTCTACAGAGCTTGTAAGTTTATTGGAAATGAGTATCTTTCCCTTGTGCAAAAGGTGATGTGAAGTTTTGATTACCACTTTTTTTTAAGTGCCAGAGGTAGGGAGAGTACAGAGAAAAGCAAAGTCAGTGATTAGAAGTCCTAAAAGGATTAGATCTCTTCAGTGTGAAAAGATCAATGAGAAATGAAAATATTCTAGAAGTCTGAAATTGAGAATGAATAAGAACTTGCATGTTTTATTCTGTATATTAAAAATAAGTATTAAGAGTGGAAGGATAGTTTAGGGCAAATAAAATTCTACATTAAAGAATGAATAATAAATCTAAGCAATTTATCAATAATACTTCATTTTCTGAGAATTTACTATATGAGAACCTTCACTGAGAGATGACATGACATGACCCATAAAGTGACATTTGAAGGCGATATTATAAATGTGCCCAGTGTATGGCAGAGTTTGCCAATGCTTCTACGTGCAGAGATGTTAGGGAGCACGGAGGAGAATTCAAAGAAACGGATTTGTGCTGGGTCCTTAAGGAGAGTAAGGCTTTGCCCAAATGGTTGAGGAGGCTTTCCACGTTGGTAGACAACAAAGGCAAGAATGAGCAAGATGTGTAAGAATTCCTTGAGTAGTAGACTGATTTATCTATACGCTAAAGGCCTTGACCTTGTATCTTCTGGGGGATAACCTCTGAGCCTTTGGAATATCCTTCCCGATAAGAGAGCTTTTGTATGCCTGAAGCCCTGGGCCATGCCTGTTTAGTTTCTGTTTAGTTTCTGAGGGTTGGAGTTGCAGTAAGGAAGGCTAGTCCTGTGGGAGCTACACACCCATCTACATATCTATTCATTGTTTACAGAGCCCTGATAAAAACCCTCGAGCACTAAGACTTGAGTGAACTCTGGTTGGCAAGACTTGGCATGTGTCATCAAATATCACTGGGAAAATTAGGTGCTCTCTGTGCAGCTCCACTGGGAGAGGACTAGTGGAAGAGTATACCTGGGTTTTTTTTTTTTTTCTGGGATTTCACCCTAAATATCTTTTTCCTTGCTGATTTTAATCCGAGAAAAGGGAAAACAATCTAATAATCTGTAGTCTTGAGACTACAGCTGAGATCTGCCCTCAAACCCTTGATGGGTGAAAACAAACTTGGGTTACTACATTAACTATCAAACATATTAGAGCAAATAAACTCTAGGCCTAATCAGGCTTCTCAGAAAAAGAAAAATATTAAACCAAAGGAAACACAGTTAAATCTCATTTCTTGAAGATCCAAGATCTTAACTGCATCCCTTATCTTGATACTGTGGGTACAAAGGTACCAGGGGGTGGGGGTGGGGGGCAGAGATTGGGTTGGAGTCTGGCAAAACTGGAGTTGAATTATAGTTCAGCACAGAGTAGCTACGGAATCATGGGTCAATTAACCAAGCCCTCTAAATCAATTTTGTAATTAATAAAATGATAGCATGCCAACTTTGCAGAGCTAATATGATGTTAAACAGAGAACACGTGTTAAGCACATAATGTCCTATCTAGCCCAGAATAAAACACCGAATAAATGTCTATTCCATTTCTCTTCTTTCCCCTATTTAAGAGGTAATAAGTGAATCTATAAAAATCTATAAAAATCCTACCTGCTAATGAGCCTTCTTTAGAACTCTCATCCATAACTAAGAAGTAAAAATGAATTTGAATCAGCAATAGAAAAAATATGCAATAATATTATGAGTACAATACTCTTATGCTTCACTGCAAAGTATCCCTAAGGAACACAACTGGAGAATATTCCAGAGTAAGTATTAATTATACTCGTGGTAGGCAAGTGATGCATTACGATCTTCCTCACCATCACAAATCATATGCAAGGGGGGATATGATTTATCAAAATATGATACAAGTGAGTTACAATGCTGGCCTACCCCAATAAAATCAACAGAAATAGCATCATGAGCAGAATTGGTATTACAGCTAGAGAATAACAGATTTGAATAGCACGATTTCTCTAGACCTCTTCCATTAGGGGCAGTAAGGAGACAGCATACCTACTTAGCTGGTTCTTCAGTTCAAGGAGGGAATGTCGGTAGAGACTGTTCAGTTCAGCAGGAGGAACCCATCATAAGGTCTAGAGGCACTGATTTGCCACATTAAAAAACAGGTAAGAGACAATGATCCTTGCAAAAACGTTCCAGTGGCCCAGGGAGATGAGTACAAAAGAGACAAGTGTATTTGCTCCCTCTTCTCAGAGAGATGGCAATAAACTCATTTAGTCCTAGGCATTTTATGTACCCTGTGAGGAGAGTCCTGCAAACATGGGCTATTCCTTGGAAGAATACATGGAAAAGTCCAATGCTAAGAACTTACCTACTCTAGACTACGTGGAGGTTCTACTCAGTAAGTTTAAGATCAACAATTTGGGGGCACCTGGATGGCTCAGTCGGTTAAGTCAACTCTTCACCTCAGCTCAGGCAGGTCTTGATTTCAGAGTCATGAGTTGAGCCCCACACTGGGTTCCATGCTGGACGTGGAGCCTTCTTTAAAAAAAATAGATGATAGATAGATAGATAGATAGATAGATAGATAGATAGATAGATAGATAGATAGACCAGCCATTGAGCAGGTTAGGTGGAACTTTTCCAGAGTGGAACCTGCCAGATATGTAAATAACAATTTCATCAACACAGCCAAGCTGCCAGAGGGTGACATTAGGTGTCCCTGTCTCTACTGGGAGGATTCTTGTTCATACCATGTAAGCCAAAACAGTGTCATTTAAAACAAAGTACTTTTCATGACAGAGAAACTAGTAGAAAGCAAGCCATATGGTGTGGGACAGGCTGTTTTCAGATCATCCCTCAAGAAGATCCCTTCTGCATGTATATTTTCCCCATAAAGAGATGGTCATGGAAGAGTCTGTGATTCTAGTTTTTTAAGATGACCTCTTGAGATTCTGTCCTTTAGTGCTGGAGACTTAACTATTGCATAACAGGATGGTCCAAAGAGTTAGTGTTGTGCGATGTCATTTTCTTACAATAGGCCCTACACCAAAGGACAAGAAAGACCTTTTCCATTAACTTGGCATTTTCATTTTTTACCCATTCAGGCGGTCAGCTGCATGACTTAGCATCTGAGAAAATTGAATATAAAGATCAAAGTAAGACAATATAGGTATTACTCTCAAAAGCATATGGAAACACACAAAGCCAGTAATTTTTAATGTATATTGAGGTAGGAAAAATACTTTTCGTTCCCCAATATTAGAGACATACTACCACACCTTTAGGACAATTATTTGTTGAGTAAGTGAATGAAGGAAAACAATGTTTTCCCTAGAAAAGATTCTCAAAAAACTATAGAAATTAATTCTGCTCTATAGTGACTACCTGGAAGATTAGAACTACATCTGTTTCATGTTTGACCTTCTGACATAGCTTATAGATTCATAGAACACCTACCAATTTAGACTAAACTAGGATGGCTTCATACAGTTGTTTAGGTCTGCACTGAACAAGTCACCACACCTAAGGGTACAATTTTCATTGCAGTAATTTTGTTCCTCTGACATATTTTTGTACTTCTGTTAAAACTTCAAGTTAAGTCCAGAGATGGGATGTTTTGTCTATTTATTCTACAAATACAAATCTAACTACAGGTAATAAAATATCTTTTTCTAACAACATTAATGAATGTTGTGAACTAAATGTTCATGCCCCTCCCCCAAAATTGACAGGTTGAGGCCCTAATTCCAATGTGATGGCATTTGGAGGTAGGGCCTTTAGGAGGTAATCAAGTCACAGAAACCCTCATGAATGGGAATAGTGAGTGGCCCCATAAGAGACCAGAGATCTAGCTAGTAGCTCATTCAGCCATCTGAGGACACAGAAACCAAACCAAGAAGAGGGCTCTCCTCAAGAACCAGACCATGCTAGCACCCTAATTTCAGACTTTCAGACTCCAGAATTGTGGGAGATAAATGTTTATTGTTTAAGCCACCTCATCTATAGTAATTTGTTATAGCAACCCGAATGGATTAAGATTAAATGGATTAAGACAATTAGCCAACAAATGGAAGACAAATATTTTGTTCTAATGAAAACAACTCATTCTCTCCAACTTATGAAAGAGAAAGGTTAAAAGATTGTTAATGTAACAATATACAAAAGAACTTGTGATTCTCAGTATGGAATTGCTTTTCCAACCTAAGGTAAATTAAAAATGTAACCTGACAGTGCTCGCTTTGGCAGCACATATACTAAAATTGGAATGATGTGGAGAGATTAGCTTTGCCCCATCTTTGCATGTGCAAAGATGACATGCAAATTCGTGAAGTGAAGCATTTCATATATATATACACACATCCTCATATCCTGACATTTTGTTATTGAAGTTCATATTGCTTTGTGTTTGTTTACAGTTTCAGTTTAAATAGACAGATGCTTTTATTATGAATAAGGTGATATCATTTATTATAAGAATTTGTTTTAAAAATAACAAACCCATTTTATAACAAATCCACTGTGTGTAATTACATAGAAACAAATAAAACTTAATTATTTTCTAATTTATACAAAGACACCATGTGGATTTAATGAACTTCTGAAACTAAATTTCTCTTCGGACGTTGTTATTTCAGAATCTCACAATGAACATCTTACATAATCATAAATTGTAGAATTTTAAGCAAATGAAATTTACATATTGATTTTTAAATAGCTCTTTTATTATGAAAACTTTTATAATCTTACTTTCTAGATCTTTGGCAGAACCAACAAGAGAAAGGCCACTATCAGAAGGTTTACTGATAGCTATGTTTGAAATAAATATTTGGGTCTTCTTTATTATTTTTTTCTGGGATATCACATGGGATATTTTCACATAGGAAAAAATGTCATAAATAGCATTGCTATTTTAAACCTGATATAATGTACCAACCATAATACATAACACTCATATTTCTCATAACAGGACAGAAGCTCATAACTATTAATAATAAGTATATAAAATTGGCATATAATTTCTATAGACTTCAAGTTTCTGAGCTACACTAGCTTTATATTAGCATTTAAGTGAAAAATTGTCATCAAGTAGTCCTGAATTGAGGGCAGTACATTTCATTAAATTAACCAGGGTGACATGATATGGTGCAAAGATCCTGAAGTCCTGAAGATTAGTCTACGTATATAGCTATTTTTTTCTTGGTCAAGTATTTTCTCTTCGGCTTTTGTAAGATGTGACTTTTGCCTGACCTTCCTAACTCCCAAGTGTTGTCGTAGGGATTTAATGACATAACATATACAAATATTTTTGTGAGATTTTCACAAGGTTTTAAATCCTAATATTACTTATTAGATGGCTTATTGCTTTGTCATTTCTCAAATTGCACTCCACTAGTACATTGCTTGTAACTAGAATTACATATATTGTAAGTCATTAGATAATAGATTTGTGATTGCATATAAGAAACTTTAGGGTCTCTGTTAACAGTGGCCATCATGCTAATGGAAGACAGCTAACAGAGGTCAAGACTGATGTGGAAAACTATTCCCACTCTGTCCATTCACATTCCAAACCAGGTGATCTTTGGGAGAATAATGCTCAGTCCCCAGGTTGATCCTCCCAATTGTTCGGGAAGGTGGAAACCACCTTTTATTCTTGGATTGTGATACATGTGTGGGTTTGAATGAACCTTCCCTAAGAGATTTAGGTCCTCTAGATTCAGAGAAACCTGTTGAACCTCGAAAATTTTGACAGCCTCTCCTGAAACAAGTACAGAATCAAGAAGCCAAATGGGGTTTTTTAATACTTATCAAACTCAGAACTTGAGTAGCTGATCTTAGTAGTGGGGACCTAAGGGAAGTAGTAATCCCCCACTGCCCTGGAGGAAGATGACACAGGAATTTTCAGTCTGACACAGACAGCTACAAAGGACTTAGGTCTTAGGAGGCCATCTAGGAGCAAAGAAAGAGACTGATACCTTTTTGCAATACTATCTGAATCTGATCACTTCAGCTGGGCCCTATTAGCAACTCCTTGGATTTGCACCCTAAGTGTTGTAATTCCCTCATCCTAGTCGCAGCCCTGATTTCTTAGCAAGAAGAACAAAGGTGTCCAAAGGGAATCTAGCGTGAAGGTCTGGGTGATGATCTGAGCTCCACATAAAGTTCTGACTGAAATAAATGAATGCTTTGGAAACAATACCTGAACACTTCGTTGTACACTAAAAGAACCATACTCTAAGAGTCCAGGCATGGTTCACTACTAAAGATCGGGGCCAGCACTTACGGACAATTGAGCTTTCCCTAGTAATTTGGATTTTCATCATGATTCAATACTGATTCTCATATATATTTGGATGTGTTTCTAAGCTTCCTATTCTATTCCATTCATTTGTCCATCTACTCTGTGCTGTCATTAAAAAAAAATTAGTGGAAATGTATAGATCTCTTCATCTTTTTTCAAAGTTTTTCTTAATATCATCATAAAAGTCTACCAGAATAGCATCAAGAATACTTCTAATTTTTTAAATCTTGATACTTTGATTTGGTCTACAGGAAATTGCTAAAATACTAAGAGAAAAGTTTACACATTTTAGATAAATAAGTCTTGGTTTGACAACATGGAGCGCCTCTCCACTCCAAGGGTTTTTCTTAGATGCCTTAGGAAAGCATATAGTTTATACCTATCTATCTACCTACCTAAAGTATGTTGATGAAAACAATAAAGAGATCAGCACCTATTAGAACCAAACCCAGAACACTGACAAGATCAAACGCAGGTGAGGATGTGGAGCAAAAGAAATTCTCATTTATTGCCAATGGGAAGGCAGAGCAGCATAGCCACTCCGGAAGACAGTTTATCAGCTTCTTGCAAAACTAAACATACTCTTACCATATAACCCGGTAATCACACTCCTTGGTATTTATGTAAAGGAGTTGAATACTTATGTCCATGAAAAATCTTGCACATGAACATTTATAGCAGCTTTATCCATAATTGCCAAAACTTGGGAGCAACCAAGATGTCCTTCAGTAGGTAAATGGATACTGTGGTACGTCCACACAGACTATTGTTCAGTGCTAAAAAGAAATGCGTATTAACCGTGAAAAGACATGGAAGAAGCTGAAATGCACATTACTAAGTGAAAGAAGCCAATGTGAAAAGGCTACATACTATATGATTCCAGCTAGATGTCATTCTGGCAAAGGCAAAACTGTGGAAACAGTAAAAAGAGGTTGTCAAGGACTGGAGGGAGGGTGGAAGGAATAGGAGAACACAGATGGTTTTCATGGCAATGGAACTCATCTGTAGGATACTGTAGTGGTGGATGCATTTCCTTATATATTCATCCAAACCTATAGTAAATACAATTCTGAGGATAAGAAGCATCTGAATAGGGACACCTGGGTGGCTCAGCGGTTGAGCGCCTGCTCAGGTCGTGATCTCAGGGTTCCTGATCTCAGGGTCCTGGGATCAAGTCCTGTATCGGGTCCCTACAGGGAGCCCCTTCTCCCTCTGCCTGTGTCTCTGCCTCTCTCTCTGTGTCTCTCATGAGTAAATTTAAAATAAAAAATAAATGACACTGACAGGATTTAAAGAAATTTCTCCTCATACAGCCTTAAAGAATTGTTAACATCATCAACCTGCTACTTTTGTACCTAGCTTAATTACATGCAAAATGGTTTCACATTAAGGACTTCCATTTTAAATTTTATTATTCAAAATAAATCTTATTCATATGACTCTACTTAATGTGTTTCTCTCTTCCCCCTCTTATAAAATATAATGAGATGGTCAAATAAGAAAGTGGTTTTGGTCATTTATGGTTTCTGGTCTTTCGTTTTTTTCATAGAGTCATCTTTTTTTTTTCAGTCAACTTTTGATTCAAGTGGATCTCAAAACACTAGAAGACGCTGGGGGAAACATTGGCGGTGTATTTTATGAAACATACTTTCGTATGTTGTGAACTAGTAATCTCAGTCGTAGAACTCTGTATCCAAAGGACGTTAATTCCAAAGAAGAAAACATGGATAGCAAAACAAGCTTTTCAGTCTTTAATAGTGGGGAGAAAATGAGGAAAAAAATGTAAGACCTCACAGTAAGGGAATGTCTGAGTAAATTAGAGTGTCATATAGCCAATCAATACGATTTATATCAAAGAGACATGATTCCAAGGATGCTGCAGTAGTATAAATGTGGCATAAAGGAGAAAAGATCTGCCTCATGAGAACAATCTTGGGAAGCGATTAGCATATCATCTTTATATTACATTAAAGGAGCCAAGGCTATAGTTAAGAAGCTTGAGCATTCTTCTGCTTCTAAGTGGCTAGGTAGGAATTTGAGTCTGCTATGTATTTTCCACTCTGCTACTTAAAACATCAGTGGAAATCCTAAATATATACAAGAGGTACAGAAGTTGGCAAATTTTTCTCTTATAATGATTATACAGGGCAGAAAAAATTATTTTGAAATCTTAATAATAACTTGTTGATCAAGTACTAACATTTTGTCAAGACTTAGAAGTCAGGAGATAAAGAAATTGATACTAGAATATTTGTGAAAAAGTGAATACACAAATGGACAGTAGCCAGATCATATATGAAAAAAGAACTCTGACCCATAATCTCTGCAATCAGCCCAGAATTCAGTGAGTGAAGGTTTTAACCAAAACCTTGTCAATGACTGCCAATTTCCCAATATTTCCATTCCTCCCTTCTTCTATTTCCAACTCAGCACAAGCCAGAGAAAGGCAAATATGCTCCTCAATTTAATCGCATAAGATGCAACACTTCTAATTAACCAATCTCTAGCTTCCCCTGCCAACTATCCGCAGACTTCAAGGATGAAGTCTTCCATCTTTTTGAATATTAGAGCTTTTCCACTTTCCTGCTTTCCTTGGGAGTCTCTGTCAAATGTAAGTGATAATGGCTGACTCCCTTGCAACAATCTCTGAACTGCTTCTATTTATCCCCATTTGGATTATCTTTATTTCCACAAGTTTCTTAGATCACTCAACAAGATTTATTTACATCACCTACCACTACAGATCCCAATTTCAACTGGGTACAAATCCCACAGAGACAACCCCCTTTGCTTTCAGGGGCTTATTGAGTCCTTGCTAACAGAGAAAGTTATGATGGTCTGAACTCTGCTCTCTTCATGTTGAGTTTCTGGGCAATTTATTCTCTACTTGGTAATAAACTCAATGAATTTTTTTAGTTTCTCAGTATAAAAATTTTTTTAGTTTCTCAGTATAAAAAAAGGTTTTTTTTTTTTACACTTTATTTATGTTTAATGATTTACAGAGAATATTTAATAAGCAGAACTCACCATTTGCAATATTGTACATTCAATTATAATATAACCCCTGCTACAAAAGCTATCTGTGTTGACCCAAGATAAAAACTGTCTCTAGTTTAAATACATTAGAAATTAAAATATATATATATTAGAAAGTGGTCTTTAAGTGCTGAAAATCTAGAAGAATTCTCCAACATCTGCTCTCTTATCTCGACATTTGCTTCGAGCTTTTGTTCGAGCTTTGAAGGCTGCAGAGTTATACAGGTGCCTTTCAAAACAAGAGATCTTCATTGTTTTAAGTGTTGCAGCATCAAGCATCATGGGGGGGGGGGGGTGGGCAACCTCAAATACATTACGAAGGAATTCATTGGACTGCAAATGCTACTGCATCCCTGATCCAAGAACTTCCTTAAAGGTGTCTTAGGTGTGTTTTTTGACCCAGCAATCAATATACATTCGTTCAGGACCAAATTTAACAGTTTCTGTTGGAAAATCCCGTTCCTCCACTGCCCTCAGGATGTCTCTGAACACTGACCACTGCTTTCTCTTGTCCACTTTGGCACGGTGCTTATTTCCATCTGTAGCCAAAGCCCTAAGCATCTGAGTCAAAGATTCCATGTCTTCATAAAAAAAGTCACTCTCCATCCCTCTGGCCAATTCAAACATAAGTGCCAAAGATTCACCAGCAGCTATTCTCATGTTGACATCATCGGAAGAGAGGAGGCTTGGAAGTTTATGGAAATGCATCTCGAGCTTTTTCTTCACTTCATTGATTGGGCATATGGTCAATAATAATGTCCACACAAGAAGCGAGCTGAACTCTGCTCTCTTCATGTTGAGTTTCTGGGCAATTTGTTCTCTACTTGGTAATAAACTCAATGAATTTTTTTAATTTCTCAGTATAAAATTTTGGTTTACACTGTACTGTAGTCTACTAAGTGTGCAATAGCATTGCATCTAAAATTATAATGTACATAAATAAAAATACATTCTTGCTAAAAAATGAAAACCATCATCTGGGATTTCAGCAAGTACATTCTTTTGGCTGGTGGAGGGTCTTGCCTCAATGTTGAAGGCTCCTGACTGCCTAGGGTAGTGGTTGTTGAAGGATAGGGTGACCATGGCAATTTCTTAAAATAGAACAACAGTGATGAAATTTGCCACATAGAGGGGTTCAACCATATGAAGCAACAACTCATCTATTAAAGTATTATCATGAGATTGTTGCAAATCAGTCATATCTTCAGGCCCCACTTCTCATTCTAGTTTTATTTCCACCATATCTGCAGTTACTTCCTTTCTTCCTTCTCCCCCAAGTCATCCACGAGGGTTGGAATCAACTACTTCCAAACTTCTGTTAATGTTGATATTTTGACCTCTTCCCATGAATTGTGAATATTTTTAATGGCATCTAAAATGGTGAATCTTTTCAGGAAGGTTTTCGATTTACTTTGCTCAGATGAATCACTATCAATGGCCTTGAGCCTTACAAAATGGTACAAAAACAATTGTATTTCTTAAATAATAAGACTTGAAAGTCAAGATTACTCCTTGATCCGTGGGCTGCAGAGTGGATGCTGTTAGCATGAAAGTAGGCATTAGGGAAGTCTGGGTGGCTCAGAGGTTGAGTGTCTGCCTTTGGCCCAGGGCGTGATCCTGGAGACCCCGGATCGAGTCCCACATCAGGCTCCCCGCATGGAGCCTGCTTCTCCCTCTGCCTCTGTCTCTGCCTCTCTCTGTGTGTCTCTCATGAATAAATAACTAAAGTTAAAAAAAAAAAGAAAGAAAGTAGGCCTTAATCTCCTTACAGATTTCCACCAGAACTCTTGGGTGACCAGGTGCATTGTCAATGAGCAGTCAATCTATCTTAAAAGGAATCTTTCTGCCTCAGTAGTCAGTGTCAACAGTGGTCTTAAAATTTTCTTGTAAACTACGTAGCAAAGAGATGCTCTGTCATTTAGGCTTTATTGTTCCATGTACCGAGGACGGGCTGAGTAGATATAGCATTATTCTTAGGGGCCCTACAATTTTTGGAATGGTAAATGAGCAATGGCTTCCTCCTAAAGTTACCAGCGTTAGCCCTAACTAGACAGTCAGCCTATCTTTTGAAGCTTTGAAGCTAAGGCATTGACTTCTCCTCTCTAGCTATGGAAATCCCAGATGGCCATCTCCTTCCAGGATAAGATTGTTTTGTCGGCATTGAGAAGCTATTGTTTACTGTAGCCACCCTCATTAATTATCTTTTTTTTTTAAGATTTTATTTATTTATTCATGAGAGACAGAGAGAGAGAGAGAGAGAGAGAGAGAGAGAGAGAGAAGCAGAGACACAGGCAGAGGGAGAAGCAGGCTTCATGCAGGGAGCCCGACGTGGGACTCGATCCCAGATCTCCAGGATCGCACCTTGGGCTAAAGGCAGGTGCTGAACAACTGAGCCACCCAGGGATCCTCTAATTATCCTAATTATTATTACCATTAGCTAGATCTTCTGGATAAGTTGCTGGAGCTGCTCTATCAGCACCCGCCGCTGCTTCATTTTGCACTTTTATGTTATAAAGATGGTGTTCTTTTCTTTAAGCCTTATGCCAATCTCTGCTAGCTTCAAACTTACCTTCTGAGGCTTCCTCCCTTCTCTCAGCCTTTATAGAATTGAAGAGAGTTAGAGACTTGCTTCGGATTAGGCTTTGATTTAAAGGGATGTTGTGTGTGTGATCTTCTATTCAGACTACCAAAACTGTCTCCACATCAGCAATAAGGCTATTTTGCTCGTATCATTCATATGTTCACCGGAGTAGCACATTTAATTTTTCTTCCAGAACTTTTCCTTTGCCTTCACAACTTGATTAACTTTTTAGCACGAGAGACCTCGTTTTTGGCCTACCGCAGCTGATAACATGCCTTCCTCATAAGCATAATCATTTCTAGTGTTTGACTTAAAGTGAAAGACTTAAGACTCTTCCTTTTACTTGAATATTTAGAGTCCATTGTACAGTTATGAATCATCTTAATGTCACAACTGTGGTGTCTTAGGGAATAAAGAGGCCTGAGGAGAGGGAGAGAAAAGGGGAACAGCAGGTTGTCAGTAGTCAGAACATACACCTATATCGATTAAGCTTGTTGTCTACATGGGTATGGTTCTTGGCCCCACAAGATAATTATAATACAACATTGAAGACCATTGATCACATCACCATAACAGATATAATAATGAAAAAAAATGTAAATATTCAGAGAATTGCCAAAATGTGATACAGAGACATGGAGTGAGCAAATGCTGTGGGGAAAATGGTGCCAATAGGATTGCTTGACGTAGAGTTATCACAAACCTTCAACTTGTGAAAAAAAAAAAAAAAGCAATATCTTCAAAGTACAATGAAGCAAAGTGCAGTAAAATCAGTTATGTCCGTATTTGGCAATTGAGTATTTAGTATCATCAGACATTTTACAAGTGATGAGGATTTAACTATGAACAAAAAGTTCAATCTCATGGATCTTCTTATTCAAAAGACAAGGAGGGGAGGAATAGACAATAGAGCATCATAAGGGACAGGATGGCAGGGCAGCCAGAGAAGGCATCACTGGTGTGTCATATGAGGGGAGACAGGAGACAACCAAAGGAAGAGTCCTCCAGGGAAGAGTCCTGAAGCTAGACCATGCTAGACGTGGTCAAGGTATGGCAAGGAGCACAGTGAAAACTATCTGTATTATGTTTTTAAAAAGAAAAATGCAAAATTGTAAATTCCCTTTGAGGAAAAGAAAAAAGTTAAGCAGATTTTAAAAGATTACAAAAACATGCCAGGAATTTAATGTATGTTTTGCTTGGGTGATATGAGACTCTGAGTGATACATTCTCTTATTTCCTTTTTTCTTTTTTGTAATACTCATTTTTTCTTACTATGTTGGCAGCAGCAAAGTACTTGTAGAAATGAGGTTACATGACTAGAAAACAAGTAATATTTGTAATGCCTTTATTTATGTTCAAATATTTTTATGTCTAAGTATATTTCTTAAATTCTATGCCTCAGCTACAAAACAATTATAATTTAGCATTGATATTTCTACATTTTATGGTGATTTAAAAAAATGAATAATTAAATTATCCCCTTGGAATCTGACAAAAACATTGACCTTTAACATTGACCATCTTTTGCAATGTGTTTTGACAATTTTCTTGACCTAATATTTCTATTATGCTTCAAAATATACAAAAATAAACATTTCACTAGAAGCTGCAACATGTATGGCCATGGGTGAAAGGATTGGGGGTATTTTTGATTTGTTTAGCCTCAGGAGATACTCAAAATATGAAAGAGGTAGTTTTAAGTTTCTACTGCTTTTTTTCCCCGAAGAAGTGAAGTATAAATCCCAGAAATTCTTTATGCTTATAGGACATGAAGATTATAGAGATGAGAGCATATAGAGAGAGGAGCATATAAAGACGAATAACAAGAGTGCAAAAAACAAAATTTCTTGAGTGTGTAAGCTTAAGTTATAAAGGAAAACTCAGGCAAATTCTCTCTTAAATCCACTTACCTAAAGGCCATAGAACCAAGCACTGTTCTAACGATAGATTTGAGGGGATGAAGAGTATTTGAATAGTTGTGACAGTCATATGATCTATTGCCATCAGGTTCCCTCTCTTCCTTAAGTTTTCTTTCTCTTCTTTTTTACGCTATAATTGAAGGGTGTGGGGGGAAGGTGGTTGCTGGTATATTCACAGAGAATAACTGTAAAAATTTTTATGTCATCCAATAAAAAAAGGTTAATGTAAGAATATCTGCCCCCCCCCAAAAGAAAAAGCTATGTTTTACAGACCTAAATAACTATATGGTATTTTTAAAAAAATAAATACCAAAAATTATTTTAATAGTGCATGGTATTTTTAATTAACAAATTGCATCTAGGCTTAAGTTTTATATAATGATTAAGTATATATTATATTAATAATCATCAAATGTACTTACCTGAAATGTTTGTAGACTAAAATTAAAAATTTACTAATAGCTTTATATTTATTTTTAAAATTTGTTTTTATAATGAGTCATTATTATTATAACTAGTCATATTTTATTTTTTTATAACTAGACTATGGATAAAAATTATCTTAATCATTCAGTATCTCTTTACATTTTCAGTCAACACAGTGTCAGAATATTTTAAATACAAATTTTCCTAAGAACAGTTCTTAAGACTAGTTAGCATTTCAAATAGGAGAAAAATTTATATTTCAAATTTAAATATTATTTGAGAAAACTGTGTCCCTTCCTAAAAAGCAAACAAATAAAAAACATTAAAACTACTTGTTCAGTTTTGTATCTTCTTACCATCCCTGCAGTTCTTCTGTATCAAATGTAGAGCTGGAGGTTGTATCTTCAGAGTTAGATATCTGCTCAACGTCCTTCCCTCTTCCATAAGTGGCAATTAATGGATGATATCTGTCCATAATGAGAAAAAGAGAAAATGTATATGAGTTCCAGCATTACAAATAGTTATATTCATAACACATAATCATCAAGTCAAAACCTTAGACATTAGCTAATACCTTCCTAAGTTTGCCACACACTGGCTGCTGACTTCAAGCCTCCTTTCAAGCCAATTCCACTACAGACCCCATTTTCGTTTCACATACTCCCATTCTCAGTGCTTTTCTTCCTGCTATCACAAGTAAACAACTAGAGAGGGAGAAAAAGTTGCTTTAGGTTATCGCTGGTGTATTAGTTTGGTAGGTTTGCTGTAACAAAATACCACAGACTGCACGGCTTAAGCAACAGACATTTATTTTTCTCACAGTTATGGAACCTGGAAGTCCAAGATCAAGGTGCCAAGAGGGTTGGTTTCCTCTGAGGCCCGTAAGGGTTGGATCTGTTCCAGGGCTCTCTCCCTGGCTAGGAGATGACAGTGCTTTGCTGACTCTTCACCTAAAAGTTGCCCCTCTGGCAACAAGCACCTGTGGTGTCTCTATGCCCTAATCTTAGTCAACCTGGATTAGGACCTACTCTACTGCATATTTTAATTTAACATCTCTTTCAAAGCCCTCTCTCCAAATACAATCATCCCAATTCTGAGGTACTGGGGGTTAGAATGTTAACATATAGTTTTGAGGAGGGAGGAATAGCAGACAATTCGGCTCATAACAGTTGGGTTTAACAGCAAATTGGCAAAGTGAAGACAATTAACTCAGGGACTGAAACATATCCAGTAAAGAATAATAGATCTTTTCCCCATGCCTGAAAGAGCCCATCACTTATTAATAGACAAATGGTTTCAGAATTTCAGTGAGAGGAATGAGGCAATGTGCAAGTTAAAGCTAAATGTAAAATAAATATCTAAATATAGTTCTCTCATTTAACACAGTTTCACTTATTTTTTTAAATAAGTGGAAATAAACATTTTTATTTACTAAAATATAGTAAATAAATATTTTTATTTACTAAACCCACTTTTACTAAGTTATAGAACCCATTCACCAAAGAAGAGAGCTAACAGGTGGTGCTGATAAGCAGAGGCTATGTGCTCAATGTGGTAGATAGGCCACAGCTACTCAAGCCACAAGAGTCGCAATTACAGACAGAAGCTTCATTCCCATCACAAAAGAGAGACAAAAACAGAAAAAAGAACAGGAAGAATTAGATTGAGCTTAGAGTTATTTGCAATTTTTATTAAATGTTCATAGTTCCCACATCCTAAAGGTATTATTGCTTGATCGTGAGGAAGTTACTTACCTCTCTTCGCTTTTACCTCTTTGAAAAAAAGAAATGTAATGCTCTTAGAATTTTCAATATTGAAAACATTAAAATAATACTGAGAGGATAAACAGTCCGTGGTCAACACGATTCTATTTCTTCTCAAATTAATGATCGAGCAAACTACAAAAAAGAAGGTTCTAAAAAGTCATTTGGGGGAGATGAAAGAAGACGGTGAGATTTCCTTCCCATCGAACTAGCCAAAAGTAGCTTCACAAGATTTATAAATGTAAACAAGTTATTTTAGATATACAGTGTTGTTTTTAGACCAATGGATATTTTAAGCATATATATATGTATCTCCTAGTTGCATATACCCAAACTTTTTTTAAAAATTTATTTATTTATTTGAGAAAGAGAGAGTCGGGGGAGGGGCAGGGAGAGAGGGAGAAAGAGAATCTTCAAGTAGACTCCCTCTGAGCACAGAGCCTGGCATGGGGCTCCATCTCAGGACTCTGAGATCATGACCTGAGCTAAAATCAAGAATTGGCCTGCTTAATCAACTGAGCCCCTGTATCCAAACTTTTTAAATGATGAAGAAAATTTAAAGGAACAGGAACTCATTTTATAAAATGAAGGATCCTTTCAGAGCATAGATATTCATCAGTAATTTATGTCTTTAAATTTTTATACACATGGTTTGCTTAAACCAAGATAGAGCAAGGTACATATGTCCAGTATTGCAAAGAAAATATTGTATTCAACTATGGTTCATATATTTAATGGATTATGAATCCTTTAGTTTATAAAGTTCAATTTAGACTTTAAAAATAAACACCTGAATGTATGTATACAAATTATTTCTCTCTCTTCTTTCTCTTCTCTCCCTCACCCCATAGTATTCATATGGAATTAGTGATTAAAATATATTACTAAAATGTGAATAAAGTAGGTGGAAGAAGAATAGGAAAACAAAAAACTAGAAAAGTACCTATGTATAATTAAAATTTTGCCTTAAAATGAAATTATAAGGAAAATACCTTTATGTTGTTTTGACTTCATTAGCTGTAATGTAAATTTCTGTTCATTGCATCTTACTTTCTCATTGACTATTAAAATTAGAAATGCATATTTATATGTGAAAAGTTTTGCCATTTAGTTTAATAAGAATATACTTAAGAATTCTGAAAACTTATCAGACTAAAACAGCTAACAAAACAATAACAATATTCAAAATTTGAATAAAATTTTTACATTACTAATACTTAAAAAAAATGAAAGAGTCTTGTAAAGATGAATCATCTTTAGCCCAACGCTATTACCCAGATGTTTTGTTATTGGCTATGTCACTATTTGCTGAAATCACTGTCCTGAAATACTTCAAATTCCAGTGCCACCGGGAGTTCATCTGTACACTCAGCCTACCTGCAGTTCTTATATCGATTGGACCCTACAAACAAGTGAAATCAAGGATCCCTGGACCCATGGGATCAGAATCCATAATACGGCTCGCCCTACTGTGGTGTCTATTTCAGCTGTGGTTGCACTTTGAGGCTCATGGTTCTTTCCTTATGATCAAATCCCATGCAATTGTTAAAAGATATGCAGTATCACTTACACAGTAAGACCATTAAAAGAGGCATATTCCTCAGCTGTGAATCCATAAATATCTTGGCAAGATAGATCCACTTCTTGCCGAGGAAGAAGACCGACTAAATTTGTTGGTTCATCACTTAGAGCAATCATAAGGGCTGTTCTGGAGCAAGAGAGACACATGAATGTGTATTTATGGATCTTAGACATATCTTATACTTTTTAAAAAAAAGTCTTCTAAATTTACTATTCAAATGTGGAATCTCTAACAGGGAAAGAGTTAGGGCAAGGATTAAAAGGTGGGGCAGATTTGCTAAAAAAAAAAGGTGCACCAATCACAGATTATCATGGAGTTTAAAAATAAAAGAGTCTCTAGGAAGCTGCTCGCTCAATGGTTTTCAATCCTTGTTCCCTGGAACCCTGGTGTTTTCAAGATGTCTCAAAATACTGGGAAGGGCATACCTGGGGCTCTGGGTCCCCTACCCCCATTTAACTATAGCAAGTGGGATTTAGAGATTTTCTGTGTAAGATTCAAATTCTAAGGTTATAAATACTACTATTACTATTAATGACCTACCAATCTGGTCCAACTGTTTGATTTTACAGAAAAATACATCCTGGGAATCTAGGTAGTTTGGCCGAAATATATGGCCAGATCTTTTATCAATATCACAAAATATATTTACAAATATACACAAACACACACACACACATTGTCTTGTTAGGAAGCTACAGTTATAGCTTAATTTAACTTGCTATTGTTAAATGCTCTTATTTGGCATGTATTATACCTTTGATTGTTATCTGAATCATTCACATCTGCTCCTCTTTTCAGAAGATACTGTACCATTTTTGCATTATTTTCCATAATGGCAAGTAACAGTGGAGTATACCCATCCTGAAAAAAAGATTTCAAAATGATTACTTAAAATACTGTACGTACATTATAGGCCTTTTAGATTTAAGTTCAATCTAAAAGACACTCTAATTTTTAAAAAGTTTTGATATATAACAAAATATGATTTCAGAGACTAAGAAAATAAACTGGAGTTGGGTCATTCAAAAATAAAATTAACGTTTTTACTTTAGGCCTAACTCGAATTGTAGACAAGAGCAGCCTGGAGTATTTAAGCAACACACATCACACGCTTCATGCAAGTATTACAAACCATCAATTGCATTTAGACCTCCAAGGTTGGCATTTATTTTGGGCTGTCATAGAGAGAAAATTTCAGTGACCTTAAGTGTTAGGACACTTAAACAAGAAAATAACAACAACTCATCTCAATAGGAGAGTTGGATTCCTTTTAGGACAGTGATTTTCCAATTTAACCCTATTATCATTATCTGTGAGTATATAAGTTAAGACAGGAAAAAATGCAGACTTATGGTTTTTAACTGATATCAACTTATAGGGAAATCAGATATTTCCCATTTGATATGGGCCTTTGAACACTTATCATTGTTAAGTATAGCATTGTTTTGGGGTTCAGTGTTACAGTCTGAAATGAAATGGACCAAGACTTTTTTTTTAAGATGTTATGTATTTATTCATGAGAGACACAGAGAGAGAGGCAGGGACATAGGCAGAGGGAGAAGCAGGCTCCTTGTGGGGACCCCGATGAGGAACTCGATCCCAGGACGTGGGATCATGCCCTGAGCAGAAGGCAGACGCTCAACCACTGAGCCACCCAGGAGTCCCTGGACCAAGACTTTTAAAAAAAGGAAAACCTTACCAGTATTTTACAATCTCATTCTTCTTCTCCTTTTCCCCAATTTCATTTTGGAAAATTCATGCTTCATACAACATGTGTTTCATCAGATATGAATTATCTGTAATAAATACCTTCTTCCACTGCTTTCTCTAAAATATGTTATTTTCAATAGACTACATTATTTTGATCTTCAAGATTAGCTTTGTGTTCAAGAAATTTTTCAACTAAGGAGACACTTTGGCCACAGATGGTATAATGGAGTGCAGTATTGCCGTCTAAATCTGCCAGATTCGGGTCTGCACCATGTCCTAGAAGAATGGTAGCACAGTCCTCCTTAGTACACTGTACTGCCTGTCAAGACAACAAGAACAGATGAGCAACCAACCCATTACTCAGGATATGACATATTAAAACTGTTTAATACTATGTTTTAAACTATGAAATCCAACAAAAGTTAACCAGAAGAACTCAGATGCATTCCAACTGAAAAGGAAAAATTAACACACCTTAGTCAATGGAGATCGGTTTTCACTATCACAGACATTTATTTTGCGCTGTTGCTCAATTAAGAGAGAGACAATATTTGAATATCCATTAGCACAGGCCAGGTGCAAGGGTGTTCTACATCAATATAACAAAACACAAAGTTAGAAGTCTTAGTTTGAGAAGTTACAATACCCAAGAACATGCCAGATCATATATTGTTAAGATATTTGCTTCGTGTGCTTACTGATATTCATATACAAGTTATATTAATTACAATTGTTTTTTACTGTATTAAAAGGGCCATGCAAATGCCCTTAAGATCAAATGCTGAACTGGTTTCACTTCAAAGTAAGTTTATAATGAGTCAAAAAATACCTGTGTACGCATTTATAAAAAAAAGTGTCTAGTAAGCATTTATGAGGGCTAGGCAGGATTCTAGGTGATGAGGAGACAGCAGCAACAAAATAGACAAAAATATCTGCTTTTATGGAGTAAGAAGAAGTAAACAAAAAGCTTAAAACAGAAAGCATGCCAGACAGTGTGCCAAGTAGGAAATGTCAGCAAGGAGAGAACACGCAACTGTACATAGGGAAGCCAAGGAAGCCCTTGCTGATAAGGGGATATAATTAAATACACGCAGGAAGGAAGGGAGGGGGGGAGCCATGTAGATATCTGGGGGGAAAGCACTTCAGGCAAAGGGAGTAGCAGGGCCAAATGCCCTCATACATTTCTGGATTTCTGTGGAACACTGAGGAGGCCAGGGAAGCTAGAGATGAGTGAAAGGGAAAGGAGTGGGTCTCAAGATCCTAGAGATAGCAGGGTGGGGGGTAAATGTCCTGTAAGGCCGAACGAGCCATTGGAAGGGCTTTGGCCTTCACCCTAATGAAATGGAAAGCCAGTGGAAGTTGCTAAGGCAAGGAACGACGACGCATTTCACATACACTTTATAGGATCATTCTGGCTACTGCATTTAGAATAAACAGAAAAGGTTAAAAGACAGAAAACTAGTTAGGAGGCCACTGCAGGAATTTTGATTAAGATATGATAGAAGCTTCGACTAGAAAGGTAACTTGTGAGCTTGGCAAGAAATAGTTGGATTTTAGGGGCACCCGGGTGGCTTAGGTCAGGATCCTGGGGTCCTGGGATGGAGCCCTTTGTCGAGTTCCCCGCTCAGAGGGGAGTCTACTTCTCCCTCTTCCTCTGCCTCTCCCTCTGCTTGTGCTCTGCTCTATTTATTCTCTCAAAGAAATAAATTTTTAAAATCTTAAAAAAAAAAAAGAAATAGTTGGATTTTAGAGATATTTTGAAGGTGGAACCAAAATATTCCCAAGATGGGTGATATGAAAGAAAGAGTGGAGTCAAGAATGACTCTAGGGTTTCTGACCTAACAACTGAAAGACATAATTTGGTATTTCTAGAGAGAGAGATGTAGGTCTGAGGAGGAAAAACAAGAGCACAGTTTGGGGATGTTTGAGATGTCTAAAGAGTGATGTGATGGCGCTAGTGGCTCTCACAAGCCAAGTGTTAAATTTGCAGGAACGGTTCAACCCAAATGACATCACACTGGTAGCTTGAAATCAGGGCTTCTCCTCCCTTCGCTTTACCCCCACCGTCAACTAAGAGGCTGCTATTAAACATTTGCCAGGACACATAGTCTATCCGATATACACGTTCAAGTGTAGGTATTTACATATAGGAGTCTGCAGTTCAGGGGAGAGAGCTTGCTGGAGAGAAGCTGTTGGAAGGCACTGGAATATAGACATTTATAGATAATCTCTCTTCACAGGGCAAGTGAAGAGTAAGACACAGAGAATCATTTCAAGTTCTGAGCCCTCAAATATTTACCAGACAGGAAAAGAAATCAGCCAAGAAGTCTGGAAAGAAGCACCCACAGAAGTAGAGGAGATGCCAGGTGAAGACACCAAGTGTCCTGAAAGACAAGACAGTATTTCAAATACTACTGACAGGGCGAGTAAGATATTGGGCCGGGATGCCCACTGGGTAAGACTGAGAATTGACCACTGAATGAAGTGGTGTTGAGGTTACACATGACCTTGGAAAGTAAGTCAATGGGGTGGTGTAGGATAAAAGTCAGATACATTTAGATAACTGTGTTTTTGTCAAAGGGAAGGACATAGAACTATTAGCAAACTGGCATGAACCTTCTCTATAACCATAGCTTCCAGTTACCCAATTATGGTGAAAAATGATGTTTTTCATACCCTATGACTTTCAAACTCCCCAAAAGATTTTAAGGTAGGCATAGACAGTACATATTTTCTGTTATTAACGCCAAACACGTAACGTCTTCATTTCTTAATGTATAAAATTAATTTTGTTTTTGCAGTAAGTGATTGCTTTTGGGCTTTTTTGAAGATACTCAGCAATTGGCAAAAATAAAAAAAAAATCATAGAAGATCCACATTAAAAAGTCAATTGTTTTGCTGTCTCAATGTCTTAAAATCTTAATAACCACTACCCTGGGAAGTCTCCTCTACTTTTTTCCTATTAGCACATGAGTAGTATGGTACATCTTGGGTGGATAGGGACAATATATATAGCAAATTAAAAACAAAAACAACAACGGCAGTTTGGGTAAAGAGTGAAGTGCCAGGTGGAGATTAATGTGGTGAGAGGAGAGGAGGCAATCAGGGAGGACACCAATGACCTCAAATACCATTTTTAAACATTTTTAAAAAGAACATGCTGGAAGTTGGGAGTGTGACCCTCTGCCAGTGGTTACCAGACCTCTGTCCCCATTATGGGAAACCTGGAGGGACAGCCGATGAAGTGGCCCAGACAAATCCTGCTCCTGCTGAGCCAGCCTCCACTCCACGGTGGCCTTCATGCATCTGGTCACCTGTATTCTCTGTCCCGTACATTCACATCATGTTTCTTGAGCTGAAGGTGCTCCTTCACCTTCTCCAAATGCCCCACTGAGGCAGCTTTGTGAAGTTTCTTTAAATCCTTATCTCGGAGATCGTAGCCTGGCTGGGTGGGGTGACGGGTACTGGCCCAGCCAGCGGGTGGGATGTGGGGCTCAACCTTCCTTTTCCAGGAGGCGAAGAACTTCATGGTGGCACAGTAGACAACTGAAGGGCTTCTTCAGTTGCATCAGGGCACCTCCCTGCGCTCCTAACGGCCCCACCTGCCCCTTTGGTCTGGCCGCTCCCCACCTCCCCATCTCCCCTTCCCCTCACTCTCCCCTCCTGACCCCCACCCCACTGAGAACACATCCGGTCAGGTCTTCACCCCACTCCCGGAGTCCCAGCTAGCCAGAGAGAGGGCCTGGAAGTGGGCCAGGGACAGGAAGTGGGCAAAGACCAGAGACAGGTTGAGCCACTTTCCTGGGGCAACACAACCACCCCAGTTCCTGGCAACACGCAGGGCCTGGTGCACAGCACCCCTAGGAAGTCGGTACTGGGGGCGTCCAGGCCCAGCTTCTCACTGAGGTCTTTGATTGACGGCTACACTACCAATCTGACTAGTACATCAAGAACCTTTTGGTAGAAGCCTACTGGCTTTCTTAGAAATAACCCCTTCTCCTTCAAGGATAGACCTAATGACCTGAACTCTTGAGAACAGCTTTACCTTCCTTGTGGTGAGGATGGATATTCTCCAGGGGTTTTGTCCTCAGTCTAGAGCCACTCCCCCCACAACCTGGTTCACCTGATCTAGCACATCTTTAACAATAACGGAGAGCCCCCTGTGATCCCAATTTCAAACTTACTTTTGAGTGCGGCCTCTCATATTCCGGCTCACTTTCTCATGTCACAAAATTCCAAAAAAATCCTTCCGACGCATTGCACCACAGCCCCTTAATTCTGTTACCTGTCACTGGCCTTTACCTCCCCACTCTGTCTGCATTTCCCTACCTAACTAGATTAAATTACGTGGTGAGTCATCATCACCATTCCCCTGCATATACCTTCAATCTTTTTCTTGCTTTCTACCTAAACCACAGTCCTGGTTAAACGTAAAACTCTGTCTAAACTGACTTGTCCTGAGCCATTGAATGTGACTAAAGGAAAAAACAAAGCCATGAGCCATGATGTCTTATCTCATTTTTAGTTCATGGAAATTGACTTTACGTGGATTGCTATGCTTTCTGGCAGCCCTCAGCTATTTCCCTGATCCACTCACACTTGCCTTGATTATTTCAGATCTTTTCTCCAAATGTATTCTTGGCTGATGACCTGGTTTCCTGATCCATTGAGAGAAGAGAATTATTATTTTTTATTTTTTATTTTTATTTTTATTTATTTTATTTTATTTTTTTTAAAGAGAAGAGAATTAATGAGAAAAGAAATTCTGTAGGCTCTCAGGACATCTACCCACCTGCCTGTCCCTTCCCCCCAAATATTTTACCTTCTCTTCTGTTCCTATTGATATGTCCCTGTTTCTAGCAAAGGCAGTGCTTCTCTTGCAGACTAGAACCCATTCTCTATAGCCTGCCCGTGGACATTTCTTCAGCAACCTCCTGCTTTCTTATGTGTCTATAAAGTTTGTCTCTCTGTTAACTAATTCATATTAGCATAAACACACGCTACTATTTATCCAACCTACAAACTAACAAAACTGATCACACCTCTCTCTGTAACCATCGTTTCATTGCTCTCCTTTATAGCAAAACTCCTTAGAATTGTTATAATCTTATAATGTCTCGATATAATTTTTCTTCCTCTGTTCTCACAGCAATTCCTATCATTACCTATTTTCTTTTATGGAGATATAATTGACATATCACATTATATCACTGTCAGGTATACACATAGTGATTTGGTATTTGAATCCACTGCAAAATGATCACCACAATAAGTCTACTTACCATCTGTTACAAAAGCTACAAAACCTTTTTTCTTGTAATAAGAACTTTTAAGATGCACTCTCTTGGCAACCATTCTTTTGTTCCCATCTTTCTCCGTTGATACTACTTTAAGTATGATTGACCATGACCTCGGTCATGTGAAATCTCATTGTAGTTTCTCAGTTTTCATATTAATCCAGTAGCATTTGACACAGGTTTCAAGGACCATTGATTGCTCCTTGATACACTGTCTTCACTTGGCTTCTAAGATATCACACTTCTCTGGTTTGATTCCTTCCTTTCTAACTCTTCCTTCTCGGTTTGCTGATTTCTTTTTATCTTCAATATTGGAGGGCCCCAGGATCAGCCCATCAATAGCTTCATTTTTTTTTCTCCAAAAATCCTTAGAGTCATCCTTGAGTTTTATCTTTTACATCTACATTTAAATTGTCGGCAAATCCTGTTAACTCTAACTACAAATATATCCAGAATTCATCTGATTTATTCCCCTATCCGTATTCCCTTCTGGGCGATCTCATTCAGTCCATGGCTTAAGCCATCTATATGCTACTAACTCCAAAACTGAGAGTTATAATCTGGTCCTCTGTATTGAACTCCAGACTACTACTTTCTTCCAAAGTCAGGGCAAAAGTTGCTCAGGTCAAAAGTCTTAGTGTCATCCTTGATGTTCCCCTTTCTCAAGGGCCACATGAGTTAGCAAAACCTCAATGTGTTACCTCCAAAATACAAACAAAATTTCACCACTGCCATCCATACAGCACAGGCCAACATCAGTTTTCTCATTTGTACTATTTTACTTTAATATTTTATAGGCGAATCCTGGCTGGGTTCATGCTTTTGCTCTTGCTCTTGCACATCACCCTTGCCCCAGTTCATTTGGAACCCAGCAGCCTAAATGATCCAGTTAAAGTGCTTTCAGATGATATCATTTGTCTGTTAAAAATACTTCAATGATTTCCTAAGTCCCTTGCAATAAAAAGCTAGATTTCTTATAGTGACCTCCTGTACAATCTGTGACCCTCCTCCTCCACACCCCAGCCTTTACTTCTCTGGCCTTCAGTCCTTCTTATTACATAAGCTCACATTGCTCCAGCCACTTTGGTTTCTTGGTCTTACCCCCAACACACTGAGCATGTTCTTGTCTAATAGCCTCTAACCTTGTAGCTCTCCTTTCCTGAAGTGCTCTTCTGGCCACCATACTGCAAGTTTTGAAAAGATAGCTATTTTTGAATGCTGTTTCCAGCCTAATGCTCAACCTCCATCAGGTTTGGCACATTAAGTGCTCATTAACTGTCTATCGAATGAATGGATAAACATTTGAATAGGAACCTCTGCTTCTATCTAATAAGAACCTCCTCTTCTACCTTTTCAATTCTTTTTTTTTTTTTTTAATTCTTTGGTGCAATTTTGAACACAGAACTTTTACTTAATTCCATGGAGTGGAGGTAAAAGCCAGGATGTAATATTTAAACAGAACCTTGAGGGTAGCAGATGAGAGTGTGAACACAAAACTTAATGTGAAACTGGCCCACCAGATGTAACTGTTGGCCCAAATCACAGACCCCAGTCCATCTCCACAGGAGCTTTCAGTAGGCAGCTTCCGGGCCATGAAGAATGCCAATCCTTCATCAACCTTCAGTGTGCTCCTAAAGGCTGAAATCTTTGAAGAGTAATACATAGCACTCAAGGCATGCAAAAAAAATAATCCACTGGGTGGGGAAATATCAGAACCTCTTTATATCTATTATTGTATGTTGCTCTGAAAATAATTGCATATTTACATATAAAATAATTTACATATAAAATAATTTACATATAAAATAATTGCATATTTACATATGTTCTGTAATAGACATGATATATTAGTCCACGGACACCTGCACACGTATACATACGCGATAATAACTGACACTTGGCACGTATTGCTCCAAGTGTTTTGCATAGCTAACATGTAGTCTTCACATAGTCGTGTTGAGATAAGCACTATTCATATCATCATTTCATAATGAGGATACTGAGGTGCAGCAAAGTTTAATGACTTGCTCGAGGTTATTGAACTAGGAAGCTGAGAGCTGGGATATAAACTCATGCACCATGGATTTGAACCTACCCCGTCTGACTCTAGAATTTGCCTCATTGGTCAAAATACCACATCGTCTCTCTCATGAATAGATACCATCCCTGTAAACCCTATTTTTAATGGCTAAGAAGAAAGGTTTAGTGCTATTTGCAAAGTATTTAAGTCACTTACTCATTTAAATACATTCGTTGAACTCCTTTCTAGTGCTACACGATGTGGAAGAAGAAGGTGGAGGAAAAAACTGGACAATTCCTGACGTTAAGTCAACACACACTGCTTTCCACTGTGATTTAGATCAGTGGTTCTCATCCAGATGTAGTTTTATCCCACCGGGAGTATTTGGCCATGTTTGGAGAGTTTTGGTTGTCAAGAATGAAAAAGAAAAAAAAAAAAAGCTGAAGAAGAAAACTGCTAAATATCCCACAATGCACAGGACAACACTCTACAACAAATATTCGGCTGGCCCCAAATGTCAGTAGTTTCCAGGCATAAAAACTCTGATCTAAGTTCCATATTATTTCAGGGAAGCAAAGATGGAAAAGTCATCCTACATCCTCTGCCTTCAATAAGCTCACAAATGCTTAGTTTACCTCCACTCCTGCCTTCCCCCCAAAAATCTTCCTCAACTATATAAATTAGTGAGGGTCAGATTATGTGCACTCTATCTTTAATGTTAGTGTAAAGGGAGGGAGTGACAAACTACCTTGATCAGGTTGTGGAGGGGCAGGGGTGATTGCAAATAAAAAAAGAGCTTTGGGGCTAGGCTTATAAGTAGAGTTTTTCTGGGTATTCTAATAAAAACTTACCCATCATTATAAAAGGTTTTTAAAAGATTTTATTTATTTATTTTTGAGAGACACAAAGAGAGGCAGAGACACAGGCAGAGGGAGAAGCAAGCTCCATGCAGGGAGCCTGATGTGGGACTGATCCTGGGTCTCCAGGATCACACCCTGGGCTGAAGGCAGCGCCAAACCGCTGAGCCACCCTGGGATCCTGATCATAAGAGTTAATTCATCATGGAGGCACAAACAAGACACCCAAGGATCAGAGGATCACCCAGTATCAGTTGTGGAACGTTGACCAAATTAGTCTGGGATCTGATTCAGGTCCTAAAGATTGGGTGGAATTTTGATATGATATATCTAAAAAACAAAACAAAACAAAGCAAAACAAAACAAAAATAAAACAAAAAAACTAGACAGAGAGGCACCTGAGTGGCTCAGTGGTTGAACATCTGCCTTCTACTCAGGGCGTGACCCCGGGGTCCTGGGATCGATTCTCACATCGGACTCCCTGCAGGGAGCCTGCTTCTCCCTCTGCCTGTGTCTCTGCCTCTCTCTGTGTATCTCTCAAAAATAAATAAGTAAAATCTTTAAAAAAAAAGGAAAGGAGGGCACATTTTTCTACTTCTCATGGGCCAGCAGTGTCCCTGTTTCAGCTCCATTATAAATGCTTCTGACTTTATTTCCTTGGTTATCTCTCTCTGAGTGCAGCTGCTGTTGGCACCGGCCAGTCCCTGGGGGCTGGAGCTGCACCACTGTCTTCCAGAAATCCATGGACCATGACTTTGCCTGGTCTACTGATTCGGCTTGTTTTAACCTCATTTCCATGCAAAACAAGCCCTTCCCAATTTTGATGGGGGTTGCCATCTTGTTCTGTTTTTCTAGCTGCCTATTTTGAAAGAGTCACTTCCTATGCCCATGGACTCAAGAGTTCAACTTTCCTTAATGATACATTCCTGAGTTGCCATCATGGGATACAAACTAGAGGGACTTGGGCAATATTCTTAACCTTTCCGAGCTTGTTTTCTCACCTCAAAACACCTGTGAAGACGAATGACCATGAACTTATTCAGCACAGCACCTGATAAAGGGATGTTACTTATCAAAATGTTGGTTCACTTTTCTTTCCCTTTGGGTTAAAGAAAAAATAAAATTAACTCAGTTTTTTTTTTCTCTTTTCCTTACTTGCTTGGGCTTACTGTTGGCAGTCCTGTGGTCCTGTGCAGACTTCAGTGTAAAACTCCACATACACTCTGGCTGTCACCGATTTCCAGCGACGCCAGCTCCATCATTAGTTTCCTAGTCTGCCTGAAGTGTTACGGGATTATGGTAGATTGGAATATCGTTCAGCAAATATTGTCTCCTCTTCAAGAAGTGACAGGTTGCCTTCTTCTCAGAGAAGCCCACTGCCCTCCAGCCCTCCTACCATCCTCCACGAGAACAGCATGCTTAGAAGGCCCTTCTTCAGCCTGGATCCCAGCATGAGATGCACACAGTGCCGCTCTGAACCCAAACTTCGCTGATACCAGGAACCCAGTGGGGCCCCACAGAGCCACAACCGACGCTCCCCAGGGAGACATATTATTTATCATTTAAGCCACTGAGCCAATGAGATCGTTTATTACCCTAGCAAAAGCTCATCGGGATAGAAATGGAGAGGGGGGTCCTGCAGCACCTGGCATTTCACTCACCCAGTCCCCAGGACATAAACTCTGTGCTCTCTTCCTGGACTCTACATCCCTTCCCTGGTTGTCCTAGAGCAGCTCAGCCCTGTACTCCATCATCAGCCTCTTTTATTATGCCGAATCGCTTTCCTGTTGCCTGTGAAATGCGCAAGGAACTTGTCAGCTCTGGAGTGTGTATCTCATTTAAAATGTGCTAACCTAAGTACATTATCAAGAAATCAGGCCTTTCTCCACAAACAATTATTTTACCAGTTAGAGGGAAAACATTTTCATTATCTGTTACACAAGACGGATGCTTTTCTCCCCCAATAGCCTTTTCTGAGACGTAAGTAAACCTTATTCTAGGATAGGGGATCACTTTCTTGCATTAAAGAAATAGCTGATATTTCTTTCCTAAGGAGTTGCATTTTGTTTTTGTTTTTTTTTTATTGTTGCTATAACAACTTTCCACAAATGCAGTGGCTTAAAACAACACGAACTTTCTGATCATATAATCCTGGAGGTCAGAAGCCCAAAACAGGTCTCACAGAGCTAATATCGAGATATCAGCCTTCCTTTCTGGGGATTCTATGGGAGAATCTGTTTCCTTGCCTTCCCTAGCTTCTAGGTGCTGACCACCACGTTCCTGGTCTCTTGAATTCCAGAAACAGAATTACTCTGACCTCTGCTTCTATGCTCACACCTCTTTCTCTGCCTCCTCTGCCTCCTTGTCTCATGATTAAGGAGCCTGTTTGCATTGGTTCTCCCAGGAAAATCCAAGATAATCTCTCATCTCCAGACGCTAACTGTAATTGTATAGTTTATCCTTTTGTAATAGAATATATCTTGTGGAGAGGTGCTTTTTCATGATACCCATCCCAACCGGTGTGAGGTGATATCCTATTATAGTTTCTGCATTTCCCTGATTAGTACGTTGACCACCTTTCTATGTACCTGTTGGCCATTTGTGCATCTTCTTGGGAAAACTGTTCAGTTACTCTACCCATTTTTAAAATCTGGTCGTTAGCTTTTGTTCTCTTCAGTTATATGAGTTCTTCATATACTTTGGATATTAATAGCTTATCAGATATATGACTTGCCAACATGTTGGTCAGTTCCATAGGTTGCCTTTTCATTTTATCGATAATTTCTTTTGCTGTGTGGAAGCTTTTTAGTTCCACAGAGTCCCACGTGTATATTGATTGGTATGAATACCTGAAATATTAAGACTACTGATGTGTTACTTGTCATTTTTATTGCATTCGACAGTATGTAGAGATGCTTTTAATTTGATTCAATAGATTTTAAGTTGGTAATTCCTGGTAGTAAGCAACTCCACCCCCACTAATATATTTATCCTTCACTAAACTATTATGCTATTTAAATATGTCCTCTTCATATGATCATTCATATTTCTCCTCTAGACATAATTATCGTTTATAAGTGATCACAGTGTTTTTCAGTCTAAACCATCTTACTGACAGGGCTGCTTATGGTACATTTTCATTTTATTTTTTTTCTATCTTAATGATGAATAATTGTGAACCATTTATTTGGTCCCTATAGTTAGGAAAACATTTCCTCCCTATAACCTTTCTTCTATTTATTTATCTTTGCTTTGTTTTCTGATTCATAAATATGAGGTAATAGGAATCTGGAAAGTGCTTTCAGATATTTCATTTGGTATTTACCCTATTTGTAAAAACAGAAACAAAACTGCCTTTTCTTTGTAACTAATCTAATTCTACAAAATCCTTTTTTCTATTGTCAGTCTCCCTGTGTGATCATCTGCCATCTAGTGGAAAATTTAAGTATTTAAGTATTGCTCCACTCTGTAAGAGGGATGTATATAGGATGTATATAGAGATGGAAACAGGTCAGAGATATTTTGGGGCAATGTGAGATTTCTAATCCTATGTACTAGTTCAGATTATATAAGATAAGAATACTTAATCTTTCATTTTGTCCTTATAGGCTGATATTAGAAATACATATACTTATCATAGATAAAATACATAGTTCTTATCACAGATTTAATATTCAGAAATAGAAGATGAAAAGCTGATTTATGATGCGATGAGCACTGGGTGTTATACTATATGTTGGCAAATCGAACTTAAATAAAAACAAATGTAAAAAAAAGAAAAGCCGATTCATAGAAAAGTAATCAACTGTTATTTAAAAGAGAAAATACTAGCTGGAGAGAGGAGGCGAACCAGTAAATAGGATAGTGGTGAGGAGAACAAGGGATCTAATGTGAGACAGAGAAGAGAAAAGGAGAAAGGAGAAGGACACATGGAGAGAAAGGAAAATGAAGAGGTAGAAAGAAGTAGCAAAGAAGAAATCGAGGAAGCTGGGAAGAGGCAGTTGGACAAAGTTGAAATGGGAAAGGGTATTAAAAGTGTGTTCAAAAGAGAAGAAAGATGAGTGGAGAGAGAATAGAAACGTTTTGCAATGTGTCACCTGTCTAGAAGCACCACCTCTCTGATTTTGTCTGCCAGATTCCAAGCAAGTGGTCCATACATCCTACTTCCTGGTTACTACTATCAATGTATAATTCACATTACGTATGCATGTGTGATGATTGAGTTTTTTTCCTTTTGCATTTTTCCTATTTAGAGTTCTCATAATGCAGGGACATAGTGAATGAGGTTGTGCTTCCTTTATTAGAAACTAATTTCACTTGGGATTTTGTTGGAATATTCAACGAGTGAGGCCCTACAAGTGGCATCTAGGACACCTGATTGCCTTGAGTAATTAAGGAGAATAATGTTGATCAATGTATTCTTTAAACTTCAGGTATTTACAAAGAAGGTCAGGTGTTAAATTCAACAAATACTGACTTCTCATTATATATCAGGCATGTGGTAGATGGCACTGTAAGGTGAAAAACATCTTACTGTCCAGTAAGATTTTTAGTTAACTGGAGAAGACACAGATTGAAAATCTCTTATCTTTCTTCTTTACAAATTATGTTTTAGCTTATGTGAGTCTCCCTGCCTTGTGTGATAGGCAGAATTAATAAGATGACCCCCAGGGGCACATGTCCTGAATGTGGATGGAACCTGTGAGTACAGTGTGATATTATTTATGTGAGTATGTTACTTTTAATGGCAAAAAGGAGCTTAGTCTATTTGGGCCTGGTTTAATCACAGGAGTCCTTTACAGCATCTAGAGATCAGACACAGAAAGCAAAGATGTAAGTATGAGAAAGATTTGAAGAGAGAAAAATTCTCTTAGTGGCTTCGAGGATGAAGGGGGCCATGTGGCAAGAGCGTGAGAATGGCCTGTAGAGCTGAGGGCATTACCTAAACAAGAGCCAGCGAGGAATAGATCATCTTAGTCTTAAAGACACAAATCACTGAATTCTTCCAACACCTACATGAGCTTGGAAGAAACCCCTGAGCACCGTACAGATTATGGATATCTTGATTTGAGACCCAGAGTAGAGAGGACATAGTAATTCTTATTATAAGGTTCTTATCTATATGTGGAATGGTATAATATTATTGGAAGATAGACTGTGATAAGATGCATATATGTATGTGCATATTTTATCTAGGAGAAACCACAAAATTAAAAGTAATAAATGTAACCAATAAGTCAGTAGTGGAGATAAGATGTAGTCATGAAAAGTACTTATGCAGTTATCTCAAAAGAAGGTAAGAAAAAAGGGAAAAGGCCCCAAAAGTGGGCATCTACAAGTTACGTATGGCATCTACATTTAAACATATCAGTAATTCATTAAATGCAGATGTTCTAAACACCCAAGTAAAAGGCAGAGAATATCAATATCAGGCAAAAAAGCAAAATCCAATTCTATACCATCTATACAACACCCACCTCAAAACAAAGACAAAGAGGGATTAAAAAATAACACAAGAAAATGACATGCCATATAAACAAATTGAAAGAAGATCAGATTAGCTATACTAATATTAGATGAAGCAGGTTTAGAACAAGAAATATTGCCAGGAATAAAGAGGGTCATTGCATAACGACGTGGGGCTCATTTAATAAAGAAAATATCCAACTCTAAGTGTATGTACACAGTAACAGATTACATCAAGTATATATAATACATTAAGTAAAACTGATACAACTAAAAGGAGAGACAAATCTACAATTCTAGTTACAAACGTCAACACTCTTCTTTCACTAATTTATACAACAAGTAGACAAAAACATCAACAAGCATATGGAAAGACTTACCCAATTCGACATAATTGACATTTATGGAACACTCCATCTACGAGAGAAGAACCCACTCTTTTTTTTTTTTCAAGTGTACATAGAACATTCACTCAGACAGACCCTATAATGCTAATCTCAACAGATGTACAAAGACTGAAATATTAAAATCATGTTCTATGATGACCATGAAACTTGAAATAAAAAGATATCGGGAATATCCTTCAATATTTTGAAATTAAACAACATACTTCTAATTGATCCTATCTCAAAAGAAGTCACAAGGTAAGTTAGAAAATATATTGAATTAAAAGAAAATTGAGAACCTGTAAAACTGTGTAGACTGCTTCCTACGTAGCTTTAGCAAAGTGGCTAAAATAGTCCTTAGAAGGAAAGCTATAGCTATCAATGCTTATATTAAAAAGAATTGTCTCAAACAAATGCTTTAAAATTCTACCTTAAACTAGGAAAAAACATACAGCATGAGGAAAGAAATAAATAAGCAGAAATCAATGAAATAGAAATAAAACCCAGCAAAACTAAAATTACTAAACCTAAAGCCAGAATGATCAAGAAAAGAGAAGCTGCAAATTAAAATCAGAAATGAATAAGGCTGTGATTACTGATCCTACAGACATTAAAAATATTATAATGGAATAATGTCACAACTTTCAATAAATATAAGTGCATAGATGAAATGTACAAATTCCTTAAAAGATGTTAACAACTAAAGCTCACTCAAGAAGAAATATATAACACGAAAACACAACCATTAAGAATATATAGTTAAATACTTTCCACAAAGAAAATTCTAGATCCAGAGGACTTTAAGTATTCAATATAGTGCTAGAAGTTTTAGCTAGTGCACGAAGGCAAGAAAACAAAGATTACTAAAGATTCTAAACCCTTTCTAAAGATTAGAAAGGAAAAAATAACCTTGTTCCTATTTTCAGATGAGATGGTTGTATACATATTAAATCTGAAGAAATCTACGAAAGAACTACTAAAATAAGTATCTGTCAAAGTGGCAAGAATAAAATAAACATACAAAAATCAATAGTATATCTATATATCAGCAATGAATAAATGAAATGCTTTAGAAAATGTGTACAGGGCCTGTATACTGAGCACTACAAAATGTTAATGAAACAAATCAAGGAAAATCTCAATAAATGGGAAGACATAATATATATATATATAATATTTGTAGATTAGAAGACATATAACGATGACAGTTCTCTTGAAGTAGAGGCAGGTTTAATGCGATCTTATCAACACATCAGCCAAGATTTCTTGTAGATACAGCCAAGATTCTAAAATTTATATGGAAAGGCGATGGTACTAGAAGAGCCAAAGTGATATTGAAAAAAGAATAGAGTTGGAAGAAGAATTATTCTACATGATTTAAAGACTTATTATGCAGCCACAGTAATTAAGACTGTGTGGTATTGGTGGAGAGATAGCCATAGAGATCAATGGAATAGAAAAGAGAACACAAATATGCCTGGCTTTTGACAAAACAATTTTGTAAAAATAGTCCAATGGAGGAAAGATAACCTTTTCAAAAAATGGTGCTGGAACATTTGGACATCTATAGACAAAAAATAAATAAAAAATAAAATGACCTAAGTTTCACATCTTATATGAAAATGAACTCAACATGGATCATGTACTTAAATATAAGACGTAATATCAGGAAGGGAGACAGAACATAAAGACTCCTAACTCTGGGAAACGAACTAGGGGTGGTGGATGGGGAGGAGGGCGAGGGTTGGAGGAGAATGGGTGACGGGCATTGAGGCAGACACTTGACGGGATGAGCACTGGGTGTTTTTCTGTATGTTGGTAAATTGAACACCAATAAAAATTAATTAAAAAAAATAAGACGTAAAATTATACGTATATAGCTAGGCTGAGTTCTTATACCTGATAACCAAAAGTATGGTCTACAAAAGGAAAAACTGATAAACTAGACTTGAGAAAAATTTAGAACTTTTGTTTTGTGAAAGGCCCTGCTTTATCATCTGTTAACAGAGTAAAAATAAAGCCATATTCTGGAAGCAAATGTTTATATATTACATATCTGACAAAACACTAGTAGTGTCTGAAATATAAAAAGAATTGTCAAGACTGGAAAGTAAAAATAAATAATAAATAAATAAATAAATAAATAAATAAATAATAGGTAGATAGATAGATGATAGATAGATAGATAGATAGATAGATAGATAGATAGATAGATAAAGCAATCCGGTTAGAAAAAGGACAAAAATACATGAGAAGACCTTTCACCAAAGATACACAGATGACAAATAAGCACATGAAACGATTTTTGACATCATTAGGAAAATGCAAATTGAAACTACAATGAGATACTACCGTACATCTATCAGATCGGCTACAGTAAGAAATAGAGTCCATGTCAAACTCTAATTAGGTTTCAGAGAAACTCGATCACTCACACGATATGACAGGGATGTAAAAATTTTTCTAGACACTCTAGAAAAATTATTAGGCAGTTTCTTCAAACGATAAACATGTTAACTACCATACAAGCCAGCAGTTGCACCCCTGGGAATTTATCCCAGAGAAATGAAGACTGACGTTCACAGGAAAACGAGGACCTACATGTTAACAGGAGGCTTATTTGTAATAGCCACAAACTGGAAGCACCTGGATGTCCTTCAACGACTGAATGGTTAGTATAGCAGATCCCTACCATGGACTCCCACTGCACAATACAGCAAATGAACTACTGATGCACACCACCATCCGGGTGAACTCGCAGGCAATTAGGCTGAGTGAAAAGGCTAGTCCCCAAAGTTTGTATACTGTACGATAGATACCATTTATATAACATTCTTGAAATGCAAAACTAGAGAAATGAACAGATTAGTGACAAGGGATCAAGGAGCTGATGGGAGGTAAAAAATGAGTGGCTGTGGTGATCAAAAGGCCACAAAAGATACCCTTGTGATGATGCCCTGACCCTATCAATGTCAATATCCTGGTTTATTGAAGTGTGGTTTTGCACCGGGGGAACCAGAGGAAAGGATTAACAAGGGGCACCTGGGTGCCTCAGTGGGTTAAGCATCTGCCTTGAGCTCAGGTCATGATCTCAGGGCCCTGGGATTTAGTTCCACATCAGCACCTGGCTCCGTTCAGCAGGCAGTCTGCTTCCCCCTCTCCCTCTGTGATCTCTCTTTCAAATAAATAAATAAATAAATAAATAAATAAATAAATAAATAAATAAATAAATAAATAAATAAATAAATAAGATTTTTTAAAAAGGATAAATAATATTTCTCTATTCTTACAATTGCATGTGGAATGACAACAATCTAAAAATGACAATGAGATACATAGAAAAATAATTACGAGGGCAAAATGTGCTCCTCTGAGCACATGGGCACTTAAGAAGAGTTTACTTCTTCCCTCATATAAATATCAGGGAGCTTCACTTAGTGTTTCTGTGTCTTGAAACCTCTAATTATTCTGTACAATTGGGCAGCCAGCTTCTATTCTGTTTACAGTGTTCATATTTCTCCAGAGATGGGGAAACTGTCACTTAAAATAGAATTTTAACAAAAATGGTGTACTTATTTTTCTAAACTATAGGTGGCATCTGAGTTTCACAAATAAAATTGATGATTCATGCTCCTGTATCAGGAAATGGAATTGTATTTTTCAAATTAATTTAAATCTAACTTACATACATAATACGCCTCATCGCTGATAATACATTTTTACGTATTTGTTAGCTGTCTGAAATAATACACTTTTTCTTCTAAAGTTAACACTGAGAATGCTGCTAATTTTAGGGGGAAAATATTTAAAAATAACCTGTAGATTTCATAATGCATTTTTGGTGCCTTTCAATGTATTAAAATTATACATAACTGAAATCTAGTAAATTCTAACACATATCAAATGTTAACTTTTCTTATTTTAGTTAATATTATTGAGATGTGTAGAAAGAGCTAGCATAAATATTCAATATATGAATAATACATAACTTCTTTTTTTTAAAAGATTTATTTGAGAGAGAGCGAGAGGGATCACAGAGAGGGAGAAACAGACACACACATGAGTGGAGGGGGAGCAGAAGGAGAGAGTCTTCAAGCAGACTCCCCACGAATTTGGGAGCCCAACGTGGGGAAGGATCCTACGGCCCCTGAGATCATAACCTGAGCTGAAATCAGGAGATGGCTGTGCAACCGAGTGGGACATGCAGCACCCCCATAACTTTGTTTTCTAATAAATTTTACATTATTTGGAAATACTGGTCTTTCACCTCTATGACCTTTGACTATTCTTTTATATCCATAGGCACCAAGTGTCTTCCAGTTCCTCTCTCTTTGAACTTGTCCTGAGGCTATTTTAAGCCTGAGGAACCACCCTAGGTGAGACTACTCACTTCCTGTTGCTTTTAGGTGTTTGGTGTTTGTTGGCTACCTCTACCCCAGTTAAAAAAAAAACAAAATAATAATAATAAAAGAAGACTAACTAGTCTTTTGTGTTATTTCTCTGTTTGTAAACTCACATACATATTCGGTGCAGTTGACTTTATTCTACCCTAAGAACCACTAGGCTATATTATTCCAAATATATTTGTATTTAATGTCATTTTTGTCATGGTGCCTATTGCCCATAGCCCTTCAAGAGTCCATGAAGAAATCCACTTTCCAGCCTTGCTGTGATTATCTGGGTCCTGGCCTTCAGTCTCTAGCCCCCAGCGTAATAGGATAAAAATCCTAAACCCTGACTCAACGAGTGGTAGAAAAAAATTCCAGGTTTTCCATTGAGAAATTGGATTTGGTTCTATGTCCAGCCATTTCTGACCTCTGAAATCATGAGTAAGACTCCAAACCAAACCTCAGTTTCATCTACAACATGATCTGTTATGAGAATTAATTTAAGTTAAATAATAAATGTGTAACCTATTCTTTAACAGGGGTCTTATTGTTTTCTTTTTTTGATGTTCATTAGAAAACAGAATTTTTAAAAATGAATTCAGTGTATAAATTCAAGTTATGTCAGAAGTGTATTGAATATAAATTGCCAGTAATATCTAGCCTGCGGTTTTCAGCTACAGGAAATTTAAATTTAAAAAGAGAGAGAGAGAGAGAGAGAGAGAGCTGGGTGGCTTAGTGGTTGAGCACCTGCCTTTGGCTCAGGTCCTGATTCCCTGGATGCCCGAATCCTGGGACTGAGTCCCATATCAGGCTCCCCACAGGGAGCCTGCTTCTCCCTCTGCCTATGTCTCTGCCTCTCTCTGTGTCTCTCATGAGCATATAAATGAAATCTTAAACAAAAATAAAGAAAGAAAAAGAGAGAGAGAATGAAGAGAAAAAAAACCCAACACCTCTTTTTGCTTCGGAATTTAGCACGCAGGGTAGAAATGTTCCATATTGTCAGCCTCACCTTGCTTGATCAAAATACTGCTATGGGATCTTTGAGCTGGGGGTCTGGACCAGCAGAAGCTGCCATGAAGAGGGTTGTTCTCACTAGAGGAGGTTAGGACAGCCTTGGGACAGGTGAGCATGCCAGGAGTGCGACCGGAGAGGCTGATACCAATACTGAACTGAGGATGAGAATGCGTGGTTTAAAAACCTAAACTAAGACATCATTTCACAGCAATACACTATACCATCATTGTCATATCCTGTCAGATGTTGAATAATTTCTGTGGGAATACATGAATATATCTTATCTCTATAAGCACAGCTTTTTGAGTGGTGGTGCTTTATAGCTTCGTGTCCCCTGGAGTGTCGAGCACTATTATATATAATCTGTTTATATAATAGATAAGGGCTTAAATTAGCCTTTCCGTCTGTAAAAATAAATTCTTAAACTATGCATCCAGATTACAAAATGGTTTTATTTAACTCTGAAGTTATATTTTATTTCAGCTTTTACTTTTATGCTCTTCAAGGATTTACTGTAGCTAAACCTCTTTAATCGAGTTATTTATTTTCTATAAATTTAATCCATTGTAATAAGATAGGGAGGCCCCCGAACTATATTTCCTACTTGAATTAGCTGGTATCTTTAAAATATATTTGTAGATGCCAGGTCTGGGTAATAAGGCAAGTGTTTTGCCTAAGACCTTGTGTATAATTAGCATAAGTAAAAGCAAAGAAAGCAAAGCCCTGAAAGCAATGGAGGCAACACAATGACTTATTTGAGCCATCTCTCAGAATTTACTGTGAATCTGACTTATGTAGGACACAGGGAATCAATTTTAGGTGACTTGAGGAATCATGTCTCAACAGTGATTTTCCTTTTACTCCTTAGTTTATGCTATCTATAAATTATCAAAGACATTAACAAATGATTTAATAGCACACCCAGATTTTTTTTAAGTACATTAACTTTTTAAATTTGGACTCCATGTCAGAAAAGTTGTGTGACTGGAATGAACATGGTTGAAAATGAAATAGAATATGGATCCCTTGCAGTGTGGTGCTTTGACCGGATTTACTTTCGCAAGCACCATATTTGTAATTAACTCGCCAAATCAAATTAAACCTACCAAATTTAGAGCAAACACGACCTTTGTGTTCTGTGCTGACTCGTTCATCCACAAACTGTCAGCAAATCCCATCAATATTCAATTCCCCAGCCCGTGGTAAAGCAGAACCTTTCCCTGCCACACATAGACCCATGGGAAGAAGAGTTAAAGAGGAGGGCGATGATATGGTCCGTGGCTTTTTATTTATGAAAACATGGTTCCCATCTTGTCTGCACTGGGTAGGAATGCAATAGCACGTTGCAGACACATTCACTGTTCACTTACCTGTGGAAAATGGTTTCCATGAGCAAATTTAAATAAGGAAGAAATATGCTTAGATTTGTGTGTATGTGTGTGTAGAACCAGTGACACCCTCATGTAATATTTCTTTTTGCTTGGCAACACTGCTGAGCTCAGCATAACCTGTTGGTGCTGTAAACTGTCTAATAAATCTTCGGCCCTGCTGTATATTGAAAATAACACAGTGATATGATAGACACATCAGCGGTGGGGACGACTGTCCGTGCAAGATGATCTACCGCTAAGATTAGTTTAATTTTATTGACATTAGTGAGCATTCTATATTGTAGGAAGTCTTGAGGAGATCTTGTTATTCATGTTCCCTATTGATCTGAGTAATCTGGAAGCTAATCCTTCAACTGCTAAATCATAGCTATTCTGTTTTTGGTGGCGGGTGGCCCCGAGTTCCCCCCTTTTCTGGTAAGTGCTGTTTATGGAGAGTTTCATCAACTATTGTAGTTTAAGACGACTAAATCATAACACAAATGGAGTGACTTTAAAGAACAATGCATGCAATATGTGTAACAAATAGAATCGTCATTGCAATAATCAGAGCCCTAGAAAGAAACAGAATCAAACTCAGATGATATGAGACTTTAATATGAATATAGAAATCAAGGAATTATGGCAAGATTAAGGAAACCAATGAAGAAGTTGAGGAATTTAGAGACTGGAAATGCAGAGATGTCCTTAGTAGCCCAATGAGAGCAGGAGTTCCTAGACAGGGAGTGTAGACCAGAAGCCGGGGTAGGGTGGGAGATGTAAAACACTGCCAAGAAACACATTTTAGAGAAGCAAGAGAATGGGTAATGCACAAACCTTTTTCTAGCATCCTCTAATCTCTGATGTCTCCAACTGGCTGAAAATAAATAGGAGCCAGTAGGCCACATGCAATCCACAGATGCAGCCCACAGGGTTCAGCATCTTGGAACCTATCTGATGCAAGATAAGTGGACAAAAGTTGAATAATCAGCAAACCCACAGAAAATTTTATTTTATTTTATTAGAATAACCTTTTGTAATGGCTGCTTCTTAAATGAATTTTTCTATTTTGGGCACCAATTAGAGCTTCAATGGTAAAGCATCAATAATACTCAGAGAGAGGTTCTTTATGTCAGAACTTGAAGTCCTGGGGCTCAGAGGCTTCTTAGTGATGCCCCAATTCCAAATATCCATTTGTATGTCCTAAAATACACAGAGGCCACAGAGCTCAGAAAGAAAAAGCCTTAACTTCTGTTCATCAATGAGACTCAGACAATTGGATGGTTAAGGGGGCTACAATAAATGCTAGTTTGCAGAGAAAAAGGGAAAATGGAGTCTGGTGATCTAGCAACAGAGGCCTGGTTAGCAGAGTTCAGGTCCTATGCAAAACTACACAGCTGAGTTTTGGCAATTTTACTACTTCTCAGCTCATTACTTGGAAAGTCTTTGCTGAAACACTGTTGTAGCATCGTCGGTGGTGCTGGAACCAGAGGAAATAGTCTGCTGTTCAGGGGCAGTGCCACTCCACAGGATCATCTTATCCTGAGCTCTGAAATCCCAGTTTGGTTTGCTGTGGTGACTACTGGAAAAGCTGTTGTCACTCATCACCAGAATATTCTATATTTCAAATAACAGGATAAGTTCGCTACCTCTGTTAAAGGTAACCCAGAAGAGTCCTTCTTCTTTTCAAGAGCAATAAAGAAGATTTTCTACTTAGTAACCACAGTAACCACAGCATCTCAAAGGTAGCACCCACCTTTGTCTACTTTGATGTAGCAGATTTCAAGCCTCCCTTGGCCACAGTTTCTGTAAGTCTGGAAACAAAGGAGATGACAGTGGAATTCCAGATCCCACTGTGGAGCTCAGTTACCATTATTGTGGGACAATTCATGAGGTCTGATTTGTCAGCACAGCACACACGTGATTGGGGTTCTGTGACAAAGCCTGAATTTCGCCTGGCGAACAGGTGGGTAATTGGGGACAGGGCGGTTTGAAGATTGATGTCTGAGTCTGCATGTACCACCTGGTGAAGCTCACATACTGAAGTCATAAATAATCTATGTATCAAAGGATAATCTACTAAAATATTAATTTGAGTATGTGTTCTCCCTGCAGTGCTTCCTCCTCCCAGTCTAGGTAGGTTTGGTAGGTTCAGGGATATCTTGCCTGAGGAACCGGGAAGATGTGAAGCAGAAGGGCCGAAACTCAAAGGCTCCTCTCTTCTTTGACAAAAACAAAGAAGGGTGGTCTCTTCAATAAGTGGTGTGTGAAAAATCGGATATACACTGCAGAAGAGTGAACCTGGACCTCCAAACCTGAGCCTTTTGAAGAAGAGAGGCTAGAGGGGAAGAGGCTATCGAACACAGAGACACAGGAAAACTGCCAGAGACTGGGAAGGAAGGGGTAGAGGTTTGCAGGTTTGGGAATGACTCATTTTCCCTTATTGGGAATTCCCTTCTCAGAGAAACAGCGGGCCCTTACAACCACCAGGGCTCCCATCGGGCCTGTAGGTTCTTGGCAGGCGTGGATGCTAGGGAGGCTGACTGGGAGAATGATTGTCAGTACAGGCTGATTGCTAATGGGCAAGGGCCTGCCAGGACCTCTGCACAACCTTGCAGTGACTTCAAGCTATATTACAAAGCTCTAGTAATCAAAACAATATGGTATTGGCATAAACACAGACACATGAACCATGAACCAATGGACCAGAATAGAGAGCCTGGAAATAAACCCATGTGTGTACAGTCAATTAATCTTTTACAATAGCTCCGAGAATACACAATGGGGCAAGGATACTCTCTTCCATAAAATGATACTGGGAAAACTGAATATTCACCTGCAAAAGAATGATATTGGACCCCTATCTTATACCACACACAAAATCCAACTCAAATGGATTAAAGTCTTAAGTGTAAGAGCCAAAACTGTAAAACTCTTAGAAGAAAATGTAGGGGGTAAGCTCCTTGACCTTGGTCTTGGCAATGGTATTTTGGATTCGGCAACAAAAGCATAAGCAACAAGGGTAAAACAAAACAAAGCAAAATGGAAAAAAAAAAAAAAACGATACCAAACTAAAAAGCTTCAGCATAGCAAAGGAAAACATCAAGAAAATGAAAAAGCAAGCTATGGAATGGGAGAAAATGTTTGTAAACCACACAGCTAACAAGGGGCTAATACCCAAATATATAAGGGATTCATAAAACTCAATAGGAAAAAAAATCCCAAATAATCCAATTAAAAAATGGTCAAAGGAACTGAGTGGACATATTTCCAAAGAAGGCACACAAGTGGTCACTGGGAATGAAAAGATGTTCAACATCGCTCATCATCAGGGAAATGCAAATCAAAACCACAATGAGGTATCACCTCGCTCCTGTTCGAATGTCTGTTATCAAAAAGACAAAAGGTAAATGCTGGTGAGGTTATGGAGAAAGGGAAACCCTTGTATGTGTTGGTGGGAATATAAACTGGAACTGATAGAATTTAAAACCATAGGGACATCTGGGGGACTCAGAGGTTGAGCATCTGTCTTTGGCTCAGGCTGTGATCCTAGAGTCCTGGGATTGAGTCCCACATTGGGCTCCCCACAGGGAGCCTGCTTCTCCCTCTGCCTGTGTCTCTGCCTCTCTCTCTGGGTCTCTCACCAATCAATAAATAAAAAATCTTAAAAAAATTTAAAACTGTAGATGGTTATGTAGGCTACCACCTTCATCGGTTCTTTTATTGTCTACCTTTAATGAACTACATGGGCCTTGGACTTCAATTTCTTTTCTTTTCTTTTTCTTTTTTTTTTTTTTTTTTTCTAGAGCAGGGTTTCTCAACTTTGACAACTAATGACACTTTCTAATGGATAATTCTTTGTTTTGGGAGACTGTCCTATACATTGTAGGATATCTAGCAGCATCCTTGGTTTCTCCCCACTGCATGCCAGTTAGCATCTCTCTGCCCCCATCACAACAACAAAAAATGCTTCTAGATGTTGCCAAATGTCCCATGAAGGTGAAAATTACCTCCAGTTGAGAGCTACCTTCTAGAAGGAACTAATATAATTCACAGTTAAATGTCTTTTGAGATAGGCTGTTAATATGCACAACACATACTGAAAGTTTTATATTCCCTTTTTCCTTTTTTTTTATTTTTTTGTTTGTATAGAGAATCATTGAGCTTTGGAAAAAATGCATTGATGGTGTTCTGTATGTATTACAGCGATTTCTCTCAGCTCTACAGAGACAAACCTTGGGAGAGGATCTTTTAAGAAGGCAGCCTTTAGATTAAACAGAAATATATACAAATATAGCTTACTCTTATTTATTTTTACATGAATATGTTTAAATATACATTTATTGTTCTATTATATCTGAGAACAGAAATTCAAATGAAAAGTGGAGCTTAGCTTAAAGAACCAAGCTGAAGAAATGTTTTACCATTTCAGCAACAAAGAAAAAGGAAAGATAAAAATCGTAATAAAATTTAAAATGTCAGCATTTTGAAGAAGTTTGCCTTAGACACAGAGAAATAAGATTTCCTCAAAAGGTAATCTTCTAAAAGATATACCCAAACAGAATTTTTCTGTGTTTTAATACAATACAAATTGTCTTAAATTTAATTTCTGTCTTTAAGACAATATAAATTTTATATTCAAAACATTTAATTTGCTAATAATACCTCTTCATTATTAAAAGATTCCTAAAAGTCATACCATAAAAAAGTACTCCATTATTTCCCCGAAGGCTTCATTCCAAAAGATAAGCAATCTCAAATTTAAACATTTTTTTATGACTATGTTAAGTACATCTATTACACTACTTGCTATAAAATCTCTTCTGATAGAAAGCAACAAAAATTAAATCTGCTTTTTCATGCCAAATCTTCAGTGTTTCCCAGCTCTGCTGGTGTTCCAAGGCAGGTTCTTTCTCTTTGGAGTCAGTGTAATGATGTATAATTGATGGTGGCAATGATACGATCAAGCATGAAGTGAGCACTTCTCACATAAACTCACTCAAGAAATTCTGTGCAATCAGTTCTGCGTCAGTCTCAAGTTTTTAGAGTGAATGAATAAAATCATTAAAAAAAAAAAAGGAAAGGAAAAGAAACCCTCTATTTTGAACATGGTTTTTGTTTTTTATTTTTTATTTTTTATTTTATTTATTTATTTATTTATTATTTATTTATTTATTTATTTATTTATTTATTTATTTATTTATTTATTTATTTTGCTGGCCCATAAATCTCGAAGTTCTTTTCTTGTTTTGGAGGTTTAAAAGTGGTTTATTTTTCAGAGCTTGAGTTTCCTCCATTCAATGATTTCTTCTTCAAAGTGTTATGATGGGGGATCCCTGGGTGGCTTAGCGGTTTGGTGCCTGCCTTGGGCCCGAGGCGTGATCCTGGGGTCCTGGGATTGAGTCTCACATCAGGCTCCCTGCATGGAGCCTGCTTCTCCCTCTGCCTGTGTCGCTGCCTCTCTCTCTCTGTGTCTCTCATGAATAAATAAAATCTTTAAAAAAACCCCAAAGTGTTATCATAGCTTAAATAATCTTGAGGAAAAATTAATAAATCAAGTATAAGATGAAGAAATATACTTCCTGAGGCACCTGGGTGGCTCGGTCGGTTAGGTGTCTGCCTCTTGGTTTCAGCTCAGGTCATGATCTCAGGGTCCTGAGATCAAACTCCACTGCTTCAAGCTCCATGCTCAGCAGGGAATCTGCTTGAGATCCCCCTCCCCCCCCCATGCCCCTACCCTCTCTCCATAAGCACAGGTGCCCACCCACGCTCATTCTCTCTCTCCCAAATAAATTAATCAGTGAAATCTTAAGAAAAGAAGAAATATACTTCCTGTGTTCTTTTGGGCGCTGCTATAGTTTTGCTGTGAACTTTCAAAGTAGTGTGTGGCATGTTATCTTATTAGTGCGTGGAAGGGGTGCAAAGTGGTAACTTTAATAATGTCCTGGTGAGTAAATTGTGCACACATTTAAAGAAAAATAAATGCAGAGAGGCCATTCATAAAAATTATTAAAAATTCAGTTAGGAATTGCTAGATGTGGGAAACAAAGACAGAAGGAAATATCAGGGATCCCTGGGTGGTGCAGCGGTTTGGCGCCTGCCTTTGGCCCAGGGCGCGATCCTGGAGACCCGGGATCGAATCCCACATCAGGCTCCCGGTGCATGGAGCCTGCTTCTCCCTCTGCCTGTGTCTCTGCCTCTCTCTCTCTCTCTCTCTGTATGACTATCATAAATAAATAAAAATTAAAAAAAAAAAAGGAATCTGTTAAAAAAAAAAAAAAAGAAGGAAATATCAATAAAATTAAAGGTCCGTATACACTGCAACCCATTGACAAATCCTTGAGGCAGGCAGAGTATAAAGTTCCTCCAGGAAGCTCCCAACTGTCTTAATGTCAATGCCTTGCCAGGAGAAAAAATAACCTTGGTTTGACAACAGCAAGGCCTGTAGTATCCTGCGAGTCTCCTTTAGCGGATGAAAATCCCATTGGAACTTCCCTTACCTTTACTTCCCCCAACCCCGAAGCATCTCATCAGTTGCTCTTGACAATCCTGGGGCAGCAGCAGCTCCCACGGGTCCCGTCCCTGTGTTTTAGTAAAGCCACCTTTTTGCACCCAAGACATCTCAAGAATTCTTTCTTGGCTGTCAGCTCTGGACCTCACCACCCTACTCCAAAAATGACATCATCACAGACTTGTACAAACGTGAAATCATAGTTGAAAGAGAACGGTAGAGGTCCTCAAGTTCAAAACTTTGAACTCACTGCAAAAAAAAAAAAAAATATTTTCCCAAATCATGGTGATCCCTGGAATTAAATCTGATGAGGAACTTCAAGGAATGATGAGGCGTCTGGAGCTAAGGGCCTATACCTTCTCTTGGCTAAAATCTTCACAGCCCTGGAGTTGAAGTGTCAGTACCTTCATCTCACAGAAGGGAGAACCGTGGCTGAGGGAAGCTAAAGGAACTTGTTCATGAGGCCACAGACGGGAGGTAGTTGAGCGGGCATTTAAGCCTCAGTCTTTCTGAATTTGAGGCCAAAGCTCTGCCTGTTTAATAAATTTCTATAATTCCCCCCCCCCCAATTTTTTTTACCCCAAAAGAAAGTTTCAAACATTCAGAAAACTTGAGTGGGTTTATAAACGCTCTCTGCCTGGCTTCTTGTGTTTTATGCCCGCGTTGCCACATACCCATCTCGCTAGATCGCTGCTCATCCACCAACCTATTTTTGTAAGGTAAGTCACAGACGTCGGTACACTTCCCCTCAAACACTTCAGCATGCATATTAGCTAGAGTTTAGTATTTGTATCTTAAGATGACATTTATATACGGTGAAATGCTCAGATCCCAAGTCCCCCTTGGGATGAGCATCTGTAAATACACGTATCTGTGCAACCCAAACCCTACCAAGCTACGGAACCTTACTCGGGAAGACTCCTCCTGTCTCTTACCAGTAAAATCCCCTTCCTCCCTCAGAATTATTTTGATTTTTTCCCTACCCTAGATTAGTTGTGCTGAATCTAGAACTTTACATAGAGCGATACAGTATATAGTGTTCAGTAAAGCTTCTTTCGCTCGGCATCCTGTGTAGAGCTCCATGGACGCTGTCGCAGGTTGTGACTTGGCCTCCCTTCTGGCTGCTGAGTATTCCGTTTGAGAATAGGGCACCTTGTGTTTAGCCATTTTCCTAGTAATTGATACCTGAGCAGTTTCCAATTTTTTAGGTGTCAAGAATAAACTTCTCCCTTCCAGGTTCCGGCATATAAGGGATGAGGGAGCAGAAGGCAAGGTGAGGACAAAGCAGAAGCTGACGCCTCCCAACCTCCCATCCAAGGTGGGAGCCTGAGACATTCCTCAAGCACCCCTGGCCGCCCTAAAACAAAGACAGAGGGAAATGCAGGTAAAATGAAATCTCCTTAGAGCTTGCAAACCATTGACAGACACTAGGTAGGGTAACAATCTTTCAGGAAACTTCCAACTGTATTAACGTTAATGTCTTGCTAGAGGGGGAGCCGACTTCAGCTCAGCTCGACAACAGCAAGGCCTCTGGTATCCTGTGAGTCTTTGCATATGAAAATCCTTTTAGAAAACTCCCTTTTCCCTTCCCTCCCCCAGTTCCCGAGTATATAATCAGTCACCTCTCACTCCCCTAACGCAGCTCCTTCTGCCCACAGGTCCTGTCCCTGCATTTTTAATAAAATCACTTTTTTTTTTTTTTTGCAGCAAAGACATCTTAAGATTATTTTCTTGGCTGTCAGCTCCAGACCTCACCAACATTCCAAAACTGCATCATATGGAGCCTGGAAGTCACCACTCTTAACAAGTACAATGCTGAACAGACCGAAGAATCAGCAACTCTGTTCGGGTCCTAAAGAGAGGGAAGGACACAGGGTAAACCTCCTTCCCCCAGATTGGAAAGAAGTCGAATCTGGGGAGTCATGGCTTACCAGAGATTTCCACGCAGAAACTGCCACCAGAACAAACACAGGGGTTTTGGGGAAACCTGAACTGGAGCAGACAGAGTGCTGGAGGCTCCGTGTGGACCCGTCAGGGTTCCAGACTCCAGGGGAACCCGGTGGTAGGGCGCCTACAGGATTGTGAGATTTACTCCAGGAATCGTGCCAGATTCTCACAGTAAATAATGGGGAAAAAAATCCCTCCTACTTCAAGCAGAGGGAGGGCAAAGGAACCCTTTGGAAGCTCGCCAGAGCCTTGGGTTCCAGGACTAGCCCCTGGCCTCGGGGACACTGATTAACCTAGGCCCAAGCCCGGGTAGGGGTAGCCTCACTCACCGGGGAGGGAAACACCCAGCCCCAGCCCACTCGAGCCTCCTGTCCCACCCATGTGGGAGGAAAAACAAACCTAACCTGTGAGGTCTGCCGTCCAGGGGCGAAGGCTCACGAGGAGACTGAGCTCTAGCCAGAGGCCTAGTGCCCGCTTCTCCTCCCCACATAGGTTATGCCACATCGCAAAAGTCCTAAGTGAGCACTTCCTTCTACTGGGAAGTCCTGTCCAGCTGCCAAGAAAGACGTACCAGGCCTGTCGGGGCACCCGGGTGGCTCAGTCTGTTAAGCCTTGGACTCTTGACCTGGGCTCAGGCCGTGATCTCAGCGTCCTGATGCTGAGGGACCAGAAGGCCGGCTGAGGGCAAAGCAGAGCTGACACCTCAGGACCCCCCGCCCCAGGCTCGGGTGGCACTGCCTCCGGCCCCCTAAAGCCAAGGAAAGGAAAAGCAAGTGGTTAACTTCTAGAGGCCCTGGCCTGCGAGACCTGAGTCTCCCTCAGGTTGTAAATCTCAGCAATTGAGAAGAACGAAGCATTTTTGTCAACAACCCGGTTGCCCCAAGGAAACGGAGGTACCATCCTGTGTCCCTACAGCCTGCTGCCCACTGATGGGGAGTGGGTGGGGGGCAGAGACATGGCCCTCCGGGAAGCTCCCAGCTGCCTTAATGAGGCAAAAGTAAAACCAACCTTCATTTGACCAAGGCAAGGCCTCTGGTATCTCTAACACAGGAAAATCCCTTTGAAGCCCCCCTTTTCCTGCCCTCCCCCAACTCCCCAGTGTATAATCAGCCTCCCCTCACAGCCCTGGGGCAGCAGCTCTTCCCGCCCAGGCTCCTGGTCCCTGGTCCCCGGCTTTAATCAAGCTACCATTCTGCACCGAAGATATCTCAAGAATTCTTTTTTGGTCATTGGCTCCAGACCTCACCCCACCCAACCTCACCTAGATGCCAAAACTCTATCGCTGGGATCAAGCCCACGTCAGGCTCCATGCTGGGAGTGGAGCCTGCTTTAGATTCCCTCTCTCTCTCTGTCTCTGTCCCCCTCTGCCCCTTGGCCCTGTCTCCCTCCCTCTAAAAGAAAAAGAGACAAAAAACAGAAAAAAAAATATATATTACCAGGCCCACGAAAAGGCAAACCACAGTGCTTGAATAGACAGAGCAAGCACCAAAACAACCCGGGAGGTCTGTTAGAATGGTCGGACGGGACATTTCAGATAACCTTGCTGAACACGCTGAGGGCTCTAGCGGGTAAAGTAGTGGGCGTGCAAGAGCAGGTGGGCAGCGTGAGCAGAAAGATGGAACTCCTAAGCAAACGACAGACTTTTTTTTTGTCCTAAAGATAATTCCTCATAGTTGACAAAAGTAATAGATGTTGTTGAATCAATAACATAGGCAATGAGGCTTCTTGAAATCCTATTACTTGAGAAATGATCGATATAGAGAAGACACACAGAGTTACAGGACGTTACCAGCAACATTTTCCGACTGTGAAGTCTCATTCGTTATTTTTTTTCCAACATTTGTTAACACTGAAGCCAGAGAGCAAGGTTCTTGTCCCGTGGAGTCAAAGAATGAACCTCGAGGACACAGGAGGCTGAGGAAAGCTCTAGGAGTTTATTAAGCAAGGATACAGAGAAAGCTCTCTGGGGTGAGAGGGGTCCTGGCGGGGTTGCCCACGTGGGCCCCCACGGACGGTCTTTTATGTGGAGCTGCCCAGGGAGCTTGTGGCCTTCTCATCCTTGTGATGGCTTCGTGTGAGTAAGGACTCGTGATACCATCTTTAATGGCTTCTTTTTTGGGTCTGATGATGCTTTGTTGGTCATGGGTGACTCTCATAAAACAAAAAAAAAACAAACCAAACACCCTCCCCACACTTAGGGCGGGGTGGTCTGGTTTGTCCCCTAATCTCTGGCTTCCTTATACCTCAGCATTTTGGGGATTTCCATGAGCCTGATCCATGATTTCCATGAGTCCCCTGTCTCTCCTTATGTTGCCCTGCCTGTCCCTTACTCAATAATGTTAATATTGACTCACTTTTAGAATAGGACTCACTTTTAAAATCACACCCTAAAACTTTGCGCTCTTTGGCTATCATTATTCTCAAACTGGAAAATTACAACTATGTTGATACCCAAACTTGGGGGAAAAATAATTTTGACAGTTTATTTTTTTTTTAAGTTTAATTTTTTAAAGATTTATTTATTTATTTATTATGATAGACATAGAGAGAGAGAGTGAGAGAGAGAGAGAGAGAGAGAGAGAGAGGGAGGCAGAGACGCAGGAGGAGGGAGAAGCAGGCTCCATGCAGGGAGTCCGACGCAGGACTCAATCCCGGGACCCCAGGATTGTGCCCTGGGCCAAAGGCAGCCAGGGATCCCCCAATTTTGAAAGTTTAAAAGTAACCATTAGTTTTCTGGGAACTCTGCAGATTGCTGTATCTGGACAAAATTACTTTATAGTTTTCATTATGATAATATCTAAGTCCTCCCAATTATGGTCAGCTGCCTTAATATGTATCGTGTTTTTATAAATGACTTCATTATTTTGGGGTGTGGCTGGAAAGGTTTATCTTTTAGAATGATGTTAAATGTTCAATAAATGGTGCTGGGAAAATTGGACATCCACATGCAGAAGAATGAAACTAGACCACTCTCTTGCACCATACACAAAGATAAACTCAAAATGGATGAGAGATCTAAATGTGAGACAAGATTCCATCAAAATCTTAGAGGAGAACACAGGCAACACCCTTTTTGATCTCGGCCACAGCAACTTCTCGCAAGATACATCCATGGAGGCAAAAGAAACAAAAGTAAAAATGAACTATTGGGACTTCATCAAGATAAGAAGCTTTTGCACAGCAAAGGATACAGTCAACAAAACTACAAGACAACCTACAGAATGGGAGAAGATATTTGCAAATGACATATCAGATAAAGGGCTAGTTTCCAAGATCTATAAAGAACTTATTAAACTCAACAGCAAAGAAACAAACAATCCAATCATGAAATGGGCAAAAGACATGAAGAGAAATCTCACAGAGGAAGACATGGACATGGCCAACATGCACATGAGAAAATGCTCTGCATCACTTGCCATCAGGGAAATACAAATCAAAACCACAATGAGATACCACCTCACACCAGTGAGAATGGGGAAAATTAACAAGGCAGGAAACCACAAATGTTGGAGAGGATGTGGAGAAAGGGGAACCCTCTTACACTGTTGGTGGGAATGTGAACTGGTGCAGCCACTCTGGAAAACTGGGTGGAGGTTCCTCAAAGAGTTAAAAATAGACCTGCCCTACGACCCAGCAATTACACTGTTGGGGATTTACCCCAAAGATACAGATGTAATGAAACGCCGGGACACCTGCACCCCGATGTTTCTAGCAGCAATGTCCACAATAGCCAAACTGTGGAAGGAGCCTCGGTGTCCATCGAAAGATGATGGATAAAGAAGCTGTGGTCTATGTATACAATGGAATATTCCTCAGCCATTAGAAACGACAAATACCCACCATTTGCTTCAACGTGGATGGAACTGGAGGGTATTATGCTGAGTGCAGTAAGTCAATCAGAGAAGGACAAACAGTGTATGTTCTCATTCATTTGGGGAATATAAATAATAGTGAAAGGGAATATAGGGAAGGGAGAAGAAATGTGTGGGAAATATCAGGAAATATCAGACAGAACATAAAGACTCGTAACTCTGGGAAATGAACTAGGGGTGGTGGAAGGGGAGGAGGGCGGGGAGTGGGGGTGAATGGGTGACGGGCACTGAGGGGGGCACTTGACGGGATGAGCACTGGGTGTTATTCTGTATGTTGGTAAATTGAACACCAATAAAAATTAATTTATTAAAAAAAAAGAATGATGTTAAATGTGTTAGTTAAGGAATCATATAAAAAAGAACAATTTTATTTCAAGCACATGCAGCAATTAAATTGCTAACGTGATTCCAGGTAGAAATCTCAGTGTCCTTACTTTGACAAATAGATGGATGAACTACACTTGTAAATACTTCTATCTGCTTTGGTTTAAGCAGTAAGCCTTCTAAATGTCCATACAATTTATTTACTTTTTTTAAAAAGTGGAACTCGATTTAGAATTTGGTGCTAAAAATGACTTTGGATATCATTTGTCAATTTTGGAAATCACCTTGTTTAGCAAAGCCATTATTTACAGAGGGAGCATTGGTACATTTCAGCCCCATTTGAATAAATGATCGAACATCCTAGATTATATTGCATTTGAATACTTGAGATGCAAAAATAGCAAATGTCTGATTTTGGCAAGGACATGTATATGTATATACCTTCATAGTTTCATTCTTGACATGGAAAATTTGCTATTTTGGTGAAGAGAAATTTAATTTACAGTTAAAGATAATTTTAAAGTAGCCAGATATTATTTTTGACCAAAATAAAAGTGTGCAGCTCATCTTGTGACATTTAAGCATTCTTATTTTCAGGGCAAAGGGCTTTTGGCCTTAATTACAAAGATTTACATTTTCTACATCAATAAAAATTCTTAAAAGTCTTAGAAACTTTGGAGTTTTTAATATTTTTCCTTGAAAATATTTCAGTTATGAGGTGCTCCATATATATTTAGTGACTACAGAAGTTAATTCTGGGTTGAATACTTGTACACAATTTTGAGTATAATTATTATTTAGTTAACCAAAATTTACTTAACAGAATTCCAAATTTGGACAGTTTTGAACTTACTTTATAAATTAAGTTACAGATTTGCTCCAAAGGACAACAGCTCTCCCTTCACGCATTGTCACGCACCCTGTCCACTGGTGCACCCACAGAACTTCTGCAGTCATGGAAATACTCTACATCCTTGTTCTCTGATAGGGAGTCACCACTACATGTGGCTACTGAATGCTTGACATGTGGCTAGAGTGAATGGGGACTGAATTTTTAAATTATGTTAAATTTTAGTTCATTTAAATTTAAAGAACCACACATTGTTAGTGGCTACTATATTTGACAGCACCACTTCCAGACTCTCATGTTCCTAGGTGGTAATTCTTTTTCTATGCCAAGAAGTTCGAGTGAAATATAGCTATTGTCTAATTCCTGACTCTTCCGAGATATTTTCAAGTTTAGCAGCAACTGTTTTTACATTTCATCATCCTTTCATTATGACACTGCCATTTGTTAAATGAATAAATAGGTTAGAAGTCAGATGCTCAATACAAAATGTACTAATTTACAATTCCTATTGTTAGGTGTTCATCAATTGCTAGATACCTGAATGTTCCAATAAACATTTCACAAAAATCATTGTTTATAAATGAAGACTGACCACTGCTCCACTAATTTGATGTGCTCTTCCTCTCATAGAAGGAAAAAATGAATAAACAAAAGCATTAAAAAGAGATATTTGAGGTGTGCATTTGAGTTTAACATAATGGGGAAATGCAAAAACAAAGCTTAAAAAATAAAAGAGCCAACCCTCTAGTCTATATCTACATCTATTGTTTCACGACCAGTGACTTTTACCCAAAAGTCAATGCCAGCTCATTTCAGTGCTTGAAACGCTGTACATGGGACCAATGACAACTTAGTCTGTTCAGGTGCTTCCCATTAATAACTCAAATGTGCACCAGTATGACAGTCATCTTCCTAAGACTTCAGAAGGCGGCAAACAGGATGAAAGCAATAATGACTGTAAGATGCTTACCACAGTGTCAGACACAAAATCAGTGCTCAATAAATGCTAATGATAATTAGAGTACGACACTACCAGCATTAGTAAGGACCCTGGTTCAAGTTTGGAGAATACACAATATTAAAAATTAAAGGGCCTCCACTATGTTTCTCATATGTAAATATCTAAGTATGCCATAGGTAAATCCAATCTATATTTTGAAGAGAACCAGGTTCTAGCCTGGGAACAATGTCCAGAAGTGGCCTGGGTCATCTGATGACTGAAGAGATATACAATAAATGATCCAATGCAAGTATTTACCGAGCAATTTTGGTGTGCCCAGCACTGGATTAGGTAAAGTGGTGGACACAAAAGGAATTTTAAGATATTGCTTATTCTCTGAGTGAGTTTGCAATTTAATGGAAGGAAAGAAATAAACTATATTGAATTTTGGAAGATGCACATGGGAAATAACAAAAAATCCGGATGAAACAGGCTAAGGGAAGTTAATAAAAGATACACAGCTGTAAGTGTGCAAGGGGAAGGCCCAAGACTTAAAAAAGAGAGAGAGATTCACGTGGATACCATCTTGAACTAGACAGTCATATTGTTTCCAATCTGAATATTATAATCATTATATGATTATGATACTGATTATAAGCATTTGTTTTTCAATTGGAAAGACTTCTGGTAATTAATTTAAACCTAATTGCAATTGGCAGCATAAACTGTTTAGCTAGAGTAGAGGGCAGTGCTTCCTTTCTTGGGTTTTATAACCCAGGGGAGAAACCTATGAGTTGGGGCTAACGGATGCCTGTGCACAAAGTCAAACTTAATTTCCCTCAATTTAGGACTGTACTCTTAGACACCTCAAATAGTATTCGCTGTTTGGGGCAAGGAGTTCTATGGGATTTAACACATGCATAGATTTTGGTCACTACTATTTCACCTGATTATAGCACAGTTGCAACACGCCAGATACTTCCCTATTGTCGACTTCTTAAATCAGGACCTCCTCTCCCCTGCTTTTAACCCTTGAATACCTCTGATTTGTTCTGTTCCAATATATTTTTTTCCAGGATGTCATATTAGTGGGATCATTTGCTACGTAACCTTTTGAGACTTACTTTTTTTTTCACTCAGCAAAATGCCTTTGTGATTCAGGTTGTTGTGTGCAACAGTAGTTCATCCATTTTTATTGACGAATAGTACTGCTTTGTGTGGAAGTACCACTGTTTTTTCATTCACTCATTGAAGTGTATTTGGGTTAATTTCAATTTTAGGCAATTGTAAATAGCGCTGATATAAACATTCACGTATATGTTGAAATTAGAAGCATTTTCTCTGAGAAGAAGTTGAGAACGAAAGGACCAGCCACAGACTAGGAGAAAGCATTTGAACATCACATTGTACCCAGAATATAGAAACTTGATTCTTGAATTATATTAGAACGAGTTTGCCCTGAAACAAGGAAGATAATGTTAGGGAAATTGAATGGTAATGTTGTTAAGCCAGTTGGGATTACATTTTGCTCTGAAATGAAACAATAATAGGAGCATTATAATATGGCTATAACAATAATGTAAAATAATATGAGAACTGGAGAGGTGCCTAAATACGGGAAGGTTAGATTTTGGTAGATGTAGATCTATGAGAAAAACGAAAAAGGAGCAAGATATTTAATGCAAAAATGTAACAGAGGAAGAAAGAGGTCATTGCATTTATAGGGCTTCTGCACATATTTAAAATATGAGAGCATCTGAGCATGAGCCCTGGCATTTGGAGAGCTTTAGATGTTAGAAGCCAGGTCACAGAAGTGATCAACCAAAATGCCATTATTCACAAAATATGTGGGAGGGAGGGACACGTGATTTCCTGGTTGTCTTAAGGCTGAACATATTAATGGAGAACAGAGGATGGAATGGAAATTTGAGCAGAATTAAATCATAAATCACCTGGAGCTTATAAGGGCAGGTGATGTTAAAGGCTTTGGGAAACAAGCATAAAAGGATCTGCAGAAAGGATGCGAACGAGAAGGCATTTATGAAGGAGGTGGAAAGAAAGGACAACTAGGTGGTAAAAAAGAAATATGCACAAGTGGCAGCTTGTGGCTGTGGGTGTTTCCCGAGATGGCAGTCCCATTTCTGAGTGCTCTCCTAAGGACAAAGATAGATACTTGGGGGGAAGCCGGAGCTGTGCACATAGAAGAAAGAAATTCACATTGCTTGCAGGAGGAACTGTCTTGGAGAAATTTAATGCTGGTCCCCACATTCCTTGTCCAGATGTTTTCTGAAATGAAACTATGTTCAGTCCCTGCTTTTTTAACCTTGCGGTACTCCTGGGGACCACCGTGTGAAGCGGCGGCTCCTGAAGGAAAACCACCTTCCCCCAAAAGGATCTGCGTTTTAATTAGTGACATTGAAAACAGACAATATGAAGTAAAAACAAAATAGTAGAGGGTGATAGACAACGAGATTTAATAAGCATCCATTATTTGGTTTCATGGGGCTAAGTGCATTCTATTTTTTTTTTTTATTTTTTTTTTATTTTTTTATTTTTTTATTTTTTTGCTAAGTGCATTCTAAAGCTTCAGTTATCATTTAAAATAGTAAAATGTGTCTTGGGGTCATGGGATTGAGCCCTGTGTTGGGCTCTGCTGGGAGTCGGCTTCGGATTCTTTGCCTCTCCCTACCTCTCTCAATCAATCAATCAAATCTTAAAAAACAAAAACAACAACAACAAAAAAGCAGAGTAGTAAAATATGCCCCTCCTGGATGTTAGGGTACAAGGCAGTAATGATAGGAAATTTTCTGTACTTAGATCACTTAACTTTTTTTTTTATGAGTGGCAAATTCATTGTTATCTATTTTCCTATATCAATACAGATCTCTATCTTTGTGCGTGTGCATGCGTGCGTGCGTGTGTTTAAGTATTTTAAAGCAAAACAGGAGAAAAAGACAATGAATTAAAGGTCTGGAGCTGCTAGGAAAAAAAATAGGTGGACAAAGAACTAGTACTTTGGAGGAGCATCAGGCAGCCCTGTGTTCGAATCCGAGCTTCAGGTCCTGGACAAGTCATAGGATCTTACAGAGACCTGACTTCCTCAGCGGTAGAGTGAGGGTGAACAACACACCTACTTCTTGATTCCTTTGGGGGATTGAATGAAATATGAGTGTCGGGAGCCTAGCAGAGTGTCTCACGCATGATAGTTTCTTTAAAAACACGGCAGATTGTGATCGCTTTCCCTGGACTCCGTAGTACCGCTCTTGCCAAACATTTCCTCTTGCCCCGAGAGACTCAAAGTTCTGACTTTATATTTTCATTCGTTGAACCGCCTTGTAAATCATCGGAACCCAGAGTTTTAGATTTCAGCTGGCATCTCCGACAGATCCATCCTCCTCGAATTAAGGAACATTCCCCTTCAGAGGGAGTTCCCGCTGAAGGCCCCTCCACCCCATCAGAAGTCACTCATCTCAATACACAGAAGATTGGGAACTCAGGGAAGGGCATTAAGTGTCCCCCGAAACTGCCACGGTTCTGCCGTCCTGGTCGAGTCCACCTGGAAAGCCTCCCCCCACCATCCGAGGCCTGTCTTAGTGTTGCTGCCACAGAGTCAGCGCGACTCGCTCGGGCCTGTACATACATCTACGCTGTCCGTCTGCGCGGCTGCTGGGTCCACATGAGGTTGGCCAAGACTTTCAAATGAGCCGTGTGGCTTCTCTCCAGGGAAACTGTTAATACGGGCCTTCAAGTAGACAAAGTGACAGCGACTCATTTAATCCTTATATAGTCAGGTAGGGGGATCAGGTCGGAGAGGTTGTCCTTGACCAACGCCTGGGCAGTTTCAGCTGCAGCCAGAGCATCCTGTGCCCACTTGCCCCAACCTGTGTTGACTTCTTGTCTTGCCCACCTCCCCGGTCCCTAATCAGACTTCGTCATTTCACTAACACATGACCATCCTGAAATACACCCAGAATACAACTACCTTTTACTCTCTCTACTGCCGCCACCGTGGCCCAACTCCCACCACTGATCCCCTGGGCTATTACAATACCCTCTCAATCAGGTTGGTCAGACTTCCTGGCATCAGTCTTGCCTTCGTTTTATTCTAACCAAACATCCAGAGAGATCTTTTGCAAGGTAAGGCGCATCTTCTTCTTCCTTTGCTCTTGGATCTCCTGTGACTTCCTCTGAGTAAAAGCCAAAGTCTCCAGAGTGACTGCGAAAGCCTAGAAAATTTTTTAAAAAGGCTATTTTATGTCTGACCTTTCTTCTCTGCCGTTTCTTCTCTGACACGCTGGTTAACCAAGTGAGAGAATGGCCTAGCTATAAAAAAAAAAAAAAATCAGGAAGGAAACAACTTTTTAAAAAATAACCTTCTACCAAACAGTTTACACACAGAGCGCTTGGCATTGGGTCTGCCACTGTGTCATGCTGAATAAGAACTTCCTTCCCTGTCCACCCTGGCACTTTTTCTTTAAAGTTAATATTGTGTCTATTCACATAAAACAGAGTAGAGAAAATCTGGGGTTGAGCTAGCTCTTGAATCCTCTAGCACAGTCCTCTAAGGAATGACCAGAAAGGCGGCGTAACCCAGCACAAGTCTCAATCTGTCTGCAGGCCTGGCTGATGCCAGGGTCGTGCTGGAGCTGGTCCAAGGCAATAGGGTGGTAAGAGGCATTTTAAGAAAAAAAAAAAAAAAAGTAGTGGCTATAGTCAGCTATAGGAGGATGGTTTGACCCGGGGAGGTATCAGAGTTCTAACAGCATTCCAGCCGGCGGGGACTGGGATAAGATGTGGAGTTGACAGGCATGAGATAAGACATCAGTCTGTCAGCCACATGGACTGGGCTTTATGTAGGTTTTTGTTGGGCTTTGCTTTACAGGGGACACTGGAGGGCAACCAGATTTGTGGAGGCAAAACTGTCCTAAGGAAGGAGGGAACAAAACCTGTTGGTGTTAAAAGAGGAGGCTAGGATGCTCATTACCATAATGCGGGGCATCTACATCTAGTAGCTCATTTTAACTTTGGATAAAATTGTCCTCAGGCTTCCCCTGGGCATACCAGGCTTGAGGCAAGAAAAGTGCATTTTAAACCTGACCAAGGAAATATTGCTGGACTAGTCTGGCAGGCTCACGTGCGGCCTTGGATAGACCCGAGCCTACAGGTTGTCGGCCTTGAGTACACAGGGCTGAATGCAGCCAGGATGGCAGGTGGGCATTTCCTAAATCCTGCGTTTCTCAACTGTGACACAGATCCACGGGGTGTGCAACCGCTCCCTGGTGCCTCTTCATCACCCTGGGGACTTGATGGAGGTAAAGGGAACCAATGCCAACGCGAGGCTCCGTCTGCTGTGTCGTAGGCGATAAACTACCTAAACCCGTTTGAACTAGTTATCCCCTTGGCAGCCCAGGGACTGCGTGGAGCCTTCCCAGGCCTGAGGAAAAGGTGCTAAATGTCCCTAATTGTGCCTTTTTGTCCCTCTCCCAAGTCTATCCTATCAGTAGAATAAGAGTTCGAGATTTCTTTTCCAGATCTTGGGAAGTTCAAAAGGATAGATGTTCCAGGAAGAGCCCCCTAGGGAAATAGGACGTATTTATTGTTTCCAGGTATCTATATTCGCACAACTTGGTTAATCCATTTACACATAAGTGAGTATTTTTCTGTTCCTGGTTGTCCTTCCCCTCCTCCCACCACACGACCAGATAAAATTAGTTTCGGCTATTTTAAAAAATATCCTTAAAGGAGACATAGATGCCCCAGAGCTGAGTCCCACATATTTAGAAATTTGACAAATTTTCGAGTTGCGTGTGTTTGTGATTAGCTGTGTCATGCCAATGTTGTTAGGTGATACAACACGGGACTGAGCCTGCTACGTAAATAGGACACATCTCTGAACGAGATGACCTGGGAAATCGAAAAAAATTCTAGCATCTTCAAAAATCATTATCTCTGGTAGAAATAACTCATTTTATGCTGAGGGATTTTAAATGGGTTGGGTTTATCCCTGAAGCATTGGAAAAGATACGGAGCACAACTTACCAACTTTCTGAGCAAGGCTCTACTAGGGACAGAAAAACACTTTGAAAGTAATGTCCTTGCTACAGACTTTCAGGGGGACAAAATATACTGCCAAGGTTACTGTGTGGACAGAAATAATAAAGTTAGTGGTGTGCAAACTCAAAGTTTCACTAAAATCATGAGTATTTCAGTTTTCTCTGAATACAAGAGAACTGCGATTGCATGCTCCCCTGGGATTAGTTTGCCAGTTGTCAATAGAAAAATACTAATATTTAAAAACAAGGCCTAGCACAGGAGGTAAGCACAGGAAACTAATAACTGAATATAATTATATACACGTTGGGTGAGAAGGAGACTACTTGAGTTTCATTATAACACCTGCTAAGAGAAAGAGGAGGAAAATCATTTTTCATGGTGGCAGAGCTGCTCACGTTAATATGAATATACATCGAAACTGCCAAAGTCCAGTAGCAGCTTCTAGAACCTGCCATGTCCTGATAGGTAAGTGATTTAATTCTACCCACAGCAATACATAAAAGTAGTACCAAATTTCTTTAGGGAGGAAAGCAAACAATTATTTTCAAATTTGAAGGAAAATTCAAGTTGGGGAGAGTTAATGGTAATTTTGCTTCGTGCTGTGTGTTTAATATACTGGGGCCTTGGATGACCAGCCTAGTGGCTGCGAAGACCAGGATGATGACACAACAAAGGCTATGTCGGACGCACTTCCCACAGGGGAAGTTTATTCCATTTCACCTTAGGTTTTCAGGCTCTTGATCCCCATTGCCAACATCAAAGTGTTTCCACTTGGACACCTTAGATGGCTTTTTTTTTTAAGGTTTTATTTATTTATTCATGAGAAACACACACAGAGAGAGGCAGAGACACAGGCAGAGGGAGAAGCAGGCTCCATGCAGGGAGCCCGATGTGGGACTGGATCCCAGGACCCCGGGGTCATGACCTGAGCCAAGGGCAGACTCTCAACCCCTGAGCCTCCAGGGCCCCTTTGATGGCTTCTTTTTAGTTTAACCCCAAGTAGTTAAACCCAAGCGTCCAGCTTGCTGTGGGCTTTTTTAAAGACCTGGAAATTGTCAGTTGCTTTATCATTCATTCCTCAGGGGAAAAACCATTTATATTAATAATGAGAGAATGTGTCCCTTTCTATTGCCAGTATATTCATTTTATAAACAAATGAGCACCCTAAAAGATTTCTGAATACGTCTTCCATTATTTAAATTTTACACACAAAGGTCTTTAGCGTCCTCCTTAGCTCCATTAAACATCAGGAGTCAAGACTTCTCCGAGGATTGATAGAAGTGGATGCAGAATTGCCCGATCTAGATTTTTCCATAAAAAACCTTTTTTTTTCTTCATGATGTGATGGAAAACAAAAATAAATATGTATATATTTAATGATGACAACCCTGTAGCTACATTCCTCTAAGTGAGCATCTTGTTGCAGCAAGAGATTTGTTAATTTAGAGCAAATAAATCAGAGTCCCCCAACTCTTTTTCCACCAGTGTTCTTTAGTGGCATAATTTCAGGAAACCTTATCTCTTTTAAGGGAGACAAAGCAGACATCTCTTGATAACACAAATATTCTATATTTAAAAGGTATAGCCAATTAATCATAAAAAATTAAACCAAATTCGTGCCATCATACAGCCAACAAGACCTAATTCTGATAAGGGCTATTAGCAAGAAAAGAGCTACCAAAGTATTTTTTTAATTGAATTTCAGTTCCCTGTGATCTGGAGATGTATCTTTGCACTTAAGTCTTTGATTATTATAGGTTTTGAATTTTATATTTGACTGATGGAACATAAACTATGGACTTTTGAAAATAAATCTTCCTAGCTTTAAAAAAAAAAAAAAAGGAAGTCTGGGAGATAATAATACTCCTGTATTTTTTTTTCTAATAACGTTTTCAATATGTAAAATGCAGTCCGTAGCATATATTTAATTTGCTCAGTAGAGATTTTACCACCTTCTGTTATCATATTGGTTTTTACTTCCCTGGATAACAATTTTTGTTTGATGTACATATACAATGTGGTTGGAGCTCTGAGGATTAAAAAAGTCAATAGCCTTAGTTGGAGAACTTGTATCTCTAGTTGGAAAATTCACACATTTTGGATACCTGCTTATTTTTTAGATGATTTGTCTAATCTTTAAGAAGTAGGTGTTGTTTTCATACCCAACAGTGAACAAAAACCCAGACTCGGAAAGATGAAGTCACTTTCCCAAGCTGAGCAGCAGAGACTGAATTCAAGGTCATATATTCTGATTTCAAGTTCAATGCTCCTTCCGCGATTTTATAATACATCACAGTACATGGCAGGTTTGTGGCTGTCACACGCCAGCCATCTTCAGAGGAAAGGTGATTAAATCCTCCTGCGAGAAGATGATTTGCTCAATGGTTTTTGAGGGAATAAAACTATAAGGAAAGAAATTTTTTCCCACAGTGTAATGAATGGTTTAAAGGGGGGAAATCTTCTGGTTTGTGGAGTGTGAATCAAGGTCAAACAGGGACAAAGGAAGTTCCTGAGAGCAAGAGGTAAGAGAATATGGTAAAATATGATGAGGTAAGATGCCAGGCTTCAGATGGCCACGGAGGGTATCCCAGTCTGGGAAGGTGGGGGGCTGTCATTATGGCCGGATGTGTTACAAACAGGTATAAGCCATGGTGGTCACCCTGACGCAAGTGACCAGGGTGCCCCCACTCTCGAGAGGAGTTTAGTAGGTGCAAATGGCTGACTTTCACCTAATTTTCCCCAAAGCTGCACCAGAACTGGGGACAGAAAACTCAGTGAATTCAGAAAACTCAGTGAATTGAGGCCCTGTGTCAAATGAAACCTGTGACATCATCCGAGAATATACCACAGCAGCTCAAAAAGGTCATTGTAGATGCATCGGCATGTCTCTGGAAAATAGATTTTTCTAGGATCGTTGGGTGGTGTGTAAATTACACATACCGAGTTCTTCTGTTCTTCTGGTTTTATAATTCAGGGAGCTTCCTCTGACTTCCCAGGCATCTGCTACCCTGTTCAGTAGGATCCTACTGAACCTTCTCTGTAGACATAAGTTTATGGCTCTAATGGAATTGTCAATTCTCTCCTGGAAAGAAACTGAAAAGCCAGTGAAAACGGAATCATTTTCAATCTTTTAAATGGCTTTTAGGTCTGTGCTAATACATTTTGAATCCATAGTTCATAATTTTTGCTTCAAACTCATAATTCTTCTTATTTTGTTTACAGTCTCAAGAGCCTTAGCATAAAATGCTACTTTCATCATTCTAGACCCTAAAGAAAAATTACCTGCCAGTTTGAATTAAAGGTAGCTTCTTTTTACAAATACTATAAGAAAACCTTGCTGTTTGGAAGTACCCAACAAGCTGAAACTTTTTGTTCACATACTTTTAAAATGTCTACAAAAAGATAAAAAACAAATACAGAATTCTATGTTTAAACTATTTGGTACTCTAATTCTATGTTAATATAGGAATAATTTTGTCATGAGTTATTCAATAGATGAAGATTATAGAAAATATACAGGAAGGTAGCACAGTACAGTGAAAAGTGCAGAGAATCCTTGGCTCGTTTCCGTTTCTTCTTGGCTGTGTGACCTTGACTGAATCATTCAATCTCTGGGTTTCATGTTTTATATCTGTGAATGGGGATAATATTTACCTCTTACACATTATTGGCTGATTGAGTTATGCCCCACACGTGGCTGAAAATAATATGTAGGAATCTCATGGCACTACTTACATTAACTCCTCGTCTTGATCAATACCACTGGTAGGTAGTGATTTATACCGAGTAGTGAAAGGTATTTTAGTTATAGTTGAAAATAATAGGGCTTGAAAATCCCTGCTGAAGGCACGGACACAGCTTCTCAACTCCCTACTGGGCAGACGCCACCAGACCACTGTGTTCTGTGCTCATCGCCTAGCCATGTAAAGCCCTCGGTTTGATTACAGGACCTCCTTTGATCAAACTGAGTAGCGTAGAGAGGCCTGGGTGGCTCACTCAGTTAAGCGTCCAACTCTTGGTTTTGGCTCAGGTCATGATCTCGGGTCCTGGGATCGAGTCCTGTGTTGGGCTCTGTGCTCAGCATGGAGTCTACATGAAATGCTCTCTCCCATGCTCCCATGCTCTCTCTCTCTTTCTAAAGTACATAAGGGGATCTTTATAACAAGTTTACTACTGTACATGGCTAGGCGGTGAGCGTGGTTTTGGGTCCCTGTCTGGGGACCGACATGAAAGAACTGAAGGTATTTTGCTTGGTGAATGAAAGAAGTAGGGACCTGATAGCTGTCTTTGGTGATTTGCAGGATGTTCATGTATAGAGAGGTTTGGATGAATTTTATGGAGTTCTGAAGGATGGGAGCAGGATGAACTGGTAAAATTATGAGATGGGAACATATGACTTTACATAAAATAATTTCCAGCTATTAGGCCAGACGTCAAAATGGATTGAGGTCATGAGTTTCTGCACACTGTCAGTGTTTAATCAGAGTGTAGACAGAGGCATTGGGGAGCTCTTCATAAAGGATTGCCTTAGATTATATCTTACCTGCGAAGGCCCCTTCTCTCATTAATATTTTATAATTTTGTCATTTTATTGCCATTTATTATTATTATTATAGGTTAACTGTGAAAGCATTGGAATAAAATGATTTTTATTCCTGTCCACTTATTTATAAGTATATAACTTTGTTTCCAGGAAACAACAGCTGAAAATCAAATATATTTGCATCACCACTTTCGAGCCCTTCAAATTTCCTCAGGTAAAAATGTCAAGCTCATATTTTTGAAATAGATATGACTTATTGATGAATAGATTTGTTGTATTTTCTGTTTGATCTTTTCACAGTTTTTGTAAGTTGTAAGAACTTTTTTTCCCACTTTGATATGATCTTATTTAGAAATCACTAAAAGAGTAAGGACTGGAGGTCTCTTAAAGGTTTGAAGTCCAAAAATTTATGCTGTTCTTATTCCTCCGTCTATCATTTTGACTACTGGCTGTCGATTTTATTCTTGCATACCTCAAAATGCAGGAATTTCTTCTTAAGGCTTTGGCATCTTTGCATAGGTCTTCTTCTAGAAGATCCTTCCTCCAATTTGAGCTGAACTCTTTATTCTTGTCATTTATTTTAGTCTTCCACACTGACACCATCCAGGATGAATCTAACCCTTCTTTTATATAAACTGCTTTTTGTACATTTAAAGACAGTGACCCTGATGACTCACCTCTTATTTCTGGGACTCCTGCTGGGTTTTGAGTATTATTGTTATTCTGGCAACTTCCCTCTGAATAGTCTGACTTTACGCATCCAACTTTAATGTTCAGAAATGGACATAATCCTACTCTGGCTGTGGTCTGGCTAGAGGGCGCAAACAGGACCGTGTTTTTCCTTGTTCTGCTGCTTGTCCATTTCTATTAAAGCAACCTAAGGTTCTAATGACTTTTCATAGTTAGATTTTACATTTGACTCATTCATTCAAATGATATTTATTGAGTGTTTACTATACTCTGGAGTCTCTTCTAGGCAAATAAAACAGTGAACTGACCAAAGGAAAAAAAAAACACATTAGAGAAGTAAATCTAGTGAAAATCCTCATTCTTTTCCGTAAGGTCTGTCACTAAACCATAGTCTCCACCTAGAAGCATTGTAATTCCATTTATCTAAGTGTAGGACATCTGCATTTCTAAATTAAGTTTCATCTAGAAATATATAGCATATTATTCTAACATTCTTAAGTCTTTATGGCATTTTGATTCCATTAATCAATGGATTTACAATGACTTGGCTGTGGGCACAAAAGTGATAAAATTTGTATCTTTATTCATATCAGGGATTAAAACATTGAATGGGAAAAGGCTGAAGGTAGAGCCATGAGGCATTGACTAAAAAAGTTCTAGAATGACATATAACACATTATTCAGTGCCCTCTGGGTATGAGCAATTTACCTATGTATCTGTCCACTTGATTGTACCTACATCTAACTCATAGTGCTGTCGCTGCCCCCCCCCCTTTTTTTCTTTTTGCATGTATGTGAGGATGTGAGAAAAGGCTTTGCTAGATGCCTTGCTAGAGACTTATCTTTTCTTTGCTCTCCTTAAATCCCTGGTTTCTTTTAAGAGGCATTTTTACACACTGGCTCCATTTTCCTACGTCCCTTTATATTTTTCCTTACGTGCCAGTCAACTAGAACAGCACTCCATTAACTGAAACTGTTCCCATTCACAAAGACTGAATATATATTTTTAAAGAATATTTATTTGGAGCGTAGCCTGTCCAGAGTCTGACAACTCTAGGTTCAGATCTGTCTTCAGTAAACAGCTCTCAAACCACCATCTTGTCATTGTTCCTTTCTTCCTGTTTCTGTGGACAGGGAAATGTCACCCTCCCATACCCACAAGTCCAATATTTTTAGGGCATTAATGAAAAATGGTGATTCAGAAATAGTTCCACAGTGGAAAACAAGTTTTTCTACCCCAGACCCGGGAAGAATTCAATATAGAGATATTTAAATGCACTATGTCTAGTACTTGCCTCCTTGTTTTCAATTCTGGTATTATTCTCGTTGTATATATATTCTAAAATGAGCCAGCAGCAAATCAGATCAAGGGGAAGGGGATGGGAGTTGAGTATTAAAAAGAAATCCAATGTCTCTTTTATATATAGCAGTTATAAATATGTATAAGAACACTGTATTATTTTATTTGAACCTTACATTTTAAAATTATATTAGATTTTAAAATACTGGCACTTCTGTCTACTAAAAATGAAGGGCATAGAGGCTAGTCCAGTTTGGAAAATTCTGAGAAAGAGATTCCGAACAAAAGGATTTTAGAATGCTTTTTAACAAACAGCTGCTCTGACTATTCTGATTAGATAAAGAAGCTATTTGTTCTGCCCTGGTGATATTTCAAATTTTGCAAGCACTCTGCAGTAAAAACCCTGCAAACACGTGATGCTAATGTTAGAGCTGCTTGTATACACCAAACTGGACTTTGAAATTTTATTTACTGGAAATACTTAAAGACAAGTTATTTATTTAATTAATATTTTACTGACGTCACTGATTTATTTATGTGAGGTGCAAATACAGAATTCATTTTAAAGTATAGAGATGCTGGGGCACCTGGGTGGCTCAGTTGGTTGAGCATCTGCCTTCTGCTCAGATCATGATCCCGGGGTCCTGGGATGGAGGCCACATCGTATCCAGGCTCTCTGCTCAGTGAGGAGTCTGCTTCTCCCTCTCTGTCTGCCCCTCCCCCCATCATGCTCTTGCTCTCTCTCTCAAAACAAGTAAATAAAATCTTTAAAAAAAAATAGAGATGTTGCTACCTTCTTTTGCTACCGTGGAAATTCTGTTTTATAATGTTATCACCTTGATTTGAAAGTGAGATGTCATAAAAAAGTGTGATTTTTAAAAAAGGTAATAATATAGTCTTGCAATTTGATTTTTTAAAAAATTTTATTTATTTATTCATGAGAGATACAGAGAGTCAAAGACACAGGCAGAGGGAGAAGCAAGTTCCCTGCGGGGAGCCCGATGCAGGATTTGACCCCAGGACCCTGGGATCACGCCCTGAGCCAAAGGTAGATGCTCAACTACTGAGCCACTTATGTGCCCCACCCCCCTTGAAATTTGCTTTTGAAACGTGACTCTTGGAAACATAAAGAAAAACAGCTGATTATTATAAAATCAGTTGGAGAACCCTGACAACACATTATCACTGATACAGTTTACTCAGGCTTATAAGGATCTGCTTTGGGGAGGGGGGAGGGGTCCTCACAAGGATTCCTATTAGGGCTATTGTATCTATCAGAATGGGCAGAGATGATGGAATAAGAATGGCTACATCTAAACGTTCAAATAAGTGTAATGGAAATTGTGTGCAATGACAAATCAGCAAATGTTCTGCTGAAAAGCCAAACGGGCGACGTAAAAGCAAAATTTCAGCAAACTGAGAATAGAAAATGATTATGAGGAACTTCCAAATACGAAAACCAAATTTTAATTCTATAAATAAATATCTATATGCTGAACGGGTGGGGCTGGCCCCCTTCAAAGAAAATCGAATGAGTGTAGGATAATTTTCTTGGGGATTCCGGAGGTATCAGGCTGTTTGAGTAGACAGCTATTCTTTGTGAGGCTCGCCTGAAGTCTCTCTATGCTCAATGAACAGAGAAAATGTGGGTGATAACATAAAAGTAGGCGGAAAGAGGAAGATGAAGAAAATAAACTGATCCCCCAGTGAGGATTATATCAAAACACACTGTAATGGAGAGCAGAGGAGAGGACTGTTTTCTATGGAAATGAAGCATAACCTGGCTCCAGCCAGCTTCTATTAAAATGTTGGCTAACATCATTTTTGAAAAGCCAGGCTTAGGTAGTAATGGGCGGTAGGTCAATTAGCCGAAAGCAATTTCACTAAAATGACCTTGTTTCTTTTAACTGTATTAGTTTTAGTCAAATAGTCTTGTTTTTGTCTTTGTAACAGCTTTTTAAGTAATGATCAATTCATTTCTCCTCCAATTTGCTGCATAATGTTCCTTTGGTTTCTGCTGCAGCTACAGACCAAAAGCCAGAGAGAGAGAAAGACTGGTGGGCACGAGGGTACATGTTTTGTTGACGTCGATGTGGATTTTATCTAGTTGAAAACGTGGGACAAAGTGAGCTCAGCGTCCTCTTACTCCGCCACCTTCCCAAGCTCCTTTAAGGGCATGTTTTTTTGTTATAAAGAATGATTATCAATATATTCCCCATGAATATATTTGTTTTTCTTTACGATATATTCTTCATGTATCCAGTCATTTAAATTTGTATGCATAAGAAAAATTTATCTTTAGAAGTAGATTGTTACAAATATGTCTTTCTTAGGAATATGCAATTGGTTGTGAATATTTTAGAATATCAGGAATTTCGTGTTTCATTTTATTCTTAAATTCAATCTCTCTCTCATACCTTAGTGCCTCCCCTTTCTTCCCCTCTATTGCTAGCTCCCTAAAATGGTGTCATGAAGACAAAACAAGAACTTGTCAAAATAGTTAGAAGAAATAAATGAATCATGTGAATTAGTAAATTGGTTGACTTCTATGGGGATGTAAATTTGTTGAAGGTTAATATCTCCCATTCCCTACAGGAAATGTAAAGATGATAGGAAATTTGCTTATAATAAGAGAAGAATAAATTAAATCACATAGCTTTTAGCACAGGTACTTGGAAAAAGCATTTTATAACTGTGTTGGGTCATTCTTATGTTGACTACACTGTTGTCAAGATTTATTATTTTTATGCACGATTGATTTTAGAGTCTATATTACTATTATGCGAGATTTGTAATCCCACAATGGATCTGACATTTCACACTGCATCAAATGTGGAGAAAAAAAAAGATTTTATGCTTTATAAGCTTTTAGAATATGTGTGCGCATCTTTTCCCCCAAGGGTTGATGGTATGCAGTAAGCTAAAAAGGGGGGAAAAAAGGAGGGTAAAAAATTATACCAAGATATTCATATGTGATATATGTCATTAATAGATACTCAGATGATGCTTTCAATATGCAAATGCTGCATTTAAGGAAGGAGAGAATTTTCTTTTAGTTTAGTTATTTTCTTTGAGGGATTTAAACAATCCTACAGTAAATGTACATACACAAGACAGTGTATTCCCTCGATACTTTTAATAGAACAGCCTGACCAGAGCTACCGTGCTGTGACTAGAACAGTTGAGGCCTTTTCTGGTTCCTCCAGTGCGCTGTAGGAATATGATTACATTCTCTGATGTGAGGAAGGTAGACAGTACAACTAGATAACACTAGTAATAATAATTTTTTTTTCAGGCTTCAGGAATTGTGTGATTGCCCCTTTTATTTTGATGGCCCCAGGAGGAGCATAAAAGACCAGAAGTCAATGAACCATCGTTTTCCTTTGCCTTCTTAAAGAGTTGACTGAGAAAGCCCTCCTGAGCAACGCTTTTTAAATTTCAGTCAACTTCGCAAGGAAAGCAAGTGACTGGACACCGTCAGGAAACAACCTGTCTGCTTCCTGCCATCCAGTGAGATGTGACAGGTGGACGGCCCAACACCGGTGTACACAACACTATTATTCCAAGAGAGTCTTGGTTACTGAAAAAGGAAGCTGAGGGGTAACTGTCATGAGGACTAAGCCAGAAATGGATAGCTTAGAAGGATAAGCAGGGAACAGTTTCCTGCTTGCTTGCTTTCTTTATTTTTATTTTTATTTATTTATTTATTTATTTATTTATTTAGTTAGTTAGTTAGTTAGTTAGTTAGTTAGTTAGTTTTCTGCTTTCTTGATTTCTAGATCACTGCTACCTAGGAGTTCATCTAAAAGTGAGGAGGCAAGCATTGAAATGATAGGGATTATTTCACCAGGAAAAACAAAAAAAAGGCTGAAAACTAGAAATATTACTAGCGCTTTACTAACAAGAATAACTGATAAAACACTGGTTTGAATGAGTTTAAAATCGACTTACATAAAGGAAGATTAGTTCATTTCACACAGTTACTCAAATAAGCTTAAAATATGTCCTTAGTAAATGTCCTTATTTATTATTGGCTGGAAATGATTCATGATCGATCTATTAGTTTTCTAGATCGCGGCTAACAAAGTTGCACAAACCGGGTGCCTTCCAACAACAGAAATCCACCCTCTCACAGTTTTGGAGGCTCCGAGTCCAGCATCAAGGTGTCAGAAGGGTAGGTCCTCTGGAGGCCTTGACGAGAATCTTCTCCATGCCTCTCTTAGCTTCTGGTTGCTGCTGGCAATCCTTGCTGTTCCTCGTCTTGTCCATGCATCACCTCAGTCCATCTCCATATGGCATCCTTCTGTGGGTCTCTCTATGTCCACATTTCCCTCTTCCTTCATCTTCCGTGGACAACAGTCATTGGATTGGAGCCTACCCCCTTCCAGTGTGATCTCATCCTACCAGTTATATATACTGAGTCCCTGTTTCTAAGTAAGGTCACCGTCTGAGGATCCAGGTGGACAGTTTTGGAGGAACACTATCAACCCAGTAACATCAGTATGTTAAGCCATCAGCTCCAATTCCCCTTGCAAGTGAGCTGTTTGCATTTGTAAAGACAGCTATTGGGCACCTGGGTGGTCAGTGGTTGAGCGCCTGCCTTCACTCAGGGCGTGACCCTGGGGTCCTGCGATCGAGTCCCATGTTAGGCTCCCTGCATGGAGCCTGCTTCTCTGTCTGCCTTGTCTCTGCCTCTCTCTCTGTGTCTCTCGTGGATAAATAAATCTTAAAAAGAAAGACAGCTGTTATATATGAAATTGTTTAAGAGATAAAAATTGCCCTAGCTACATGTTTTATTACTAATTTCTTAGTGACTAATATTGATATGCAAATATAAACTTTACTTCATTCCATCTTTTAATTATCATATATTCAAAATGTATTAAATGAAACAAATGATTTTATGATTACAATTATACTTAGGATTCACTAGTATAGCCATCATTTGCATAATGACCTGAAATTTTTTTGGAGGATAATAATCTGGCAAAAAAGGAAATGCAGTAAAAGTATGCTAATATCCAAAGTGATTCTCTTCAATTAAACAGCTCATGAACATGATTTGTTCATACCACTATACGTGCCTATCATAAAGTGTTCTACCAAAATGTTTCCTTGATTCTTAACTATTTGCAATAGTTATGGCGGCTGGAGAAATGAGCCACAAGCCATGGCCAAAAGGTAACACATCGGGTTCTCCTGTTAGCTCCCTGTCCTCTACTGTCCTCGGGCCACCTTATTTTAAAATCGCAGGTATCTTTCATGCTGAAAGATGTCCATTAGAGTATTTTTCCAGGGGCTCCTGGGGGCGCTCAGTGGTTGAGCGTCTGCCTTTGGCTCAGAGCATGACCCTGGGGTCCGGGTATCGAGTCCCACGTCGGGCTCCCTGCATGGAGCCTGCTTCTCCCTCTGCCTGTGTCTCTGCCTCTCTCTCTCTCTTTCTCTCTGTGTCTCATGAATACATAAATAAAATCTTTTAAAAAGCATTTTTCCAGACAAAAATGGTAAGAAAAATCACCACCTCAGATTAGTATTGACTTTTCCTTTCAAACAAAAGCCACTCCAGTCAGCGAACCTTGAAATCATCCTCAGACTCTACTCGGACAACAGTGCCTGGTTGGGGACCCAAGAAAGGAGAAGTGCTCTCCCCAGCATTGCTCCTAAAGGGAGTGTTCTGGGATGTGTGTCTATCCTTACGATGTGTATTATAGGAAGGAAAATCACCTTATAGACAAGAGGAATTAAACGGACCCCTGATATTAACACAGGAACTTGGGACGTAGGGATGAGCCATTTGCGGGACCACATGAGACATACAAAGAGATGGTTTTGAATTTCATGAGGTTCATTTCTTGGAGCATCTCTCTTTAGTTACATGGCTTCCATCACTGTTTTCTTGCCTCCCTACTTGAGGAACATTTTTTACAGACTCTGTCTACAGTAAAAAAAAAATCAACATTTGGTAAAAACATTAAGAATTTTTCTCTCCTCATAACTGTGGGGTGTCGCTGTTCACATATGACAGTTGAACAAACAAGAATGCGGAGGAGTGAAATTACTCTTAACTCAAGATCACAGGATTGGTATAGTTGAAGAATAAGGTCAATGAACTCTCGTTTCTGGTTCACTTTTCGCATCTCTGGGTAAAGTTCATTCTGTCAAGTATCCAGAAAACTTAAGGAGCTGTTTTTGTGATAGCAAAGAAATGTGTGTAGTAAGGTAAGGGGGTTCGAGGTCAACTTGTTAAGTTTAAGTGGCCAAGGAGAAGCGTCTTCTAACTTCCCAAACAGGCTGTGTGATCTGGGTCAGGTAACCGATGAGTGAAGGTCTCTGTTTCTGCATCTTCTGGTTTGGAGCCTTGCAAACTGCACTTGGTTAACCGGCTCCCCACTCTTGTTTTCAAAGTACTCGAGCTATCATTTCTTATCAGCTAAATGTAAAACAGTCGGAATATGTACATAATAAATTAGTTTAGGTTGAAATAACTGGTCATGGATCGAGATTAATGGAAGTACTTAGTTTTGCATCACCCTGGCAAAGCCATGGGGAGCATCAGTTAAGCCCAGCCAGAGAAGAAGCTGTGACCGAAGCGGGATAATAAGCATGAGTTGTCTCTCATGAAATGAAAGTGTCTGTCGTAATTATGACCTCGAGTCTTCTTGCACCCCAAACTGTTGCAAAATCTCTTTACCCAGCTTCCTCGGAGTGAGAGACACAGTCTCCCCATAGTTCCAAGGTAAGAGCTCTTAAATGGGGTAACGTGGGTAAAGCACCTTAAATAGTTTCTGGCATTTAGGGGGGGCAAAATAAACTTGCATTTTCCTTTATCATTGCTGATGAGGCTTTTAAGCAGGTAACAACAACCGACTTCTCATGATGACTGCCGAAAAAATGATAGTGGCTATGCAAACTTGAATTCATTTTTAGGGATATTTTTAGCCTTTCTAGTAAGCATGTTTTGCTAAATTGGTTTTACCGTGTTTTTTATATTACTCGGCTAAGATGACATGAAATAAGTCATCTTCTGAGTTAGTATTTTCCACCTTTTAGATACCAATTTGGGTAAAATTGAAATTTGTTATGCATTTACCTAAGAAAACTATATGAAAGAACTTTCTGGAAAGGCTAGGGCAGGAAACCAAGAGCCCAAGCCCTGAGAGTGTTTTGCTCAAGGTGCTGCCCGCTGGATTTAGTGTTTGTCTTCGCGGGGGCATTGCCCTTGTGAGTGTGTCTGACATCTTTTCCCCTTCTGATCTGCCTGACATTTTCAGTTATTCTGTGTGTCCCTGTTCCTGGGGAATTTCCCAGTTGTTCGATCACCTTCCCTGACTTTCTTTCTGCTCCTCTTCCTGGCAAATAACTCTGTTCTTTCTCCTGCCTTTGAGTGGCTGCATTTGCTGGGAATTTGCTGGTTTTGTTTCTGATTCAGGTTTACTCTGATGTCATACTTAGTGATTTCTAGATTCTGAAATCCGGTCTTCCCCCATCCCAAACTCCCATGGGCTTTGTGGTCTTATCAGGATGCTGCACATGGTGAGTGTTCAATAAACAGCTGTAGATTTGATTTCCTGACACTTCGGATCCTTGACTCTTATTGTCGCTTCCTGGATTTGACAGGTTGTATTTATGTAATTAGTAATGAACTCACAGAAAGGAGACAGGAAGATTTTACTTGGTGCTTCACTGGTATCAGACTCAGCCTATTTATTGACAATTATTCAGTGGGGCCATCCCCGGCCCTGGTTTGGAGCTTGTAGGTTGTACACGCAGCATGGGGTAATATTTTAGCCAGAGAATGGAAAAATCCAGTCAGTCTGTCAATGGATTGTTATATCTCAGAAGCAAAATATCCTGGGAGTTTCCAATTTTGGATGCTTTGATGATGAGCTTTAGACACAATCTAGATTGTTAAACATGTGGAAACATTAAGCTGGTAGATATTTTATCTACCGTGGTTATTATCCAGTGACATAAACTAGTAAAGAACCTCAGTAGAGGGAGTTACATACAGGAAACAGGAATAATAACTTAAGATAAACAATAAAGATATACATTAAAATATTCATTTATCTGAAATGAAATAATTGTGGTAGTTTTTTTCTATTAAAATATTTTTATTGTATTTTATTTTTTATTAAATTTTTTTAAAAGATTTTATTTATTTATTCATGAGAGACACAGGGAGAGAGGCAGAGAGACAGGCAGAGGGAGAAGCAGGTTCCCCGCAGGAAGCCTGACGTGGGATTCGATCCTGGAACTCCAGGATGATGCCCTGAGCCAAAGGCAGACGCTCAACCACTGAGTCACCCAGGCGTCCCTAAAAATATTTTTAAAGTTATGAAAACCCCATCTCTAGTTAGCTAGAATTATATTTATAATAATAACTTCAAATGATTTTTACTCAGTCATATAAACAAATGAAAAAAATTGTACTCTAGGCAAAGCTGTTATTTTTGAAAACAAAACTATTTAGAAAGAATTCACTCTGGAGTGTGCATTCTTAGATTGCTGATGGAAACTTGACTGTCACGAATGAAACAAACACATGTATGAAAGATAGCTTTTCCTCACAAGTTTTATTTTAACTTTAATAGAGTCTTGAGATGCTATTAATGCCTAAGCAGGTTTGGAATTTCAACAATAAAGGGATCCTCTCTTGCTGCAGCACTTTTGTGTTTTTAATTCCAAGGCTTCTGTTATGGCATTCACAGTCTGATTAAAGACATTAGTTTTTTCATTTTTCTGCTAATCTTCTAAGCCACAACTCGAACGATCAACAGAGATGGTAAACATAAATATTTAATATGCAGAATTTTATGTACTCATTTGTATTTATCTAGCGCTTTAAATTTCCAACTCACTTGCATGTGGTTAGTCACGCCTCCAGCCTCCCTGGGCCCTTCTGAGCTTTGTTCCTGTAGAGGAGGCGGGAACTAGCATTGAGATAGCAGATTGGGGCACCAGCCACTTGGATTTTCTTCCTTTCTCCTTCCTCTGGAAGTTTAATAGGAGGCAAATCTAACTTATTTTGCTTATTTGAAAGAATCTCCTAATCCCTATGCTGGATTTAGGTTATTGTCAACTGAGGGCAGAGGGAGGAAATACATGATTAGTGGGTGATTTGTTAGGGCTGACTTATCTGAGGGAGAAGTGTCACAGCCTAACATGTCCTCCAAACGTCCTCTGTTGCTGCCCACTGGGCTCTCACTCACCACCCCCCCGCGGTCTCACCCCCTTCAAATCCTTCTCCATGCTCCAACACACAGCTCCTGAGCAGATCTCTCCTAAAAAGCAAATCCAATATTTACTCGCCTGTTAGAGATCTTTTAAATACTCTTGGTAGCTCACAGGAGGGAGGTCAAACATCCAAACCTCTCCCTGACCCACCGGGGCCTCCATCCTCATTCAGTTCATGCTGTGGTTGTGAAACGCCTGCGGGACTATTTCATAGCCCCACATTCTTGCTGTCTGTTCTTGTTCCTATAACTTCCCAGAACGTTAGTGAAGCTACACATTCCTGCTCCAGGCTTCTAAGCCGGACTCTGGGCTTCCCTCTGGTTGGCAGGACAAGTATGATTGACAGTCCTGGCTTAGACCGGGTTTGATTTTGCAAACTGCCCTTTACTATCTGGGCAACCTGCACATCTCAGGGCATCTCATCTCTCATCAATAAAGTGGGATGTTCATAACCATAGTAGTTCTTACCCTGTATGCGACTCAGTGAGGTCATACTTACAAATTACTTTAGCATGATGCCCTGCACATTAGACATAGATAATAAATGTTACAGTTATAATGGTCATATTTTAATATTATTTATACAATTAACAGTAATTATAGCATCTTCTGCATTACTGTGTCATTATTTTTCCCCTGTGTCTCTCTCCCTACCAGGTTACCTGCTCCTCCAAGGCAGCGGTCAGCTCTGAAGCCTCAGGGCTGTACATTGGCCTTACTTCATAATAAGAAGTCAACAAATGTGAGATACTTACCAGAGTCCCAACTTAATGTCTAAATTAGTATGAAAGTGCCACGCTCTGGATTTTGTAGAATGGCTAAGTGAAGTTTTTCTTCACAGACTGGAGGGCAGGAGGATATGTGTGTGTCCGTTTCCTGTTCCTTGGATGCAGCAGAGCTGAGTATTTCTGAGGCTCCCGGCCTATTCTCTGTTCTTTCTCAGGGACAGAATGAGACTCGGGTTCTTTATATTCTTCAGCATCTCAAGGGCCCTTGAACACTTAGCTCCTAAGTTTAGAATTCAATGATACAATTATTCTATTGTGTGCAGAGTTGATGGTGTTATTTATTTTATGTCTTTGTTTAAAGCCTGATAGCACAATGGCCATATTCTCAGAGTAAACAGATTTCTTTAAATCTAACTTTTAGTAGCTTGTCTATAATAGCACCAGGTTCCTGTAGTCAAGTTAGAAGTGGTCTTGAGGGACATCTTGGTGGGACTTGTTGGTTCTGTTGGCACAAGCACAGGCTTTTAAATTGAAAGCCAAGATTACTTACTAAATATAGATGGAGATTTATTATAAAAGTCTAGTATCTGGTGTCTTGACTTCTGGGAGATGGGTATATTGTTGGGTATCACTAATATACTCAGCGTCTCTCCTTCAGTTCTCTCTTCTCATTGCTTAGTGCTTCATTTCTCTTCCTTTCCTCCGGAAGAGCATTCAGGATGCAATGTCAGAATGCACAACCTTTTGATGCATACTTATAGAATTTAATTTTTCATTTGGTGAATAATTAATTATAAAAGGTTTACCCTTCTCATTTGATGCCAAGTGTGAGGTATCTATATGCTTCGAAGTTACTTAGAGAGGATGTTTATTGGAAAACAGAAATATTTATTATCTTATTATTCTTACTCTAGCTTTTTCTCTAGCTCATCTCATGCATTCCTCTGTTCAAGACTCACAGGGACTTCAGAAAGAAGAGTGGAATGTAGAAAGTTGCTCCACCGGAGAATTTATTCATACTGAATAGCCTCAGTGAATGGCACATATTTGAAATACATACATAGATGCACGCCTACGTCCATAATACATACAAGCATGCATGCATGTGTGTGAAACATAGCAGGGCATCCAGACCACGCCCAATACTTTAAAGTCAAGAAGAACCTCCCACAGAGAATCTAGGGAAATGGCAGGAGAGGAAGACGTTTTTCCCCTCTCTACATGGTCTCCTCATGTTTGTAGCTGACCGTGGTGCTGACGCTCCGCAGAGAGAGCAGGAACTTCGGAATTGGTTGCGAGGCCTCCAGAACCTCTTTCTTGCCATTTACTGAGAATATCCTGCTGAACAGGTTAGTTCAGTCTTACTATCAGACTGACAGTTGACCTGACACATGGGATGGTTGTGAGTAATATTTCAGAAGTTGTTATTCTATGCAGTCCCTGAAATTTGGTTCAAGATTTAAGAGTTCTAGGAAAGGTTTTATTTTAATCAACTCCATCTCACTTACATGGATTGATTTTAAAAGGTAGGAGGGGGACTTATTGGTGCTATAGAGAGAGAAGGACTTGTCCTGATCCTTTGTTTCAACACGTTTTCTCACCATAATTAAAAGCAAAATAGCCTCATTGACTGCTGTCTTCAAAATAGGAGCGGCTGGGATATTACTGACCCATCTTGAGATCATGATTTTGCTGGGCTTGCCACCTCTCTAGAGCTGAACATTAGAACACTGACTGGTTTAGCTTGCTATGATCTCAGAATTTCATCGAAATAGGAAGGATGTTTGAAAGCTGTAGTCTCAATTCTTGACTGGATTCCTACATTACACCTTAACCCTTGGTCTTGTGTATGTGAAAAGAGGGTCCATCTCTCCCAAAGTTATGTTTGTAGCAGAGCCTTTTATTGAAACATTTTTCTTTAAAGAAGAAAGAATCTGTTATTGGCTAAACTTTTTACCTTGTTTATGCTGACTAAACTTAGAAATATTCTGAATTGACACTTTTTTGTGGCTAGCTCTTGTGGACAGCATAGGTTTCTTTCTAATTTGCTCACCTCAAGTGGTACCAAAACATAACACCTAAACTTAAATATACTCAATTTATTTTTTTCCCAAGGAACAAGGTCACAATATTAATTTTGAAATTCCCCATACAGGTTGTGAAAAAACCTATCAAATGTGTGCCATGTAGCAGTTCAATCAATGTCATTCCCACTTTTCTCTTGGGGAGTGTCTTCATTTATAGTGAATTGCTCTCAATTTCAAGGCCTAAGGAAAGGGCCATATTCTTAGAGAGTAAATCATGGTCTAGTCAAACTATCTCTATCAAAATAAATTTTGGGGACAGCTGACAATTTATATTAATTCAACTTTGTAAACATACATTAAAGCACTGTATTTTTATCTTCTTAATAATAGTGGAGGTAAACATGGCTTATATATTACATGACCTTACTGAAGAAACAGATTGGATTTATTTATTAGTGGATTGTAAAAAAAAGAAAATCTTCACTCATCTCTTTGGAAATGAAAATTCAGCCCTGGATTCTGAATGAAAATATTAACACAATATGATATTCATTAGGATTTTTATAAATTTTGAAACTACATAGATTCTATGTAATTTTCTTATTATACATATGGAAAATTGATAAAACAAGCAAAACTTAAGACTACATTAATGTGATTAATGATAAAACTGTTTTAATACATAAAATATTCATATATTAAAGTAAAGTAGACTTGGCTATATAGGTAACTCTTCACTGGCACTAGCAATATGTTTTGAAGTAATATTAAAGATAAGACTTCTATGGTTAAGCCAAACATCATAAAATGTCATACAAGTTATTTTTTATTATAAACATTTTAACATCACAAGATTATACCACAAGTTCTTTTTCTATTTCTCCTTTTCATTCCTTTCCTAGTCTGAACATCTCCTTTCTTATTTTTCATTACTTCTATGTAAGAAACTTTCAGACTATTCATTCTTAGCAGATAGAACCTAACAAGAAAAAAAAGTTATGAATCAAATGCATAATGACCTCAGGCTGAAACCTGTCTTGCATTACTGTCTTTTGAGGGAGGACAAATCCAAGCATCTTAACTAGATTTATAGATTTCTGTTGATTCACTGGAGGAATGTTTTAGAATGTCTCAGAGTATGGCAGTTTTGTGATAGCCAGTACAAGTTATGGCCTGTCACATTTTGTACTTTAAATATACTCCAATTACTCTTGTGGTGTGTATATCAAGAGTAAATGTTTTGATACTTGATATTAGTATGAAAGAGTACAGGTATGTGCACTGCTTCTCTAGTGCCTAGATTGGAGTATCTAATTTCTTCCAGTCTCCAGAGTCCTCAACAGCCTATAACAAGAAGTCCTAATGTTTATACCCAACATGATGTGGTGGGTCCACAGATGACCCTGTCCGATACTTGAAGGGCCTATGATCTACTTGGGGAAATGTGCTAGGTTATTTGGGTGCTAGAAACAGATTCATTCAGGTTACCTTTAATAGTAAAATGATGGTTACTTTGCACATGAGAATGAGGACAATGTAGTCTAACGGGACTCCAGAAATAGGTCAGAGATCATAGAGAAAGGAAAGTAGTTTAGAATCTAGGCAAATCCAGTTAAGCTGTAGCCCTTATCAGTAGGAGATCTTCCATCCCCTGCTGCAGAAATATACACTTTTCCTTTCTGTTTCTGCTCTAATCACTTTCCTCACTTTCTGTTACGAACATCTTTTATCAATCTCAGGTTCAACTTATTTTTAACATAATTATAACCATATTCTTACTTGTGGCCCATTCTGACCTCTGCCCCTTCATGACCTCCACTCATGAGCATATTTTTAACTCCTACTCTTGGTTTGAACTCTTCAGCTCTTTCTATAGTGCATGTTTAGATTCCTAAAGGAGAAATATGGTAAGTTATCTAATTGCTGTCATGCACGTTTGGTTAGTGCTTTAGTGCTGGCCAACCTGTAAGTTTGCTTTCCTTTGGTCAGTTGCTGTTTCTTGGTCCATTTCTTAAGAAGCAGGATGTATACAGAATATGGAGGTGATGAACTATATGAAGTTTCGCCCTCATCCTGCCTTGAGTTTTTATGTACAGGGAAAATGTTTTTAGAAAAGGACAGTGGAAGTGAGTCATGACTATACTGTCCAGTATAGGAGGGTATGTACAAGGCTCAGATAGTTAAAATTGTGTTTGCTATGTAAGTTAGGTGACCAAAAACTAAACAAACAAGCAAACAAAACCAAACAACCCCCTTCCCCAAAATAACTTTGGCAAATGAAGATTAATTAATGGCTTCAATGATCCAGAGCCTCACTGAAGACAACCAAATAAGGGGATCAAAGGCTTAGAACAATAAATTTTAGAATGAAAAAGGACCTTAGTAGTTATCACAGTAAACTACCCAATATATGAAGGCCAAGGTTACATTGAGGTAGATATTAGAATATAGGTCTACTGATAGCAAGACCATTGCTCGTTTCACTCTAGCCACTGTCAACTTATGCAGACTTATGAAAAAGGAAAGTATTTGCAAAATAACAATTTCCAAAGGAAACTTATGCCTTGCTTCATTGTTTAAAGTCCTTCATATTACATATATGTTTCTGGATGACTCCTTTTACAGTAAGGCCAACAAGAAAAAAAGGTTTAGGAACTAGTAAAATCTACGATTTGATTAGTAACAACCACAAATCACTATATTTATGATTAGAATTCATCCTTGAAGATATCAGTCTTTTATTAAATCAGAAATGAAACTTTTAGTTTCCATTCAAGATGCCCGATTGATTTCTCATATTTAACACTTTCTTTTCCTAAGAAATCATAAAAATGATAAAAGATATTTTAGTAGACATACAACCTACAAAAATGTGCATGTAAGCAATCAGCAGGTGACAAATTTAAATACATTTCTGAAGTAAAAAAGTGATTGAAAAGTGCAGACAAATGGGACTATGAGGAAGTCACAGCCTAGAATATGTTCAGGGGTATGTTGATTAACAAGGGCCTGAGCTGCCTGGTGGAGTCTAAGACCCCTGAATTTGGGAGAGGGGATACCAGGGAGGTGGAAAACAGAGAGATTAAAGTCCAAATGAAGAACAACCATCTTCCCAACCCTCCCTCTAGTAAACGAAGGACAAAACCCTTTTCATTTTGTCTATATAGGATTTCATCAGCATGGAGTGCATATGGCCCAGTGCCTCACAAGCTCATCTGAAGCAAGGCCTGCCATCCGCAAGCCCCTTCTCCACAGACAGAGCTTGCATAAATATTACTTAAATACAATATGAGTATGAGTGAGCCTGAAAGAAGAAATATTGAAATTAGAGAACAAATTGCAGGAGAAATGAAATCCACAACCTATTGCATGTTTTTTCTCCATGAATCCTGCAAGGCACTCATGGCAAAGATTTGGACAAGCTCGAGAAGTCTCTCTCATAGGGAAAAACTGGACGGGGAAGAGTGCCACCGTGGAAGGGGCATTAAACTGCATCAGGACCTTTTTCCTCTGTCACCTCTTTGAACAGGAGTCTTAATCTGTGGGGAGATTTGCTTTTAGAACAACTAGTGAAAACAGATTGGAGAACAGAACCAGAGAAATTTATCCGTGGTTGAGAAGCAGGGAAGTACTAGAGTTACCAAGAGGACCAACTTATTGAGTTGAAAGATATGGTATCTGGATAAGATCTTTAAAAACCAGTTGGGCAAAAATTTAAGAAGAAATGAAGTGTTTGCGTCATCTCAAAGTATCTTCACTAAATCTTATTTATCAAGGGGGAACAAAAATAACTTTATAATGAAAAAATATGGCAGACCTTACTTTAACCAAATGACCAAATTTAACACCACCAGTAATAATGCATATTTACATCATGTATTCCCTGAAATTGTGCACTGAGGAGGGCATATCACCTCTATGATATTCATCTCAAAAATCCATAACCTCATTCTAATTATAAAGATCTAAAAATTGAGAAACTTTCTACAAGAAAGTGTCAAAGTCATAAAAGACAAGGTAAGTCTCAGGAACTATTACAGATTGAAGGAAAACTATGACAACTAAAGACTATGCAGGATCCTGGTTTGGATTGTGAAACAGAAAAAGGACACTTTGAGGAAAACTGGTGAAACCCAAATAAAGTCTCCAGTTTAGTAAATAATATTAAACCAACGTTAATTTCTTAATTTTGATCATGGCACCATGCTAACATTAGGAGATTCTGGGTGAAGGATATATGTGTGCTCTGTATTATTTTTAGAGCTCTTCTCTAAATTTAAAATATCTAAATCTAAAATATTGCAAAATCAGAAGCTAATTGTATGTCAATTATACCTCAAAAGAACTGTCAAAAATGTTAGAATTTGAAGAGGACTCTAAAGTATCTAGGATATAATGAGATGAGTTAATACAAGTACCAAGAAAATCAGCAGAAGATCAGATTTTTGGAGAGAGTGGCCGAGTGATATAAAAAGGCGATTCTATAGAATATATAATGATTGAGAGGTTAGAAAACTATTTTGGATATGGTACGGTCATTAAAAATGGATAATCAATTTAAATATCATGATAAAAACTTCCTGTTTGTGGGGCACGGGAGTCAGAGTAGGCAATGTAATTCTGGCACTCTTCTTAAATAGGGGAATGAACTTAAGTGCTCATCAACCATCTACATCTACCTGACCCTTGCAGGTGTCCTCACCTTACCAAATGTGAAGTCAAGAGATACTGGATATAGTTCGTGGAACAAGAAATGTAGGATTAAGGATCTTGTTTGAATTTGCATAGTTGACCAATCAGAGTAGAGATTAAACAATTTTAGCAGAAGGAGCAGATGAGGATGTAGAAGGGACATCATCCTTCCCTGTCATATTAGGAAGTCAATAGCTAACACATAGAGTCGATTGCCTCGGAACATTTAAATGCGGCAACACTATTTGGAAAAGTTAGCCACCCAAAGAACTAATAAAGTATTTAAAAAAATTGATGGGGGTCATGGATTGGATTGGAGAGGAGAGTTTTACTGGGACAGGGACTTATCATTACTTCTTCATTATAAAATTCTCTATGACCTTTACCCACATATTTGTATATATTACTTGTTTTTGATTGAACTGTCAATACAGCTAATAATCTGTTGGAGCCATAAAACTGACCAACACAAATATGTGTATATATATTTTTTCTTTTCTTTCTTTTGTATGTTTATGTGTGTATACCCGCATATATACACATACATTCACTTACATATATACACACTTATATGGAAGAGAGTCTTATACATTCCATATTTAAGTTATCAAATGTAAATTTACATTACATGATTGATTTCCAGCATTCGAGAGGCAGCTATCTTCAAGGTAATTGTTTAGGCAATGACATTTTTTCTAAACTGAAGGGAATAAATGGTAGCCCATTTTCTTAAATTGAAAATCACCCAGCGATGCTTGGATGGCTCAGTGGTTGAGCATCTGCCTCCAGCCCAGGGAATGATCCCGGGGTCCTGGGATCAATTCCCACATTGAGCTCCCTGTAGGGAGCCTGCTTCTCCTTCTGCCTGTGTCTCTCTCTCTGTGTGTCTCTCATCAATCAATAAATAAAATCTTTAAAAAAAAATCATATCACCCATCTCCCATGTCTACAGTTTATGAACACAACTAACAAGTTCATTTATTTAAAGGTCACTTGAAAATCACTTGTTTTAGTGAAATCCTTTAAATGTTTAATTGAAAATAATCCAGATGAGTGATTCTTTTAGGAGTAGGTGTCTTGTGAGTAAATGTTTGGGATAATTTGACTTGATGGCTGATAGTATATTATAAACTCATATTAACCATCTTAACAATGTTGAGTGGACTGAATCTTTTGAAGAAGTTAATTTATATCCTAGTGTGAATAAGTGAAAAAGAAAGAAGTTCATATAATTGTTGTCTTAAGTAGGTTCAGGTCAAATGCTTATTCACGTCCTTTGGTGGCTCAGCAAATGACATTCTTAGGAGAGAAGTCACTGACGTTCAGAATTTAACCTGGATGGTACTTGACAGGATCGTACTGTGGACAGAAGGTCCTGACAAACATTTTAGCTAACAGTAAGAAAAGAAGAATTTGGTACTAAAACCAAATCTCATTTAAGTCCTCAGGGTAATACGGCTGCCCGTATTAAACAGATAAGCATAGTTCACTGACTCTGATCCAACCTGTGAGGCCCAGCTGCTGCTGTCTCTGATATTTATTTAGAGGGACTCTTGTCCAGCTGTCCACGTTTTCCTGGCTATTGGACCATTCATTAAGCTTCTGGTAGAAACCCTGTACTCCTTTGCTCTTATGGTCTGTTCTGGATACACTTCTCAAGTGATGACCCTAAACGATCCCTCTCAGAAATGGTCTGGTAAATCCCACTCTGGCTTCACTCAGCACAGCTGTGGGTCAGAGACCTTTCCCAACCACCAGCCTTTCACTGAAAGAGGAAATGGCAACACTGCCCACGCCTTGGAAGCATTTGTGGATGTGCTCAACCACTCCCAACCATCCATATGCTTCTGGCCTCACTTTCCCCCTTTCTCTCCTTTCAAAGAGGAACAATAGTGGGGGCATTGAGGTCAGTATTTTCAAATCTCAACTCCACTCTTTACTAGCCATGTGCCCTTAGAAGCACACGTGCCTTTAGAAAGTTACATTTCAAAGGCCCAGTTCCCTCATCTATAGCTTGTGAATAACAATTGCATTTCCCCAAGAGATTCTTGAGATTTTCCAGTCAATGCAGTTGGTTAGTACATAGCTGGCTCTCCATGAATGTTATTTATTATTATTTTGCCTTTTCTTCTTTCTGCTGCTGCAAAAATTACTTAGCAGCATGTGGTGTGAAGGCAATTGATAAATAAGTCTAAGAGAGAGCACTGGCGATTTAAGCCTGAAAATCTTGTTCGGAATGAATCACTGGGATTAAACAGGTTGTTGGTCTACTTTACAGTGAAAACAAAATGACTTTGAGATAATCTATGCTGCTTAACTCTACACTGAAATGCATATTTTTAAATGCATACTTATAAAATACTTATTATAACACGGATTATCATTTTTAGTACAGTTATCTATCAAAACTTATGACGGAGAGGTAGTAATATTGCCTTGTACTTGTAATAAAAGCAGGGGGTTCTGGATTCTGTTCTGCCTCCTGAGACAAAGTTCCTTTCTATATTTTTTTGGGGGGGAGAACTTTCCAGTAAAGTTCAGTTCCTCATCTGCCAGTGATCCACAATAAATTGCTAATTAGTATTCAATAGTGAAATTTTCTGCCTTTATGCATATATGTAGGTATGTATATACTGTGATGATTACACTGAAGCCAAATGGGTAGCAGGTTTTTTTTTTCCTCCAAGTGAATATTGTCAGAATGTGCTTTCAGTATTCACTTTGATGGGACTAAAATGCTGTCACAGTGCTCCTAAGATGCTGTCAATGCAATTTTATAGTAAATAACATTATAATGTCAGTGTGTGACCAAGAAGGTGACATGATGTCAAGGATATGCTCTGCATGGCTCTATCATAAAGTCAGTGGAAGATGCCTGTTTATGCAGACCTTCTTAAGGTGTCAAAATTGAGTCATGCAAATCTTATATTACTGAGAGAAGAGAAATCGAGTCAGAAAACTTTGTAAAGATTATGTAAATTCTACTGAATAAAGGTAATTTTGAGTTAATGCCAGTCAAGGTGCCTTCAGATTATAAGGCACTATCATATCTCCTGTGACAACTGTGGGGGATCTCCCCACCCCCACTGACAAAGCCTGATGTCCTCGGACTTGAGGGAGTTTTATGGAAGTAATTCTCCCACCATTATTTGCTGATAGAACAGGACACTTCTAATTTCATGAGGAGGGTGAGTAATGAAGAATGGAATTGAGATTTTGGAACTGCCGAAGGCTTATCCAGGTGGTGAGGAGCAGAATCTGTATACTCATCTCACTTGTAGATTTCTTCTGTTATTCTTCAAATTTATTCCTTTGGGTCAATGTTTTATTTTTTATTTTATTTGTTAAAGATTTTATCTGTTTTAGAGAGACAGAACGAGAGAGAGAGCGCACATGCGCGCAAGCATGCTCAAGTGGGAGGGGGAGAGGCAGAGGAAAAGGGAGAGAGAAAGAACCTCAACCAGACTCAAACAGAGCATGGAGCCAGACTTGGGGCTCAATCGCATGACCCTGAGCTCATGACCTGAGCCAAAACCAAGAGTGGAACGCTTAACCGACTGAGCCTCCCAAGCACCCCTATTTGGGTTAAGATTTTAAAATGTCATTGCTATTAGCCCATGTTTATTAGAATGTTTTTTAAAGTATGTTCGATGGATGGTGTGCATCTGAACTTCCTGAGGTGTTGGTGGAAGAAACCAGTTCCTTCCTGGACTCTCTCTCAGCCATCCTAAGGCAGGATATCTGGGGATTAATATTTTTTCCCTCCCTTTAAATGTGTCCTGAAAAGGCCTAGCCATCAAAAGGCACACCTTTCTTCTGGGCTAAGAAAAACCCAGCCATTAATCATCCTGATTCCAGGTCTGGCACTTATTTATTTCTGTGCCTGGTGTTCAGAGTGCTGTCTCTGTCTTGGACAGTGTCTGCTACTCGGTACTTTTCAAAGATCCTTTAGAAAGGGCATTAAACAGATAAAGATCTTTGTTTCTCCTTTTTTACCAGCTCATTCATTCTCTTGCCGGGATAGACTAAGAAGCAGCACCTCTCACAGCTTGCACACATTCTGTATTTCATTCTTATAAGGGAGCAAGGTCACCATATAATTTATTGTCCCAATTGGGGCACTCCTGAGAGAGAAAGGGAGTGCTATTAATTATTATGCTGGGCTATGGGAGAAAATCAAGACTCCCAGACAAACGTAGACATATGGTCATCTTGAGTCTACTTGCTTAAAACAGTAATACCAATTAAACTTTACCAATCAATTCTAAGATACCAATTACAGCCTCTTAATCAGTTTTTCTGACAGAGAATTATACCTTAATGCCTCTTAATCTATGAAGCCAATTATAATTCTCCTACTGTCCTCTACTTCTTCCTCAGTCTTTCCCCCACCTCCCATTCCCTTAATTAAACCTGTGGTTTTCTACATAAGGTCTTTGGCCAGAAGCATGAGCAGTATCTGGGAACTCATCAGAAATGAACGTTCTTGGGCAGCCGGGGTGGCTCAGTGGTTTAGCGCCGCCTTCGGCCCAGGGTGTGATCCTGGAAACCCGGGATCGAGTCCCACGTCGGACTCCCTGCATGGAGCCTGCTTCTCCCTCTGCCTGTGTCTCTGCCTCTCTCTCTCTCTCTGTGTCTCTCATGAATAACTAAATAAAATCTTAAAAAAAAAAAGAAATGAACATTCTTGGCCCCATTTGTGATCTACTGATTCAAAAACTTGGGGAAGTGGCCCAGTAATCAGCATTTTAACAAGCCTTCCAAGTGATTCTGATGCATATAAAGTCTTAGAAGCACTGTCTTCAGCTAAGGCTGTTAGAATTCTTTTTCTTCTGTTCAATTCCTTCCCTGTCCCCCAACTACCAATTCCCTCTCTATTTCCCCTCTGCATGACTCAACCGGTGATGTTATAAATTCTGTTCTGCTCTGATTGGTGAAGTTGAAAGGATGAGAGGACTTGGAGGATTTTTAAATGATATCTGTCCTTATTAATTTGTTACACAGTTTTAGAGTATTTAGTATGTGCTGGGCATTGAGGATGGAAATGGCAATCAGATTCAGATTCTCCTCTCCTCCAGCTGTGAGCTGTCTGCTAGAGACAGAAATGGGAACTAACAATCACAAGGAGGTAAGGACTGTGGAACTGGGTATGATAGGACCAAGGTTTCTTTATAGGAAAAGCTTGTAGAATTTTCACCAAAGAAGTTCACTTAGAACAGAGCTGGAGAGTCTGCAGACCTTGAGTCTCCCCAACCACCTTCCACTATGAGGTTGCCTGGTCTCTCATCTCTCTTTATCTCTGTGAGTCTGTTCGTCTGTTCCCTTCTCTTCTCTCACTACCTTATTCTGATTCCTTCACTCACATAAGATGCTTCCTTATCGCCTCTCCACCCCAGGGCCTACACATCTCTTTATGATCTTCAACCGACATTTTTTTATGGAGAGAGAGAGAATGGATTTGATCCAACTCAGCTTTTTCTTTTTGAGAAATAACCCTCAAGTCACCAGTCATTGGCCAACCTATGGTTTGTTTCCACTTGAACCATAGCTTTTAACCTGAACAGGAAGTCGGATCTGGCAAACAATGTATTCTATGTTCCTCAACTTGTTAAAATCTCTCCTCAATTAAAGCATATCTTTTGATCCATAATACCAGAAATATATTCTTCATAAAAGTTAGTTTCAGGATAATTTGTAAATAGTCTCTTTCATGGTCATGCAAACTATTTTTGTTTTATTGTTCTGATATATTCTCATAATATGTTCTTATATTTAACTAGTTATCACTATTGCAAATTTCATACAAAATTTCTTTTGATTTTTAAGAAACACTTTCTCTAAATGAAAAAAAGATTTGAAGAGAAATTGCCAAATTTAGACCTGTTTGGATTTTTTTATAGATATTGCTTACATGATCAATAGTGTAATTGCAAATTCAAAATTAATTTTATGTGAAAGATCACGATTTGTTCCTTGAAGATCTTCTGTTATTTCACTTACTTCTTATAGGTTATCTTTTTCTATGTCTAAATTAACTCTAATTCCTTTACCAGGATTTAGTCGACATTTCTATCATATGTTTGAAAATTGTTCTAAGGTCAAACTTGATTTATATTTACTCAAGATTTTTCATCTTTGAGAAGATTCATAAAATACTATGCATTATCTTTGAACTGCTCTGATGGATGTCAGAGCTGCAGCTACCATTATGACCATTTTACCTAGTAGCAAATTCAAATGATAGGTCTCCATGTGTGGCACAAAGAATGCATTTGGATTTAAGGGAAAATTCTTGCTTTCATACCTTTCCCTTTACCAGTGAAACTAAGGCATTACCAAAATGGCTAAAATTAAAAAGACTCACAATACTACTTGTCGACAAAGATGTGGAGCAATAGGAAGGCTTATCGCTGGGGACACTCAGTATCCATCTAAGTCTGAAAAATGAAGAGTCAATATTCATTCACGCATGTTCCTCTAGACTTACATTTATACAACTTAAAAAGTAATATCAATTGTTTAATAATGCAAAAATTCTTCAGCAGCCATGTGCAAGTGTTCCATATATTACCCGATTTTTTTTTAATATCTCTGCAAACTCCATTTGGAACAAAACGAGAAGTAAAAAAAATGGGCATTTGGAACTACTTGGAAATATTAGTTTCTCAGGGAAGAATCCATTTCATTCATGCTTCCTGTGAGGCAAGAGTTGACAAGTTAACTGCTTTGTCTTTCCTCTTTCTAAGTGTCTCCACCAGTCAAATACTCCTCAGTATTCAAATTTGTTTCTGACGCCAACATCAGCAATAGCACAATCCTTAAACCTTTACGGTGTTTGGACTCATTTACTTTTGTTTTGAAGACACTAGGTCAAGCGACATGGACAATTTTCCTGGGATTTGAACAAAGTTTGTCACACCAGAGCAGAGGTATTGTTTCCTGTAAACCAGCCTGAACCCTGGAGCCTGAGTGACTAAGAATTGTAGATAATCATTGTCCAGGGTTCATGCTGGTATAAGAATAGCTCATGCTAAATATTTTAAATATCAGCTAAAAATCCCATTATGAAAAATTCTGTGGCAATATCCAGAAACTTTATTTATATATGTTTTATTATACCTTTAGATCACATTGAGGATTGCTGTGCAGAAATGGAGCTTTGAGCTCCACGTGGAGCTTTGAGCAGCTAGAAAACAAAAACAAAGGCCCAGATAAAGTGTGAAAAAGCACATAGAACTGAACTTGCCACATAGTGGTTGATCGATATCTATTAAGTTAGTCTAAATCTGAACCAGTAGTTTTTCTGCAGTAATACTTCTAACTGGGCCAGTGTTGAATTAGCGCATTGTTCTGCAATGCTGAGGCAAACCGATGACGCTCAAGGAACATAAACACAAAACAAAAACAAGTAAATATCGGCAACATCCACAAATGTAGCATTCTTAGCCATTTCAAAATTAGAACCCGTGGGATCATTTTCCAAACAGATTAGAATTTTCAGCAGGAAAAAATTACTAAATTGTTTACAAAAGTCGTTTTCTTGGTTGTTATGCTGATATTTATCGATGAGGAAATGTGCCAAAGGTTAGATAGAGACCAGGTTGCTCGTGGTAAAAATACTTCTCATCAAAGTTATTAAAAATTTGTTTGGCATAAATTTAGTCTGGTTCTCTTACTGTTGGGGCAGAGGTCAGACTAAACCTGTGAAAAGTAGCCCTTTCTGAGTATATGAGAGCAGCTGGAATTTGCCAGAGCTGCTCCACTCTGCTGGAAAAGTCCCCTGCACGCCTGGGTAAAAGCAGCCTGGGGTTAATTTTCAGAAAGCAGATAAAAACCATGTTGGGGCCTCTGCTTTTAAATTTGATCAGCTGCAGGCTAGCTACTACCTTATCTTCTTACTGTATTAACAGTTATCAATTTCTAGTCTGAGAAGATTTTCCTGTCAAAATAAATACCCTAAATACTTAAAAATCAAAATGCAGTGAATAGATCTATGTGGCTTCTAAAATAACCCTACTGAAATGACCTCAGTCAACATTATTTAGAATCTCCTTCTGTCACTTTCCTCATTTGCAAAGCGTGTATCGGGATATCAGTGATTTCTCTACAGGTGGACATGAGAATCCGATATGCTGGAAGTGTGCCAGGCACCTAGCACGTGCTCAATAAGTAATACTGTTATTAACAGATTGTTTAATTTAAAATAATTCTATACTCTTAAAGCCATACCATGCATGATTCTTTCTTTGTTTCTTTGCATGTCTTTAAAATTTCTGAGGTATGTTGGAGGGAACACACACACACACACACACACACACACACACACACATATATATACATACATTTTTAAAAAGATTTTATTTATTTATTCATGAGAGACACAAAGAGAGACAGAGATGCAGGTAGAGGGAGAAGCAGGCTCCCTGCAGGGATGACCTGAGCCAAAGGCAGATACTCAACCTCTGGGCCATCCAGGTGTCCCGGTTATATATATATTTTTATTGTAATCACTGATTCACAGACAATGGTAATAAGAGGCTCAGACACACAGAAAGACAGGTTGATTAGACTAAATGGGGTAAGATGAGATGAGAAAGTAAATATCTTGATTAGGAGGAAATCAAGAAAATGGTTGGTTCTGTTTCAGGACCCATCAGTCTGGCTGATTGACATGCAGACACAAAAAAACGATCAGACATGACTTGTTCACTTATCAACTAATTTAAGAATTATAAAAACTTAATGACCACATGCTGTTAAAACTCCATTTAGAAATTAACAGCTGATTACGTGGCACTTTGCAATTCTTAAAGTCTCTTCATTAGTATGGAGTGTAATCTAACCACATTTGTAGTTTAGACTGTGCCTTTGGATGGTGGGATAGTCTAGAGCCAGAACTGGTCCTTCCTGAATGTCAGGGTGAAATACTGAGCTCTATCCAGACTCTGGAGGGTCCTTCTTCAGTGATCTCAGAATCTTGTCAAGGCCAGTACTTTCCAGGAGTGCTTTTTTTTTTTTTTTTTAAGATTTTATTTATTGATTAATTAGAGACACACACACACACACACAGAGGCAGAGACACAGGCAGAGGAAGCAGCAGGCTCCCCATGGGGAGCCCAATGTGGGACTAGATCCCAGGATCCCGAGGTCACACTCTGAGCCAATGGCAGGTGCTCAACCACTGAGCCCCCCACGTGGCCCATTTCCCAGTAGTGTTTTTGTTTGAAACAAGAAACCTAAAAACAACAGTGCCATGAGTAGGAATTCAGAGAGAATTTCAACCAATCTACAGAAACTATTTTTTTTGGAGTTTGAATGATCAGGTAGGTAACCTCTAGCTTGGGCCTTAATTAGCATTGTACTCTAATCAAAGGACTCTTTCCTGACCATATTTATAGCTCTCTAACCTACACATAGTCTATATATAGATGCATGTTTTACCCCCAGCTGGCTAGAGATTTATTTGTTGTAAATGCTGTATAGGATTTGTTTTTTTCTTTCTTATCCTGGTTTGGGTTTTCTTTTTTTGATGGATTTATGCGGTCTTAGCAAGTTTGAAAATAACCCTCTGTAGCTTGAGCTCCCCCCTTCCCCTGCTGTAACCACGGGGCCTGTGCTGGTACGGGACACAGGATGGTGCATCACCGTTGCATTCCCATTGGACTCATGCACCTCCCAGATGGTTTTTTTTTTTTATTTGTTTTGTTTTGTTTTATTTTTGCTTCTTTTCCAGAGTGTGGAAAGTCTACAGTGCAGAAAGGCTTTAACCTGCCAGTTGATTTGAAATACTTTCCCCTGCGCAGGGCCGTATGCATCCTGCCAAGCTGTGTTATATTCTGTACTGTGTACAATAAAGAAGTTTGCTTTCAGTTTAAAAAACAAACAAACAAAACAAAACAAAACAAAACAAAAAAACCAAAACCATCCGGGAGGTACATGAGTTTGTTTTTTTTTTTTAATAAGAAATAGGTTTATTAATGATTGTCATTATTCAAAAATACTCTTTTCTCAGGGCTGGTCCACCATACTCTGTCTCTTTAGAGATATTAAATACATCAAAATTGTGAGCAATTTTGTTTTACAGTACACAGAAATTTCTGTATGGTACACAAGACTGGAATTTCTAACAATGAAACAAAGTCTCCAGAAGTTGCCAATAAAACATAGGAAGCCATTTCCAATGACAAGATGTAGGAACCCCTAGATAAAACCTAACAGAGCACATAGCTGGAAAATGGGATCAGGAAATTTTATAATCTGCCCTCACTCTGAGTTTGCTCTAGGAAGTACAAGTACAACCTGAGAAAAGGGGCTTAGAGACAGAATCGCTTCGGTCCAGAGGAGAGGTCCTTTGGGCACGGGACTCATCACCTAGTTCCAAAGCCACCTGTTTTTTTTCAACTTCTTGTCCATGTAATCATGACCAGAGGTTTCAAGGAGAAGAGCACGGAGTATCTAGCTCTGACTTTTGAGCAGATGTAACACCAGCTCTTCATCCTCTGCCAAAGACAGGCCTGTATCCAAAGGCTCCAAGGTCTCCCACTTGGCCTTCTTCCTGCTACGACCTGTGGATCCCACATCTTCCACTCTGCTGTTGTTTCTTTTCCTCATTCCCTGCTTCTTCTTGGTATCACTTATTTTATTTTCCAGGTCTTCACTATCTGATTCCTTTCTCTTTCTCTCTCTCTCTCTCTCTCTCTCTCTCTCTCTCTCTCTATATATATATATATATAGATATAGATATAGATATAGATATATAGATAGATACATATCTATATCTATATCTGTCCTTGGTCCTTCTGGGGATTCTGATGACCAAATGTTCTGGAGAATAGTTGAGGACTTTCTATTTTGGGCTGTCAGAACGTCTGAGAATTGTTCAGTTTACAACTCCCCTGACTTTTTTGCCCAGGTCTTGGAGTTTCACTGCATGCATGCCCTGTCCTAATACTCAAGGGCACCCCTTTGTGATGATTGGGAGTCTTTTTCTGCACAGCTTTCCTCTCTCTCTGGAACTCTGTCCTGTATCTTCCAGCCACCTCTGCCTCACTAAACCCTATGGGATCTGACATTTACTATCATTTGCTGGGTTGTATAGCCTTTAGCATTGCTTTTTGCTGCCTAAGTGATTTTTTTCTAAAAATTAGACTCTGCAAGAGAAACAAATATGCAGTTATTTTCCTCAAAGAAGTACTTTGTAACCTATACAATTTAGTGCAATCTCGGGATTTATAACATCTTTGTCCAAGAGGAAATCAATAACTTTTATTTGGTTCGAATAATACTTTGTTTTGATAAATAATAATAAAAAAGAGTTGACTTATTGTATGTTCCAACAGAACCACATTACACATTCTTTTCACTCTGAGTTATACATAGGAGTCATTCTAAACAACAAAGTCAGAAAAAAAGCGACTCTGGAAGTTAGCTCAAGGCACTTTCTAAAGACTAGTAGACAGATTATTTGTGTTTATTTTTATAGTTTAGTTCAGCTGAATTTAAAAAAAAATACAAAACAAAACCTGATTAATCTTCAACTCAATTCTTCATCTCCTGGGCTTTAGATTGGAATGCTTTGAGCCTTGATACCTGAGTCCTTCCTCATCTTTGTGTTTACTATGTGAGGGCAGGGAGTTCTCCCCTTATTCCTCCTACCTTGTGACCCAACGAGTCACTCCCTCCCCACCCCTGCTTCCACCACGTAGTCATGGTCCTCTCTGTTCCAGGAAGCAGGATCTAGTCTGAGCCCACGCCTTTGGCAATCTCATTTTGTAAGGATTCCAAGTCATCATAGACCATCCAGCAAGGTCAACTCTTCAAGGGCATGACTGAAGATGACTGAAGGCTTTAGTTAATAATATAATTTACTGCATATAAAGGGCCTTTCTTGACTATCAGCCTTCTTATGTACTAGAAAATTTCTCCTTAATCTTATAATTTTATGTATTTCAAACGGCAAACACAGCCTACAATACTAGAGGCTGCTTCTATGTCCAATAACATGTACCCAACACAAAAGCAAAGCAACGGGCCCTGACATCATTCATTATAACATCTCTGAAAAGCTCCCCACCAGGCTCAGGTGGCTACCTGATTTAGGATCAATCCTTGGGGAAAAATTATAGTTTAATACACAAAAGCACAGCACCTGGGAATTCTTTGGTGTTTAAGGTCAATATTCTTACCAGAAAGAAAAATAAAGGCAGCCTCAAAAGTGATTCTCTGAAGCATTTAGAGATATTAATGTTATGAAAATTTTGAAAAAGGGGGGTGTGGCAATAAATGAAAACCCAGTAGAGCACAGAGGCTGTTTGTTCAGAGCTTGCTAACTGTGTCTGGGTCTGTGTTGCAGAGATTCAAAGGCAAGCAAACAGGAAGTGGGGATTCTATAGAGGAAAAGAAAAAGAAGGCTTCAGGTAGCTCTGAGTGGAGGTGTTGGCCTGGAGAAATGAGGACAGCTTGGGTGATTGGTTTAGGAAGCACATTTGTTTGACTTACTCTGGTTGATTCTGAGTTGGAAGCGGAGGAAGAACAGGAGAGGGAGTCCTTGACCACATCCTTACTATCAACTGCTGCAGGGGTTGAGGGGTGGCTTCCTTGTCATAGATGTTTCCTTGTCATCTATGTCATCTATCCAGCTCATCTATGACATAGGTGTCATAGAGAGTTTCTTTGTCATGAATGTTCTGACCATTATCCATCTGTATATTCAACCTTTAAGATGCAATGACAGGGAATTTGCTACAATAGATATCAACACATAGATCACAAAGACAGAAGTATGAAAACTGTTGAACTGGTAAGACAGTAAAAACAATAGAACCAAACAGATAATGCAGCAACAGACTCTGATTTGTATATAAAATTAATATTGAATTGAGGAGGTCTCATATATGATATAAGAAAGGAAGGGATTCAAAACAATTGTTAACCAAATGACATTGGAAAAATTAGCCAATTATTTGGAACCCTACTTCCACGCGAGAGGCCAGGTGAACCAACGCATACATGTATACAATTTAAAAATCTGTGTAGGTGAAGATTTGTTTAGCCTCCAGATAAGTATTTTCTAAACATATAATCTCTAATGTATATCCTGAAAAGTACAGATCTGAACACATGAAATTATAAAACCTGCATGTGTCAGAAAGGTAATATTCTAGATATATAGTAAAATTCATACACATCAATAAGAGTCACCCCTAAGGACCACAGAAAGATGAGTGAAGGCAAAGAAAAGACAAATTATAAAAATTGAAATAAATATTACCAATAAATATATAAAGGATTTAACCTTAAAGGTCATCAAAGAAGAAAAAAAAAAACATGGCAGTAATAGTAAACCATTTTTCATCTGAGTAAAAACAAGGCTTAAAAACTTCCATACTCATTACTGAGGAGGACATGGAGAGATGGATTCCTCTGTGTTGCTGACTAGAATTTAAATTGGAACACTCAAAGGTACTTAGAAAACAGCTTGGAAATGTGTATATGTGGCTTAAATATTCTCACCCGTTATCCTAAGGAACCTTATTGTAAAGAAATATGCAGAAAAAGATACTCACTGCAGCATTATTTATAAATGATGAAAATGTAGAAATAATTTGAATGTTTAATATTAGAATGATGCTAAGTAAATCAGAGTATGACAATATAATGGGACATTATACATATATGATAAAATAAATATTAAGATATATTTATAAAGGATTTTTATGGGAATGGAAAATGTTCATGCTGCAATGTTAAGAGAAAACAGAAGAGAAACAGACTGTTCTTCTGAACATCTGTGAACATACAAACTTTTTTATACATTTGTGGTTATTTTATTAATTACTATTACTTATTTTATATTGTGTCTTCATTTCTTCTTTGGTAAGAATGCTTCATAGTAGAAGAGAAAATGCCCAGGGCGCCTGGGTGGCTCAACCAGTTAAGTATCTGCCTTCCGCTTAGGTCATGATCTTGGGGTCCTGGGATGGACCCCAACATGCAGCTCCCTGCTCAGTGGGGAGCCTGCTTCTCCCTCTCCCTCTGCCCCTCTTACCCACTCAGGCTCCTCTCTCTCAAAGTATAATATAGAAAAAGAAAATACCTGATGTCAAGTTTTTCCACAGGCTGCACGAATTAAGGCGCAGTAGAGAACCTTGCGTTTTTCTAATTGATTCAACATGTATTTATAAAATTGCTAGTATATAAGTCATGCTTCAAGATTTGGCTAGAACCAAAGACACGGAATATGGTATAGTTCTTAACTCGAGCAAGTTACAAGTACAGTGGAGAGATTAACGTGTACGTGAAGTGCCAAGGCTGAGTCCGGGGTTTAATTCTGAATTTGAGAATGAGGAATAGTTTTTTAATAGCTTTATCTTTAAACTGTGTCTTGAAGGGCAGGCTTGCTTTGTGGCTGGTTGAATAAAGGCCATTTCGGGTTAAAGAGAACACACTGGAAACCCATAGGAAGAGCAGCTGCGGAGAGGCGGAGGCGTGTGCTGTCTGGAGAAGCCCAGTTCTTTATCCCTTCAATCCATGTAGTTGCATCACCTTGTGACATCTTCACTGCCCAGATACAAACTCTTGACTACTGAGGGGGTAGAAATTCCATCTCAGAAGTGTTCTGAGGACTGACTGACATTTAAGGAAGCTGACATATTGTTCAATCTCAGAAGAACCTAACGTAGAAAATAAAGATTTCAATTTAGTTCAGTTAGAACCAAAATGCGGATGTGGGTTGGACATCTGTGTTAATCGTACCAGTGTGTTCGCTCCCAGCAAGCAGGCTACACAGTTGCCTTTAGTACGCCCAGACTGGAGGAAATCAGAACAAGGGGATCATCTATAAGATCCAAGTGTGTAATGGCCACAGTAAGTTAGCCCTGACAGCCTACCGGGTACTTGGCGTGGAAGGGAGCTCTTTGGCGTGGGTTAACATGACCAGTATTTCCCTCTGAGCATCTCTGTTTTCCATGTTCTGCTCTTGTCCTTATTCGATTATGATGAATACAGTCTATCATTTAATATTATTTCCAACCAAGTTTCAAGAGAATGCTGCAGGCTGGAAGGGCAGTCTCTTTAAGCTTGATTTTTAGCTTTTCCTTCCTCCAATACTGTACTTCACAGGTAGGACACTCTCCCATCCCTAGCGTTTCTCCGGGGAATCAAAGATTATGGACTGGTGTTGGGGTCAGGGTAAAGGGCATGGGTGTACTATGAAACGCCAGGTCAGATATTCTGATATACGTCCTTGTCCCTCCTCTACCATGACCAGGCACCTAAACAAGATCACGTGTACCATGTACACCTATAGGGTTTGGAGGGCTGCAAGGCCGTTTCAGGGCAAACAACCTCTTATGTAGGCACTGATAAAGATTGAATACCTGACACCTGACCATGCAACACCATATAGTATATACCAAAATAAATTTTAGGAAGAATCAAGACCGGTAGTTTACTTACAAACTATTAGGGAACAAAAAGAAAATAAAAAAATAAACTATTAGGGAACAATATAGCAGAATACGTTTGTGTATTTGAGATAAGTGAAGGATATCTTAAAGAAGACACACAAAGCTCACCTCTCAAAGATTAATTATTTAGCAATGTTACGATTAAAAATTGTACTTTAGGGGATCCCTGGGTGGCTCGGCAGTTTGGCGCCTGCCTTCGGCCCAGGGCGTGATCCTGAAGACCTGGGATCGAGTCCCGTGTAGGGCTCCCTGCATGGAGCCTACTTCTCTCTCTGCCTTTCTCTCTCTCTCTCTCTCTCTCTGTGTATCTCTCTTTGATAAATAAATAAAATCTTAAAAAAAAAATCCCTGTACTTTAAAAAATTTATTAAAAAGTGAAAAGACAAAGGGAAGATTGAATGCACTTTTTTGAAAATAATATAACCAATTAGGATTAGTATGCAGAACATATTTAATCTTAGAAATCAAAACCCAATCACCAAATACTAAGAGTTGATTTATAACAGAGGATGACTTAATGTCCCACCCACAAACACGAAATGATACTTAAACTCACCAGCAATCTGGAAAATGCAAATTAAAAATTAAGATTACAATTTATGACCATTCACTTGTCATAAATTAAGAAGTATGAAAATACCAATTATCAGTGAGAACATGAAGCAATCAGAGCTTTTATAAACTACTAGTGGAACTCCATATTAGTACAAACATTTAGAACAATTCATAAATACTGGTAAAGTTAAAGAAATGCATATTCATTGACCAGAAATTCTGTTTCCATAGAGGGAATGTTGCCATTATCAATAAGGCTTTATGTTCAAAACCAGTCAGTGCAGCATTTTGTAGTAGCTGAAAACTGAAAAGCAACTCAATGTCCATTAACTAGAGAACGATTAATATAAATTAAGGTATGTCCGTGCAATATACATTTATCCACAAATACTATAGCTTCAATGAACAAAAAAATACTTATAAAATTGATACTAATGCAAAAGGGAGTTTTGCAGAAGGATGCCTTAAGTATAAGGCCATTTATATAAAGTTTAAAAACAAAACATTTTCGTATACATATATTTAATTGGTCAAGTATGGAAGCATGCATTGGAATAATAAAAATATAAATAAAAACTTATACTTTTTTATGTGGGAGGAGGAATGATTGGAATAGGACCGTAGAGTATTATCCAAAGATGATTTTAAAATGACTTGGAGCAAATATGGAAAAATATTAAGATATGACAAGGAAGAGATATATTAGCAAATGTTTTGTATTATTCTCTCTACTTTTCTGTATGCTTAAAATATACCACAAATATTTGAACAAATGTTCTTTTTATATTAAAATGACAAATTAATATTTCGCATATGCATACTATTTACATCATTCCTCTTTTATTTCTCTAATAATTAAAATTAGCTAAAGACATCTCAAGCATTTTGTCTAATGCTTTTGAATTTAGCTCACTCCCATATGCAGTAATCAGTGAAAGATGAGATGCTTTTTATTTTTAACTTGAACACAGATTTCGGTTGCGTTCCCTGTGATGTCATTTCTGATGGGGAAGGACCATTAGAATTAGGAAATTTGAAAGGTGCCAGTTTAACTTTACAATTTTCCTTAGGACAAGACACTTGGTAAACAGTTCAACCCCACACATGAAAACATCAGTTGTTTTGTTTCTAACAACCAGCCGAAGTTTGCCCTGGAAGAGTAAGTTTGGACGGAAAGGAGAAAACACGAAGGATGGTTTTTGGTTAAATTATTTGGCATTAAGGAATAAATGATTAATAGTTCAATTGGGGTCCTGCCAAATAAATTCGGTTTTGAGCTTATTTAATAATTCAAATAAATGCACCTTTTTTCTGTCTTGTTTTTGGTAATACCATGTCAAGAATATACCTTGAATCAATTTTATTTACCACTTCCCTTCTGAGTTTAACACACACGTTGATGAACACTCTAAATGGTCTTAAACGGTTCAACTCTCCAGTAATAAAAACTTAAAAACTGCTGTAAACAGTGAAAATGTATCCACATGAGGAATTATCATTGTTAACATCTTTGTAATCAGTGATCGAGCACCAACTATGCGTCAGTCATGGTGAGGGTCTTTGCCCTCAAGAAAGCTTTAAAATTCTCTTGGGAACAGAGAATTTCTTTCTATTGACAAATGTTGAATTGACATTCTCAAAGAGATTGAAAATTCCTATTCATTATGCCTAACGATGAAAAAAAAAAAAGTTGCTGGTCCATTGGAGATATCGTTTGACTTTTCTAATGTAAAGATTGTGTCTATAAAGATTGCTGAGCTATCTAAGTTATTCATGTCCACAGCACTTTTAATTATTGCATTCACTTCTTGAAAAGTGTTTTACATTCATGAAATCACATTCCCTGCTCACTCAGGATGGATATGTTCTGTTCTTTTTCCTATGTCACTTGATCGTCAGCATTCAAAGCAGGCAGAAAGGACACCCGATGATAAAATACCATTGATCATCTCTTTCAAGCAAGAATATCGCTTTTAATTTAATTTCTATATCAGAACCAAATTAGCTAGAAAACAATCATTTGCAGATAGAGGTTTAACATTTCTCTAAGTAAAATACATATTTATATTAATACCTACGGTTCTGTTGGATTTTAATACTCCACTGATCGCATATTTCATTTTGTATCATGGAAAAATACATTTTCTTAATATTCACATGTCTACTGAAACTGAAATTTAGACCACAGAAAGATGGTGAATAAGGTAAAATATACAGTTGTAAGCAGTGATGTACATCATCTAGTAGGGGTGGGGCTACACTGTGCAAAATAATCCTGATGGATAATATTACTTCACATTATCTGAGTTATTACTATGTGCCAGTTCCAGTTCTGAGGACTTGCCATGGATTAATTAATTTAATTCTCACAAACCTGTCAACAGATTCCTATCATTTTCCTCATCAATAAGTGAGAAAATTGAAATCCTGTGTAGGTTAGTAACTTGTCCCTGGTTAAACCACCAGACAACTGAACCCAGTTAGTCTTACTCTGGAGCAATGCTATCCAATATGGTAGCCACTACTCCTCTGCAGCCGCTGAGCACTTGGAATGCAGCTAGTGTGACTGGGATTTTAAATTTTATTTTATGCTGATTAACTTTTTAAATTTAAATAGTCTACTGACTGGATAGCCCAGCTCTGGAGTGTGCTCTCTGCTCTCTTTACCATTCCATTTCTGAGCACAGGAGAGGAGTTATCGTGATGATGTTCACAGCAGTACTTTCCAAAGCATATTCTATAGAGTAATAGTTGAAGAGATGGTCTCACATAAACACATTAGAGCACAAGAGAGGGAAAAGGTGCATGGTATTTTCCCCTGTGGGAAACTCACATTCGCATTCGTATTTTTCAGGCTATAAAGTAAATATATCAATTTTACTTCCTAAAAAAAAAAATCTAGTTTTCCCCAACTTATTTGGCCAGAGACTTTTATTCTCTTAACATATTGAGTCAGTGTTCTGCTTAAGATGCTCTGAGGTAATGCTGCTTCAGGATGATTGAGATGACAGCACGAATTAGGAGGTTATGCAGTGAGGGGAGGCTGGAGGCTTCTAAGCCATGAATGAGGCTGATTACTGATTGTGGCGAGGTAAGAATTAATCAGGATTTCAACTGGGCACATGACAGCAAAAGTGGAGAGGGGTGTGTGAGTGTGTATGTGCACAAGTGTGTGTGCATACCTGATGTGGGAGACACACATGAGGTTGCCTAGGATTTCAAGTCTGAAATGCTGGGAGGATGGTCTGATATTAACAGAAATATGGAATAAAAGGAGAAAAAATATTCATGGGGCAGGCATATGTTCAGGTTTGTTTATGGCTAGATTGAAGTGTTTATAGAACAAGTTAGGGGCACCCGGGTGGCTCAGTCGGTTAAGCCTCTGCCTTCAGCTCAGGTCATGATCCCAGGGTCCTGGGAGGGAGCCCCGCGTTGGGCTCCTTGCTCCACGGGGAGCCTGCTTCTCCCTCTGCCTCTACCGCTCCCTCCGCTTGGGCTCTCTCTCTCTCGCCTCTCTCTGTCATAAAAATAAATAAAATCTTTAAAAAAATAAAAAAGAACAAGTTAATGTAGCAGATATACCAGGTATGTATGCAGATATATTTAGCAGAAAGTTTGAAATGTGGGTTGATTCTAGAGCATTGAAGAGAGGGTATGGTTGTAAGATTTAGGAGTCATCCATATAGAGGAGCTAATTAAAACCTTGAAGATAAATAAAATTGCTAAGTGGAAGTGGGCAGACAAGGAAAAGAAGAGGGCCGAATACAGAGCCTTATATCAAGAGTTTATATGTAAATTAATGTAGTTTATGTATTGTGAGTATGCATGCATTTGTGCATGTGTGTACATTCCATTTGAAATACCCTGAGACGTAAGGAATAACTAGTGGTTTAAATGAAACCTCAGATTTAATTTCATATTAATTTTTATTTTATACCATAAATTCCTCTGCCCAATGAACTCTTTCATTAAAAAAATCAATAAATGTGCACTGAACATCCACTATATATTATCTTAGATGTTGAAGAGACATCCTTGAATCAAATAGAAAAGTGTTTTTTGTTTGTTTGTTTGTTTTTTTTTTTTTAACCTTCATGGACCTTACATTCACTGAAGATGGTTAGTCCTTGACTTAAAAAAATGTCAGAATTTCTAATTAATTATTTAGGCAGCAGTATTTTATTGACTACACAATTTGGTATGATTCCTTGTAAAAGGTTATAAAATATTAGTAATTTTATGGCAGAGCAGTAAAAACCACCCACAACTTAAAATGGATGGAAAGATAAAATGCATTTAGCTTTTAACTTTTTAGAATATTTATTTATTTATTTGAGGGAGAGCGCATGAGCAGGGGCAGGGCTGAGGGAGAGGGGGAGAGAGAGAGAGAATCTCCAGCAGACTCCCCACCAAGCGTGGAGCCTGACACAGGGCTTGATCCCACCACCTTGAGGTCATGATCTGAGCCAAAATCAAGAGGCAGACGCTTAACCAACTGGGCCACCTGGACACTTACCAATGCCCTGATACAATGCATTTCTGTATCATGTTTCCATTGAATCAAAAAATCCCCTTGATTTAAAAATGTAAAGAAATGGGCTAAATTAGAGCACAAGCTTTCTAATAGAAATTAGACACAAAGCAATAGGTTTCTGAAGAAGCTATTAAGTCTCTTTTTCATTGGAAAACGCCTTAAAAAATAGGCACAGAAAACGTGTGTATGGCAGCATGAGACCCTCAGTACAAGATCCTAATTAATACCTTTCCTCTCCCCCCCCCCAAAAAAAAATACCTTTCCTTCCCATCTTAGATATTTTTACAGGTGACACTGGTTAAGAAATCATATTGGCTTTCATGAGGGGTGAGTCCTACCGGCTTCAGGCTGGAAGTCAGTGTCATCATCTCAGACAATTTGCACATGTCCCTATAAAGTCTAGGCCATATTTTTAATATTAAAGCTACAGTGATTCATGAGGTAGGTCGAGGTAAGGTATTAAAAAGTAAAAAACAAATAGCTTTGTGTAGGTGACAGTTTTAATCCTCATATTTGCTATATTTAAGAAATAGTAATTATTACCCCTGGAGGAGAAGCATAGGGCTTCTCTTCTCCTCTCCACTTACCATTTTAGCATCTCGGGACTGCTTATTAAGTAAGGGGCCTCCTAGAAAATTAAACCTCTTCGGGATCATTCTACTTGCCAGGAGGTGGCACTAATGCACTTTGTTCCATAGTCCGGAACACAAACCTACAAGCCAAAGGTTACCTCACCGATGCATTATGTAATATTGTGGGAATGAAACATTTTGTTTCATTCCACTCCATACCCTCCAATTTTTTTTCTGCTGCATGTTAAGGTTATTAGTTATCTCACCACATCCAAAAGCCCAATTTGTTTTACCTCAGGAATATAACATATGCCTTAACTAATGACCTGTTTCCTATTGCAGCTTATTTGAATGAAATGTTCTGGCCTTAAAAAAAAAAAAAAAAAAAAAAAAACAGAATAAAAATATTTACGTATTAAAAGTCCAGAGGTTACTAGGTTTATAAACACTGATAAACTGCAACGGTCTCCCTGGAGTTCAAGCTCACCATAATTTGGGTGGCGATAATGTGAGAGCTGCCGTGAATATTAATTTCCTCCATCATTGGTTTTTTGCTTTTTTCTTTTTTCTCCCCTCCATCATTTGTAATTCTTGCAGTGTTAGCGGATACGCTATTTTCTCTTATGAGGATATTTGACTTCACATCCAAAAAGTTATGAGATCTCATTCAAGGCATCACTACTTCACACATTTTTATCTTAACGTTAATGTTTTAGGAAATTTTATTCTCATGCATTATGGGAATTTATATAGGTGTTTGCTTGCCAAATCAAAATGAAAACCTGGAAGCTTATTTAGGAACATAACTCACAGAACTATTAGTGTATTATATGCTTTGTGCCTGACATTATGTCAATTGCTGAGATAAGAAGATGAAAAAGCTTAATGTCTCTGCCCTCAAGTGGCTCACGGTCTTGTGTGTTGTGCAGTTATCTGTACACTAAGCTATTTTGATATTTTTGACGCTGTCATGATGCCAGATTGAACTGATGAAGGGCTTGTGTTGCTATTAGGAATTAATTATCTGAATTAGAAATTTGGAAGATAGCTACATTTTACCAAGGTAGGCCCCCTTTTTACTCACGTTTTAATATTGTGCCTCTATGCAATATCTACATTTGCTGCACAAAGTTGCTTGTTCCATAAAAGATGAAACTAAAGTATTTTATGACAGGACAGGTTCCATTTTGAACTTGAGAAGGAAGCTTTGGTAATATAGGTGGGAATAGCTTTTTTTTTTTTTTTATTTCAAGGGACCATCAAATCATAGCTTGGACTTAATCCTCACAGACATGCTGTCTATTGTTATTTCCAGAAAGAATATATTGTAGAGTGCTCAGGGCCTTTAAAGAACAAGTAAGCAAGGACGAAATGACAAGAGAGGAAGAAGTTCGCAAACCATGGTTTTTTGACAGTTCAAGGTCCAAAAGGGTAGTCCTCACGATAGGCAGAGTTTATGTCCGTACAGCTCTGAGATTTTGTACCCCGGGAGAGACAGAATAACACTGAGGATGCATGAGCTCTTGAGTCAGATTTGTTCAAGTTTTTCCAAAAATGACCAGCAAGTATATTTGGTTTTGTATAAAGTCACCAAGATGTAGTTACATACAGAGACCCTGTTCAACTAAACCATATTGGAGAGTCACAATAATGTCAAGTGAGGCAAAATAAGGGAAACTATAATTGTCATCGTTTCCAGATAGATGTACCCATCTGCAAATGAGTGGTTTTCTGGCATTATCAGCAACACTGGAAGAGGTGTATGCCTCTGTGAGCACTAGACAACGAGCAGAAAAAAACTTGGTTTCACACTTATAGACGAAAACCCTATTTTGCATTGTTTTGATCAAATGAAGTGATTTCTAATATTTCTTTAGTAGCAGAAACATTTCGTTAGAGGGAATTTTAAAAAGATGGCTAATGTGTAAACTATATATAAAAAAAGTTCTTCTGGTTGAAGAGATGTTGAGGCTCTTGGAGACCCACTTTGATGGTTTAGACTCTGAATCACAATACCTTAACCCCAGAGGACCTCAACCTCAAAGATACACATTTCTTAATTGGAAAGGTGGTAATCCCCCCCGTCCCCCAGTCCATAAAAGTAAGCTTTAATAAAGCTTTTATTTCCCCTCTCTTCCAGTAAGAAAAAGATTAAACATAAAGTTCTTACCCTTTCCCTACTTGTATCTGGGTGTGTGTGAACTTAACACGAAGTCTGTATGTTTTGCACCAGTAACCAATTGTTCCTGCACCATTTGTTGGAAAGACCATCCATTCCTCACTGAATTGCTTTTGCACAATTGACAAAAATCAATCGTCTATATATGTGTGAGACTATGCTTGAAATTTCTTCTATCCTGTTGATCTCTTTGTCTATCTCCATGCCAATAGCACGCTGTAGATTACAGTACCTTTTAAGTCTGGAGATCACGTAGTATACAGTCTTCCAACTTTGTTCTTTTACAAAGTTGTTTTGGGTATTCCAAATCCTTTACATCTCTATATCGATTTTAGAATCAGCTTCTCAATTTCTAAATGAAAAAACAGAAAACAAAAGCAAACAAACAAACAAAAAAAACCCAAGTAAACCCTATCGGGACTTTGATTGTGATTGCATTCATGTTATAGATCAATGTGTTACGTTTTCATTTTCATTAAGATCAAGATCTTTAGTTCCTCATTAGATTTCTTGTTTGGCTCATGTGTTATGTAGAAATGTGTTATTTGGTTTCCAAATGTTTGGGGATTTTCCCGATTCCTATTACTGAATTCTAATTTAATTCCATTGTGTTTGGATAATATACTGTATGACTTGAATCCTTTCCGATTTTTCTGAGTTGTGTATGGACTAGAATATATTTCTGTGTACACGTGCAAAGAATGTGCAGTCCGCACATTTTTCCAACCTTTTGACTTTTTGCCTCTTTTAATGGATATATATATATATATATATTATATATATATATTATATATATATTTTCTTTTATGGATGGAGGGGCAGAAGGAGAAGGGGAGAGAGAATCTTAAGCAGGCTCCATACCTAGCACAGAGCCAATGTGGGGTTCAATCTCAGAGTCCTGAGATCATAAGCTGAGCTAAAATCAAGAGTCAGTCACTTAACTGAGTGAGCCACTCAGGTCCCTTTTTATGGTTATATTTAAATTGAGTTTCTTATAAGTGATATAAATGTGTCTTGTTTTTTTTTTGTTGTTGTTTGTTTAATATGACAATCTGTCTTTAATTGGAGAGTTTAGACCATTTAAGTTTACTGTTATTGTAGGTATGGTCAGTTTCATTAAGGGATATATCATGTTGGGGCTCAGATCTTTGGGTTTCCTTCCTTTTATCTTCTTTCTTTTTCTCTCTTCTTTTTTTTTTTCTTTTCTTTTTTCTTTCTTTTCTTTTCTTTTCTTTTCTTTTTTTCTTTTCTTTCCTTCTTCCCTTTTCTTTTTTTCTTTTTTCTTTGTTAGATGTGGTTACCTTGTCACCTAGTTATATAATTTGAAAGTAAAAGTGGACTATTAATCATATTTCTTGGGATAACTGGTATAACCTTGGAAAATCCTGACCAAAATAGGTCATACATTCACCCAATTTATAACTTTCTTTTTACCTATTTCTTTGTGTACCTATTTAAGCAGAATTTTTGAGTGAGCTTGAGATGTGAGGAGACACGCCTGGTCACCATACACTCAGCATCTCATGTCTTCTGACATGAGATATTAGATAACATGGATTATATGGATTATCTAGAGAGCAAGATTGTCACATAACTGCAACTTGAGTACTACGTGCTTATCAAGAATCACTAAATAATACATATTAAGACATGATGGGATTTTGTTTGTCTCATGTTCATCAATGAAGTTATAGAGTTTTTGAAACTCTTAAAGATTTGCGTCAATTTAAAAAATAAGCCAAACCAATCTTTTTGAGCTATATAAACAAAATATGTAATTCAATGAATCTCATACTTCATAAAAATTAGTTTAACATTGTATAGATATTTTAAAAGTAATTTTGTATGTGAGTGTAATAAGCATACATATAGATGTGTATGAAAAAAGAATAGATATAATAAATATCTTGAGACTTGTGATATTCTCAATCATATTTCCACAAAATACAGCCAATTGTGCTTGTTTGTTCACTTCAGTTTTATATTGCTCTCATAAAATGGATATGCCATGCAAATGAATTTCAGAACATTTTATAAAGAATAATGGTTAAATCTGACAATTCATCTGTATTTAAAATCTTTTTTTTTTTTTACCTAAAACATTTCCTGATTCTTTTTTTCATAATCCTATGTTTTAGAAATTCCCCCTAAAGGTCTTCTTTCCATTGGTATAAAACAGACCTCAAAGATGATTCAATTTTCACAATTGTTAATAACTGCTCTATTCTTATATTAATTTTAGAAATTTTCTTTTCAAACCTTAAAGGATGAAAATAACTATTTCTGATTATCCTTATTCTTCCCACCTTGATTCCAGAACCTTCCTGTGTACATCATTTTCATTAGAGATTAAGTGAACAATGACAAATTACTATAAAAGAGGACTTCATTGAAATTTGAGCAAGTTGTATGTGAAGAACAGCTGCCAGATAGAGTACAAAGCTTAATTATATATACTTTACAAAGACAGATTCGTATTCACAAATGCGTGTTTCTGACAAGGAGAAAACTTCTGAGTTGCAATTGTTTCATTGTGAAAAAATTTTAACTTATTCCAGTTCCTTCAGGCCCAACTTTGATAGATCTCAAGTTGGTTAAAATACAATCATACGTTCTCTTACATAGTTTTGGAATGGCTCTTTAGTACTGGGAATGGTGACGTGGGACTATTTATTATAAGGTGTCTCATTCTCTGCTTGTAGTGCTCCCTGCACAGCCTTCTTCCATCTCCACCCTCTGCCATGCCAACTTCTCATACATCAGACATCAATACCAGTTAAATAGTTCCAAGAATGCCCAAACATCATTTTCCATGATCACTCGAATAGACCAAGTGCCCCTGTTATCCACTCTCATGGCAACATTAGTCTTTTATGGGAGTAATAACAACTGTGATTATAATAACTAATTATTTAATTATTGTCTACTTTGGGGGCTATGATTTAAATGCCAGGGTGGTAGGAACTATGAGTTGCCCTTGAATTCCTAGTACCTAAGAGAACACAGAGTAGGCACAGAGTAGGTCCTCAGTGACTTTAAGTTGATTTATGATTGGAGAGAGGAAGGTGCGCGGATGAAGGGTAAGGCTGATGCTTATATAGGAAAGCATGATTAGACAAGAGTGTCTTTTCGTGCTCTAAAATCCTCTGAGTATATGAAAGAAGAGATGTGAAAGCATTTAAAATTGGAAGTATTATTTACATGCTCACAGTAATTATTTTCTTACAGCAGATTTGTTCATAACCTAATTGATTTAGATGCTTTAGTGAGGTTAATCTGGTTTATTGGTCAGGACCTAGGGCACATGAATTTGAAGCTGGACCTTCTTCTAGCTAATTTCAGTTAAGGTGGGGCTGTTTCTACAGACTCACTGTAAAAACTCCAACTGGTGTAATACGTGGTCCTTGATATTCATCAGTTGCATCAGTCAAAAGGGTGAGGGTGTCTCAGACAACTGCATGTGGTTTGTAACTTCACTAAAAATTCAAGTTAAGCAATATTTGTGGAGCACGGTACCCAGCAGAAAATCAGTACTGAGTTTCATCTTCCACAGACAGTTATTGTCCTTTTGCATGTGAAGTTTACCTGTAGTAGATCTACTTTCCCCTTTTTATTTGAATTAAATTATGTCTAACAATTCTTCTATACCAAAAAAATAGTAATCTCTTGTCAATACATATAACTTGTGGTAAGATTCTCAGTCATGCATATTTCAGCTGCAGACTTGTGATTTACTCAATTAGTCTCTACAAGTTTATGATCGAGGATAACTTTTTTCAAAGAAAGCTGAATTTATGTCATGATTGACATGGAGAACTCTTCACAAACCATAGAGTAATAAAGCAGGCATTGTGAAACAAACCCCAATAAATAAATTTTTATTGACTTTCACAGGAATATTTGATATGTAGGCCATTGCTTCAATGATATATTTCCTAAATTAGTTATATATGCAAATTGTTAGCACGCCTAGAATTTTTAGCAATCCAGCTGCTCATTACCTGTTGCAGACTAGTCATACTTCATATGTTCTATTCCAGTTTCCCATTGCCACTGGTTTTATGCCACCATTGAGTACTGTTTTATAGACACTATATTAAAAAGCAAATAATTTATCAGATAATTTAAATGTAAATTAGTAGATATTAAATTATAGAGACAAATTACTATACCAGTTACTACACCAGTAACTTGATGAAATCTTTTCCACACTGAAACTTGAAAGGAAAAAAAGAAGACATTTTATTAACACAAACTCACAAAAGGAAAACTATGTACATTGACTCAGAAATTTGAATATCATGTAGTCAATGAAGGGAAAAGGGAAAATAAAGAGAAAATCAAATCATTGGACTCTCATCCTATTTGAGGGAAGTATTTTGACCCTCTTAATGATCATGAAATCCTTTAGTGAGTCATAGTTTCTTTTTTTTTAACCTGAACTTTTGTGTAACTGCTTGTGAAAACAGCCTCAATCTATCTTCCTGTCAAAGATTGATCAGATCAGGGAAAAAAAGTAGTCAAATTACTGGGATAAATAAGATTAGGAAGCAATTTATTTAACTCAATGAACTATTATCTAATTCCATAATAAAAGAATTCCATAATAAAAAAGTCTATGTAAAATTGTCCTGAGTTATTGCAAGAATATTTTAGCTATTCTGTTTCCAATTTCTTCATTTGGTCCTTAATGCTGTCTCAGAATTGTATTTCTGAAACTCAGATCTGATCCTGTAAACACTCAATGCTCTTCATTATTAGGGATGAACTCGTCAAACTTTTAACAGTATCATTAATATTTACTTAATTATTGCAATATGTTTAAGAGATTTAGAAACATTTATCAATGATTTCATATAGTCACAGGTAAATATTACTCATTATTAGGAGAAAAGTCTTTTCATATTTTTTGTATATAAAAATACTGAGAAAATTTCTTCAAATATTACTCAATAGAAATAGAAATAGTTTTGTTTCCTTTTTCCTAACAATGTCCTTCAATTTGGGGTTGCATAGAGTCCTGGAATTATGAGCCAAAAATCATATGATCAATCACTTGATCTACTATCAAGTATTATTGTTAATGATCTATCATGTGACATCTCAAATAGGTTGTCCTTTAATATTTTTGAAAGCAAAGAAGTGGAAAGCATATGATTTGCCAGCAGTTTTGTTATACAGTATTGGAGGTACTTTCTCAACAAGGAAAGAATTATATCAACTGTCATCTTCGTTTGATTCAGGGAAGGTTTTACTCCTTAGGGCAGTGCCCTGTAATAAGATCTAGGTGGATGCCTTTCTTTCAGAATAGAAGAAGAGTAAGAAAATTACCATGAATTTCAGTCTCTTTCTCGGATCAGTTTTAGGAAAGAGTATATATGGTTTTGATTATTTTGCTTGTGTGGCCTTGGAAAGTCTGTGTACTCCAGGGAATACATGGCCCAGTGTGAACGCCAGTGGTTCAGACTAGAGCATCAAGTCTCAGCTCCCTAACCTGGCAATTATGGAATAAGACACCTTCTTCTCCTTTTCCTCCAGCAAAGCCTACCATGGTGTCCAGGGATGAGATTTTACCAACTAATTTGCTAACATCTAAAAGTTCTTTCCAGCCTCTGTGCCTTTGCAAATATTGCTTCCATCTTCAATTAAGGAAATGTCTCATTTTCCAGGATCCTGCTCATATTCTATCTCCATGAAAACCCTCTCTGACTTTAGGAAGCAGAACTACTCCCACTTGTTTTGCTCATACTAATCTAATAGCATGTCATGTTGCGTTGATATTGTATGTTAAACTTTTTATTAAACTGTCTTATTCTAGAAATTCTGAGCTATGCCTTATTTATTATTTATATCCCCATTGTCTAGGTTGGGGGTATTCAATAAATATTCGATGAATGAATATATTTGACTAAGGTAAACGCATTAAGAATACACATTAGAAATGTGATATACATTCTATTGCTTTATAAATTGTATTTTATAAACTCTGTCAATATTTCATTTTATAACTCCTTTTTTGGTTATTTTCCATAATTTCTCTATATTATACAAATAAATTATGTTTAGTATACTTCATGGGCTATATTTTTAAATACTTCTCATATCAGTATTTTACCTGGCCCATTGTAATATTTTCTTGATGCATTTGGACTTCTAGTGTTTGAATTTATAAAATACAGTGGAATCCAAATTTATAAATGGGCATTGTTCTAAAAGTTCATTGTTAAGTTGGTTGTTTTGATTTTAGAATTTATGTTCCCAAAGAATTAAGGCTATAAATGGTGATTAAATTGCAAGGTGGTCCAGCAACACCTGTTTAACTGATAATAACCTGAAATGTGATATAATGGTACTATTCCAGATTTATTTAATGTAAAATCATAACACTGGGAGGAAGGGCAACTGTTTATTTTCTCTAATGCATTCTGATTTCTAACCAAATAATGTCAGAAATACATTTCTAGGGCTATTGAAACACATGTGTTGGGGAAGGGCTAAAAAGAAAAAGAAAGGAAATGTGGTTTACTTCTTGCTCCCAATGTGGAGATCTCTTGGTGTGCTTCTCTCAGTGAGCAGTGGCATCATCATTATTAGAAAGGCAGACTCTCAGGGTCACTCCAGGACTGCTGAGTCAGAATCTGCATTTTAACAAGATGCCCAGATAATTCACGTGTAAGCTAAGGTTTGCGATGCCCTGAAGATTAACAGTGGCTTTTTTCCCCCTTTTAATATCTACATTAGAAGAGGAATATCTCTGTTGTCAAACATCTACAGAAGAGGAAGAGCTACTTGAAATCACCAATTTCTGGGAATCATTAATTCAGGGCAAAAGAATATTTTTCCTATAGGGTCAATGAAAGGAGATGGATATATATATATATAAAATAATATTTAATAATATATATAATATTATATATATAATCTCTATCGGATTATATGGCTCTTTGGTAAGAAGGAAGACTAAGTATTTGGGATACTAAGTATTTGGGATAATTTAAAACCCAACAGGTTTTTTAAAGCATTAAACATGCTTCCAAATTAGTGATGTTCTTTATGTATATGTATGTATATATATACTACTATGATTAATAGAATAATTAATAGAATAGAATATTAATAGAAATATAAAAACAAATAAATCATATCAAAATAACTATCCCAAGATAGCTAAATAAAAAAAAAATTGGATGTAAAACAAAACCCTTAGATCTATAAATAAGCGAAGGAATCCTGAAATTCAATGATTACATTAGGTTGTTTTGATAATAAATGAAACTATAGTAGAAGCATAGAGATGAGTTATATTTGTTGAACATCAACTAGGACAATACCTTTATGAAAAAAGACTTTATCTCTTTCATTCTTTTCTGGATGATCATTTAAACATTATTTTCATGTATCCTAATAGACCAAATATGGTTGGTAAAGGCATCTGTAATTTAGATTTTTAATCTAGCCTTCATTTAGTAGCTGGCATGATAGATAATGTAGTATATCTCCTCTGAACTTTACTGATGTTGACTATATACTAACTGTGGGTAAACACAGTCAATGTTTAATGTAGTATTTATCTTTAGTTTCCACTCAATAATTTTCCATGTGTTATCTTTATATATATTTATAAATATATACATGTAAAATGTATCATCACATATGTCTTTTGACATTTAAAATTACTTAAAACATTGCTTTTTGATTTTTTTAGATGAGAAATATATTTTTATAAGAAATTATAAGTAATCAATCGTTAATAAAGTATTAACATTTTCATCTCTCTAGAAAATTTCTTTACATTTTTAGCAAAAAAAAAGTAAAATGTTTGGCTAATGAAAGAAACTAAAATTAAGTTCCTTCTTAATTCTGGGAGATCTCAGGAAGTGGAAATAGCATTCACTGTGCTAGGGGCAAAAAACCCAAAAACAACCCTGAGTCTTCTTGCGCACTTCTAACTATGTGGCTTTGAAACAATCATTTGCTGTCTCCTGGCTTGAAAGCAAATTTTGAACGAGAATTCTGCTTTGAAAACACTTCTCGTTTTAGATCTATAATTAAGGAGCCATATTTTAAAGTTCCCATAGTCTTATATATATACATATATATATATAATTTTATGTTTATTTGTTTTTGCTAATATATACAGGATATTAGGTATGGAATATAAATCAGAATGATGTTTCAAATAGTAAAGTAAACTGTCAGTAGCAATGCATTTTTTTTCTTAACTAACCTAGATAATATAACAGCACTTTTGCTATTGAATATATGGGTTCAGAAATACAAAAAGAGATTCAAGAACTGGTTGGCTCTTCATGGTATGGTTTATCTACAAAATGTTGGTAATTAAAGTTTTAAAATATAAACACTTCAGTTTTTATGGTTCTAGGTAGTAGGCATCTCAATGTTCAGTTATGCCAGCAATAGTAGTTTAACTTTATAAGTTTGTTTTTGTATTAACTAAAATATTAGCAATAAGTCTATCAGAAAATTCTGTTTTTTGAAACAGTCCATCTGTGATGGAAAAACAAATTAGTCCACCTTTTCAAACATTATTAGCCTGTCAATAAATTAAAACACCTTTCCTAAGATTGCAATTTCAATTATAAATATGCTCATGGGGATCCTACCAATAGGAGACTATAAATCTTGAATAAATTCAAAATTCCATCTGTTGTATTCTAAAGAAAAATAGTATTCTAAAAGAAAAAAATCATTTTCTCTCTACCAATTCATATTCAGGACTAGTTTGAAATAATTTCCCCCCCCCACACATATAACCATAAATTTGAGTTGTGTACTAAACTTGGTTCTAAGCTGTAACTGACTTTCTTAATAGCATATGACAGTTTTTCATTTAAAATTGCTTAAAATGTTGTTTTTTTGATATTTTTTAGATGAAAGACCATCTGTGTAGAGTACAATGAGGTTGACCTATTCAATTATATTTTCACAGATACTTCTTTGTACTTCTACTAGTCAGTGAGCTCTTTGAAGGTGAAGATTATGTTTAATTTACTTTTGGATTCCTATCATCTTTTTAAAGCAGAAGAATGCCTATATCACATTAGTGTATCTTAAGTTGCAAGGTTTGCTAAAAAAATTATTGCCAAAGATGCTTAGCTCATAATTATAATTTTATATTCATTCCTTTTTAAGTCATTTTATCCATGTGTTTGTGTTGTAATCTGTGGGGCCAGGAAGTCTTTATGTTTCATATCACGTAATCTTGTGAAAAAGAAATACGCTTCCATTATAGCATAAGAGTGGTATAGACTATAATTTACTGAAATATGGTTAGATAGATGGGACTGGGAAGATAACTTCCTGAGGCGTGGGGCAAGGGCTAAAGAAGACATTGTTCATGGTCCAAAGTATTATTTTCCTTTGCTTGAACAAGTGAAATTATGTTTAATGCTTTAAGAATGCAAATAATAATGAGTTTACTGTCTTTTCACACTTTTTCCTGAGTTTCTATTTCATTAGGATAGAGTCCTTGAAGGGGAATTACTAGGACAAGGATTTAAACAATTTAAGCCTCATGGTATGTAATGCCTACAGGGCATCCTTAAACATTTTAGGTCTTCTCATTTTTTGACATTTGATAACTTTAAATGTGAAAATGGAATTTATCATTTCAGTTTGTTACTGAAATTGAACATTTTCCATATTTGTTAGACATTTATATTTTGTTTTCTAAGAATTATCTAACACTTTCTGTAAATAGGAGCATTTTTAGAGACCAGTTGCCACTCTTCCTCTTCCTTTGAACCTCCTTTCTGGGCTGATGCTGTTTCTTCTACTTCAGAATTTTATTTACTCTTTTAAAAGCAGAATGTTATAAAAAATATTCTGTAAAACATTTCTGCTTTGTCCTAATTTTTCTGTTTTCTGAATCTCTTATATATACTTTTAATGCCTCAATTCTCCAATCCATTATTTCATACACACCTTGTGTATTATTTATTTTTCTGGCAAAGTTATTCTCAAGTTCAGAATCTTTCAGAAGCTCCTTATTATCATTAGGGAGAAACTTCCTTCTCTGCTTGGCAGCAAAGGCCTTTGACAAAGACGACCCAGCTTCCACTGGAAGTTTACTCCCATGCGTGTAGACTCTACCCTGAATTAATTGCATCCATTTTCCTCTGAATTTATTAAATACATTCTTATATTTGTCATTTGTGTTTTTGCTGATTTTGATCCCATTCTCTCAACAGCCTTGTCCTATTATTTCTAGTGGAAACTCTGTAAGGGACATTTCAAAGTTTACATTTCTTCTTGAAGGCTAATTTGATCCTTGGTGAGAGTTTATTGGAACCACCGCTTAACGGCATTTCCCATGCTGATTTGTATTGAAGTTGTCCTAAAGAATACGTCCCTACAGTAATAATGTCAGCACTTTAAGGACTGGCTCTGCTCACTCCTCCTTATGGTGCTTCGGGTCTTTGCACAAAACACCCCCAATATACACTTGTTTAATTGAATTAAAGTTAAGTGCTAGTTGGTTAAATCCAGCTTTATTGAAAACCTTGAATTAAGGCCCACAGCAAAAGGTCTCAAAAGTTCTTATGGATTTTCATATTTGATTTACACACTGAGCCAGAAGCTTTCGAATTATTACTGCCCTGGCTTAGAGAACATATTTATAAATATTCCTTGGGGAAATGCCTTTCCTCTCTTTTGAATAAGATAGAACCACTGAAAATAATTCCACAAGCAACCCTTCCTAAGTTACCATGTGGTGTGGGCAGTAGAACCTCAAAATACAGTTAATATTTAAAGAGGACAGCCTATTCAGGAGTAGTGAAAATATCTCCTGGTGCTTACCTAGAGAGATTTAATTTTTTCACTTTTCACCTTAAGAAAAAAAAAAAAGTAAAGCAGTTGAGAATATTAATAGAAAGTGATCTTTGGAGAGGTGCTCTAACAAACAGATAACAGGAAACCCATAAAACTACCATTTTAATTGGAAATTGGTACTTACAAAGTATTTAAGTGTGAGATGACATCTGCTTCTGACCAGGATGGAGTAACAGGGACTGGGCTTATGTTACCACCTGAAATAACAAGTAAACAAAGGAAATCTAAAAATCAGGCTGAAGTAAATGTGCATGTATGTAGACACACACACACACACACACACACACACACACACATTCTCCAATAAAGGACAATAACCCCTGAAAAACAAGCAACAAACAAGATGAGCCTTATCCTTACCCCAGCGTACCGCCTTGACTGAGTGTTCAAGCTGGAGAACCCAGGCAAAACCTGGCAGGCTCCTCCTAAGAAGACGGAGCAGATAGTCTGGGGAGGCCGAAGTGGCTAAATTTACAGGACAGAATAACACAGAGCAGAAAGCTGCAAAGAAAATCCTAGAAGAATTTCTTCTTCAGAAGACCCCTCACCAATATCCTACTGAGCATGGATTAGCAGCAGTGTAGGAAGGAACTGCCCTGGGAGAGAGCAATACTGAAGGAACCTTGCTGGGGGCTCGTGGGGGGCTGGGAAGGCCGCCTCTTCCCACCAGGCCACGCAGAAACCTCATGATTCACAGGGAATCGTTGACTAGTTCACCGAAGGGTCTTGCCTCAGACGTAGGGCTTCTACTAGACTGACTGCACGTCAGTCCCACCCAACACAAGGCCTTAAAGGATCACAGCTGTCCCCACGTCCTCCTGCTGTGAGAGGCAGTTCAAGTTTGGGGACTCCTTGCTGACTGAGTCCTAGCTACATGGAGCCTACGTGGCGGCCAATTCCTATAGTTCAAGGGACCCTTACTCCCTCCTCTGGGGAGAGGGAGCCTCTCCGGGAGGCTGGAACTCAGAATGTTGGGATAGAAAAGTCTCCAAGTGGGTTCCTGGATGGGATGGTCAGTGGGACCCTTCCTGCTATCACCCCAAGTTTCCCAGATCCCTGTTTTGCCCTTTTTGGGACACAGCAGATTACAAAGGGCCCTGACTTAGTGTGTTCATGTTGATGCTCCATCCCAAGAGCGGATTGTCTCGGGGCTGGCGCCTTTGTGTGCATTAGTAGACCCTTTAAAAATGTCCTTTTAGGCCAGCAGCTTCGGGGTAGTGCGGGGTCGAGGAGGGGGGCAAGACTACGAGATACCAGGGCCTTCGTATCTCATTTACTGTCAAGCAGATTTCCCGGGTGGATGCCCATCTCGTCGGGGCCGGGCATTCTGTAGGCTCCCAAGCAGTGGTTCTGACTGATGCTCTGCAGGCAGAAGAGGAAACCTGTAGCCCGAATAGTTCCCCACACCTGCACCAGCAACCGATTGTCCTTTGTAGAACAGAAAGGGCCCAGGGAGCCAACGTGCTGCCGAGGGATTGCTGGTCCCTCAAGGGATCCTGCCACACCGAGGGCTGGGCGCTGGGCCGGGCGATGCCGTGGGCTGAGCCATCTCTGCAGCTCTTCACAGCTTACGTGCTCCCGGAGGCCGCTCTGATATTGTTGCTTATTAAAATAATTATAATCCTTTGGCTTCTGGCAATTAAGTCACACAACCTGACCTTTATTGCGTCAGGGCCCCAGCGCCACCAGCAAGCTAATTTCTGTGACAGCCTCGACCATCGGCCCTGCTCTACAGAGGATGACCCCTGAACATTTCATGATGCCAGTGATGCTCATACCAGCGCTTTCCTTAGAGTCCTGCTAAATAATGTGTTCTCCAGGCTTTCTTGAGGAACCCAGTTCTCTTTTGGGTCTTGTGGCCTCACATAACGTCACTGTCCCGGCAGACCCAAATCACTGAGCCTTTTGATGTGTTCCTCTACTAGCTGCCGCAGCAATTCAGGCAGCTCAACCTCACCCACCCCGGGCGACTTTTTTCTGGCTTTGCTGGAAACCTGAGCAGCAATCTGTACCGTCTCCTGGCTTTTCACCCGAATATTAAATCCCATCTCTAAGTCAATAAATTCCTCTTGATCCGGACTTATGGGCCAGACGCTTTGATGGAGCACCTGCTGTGTCCAGGTCCACAAGTCCTTCCCTGGCCCCCGTGTGCACACCTGCTCCCTGTCGTGGCTCCTTTGGGATACGGCCTGTTTCCCCCTCGTCAGGGCCGACACTTGCCCAGCTGCAGTGTTGTGTTCCAATACCCACTTCAGTCCATTGGACAGGAGAAGGGGCCGGGACATCCCTGAGAGGGCATCTGTTGCTTTGCGTGGGAGAAAACTCCTTATCTTTTTCTGTGGGAGGACTACTAGCTCTTCATGGGGAAGGGTGGGGATCATTCCGTATATTCAAAGAATGGTGGGGACTCAGAATCTTCATTAGATGTTCCTACACCATGTGTGGCACGGTGCCGTGTCCTAGGGTCTGATGGCAGCGTGAAGGCCCTGGCTCTGCTGAACATTCAACCGTCTTTGAAGCTCAGTGACTCTGACTTGATTACTGATCTTGCTCTTCTTTTTCCGCCTGCCAGCTGCATGAGTGAAGGGCTGCTTTTTAGCTACCGAGGAGGAGATTCTCTTCCCCTTTCTTAGCTTTCGGCTGTTCGTTAATGTCTGCGAGCTTTTCATTATCCACTATTAGGGCAGCAATGGACTTAGTAAGGATTATTTCATTCCATTATCTTTATATTTATTAATCACCCCATTCAGTTCAAATGCCTGAATCCTCAACACCTACGGTATAGCCCTTTCCAGATAGTGGTCACAGGTAAGAGCTTTGACAAGAGGAATACTCCTTTGTGCTAGAGGCTGTCCATGCTCCACTTGCCACTCAGGGTGGGACCTACATGGTCAGCTGAGGAGTGAGTGACAGTCCCCAGGCCCCATCTTACCACTTACCTTCTTAGACTATTCCTGGTAGCAACTGTGCCCGCTGGGTGATCTGGACATCAGATGCTGAGATTTTATTAGATGGTAATATCTAGGAAAAGAGAAAAGAGTAAAAGACAGTAAAAAAGAGGCCACTAGTCTACCACAAAGAACTAAGAATGTCTCTGCAAGGCTGGTAAGGAGCTCTGCAGCAAAGAAATATGTTAGAGGAAAGCTGATTGGGTACAGTCCTGTTTTTTTACTTAGCTTTAATCCGTATTTGACTGAGAGCCAAAGTAAAAAATTAGATCTTAGATCAAAAGCTAAGGCAGATGTTGAAGAAACTAAGAGCTAGAGGTTATCAGCTAACCACATTCCTCACAGCTGGGCAGCAAGTCTCTTCTTGATGGGGGATCTTCAGGCCACATCACTGTGCACTGTGCTTGCCAGAGCTCTCATAAAAATATCTGCATCTGTACTTTGATTTCTGAGTCCATTTCTGATTGTAACAATAAATCGAGGAATAGGAAGCACTTCAAATGTTGTGCTTCCTGGAGATGTTCTTCGTTTCTCCAAGGGAAAGGTGGACACACACTTGACAGATACCTGGCAGTGTTAAACTGCAAGGGAAAGGGCCTCACAGGGAAATGGGCTTGTGTCCTGATTAGGTCATCATCTTGATTTCAAGCGTGTGCCCTAACCTGCTGCTTACCTTTCCGTGTATTTAATTCTTGATTGCAGTAAGACTGCAGAGTTTAAAATAAAAGGATTGAATACTGTTAATACATCTTACATAGGAGATACTAATTAATAAAGCAATTTGGGTATTTAAAAAAATACAATAGAGATTTTGGAAATGTTCAAATTAGAAATACATTATTTGAGGAAGTCCAGTGGAAAAATACCAACAGCCATCTAGAATGCGTGTTTTCCTAACTAGACTACTACAGCTCAGGTTATGTGATAAGATAAGGGTGGACTATTTGAATTTTACTTTTTTAATCCCCATAAAAGATAGACTTATCCACTAAAGCCTTCTAGAAGCACACAATTATGTCACTTCTATCTACTTCAACATTTCTTACACTTGTTAATTAAAGCATGCCTCTAAGGACCTCTGCTTGCCAACCATGCATAACCCAGGCTGGAAGTGCCCTACATATCTGAAGGTAAAGATATTTCATGAAATTATTGTATAAGACAGTCCAGCTTGACCTTCCTCTTCAGGAGAACGATATATACTTGAAAGTAAAAAGCTTCATTAACTGTTGTATAAGGAAGATATTTTACTAATCCATATTGGCCTTTGCCAGCTCATTACGCATTTATTTGTGAATTTGGGACTCAAGTTTGACCTAGCACAAATGAAAAGACAAGTTTATTACAAGAGTGGTAGGGAAAATTGCTATCTGACACAACTGCTGCCTAAGGAGGGTGGACACTGTAAAATTACTTTATTTTCTATGGAATTCTTGGAAAGATTTGAATATGCAAATCTGGGCTTGGAGTTGAATTTCAAAGCAGCTGTCTGAGGATAATTTGTAGCTCTCTTGAAGAGATATTGAGAAGGGGGAGACAGGGTAGAGGAAGAAAGGAATCAGTATGATGAGGAAAAGCTGGAATTCTACATGGGGAAGTAAGACTATCCTGGAATGGAGTGTTCAAAAGTTTAATACTAAAAATTCATTGCTTCCATTATTTTGTGGTAAATTCTATTCTGGCTTCTTCACACCTTCAGTAGAATCTGTCATGCCTACAAATGCTGTGGTTTGAGACCCAGAGTATTTTGTTGTTGTTGTTGCTTTGAAGTTTGTTTTTAAGAATTTCAGAAAGCGATTGAGACTAAACCTCATCACAGGACTGACAAATCAGAGAGGAACATCATCAGTCAGAAAAATTAACAGGACTAATTCAGCAGATGCCAAAAGTGACCATGAAAATCTAAGCCACTGCCACATCCGGCCCCCACCTCCCAAATCCTGATGACTAACAGAAATCTTGGGAAGTTTTCCAAATGATCCACAAATAGTGAAATTAAGGTTCAAGTCCATTAGCTAGGTCTTTAGGGGCAGGGGATTCAGTTAAATTGAATAGTAGGGGATAGTAGAATCCAAGAATAAAGATACACAAAGGCCTCGGTAATTATGGAAGCAAGAACTCAAAGTTTCCTCAGTGGTTCATCTCCTTTTCTTTAGGTGCGTCAGCTTTTCTAAATTTTAATTTTCCTGTGGTAAGAACTCACATGAGAGATCACATGAGATCTACCCTCTCAACAGATTTTTAAATGCACAACACGAATTGTTGACTATTGGCAAAAGTCAGAACTGTTCTCACAGGTAAACATCAAATCTGTTTTTTAAAAGCCTCCATGGGCAAGCAAGTTTTCAATACCCAATAAGCACAATATTGTACGAGGGATCTCTAGAATGTACTTATCGTGTACAACTAAAGCGTTATACCTGTTGCATTTGTTTGTGCTCATCTTCCTGAAGATTTCTTTTCTCCATATGGTAGAAAACTTGACTTTCAGCAGCTACCAGGAAGGCATGGTCACACTTGCTAGGTCCCAAATCCCAGGGAAAGGTATGATTATGTATGACTCAGAGCCCTTCTGATGATATCCTCTGTGCGCGCCAACTGTGGCATTGTATAGTTTGCACTGTATACTACGACAAGGATTTTGTTTTTAGAGTACCAGCATTTTTAGAGGTAGTCTAAAAGTTCCTGTAGTCATCCATTTATTCTTCTGATATATGCATTAGGAATTTTGCATCTCCCAAAATGTAACAGGTGTTTTAATTCACCAGTTACAAAATATTATAAACTGCCTTTTCCAATCATAACTCATGTCAACATTGGAGAAATAATATCCACTAAGAGAATTTAGGACATGGCAGCAAATTATTAATAGAACAATTGAGACAAGGGGAAGGATGCACGTATTATAGTCAGGAATAGATGATTGATGGTAGAGCAAATTTTTTCATGAAGAATTTATGTTACACTCCCCAAAGACCATCTGGAAAGCCTTTTCTGGATGTTTACCTGTGTGTTTTGAGTTTAATAACAGTTCTAGACATCTCTTAATTAATCACATCTGTCAAATGATGTTGGAGATAGACACCTAAACATAATGTCTTCAAGGACAGTCACACATTAGTGACTAAGACCTTCATTCACTCAGAAAGAGACTTGAAAATGTGATATATATACTGATTTTCAATTGCTCTATCTTAAATCTCACCGAATATAGTATATTTAGGGTATGTTTAAATGTATGTTTATATGTGCAGGTGTGAAAGTATATACATGTGTAAATGTCTTTGGTGATATTTCTGATCTTCACCACCAACATTATACTAGTATGTTATACAAACATAATGATGTCAGACTGGTTGTTCTTTCTAAACTGTTTCTATGCGGGAGGGGCAGGGAGGAAAAACACTCCCTTTTATTTGCCTTGTTCTTACAGTTCTTTCATTATTCTTGAAGTTTTGTTATGATATATAGAAGTAATGAGTTAACCCCAAATCTCAGTGGCTTAACGCAACAATATTTTCCTCTTGCTCACAAAACAGATCCAAGGAAAAGCTAAAGTTGGGTAGTGCCTTGGATTCACAGTCACTCAGGAATTTTGGCTCAGAGGCCCCACTATCTTATATCTGAATCATCTGGAACATACAGTTTTCCCCATCCACGTGATGAGTAAAGAAGGAAACCTTTCACTGGTAATTATGCATTTTGCTTTGGAAAAGACAAGTAATTCCATTGATCAGAACTGGTCACGTGGCCCCACCTAACTGCAGAAGGACTAGGAAGTATACGAGAGTACATGAAATCATCAATGAGCTGTCTTTGTCTTTCCAGACCTATGTTTGTTGGGCAAGAGAAATTATAATGAACAAGTGAAAAGTTTAAATACCAAACTCTTTGTTCTTTTTTCTTTATTCCAATGGCACACCGCATATCAGACACAATGACATATTTAGAATCCTGACCCACTTTCCTCCTGATTTTCATGCTGAGGACACTGTTCCTCTTTCAACAGTCAACCAGCTCATGAGCTAGATGTGGACGACTCAGGGTGTTGGAGCAGTGCTGAGAGCTTTAAGGTGACTCTGCTTACAAAAAATAAACACACAAAACCCTCCACATACCAAACTAAACCAAACCACTGTTTATGGGATATAAAGTTAATTTCTGGTTGAGAACTTAGAGGTTAGGGTCAAAAAACTAACCTTAGCTTTTCTCCTTTTTTAGTCCATTTTTCACTTTCTCTTTCATTCTCTATCACTAATCTCCTTGTAATGAGGAACAGGTTGAGCGAACAGAACCAATTTCTATCTCTAGCTATTTACCATAAACCATTGCTTCTTTATTCAATCTTTCCCCATATGACCCTTTTTAGAATTGGAGTTGATAAAAACCAAATGAGACGTTGGTGAGCTACAACACTAATCAGAGATAACCAGGTATATTCACATTGTAGAAAACATTAAGCTTCCTTTTAACACCTTAAAGATTATTCTTTTCATTTAGTAATATTTAAAGAGTAATCCAAAAGGAATGTGCTGATTTTAATAGCCACAAAACGTCTAGCTATTTAATAAAATATCACAAGCTGGTCTTGAATTACATTCAGGAGCAAATCAAATAACATGCAGAGAGAGACATATACTCTGGTGGAAAAGCCTGTAGTGAGCCTCAAAGTCATTTTTACTTCATTCAAATATGAATATATACTTATACAACAATTTAGAAAAAGACTTTGTGGAATATGGGTCTGGATGAATTTCTTGTGGTACCTATTTTTGCAAGTTTTTTAAAACATTGAAATCACTGTTGTGGGTTCTTAGAGATGAACCATCTGTCACAAATCAGAATCAACATTTATTGTAGCTTATTAAGAGGAAAAGTTCCTAGCAAAAACCATTTAAAGTGTAAAATTGGATATTGAAAACTTTCTTTCCCATAGAGGTCTTTAAAAAACAGATTAGATGTTCATCTGTGAAAATAGTTTGGACTTGTGTAACTAGATAATTATCTCATATGGTAGATCACTAAAAAGGTGAGAAACGTATGGGGATAGAAGGAAGGCAGAGAAGCATAAGCACGTGTATGCATGTGTGGGAGGGGGGAGAGAGAGAGAGAGAGAAAGAGAGAAAGAGAGAAAGAGAGAAAGAGAGAAAGGGAGAGAGAGAGAGAGAGAACGAGAGAGAGAAAGAGAGGGGAGGGAGAGAGAGAGAGAAAGTGAGAGAGTGAGAGAGCGAGAATGAGAGAATGGCCTGAACTTCTCAGGAGAATTATGTTTGTAGGAAATGGAACAGAAAAATATGAAATTGCTTTTGAAGGTAGCTCACAAACTATAACGCACATTATAAACTGAAGTGCTACTAAATAAGTTGTAACTTAGTTAATGTGAGTACGTCAATATATTATCACAGTTCAAATATTTGTACCTTGTAAACAAAAATGTCATCATAGGAGTGATAGCATCATGATGTCAACACAGGTCATTCCCAACTTTGGTCTCCCTCACAAGAAGACCAGATAGTAATTTTCCACAGACAAGATATCATTGCGAAATCCCAGAAACTGGGGGCTAAAGCACAAAGACCAAATAGAACCACATTTGAAGGGTGACAAGAATGGCTGCACTCTGCATTGCCCTCCAAACCCCAAGAACAACACAGCATCGCACTGAGATAGCCTCCCTGGATCTAGATTTCTCCAGTTGGGGTGGGGGGAGCTCAAGGTGAACACCTGGCTGCCTCAGCATTTTGAGGCACTTCCTGGGAGGTCCACTCAGGTCTCACCTCACAGGAATCACTGAGTAAATCCGTAGGGCTTGACCACCGGAGATCAGATAGAAAGAGGGACGCAGAGTAGGGCTTACACACCTGGTGCTCAGGTCTTGGAAGACTGCAATCCTCCTCTGAGGGGCACTACAGCAGAGATCCCACCCATTTGCAATGTACATCTGCAGAGGCAAGCTGGTGGCCCTATCTGGCCTAGAAATAAGCTCACAGATATGTGGTCAACTAATATTTAACAAGAGAGCCAAGAATATTCAATGGAGAAAAGACTCTCTTCAATAAATGGTGCTGGGAAAACTGGATATTCACATGTAAAAGAATGAAACTGGGCTTTTATCTAATAGATTCCCAACAAATAACTTGAAATGCTTAAAGATTAAAAGTAAAATCTCAAACCATAAAACTCCTAGAAGAAAACACAAGGAAAAGCTCCTTGACATTAGTCTTGGCAATGATTTTATGGATATGACAGTCTAAGCATAAGACACAAGAGCAAAAATAAACCAGTGGGACTAACTATATCAACCTAAAACGCTTCTGCATAGGAAAAGAAATGACAAATGAAATGAAAAGTCAAAATATTATCTAAATAATGAAATTAAGCATTCATTTCCACATGAGATTGTAAATTCTTTTCAGGCAGGGAACTTGTTATACTTTTGAATTTTCTAGAATATCTGTTAAGACATCAAAGTATACAATAAATATGTCTTGCTTAATTAATTCAGTCAACATTAAATCTGACTTTTGTGTAAAGATATCCTTTTTTCCTTTTTTTACCAAGAAAGAATGAGAAAAAATCTTAAGCAGTCCTCAGGCCCAGCACTGAGCCCGATGTGGGGCTCAATCTCATGATCCTGAGATCATGACCTGGGCTAAAATTGAGTCAGATCCTCAGCTGACTGAGCCACACAGGCATTCCACAAAGATACTATTCCACCTATCAGTGCTTTGGAGGTTTGTTTTCAGAGCAGAGAAAAAAAAAAAAACAAAACACTTCTTTATACAACGAAGGACCTAATGACCTGTTCCATAAATACATTTCACAGGTACAAGAGTACTCTTTTGTACTTTGAAAAGCATGATTTACTTAATACCAAAATAAATGTTTTGCTCATATAAAAGCTATAATAAAATATTAGGAATAAAATAATAAAAATATTTTTCTTAGAAGAAAAAGAAAAGAAAAACATACAGAATGGGAGAAAATACTTACAAGCCATATACCTGATAAGGGATTAAATATAAATATGTTAAAATACATAAAGAACTACCAATCAATAGGCAAAACATTAGTAGTCTAATTAAAAAATGGGCAAAGAATCTGAATAGACATTTTTCCAAAGAAGTTACACAAATGCCCAGCAGATACATGAGAAGGTGCTCAACACTACTAGTCATCAGGGAAATTCAAATAAAAACTACAACGAGAGAATGAGCCAGCAGCTGGATGTCAAGGAAATCTGGGCAGGTCAGCTTCAGAATGGGAAAGGAGTGTGCGGAGCAGTTAACCCTGCAACTCGGAGCCCAACAATCTGTAAAGTGAAGTAATCTGAAATCAGAAGAGTAAAGAATCTTGGTGGTTCTTCAGTAGAAATATGGAGGTGCATTTTTATTGGTTAAAAACTGACTGCTTTTGACAGTGTAGAAACCCAAGTCTGAGGAGACGGGATAGAAACTGAGGAGCCACCTACACCCGTCGAAGCTATGTCTGGGGCCCCACCCATAAAGCATGACACCCTTCAGGATGCATGGAAGGAAGCAGCTCCATCCTGGGAAGAGCCCAGGAGTTCTTCAGCTAAGGAAGAGTCTCACTGAAAAAGCAGTGGAAGTCAACATTGTAAGAATATTCATTCCCAAAGCTGCTATAACCCGGGATATCCTCAACAAAAATGCAAAGGTTAGGCCTCTGGGACGTCATAGAGGAGACTTCCTTGGTCAACCAGAGGGAGTTGTAGAACCCAGAAAGGAACCACGAGAGGAAAAGAATATATTGGAAAAGCTGAAGAACTCTTAAAGGTTAGTGCAGGACAAAGAAGGGCTTTCAAACCAGCTCAGTGTACAGACGGAGTCAAGAGTGAGTTTCAGGAGATGCTGGTGGCTGCTGGGGGGATGATCGATGATCCTCAGTATCAGTGTGAATGTCTAGCCCGCAAGAAGAATCGGCTTATTTTGGAAAATGAAGCCCTAGGTCAAAACACATCTCATCTTTCTGAATAGTTAGAGCATATATCAAGATGCCGGGATGGGGGGCGAGGTAAATTCCTCACAGGCAGGATTAGAGCAGATGAGTTAACCAGCTCCAGAGCAGGTTCGCGGCATCAAAACTGTGATGGCCCAGAAATTGCTGGGGGAGCTCCTAGCTTCTTCACAGTTGGGGAAAAAGCGGACTCGCTACCCTGGTACACAGCCTCACCCCACAGCAGGACGAGCATTAACAAGTCACAAGTTGGCAAAAAAAGTAAATGCTCATCTTCTGGGAGCTGTTGGTGCTAATGGTCAATATTAGATTCCATCAACAGTTGAATCCTGCAGCGCCCACCCCAGCAGAAGAAATGGCTGAAATGGTTCTACGCATTTTGGATCCGGTTACGTGCACAGAAAGCTCACCTGGATAATCCATTTTCTGAGTCTTCACCTTACTTGCTACAAAGAAAAATATTGGACAATTTCATCCCTATACTGGATACGGAAATACAACTTCCAGTTGCTGTAATCACTGCCAGGGAGAACTCATTGTCCTTTATTTATTTATGTTTTGAGACTTTATTTACTTATTCATGAGAAACACAGAGACAAAAAGCAGAGACACAGGCAGAGGGAGAAGCAGGCTCCCTGGGGGGAGCCCGATGTGGGACTCCATCCCGGGACCCTGGGGTCATGACCTGAGCCGAAGGCAGATGCTCAACCGCTGAACCCACCCATGTGCCCCACTCATTGTCCTTCGATATTCAATATGTTGCAGGCAGGCTACAGGTGCTTGCTTCCTCCCAAGAGTCCCTATTATTTGGGATCTGGAGTTCTTATAATGGTAGAAGTAATATCAGTTTCTATTTCGGTAATATATATTCCCCAAAATGTTTTATGCACTGGACCACCGATCACCCTTAATGACTATCTCAGGGTAAGAAAAGAGTGAAACAGTGAGGATATACTTCAAGTGGATGATAATTTCCAAGCATTATATGATGCTTCTCCTAAAGGACACTGAAAGAAAAAGGGTCTACCTTTATTTTAGGCCCTAAGTTCTAGCCTGCTATGTACTTAATACAAACAGATTTAAATCTTTATTTTTTTTTTAATTTTTATTTATTTATGATAGGCACACAGTGAGAGAGAGAGGCAGAGACACAGGCAGAGGGAGAAGCAGGCTCCATGCACCAGGAGCCTGACGTGGGATTCGATCCCGGGTCTCCAGGATCGCGCCCTGGGCCAAAGGCAGGCGCCAAACCGCTGCGCCACCCAGGGATCCCAATACAAACAGATTTAATTGTGATTTTCTAATGCAGCTACACCCACTCACTCACTGTTGTCTATGGTTGTGTTTTGTTGTTGTTGTTGTTTGTTTTGCACTATAATACTAGAATTGAATAGATGCAACAGGGCTTGTAAAGCCTAAAATATTTCTTATCTAGCTCTTTGCAGAAAAAGTTTTCTGACCCCTACTCTAAAGGAATAAAAGCTGGCAGGGGGATGGGAAGAGGGACTGTTTGTTCCCTTTTTGATGATTTTTTTGGGGGGGCAACAAAAGGGGCTTATGGAAATACTATGGGCGAAGGGACTAATATTTTAAAACTTAATGCTAAACGTTAGAAAAAGTAATATTTTACAGCCACAATAGCAAGTGTTTCAGGAACACGTATTCTCATGTTGGTTTTGTGAGGGGAACTCCATACTTTGAAGAGATGCAACTTTACGTAAACACAAGAAACAGATTCTATTGAACTCATTTTGATAAATGCGACACAATAGGAGTATCCAACCTGATATAAAATACGGAGAAGAAAGTAGGATCTTTCTAGAATACTGTACAAACTCTAAATTGCAATTCATCAGTTAATTTGTATTAACATGTATTATTTACTTATGATAGGCCATCATAAACACCCTTTTATAGGCCTTTAAAAATATCCACAATATGTTTATACCGAATTACACTATATTAGGTACAGAATTGCCTCTCAAAAGAGAAATTTTCTAAAGACAAATCTGACTACATAACACATTTTAATGTCAACTTAATGACGTCTTTGAGGTCTGATTCACCTGAGTTATATTTTGAAATAGCAATAAATTGCTCTATATTCTTTTTTTTTTTTAAGATTTTATTTATTTATTCATGAGAGACACACAGAGAGAGAGGCAGAGACACAGGCAGAGGGAGAAGCAGGCTCCATGCAGGGAGCCTGACGTGGGACTCGATCCCGAGTCTCCAGGATCACGCCCTGGGCTGAAGGCAGTGCTAAACTGCTGAGCCACCTGGGCTGCCCCTTGCTCTATATTATTAAAAAAAAAACAAAAAAAACCTACAATGGGCTATCATCTGACACCTGTTAGGAAGCTATATCAAAAGATGAGAGAAAACAAGCGCTGGCAAGGGTGGGGAGGAAAGGGACCACTTGTACGCTGTGGGAATGTAAAGTGGTGCAGTCATTATGGGAAACAGTATGGAGGCTCCTCAAAAAGTTAAAAATAGAATTACCAGATGATCCATCCTATTCCACTTCTGGGTATTTATCAAAGGAAATGAAATTGCTATTTTGAAGAGCTCCCTGCATCCTCTTGTTCATTGTGGGTTTATTTACTATATATTTACAGTACACACCGTATCAGGCTCATTTCACTTAGCATAATGTCATCCAGGTTCATCCATGTTGTCACAGATGGAAGGATTTCCTACTTTTTTTATAGCTGAATATTATTTTATATATGAAATGCTTATCTATATCTATTTCTATAATCTCTATATAATATTCTTTGTTTATTCATTGATGGACACTTGGATGGTTTCCAGAGCTTGACTACTATGAATAATCAGTTCCATAGGCTGGCTTATTTTTCTTATTCATCTGTGGGTAAATATTATTGATTTTGTATCCTTTGGGGCTTTATAATATTACGCTTTTATAATTTGTGAATTTGCTTTTAAATACCCCTAGTGTATAATTGAATATAGCTTCTACCCAGAATATAATGAAATGTTTGAGAATATAATGAAAAGTTTGTTGCCAATCCCTGTGCTTCACAATATTTGTATTCATAACAGACACAGAGGCTTTTATTTTATCCTAAGCCAAAGCACCATAAGGGATCCTGACGAGTGGTGTGCTGGGTAACTTACTGTTTGTAAACAAATAAAAAATATGCCATAAGGCTATCTTTTATTGTTTGTGCTTTAGCCTAGATAAAAAAGATTTGATGCCCTTGTGAAATTATAATGCAGCATCAGCCATTATTCAGAATTTTATTTTTTTATTTTTTTATTATATTTATTTATTTTTCTTCAGAATTTTATTATTTTTTTTATTTTTATTTATTTATGATAGTCACAGAGAGAGAGAGAGAGAGGCAGAGACACAGGCAGAGGGAGAAGCAGGCCCCATGCACCGGGAGCCCGACGTGGGATTCGATCCCGGGTCTCCAGGATCGCGCCCTGGGCCAAAGGCAGGCGCCAAACCGCTGCGCCACCCAGGGATCCCTCTTCAGAATTTTAAATTCCAATCCTTGCTCAATTCTAAGAGTAGGATCTGACTCGACACTGTGATCTTATTCATTTCTTAAATGACAGTCTCCTGGTTGGCATTTTTAGGGATTTTTTTTTTTACAATGAAGCTTTAAAAAGTACATGTTTATAATAGTCTAATAAAAGTTCTGATTTGGTGGGGCTGCATCACAACATGTCTCAGAGATTAAAGGAGCAGCTTCTATTGTAAGTCTTGTCCGTGAGACATACAGACATTGGGAGTTTTCCAAAAGGTCAGTAGATAGCAGTGAGTACGTCCTCTAAAACATTTTCCTGTGTGCAGACCCACCACCTGGTTCAGGGGAGTTATCCGTTGCTCTACTTAAGAATCAAGGTTGTGGTGTGAAGAGTCTGTAAGCGCAGTGAGTACACTGAAGATCATGCTTTTTCAAAGAGCGTTACTATTAACAGATGATCGTGCGTGCCTTCTATAAAAATAAGCTGCATATGAATGTTTCAGGCAAGTCTGCATACTCTACTTTTTGTTGCTCCTTACACAAATTTAATCTCAGTAATGTTTTTTATAAAGGAAAAATTAGTAAATTCTACTTTGACTTTTTGATGAAATTTGTACATTACAGTTGTCCCCTGAACAATGTGGGGGTTAGGGGACTCAGGCCCTGAGCAATCGAAAATCCCTCATAACATTTGGCTCCCACAAAACTCAACTACTACTAGCCTACCATTGACTGGAAATCTTACCTTCCACAGACCAGACCGTTGATACACACCTATTTTGTATAATTTTGTTACACATACTACTATATACTCTATCCTTACAATAAGGTAAGCTAGAGAAAAACTGTTATTAAGAAAAACAAAATAAAACATATATTTGTACTATAAAAAAAATCCACATAGAGTGCAGCCTGGGGTCACATGGATCTGTCTGTTGCTTCAACAGTGTTTGGATGGGACCAACCCAGGTACTCCCCTTCATCTAGCCTCTAACCGCCCTCCCACGTCTTTTCTAGTGGCGACCTTCAGAACCATCCTCTCAGCCTTCCTCTACCTCTGGTACCAGCCAACACCATTTTGTGAGTTCAGCTCCTTATTACTAATCAAATTCCAGCTCCCAGATTCCTCAGAATGGAGGCCGATGACAACCACCTAGTCAACGTGCATCTGTGGGTCTCCTACACTTACCTCTCTCTGGGCTTCTCTTTTGACCAAGATGTTGTGGCATGGGAGGCCATGGGCCACTTCTTCCCCTAGTTGCCCAAGGAGAATTGAGAGGGCTGTGGCATCTTGAATATACAAAACCAGTGTGGTGGCCATGCCCTTTTCCAGGACCTGAAGAAGTTATTCCAGAATGACTAGAATAAGTCCTGGAGCCATGTGGACTGCCATCGTCCTGGGGAAGAACCAGAACCAGGCCCTTTGACATCTGTATGCCCTGGGTCCTGCCTGCGCAGATCTCCATCTCTGTGGCTTCCTGGAGAGCAACTTCCTGGATGAGGAGGTGAAACTCATCAAGAAGATGATGCCCACCTGACTAACCTCCGCGGGCTGGCTGGCTGACTCCTAAGCTGGGTGGGTATCTCTTCAAAAGGCTCATCCTCAAGCTTAAGTAGGAGCCTCTGGAGCCCCACAGCTCTCAGAGGTCCCTCTGCCACCCCCCAGGGTGTCAGGGCTTCCGCCTGAGCCCCTCCCTGCAGCTACTGAGCAGCTTTTCAACCACCCTGGGGCCCTCTCCCAAGCCATGGACTGAATAGAAACAACTATAAAACTGCTTTTTGCAGTTCTCTCCCCAAAATCTGTGTATAAGTGGACCCATATAGTTCAACATAGTGTTGTTCAAGGATCAACTGTGTAGGTCTAAAATTTTTTTTCTTTTCTGAAAACTAATGCCTGTAATCAACAAAACGCCTATTTTTAGTAAAATAGCATTTATTGGACTACTTAAAGGTTGTTTTTAAAGAGTAATGCTCCAGCAAACTCCAAATGTATTGGCTGAATATTAAGAATTTAAATGTGAAGGTGCTTTACTCCTACAGAAGTGTATCAAAGAGGTAGCAATGTGATTTTTTTATATTTTACAGTTTAAAATTATTTTAATTATGATACTTTTAAAAGTTATTTTCATCACAAATGCTGGGGTTCATATAGCCTGGGAATGTGTTGTCTGATGGTTAAGATATAAGCATTTGTTTGCATTATATTTTCTGAGAATTTGAATTTACTTGTAATCGTCCAGAATAAAATTGAGGAAAAATATATTGTCTTTCAAAGAGATGTGATGAGATATTTCTACACATCATGTTATGGCCTCCCCCAAGCCCAATATAAAAAAGGTATGTACTGCATACTAGAAAGGAGTCAAAAGAATATTACTATGCCAGTTATTAATCTGCTGACTCTCAGCTCTAAATCTACTCCTTTACTCTGATTTATGATATTGGAGATGGATCCTGTAACCATTTCTATTTTTCTGGCTTAGACAATATTAGTTTGACCAACAGTAATGGGGAGACTCTGTAAGGCTAGAGAAGGAAGAAGGGACACTCCTCCATTCTTTCAGGGTGCTCTTTTCTGGGAGGCAGGCTGTACATCAGTATGACGCACGTATGTGAGTTGTGGGAGTGAGCTTGTCCATGGCCAGTAGTATCAACTCAGTGGCTCACGCAGTTAAACTTTATTTGGTCCTTGGCAAATTTATATTAAAGAGCTGCGTGTTTCCGTGACAGCCATGGCCTCTACCCATATATCTGAATCCTGGGCTTAGGTATCCACCCTGCCCTAATTCTTTCCTTAGTTTTCCTACAATGTAACTGTGTCCTGTGCTTCCTAGAGTCCTTGCTCGATCCTTTTGTTAGTTAACAATTCTTTATATTAATCTTTGCTATTCAAATTACAGGTGTGTTTTTTGTTTCCTGACTGAACCCTGACTCATATAATCATGTTAAATAATATATATGATATAAAAGGCCTACAGCTGGAATGGTATGAAGTTATGTTGTGATATGTAGGATAGTTTGAGGGACTTGTAAGAGATCATTTGAAAAGAGAATATTAGGCACTTTTAAAGTCAGAGAAATGAGAAAGAAAATATAAGTCAGAGACTGTTGGTTAGAGATATTGGAATGACCAGAGAAGTTAAAATAACTAGGATTAATATTTTCAATATTCTAACGGCAAAGATAGATAATATGCAATATAGCATGGCTAGTGTAAACAGAGAAATTGAAACTTAAATAATCAAAGAGAAGAGATGGAAATAAAAAATAGAGTAAGAGAAGTAAAGAATGCAACACAGCTAAGGACAGATCAGTGATGTTGAAGATAGGTGAATAGAAACTCAAATGAAGTGAAAATAATAATAGAATGAAAATAATAGAGCATCCAAGAACTGTGTGACAACATCCAAATATCCAAATGTGTATAAATGTGTTTATATTTATACATAAATTGAAAGACAAGACTGAGAAGAAAGAGAATGGGCAGAAGAAATGTTTGAACTCATAATGGCCAATAACCTTCAAAAATTAATGACAGACACAAAATCACAGATACAAGTAGTTCAGAAAACAGACAACAGGATTTTAAAAAATATATAATCTTCAAAGTGCAGAAAAATCAATACAAAGAGAAAATCTTGAAGAAAATGCAAGGATAATAATTCATCATCAGACTTTTCATCAGACTCCATACAATCAAGGAGTACAGTGAAATCTTTTAAAGGTTGAAAGAAAAAGTTACTAAATTAGAATTCTATATATGGAAAAATTATCCTTCATAAGTGAAGAACAATGACTTGTCAGAAAAAAATTTAAAAAACCTAGGGAATAAAAGGTATTAGAAGCTGATAGTATCAACTATATGATGGTGATCATATAGAACAATGGAAACTTTCAATGCTAGTGGACATGCCAAATGGTACACCCATTTTGGAAGACAGTTTGGCAGTTTCTTACACACTGAAATGTAATTTTACTAAACTACCTAGCACAGGCACTTCTAGATATTTATCCAACTGATTTGAAAACTCGTCTTCAAAAAATTCTGCATGTGTGGCTTTATTCACAATTGCCAAAAGCTGGAGATGATCGACATGTCTTTCAACAGGTAGAGAAACTGTGGTACATCTATAAAATGGAATTATCTTCAGTGATAACACGGGATGAGCTATTAAATCACCCCAAATCATAGATGAATCCTAAATGCATATTTCTAAGTGAAAGAAGCCTGTATGGAAAGCATCTTACAGTGTCAGAAAGTAAGTAAGTGCTACAATCAAAACAAAACACAATGACGGGAGGTGTCAAAGGGATGTATGAGCCAACTGAAAAAGTCCTAATGACAAATCTGGAAGAATTTTAATCTGGTGCTTCTTGTGTGAGAAAGTAAGGAAGTGCTTAAAAAACCAAAATGATATGGGTATGTCAAAGGGACACAAGAGTCAACTGAAAAGCTCTCAGTGCCAAAGCTAGAAAAGTTGAACGACAAAAGAAATAACGTACTATTGGATTATTACCTAAAGTATAAAATATTAATGCATCCATACAGATACAAATAAATTATTGAGTAAATAAATGAAGAATGAATGAATAAATGAATGAGAATAGACAAATCTCACTTGCAGAAGGATTCCAAATAGTTTATGTAGGTATCACCCCTTGTCTTTGTCCATTTGAAATGCTACAACAAAATGCCCTAAAACTGGGTGGCTTTTAAATAATAGAAATTTATTTCTTTTAATTTTGGAGGCTAGAAGTCTGAGATCAAGGTGCCAACACAGTTGGGTGAGGGCCCTCTTCTGGGTTGCAGACTTTGCATTTTATTCTCACATGGTGGTGGAGCCTCTCCAGCTCGGTGTTTTCTCAAGAGCACGAATACCATTCATGAGGGGGTTAGGATTTCAACATATGAATTCTGGGGGAATCATAAGCATTTAGACTATTGTACCCCTCAAATCCTCACCTCTTAAATGTGGAATACACACAATGACTTTTTTTTTTTAGTGAGTACAGTATGAAAATGGAAAATCAAGGAGTAACTTTACAGCAGAAAAACCTGATAAACATTAAGAGGAGGTTAATATACTAAATAATAAGTGATCTTAGTAGCACGTATCTTTCATACAATTTGATGAGGAGAGCGCTTTCCTTCTGTAGTCTTTTCCTAAACTTTCATAACCCCTACATAATCATAATCATGAGAAAGACATCAGGCAAATCCAAATGGAAGAACATTCTACAAAATGCATGACCTGTAGTTGAAATTCTTAAGGTTATCAAAATGAGGACAGTCTGAAAAAGGGTCACAGCCCAGATGAAGCTAAGGAGATGTGCACTGATTATGTTATCCTGATTGGAATCCTGGAACAGAAGAAGAACACTGGGTAAAAAATAAGGAAATCTGAATAAAGTATCAACTTCATGTGTTAATAATGTATTAATGTTAGATTATTAATTGTGAAAACCTACCATGGTAATGTTGACAATAGGGAAAAGCAGGGTATGGGGAGCTGGAGAACTGTGAAATGTTCTTTCAACCCTTCTACAAATCCAAAGCGTCTCTGAAATTAAAAGTTTGTTTAAAAATTCAATTTGCATCCCAATAGCCTCAGGTTTTAATTAAATAGCAAAATTCTAGATTGACCCTCTATTATAAATCTTACATTACTAATTATCTCAATTAGTGATAATGCTTTTGGGTCAGATTTAACAAAAGGACGTGAATGATAGAGAGTCAGAATGCCATTTCGTAACATTTAGCAGGACAAAGGATTTTACTGATGTTCAGAAGACAGGTGTGCACATCTACTGCCAATTTGAAAAATAAATTGGTTTCTAACTGGTAGGATTTCTATTTAGGTGATAATGTTACATGTAAAAATATCAGCAAAGCAGGATGTCAAAACTCACTTTACTTTTAATTTGAAAGTTGTCATTTAACAAATTAAAATACAGGACCTACTGAAATTTGAATTTCAGATAAACAATGACTACATTTTTAGAATACATATATCCCAGATATTAAAGGAGATATATATACTCATACTAACAAAAATTTCCATTTTTCTGAAATTTAAATTTAACTGGCTCTCCTTTGTTTGTTTGTTTTAGAGGGAGAGAGAGAGAAAGCATGTGCACATGCATGCAAGTGGCGGGGAGCAGAGGGAGAGAGAGAGAGAGAGAATGCCAAGCAGGCTCCACACCCAGCACAGAGCTGGATGCAGGGCTCAATCTCAGGACCCTGAGATCATGAACTGAGCAAAAATCAAGGGTCAGATGCTAACCAACTGAACCATTCAGGCACCCCTGGGTCTCCTATATTTTATCTGGAATCCTTATTTCAACTAAAAAAAAGTTTATAGAAAGAAGCCAAACTTGTGAGTTTGTTCATAGCAACAGAAATTTCCTGCAGATAGCTGTGCCCTTTATGTAGTGTGGTTACTAAGAAAGTTTGTTTAAAAAAAAAAAAAGAAAGTTTGGTTTAGAGACTGAACCCTTGGATCTGAAGTCCTCCTAATTCCAAAGTTAGGTACCACCTAAGTGGTACCCAACTTTGGACAAATTACTTATGCCTCTGCTCTGAACTTTCCTTTTCTGTAAAAGGGTATAGTAAGAGTTAACATTTAGAAGACAGGTGTGCATACCTGTTGCCAATTTGAAAAAAAAAAGATTGTATTAAATGAGTTTAATGCGCTTAGAATTATGTTTTACACGTGGCGACAGCTTCATTAATGCTAGTAGGATAACAGCATTGTGCTGGAATCTGATGTAGCGTAAGCCTATGCCTGTCAGCTGGAACGTTCGGTTTCTTCATTTCACTCTTTATAGACCAACACTTATTTAGCAAATACTGTGTAACAGGAAGTCTGCTATTATCCTCTCCTTTCTCAGAGGCTTTAAAAGACCATTATATTTGAAATCTCCCCTCATTTAGATATAAAGTATACATTGAGATATGAAGTATACAATTTCTGATGAAAAGTATTTCCAGAAAAGATACATTCTTTACAGAAATTCATGGATGATGGTTTATCTTTCTTTGAGCCACTCCATATTGTCATTTTTGTATGTAAAATATGGCAGTTTCATGTGGTTTAAACTCATATCAGTAAGTACACCTATATCCTTTATTTTCGTGCTATATTATGATTATTTGGCCTATCATAACTACATTAGAGTTCTGAAGAAGAATGTTATTTTCACTGGTTGCCATATGTTTCCATTATTTTGGGATAATTTAATATGATTTTGTAGCTAAAGAGACTTCCTGGTGGCCCTACTATTCTATTTGGTGTCATGATATTATTGTTCATACTTGAATCGTAAAATAATCTTTTCTTTGGATTTAATTTATTTAGAATTTATTAATCTCTTTGGAAATCCTAGCTGACAGAAATACAAAATCAAGGCAAGAATTGGAATGTGCAATAAAGATGTGAATCCTAGCTGGATTGTAATAATTAACGCCGATAACTTTTCATTTTACATAGCAATGCACATATTGACTGTACTGAACACACCATCCCACAGGGTACCTAGTGAGGCAGATAATAGAATTTGTGTTTCGGAGCTATGGCACCGAGTTACAACTACTCAGGGCAGATATGGAATTAGAATTAAGAAGTAGTTTGATCCACTTGAACCTAAATTTATTTAAAATTCATCAATAATGCACCGTACTTTAAGATAGCCTTCAAGAAGAAACTTACAGCTGTGTGGTCAATAGAGTTCTACAGTTAAAAGCACCACTTGGATATGGAGTGTGCGCAGCTCGTATGCGAACTATCCACTCCCCAAGTCTAGCTATATCTGTATGCATATTTTAGCAAAATGTACTGCTTAATAGGAAAGGGACAAGAAAGGATTTACCGAAAGCAAGGACACGGTGGCTCAGTCATTAAGCGGCTGCCTTCAGCTCCGGTCATGCTCTTAGGGTCCTGGGATCGAGCCCCCAGATCCGCCTTCCCCTCTCAGCCCAGGGCATGCTCTTGCTCTCTCTTAAATAAATAAATAAAATCTTTTTTTTTTTTTTTAAAGCACAGTTTTTAACTGGGTGAAGTATCACACATACCCGAGGTGCCTTTGAATATATCTCTGAAATAGTACCATTAAAGTTAGTTTGTTAAAACCCCACTGGGTAATGCTACTGAGCTAAAGCACTAAGACCAATGCTGCACAGGCACAAACATCTCCTACGTTTTTTTTTTTTTTTTTTTTTATTTATTTATTTTATTATCCTAGGGATGCTGCTGCTCTTATAATTTAGTGTTGTTTATTATTGGGTCTCAAAAGCATAAACTATAATTGCTGGGCTGAAAACCTCTTCCTCTTTGATTTAATACAATGTAAATCACGACCCGTTTTGAGATGAAACTCTCAAGGTCATTCTGCAGGGCCAGCATTGAGCAGATATTTAGCAGCGTGCATCCGCTGATTTACTGGATTTCCCAAACCTGGCACACATCAACCATCTGGAGTGCAGAGACGAACTTCATGGGTTCGTTCGCATTTGCCGTGTTTCTCTCATGGTGGAGCACAAAGTCATAAGGAAATAGTTGGTGGTGGATTATAAGAAAGGGAGTGGGGTGAGTAAACCCGGTATTAGTGACAAGCAGCTTGCAAATAGCTCAGTAGTGGCTGGAAATTTATGGTAGCATTAGTTATACACCATTAACTTTATCCTTGCTCACATTGGGAAGTAAAAGAAGGTAGAGTCATTGAATCCAGGGGTTCACAGTAAACCCAGAATTGACCACCAGCTTCAGGCTGTTCAATATATCGTCTGTGCTGGCGATGTGTGTTCCAGAAAAAGACCAGTGAAGATCCTGAGCATGTATGTCAGGGCTATTTCTTTTTCCCATTCAACACACAACAATCACATTGTTTAATAACCTCCCCACCCCCTGAGCCTCGCACAGCACAATTCCTCCAGCTCCTACCTTCTATGTAACTTTGCAACCACGAGCAAAGGCATGGGCTGCTCCTGGCCCCACATATTACGTTTGCCAAGTAGCGCCTGTGCGGATATCGTCTTGAATTTCTCTGGGCTTGGTTTACTCCTAACATAAACGTAAGTATTTGAGTCTCACTGAACCAGTTGCCATATGTTTGGATGTGTTGTATGCGGCTAACACACCCCCGGCGCATGGTAGATGATTGATAGTTGTGTTAACAGAAGGCAACATGCTTGTTCTTCCACCTCCTCTGTCTTGTGTCCCATATCAGGTTTAAGGCTTCTAGAGGGAAGGTGGCAGGACACTACACCATCTCACAGCTGTTCAGGGAACTCTTGTAACCGCTGACTGGTTTGAACCTAGTGCTGTTAAGGAACAGAGACAGAAGTATTTCTTTGCTCCTTGCATGAGAAGTGAGACTCGCAATTTAACTTCAAGGACAGTATCGTATGGCAGCCTGCCCTGCTGGCTTCTCATATCTCTTAGGTTCTAGAATTTTTTCCCATCCTTCTCTCTGTCTGTACTGCCATTTGTTGACTGTGGTCTACTTTCTATTCCTTTCTTACCCATCTTGTTTTTTAGGAGATTTCTTCCCAGATGGGATGGGATAGGACTTGCCGTGAACTTGTCATCCTTGAGTTATGACCCTTGGCCACTTCCCTTGCTTACCCAGTAGGAATTACTGGCTCATGTGGCAATTCTATTTTTAATTTCTTGAGCAATCGCCAATGGCTGCACCAGTTTGTATCCCCATCAACAGTGCACGAGGGTTCCTTTATCTCCACATTCTCACCAACACTTGTTTCTTGGGTTTTTGATTTTAGCCATTCTGATGGCTGTGAAGTGAGAACCCATTGTGGTTTTAATACTTGGGGATCTGGATAAAGTGAAAATTCAGTAGGTCTGGGTGGAGCCTGGGATTCTGTATTTATAATAAGATATCAGGTAATACTAACACTGCAGATCAAGGGCGTACTTTACGTGGCAAGGCTGTAGAGGCCACAGAGGTACCCTGCAGTGACTGTGCCCTGATTTGCCGTCCCATTGTTCAGGCAGTCTTTGGCAGACATGATTTCAGGTTTTACTGATAAACAGCCTTCAGTTCAGAAAACATGTTTCTTGATTGGCTCAGATTGGGAGAAAGACACATTCACAGTCATGTTAATAAACTGCTTCCTCTAGTTAATGGGTTTTCATTTAGTTGCAGTGGGATAACTTCAGCTGAAGGATTTTGGATCCTATATAGGAGGAGGAGAAAATAGTTATAAAATGACAGTTGCGAGAGCTGAGTTGCTAGGGTTTTCAGGTTGAAAAGACTGCTGGGGTGGGACAGTACACTGAAATATTATTAAGGATATTTTAATAATGGAAAGGATTTCCTCTTTTAAAGGACCACACTAGAGTGCATTTGTGGCTCAATCGGTTAAGTGTCTGCCTTTGGCTCAGGTCAGGTCCTGGCATCGAGTCCTGCATGGGGCTCCCTTCTCTGGGAGGAGCAGGCTTCTCCTTCTCCCTCTGCCTGCCACTCCCTCTGCTTGTGCTCTCTCTCTGTCAAATAAATAAATAGAATCTTAAAAAAAAATAAAGGACTATAATAGCTATGTATATGAAATATACCAGGTATATTCAAAATATCCCAGGATACCCTGAATCAGGAGGCAGCATAGAAAGGTAGCTTGTCACTTGATGCCTGAGTGATATATGGCAAGTTACTTAAAAGTCTTAGTTTTTCCATCTGCAATAATAATAGTATAGACCTCACAGGATTATTGTGAGGATTAATGAGCAAATACACATGAAACACATAGAAAAGAGTCTGGCACATAACCAGTACTCAATAAATGTGAGCAATTATTCTATTATATAAATACATATATTTATATAAAATGGAAAATATATTCATGAAGCTACTGGTTATTATTTTTAAAGAAGATATGGAAGTAACAGCCTCAGATGACATACAAAAAATTGGAAATGTTAAAAGAAAAAACTGCCAATCTAGAATTCCAGTAAAATTATCACTAAAAAGTGAAGGGAGAAATAAAATTTTTTCAGAAAAACAAAAATTGAGGGAATCTGTGGTCAATAAACCCACCTTGTAAGAAATATCAAAAGAAGTTCCTCAGAGAGAAGGAAAATTATATGTCAGAAGCAGATTTACATAAATGGTGATAAAAAAGGAGTAAATGAAGGTAAAATATAACATTTTCTTTTTCTTATGTTTGATCTAACAGAAACAATTTGTTTAAAATAGTGACAATGATCACAGTGATTATCACTTATGGATATATGAAATGAATGACCTCAAACTGTCAATACTCTGTTGTAAAGTACCTGCACTACGAAGCGGTAGAGTGTTATTTGAAAATGGACTTAGACTAGTTATAAATGTATATTGGAAACTCTAGGACAATCATAAACATTTTTTGTTTTTAAAGGAGGATAATTGGGACACATGGGTGGTTCAGAGGCTGAGCATCTGCCTTTGGCTCAGGGCGTGATCCAGGTTCAGTGACTGAATTCTGCATCGGGCTCCCCACAGGGAGCCTGGTTCTCCCTCTATCTAAGTCTCTACCCCTCTGTGTCTCTCATGAATAAATCAATAGAATCTTTAAAAAAAATAAAGGAGGATAATTGATAGGCTAAGAAAGAAGGAATAAATGGAATCACATAAAATGCTCAATTAAAACCAGAAAAGGCAGAAAGAGTAGGAGACACAAAAAGAAACAGAGCAAGGGCAGCAAACAGAAAATAGTTACAAATGTGGTAGCTGTTAAACCATATTGGTCAGTAATCATTTTAAGTGTGAATGATCTAAATATACTAATTAAAAGGCAGGGATTGTCAGAGTTAATTAAAAGGATGTAAGACCTAACTTCTTGTATGTAAGAGATCTATTTTAAATATAGAGTCACTGTCAAGTTAGAAGTACAGGCATTGAGAAAGAAAGACCATATTAGCAGTAATCTATACTTCAGGTAGGTATGGGAATTGGTACCAATATTTTGGGAAAAAAAAAGGTTGATGGTATCTATTAAATTTGAATATATGCATAAATCTATGATCTAACAATTGCTTTCTTAGGAATAGTCTCCACAGACTATTTTCCCCATATTTTTATTCATATTTTCCCCACAAGAAATGTGTTTATATGTTTATATCAGCACTATTCGAGATGGTCCCAAACTGGGAACAACTTAAATGTCCGTTAATGGTAGAACAGATAAATATGCTTACTATATTCACACGATGGGATATCATACAACAGTGTGAATGAATGAGTTATTGTGCAACATGAGTAAATCTTACAAATAGGCTGAGCAAAAGAAGCCAGACACAAAAAAGAACATAGTGTATCATATATTTATGTAAAGTACAAAACACAGAAAGCCAATCTAAGACATTAGAAGTCAGGATAACGGTTACTTTATTTCCGAGGAATTATAGGTAGTGACTGACTAAAGGCATTTTGGGTCTTGAAATGTTCTATTTCCTGAACTGAGAGTTAGTTATATGGATGTATTCCCCTGATGAAAATTCATTGAGCCATACATTTATGATTTGTGCACTTCTCTATGTATATTTCGATAAACAATTTAAAAATTCCTGTTTACGCAAAATAATTTATGATTAAACATTCTAGAAGGAAAGAGAGGTGAAGAATAAAGAGAGTTGCTAAAACACAACATAAACTCTGCAGTCGTAAAAAATTTCAGGGGTAGAAAAAAAGAGTCGGCTAAGGATATCCTGTTAGAGATCATTTTGTTAAGCTCACATTGTGAAAGAACATGTTCAAATTCTGCAAAGGGGGCATATAAATGTTGATAAATATTTTATATTTTTGTGTATCTCTATGAGTAGCCTCAGGAAGTTTGAAGAACAAATTAGGGATTTTGAAAAATGCTAACAACAACAGAATGTGTTTACAGGCTGAGAAGAAATAATATGAACAAAGGAATGATAGGACACATGGTTGGGGAACATAATCTGATATTATATTAAAAAAATAGCAGGCAGAGCTGCACAGCTGCTTTTATTTTGTTCTTTTCTCTTAAGTAGATCACTCTTCAGACTTGACGGGCTAGACTGTGCATGAAAGGAGTGAAAATATGAGGGCTATTCACCATTTTTAAGTAGATTAAAAGTCTGAGATAAAGGCAAATTATTTTTGTGGTGCTGAAAACCTTGTTTAAATTTAATCAGTGTTTTATCATCTCTCAAAAATCAAAGAAGGTGAGGGGAGGGGTGGTGTTTTCTGATTAATTTTTTTTTTCTGGAAATTATAGGATGGTAATTTTAATACTGATATTTAAAAAAAAATTCCAGGGCAAAATTTTAAACTATTTGTTAATACTGAGTTTGGGCAGGTAGGTGATGGAGGTAGTGAAAACTATTAACATAGTTTATTTAATTCCTGTAAGAATCTATCATATATGCTTTGGTGACTTTTTTTCCTTATAGATTAAAAAATTATAATACAAAATCTTGGAATATTTATTATAATATTAATACTAAAATATATAATATAAATATAATACTATATTTATAATATGTTTATATTTATAATATAAATATAATACTATAATATAAAATATAATACTAAAAATCTTGCAGGTATAGCATATTGTAATTTTATGATGTTTTGGCAAAATGTGCTAGGAAATCCATCTAAAGAAAGTAGAACAAATAAGAAGATCCATAGCATAACTATAATACCATCTAAAAAATGTTAATTAATGAAATGCTCTAGAATACCCTTGTCTCTTTCCTGTTTGAAACTTTATTACCTTAACGGCTATTAAAACAGTGGATGAACCATAACAGATGGAGATTGCTGACACATTGCATAGTAAAAAAAAAAAAAAAAAAAAAATCACGTTGAGTCTCATTCAGTAGTTACTTATGGAGAGCCTGCTAGGTGTCGGCTCTTCTGCCGGCTGCCCGGACTGCATTCTTACTCACAGAGCTCTCGGACACAAACATGAGTATTACAATGGAGTGCCCCAGTGTAGACGAGCATGCATCTGAGCATGTAAGGCCATTCTGAGTGTTTGCTGAGGCCCGCCAGGACTATCTTTAAAGTTAGAGCTGAGGAATATGCAAAAGTTAAAAAGCTGGTTGAAGGGAGTTTGGCAGGAGTTGAGGGTGGGGTGGTGGGGTGGTGTTGCACAGGGTCTTTCAGGCAGAGGGAGCAGTAAACACACAGGCCTTGGGGTAGAGAACACTGTGTCTCCCATGGGAAGTTACCCAGCGTGCTGGGATCGTGGAGGCCAGAGGAGCTGAAACCAAAGGACTGCAGCGCTGGAGGACCGACCATAGGAAGCATTTTATGTTAGCATTCAAAGTATGTGTAATTTAAGATGTGAAATTTCGGTTAGTAGGAGGAGGCCTTACTTGGCCACTATTTCTGATGAAAGCAGGAAAGTAAGCAGATAGACTGTCCGAAGAAAACCTCAACTGCATTTGCAGTGATGTAGCATCTGGATCTAGGAAACTTACTCTTCTACCCTGACTTCGTGTTTATCACTCTGGGTGTGGTGCATTAAATGTAGTTGTAGGGGCTCTACTGGAAGAGGTGATTGAAAACCATTATTCATCCAGTAGATTTGGAGGGTCCATGTGAGGAACAAAGTAAAGAAGCTGTGAAGACTCAGTTTGCAGAAGAATAGGGCAAACAGAGACATCGTTGCGTCTTTAAATATCTGAATTATCGTCAAGTAGCAGCAGCAGTTAAAGTACTCTGTATTTTTTGACAATACTAGATTTCCAAGTAAAGGAATTCTCTCCACAACACACTCCCTGCCACGGACACAGTTAAGGGAAGACCGATGGTCATATAAGAAGGCTCTCATTCCTTTATTGAGACAGAAATTGGACTACCTGACTTTTCTATTCCTAAGAGGCTGTGATTATGTGTTTCCTGTACTATTGCTTATTTTATTTTAACTGTGTTATACTGCTGTGGGATTAAAAATGGCAGAGACTTCCAATTAACTTGCAAAATGGCTAGTTTCTAATCCTCTGCTAGAGCCCTCGCTGGTGCCTTGTGATGACAGCTTCGTTATTTGTTCAGGTGAAAGTCTGTACACGGTTCCAGTTGAATTAGTCCTGCCGAAGACCCTTAAATATGAGGCAAACACCGAGATGTTAAGTGGTGTTGGGTGAGTTAAAGTAACAGAATGGGGGCAGGGAAATCACCATTTAGAAAACTATTTCAAACACTGAGTACCATACACTTCATTATCCCTGGTTTATGTCCACTTGCCAAATGGCTAGAGGAAACCTTCTATTTAATCGTGTTGACCTCCCTGATGTCGCCATAGAGTTGTCTCGCATCATAATAACCTTCTCATCATTCAAAAGGAGTTTTCTCTTCTTCTCTCTTTAGTCATGTCGCTTGGAATCCAGTGTTTACAACACCTTCTGAGTCATTGACTTACTAGTTCTATTCGTCATCACTTTTTTCTTTCACATTAATCCTTCCAAATGTCTTAACATGTAGTCTACCTAATGGTTCTACCCTTTGTTGCATCTGGGATCTAACTATGAGATACTGTCCCATTCTTCGCAATAACGATTTTTGCTAAGTGGAATCTCATAAGGTGTCTCACGGTGCTACTGTTTTGCAAAAGTCTTCTTAGAATCTTGAATTTTATAAGAAAAGTGAGTGTTCACTGCCCTCTAGATAAAAATATAAATTTTTAAATTATTCTTCATATTAATCAAGGCATTAAGACATTCAAGGCTTTTCTTAAATAGCACTGTTACCGGTCATAGTTGGCAATAACGGGCAGGGAAATCCTGCTGACAGAATTCGGAGTGCGGTAGGAATCTATCTGAGACTTGCAGTTGTGGACCCAATCTGCCTAATAGCAAATGCAAGTCTTCGACGGTCATACAGGGTTACTGGTTGTTGCCGCAGGTCATTATCTACTTTTCTCTGTTGGAAGAAACTGCTATCTACCCAAAGCCACCTTATACTTGAGAATGACCAGATTGACTTAGGTCAATTTATAGTATCCATTAACATCGAAAGAGGGGATTTCCAATCTAAAGTTGGTGGTGAGCTTTTAATAAGATCATAAAATAATATAGTACATCTGAGATATTTCATTTGTCAGCAGCCATCCTCACATCATTAAAAGGTAGTTTAAAAAAGTATCATAATTATTTTGAGGGTCATTTAGATAGTTTGATGTGAAATTTCATAGTTTGGGAATGCAATTATTTTCATCTCTACTTGGTATATGAAGAAATGCAGTTTGTTTTAGGGGGAAAACTAAAAACACACCTCTCAAGGACCACACAGAAAACAATACCCAAACAACCTGGATCCTTAAACTATTATAGCCTAAATCTATTAATTGCAAAAATAATTAAAAACTATACTTATTTATATGAGTAAATACATTTTCTTGGTTAATATACCCAGTTTTATAATGGTGCCTTTTTTGAGACTTTTTCCTGACTACTAAACTTCATCTCAGAAACTGCCTCCTGGAAAATCTCTAATGGCACTATTTTTGTTGTTTTTATTTTTTTGTTTTACTTTCAGTGTTTTTTTTTTTTAATAATAAATTTATTTTTCATTGGTGTTCAATTTGCCAACATATAGAATAACACCCAGTACTCATCCCATCAAGTGCCCCCCTCAGTGCCCGTCACCCATTCACCCTTACCCCCCGCCCTCCTCCCCTTCCCCCACCCCTAGTTTATTTCCCAGAGTTAGGAGTCTTCATGTTCTGTCTCCCTTTCTGATATTTCCTACCCATTTCTTCTCCCTTCCCTTCTATTCCCTTTCACTATTATTTATATTCCCCAAATGAATGAGACCATACAATGTTTGTCCTTCTCCGATTGACTCATTTCACTCAGCATAATACCTTCCAGTTCCATCCACGTTGAAGCAAATGGTGGGTATTTGTCATTTCTAATGGCTGAGGAATATTCCATTGTATACATAGACCACATCTTCTCTATCCATCATCTTTCGATGGACACCGAGGCTCCTTCCACAGTTTGGCTATTGTGGACATTGCTGCTAGAAACATCGGGGTGCAGGTGTCCCAGCATTTCACTGCATCTGTATCTTTGGGGTAAATCCCCAACAGTGCAATTGCTGGGTCGTAGGGCAGGTCTATTTTTACCTCTTTGAGGAACCTCCACACAGTTTTCCAGAGTGGCTGCACCAGTTCACATTCCCACCAACAGTGCAGGAGGGTTCCCCTTTTCTCCACATCCTCTCCAACATTTGTGGTTTCCTGCCTTGTTAATTTTCCCCATTCTCACTGGTGTGAGGTGGTATCTCATTGTGGTTTTGATGTGTATTTCCCTGATGGCAAGTGATGCAGAGCATTTTCTCATGTGCATGTTGGCCATGTCCATGTCTTCCTCTGTGAGATTTCTCTTCATGTCTTTTGCCCATTTCATGATTGGATTGTTTGTTTCTTTGGTGTTGAGTTTAATAAGTTCTTTATAACTTCAAGTGTTTTAAACAAAGTGCTCAGAGGTATAGACAATCTAGGTTTCTTGATATAAAAGGATTGTCTGTGCACTAGAACTTTATTAGGACATTAATAAAAATATTTGGCTTCAGGTGACAAATAGTAGGACATAAAAAATAGATTTTTTTTAATTTTTAGAACTACCAGTGAAATAAACATAAAATTTCTATTTTTATTTTTTTTAAATTTATTTATGATAGTCACACACACACACACACAGAGAGAGAGAGAGAGACAGAGACAGAGACAGAGACACAGGGAGACGGAGAAGCAGGCTCCATGCACTGGGAGCCCGACGTGGGATTCGATCCCGGGTCTCCAGGAACGCGCCCTGGGCCAAAGGCAGGCGCCAAACCACTGCACCACCCAGGGATCCCTCTATTTTTCCTTTTTTACAAAAAGGGCATGTATGTCTTTACAGACTACCTTCTAAACAGAAAGACATTGTATTTTTAAAATGTGTAATGGTCTAATAGCCAAAGGAAAAAAATTCTTGAAATTTAATTATTGAAATGTATCTGAGTCTTTTGCCAGCTTTGGACCTTTAATTATTTAAATCATTTATATGTATCATATAAGTATCAAGAGCATTTTATGACTTTTACTTATTATTAAGTTTTCACTCACAGATACTAAAGTATAATTCTATTATATTTTCCCCATGGTATTGATTATTATGACTTTGTGCCATTATAATTGTCATCCCTTTTTTCCCTCTTCTTCTTTTCCTATTGATTGCTATTTCTTGTGTCATGTGAAATACAAGAAATTTGGACAACCTCTGGGACAATTGACAAAAGAAAAAGTTATTTTTTTCCTTGTTAAATTTCTCAGTTATCTGCTTTATTATTCATTACTATTAAAATAATGTAGTATAAAAAACACAATTTGAAAGGAAGACACTAGACCTGGGTTCATATCCTTGAGAGAGTCAATCATGTATTCCCAAAAGGTACATGACTCTCCTGTACGTAAATAAGATAGTGGGACATAGTTTATGAATTATGGAGTCAAAATGAAATAGAAAATTTTCCCTATAAAAATGCACTAAGAAAAAAGGAGGGAAAATTAAGGAATGATGACAGGAAAAGGAAATTAAAAGGCACGGAGACATGGATTTGAAAATTTTTTTTTTTTTTTTTTTTTTTTAATTTTTATTTATTTATGATAGTCACAGAGAGATAGAGAAAGAGGCAGAGACACAGGCAGAGGGAGAAGCAGGCTCCATGCACCGGGAGCCCGACGTGGGATGCGATCCCGGGTCTCCAGGATCGCGCCCTGGGCCAAAGGCAGGCGCCATACCGCTGCGCCACCCAGGGATCCCGAGACATGGATTTGAAATTAAATTTTGCCACTATGTTGGTTGAATGATACGCAGCAAGCCAACTAACTTTCAAAGGTGCGCGCGCGTGTGTGTTTGCCTGTGTATGTGTTTAAATCTATGTAAGTAGTAGAAGAAGGGAGAGGTCAACATGAAATTAAATGCGCCACAAAGTGGTAATCACACATGCATTGTATATATACTCTTTAAACACTGAGTTAAAGAAATATAATATATTTGACCCATTATGTTTTATTCTACATCCTTAAATATTCTAAATCATCCTAACCAAGGTAACCCCCATTTAGAAATAATTTTCCTATTATATGATTTCATTACTCCGTTTTTTTCCAGTTGTAAATTTGCTTTTTTCAGCTTTCTTTTACTTCAAACAAGTTGAATACATTTGAATACATCAAATTCTGTCTTCTGAAGATAATTGGCAGGTATTGACTTTTCTCCTTTTAATAACTGTCAGAGTATACTGAAAGAATTTAGGGACCTACAAAGCCAATTCCTAAAGATCCAGTTAGTCTAATATCACACTAACAATGAGCCACTTTTCCTTTCACATTAATTCTAAAATCACTATGATATAAACATCTAGGTTCAAGCTCCTTAGTTAACTATTAATGGCAGTAATAGAGCTCTTTATATACTTCATTTCAAAATATCGGTTACAGAAAGGGACTGGTCATCACAGAAGCAAAAGAAGAGGGAGATCTTGAACAGAGAAATCTTATATCTGCTCTGGCCCTTTCCCCCTTCCACTGGAAGCTTCTGTTTATGGCTGTTCCAAGGGAGCCTGACATAGTAACCAAATGTGAATTAATTAAAAAGAAAAGGAATCAGTGTTCATTCAAGCATACTAAAAGATTAAAGGTGAAAAATGATTACATGACTATCCTAATAAAAAAATTCAGCAGAAGAAACAATGGTATCATGAAGCAAAAGAACTTACTCAATATGAATTCCTAGTATTGGAAACAGGAAGAAAGCAATTGCAATATGATGGCAGCACAATCCTAGATTTGTTAAAGCAACTGTGGTTATAAAGGAGGACGACAAAATAAAAATAATAATCAAAGGGTACAGGACCTCAAGGAAGACAGAGGTGGATAGCAAACAGTACATGAATGCCAGAAAGTAGGGGGGGTACACAACAGAAACTGAGACAATCAAAAAATAAATAGATAGATAGATAGATAAATAAATAATAAATAAATAAATAAATAAATAAATAAATAAATAAATAAAAACAGAGAATCCAAGAAAGAAAGTAGGTCAGAGAAACAATTTCAGAAACCAAAAGGCAAAAGGGGAGCAAAAATCCATAAAACCAATAAAAAACATAAAAATATAAATGAGAAACCTGTTTAAAAGTTGAAATAATAAAAGTATCAAAGAGAGAAGTCCTCACTATAAGCTTCAAAGTTACTGATTTCTCCCCACATAGGCCCCTTCTACTATTTACTCCATATAGTTTTGCTCTATCTTATTATTTACGTGTAATATTTCCACTAACAATTGGTTTTTTTTCATGTTTTATTCTTGCCTCATGTTGCTTTTATCTTACTTCATTTCTTTATTTTTTATCTCTAAACTGTTTAGTGTATCTGTTGCAGTACTCCTGTTTTCCATAGGAGATACATATATATGTGTGTGCGTGTGTATTCTGAGGGCCACTGTGTGAGTTCAAAGACCATGCGGCCCATCATTTTAAGCCCTGACATTTATTATCTCTCTCCTTTCTTTCCTTTCCTCCCCTTCCTGACTATCCTTTCCCTAGTCCACAATCACATAATCCATTGTCTGGAAGATAGAACAAATATTCCAAGTTTCTAAAAGTGTCTGCTGTTGATCTCTTTAGCAATACATTCTATACACCATGATGGAAGTTGCTTTCCCAAGTCAAAATATATGATCCTGCCGCCCTCCCACCACGTTCAGGATGTCCGAGGATTCTCCAGTGTACGTGGCAAAGTGTCTAGAGGCGTGAGGATGTTGTAATGGTTTTAATGGTTTTACTTGGCCAGCCTGTAAAGCTGAAACTACAGACCCAGGAAATAGCTGTTCCTACTGGGCACCAGGTTAGAGTTCTTTAAAGCTAAATTTGTACAAAATTTGGAAGTTAAGAGTGAAGTAGCGGCTAAGAAATGAAGTACCAGCCATTCCTTTCAGAAAGACATTGTGTTTGGACATAACGATGTGCGGAAACAGCAATGGTTCCCAGTCTGTCCTTATTTATCCCCTCAATATTTGCTCTTTCCCTGATTTCCAAAAGCAACGGGGAATGGAAAGAACTGGTAGGTCCACAGAGGAGAGTTTTTTCTAGTCTTTTCTCCCAGCTCCTTTTGAGGCCTTGATCTGTGAGTCGGATGTGCCTGGCTGCCCAGATTACCTTGGAAACTCCACTTTGTCTACCCACACCACAGCTTCCAAACAGCTAATAGTGAATCTCCTCTAACGTCGGAGTTACTCTTTTTGCATCCCTACTCCCAAGACCCTCCTACAACCATGCACAACTTATCCCTAAAAGAAATCCCGAAGCACACACTATTCCCAACGGTTCAGTTTCCCTATTTGAACCATAACTGATTTAGATAGTTTTTAATCACTCCATAATCTTGTTTCTACCAAACCTCAAACTTTATTTTCTACCTACAAAGACTCCTTTGCAAGCATCTGTGGCTGTGACCATGGTTTCTCCTCTGCCTCTAACACTCCTTCTACTCCCATCCGACTGGGGGACTCCATTCCTCCTCAAGACACATGCTTACACTTTTCGGAACCTTCCAATCCCTGCCATTGATCACATCACTCACTCCACTTTCTAAACTCCATTTATATTTGTACTTAAATATTATATCTCCTGTATATGTTATCCTTTGCCTTTATTACATCTATTAACAAAAAGACTTAAAAAGATTTTATTTTATATATACCTCTTCATATAAGCATCTTCTTTGAGCACAAAGTTTAGTTCTTAGTTGTGGTGTTTTCACTAGTATTTAACTCAGTGTCTGGTATGCACGATTTTTTCATTGATTTACCCAGATTCAAAATACCTTTAATTATCTTTATTGAGTTCGCTATTTGAATCTAATTTTCCACGATTGAGAGTGGCCCGAAATGGCGGAAGTTGATTGTAATGGATTCTTTTTTTTTTTTCTTAATGTGACAAAGTATCTATGCAAGTATTTTTAAATTTAGTATTTTATACCCTTTGTTATGGTTGTTTCTATATGTGACTGATCTTCTCTAATAGATTGTTAGTTTTTGAATGAAGTGCATGAAAATATCTAATCAACTACTCAAGTGCAATGGGGGAAAATGAACACATTGTATGATTATGCTTATGTTTTACATGGCTTAGTTCAATTAACATATTGACTCTAGAAAATTAACTCCTAAGATTACAATCACAGTATAATGTGTGGCTGATTAAAACTTTTAAACATGTTTTGTGTTGTTTACACTACAGTATCAATTACACAGAGAGTGAAATTATTTAGCTCTCAGTTATAGTACACTGGTAGCTGGCACATATTCGTCTTATTAGAAAAGCTTTCTCATGGATGATTTTTTCCACATACTCCTAGTATATACTTAGACTTTAATTTTTACCCCATCTTTAGACAAGAGACAGTCTCCAAATGACCTTGATAACTACTCCAGCTGATATGAATATTGTATGTGGATAACTCATATTTTGTGTTTTGGCTCAGTGACTTCAACACTTTTTATTAAAACTTTTGACAGAAATCATACCTTATATTTTAGATACTCTGATGAAAAAAAAAGAAATAATTATTGATAATTAATGAGACCAGAAAACAAAAGAATACTAGGAGGGAGGGAGCAAAAGAGAAAGAGATCCCTTAGAAGCCCAGTTGTGGGCTTCAGATGCCTGGGGAGGCATGAGCTTATTTCAGTGGCCTCTTACACAAATAACTACCAAGCATTGTCTATGTACAGTTATAAGGTTTCACATGAATATATAGTCTTTGGAGTATATGAATGCTTTGGTTAATAGTATGCTCATTAATTTTAAAATATTGCTATCTACTATTTGGTAGTATCTTTTTCATAATGTATTTTCTTAATGTACAAATGCTAAAAATAAAACATTTTTCCAATATTTTCCCTAATATGTAGATAGTTTGGAAACTATTGCCTTATATTACTGTTACCAATAAATGTGGCCATTTTGCAGCACTTTACCTTTCCAGATGAAACCTATGCATCACATTTGATGTGAGATTGGGGATACAAGCAACAAATTATATGTGACTTCTTAAGTACCTACTTATAATCTTATGCTATATTCTCCCAAACTAGATTTTCATAGTAGGCAGAGGCATAAAATCTCATAAAAAAAAAAAGTCAGGCTCCATAGACCATGAGAGACTCTAAATGAAGTAACAGCAGAGGAGAACGTGTTCAAATTATCTCCAAGTATATTCATTGAACGCCCAGACCAGGCATTGTAAATACACATGCAAACACCCTGGGCTGAATATTAATTGTTTTACTGCTCTGCTTTCCTTCTAAACTCACACTCTTACTAAAAAATATTTGACATGTTTTACGTGATCTGCTTAAATGGTTTCAACATTTTCTACCACATTCTAGAAAGATGAATAAATGATCCTAACCAAAGCAGTTCTTTTCCTTCAGAGATCTGCATTGTAAATAAAAGGTAATATTTGCTCTTCCAATATTCTTCCTCCGGTGGATGATCTCGAGCTATGGATCGGCCTATTCATCTATACTAATGCGGGTGCATGGAGGTCTACCCATCATAGCTCAGCCCATATTTCTGTTAATATGCACCTTTTTTTTCTCTACAGGAATTATTCTATGATTTCTTTCTAATTTCTTAGTAGTCGTGAGGCTAAGAAAAGTCCATACGTCTCTTTTGGTTGTTTGAATTTGGTTCTCACTTTATAGCAAAATCCTGGTTAAAGAAATATTTAGAGTGATTTAGAGTCAGAGATGATGATATTTATTTGCAAAGAATTTATCTCAGAAAAAAATTAGTTTTAGGCTTTCAGTAATAAAATACATGCAAATCAGAAGAAAACAACATTATATTGTAATCATATACTAAAATATCTCATCCTTGTCACTAATACAGACATGTAGATGGCTAAGCGATCGTTAAATATACAGTCTCTCAGATTTTATAATTACTTATAAAATAATGATCATATAAATGATCTAAATGATATAAGTGATAATATAATCGTTTATATAGGAATTGATGTTATAATAGGTGAAAATGTTCTTAATAATAACTAAAATCGCATGTTAAATATGATTAAATTCATTTTACACAGTTATTATTTCAATTTTACCATTGAATTTAGCTAGAAAGTGAACTAACAATGCTTAGGTCATTTAAATTCATATGATAAATTAATATTAATGTTTCTATTGTCATTGTTCAGAACCAAACCAAATTAATCTACCTAACATTGCCACATTTGGCAGGCTGCAAGCCTGCAGAGTTCACTGATTATATTTTGCTTTTATAAAAATGTCATAAATGTAATTAATGACAAGAGCACTTCATTGGTATATTCCATCATGAAGTGATATTGCTACACTTAAAATCCTGCTCTGGATGTCTACATAATGTCAAGTTATATAGATTGCCTCTACATGCCATCTTCACTTTTAAACTTGTTATTGACACGAGAAGGAGGACATTGAATGTTTTGACATTGAGTGAATGAAGCCTTTGTTACTTGAAATGGTTCTAGTGCCTTGGACATAATTGGAGGTTTATGACTGGATGATAGAATTGTCAAATCTATTACCAAACCTGCCAAGAAAACACAATTCACACTGTTTTCCTTGTTGTTTTTTCTTTCTTTCATGTAACAATTCAATTTTATAACAATATTAAGTCGCTTCAGGGGAAGTATTTGAAGATGGTCGTTGGGTCCCTCTGGTTGTTAAAGGCACTTAACTTTTGGTCCCCCGGTTTATTTTACTACCCCAAGTACATCAGAAAGCCAAAAGAAGGAACTGCTGGAAATACTTGAATGCTAGAGTGAACAGATTTGTAAGATGGAAAAGACAATAAAATATTACCTATGTAGAGAGATGTATTGGGATACATGTGTCCATAGTTAGGAGTGTAGAACAATTTATCAAACTTGAAGGCATGGAAATCCACAAGTTTTAAAATGATGCATTTCTAATATCCTGGATAATTTATTAGAAATGTCATTGAATCATCTGCCAGCAGGTTCACAAGCTGGTATTGTTTGCAAACAAACTTTGCTTTACCTCACTGAGAACACAAAGATGCTAAGGAGGAAAAAAAAAGGTCAAAAGTAATTCAGTGTAGAGTAAGAAGAAAACAACGAAAAAGTATCCAATTTAAGAATGTCAAAAAAATGTATGTCATATTTATACATCAGGTTTATTTTCAAAAATAAAACCTGGAATTAGTAGTTTGGTAAGAACAGAGTTCGGGATATATGTGTATACACTGGGGAGAAAGAAGTTGGCAGAATGAGTAGAGACACGAGGAACTTAGATTCTGGATTTAACACTTTTTATATTGACTTTTGAAAAAACTGAGACTAAGAAATAACACATGATTCATGCAGAGTCATTAAGACAGTCGGTATTAGATTTCTTTTCTGATAGTTCATTTCTTTTTCCATTTTCCTATATGTGAACTTAAAATTTTAACAACAGGCACTGATTCATGGTGCTTTTTGCTAATCATTAATAAGTCTGCTACTAGTTGGTGGGTTTTATTTCAATAAGTATTTATACTAGATAATACAAATTGGGATAAAATTAAATACAGAAATTAATATACTAGTATTTTCTTTTATGTTAAAATACATAGCAGAGTCCTGCTTTCTTTTTTTTTTTTTTTGAGTCCTGCTTTCTATTAGAATTTAGAAAGCTGCAAGAGAACATCACTCACATGCTAACAAGAAAATAATCTACAAAAGTATAACTTTTCTTGAGCCCATCATGGATGTGAGATCACAAGTCAACAAGTGAAGCAAATTCCAAAGTGCAATAAACCTCTCCAAGGAATGAGGAAGCACATGAACTGTTTCACCTGTGGTAAAGCACAAGTAATAGTGAGAACTATGATAGTGCATAAAAAAAAGTGTAAAATTGTAATATATTCTTTAAAATTGAGTGTGAACTACTGTAACTGTGTAGAATTCCCAAGAGTTTCAGGCAAAAGTGTAGTCCTTATGCACTTGGAAGCTCTTTTCCAGAATAGAAGACCCACAGATGATTGATGTATTGGCCATTCTGGAGGTGACCTATAGAATTCCTGTGATTTCTATGTTCAATTAAAGAAATGGCAAGATGGGCGAATTTTACCAGAGAATAAATATCTCTGTAAAAAAGAACCAGAAAGATATTTTAGATTTTAAAATTGCAAATAGTGAAATTAAGATGTTGGGAATCCCTGGGTGGCTCAGCGGTTTGGCGCCTGCCTTTGGCCCAGAGCGTGGTCCTGGAGTCCCGGGATCGAGTCCCACATCAGGCTCCCTGCATGGAGCCTGCTTCTCCCTCTGCCTGTGTCTCTGCCTCTCTCTCTCCTCTGTGCCTTTCATGAATAAATAAATAAAATTGTAAAAAAAAAAAAGAAATTAAGATGTCAACAGACTGGCTTTACAGCAGAATAGAAAGTTAGAGATTTAGAAAATAGATCAACACAAAAATCCGAGAGAACCATGGAGAACAAAAAGAATGAAAAACTCAGAGAAGATTGTAAGATAGATTTGATATAAGTGATAGTAAATTTGCAATCATATGCAAGTGTCTGGAGGCTTGAGCCAACCTTCCAGAGGAAAACAAAAGAACTTTAACTGAGAGTATTCACTTAAAATAAATCAAATCTGAGGGGAGGTGAGCGGGGCGGATGGGTGAGATAGGGGAAGGGGATTAAGAGTACACTTAGGATGAGCACTGGGTAATGATGTACAGAATTGTGGAATCACTATATTGTACACCTGAAACTAGTATGTAACAGTCTATGTTAACTAACGGGTATTTAAATAAAAACTTGAAAAAATAAAAAATAAAATTTAAAAAAAATTTAAATGAAAAAAAAAAGAAAGAAAGAAAGAAACCTTAGTCTAATTAGTAGCTATACCAGGAGCCAGTTCCACCCACACCTCACCTGCAGGTCCCTGAGCAACTCCAGGGAGATGGCCCAACAATCTGGCCATGGGCAGTAACTCCACCTCATTACGGCTGAATGGATCATTTCACTGGCAAATGTTCCTGGTTGGAAGCAGCTCCCAGTCAGCTTCATATTCTGAAATCCCTGATCACCTCAGACAGATGAGCCCGTTTCTCCTACTAATGTCCCACACGCAAATGGACGGTTAGAGCATTCTTTTACACAATAGCTCTGAACCAGGCAGCAAAAACACAAAAATAAAAACAACAAACTCTATGTACACAACATATATCTATACCTGTCAGGGGCTAGGGACAGAATGGGAAAATGAGAGTAACTATCAGGCTAGAGTTTTTCAAAACTGAAATGAGATATGAATGATAGATTTATCAGATTTTTCCTGATAACTCAGCTAGAATAAACGCATTCTGTTCCTTTGCACATCGTAGTAAAACTAATGAATATCAAAGATAAACAGAAAATATACTTAAGCAACCAGAGGCAGACAAAAAAAGGATATTATCTTCAAAGGAATAGCTGTGAGGCTATAGATGACTTTATAAAGAAGATACAGAAGGCTCCAAAAAATGGAGTAACTTCTTTAAAATGTTTAATAACGTCTTCAAAACAATTGTCAACATACATTTCTCTTTCTTCCAAAAGAAATTAAAGATGGAAAAAAGGAATTTTCAGAGAAAATCAGAGAATTTATCACTCTCTTTTCCTAAACTAAAGAACAATGGAGTTCCTCACAGTAAAATAAAAATATTCCGATAAAAGATGGTGATGTAGGCAGGAAGGAAGGAGGGACAACAGAAATGTTATAAATGTAGATAAATATAAGTAAATATTAGCTATACAAAAGCAATAATAGTAAATCTAGTAGAGGCTAAATATACGTAAAACAAATATGCAAGGCAGCAACAATACATGATACAGGAAGGTAGGGAAAAGAATTCAAGTGCTGTGAAGCGGTGCTCTTTTGTAGACCTGCCAACGTTATGTAAATTTTCAACTGGGAGCCGTCCAGTGGGGTAGACACTAGGCCCTTGTGCCCACTGAGCACTAGTAATGTGGCTAATGCAATGTGAGAAACTGAATTTTTAACTTTATTTAATTAAGTTCGACTCAGGTTTAAATGGTCACATATGTCTAATGGTGACTGTCCTGAAGCTCTAAAGATATCTGCATTGCCTGGGAAGAAGTAAAAAATAAAGGAGTGGAAAAAAAAAAAAAAAGAAAAGAAAAGTGAAATTACAAGTTTTGCTCTTTAGGATAACCAGAAAAGAACAATAAAAGAATGAAAAACAAGATAATAGATGATAAAGAACTAAATAGCTTTAACTCTTTAGTGTTTAATCTTTTAAGATGGTAAGAAGTTAGAGGCACAGAGAATGGGAAACTTGATAATACCCAAAATAAATTGCAGCATAGTAGGTAGAAATCTTAATACTTCGATAATTACTGTAAACTCACTAAATTTTCCATTTAGAAAATCGTATCACAGACTCTTTTATCAGGCCCAGTACTGAAATGGCTCAAGAATATGTACTTTTTCTAAATTCTGTCTAACAGAAATCTTAGCCATGAGATTCCCATAATATTGACAGTCACAAGAACTCTCTTTTCCTTTAAAACTCCAAAGCTGGGGATCCCTGGGTGGCTCAGTGGTTTAACGTCTCCCTTCAGCTCAGGGCATGATCCCAGGGTCCTGAGATCGAGTCCTGCATTGGGCTCCCTGCAGGGAGCCTGCTTCTCCCTCTGCCCATGTTTCTGCCTTTCTCTCTGTGTCTGTCATGAATAAATAAATAAAATCTTTAAAAAAAAAAACTCCAAAGCTGTATCTTCTCCCATATTTTTATAATCTTTTCATTGATAACATGTACATATGTATATATATGTATATACATACATCTATGTATGCACATACGTATGAGTCCTTTCTCGATTATGAGCAATGTTTTTTACAAGTTCATTTTTTTCCTTGTCACATTGGCTTTATCAATACTTCACCCATAATATCTGTAGAATGAACGAATGGGTTTTCATGACACAAGCATCAATGTTTATAGATCAGAATAAAGTTAGATATAGTTCACATTACCACCGTGCTGAGTGTGAGTTTGGGTTTGAAAAGACATAATGCAATTTTTTTGTTGGTATTTAGAGACATTATTATGCTATCACTCACTTTTCAATTTAGTAGAGATAGGTGATAATAATTTCAGATTTTTAAAGAGTACACAGAACACATTGTACTTTATTGTATGTTTTCTTTGATAATAATTTCTAATATTACTATAATACTTTACATATTTCATAGATTCTGTAATTATTTTATGTTATGTATTTGTCATAATAGCTCTGTAAAAAAAGAGTAAATAGGGGATCCCTCGGTGGCTCAGTGGTTCAGCACCTGCCTTCGGCCCAGGGCATGATCCTGGAGTCCTGGAATCGAGTCCCATGTTGGGCTCCCTGCATAGAGCCTGCTTCTCCCTCTGCCTGTGTCTCGGTCTCTCTCTCTCTCTCTCTCTCTCTCTCTCTCTCTGTGTCTCTAATGAATAAATAAATAAAAATCTTTAAATAAAAAAAGAGTAAATATAGGTCTTTTCATATAATCAATGTCAAAGAGTTAGTGACATTAGCCCCAAAACCCTAATCACCTAATTCTTAATACATTCATTCCTCCTTTTTTTCTATCAAATGCAGTACCAGAAAAAAGGAATTAAAATTTAAATAATCAGAAATGAAAAAGGTTTCCACTAGAAAGACAGATACTTATTGTTTGATTCAAATATTTGCTTTGGCTAAACATTTACATGAAAAACCAGAATGACTAGGGGCTTTCTCTCTGTTAAAGAAATTTTCTAGGTTCAAAAGTGCATTTTATTAATGCACTTGTTGCACTTTTTCTAGTACTCTTGTTGAGGTATCTATCTATTAGGTCTACAGGTAACCCATTGGAATACTTCTCTGATCTTGAGTAGTCATGCATTCTTCTGTCCTCTTGACTATTCTATCCCAACCCATTTGTGATTAATATTTCCATTTAATAAAGTTAAATAAAAATTCCAGTGAAGAGTTATGGTCATTAATAAGCTGTCACAGGATATCTTTCCATTTATTCACAATCCAATCAATTACAAAGATGTTTCAAGAACTCAGCTCTGGGGACGTCTGGATGGCTCAGTGGTTGAGCGTCTGCCTTTGGCTCAGGTCATGACACTAGGGTCCTGGGATCGAGTCCCACATCGGGCTCCCCACAGGGAGCCTGCTTCTCCCTCTGCCTGTGTCTCTGCCTCTCTCTGTGTGTCTCTCATGAATAAATACATAAAATCTTTTTTAAAAAAGAACTCAAATCTAGGCAAAGTTTTAGTTTTAAAATTATTCATGCCTATGTCACAAATCAACATCACCTATCACCATGACAATGGAGTGCTATAAAGTCTACAATCCTTAATATCTTTCTGATCATTCAAATGAAGGAGAGAAGGAAGAAGGACATAAATTATGACTGTCTACATAATAAGAATGCTTCTAAATGCAGTGTTAATCATGATGCTTAGGTTAACTATGTCGTTCCAATCTCCAGGCCCAAGCCTAAACTCATTTTGAGAACCAACACACTGTTCCTTGAATTTTTTAATAGAGATTTTGCCAGTACAGCAAAGCAAAGCAAATCACACCTATTGAATGCCCAAGAAAGAGGAGAAAAAAGGGATTTGCCCACTCACGTCTCAGATGGAGCTGTTTTTTACAGTAACATTCCTTCTGATTGTCTACATTAAGCACAATATCTTGGCCATTGTTTTTAAATCATTTTTAATCACACATCTGTCCATATTGTTCTCACACAGAAATTAACCCAAGAGTTTTAAAAACATAACTTCTAAAGTTCTAAAGTGGTTAAACAGCTAATTAATTTTACAGCAAGGTAGCAGTTGTTCTGTGGATTACATTTTTTGTTGTATATTAAAGCCAGATAGTTTATTGGCCAAGCCTCTGAAAGTATATAAAGGCCAATTTTTGTTAAAAGCAAAACTACATAATTACAACTTAAATGCTGCAAAAAATATAGAAAAGGATTCCTCCATCATCAAATTTACATCTTCATTAAACACGCTAACTTTTCATTTTGCCTTCACGCTTACAAAATAATGAGGCTTTGCCTTGAGGAGTCCACAATTCAAAATCTTTAAGATTGGTGCGAATTCTGGTGATGTAACCGTCTTCTGTACAATTCTCCAAAGGCAAGAAGTATATAATATTATGAAGAACTAAAAACGATAAAATAATTCCCAACAGAGCTAAAAACTCTGAGTGGTGAATAAATACCTGATGGGAGGATGCTACATAAGCAATGATTCACATGGTCATGGATTTATTGTATGCATCTTTAATGGGAAGAAGAATTGCAAAAGAAAGGTGATTGTTTCATTGTTTTGAAACATTTTTAAAAATTCCTACGTACTGTAAACTGATAAATATATCATTTATATTCCTGGATTGGACTGTGAGACTAGAAATGTCTTGGATTAACCTGTAAGACTCTGAAGTTTTACCGAAATGTTAATAATAATATAAAAGAAAAAGAGTTTAAAATTACTAATAATTGGGATGCCTAGGTGACTCAGTGGTTGAGCGTCTGCCTTCGGATCAGGTCATAATCCCTGGAGTCCTGGGATCGAGTCCTGCATTGGGTTCCCTGCAGGGAGCCTGCTTCTCCCTCTGCCTGTGTTTCTGCCTCTCTCTCTGGGACCCTAGGGAATAAATAAATAAAATCTAAAATAAAATAAAATTATCAATAATTATTGTAAACATCCACTGTCATTTATCATTCTTATTAACTTCCCTTTCCCTATTTTTCATGCACAGAAACACCCACACCATTCATTAAAATGTTACTAAACAAAGTAAAATATGATTCTTCACAACTTGGGCTAAGTGTATAAAGATCCAGTCTGAGATTAAGTCAGATTTTAAGGGTGAAAGTCTTTAACAATTTTCCCCTTTGAATCTGAGCTAGAAAGAGGATTTGGTTCCTCTATCTCCCTGATTGTCCATTACCCTTTTTTTGCACCTTGCATTTCTCCATTTCTGAATTATTCAATTTAAAAAAAGGTCTTCAGGGTTACCAAAGGACAGTCTTTGCTTACCTTTCTTTCTTTCTTTCTTTCTTTCTTTCTTTCTTTCTTTCTTTCTTTCTTTCTTTCTTTCTACTTTTTTTTTTTTTTTAACTCAAGCTCCACAGAAAAATTGAGAACAGGCAGGGAACCTTCAATTACAGTTCCTTTCATCTGTTCTTTCCAGTTTTCAAAAAATTGTAAGAAATGATACTTGCTTTATTTATAACATTATTAGGAAGATTAAATGCATTATTATGGAGTAAGAAAAAGTTAAAGATTAACTATTATTTTCACATTATCTTGGTTGGAAGAAAAGGAGTGTAGAAGCTCAAAGATCAGAGCTTCACCATCCTCTCTCCCTGGGCATCCATTCACACCAGTAAAAAGGAAATAATTCACCAAAGGCAGCGATCTAATCATATGTCATGAAGCAAACATTTCACTACATAATTACTGTGTACATAAAAATGTAGTAATGAACATGAGAAAAGTGTGAAAAATGACGGCATGAAAAAGAACAAAAAGAAAGAAACACAAAGAAACAAAATAATCTGGAGAAAAAAATCAACTGTGATGTAGTTTGGCAGAAGCAGATACAATGAGCAGTTAAATGCCAAGTTCAGGGGAATTGGTTGAAAGAATAGAGTCAGCAAAAAAACAGCTTATTTTGAGATTTGACTTGAATTTCATTAAGAAAAGCGAGGAATTTCATGTGTGTAGAACCATCAAAAGGAACATTCTCCTAACTTGAGATATATTCTTTCAAAAATGCTCTTTTAGCTCTGCTGTTACTCAAAAGCAGTATTGAATTAATGATGGAAATAATGGGACGATGTACGTGGAACATTGTCTACACTTGAGGCAGAGCTGAAGCAGTAGACGCAGACGCACGAGCAAGACAAGGTGCTCGCCTACCGATGATTAAGTATGAAACGCAGTTTAAGCAACAAAGGTGTCATAGTTCGGCAGAGTAACTCATTAAATATATTGTACAAGATGCTATGCATTCCTGAGGGAGAATGGGAAAAAGCAACTATTTTGATGAGGATGGAACCTGAAATATTTCATGGAGAGGTGGCTGAAATAAAATCTTATTGCGAAACAAATATTTTTTTGCCCAAAGAGATCAGATTATTTCAAGTGTATACATTATTCGGATTAAAACATTCAGATTGGTTCACCAGTTTAACTCATTCAGAACTTCGAAACACTTTCACAATTTTTGGGCTCATTCTAATAAATGTTGATTTGGTTTTATTAAAAGAATAAAATCCCCTAGTGAGTTTCTCAATTAAGTACGTAAACTGATTAAGATTTAAATTATTGTTTTCAATTCACCTTTCCTTTGTAATAATGATAAAGTATGATTTCTGATCGTACGTCCACAAGTTATAGCTTATACTGAAAACAAACAAAAAGACCAAACAAATAAAGATGTCCCAACACAATGTGCCGCTAAATTGCAAGCGTGAGTTGACACATTTCTTAGATTCATTTGTTATTTATTCTATAGCAGTTCCGTTACTTTGGACAGCAGTTATTTACTGCATAATATTAGCCATTTGATGAGTTGAGGGAAAATAGACTCACTAGAGGAAGGATCCTTATTCTTGGAAAGGTTATTTCGAAAGATGAATGTTTATACTTAGCTCGAAGAGCAGCGAGTTGCTAATAACTTTTGTGTTTTTATATTAGATGCATAGAAAACAAAACAGTTGCAAATTTGCTAATATTTATAGGACCTAAGCCTGCCTCCTACACTGAACTTCAAGTGCTCAAGGGTTTCAAGTGTGTTATTATAATCTTGATCCTTGATAAAGCTATTTTTATAGAAATCATCCTGCTTCCCTACCAGGTTCCTGGTCCTCTTCTTCCTTCTCAAACCCATTCTATTTCCTCCTACTCTACTTCCTTGTCTTTTCTTCCTCCTTCTCTTCTTTTACCAAGCAGAAAATGAGTTCACTGAAAAAGAAACCCAACAGGACGTATGTAGGCCTCCCGGTTTCCACCGTTGTTTCCATCTTACGTGATACTATTGTACAATATCAGAACAAAACCTTGACACTGGTGCAGTCTGGGTGTATCAGTCAAAGTCATTTTATCACATGTGTAGTTTTGGGTGATCATCATTACAATCAAGGTGTAGAAATATCCTGGGGCACCGGGGTGGCTCAGTCAGTGAAGCCTCTGCCTTCAGCTCAGGTCATGATCCTGGGGTCCTGGGACTGGAGCCCTGCATTGGGCTCTCAGCTCAGGGGGGAGCCTGCTTCTCCGTCTCCCTCATGCCTTTCTGTCAAATAAATAAATAAAATCTTTAAAAAGAAAGGTACAGAAATATGACCACAAAGAATTTGTTCGTATCATCCCTCTATATTTATACCTTCCTTCATCTGTAGTCTCTGTTAACTATGAATCTGTTTTCTATCTCTGTTGTTTGGTCATTTCAAGAATGTTGTATAAATGGAATAAAAATGTAATCCTTTGATAATGACTCTTTTCACTTGGCAACTGTCTAAATTGTTGTATATATACCAACATTTAGGCCCTCTTTATTGCTGGATAATATGTCATGGTGTGGATGTACCACAATTTAGCCATTTGCCTATTTGTGGACATCTGGGTTGTTTCTAGTTCTGGGCCATTACAAATAAAGCTGCTGTACACTTTACCTATCTTATACTTTTATTGACCAATTATACCACAAAAAGCCTGAAAAAAAATAAAGCTGCTATGAACAATCATGTACAGGCTTTTTTTTTTTTTTATGTACAGGTTTTTTGAAGACAGAGATTTTCATTTCTCTGGGATAAATACCCAGAAGTACAATTGGTAGGTCACGTGGTTAGGGTATACTTAGTTAAGGACACTGCCAAACTATTTGCCAGAGTGGATGTGTTCTTTTACATTCTTATTAGCAACATGTGAGAGACCAAGTTTCCTCATGTCCTCACCAGCACTTGAAATTGATTCTTTCTTTTTAAATTTTATTTATTTATTTATTTATTTATTTATTTATTTATTTATTTAATAAATTAATTTTTATTGGTGTTCAATTTACCAACATACAGAATAACACCCAGTGCTCATCCCATCAAGAGCCCCCCTCAGTGCCCGTCACCCAGTCACCCGCACCCCCCGCCCTCCTCCCCTTCCCCACCACCCCTAGTTGGTTTCCCAGAGTTAGGAGTCTTCCATGTTCTGTCTCCCTTTCTGATATTTCCCACACATTTCTTCTCACTTCCTTTATATTCCCTTTCACTATTATTTATATTCCCCTAAATGAATGAGAACATACACTGTTTGTCCTTCTCCGATTGACTTACTTCACTCAGCATAAATTGATTCTTTCATTTTAGCTATTCTAACAAGTGTATAGTGATGGGGCATTGTGGCCTTAATTTGCATTCCCCTAATGGCTAGTGGGTGTTTAACATCTTTTTTATTCACCACACATGTATAATCCTCAGTGAAATGGCTTTCATATAGTTTGCCCATTTTCTAAATGGAGTATTTGCTTCTTTTTACATCAAGCTTTGCGTGTTTGTAAATTCTATGTATGAATTCTTGGCCAGATACGTGGTCTGAAAATTTTTTCTTTCAGTATATAGCTAATCTTTTCATTCTCTGAATAGAGTTTTCACAGAGCATAAGTTTTTGATCTTGGTGAGGTTAGTTTAATCAATTTTTTCTTTCTCAGAAATGTTTTCCTGTCATGTTTAAGAACTCTCCAGTAAGTCCTAGTTTCCAATGATTTTCTCCTATGTTTTATTCTAAAGCATCTCCTGTGTTTTATTTATGCTTTTATATTTTAAATATAATGATTCTTTTTGGGTTAAGTTCTGTGAAAGTTGTAAGGTTTAAGTCAAGGCTCTATCTGTCTATTGATCAATCTACTTATCTATCTATCATCTTTTCCTGATTGAATTGTTTTTGCATTTCAGTCAAAAGTTAGTTGGGCATATTTGTATGGGTCCATTTTGGGGCTCTCTCTTCTGTTTCCTTGGTCTGTGTGTCTATGCTCCCACCAATACCACACAGTCTTATATTACTGATAATAAGTCTTGAAATCTCGTAGTCTGATTCCTTCCACTCTATTCTTCTTTTTCAAAATTGTTTTATCTATTTCCGTTCCTTTTGCCTTTTCAGATAAATTTTAGAATAGTCTCGTTTAGGTCTACAAAAATCTTCCTGGGATATTGACAAGATTTTGAAAATTGTCACTTTACAATGGTCAATCTTCCAATCTACAAATATGATCTACCACGTATCCTGTTAGAACTGGAAAAGACGTGTATTCTTCTGAGGTTGGATGGCGTATTTATAAATGTCAATTGAATCCTCTTGGGTGATGACGTTTTTGGGTCTTTATAGGATGTTTCAGGTTTCTTATTCATTTCCAAAGCCAGCTATCACATCATTCAGATCTCTGTCTCTGTCATCATATTTCTTCTTTACTTGACAGATGCTTCTGCCTCCCCTTCCATTTATAAGGACACTTGCAATTACACTGGGCTCACTGGATATTTCACAATAATCGCCTTCTTTCAAAATCCTTAGCTTAATTACATCTGCAAAGTCATTTTTCCCACATAAGGTAACACCTTCACAAATTCAAGGGATTAGGATGTGGCTGTCTTGGGGAGAGGGCATTATTTTGCCTACTACGTTAATAAGTAATCTTGCATTCAGAGTTGGAACCCAAGTATTAACGTAGCAATTTTTTGCACATTTTTAATTGCAAACAGTTATACTTAACTCATGGAATTAATTATTGGAATTTTCATAAGCACACATAATAGAATGGAGCACAGTACCATCTTTTAAAGAGATAGGAATATTGGAGGGATAAGTTCATTTAAAACAATAGAAAATATTCTCAAATTTTCTCTCTAAATGAAAGTATAAGATACATAGCATTTAACAAATTGCTTCTACCCATATTTTTTAACACCTTGAGTATGGTACATAGTGAAAAAGAGATGCGCATAGATTATAATAAAACAATTCCTACGCTTGTAAAACATGGGCTATTTCTTGGTGATAAATTTTTATTCATTTTTTTGCACACACCATATCTTTTATTGATGAATATGGATTGGCATAGTCATTTAAGAATATATTGAAGTAGTATTACATAGAATAAATTTTTTCTCTTCATCTGCTTTAATTTATTCCAGTTGTAAATGCCATTGCCTTCCATAACCACAGAATAAATCTCACTCTAGGATCAATTACTACAGTTTAGAATTAGATGTGAGTTGTTTTATAATTATATGAAATTCAAGGTACCATTTTAATTAAAATAACTTTTTAAAGAACATTTGAATTTAGAAAATGATATACATGATTACATTTGAACCCTCTGTATGAAATTATTAAAATTATATATCACCTTTGATTCATATTTCATTGATTTCATAACATTCAAAAATAAACACTTAAACAGATATTTACTGTATTTAAAATATAACCCATTATCTAACATTAAATAATTTGCTACCTCCAATAAAACTCATACTTATCAATTTTAGAATTTCAGAAATGATTTTCTTTTTGCTTTGCTTAATAGTAAGAAAATTGTTTTCAAAACTTTTTGTCATTATTGATTATCACTGAAATATTCTTAATCTTAAAGAAATTCATAAAAATGAAGTCTTGTCAAAAGTAATTCAGTCATAAAGAAGCTTGTATGTATCTTTTCACTTAACATTACTCTGAATTTACAAGTAATCATTACTTAACACTATAATAATAAGCACAGCCATCATTGGATCTCATATAACTATTATTGATTGAATTGTATCTTCCAAATTCATGTTGGAACCTCAATTCCCAGAATCTCAAAATGTGACTTTATTTGGAGGTAGTCTTCAAAGACGTAAACAAATGAAAATTATGTTCTTAGTTTGGTTTCCTTAAAGGGGCAAATTTGGACACGGGAAAAAATGTGAAGATAAAGGAAAATATTGAGGTGATGCTTCTTTAATATAGGATGCCAGCAGTCCACTAGAAACCATGAGGGAGACACGGAACAGATTTTTCTTCACACCCCTCAGAAGAAATCAGTCTTGCTGACACTTTGATTTTAGATTTCTAGCCTGTAGGACTGTGAGACACCACATTTCTGTTGTTTAAGCCACTCAAATTGTAGTGATTTGTTACAGTAGCCCTAGGGAATGAACATAATACCTTAGACTCTGCATACCATGTTTTCATTAGTATACTAAGGACTTAAGGAACAATTCTCTTTTATAACATACCATACTGCATTTGAATAATTTAATTTTTTGTTCTTGTCGCAGAAGAGGTGACTGAACAAGATTTTAATAAAGAATTGATGGGCCGGGTAGGGTTAGCTTGGTTAAAGTTTTATCCTTGACAGAAATTTCACATAAATCCCAAACCTAAACCTGGCTACCATGATCACGTCATTCCTATGTGATGGAGCCAAAACCAAATTAACATATTAACAATCTCTATCATCTCTATACAAAACAATGACAACCAAACTACACTTAAAAACAAGATGCGGAATGATTGGTAATCTCATATCTTGCTGCAAGGAATGTAAAATTTTATAATCAGTCTGGGAAACTCTTTGCAGGTTCTTATGAAGTCATACATATTCTTACCGCATAACCCAGCCATCGCACGCCCAGGTATTGTTTAAGATATAATGAAAACATATAATCACACAAAGATTTGTTCATAAATATTTAAAGCAGCTTTATTCACAATTGCTGAAACCTTGAAACAATCCATATGTCTAGCAACAGATGAATGGATAAACTAAATGTGGTATATTTATGTGAATGAAATACTCTTCAACAATAAAAAGAATAAAGTGTACACAATCTGGATAAATCTCAAAAACTGTGAAGGAAGCTACACATAAAAGATCACATAATGCGAGATTACATTTATATAACATTCTAGGAAAGACAAAACCCTTGTGACAGAAAACAGATCAGTGTTAGCCTGCCAAGTATGGGTGGAAGAGACTGACTGCAAAGGGGCACCAGGGAACTTTTTGAGTTTTGGAAATGTTTCATATCTTGATCCTAATGGTTGTTACGTGACTGAACGCATTTTCAAAATATGTCTGATTGTATAATTTAAATTGGTGAAGTTTATTATACATAAAACAAACCTCGGTAAGCCTATCTTTTTTTTAAGAAGCCAATTATAACCCAAACCTACCAGATGACTTAATTTTACATCTTTCAAAGAGTAGGGACATTTTCCAAAGCATAATGTGTCGTGTTATTTGCTATTTTTAAAAATCTCTGAGCATAGGCTTTGAGTTCAGGTGCACCTGGATTTGAAATCTGACTTTTTGTTTACCAGGAATGTGACCATAAGAATTATATTTAAATTCTCTGAACCCCAGTTTTTTCCTTTGTTTGATGAAGTTCTAAGAGGCAACACAAGATGATTTTTATATTCAATTATTACTTGTAAACTTTTTCTTTGTGCTGCTCTGTTAAGAGCCAGGGAAAGAGAGGTCACAAGAAGTATCGTTTCTTGCCTTTGTGGAGCTTATAATCTGGGAGAGAAGGTAGACATTAAAGACTATACCTAGGAGAGAAAACTACAAAAGGGAAATAAAAGACTTATTAGAGCAATTAAAGGGGACCTAATGAATTACTCTGGCTTTCAGGCGATAGTGTCAAAGGAAGCCTCCTTCAGACAGGAATATTTCAAACACATTCTGAAAGTTAGTAAGAGCTGCCCGGTGAACCGGAGGGCAACAGGTTTCTGTCATAGCAGAAGCTCACGCCATAACCTCAGGGTATTATTCATAAAACCACAAGTGCTGAATAGTTAGAGTGAGTTGAATTTAGAGAGGGTGGCAATAGGGTGGAGAAGTAAGCAGAGGAAAACCACAAAAGGTTTTTTGTTTTTGATATCTTATTTTATTTATTTGTTTGTTTGTTTATTTATTTATTTGACAGAAGAAATGTGAGAGAGCCCAAGCAGGGGGAGCCAGTAAAGGCAGAGGGAGGAGTAGTTTCCCTGCAGGGCTGGATCTGGGGACCCTGAGATCATGACCTGAGCCCAAAGACAGATACTTAACTGGCTGAGCCACCCTGGCGCCCACCCCCGCACAAAAGGTCTTAAATGTTAATTTTTAGAGTCAAATGAGGTGATAAGTAATATTTTAAAACAGGAAAACATGAGCAAACCAGGATTGTCTTGGGCAAACTTGAGGTAACTCATGTTAACTGATGTTGTCAGTGTTGTTGCGGTAATTATTTTATGTACCTATAAACCTAGTTCAGTTGAAACTTGTACCCAACTCGGTTATCGACTTCTAATAGTCGAAGCTCCCCTGGTTTTAATTCTTGTGTGGGAATTATGTAAGAGTCATATTCTCCAGGATAATGTTGTTAATTCTTCTTTTGATCCTCTTAAGATATTGAATATTTATTAGGAAATTAGGAAAATAGGTTAGATTCTGTGGAATGTTAATGCAGAGAGTGTTAAATTGTTAACAATTTCATTGCTTTGTTATTTTTTTCAGGTATTATTTTAATACTGCAGTAACTAATCTAGTGTTTAGTTTACAAAATGCTAAAATACCATATTTAATCAAAGTTGCTCTGGACTTTTCCCACATCTGACATAAAAACACTCCCACACTTGGTTGTTACTGAATTTTTTTTTTTTAATTTCCTAGGCTGTCTTTTAATTAAGAGAGAAATAGAATAAATTGAATGGGTTACAGACACCTTTGTGGCTATTTGCTATCTGTCAATTGTGTAGACCTCCCAGCTAACACCAGGATCTATGCCTCTATGACAGTAAACATCCGTCAGCTGACTTCGTGAGTTTTTCTGAAAGCTCAGATTCTGTAACTTATTATTTCTAGTTTATATTTACTACCTTTGAAGGTGAAAATAATTTATTAATCTTGTGTCTTGGCACAAGAGAACTTTAAAAAAATTGTTTTTCTTCCAAAAAGATTTATAGGAAGGCCAATCTCATAAATAAAAGGTAATAAATGAAGTGACAGTGTATATCATCCGAACTAACACTCTTATCTTACCTGAAATGGAATGTATACTCAATCTAAAATATTTTCAGAGTCTAACGTGGCTGGGAAATTCTATTTTTTCCCTTTCAGTTACTATTGTAAAGCTGTCCCTTAAAATGTGTTCTTGATTCATGTATTTGGATTTATTTATGTAGAGAAAAATAAGATCTAATTAAAAACAATAGCGGTAATATAAAAATATTTTTTTGTTGACAGCTGGACATATATTTGCCTTAACTCTGTTTAACTGGCTTAGAGCTGTGCTGTGTCTAATGTTTGTGGTGTCTGTGTTGCCATGACTCTTCAAATTCTTCCAGTATCCTTGCTTTTTTTAAGTCCCCCCTTGTTGGTTTTGGTCTTCAGAGTACTTCTCCACAGCGGGGTTTTGTGGATTATAGGTCTCTCAGCTATGAGCTCTGTTGGTATGTGGAAAAGTTTTGGGGGTAAGAGGAAGCATTCTATAATCTCTTGATTAAACCTTGATCTTTTAGTGGGCATCTGTCCCTGGGCTGTGAATTTTATAAGCATTTCTTAGCTTTTGTTCCCCACTTAGGTAGGAGAGCGATAAAGCTGTTGGCATAGAGTTTTAGGAGTCTGCTGGGATAAAGCTTAAAAGTCTTTTCCTCTTAAAGTAAACTTCTGTTATGGAGGATGTGCCTGGGTGTATTTTAAAATTCTCTTCCCTCTGACAGTGTCATGTGTGGATCTTTCCTGCGTCTTCACCATGAGGACGTTGTGTGGTTCTTGGCTGTAAAACCCACAATAAAGTACCCTCCCCTGTGCCAGACTGTCACCCTCAAGATCTTTTTGCTTTCACCTTAGTCCACACTCAGCCTCCAGCAAGTCATCCCAATTACCTTGAAGTGTCCCCACCACTTTATGTGTTCAGAGGCTTTTGCTCTAGGGGAGGAGGTCTAGATTGTGACTCTGGATTTTTTTGTCTATCCAGATTTGGGGATGGTAGTTTGCCCTGGGACTTCAGTCTCTGATGCATCCAAAAAGTCTTTGAATTTGTTTTTTTCACCTTTTTTTCCCCCCCATTGTGAGGATGAGAATGAGAACTTTCAAGGTCTTCACTTGGTGGTACTAAAACCAGAAGCTCCAAAAACTGTTTCTGAAACACACTCAAAACACTGTTTTTAAGCCTGTAGATCTGTGAATATTTTTGGCATTGTAACAATCAGTCAACAGAGAAGCAGGGAGATGCTCAACATACTGCTTTATAATGAATTCTTCTGATGTCTGTTTCTATCTACACTTTTATAAATGCTTACCTTCAGATAAGCAAGGAAGTAATTATAACTGTGGCTCTGAAGCAGATTAACACACCATGTTTCTTGCCAAGCTTTTCAAACACTTTGAAATCCATTTTAGTCTGTTACCTAATTTGCACATGAAGTTAAAACAAAAGGCTACAATAACAGTAACAAAGGAATGATGATGTTGCTCATCTTTAATATGGCGTTTGATTTCCAGTGTACACTTAGAGATTTGAAGAGGGTTTTCATGTATGCTTTATATTTCTACGTAGGTTTTATGTTTCAATGGCCCTTGCGTTGGGAAGCAATATGTATCCAGAATTCTCCACGTTTCCTATTCAAAATGAGTCAGAAAGTAATACTCCGATCTGGAGATGTTGACATCAAAGGAAATATTTGCAACTGCCAATGAAGACATATGATTTCTCTGTATTATTATTGTTATAATAAACAATATAGAAATAGAGACTTGGAAGAAGAGACTCTCAGTTGCACTAAGAGATGTTTCTTTGGGTCAAACTCAGTTAAAGATGTTTATTGCCACTTTCCTAGTTAGAAAAATGGATATAACTTATAAGAAATGCACGTTTTATGCAGTTTGTTGTATGTGTATATTAATATATCTATACATATAGACATATATAACTAACTTGTGTTTATACATATACGTAATATTTTTTAGTTGGTGTTACCTTACCTCTACCATAGAATGATTCAATCATTAGGGATGTATTCTTGTTTTTATGAATTCTGGAATTTAAAAAAATGAAAGCATTAAGGACAGTAGAAATGGCAAGATAATATGGCACCAAGTGATTAAATTAGTAAAGCAATACACTCTACAAAGATAGTCTCAGAATTTAGCATGAATAAAAATAAAATAGAAAGGTTGTTAAAAATATGGATTCTGGAGACTAACTTGCATACTCTCTTCCAGAACAGTTAAGTTGAAACTCAGAATCAGAATTTTTAACAAGCACTTCAGAGATGTGTCATACTGTGTCTTTGACACTGTGGGTGTAATTACATTTATTCCTATTTTGTGTAAATATGGATTTCATTAACAATTCTTACGGTAATTTATATGATGATAATACAATGTTTGTAACGCTGTTAGTGCCTGTTACATTCTCAGCACAGCATCCTTGAAGAGCTCTGTGACAACTCTTCCCTGTAGGTTAGAAATTACAGTGGTAACTGCTGTCATTGAATTTGGAAACCTAATGCAATGGGAATAATTGGATCCCGGGGTGCCACAGGCCAAGGGGCTGCATTCAATTGACAAAGGCAAGGTGGGCATGGTTATAAAAAATGAGCAGCAGAGTCAAAGTAGCAATCAGAGTGTTCCATCAGAGACCTATGGTTAATTACAGTGTTCCCGGAAATGAAATAGATGCAAAGTTCACTAAATTCTTATTTGATTTATGTAAGTAGAAGAATTTTAGATCAAAGTCTAACTTAAATCATAAAACAGGGGCAGCCACAGTGGCTTAGCGGTTTAGCGCCGCCTTCAGCCTGGGGCCTGATCCTGGAGTCCCAGGATCGAGTCCCACATCAGGCTCCCTGCATGGAGTCTGCTTCTCCCTCTCCTGTGTCTCTGCCTCTGTCCCTTTCTCTCTCTGTCTCATGAATAAATAAATAAAGTCTAAAAAAAAAATCATAAAACAGTTAGGACTCTCCGTCATTTCCCAGACTTGATGCAGTTTACAGAGCAAATCTCCAAGGTATGCAATAGGCACAATTTCATTTAATATTCTTATATCCCTATGGGGTTAATATTATTGTTATTTAATTTACATTTAAAGAAATTATTGCTGAGATTAAGTTAGGGATTTTTTTTTTCTATAGGCAAATAGTTGTAACTCAGCTGCATAAGGATTTAACTCAGGTCTCTGGGATTTTAAAATCTCATTTTTCTACTGTTCCAATTTGCAACCTATTGCTCCTAGCCATCGGAGCTAAATGTTCCTTCCAAAAATAAGGGAAAGTGTTAATGTAACCCATTCAATCAATAAAAAGTTGCAGTGAGGTGTCTTATCTTACTATAAATCACTGTGCTGGGTAGATCAGAGGGCCTCAAACCCAGTATTTTCCCTTTGCTCCTTCCTGATTATAATAAAAGTAAGACTGGCTCCAATGACTCTTTAGGGAAAATATTTTAAAAATCAATAAAAATAAATATCAATCCAGTTTTTAATGAAATGCAGTTGATATAAAATATAATCACTGTGTATTGTCCAACCTGTTAGCTATAAAACAGACCCATATAAACTCACTAATTCAAAGAAATACTTTAGTTCATTTCTTAGCTCCTGACTTAGAGAAAAAGAAAAAAAATTTTTTTTCTCATTTTGAGTCAGTCTACCAAATGATTCACTGAAAGAAGGTACAAAAGGAATCCATAATAAGGTATCGCCTTCCCTTTTCAAACTCCAGCTTTAAACTGAGGCATGTTCTTTCAAGGAGAGGCTTCAGGTTTCTCTTTGTAGTTCTCTTCTTGGATCTCCCTGGATTACAATTGCTAATATTAGGGCTGCTGACAGTAGAACCAACAAGTGTTTGAGGAGAAGTAAGCTGTTATTGTTCTTAGACATCCCTACAGAATAATGAGATGATGCATACTCATTAACCAAGGTTGGAATTCTACTGGAAAACCTCCACAAGTAAGGACTGATAGCTTTCCTTACATGGCAAGATTAGGTAATTTAAACAGAGTAATTTGAAAAGCTAATTGAGAAAATCATCCTTTCATTTTAATTTGTCCTTTTAAATTTGCCATGGAGGGGCACCTGGGTGGCTCAGTGGTTGAGCGTCTGCCTTCGGCTCAGGTTATGATCCCGGGGTCTTGAGATTCAGTCCTGCACTGGGCTCCTTGCAGGGAGCTTGCTTCTTTCTCTGCCTGTGTCTCTGTCTCTCTCACTGTGTCTCTCTATTTATTTATTTATGAATAGATAAATCAAATCTTTGAAAATAAATAAATAAATTTGACATGGATAATTGCAGACTCTGGAAAGAAAAATCACCAGATTCCTGGACCCAAATAATTATTTAATCACCTTAATAGTCTCATCAACGTGACTTTCCACTCATCTCATCATCAGCAACTGGGTTATGATGAGATGCTCACATTTCCAAGAACAAGTTTCTTTTCAACACTTCCTATCTACTGAGGGTTTATTTTCACCTCATTTAATCAACCCTCTCTGTCTTGATGCACAGTAATCCTCTGATCCTAGCTGTGTTTTGACAAAGTCCTTCTCTTGTTCATTCCAAAAATAATTAGCTATTTAAGATCAAGGCTGAGATACACTAGACTTTCTAAAATCAGCAATGCTCCTAAAATGTAATTATGGAAATAGAACTCTTGGGCCTCAAAGATGAACAGTTAGGGTTATATTTTGCCTTGGGTACTGGACTCCTGTGGGTGACTTTCCCAATAAATAACTTAGTAGAGATGAGAAAGGAATTATAATTTTTATGTATCTTATTTAAAGGCAGAGGAAGATTTATATTTTACAATTTTGAGTTAACTCCTATCTATGGCTAATGGATTATAGATTGCAATTTATATTTTCTAAGAAATATGCAGATATTATATTAAAGATTTCTTGAGCTGAACCTCTCAGTCGATATAAAAATCTTGAGATAATAGAATGTTCAGCTTTGTAATGATTTAACTAACATTTCTACAGATGGAGGATGTGTAGATTAAAATGACAGATGTTTGCTGGGCAAACCCCATGGAGGAAAACACTTTGTCAAATGTATCAGCTTACTAAGAATCACTAAATGGCATGTGAAAATTGTTTTTTGGCTTACATTTTGTTCTACACATAAGCAATCAAACATTGACTTGACCGAAGTAAGTTTCTGTCAAAATAAGCTCTGGGCAAACCATGTGACATACTTAGGAAGTCCATATACTGCTTCTTTAAGATTAAGCCCAATTCAAAGTGCCAAGCACTATTTTAAACACTTAGGACACAACAATAGACAAAAATAGAACAAAAATAGTTCTACTTGCTGCTTTTGTGGTGCTGATGTTCTAGAGGCCAGAAACAGATAATGAACACAAGAAATATGCAAATCATGGCATATCCTAAGTAATAATAAGAGCTGTAGTAAAGAGAAGAAAGAAGAGTAGTGTAGGGGGAATAGTGAGTATAATCAAAAGCATAAGGTGACTACCGGGTCAAGTTTGGTGATCCAGTGAGATTGTAACAAAGACTTGAAGAAGACAAGAGTGAGATAAGAGCATTCTGGGCAAGGGCAGCCTCAGAGTCAAGGACCTATGGCCAGATGGCGCCTGGCAAATTCTAAGAACATCAAGTAGCCAGTGTGTCTGGAGTGGAGTGAGCTGGTTGCAGAGAGATGAGACATGCAAATCTGAGTTCCATAGGCAAGTTTTTGTCTCTGTTGTAAATCCTATAACATCTGTCCAACATCTCTCTTTAGAGTATGTCACTAAGCATAATCATCTTTGCATAAGAGGCCTTGGCCAAAAGTCTGAGATTTAAAACTCCTCATTTAATACTTTTATGTAGGGAGTTTACTCGCCTACCCTAACAACATATATATTCCAAATTTAACTTAGAAAATATATTTTTTCTTTTATTTTAAAAGAAACAATAATATTACCAAATTACATAAGTTGATTTTTAGGAGAAAAATATTTGAAAGATTATTTTCCATTTGTAATATTAACAGTAAAAATCAGAAGGCTACTAACCAAATATTGGGGACAGTTCTCGAATAGATATGCAGTTCATACAGGTGCTCTTCATGTAGAAAAACTGGTGTATAGAAGATGTCTAATGCCAATATTACTAAGAATCTCAAAGAAGGAGAATATAGGAATTAGCACTATTACACGACTATTTCTAGTCTAAATCCTCAAGCAAATCATGGTGATATTTTCACTCATATGTGGGAAAAGACTTGATAAATATTTATGCTATAATTACTGAATTGTAGAATATAGCAATTAAAAAAACTAATAATTTAACTCATGATGGCCAGACCCATGCAATTTGATTGAGGCATATTATTACTTATAGGTGAAAATGATAACATGAGACATGATACTTCCTTTCAATATAACTGTGAATAAGAAGCTGATTTCAAAATGAAATTAGCAATAATAAATTGTAAGAATCATATTGTCATTAAAAGAAGCATGTATTTAAAATGAGGCACCTGCACCCCGATGTTTCTAGCAGCAATGTCCACAATGGCCAAACTGCGGAAGGAGCCTCGGTGTCCATCGAAAGATGATGGATAGAGAAGCTGTGGTCTCTGTATACAGTGGAATATTCCTCAGCCATTAGAAACGACAAATACCCACCATTTGCTTCAACGTGGATGGAACTGGAGGGTATTATGCTGAGTGAAATAAGTCAATTGGAGAAGAACAAACATTGTATGGTCTCATTCATTTGGGGAATATAAATAATAGTGAAAGGGAATAGAAGGGAAGGGAGAAGAAATGGGTAGGAAATATCAGAAAGGGAGAACATAAAGACTCCTAACTCTGGGAAATGAACTAGGGGTGGTGGAAGGGGAGGAGGGCGGGGGGTGGGGGTGAATGGGTGCCGGGCGCTGAGGGGGGCACTTGATGGGATGAGCACTGGGTATTATTCTGTATGTTGGCAAATTGAACACCAATAAAAAATAAATTTATTATTAATAAAATAAATAAATTAAAAAAATAATAAAAATAAAAAATTTTGTAAAAAAAAACAAAGAAAAAAACAAACAAAAAGAATAAAATGAGGCAAGTCTTAATTTTTTGGGGGGTAAGTCTTAATTTTAATAAAAATCAGACTTTCTATTCTCCTCCGAGTTAATCATTAGGGGAATGTTAATCTTTATGGGAACTTTGAGGCTCTCACAATAGAGTGTTTAGTATGACGACAACATTTGAAAATCAATGTATAAGTAAAATTTCCAGTAAATGATTATTAAAAAAATGAATTTGTCAAAAGAGATGAATTGAAAGGAAACTCAGTGTTAAATTCGATTTATCTCTTTTTTAACTAGGCCAGGGAAATATTGCTTTGTTTAAGGTGAGAAAACCAATTATGACTGACAGATTATAAAATAAGAGATGAATTTCAAGATCCATTTCCCTTTCCTTTATTATAAAATTCCCTGAATTTTAACAGGGTACCCTGACATCCAAAGAGAGAGAGAGAGAGAAACAGAGAGAGAGGGAAAGACTGACTCTATTTCTCGGCCTCCTTTGGGGTTAAGTGTGGCTATGTTACCATGCTACGGCCATAGACATATGAATAGATATGATATGAGCAAATTTCAGGTTGTGCCATTAAAAGGAATGGCTGGCCTTCGTTACAGTATAATTTTCAAAAATATAAAAACTTAATATTCAAGCAAATAGAAAATGAATAGGTAGCAAAGATTTTATTTAACATGTTAACTAATAAGGGAACAAGCAAGATGTATGGGAGGTTCAAAGACTCTCTGAAAATCATGGATTTCATAGGCAATTTAACAAAAAAAAAAATGTTTACTGGATTAGATACAAAACTGAATAATGTCCACAGGGTGATGACATTAACAAATTAGAAGGAAATTTCATTGTCTGGGACTCTTAATTAATAGCAGTGAGATTAACTAAGTATGTTCCCCAAACAATGCATGTGTGACCTTTGCTTTCCTATAATGTAGAAAAGATTTGCCACCCAAATTTTAATCTTTCCTTGTTATTCAGCTTCGGGTAATTTTTTTTTTTTCTGTCATACTCTCATTCTCTTCTTTTACATAAAATCTGGATATTACACCAGGAGCTGAAGCAAACATCTTGACCCTAGAAGATGAAAAATGTGTAAAGTGGTAACAACTTAGGAGGGTCGTGTGTACCCAGGATCAGCAAGCACATATGCCTTTCTCAGAAGACTCGACTTTTATGTAGTTGGGACAATCAGTATTCTGGGCGTTTGAGAGCTAAATTCTATCCTAACAAACGTAGAATTTTCTACCACATGTGGGTCACTCAGAAAAAACTAAAATATTTTGGCTTTTAACAGTTGACTGGAAGGCACCAAGGAAACCTAAATTGTGTCCTTGAAAACTGGCAAATCTCATTTATTCCATGGCAAGGTAGAACTACTGCTTGTAAATGTTTTGGAAGTCGGGCCACAAGCCAACTATATTTGGGAAACTTGGGAAAATGTTTTATTGATATGTGTCAGTTTCTTCTTTCTGCTTTCACCAAACACCTGTAACTAGGAGAAGAAATCGAGTCACAGTTACACACCTGGAAAGCAGAGGAGGAAGGGATCGCAGCTTTGCTAAGGGAACCTCTCACTGCCCATAGCTTGCAATCGAGCTTGAGGAATAAAATTATCATTTGGGGCCTCTCTGGGGTGGAAACAATGAGTGACTCTATATCCCTGAATTAAAGCAGTGACAGCAGAGGCTCTGAAAGAGCCAAGGTTCTGACTCTACGTTTTTCTTCAGCTGCCCTCATCCTTTGGTCTCTGATGGTGGTAGCCAAGCCATCCGCACAGGCCAATAAGGTACTTTTAAGGCTTTCCCAGCCAGGCTACAGTTTTCCAAACAGTGCCCTTTCTAAGTTGGGGGAACAACCCAAATTAAGCACCATTAGGAGGTGTTCGATTTTTTGGTAAGAGAGCTATTAAGTGAACTTTATTCATTGCTTGTTAATTTTCTGATTTGACATATCCTAACAGAATCTTCTTGTGAAAGACGCCACAAAATTGCGGTTTGGATTGAGTTCTGTGACTACCGAATTTCTGAAGGGAGACATTCGTAATCCTAAAATTGTGCCGACAAGAGTCACGTAATCACCAGGAAGCACACGTTAATGTCTCTTCATATGTGGCTGCGAAGGAGAGTGGACAAAGAGGTTCTTTCAGAGACTCAAATCTGTTCCAGTGAAGGCTCTTGCTGCAGTGTTGGGGAGGATTTATCTTGACAATCCCCTAACCAGGTTCTCCATTCTTTCTTTTTGTAAAAGGAAGTTTTAAAATTGCTCTCCTCTTGTTTGTGATACACAACTTGAGATTTAAAAAAAAAAAAAAAAGGACAACTGACATGACTATTAATGTTTGGTCACCAACCATGTATGGACCTGCAGAAGAGGAATGTCTAGAGCCCAGGGGACACAGACTTTGAGACAAATCCAATAGCATGATGAGTCATGTGGTTGCCTGTCTTGTGAAGAGGTTCGGTGTATTCTCTGTGTAGCCTCAGTGTACCAGAGGGGTATATTGGGTTAGAGACTGCCAGTGTGCCCCCAGATCAATTGCTTTCTTCTTCCTTTAGAAATGGAATCTTCAAATGGGAATAGCCTCTCTTTCCCTGCACCCTCTGACCCCCACCCACCCCTGCGCAGCAAAGCTACAGTTTCTCTTCTACTTTGCAGCTGGGTAGGGTCTTATGTCCTGACCAGTGAGATGTGAGGAGATGTGGGATGGGCAAATTCTTCCAAGACATGGGCATGTGCTACACTTCCTTTATTTTCTATTTCCTAATGGCTGCAATGGGGACCTGGATTATGTGAGCTGGAGATACAAGCTGTGTGTTGAGGATGGAAAAAAAAAAAAAGCAATAACAGAGAGAGACACAGAGACAGAGAACCTGGGTTGTCAACATGGACCAGCCTCTACACTAGACTAGACCACAACCTTAGACTCTTCTGTGAGAGTGGAATATATTTTTACCTAATTTTTTTTTTACCTAATTTAAGCCACTGTGTTTTGGGGTATCTTTCTTATAAACTGCCTAAATAATATATTATTTCAAATATAATGTGTGTCCCCCAGTCCTTCACCATAGAGTCCTTTTATATTGAAAAGTTTGGGATTCTGAAAAGTCAGAAACAGTGATACGCTAGAAGAAAAATACTTTAGTTTTAATGTCTTCCTCAGGAAATGGATGCAGCTGATTCTTTGAGGGGAGGGCAGAGACTGTTAGGAAACCACATATGTATTTGTGTACAAGTTTGCATACAGGAATATTGCAAAATATTGCTCTGCCACAGAGAAATTCTTTTCGTATTACTTATTTCAATTCTGAAAGCAATGCACATTATTGTTTCATCTTCTTCAAGAATACATGAGAAATGAATATTATTAATACCACTGTTTACATTTTAGAATTTCTAACTACCCCCAAATTTGATTACATGTCTGTCATTTCAAACTCTTATTCTTTTAAAAAAATATTAATTTATTTGAGAAAGAGAGAGCACGCACAAGCAGGGGAGTGGCAGGCAGAGGGAGAGGGAGAAACAGGCTCCCCACAGAGTAGGGAGCCCAATGGGGGCTCTATCCAAGACCCCAGGATCGTGACCTGAACCGAAGGCAGACGCTTAACCCACTGAACAACCCAGGTGCCCCTCAAACTCTTATTCCTTGCAACATTGTTTCAGACTTCTCAAAATATCTTTAAACATGCAAACCTCTACTTCTCCTTTTACGTGTACCTCACAGAGAAAAATTAAATATATTAGATACAACTCTATTGAATTTTCACTAGTGTGTATGTAACCCGACCATCTTTCTCACATCTATAACACTGGTCCTTCTTTTCAGATTGTTTTCACTGCTGGAGGTATGCCTCCCCTTACCTCGAGCAAGGTAATCATCTATGTTTTAAATTCCCCAACTTTTTCTCTCGTATTTTATACGAGTTATCCTTTCTTTCTTTTCTATATTAATCTATCTTTAACTGGATTAATTCCATGGAAAATATTTAAAAAATTTCTCCCTTTTGGTAATGATGGGTATGACTATTACCTTGATTGTGGTGATGGTTTCACAAGGGTATGCATATGTCCAAACTCATCAAGTTGCATACATTAAATATGTGAAGTTTTATATTTAAATTTTACCATGGGTCACCTGGGTGGCTCAGTTGGTTAAGTGCTTGACTATTGGTTTCAGATCAGGTCATGATTTCATGGGCTGTGAGATCCAGCTCCATGATGGGCTCCACACTTAGCCGGGAATCTACTTGAAGTTTCTCTCTCTCTCTCTCTCTCTGCTCTTCTCCTTGCTCTCTCACTCCTCTAAAATCAATAAATAAATCTTTGAAAAATAAATTATACCTCAATAAAGTGGTTTTTTTTAAACCTCCCTTAACTCCACATCTCACTCCACCAATGGAGTATATATACCTTATATATAGCTAAACTTATAAAAAAATCTTAAGCCACAACCAGAAATAGATCGTTCACTTGGCATAGACTCATCTTCCCAATGCAACTCAAAAAGGTGGTTCCATGTTGTTAAATATAAGTATTTTCAGTCATTAACTTTCTTTTCTATTCTAAAACACTGTCATTGGCTTGTGGGATGGTACTTTTTCTTGTTAATTTTTTTTTTCCTGGATTTTCTGTTTGGTCATCCTGAGTGAAGGCAGATTCTTTCCAGAGAGAAATGGAGCCGTGGAAAAGCAAAAATAGGAACCGATGGGATTCCATGACAGTACTGCCTTATGAGCTCTGACAGCGGCCTCTGCTGTGAGTTACACGATTTATTAAAATGCATCTATTAAAGTAAAAAAATTAAGTAATAGATTTTTAAAGTGTTTTTGAAGTACCAGTCATGTACCTCCCAAAACATAATTAATGTGAAGTTCAAAATCTTGCTACTCCTTGGTGTGAAACCAAGACTCAATGTATGATACATAAAGGAAGAACACCCCTTTCAAATTTTCTATTGACCAAACGTATTAGCCAGTTGTGTTTATCTCAATCAGAATTAAATTTAGTCAGCCTGGCATTATGTTTATTTAAATAGCACTTTCCTGGAAATTTCAATTTGTGGAATGTCATCAGGGCAAATTAATTAGCTAGAAGAGTATAGTAAGAAGTATTTTTTTTTAAGCCATTGGATCTCCAATGTGTCCAATACATTTTATGCATTTTAACATTTAAAATATTTCAGATTTGATGAATTTTACTTATAATTCTACTGTCAAGTTTGATGAAAGAAACCGCTTTTTTCTTTAAAAGGACAGAATACAGAACTTATTTGTCCCACTGTTGATAGATCTTTATAGGGAAATTTTCCATGTCAGTGTTTGAAGACCTTAAATGGTTTCTGAGTTGAAGTAAATACTTCTTCAAATAAATTTTCCCAGGAGCACTTGGATGACAGTAGGTTGAGCATCTGACTCTTGATTTTGGCTCAGGTCATGATTTCAGGGTCTTGGGATCAAGCTCCAAGTCAAGCCCTGTATCAGGCTTGGTGTGGAGTCTGCTTGGGTTCTGTCCCTCTCTCTTACCCCTCCCACTTGTGCTCTCTCTTTCTAAAATAAATAAATCTTCAAGAAAAAATTTTCCCCACTGATTTTCTTTGAGACTAGACTTGACCATTTGTCATTCAAAACATTCCTAGGGAGTAATTTTGTTTTGTTCTCTGACATTGATTCAATTATTTTGAAATCCAACTTGGAATGTAGGTAGCTTTTCCCCCAAGATTCCAATTTGTTCAAATTTCTCTTATAAGAATTTTTAAAGTAAGGTAGGCACCTTATTTAATCAATATATCAAAAAAATATGTGGACAATTTAATCAAATATATCTCCCAAATTACTATAGTAATTTACTACCTATTACCTTTCAGGATCATTTATCTTACAAAAGTACTATCTTTATTTTTTTCCCAGCAGAATTTTTTCAATAAACTTTACCTTATTTCTCTTTGGCTTCATTTCTGCCATATCTCAGAGAGTTCTGGGCTATTTCTCCATGTATAGCTGAAGAATACTCACCTTCTGTGTTTATTTTTGTCAGAAACTACAGTAGACTCTACAGTAAACAAGGAAATTATGTATCACTATTTGCCCAGGAAACATTATTATTTTATTTTTCCTGCCTTTTTATATTCTGAAAATAGAACAACTTTGACTTTCTTTGGAAATGGTGTGTATATTTCATTTTTTTTCTATCTCTGTCATAGTAAGATGGAGAAGATAAGACTGACACTCATTCTGAGGGATTTCATCTGAAATGCTTTCCACAGCTGTGAACAATACCAGGGATTTGGTTTATTTCCTCATACCACTAAACAGCAAACCCTGTGCTCACTATATTTAATTCATTTTGCTGGTTTTTCTTTTATAGAGTTATATTCATTCTGGGCATTCAAACTGGAATCACCTCTTGCATATTTTTCTACCTAAAAGTACTGAATTTTGCTGGCATGTGACCCTGGCTCTGCCGAACACAGCAGTCTGTCTCTGTTATATTGAGATTAGTACAACATAAACCAGATTAGGATCAGATCTTAAAATAAAGCTAGTTCTATTAATCTAGGCTTTGTTATATAGAGCTTATGCTCTAAAGGGAATACACATTTCCCCCCCCCAACAAAACAGTGTAGGATACAATAGGTATTTGAACAGGGATGGCAGCGATGGAGCCTATGACTGAACTCAAAATTACAGGCTCCCATTCACCAAGACTGATTTTTAATTCTCAGTGACACTGAGTATCTAACCGAACATCAAGCAGAGATCAATGATGAGTCCCTGATACAGCACTATCTCACCAGGAGAGCAATAAATCACATGGTAGGTAGCAAAGGGACACTACACCTTTTTTAACCCTAAATGAGGCAGCAGTTCATTTTAACAGGAACCAACTCTCTTTAACTTATTTTTATGTAAGTATTTATTTTTATTGTAGTAAGAATGCTTAGCATAAAATCTACGCTTTAAACACATTTTTCGGTGCATACTTCAGTATTGTTAATTATAGGCACAATGTTGAACAGCAGATCTCTGGAATTTACTAATCTTGAATAATTATTTGATACTTTATACCAGTTGAGCAGCAACTTGCTGTTTTCCTTTCTTCCACAGCCTGTGGCAACCGTCAGGATATTCTCTGTATCTATTAGTTTAAGTCTTTTAGGTTCCTCATATAAGTGGTGTCATGTAGTTTTTGTCCTTCTGTGTCTCATATTTCTCTTAGCATAATGCTTTCAAGGTTCATCCATGTTGTTCCATATAGCAAGATTTCCTTAATTATTGTGTAAGGCTTAATAATATTCCATTGTATGTGTGTACCACATTTTCTTTTTTTTAAAGATTTTATTTATTTATTCATGAGAGACACACAGAGAGAGGCAGAGACATAGGCAGGGGGAGAAGCAGGCTCCCTGTGGGAAGCCCGATGTGAGACTTGATCCCAGGACCCCGGGATCACGACCTGAGCCCAAGGCGGATGCTCAATCACTGAGCCACCCAGGTGCCCCATACCACATTTTCCACACCCATTCATCTGTTGATAAACATTCCAGTTGTTCCCACTCTGTAGCTATGGTGAATAATGCAATAAACAAGGGAGAGCAAAAATCACTTTGGGAACTTAACTTTAATTTTGTTTTGGATGTATGATCCAAAATAGGATTACCAGATAACATGATAGTTCTATTTTTAATTTTTTGAGGAACTTCCATAGTGTTTTCTATAGCAGACACACCATTTTACATTCTCAAGAACAGCGTACAAGGGATCAATTTCTCCACATCCTTGCCAAACTTGTTACCTATCTAATTCTATAACAGCCATCCTAACGGGTGTGAGATATCTTATTGTGGTTTTAATTTGCATTTCATGAAGATTAGTGATCTTGAGCATCTTTTCATATAACTGTTGGCCATGTGCATATCTTCTTGGAGAAATGCCTATTCAAATTGTTTGCCCATTTTTAAATCGGGTTATTTATTTTTTTGCTTGTTGAGTTGTAATTACTTATATATATTGGCTAGCCATTCCTTTTCAGATACATGGTTTATAAATATTTTCTCTCACTCTGTATGTTGCCTTTCATTCTGTTGGTTGTTTTCTTTGTTGTACAGAAGCTTTTGAGTTTGATGTAGTCTCTTTTGTCTAAATTTACTGTTGCTTGTGCTTTGGTGTCATATCCAAGAAATCATTGCAAGCTCAATGTCATGAAGTTTTTCCTGTTTTAAGAATTTTGCTATTCCACATCTTACATTTAAATCCTTAATCCATTTTGAGTTGCTTTTCGTGTGTGGTATAAAATAAGGATCCAATTTTATTCTTTTGCATGTAGATATCCAGTTTTCCCAGTATCATTTATTGAAGAGCTGTCTTTTTACCCATTTTTTTTCTTGGCAGTCTTACTGAAGATCAATTGACCATATATATCTGGATTTAACCTGGACTGTTTATGTTGTTCCATTGGCCTATGTGTTTGTTTTTATGCATACTGTTTTAATTACCATAACTTTGTAATATATCCTAAAATCAGGAAGTGTGGTGCCTCCAGCTTTATTGTTTTGCAAGATTATTTTGGCAATTTTGGATCTTTTCTAGTTTCATATGAATTTTAAGATTGTTTTCCTTATTTCATAAAAAAATGGCATCAGGATTTTGATAGATATTGCACTGAATCTGTAGATTGCTTTGAGTAATATGGATATTTTAACAATCCAAACCATGAAGATGGGATGTCTTATTTAGTTGTATCTTTTTAAAATATTTTAATCATTAATTTATAATTTTCAGTATACATATATTTCATGTCCTTGGTAAATTTATTTCTAAATACTTTATTTATATGCTATTATTTCCTTTCCTGATAATTCTTTCTTAGTGTATAGAAATGCAACTGATATTTGTATGTTGATTTATATCCTGTAACTTCACTGTGTTCATTTATTAATTCTAACAGTTTATTTTGTAGGCTTTGGGATTTTCTACATGTAAGATGATGTCATCTGTAAGCAAATAATTTTCTTCTTCCTTTCCAATTCAGATATTCTCTTTCTTTTTCTTTCTTTCTTTCTTTTTCTTTCTTTCTTTCTTTCTTTCTTTCTTTCTTTCTTTCTTTTTCTTTCTTTCTCTTCTTTCTTTCTTTCTTTTTCTTTCTTTCTCTTCTTTCTTTCTTTCTCTTCTTTCTTTCTTTCTTTCTTTCTCTTCTTTCTTTCTTTCTTCTTTCTTTCTTTCTTTCTTTCTTTCTTTCTTTCTTTCTTTCTTTCTTTCTTCTTTCTTTCTTTCTTTCCTTCCCTCCTTCCTTCATTTCTTCCTTGCCTAATGCTATAGCTAAGACTTCCAGGACCATATTGAATAGAAGTGTGAGAGTGGGCATCTTTATTATGATTCTAAAGGGAAAACTTTTCATTTTCCACTGTTGAGTATCATGTTAGCTTTGGGCTTTTCATATATAGCTGTCATTATATTAGGTTCTTTCCTTCTACTTCTATTATATTGAAGGTTTTCTCATTAAAGGATATTTTCTTAGCTCATTTGGCCTACTATAACAAATATAACACAGACTAGGTGGCTTATAAATAACAAAAATTTATTTCTCAGAGTTTTGGAGACTGTGAAGTCAGAGATCAAGGTTCCAGAAGATTTGGTGTCTGATGATGGCCTGGTTTCTGTTTCATAGATGACTATCCTTTCCCTGTATCCTCACATGGAAAAAGGGGCAGAGCTCTCTGGGGATTCTTTTGTAAGGACACTAATCCTATTTACAAGGAACTCTTTTGTAATCACCTCCCAAAGACCTCACCTCCAAGTACCAACATGTTCGGAATTAAGTTTCAACATATGAATTATAGGGAGACACAACTATTCCGTGTGGAGCAGGTATTGAATTTGTCAAATGCTTTATCTGCATTTATTGAGATGATCCTGTAGTTTTTATCCTTTGTTCTTTTGAGTGTATTACATGATTGATTTTGATACTCAATTATGTTTGTTCCCAAGGGCTCAATCCCACTTGATTTTGGTGTATAATCCTTAAAATGTGTTGTTCAATTTGGTTTGCCAGTATTTTATTAAGGATACTTGCAGCTATCGTTGCAGATTTAGGCTTATATGTTTCTTTCTTTTTTCTTTCTTTCTTTTTTTCTTTTTTTTTTTGTAGTGTCTTTGTCTGACTTTGGTATCCAGGTAATGCTGGCCTTATAAAAGGAGTTTGGAAATGTTCCTTGTCTTCCGTTTTTTGGAAGAGTCTGATTGACATTAATTTTTTAAATGTTTGATAGAATTCACTAGTGAAGCCATCTGGTCTTAGGCTTTTCTTTGTAGGGAGGCTTTTTAATCACTGACTGATTCAATCTCTTTACTTGTTATTTGTTTGAAGAGATTTTCGATTTTTTCTTCATGATTCAGTCTTATGTTGTATGTTCCTGGAAACTTATCTTTCTAAGTTATCCATTTTGTTAGCGTATATTGTTCACAGTAGTCTCTTATGAACCTTTTTATTTCTGTGACATCAGTGCAAGGTCTCTTCTTCCATTCCTGATTTTATAATTTGAGAATTCTCCCTTTCTTTTGTTAGTCAAACTAAGGGTTTATCAATTTTGTTTATCTTTATTTTTTATTTTTTTTTAATTTTTTTTTTTTTTAAAGAGAGAGAGAGAGAGAGAGAGAGAGAGAGAGAGAGAGAGAGAAGCTTAGGCAGGCTCCACACCCAGCAACAGAGCCCAGTGCAGGGTTCAATCTCACAACCCTGAGATCATGACCTAAGCTGAAATCAGGAGTCAGAGGCTTAACCGACTGAGCCACTCAGGTGCCACTAAAAACCTCATTTCTTGAACATCACTCAGTTAATCTACAAAAATTATTTCTAAAGTTACATATGCTAATTATGGAATTGACTAATTACTAATTACTTTGACATAGTTACATTCAAAGGTGTATCAAGAAATTAAAAATTACACAAAGAGGTGAATGGTATATTTTTTCAAATGTCATACACGGGTGAAGACCACCCAAGGAATAGCAAGGGCAGAAATTGACAAACCTTTTTTGGTAAAAGACCAGACACATTGTGTTGAGCAACTGAGTGTTATATGTTATGAATCACTAAACACTCTCGTGAAACCAGTATTACACTATGTGTAACTAACTAGAATTTAAATAAAATTTTGATTAAAAAGACTAGAAAGGCTCTGTTTCAATAAAACTTTATTTAGATAAACAGAGCAGACTGGTTCAGCTTGTGGTCTATATTTGTTAATTCTTTTTTTTTTTAAAGAATTTATTTATTTACGCTTGAGAGACAGATTGAGAGAGAGGGAGGCAGAGACACAGGCAGAGGGAGAAGCAGGCTCCATGCAGGGAGCCCGATGTGGGACTCGATCCTGGGACTCCAGGATCATGCCCTGAGCTGAAGGCAGGTGCTAAACCACTGAGCCACCCAGGGATCCCCTATATTTGTTAATTCTTAAGCCAACAACATGGACTTTTTTGATTCACTGCTTAACATTGCTCAGTTGTCCCAGCCTTTTGATATATATGACAACTTTTAGAGGTTTGTCCGGAAGAGATGAAAGTTCTATCTTTCCAGGATATCTGGTATATGCAGTATAACTAACACACACCAAATACATTTTATTGCACTATAGGACATTAAACCAGTTGTGTATGTAACATAGTGTATATGCCAAATATATAACTCTATCTCACAGTTTTAAGAAAATATGTAAAATAAATATCCATAGAAACACTAAATACTACTCACAATAAAAGGGTCTGACACTTTTAATTATGGACTTATTGATATCTGCTTAATATTCCCTAGGAACCAAAATAGAACGTTTAATTAATCTTGGTTTTCTCTACCAAAGTCAATTATATTACTCACTCTATGCCTTGATTTTCATGAAGGAAATTTGATATTGACTACTTTCCAAAATTCTCCAAATGCTGTTTGTATCAGATATAAAGAAGCTCAGAATTGAGGGCTGTTGTAGGGAATGGTGGAAAATCCTTCAAAAGCCATAAACTATTTTCTCTCTCTCTCTCTGTCTACACACACACACACACACACACACACACACCACACAGTTAGAAAAACATACAAAAAATCACATTTAAAAATCAGCATTAAATTGATGGTTTACTGAAATGATCTACTCCTTGTCCCTCACAATTTTAAATTGTAACATAAGACTAATATCAACTATCTCTGCCATCAGTAAATGTTTAAAAGGCCCTTTTAATTGCTAAAGAAATTAATGACTGCTTTGCATTGTATCTTAACAGCTTGATATAAGGTGATATTAATACCCTAAGAAATATGATTATAACTGAGTGACATTAATATGTACTGTTAGTTTTATTTGCAAGGCTAAAAATAGTGTTGCTAAGCAACAATCTAAAATACAAGAAATTAAAATATATATGCATACTAAAAACATATAACAGTTAGGTTGTACTAAAAATTTCCCACTAACTTCATCTGATCTATTTTGCAATTGACAACTGGAAATCATTATTGAGGTCATTCAAGTCACAGATTATCTGGCCTGTTTGTTTTCAAATCAGTTTTATAGGAAAAACAATGGGACGATATTTGAAACATATCCAATTGTGTTTATTTATTCATTACTCCTCCGAGTCAACATTAGTATTCTGTAGAGTTCTGGAGCGATATTGAATAGTGGTCATGGAGATATTTCAGATCTGCTTTGTTCTTTAAAGATTATGCCTTTGTACACAGCCCATTTCCTGGGGGACAAGGTGATATTGGCACAACAGCAGAAATGGAAATATTGTTGAAGTAGCACGGCAAACGATGAGGTTCTTTGGGGAGAGACTGAAAGAAAATGTTGAGCTTAATTACAGTTGACTTAGATACAACCAGTAAGGGAGATAAGGTTAGACTAAGTATTTGGTATTGATTCATGGATTGTTATGAACTTTCAATGGCTTTTCCATGATACAAAATCATAGTTTTAAATAATACAACAGTATATGTAAGAAATTAGCAGCCAGAAAGTAATCTAGACAGAAATCAAAGAAACTGATATTACTACAAATAGTGAACTTTATATTAAATTCCTACATAGGTAAGTATATCTGTTAAGTGCTTAGAAAAATTTTTGACAGAATCAGTTATGTTAATAAGGGAACATCTGAAGCTAATTTTGAAAAATCTTGCAAATGCACAAGGAAATTGGACATAGGACAATGCTTTGACAGAGCCCAGGATAGAAGGTGAAATGACCTTGGGATGTCATGTGAACAGTACTCACCTTTGCTCATCTGAAAACCACGTTGACTAAATCAGCACTGGGAGTATTTCTGCCTCCATCTATTACCTGTTCCCTTATGCCAATCACACAACTTAAATCAGAGATTCTTTAATTAGATTGTCACACATCGAGGTTTGAAATCTAGTAACTGCTGCTTTAATGAAGTAATTTCTGCAGTTAAAAATTATATTATGTTCTATTGGTCTGATGATACTTCAACACACTGCATGGTGTTTGCCTTTTTCTATATATCTTACAATATTTTTTTTTCTTGTAAAACAAAGTAAAACTCCAACATGAAAAGACATGTCTTCTCCATAGATAATTTTCTAAAAACAAGTAAACCAACAAAACAAAAACTTAATGAAACATTTTCATCATCAATAGTTAGAGAAAACATCTGCGTGCCCAACATTCAGGATTACCAAATCAAGATATTTCCTTTAGATCAAAATTTTTAATAATGAAAATATTCACTTTAAGCCCCTATTCTATCCACGAGTCCATTTCCCAACCTCTGAGGTCTGCTTTCTCTAGAGAAACTAGTGTCTAAAATTTTTTACCCTCCCATATCATAATTTAACACAAACATTATTAAAAACTATTTTTATTATTTTTAAACAATATAAAAGTCGCTTTGCTTCATAGTTCTTTAACAATGTTCTTTTCTCATATTTTGGAAATGCATCCATGAATATATGACTTCTAATGGCTGTAGAGTACTTTACACTTCCTCATGTAAATGTAGCACATTACACTTGTAAATACCCCATTCTTTACCTATTGTTTTTATGCCATTTAGCATTGATGATAATGATGAATCATTACTGTTTTACAAACTATGATGTAATGAATGACCATATATATTTACACAATCCCTTTTTCTTGTTTTTTAAAGATTTTATTTATTTTTGAGAAAGAGAGCAACACAAGCATGAGCTGGGGAAGGAGCAAACGGAGAAGGAGAAGCTGGCTCCCGCTCAGCAGGGGGCCGTACATGGGGCTCAATCCAGGACTCTGAGGTCATGACCTGAGTGGAGGCAGACGTTTAACCAACTGCGTCACCCAGGTGTCCCTATTTACACGATTCTTTTGTCTAATGTAGAATAATCATAGGAATACCCTACTTCACTCTTCTGGGTATTGCCAGGTTGCTTTCCAAAATAGCTAGGCTAAAGAATACTTTCCACATTTATGTATACAATTTTCTATTTCTCTGCAACCTAACAAATACTTAGTATTCATTTCTCTATCAGACATCATTAAATGTCAGTAAATATGAAATTGTATTTTCTCGCTTTGAATTTTCCTGAATAACTAAAGATGCTGAGTTTTATCCGTGAATGGTTCATGGGGCCACCATTTAAGCCCACCAAACAATACTTAAGGGTGAAATATTATCAATATTTCCATTCAATTTAGCATTAAAAAGAAATATCATGGATTACCTACCTTAGTCAAAGTTGTTAAGATCTTACTAGGCCATGGGAAAATATTTAATATTGTTTAAAAATAGATAAAATTGCCACTATATTACTTTCTACCCAGCAAATGCATCTAGTATAATGAGGGTTCTCATTCCTTATAAGAAACAAAGTACATTTTTAAATGTATAGTGATCAAAAGATTTTATTTTTAATGAATCGTAGCCAAGTAGACATAGGCCTATGACTTAGCAGACATATACATATGTTTGATATTTCACATTGTTGAAAGCTAATTCACTATTCACAAACTGATACTGAACCAATTTGCTCATTTAATTGGAAAACAAAAATAAAATTATAATTTTGCTTTACAACAAAAAATCCTATACATTAAATTTCTAAAGAAAAAAATTAGACACAGTTATTCTAACATAAACTATATTAGAAAAATATAAATCATTACGATTTACATTGTTTTTTCAAACCAAAAAAAAAAAAAATCCAGAAAACTTGTAATGAAAAATTTCAGATTATCTCTGGATATTTCAACAAAGCAGAGGGGCAAATTAAGGGAAAACTTTGAAACATATAGACATAGACTATAATTTTTTAAATGTTAATATTAGACATTGTGGGGAAAACTGTACTTCTATAAAATTCAATTAATATGTAGTTGAAGACAATTTGAGATGCATTAAACTTGTGAATATTAGAAAATGTAACTATTTCATTCTCAACAGAAAGATACTTATATTTAGACAAAGAGACATAAAGAGAACCTTAATTGTATCTTTCATTGTGATAAAATATTTTATATTAATCCAATTCCATTAATAATCAGTTCAGTAACTTATGGCACATTCAACTGAAGCAGCTGTTGCATATTATATAACTATTAAAAATACAGATTTCGGGTATCCCTGGGTGGCTCAGCGGTTTAGCGCCTGCCTTTGGCCCAGGGCACGATCCTGGAGTCCCGGGATCGAGTCCCCCGTCAGGCTCCCTGCAGGGAGCCTGCTTCTCCCTCTGCCTGTGTCTTTGCCTCTCTCTCTCTCTCTCTCTCTCTCTCTCTCTATGTCTATCACAAATACATAAATAAATCTTTAAAAAATATTTAAAAATACAGATTTGCATTTTTTGATCTGACCTGGTAATATATTTAAAATATGCTAACTGAATAAAGCAAATAAATGGGTAGCAATGGTTATTTCTGAGAAGAGGTTTGGAATTATGGATTAGGCTTGGGGAGACAGATTTTTAAATTCTTACTCTGTATTCTCAAATTTAGGATAGTTTCCACCATTAATTTATGGTTTTATTGTGATATATGTTCATTTATTAAAACAAATTCAGAGCCTCAAACAATGTTATCTAAAATTGTTCATAAGCAACTACGATAAAGGTTAATATTATCTTGCAACTCTTAAACATTACCAATAGCATTATTAATATTGTCTATGATGCTAAAAAGTTTAAAAAGATTCAAACCAGTAACTTTCAAATCATTAATTTTTTTAACTTACTTTGAGATAGTTGTAGATTCATAAACATTTGTAAGAAATAACAAAGATGGATTCCCTGTGTATCCTTCATCCCTAATGGTAATGTTTGTATAGTCATTGACTTCTATATCAAGAAAATGTTTAGTGCAGTTTTTAGGGTAAATATTATGCTTGTAGTTAATTTCCAGTGTGTACGGTGACTTTAGACTGGAAATAAAGATAAGTAGCTTTATATCTTAGACTTTAATAGGGACTTTTATATGCATTCAAAGTTTGTAGGAAGGTTTCCTACAAATTTGATGTCCTGTAAGCCAGTGGTGAGCACACATTTCAATTCTGTGCTTCTGTTAATAGATAAGACATATAAAATGTGTATGTATGTTATAGTACTAATAATAGATGAATCACTAGCATAAAATAGAAAACTGAGGAGATGAAGAGCAAGTTAGAATAGTTAAAATGTTTAGAAACATTGTTTTTTTTTTTTTAATTGTACCAAGAGGAATTGAATTTTACTAAAAATCTTGTTTTATGCCTTCGAATATGCTATGTCATACTTGAGAATCTTGATATATGTCTTGGAAATCTAGTGTTTTCAGTTTGGTTTATTTCAATGCATGCTTTGAAGGACTGTCAGGATTGGAAGGGGGAAAATAGTAAAAAATCAAATCACCTTATTTGTTGTGTTTGAATGAGCGTGCGTGTGAGAATTTAATTTTCCTGGAAAGCCTTGAACATATTAAGAAATGAAGAGATGGACTCAACGTCCAGAGAAAGGAGAAAAGATCACATTGATGGAAGGGAGTCCCAGAGAAAGCGGAAGGGAATGGGATTCAGATGGGAGGAGTGCCTCTTCATCATAAAGGATGTAGATGCTGGTATCCTGGGAATACTTCACCTTAGACCAGGGCTCTTCTCTCGCATGACAAAAGAATACACGCTGGCTTCAATGGGACTGATGTAGAAAAAGAGGAGTCCACCAAGACTACAATTTGTCTTTTTTTGCCCCAGAAACTTAGCTTACACAATTTTTTAGTTCAAGTGTTTATGGATTATTGTAACCTTGATGTCTTCTTAGCTCTCGTAAGCACAATTCCTTCTCATCCCAACTGGTTCTCCCCTAGCAAGCCTAGTGCTTGAAAGAAACTTGGAGTTTCGCATTATAAAATGGAAGTTGCACGTTTTCATTTTTCTGGTCCGCACATTATACTCCCGTTGGCTGCATGTGTCCCAGCAGCTGTTAAAAGGTGTTTACTAGGCCCCAGCTGCTGTGAAGGGAAGTGGGGGAGAGTGTGACTGCAAGGAGAAAAATGTTGAAGGGCTATGCAGGTCCCACAAAGGCAGAGCCTCAGCCACCCTGGGCGGGGGGCTCTACAGCAACCCCATGATCCCGTCATTAGAGCACAGAGAGAACACGACCACGCATCACTAACTGTTGGCCTCTAAGGACGTTTTGTTTGTCAATCATAGTTTCAGTATATTGCACGTGCCCAGCACGCCTCGGTCAATTGGACTTTCTGGCTAAATCACCAAAACTGTTTTGTGTTGCTCTCCCCTGCACATGGCACCCTCTCCTCTGCCTCACCTCTGACCCTTCAGTTCCACTACCAGAACCCCATGAGGAAATCTGACTTTTAGCATTCGTGGAAAGGATATATTCTAATACCCTGCTGGCCAGTTCAGCATCAGTTGTGTGAACAAAACTGAATGGAAAACGAAGGCCACGACACCACCCATGCCTACCAGATCAGATCCTCTTAGGGTGAACTTTTGGGTATGCATGTATTGAAAAGGCTCTTCCATTTTTTTTGGAATGATTGAGAAATCTCTCTCCCTGGTACCATTCCACAGCAACCCCGGGGGGAGAAGTAATGTTCAGAACTTGCAGCAAAGCATGGAGATTAGGATAGCTGCAAAATTAGAGCACGAACACACGAAGGGCATAGAGCATGAAGAAAGAACACAGCATCAAAGGGAACGTAGGATGAGTAAAGTCAGCAGATCTGTGCCAGGACAGAAGTCAGCCCGATTGGGGACGCTTCAGAAACAAGATCTGGGTGTAAAATTGAGCAGAGCTCTTGAGGTAAGGATTTATGTCTCTATTCCATTTGGTGATAGTCACAGCCTTGCCCATACCTGGGGATCCATAAATACATCCTAGAACGGGTGGTCTGGAAGGAGAACACACAATGAAACTCATGCAGGAGTAGGACAAGTACTGGCTACACCTGCCGGTGACTGTGCTTGTGCGGCCGGAGCCCATCTGCTGTACCAGCTGCCTGGTGGCCGACTGCACAACAAGTCCGTGGGAGGCAGGAGGCGTCGCTCTGAGAAGTCCCCCAGGAAAGGGGCCAATGCGTCTGTGCCAGGACTACTGGCCTCCCTCGGCACCCTCGTCGTCATACTGAGTTCCTTAATTTAACCAGAAAGCTCTGCAAATGTGTGAAGAGATGACGGAGTTGCATTTTATGCTTTAAAAATAAACAACCTCGAATGTTTCTGATAAAAACGAATTCATATGGTACCTGTTGGGCAAACCTCTGCTATTTGGGTTGGCTGTGCCTTCCCTTAAACACAGGACAGCAATCTTTTCAGTAAATATTTAATCATACAATATTTCTGAATTGACTCCTAACTTTCAGTGAACAAAATGCTGAAAATCTATGTATTTCTTAAGACTTGGAAGTTTTATTTAGTTCTAATTATATGGGCAGAAGGAACTTGAAAATAAGTTAATTAACTTTTGATTTCCCTCACTTGTACCAAGAGTTTTGAAACACAATTATGCAACATTTGCCTTAAATTTATACCTTATTTTTCTCCCGTGTCATCAGACTTGATACCATAGCTTCGTGTAACCAGAGTTAAATATTTTGCTTTAATAGAAAACATGTTAATCTTTTAATCCCAAGATGTCTTATCTATATATGCAAGTTTTCTTCTCTTTCCTTCCTTTACCCTTTCCTTCGCTTGGATTTTCTCTCTCTCTCTCTCTCTCACACACACACACACACACACGCCCACACACTGTAATTTTGCTACTATATAGTAGATTTGGTTCCAGAGGGAGTTCCTGTTAGTAGTACTGGGTACATACATCTCCCAGGTGCTATGTTCACTACAGGCTTTGCTTGAATCACATCAAGTCTTCACAGTAACTGCAGGGGCAGGCACGGTTGTTCTTTTTTGCACAGATGAGGAAATTGAAGCTCTGGGGGTTTCAGTGATGGGCCTCAATCCCTACAGCTGCATGTGGCCTGAGTGCGATTGAACCCATGTCTCCCAGACTCCAGAGTGCATAATCGATCCGGATTTTCTGCTGCTTTCTTGCCTTTGAAATACTGAGTATCTGTAGAGGAAGAGAGGAAATAAGAGCATTATTTCTCTGTGTAGTGACCTGGTGATACATTACATGTGCCTCTTCATTGTGGAGTCTGTTCAGCTCTACCTAATACCCAGCAAGGCATTCGAAATAGCCACAGATGAAGTCTTCAGGGGGTGTCACCTACACAATCCAACATGGCATCTGGGGAAGAATTCACCATACCATGAAATGGGGTAGGAAAAAAAGCACTGAATGTGAATGAAAAAACAAAACAAAACTATAAAAGATAATGCGGCACTGTTTATAAGGAAACAAAAAACTGGTAAACATTGACTTTGTCCTATCTACCTTAAACAGAGTCTGCAAACCATGTATCTTAAATGTAAGAACAAGGAATTCTGGGCTCAGGCAAGATTATCAACTTATCTTGATTTCTCACAAAAGAAAATGAAGCCTTTCCTTAAATCAAATAGAAATATATATATATATATCAATATATATATATATATTTTATTTATTTAGTTTTTTATTTATTTATTTATTTTTTTATATATATATTTTAAAGTATAAATGCTACTCACCAAAGGTTAGTCAGGTACAGTACTTTCCACCCCCCCTCCCAGTACTCTAAATTTAATCAGCCAGTTATTGTTGTGACAACTTGCACTAAATCTTTACCAATGAGAGAAATAGGTGTTAATCATGGAGTTTTATTTCAGGATAGGGCTGAGGGAGGAACACAAACGGTCTGTGTCAAATAGACAAATACACGTAGGTCTGAACGCTCACTGTGTTACTAACTAACCACTTGACCTTTGACAATAAGCTAAGCTTTGGGTGTCAGTTTCTTTATAAAATGGGGATAACAGTAGACAGTCTCACTGAAGATCGGAGAGAATTCAATGAGAGAAAGTCCGAGAGGACTTCCGTGTCACTGATACCATTTATTGGCACATACTATCAAAGGTATATGCCATTTATAGAGTTTATTATAAATTGGAGATTTTAGATTTGGGCTTAGTTAACCTCCTTAGCAATAGATCTAATTCTAAGTCACATGCCCAGATTTCTGCTAATATAAAGGCACCAGACTCTTATAGTGTTTTTGGTGCGGAGGCGATGTCTTCCCAGGTCAGGCTTTGTACTTCCTTCCTGAATCGTGCTGTGCTATTACTCGAGTTTTAGACAGATGGCAATAAGGGTTTCTTGAGAATAAGCATCTATTTGCAAAATGCCAGGTGAGGTTATTGCAGGGCCTTCAAGCAAGGAGAGGCTGTCTCCCCTTCCACTGGCAAAGGAGGCGCAAGCTTGAAGATTCTGAGCTTTATCTGTATCCACGCCAATGAACCCTGTTCAGTTATGAGGATCCAACTCTCTTCCAACTTTGTCCTGACCTTTACAAGAGAGAATTGATGAGGCTGCAAATTTAACTTCTGTTATAATTTTGCAACCCACTCAATTAAAATTTGTGTCTGATTTTAATTAAGACCAGGCCTGTGGCTACAAAGAATAAGGGCTTATTTTAGGACTGTCATAGAATTTCCACAGTTATCTGACTCTAACTTGAGCTGAGAATCTAAAGAGCTGAGCTTGTTTTTTTTTTTTTTCCTTCCATAAGTGTTCAAGTGCAGTCCTGGGGGTCATCGTGCCTGCAGGAAAGTTGAGTGTGAAGCAGTCACTTAGTCCCTCATGGAACTTGCTTCCTCACCATCCAGGACAGGTGATAATGTGATTAATCATGATGTCACTACGTGATGGGGATTAGTCGCATCCCGCTTCCCATTTGTGAGGGGTTCAGTACTATGTCCCCCAACTAAAGACAAGACCAAACGGATTCCAAATTCCCATCTTTGAGGGTCTCCCTTTGGAATTCCCACTCCTGGTACTAATCACCCAGACAGCGAGCGAGGTGAGCATCATATCAGTCATTTTAACAGAGAGAATTGTTCATCAGAGGTTGAAAAGTGAAAAGAGCGATAGGTAACACTACTGTGGTCATGGAGGGTTAGCAACTGCAAGAAGCAGCTAGCCACCCTAGAGGTCAGCTACAGGGGGACAGGGCTTGAAACGACAACTTAGAAGCCTGAAGGGGGGGTCCTTCAGGGCTGACATCCCACTTCTGAGGAAAGGATGCTGGCCCTTCTGAGGTGGCGTCATGAGTCTTATTCCACGAGTAGTGGAAAACTATCTGCAGCTTCCAGAGTGAAGGTGCATTATTGACATAACAGGAAAGGGACAGGATTTGAAGGGGAACAGGAAGGAGTGTGTATCTTTCTTTTTTTTTATTCTGTCCGTCTTTTTGTCTCTCCCTCTCCCTCTGAACACCCCTCCTTGGCAGGATCTGAGAGAGAGCCAGCTGGCAAGCAGAGGTCTGGTTTGCAGAGTCCCAGCCACGGCATCACAGAGCAGAGGATGGGTTTGGATCTGGGGAAACTAATCACAGGCTGGAGTTTGGCTTGCAGCACAAAATAATGAGAAGGTTGTATACAGGAAGGAATGAATACATCTTTCACTTATTAAACAGTAAAGTGATTTTATGATTAATGAATTTGGGGAGCATTGTTAGTTTGAGTTATAAAAGAAACACTACTACTTATAGGATAGGCCATTTATTCAATAGCATAGGGAATTAAATATGGAGAGCTTCAGTGGTGCAACAAGTAACAATACGCACCTGTCTTTATAAAGCAATGCGAGTGCAGCATATAATACTTTAAGACCAATATTCTCATACAAAATAAAGATGAAATAAGAATGCATAATCAATCTTCTTGCATCCATCGCCCACTTCATAGATTATTTCTACATGGATGTTTTATTTTTTTTTTTCCAAATCATCCTAAAATTTCCCTTTTGTCAGAGGGGGAAAGTCATTATGTTTTCTCTTGCTTTTTGCATCAAGGATAATCTCTACTTTAAGGGTAACGGATGATTCAACCTCACCATACCAGTTTTTCTCTCAGCATTATCTCCCTTCCAGGAGAATGGAAGCAAGTATAGAGTCATTATTTCAACTGCCCTTGTTTGGTTTGTTTGTTTTTTAAGATTCCTGATGCACAGACCACCATTCCTCTACTAGTCCTGTTCAGATATTACTTTTCAGGGCCCAGCCTAAATGTTTTTGCCTTCCCTGATTATAAATTATGTATCTAATATTCATACAGAGCAGAATGTAACACTGAGATGATAAATTATGTTGTTGTTTTCTTACTGCATAACCTTTGCTCCAATATAAGCTTTTTCTAGTTTATTAGTATGTATTAGCCTCAGAGAAAATAAGAGTTGACACACCTTTTTCAGTCCTCTGTAAAAGTCTAAACTCAATGTGGGTGACCGTAAGGTCAGCTGAGTGAGCCAGGCAATCCAAGTGATAGGATTCTGAGGAGACAGCAAGCCTTGGAAGAGGAAGATGCTTAGAGGGTCTGTGCGAGCCAACCCAGAGGCACCAGGGCTCCCAGTTTTGTCAAATGTCCTGCGCCTACAAGCATGGTCATGAAGCAGCCAAGTCACTCCCTGAGAGGTTACTTCAGGTGATAGAATCTGGCCTTTGAGGCACTTAAGTCTAAACCAAGCTTTAGGAGATAGCAGGTGAGAAAGGGAAAAGAGCACAGTCTTAGATAGCACACTTCTGATACATTCTTCCTTTAGTATTTGAGACTGGAGTGAATAGATAATTACTAACAGAGAAGATACAACTATTAGGTATCTTTCATTCCATATATTGGAACATTGAAATACTACTATTTATGTATCACTTATGCTCCTTTTTATTTATTTGTTTGTTTCAAATTAAAACAAACCACTTTGTTGAGGTATAATTGACATTTTAATTCGATGCATATATTTAAAATAAGTGCACAATTCAGTGACTTTTGCATATATGTGAACAATATTATCACACACTCATGTAGAGACACACATTTGTATATACATAGTCTACTGAGCAGACAAACATGCGTGTATGTTCACAAGTGTGTACAGATACATACATGTACGGCTCTACTTATATGCATGTGTATTTGTATACACACATACATGCATAGGAATTAACTCATCATCACAATCATCACAATCAGGATAATGAACATAATGATCACCCCTACCTGGTTCCTTGTGACCTTTTTTCCCACATGCACCCCATGTTTATTGCAGCATTATTTACAATATCCAAATTATGCAAGTACCCCAAGTGTCCATCCATAGTTGATGGATAAAGAACTGGCACACACACACACACACACACACACACACACACACACACACACAGAAATGTTACTTAACCATGAAAAGGAATGAAATCCTGCCACTGACAACAACATGGATGGATCTGGAGAATATAATGCTAAGTGAGATAAGCCAGTCAGAGAAAGACAAATACTATAGGATTTCATTCATATGTGGAATTTATGAATCAAAAACTAACAAAGAAAAAAAAGAGAGAGAGACAGGCTCTTAACTATAAAGAATGACCTGATGGCAACCAGAGGGGAAGTGGATGGGGGGATGGGTGAAACAGGTGAGAGGACCTATCCTCATGAGCACCGAGCAGTGTACAGAAATACTTTCCATTTATAGATAGTCATACAATGAGCAAAAAGTTTATGTGTTATATTTGGCTATATTTTCACAAGCATAATGCAATGAAAAAACTCCTTAGGCCCTCATTTCTTAGGTTTCTCCAATATTTTCCTTAAGTATGTAGAAGAATAAGTAACGTGCTAAGTATTTAGTGTCAATATACATACTAATGATTGTGATTGAAGAAATTTCATTTTATTACTGTGATTTTTAATTCTAGAAAACGGCGTTTTGCTTTTTATTTGGCAAATAAAATCTTCTATGAATTCTTAATGAGATACGTATGGAAGTTCATCAAAGGTTTATTCCCCATGGCCATATTTAATGCAAAATTACAAGTTCTAAAAAGTCATTTAGTAAGGGAACAGGAATAAACTGATAGATACAAAAAGAATATATTTTTATAGGCTGTATTTCAAATAATGGCAAGGTTATGCTACTGTTGACAGATATTGTTCACCCATGTGTAAAAATTGCTTTATGCTTCTGGGTGTTACTAATAAGCAAATCTTTTAACTTTAACAATACCAAAATTTAAAATATATCATCTTGTACTTAATTTTTGTCATTATTCTTAAATGAATGTAATTTTTACATGTATAATCATTAATTCTTTGCTATCTGACTTTTTCCTAAAATAATATTTGCAGTTACTAAAGTTCAGATGGAAATATTGAGTCTTTTAGATCCACTTACGGAATTAAAAAAAATTATTTGAGAGAGAGAGAGAGACAACATGTGTGCAGGGGAGGGGCAGACGGGAAGGGAGAGAGAATCTTAAGCAGACTCCATGCTAAACACAGAGCCCAACATGGGGGCTTGACCTCAGGACCCCGAGATCACCACCTGAGGTGAAACAAAAGGACACTCAAAAAGGTGCCCCCATTTTTTTCACTTGACCAATTCTACACAGTGTAATCAAGATACTAATGTTTTCTTCTATAAAAACAAGCAAACAAAAACCTCAGAAAACCATTGTTTTAAGGCAAATAAATTAAACTCAAAATGTCAAACTTTAAGAGATAAAACTTTCCATAAATTAACAGACTAAAACAACAGAGTAGAAAAATGAACAAATAAAATCTTTAAAATAGTTTATTATTTGTATTTCATTTTTGTTTCCAGAGCTCAAAATTTCTTTGTGAAGATTCAGGTTTCTGTCTCAATTTATGTTCTTTCTGCCTGAAGAACTTCCTTTAACATTTCTCATATTGTGTCTGTGCTGGCCATGAATTTTCTCAGCCTTTGTCAGAAATAGTCTTATGTCACCTTCATTTTGTAAAGATATTTTCACTGGTTAGAGAATTCTGGGTTGACAGGGTTTTTTGTTTTGTTTTGTTTTGTTTTGTTTTGTTTTAGGTTGAGTACGTTAAAGAACTCATTCCATTGACTTGTGATTTCATAGTTCCTGAGAAGAATTCTACTAAAATTCTTATCTTTGGTCATTCTGTATGTATTGTGTCTTTTTTCCCCTCTCTGGCTGCTTTCAAGATTTTCTTATTTTCAGTTTTAGCAATTTGGCAAGGTGACGTGTCTGTACAAGTATGTGTATGCACTTAGTATTTATCTTAGGATCTTTAGGCTTTTTGGATCTATGGCTTAATATCTTTCACTATTTTTTGAAGATTTGAGCCTTTAATTTTTTATTTTTCTCCACACTATTTTACCCTGTTTTTTTTGGTTTTGTTTTGTTTTTTCCTCTGTTCTTCTGGGACTCCAATTAAATGTTTTTAGACAGCTTGGTACTATTTATTCTGTAACTCTTGGGTGTTCTATTTTTCTTCCAGATTTCCCAACTTCTCCCTGTGTGTTTCAGTTTGGATATTTCTTCTGATCTACTTCAAGTTAATCATTTTCTTAGCTTCTTAGGGATTCCACCTCATTGCTGAAATTCCATAATGTTTATGCATTTGTCTACTATTTCCTTTAGATCATTTAACATAAAAACCATCATTTGTTTAAAACCCCTGGGTGATAGTTGTAACACTGGGATTATCTCCTTTTGTAGCCTGCTGATTTTTTGTTTTTTGACCAAGTTGGATATTTTTCAAATTCATCTTTCTCATAACTTTTTATTGATTGCCAGTCATTCGGTGTAAATAGTAAAGAATAAGGTAATTAAAATTTGTTTTTTGAAATAAGTACGACTTTTTCTCTGTCTGGCTATGAGTTGTGGTAGTTGAGTCACTCTCTTCAGGATAGAAGTGAGTTTGCGCTTTGTTTTTGGTCATGGTTCCTTTGGTGTACCAAAGGCATAAAATTCTTCCAGCATGATCTACCAGTGCCTTGTGATTATTATTATTTTTTAAAGATTTTATTTGTTTATTCATGAGAGACACAGATTGAGAGAGAGGCAGAGACACAGGCAGAGGGAGAAGCAGGCTCCCTGCGGGGAGCCGGATGCAAGACCTGATCCCGGGACTCCAAGATCACGTGCTGGGCCAAAGGCAGATGCTCATCCACTGAGCCACCCAGGTGCCCCTGCATTGTGATTATTAATAGAGAGTCTAAGATCAACCAATTTTTTTCTGTGCTAATGTTCCATTACAAGCTATGAACCATTACAGCCTTCCTGTAGAAAAGGAAAGCTCTCTTTCCACCCACTTGCTTTCCCTTGAGTGGTGGAATGCTATTCCTTCTCACCTGACACTTGCTGAGGCTGGTGGTGAGGGGCAGGGTATTTTCCTGGGCCATTTGAGTATCAGACAGGCCTTGTAATTCGAGTGTGGAGTGAGGCTCCTTCATCTTCCAATCCTCTTTCCTGTTGCAACCAAAGTCCACTCCACAGCTCTGGTGGGTCTTGTGTCAGACAGTTTTCTGCCTCTCCCCAGGGCTAGACCTATGACCATGTTAGTAGGGGCTCCTTGCCTGCTTCTCCCCAGAGGGAGGTTTTCTTTTCTAACCATTTTACTAGTTATAATGCACATTTCATTGATTCAGAAATGTGACAAAGTTTCCTTCCCATCCTTCCAAATATTAAAGTGTTTTCTCTGTATAAGAGAAGGATTCAGGTAGTGGGCGGGGGGGGGGGGTTTGTACCTTTCCCACAGTGGCAGTTCACTGCCTCTTGCATCCTTGCTTACCCATAGGGGACCTACTCTGATTATCCACCCTGCCTCCCATATTTCCTGAGGGTAACATGTAGAGGTCAGTAGAAAAGAACTTGCAAGTGAGTATAAAATCCTTTTTGGTCTGAGTCTCTCAGGGGTTTTAAACTGCCAGTTGTGTCCCACTTGTCCTTTATCAGTTACTCAAAATTTCAGGTTTTTTTTTTCTAATCCACTTGTATGGCTTCTAGTCTCTCTGTATACATAGAGACATCTTAGATATCTCTTTTTTGAAGGAGTTTGTTTCTCCTTGAGTTTCAAGGTACTTCATTACCCAGGGACCTCAGCTCTTTAATGAGTTCATGGAAAATTATGAGTTTGTACTTTATCCGGATATTTCTCATTATACTTTATCCAACTGTTGCTCCTTCCAGACATACATAGCCCAGACAGAAGCTGAACTTTCAATGCACTAAGTTTTAAGAGTATTGACCTTGCCACTGATTGAGATTACTCACGGTAGTTCTAACAAGTTATATACTGGTATCAAAGGATATGCTGGGCTCTGCTGTATAACCTAAAGATATAATACAATTAGCCTTCCCTTTCATAATTTGAACACAATTTATCTATATCTACATCTATATCTACATATAATATAAAAATATCATAGTAAAATTACATTGTACTTGACTTGAAAATTCTTTTTTTTTATAAGCCTTTCAAAAGTCCCTTAGATTTTGTGCTGAATTTAGTTATAGCTATAAAAAATGGTTACCAAGATATTCAGTGATAGTGAAGAATTTTGGATAGAATGGAGGCAGACAATTTCTCTTTTTTTCCTCCCACCTTTTCCTACTCCCCAGCTCATGTCCTTTCAAGGTGTCCTATCTTCTCTAGCCTGTAGAGTATAGTTGGAGAAAGAACTAAGGCAGTGCCACGGAGAGTTAATTTCCTATTAACTCCATCCCTCCATGGCACGCTCGGCATGAGACTTCCTCGCAGTCACCCACAGCCAGAGTATCCACTGCTTGGTTTTCTTGGGTGCCCACATGACTGACCATCCCATATAGTTCTGCCTCTCCAAGGAGTCCCTCTCAAGCAGGCTTAGATCGCCATGATTGTTGTGGAAACTGACTTCCTTTCTACCAGTTTTCAGAAACGTCACTGCCTTCCCAGTTTTTGGCTGAGGCCATCTTTAGTGTCATTCTAAGACACATCCGTATTTTTATTTTGTCACATCAAACATAATATTACCCAGGATCTTCACAGACGGGTACCCCACTTGTCAGACTCATCCTTTTACATAGAAACAGGCAACATGCTGTGGACTATTCCTGTGTATAAGAAATCTAGACTTCAGGGATCATGAAGTTCTGGTGATTTCCTTCAGTTAAGACAAAGAGAGGGGAAGAGCCAGTTTTTCACTTTTTATGTGTATAGTGGGACCTTAGAGAAAGCACATCTCTTTAATGCTCTCTATAGGTAAATTTATATCTAATATTCTGAGGTGAAGTGGGTGGGATGGGGGAATCAAGACATGTTCAAGTCTATGTTGAACTCCATGCTTAACCTAGAAATAAAACACAGTGTTCTTTTCCTTTTAAATATATCCTAATAGGTGGGTTTGCATAACGGGCCTCAGGCAAAAAATGTTGTAGAGGTTCAAGTAACAGAGCTAGCTGTATTTCAATTGCCACTTCATGTCAGCCTAGTGACTTTATAATTTATTTGTTTGTAAGTTAGAAAGTTTCATTTCCCAAAGGAATATATTGGATTCATCCCCCAAATTATCTTTTTGTAGAAATATATGAGTTCAGCCTTATGTCATTTATAAAGATTAATGCTTTTCTACACACTGACAATCAATATTTCTATCATTTTCCTCTAAGTCTATCTCTAGGGGCAAATCACAAGTAAGTAAATGTCAAAGTTATCTTCCACATGCAGAAACAACTGTTCTGGAAATAACATTGTGAATACTTATAATGTTTTTATAAGTAACCTTTCCAAATTTTAGTAGGAGAAAATATGAAAAAGAACTCATGTGTGTATAAATTAGACACAAAAGAACAGCTTTTTCTTTCATATCACACTTGATACAAATAGAATACATGTAGTAAACATTTAAATGGATATTTGAGAAGCTTCAACATATACCTTTTTGATAAGAAAAGTGGTTAGAGAGGTGACAACATACATGGCATATTATAATAGAAGACTGCTCATTTCAGGCAACTGGTTTATACAAAGATCTTGGGCTGAATGAAGTATAAACAAACTAGTCAGTCTCAATCAGTTAAGAAGTCCAGCCTTAAAAATTTAGGGCATAGGTTGAAAATTCTGTCTTACATTTCCTAAAGAAATTTTAAAGAGACATTACACACGTATTTCAATGAAATAGTATTTATGTATAGGATAATGGCAATGGGAGATTTTGAGGTTCTATTTCTCCCGGGCTACTGAGCAGTCAACTGATAGATCAGATTGTATTATTTTGCCATTCTTAATTATGGAATCAGAAGATTCCACGAATGACACATAAAACAAATGTATGTGAAAATGCTATAGGAAAATTATAAGTGATAAATTATTTCAAGTCTACAAACCTAAGTCTTCTTTTAATCTTTAAATACATTTTTTTTTGCAATTTTCTCAGTGTAAAGATGCATAATGACATGACTGAGGATGACTCAGAAATATCTGAAGTGTGCAAGGGTGTGGTAAAGATGTTGTGAAGGACTCAGTATTTTTTCTTAAGTATATTCATATAAATACACAGATAGATAGGCATCTTGAAGCACATATGTATATCTGTGTATATTTACATTTATTATGCATTCTAATATGACTGTGATACTTCATAATATTGTGACAAATATTATTAAGTATATCATATCTTGAATAACACTAAATACATAGTTCTGTAATGCCTCACAATGGTACTATAAATTTATCTTAAGTAGGAATAGAGACAAAAATATAGTATTGGAGAAATAGACGAGGATTATAGATTTACATTTTTTTGCATGCTCTAAGACTTGCCCACTTAGTTGTAAATGGCAAGTAAAATACAGTTCAAGTTTTTGTTTAATAATACACTATCCATTGCAAATTTGTGAAGCCTGGAATTTTGTATAAATAAACAATTTTTTGGAAAAAGTCATAGTAACCCAATAAATACATTTTGGAGGAAGATTAATGTTTATTTGTCATAAAAGCTGGTCTGTGATAAGAGCAGTGCTTCTAGAGAGACCAGGCAACTAAACTCCAAGAAATTAAAAAGTTTACATTTTAAATGTGCATTCGCATTTTGTTTGTATAAAATTATGACATCTACTGGATAACTGTAACATTCAATGGATAATTTTTATAATACAATGGGCAATTTTAAGCCATTTCCAGAGGAAGCCTTGATATATATACTTTCAACTATTTAAATAAAGTATGGACAATTTGGCTTAGTTGTGTCTCTTAGAATAATTTGGCATCATTACAACTGCAAGTAGATTTATTTAAATGTAGGCTTTTATTTATGTTTTAAGGATGTCAGAAGGCCTTAAAAGACCAGCCCTTTTCCTCCATTAGTGTGTCTATGTTTATATTTCTCTCAGAATTTCTTAATCTTAAACATTTCAATGCATTACATTTAACCCAAAGTGCTATATGTTTATATAAGAGCAGGACAGACATACTCACCCACATACGTATCATCATAATTGAATCACAAATATGCCACTTTGTAAAAACCGACAAAACAAAATGAGAAAATTAACCATATGACAAGACAAGAGAGAGGCAGTAGAGGACAGCAGCTAGCACAGCCCTAACTTCAGTGTTTCAGTTTAATTCTTGCTCCGCCACTTCCTACTTGTGTAATTTTAGACAAGTTAGTTATCTTCTTTGTGCCTCCAATTTTTGGAAAACGTGGAAATAATTGTACCTGTGTTATCATGTCATAAAAAGATCCCAAGAAAGGATATAAGTCAAGTGTCTGGAACAATCTGACATGGTTAACACTAAATGTTTACAATTGCTATATTATCTTCTGAATCGATTAAAATTTACTCCTGCCTCCGGAAGCACAGTCTCTTTAGCCATTGGGATTAAAAAAAATTTTTAATAGAGTTTTATAGAAAGCATTGTGGTAAGATAATTATTCCTTTACTAATGGAAAAAAATTTTTTGAAGCCTGAATATTTTGCTATATTTTGTGTGCATGGGGACTGACTACATTAATTGTTGTTAGATATCTCTTGGTAAAGTCTCAGCTTAATTAATGTTGCATTACTCAGGTTCACTGAGTTTCCCCTTCTGCCCTTAGGAAATGAATAATAAAGAAGTTATCCAAATAGCTCTTCTCAAAAGCAAAAGGGAAAGAAGAAAAAGAAAAATGGAAAGACAGAAGTGGTAGGTGTTTCCCAAGCAGCGGGCTCCCAGGGAGACCCACGGGCTGGACTGTCCCAGGGAGGCTGATTGCAAAGGTGCCTTGGAGCAGGGGCCCTGTGTGCGCTCAGCCGCGTGGTTTGGCAGTGGAAAGGGGGGCTGCTCACTGTCTACCCCTCAACCCTCCAATTTACTTCAAACTTACCACGTCCAGAGGACTGTTGTTATTACATTAGTTTGGGCCCAGGGGGATTTGTTTCTTTTCTCTCACTATTCATGAGTAAAGGCCTTGAGCCACAGCTTCAAGATTTTAATTTATCACTCTTAAACTGATGCTTATGGGAATGATGTAGAAAACATATGTAATCAACGTCAACCTGTGCAAATGCCGTAAATGTACTTTAATGCTTAATATGAGCGTGCTGGAAAAAACGTCTTCAAGTACATCCTGTTGTTTTAAAGCCATACCTCAGCTATTTTTTTTTAATGGATCTCCCTGCCCTTCTCCCTTTCCATATTAAGTACCAAACATAACTGGGAGGGGAGAAACGTGAAGTGCTGCAGTTTTATATAAACATGATATATCTTAATTGGTTAAAACAACCAACCAAACACAAGTAATTCCCATATTTCAAAAATAAAAGTAAGTTTATTAGAGTTTTCAAAAAGTTCCTGTGAGTAAAATTTTCCACTGAATAATGAAAAATGAAAATCTGACCTATGTACCTACCTCCTATTATATCTTTACCCTGACATTTCACTATTTATATTGCTTTTGCAATTGGAAATATTGAGCAAACACTGCTGACATCGCAGACTTTATCTGTGTATGACAATTCCTTAGAGCACCCCAACTTGATAACTCCTTTGCTTCAATAATGAAGCTTGCTGCAGTCAGTGGAAACAGCTTGATTGGTTTATAGAAGAGACGGAGTTGTTCGAAACAAGTTATGTATGTCCTCTGGAAAATGTTATTGGGAAATTTCTCTGGGCCAGATAGGAATTTTACCAGTTTAAACTATAAGGATGAAAACACCACTTCTTTTATTTTTTTTTAAAAGCTATCTTTTTTTAAATTTTTATTTATTTATGATAGTCGCACAGAGATAGAGGGAGGCAGAGACACAGGCAGAGGGAGAAGCAGGCTACCACTTCTTTTATTAAAGAGCAATGAAGATTGTGATTGATGGGACTGTTCTGAGCCAAAAGAAGAGAAGAAGAAAAAAGAAGGCGAAGGAAAAAAGCCAAGAGGGATAAAAAGGTAACAGTAATAATTAAATTGAATTTATCATCATCAGTCTGAAAAAACAAATTATTACCCAGTACAAATGTGTATTAATCACAGGATAAGAACTACATTCACCGCACAAAACATACTCAGCTAACCCTGCTTTTCAAGGATATCTTTCTTCATCCTAGTTCCTCTAGAATCACGGTTCTTGAAATGTAGTCCTCAGATTGGCAACATTAGCATCATCTAGGAAATTTTTTGAAATGAAAAATTAGACTTCCTGAGTGGACCCCATAATCATCATTCTAACAGACCCCTAAGTGGTTCTAGAGCTTACTCAAGTTTGGGGACCGCTGCTACAAGACAGTGCACCTATACAAGTACACGAAGCCCATAAATATGTGTGTGTTTTTTTAAAAAAAATTAACACATTCAATTTATCACCATATCCAGATAAATCCTTCTTGAGGGCAGGGACATATACACCATATATATGAAACCACTTTAGGCCACATCCACAGATTCTAGAAAGCATGGTTTTTATGGTGGAAGGACATTTCTATGCACAATTCTAAGTCACATTTTTTCAATGTCCTTAACTCAGTTCATAAAATCTGGGAGCCCAAATCTGAGATCCCTTTAAACCTAGTGTTTTGTTAGAATAATAATGATAAAACACAAGCAGTATTGTCGTAGGATAAGTTTTTATTTTCAAATTTATGCTCAAACAAATAAAGCTTCAATGTAACAATTTAATATTTCAGTGATATGATCCAGAAATTCCCTTTCACCCACAGGATGTTCAGAGGGGTAACTTTTCCTCATACCACCCTCATTCCACCATCCTTACTTTCCAGACTCCATTTCAACTAGGAGGCAAAACTAGTTTTCCTGAGAAAGTACACTCATGATCTTTTTATTGTATATGTCTTATTTATTGTGTATGTTACTCTCATCCCACCCACAGTCACAAAGAATAAGGCAGTCAAATCCAATAAAGCTACGTTGTGTGTGTGTGTGTGTGTGTGTGTGTGTGGCTCATACAAGTTCCTTTTGGGATTATTTTGATGGCATCAGGCCCAGGGGCAAGGAAGTTTTTATGTAATAAGTGACTATAGCGTCAAGTACTTTTTCCCGTGGCAGGTTCATATTTTAATTTAGACTTTTTATGGGTATTTTTTTTGTCCATTCATAATTTTTTTTCCGTTTCTAATTTGATGTCACCTTATATTTTATTTTTGAAGTTTTTACTTTTATGCCCTCCTTACATGTATTGAGACTTTTAAAATATGACCTATCAATCATTCATATTCTACCACGGGAGCTGCTATATTCTGTGATGATGTCCTATCCTTATTTTGCCTTGCACTCCTCAAGATATAATTCAGATATTTCCTGACCCAAACTTGATAAACAATGGTACAAGAGGGTAATAAATGTTCTTATTGCAATTAATATGTTTTGTTGTATCACTGTGTTTTTAATTCCCCAAGACTTTATGCAGAATGAATTCCTTCACTGAATATTAACATTTATATTTTATACACTTCCATTTCTTATTTTTTAAGATTGAGGCATCTGGATGGTGCAGTTGGTTGAGTGTTCGACTCTTGGTTTCAGCTCAGGTCCTAGTCTCTGGGTGGTGAGACAGCCCTGCTTACAGCTCTGCGCTCATTGTGGATTCTGCTTAAAGACTTCTTCTTCCTCTGGCCCTGCCCTCTGCATGCTCTCTCTCTCTCTGTTCCCCTCCCCAAATAGATAATCTGTAAAACATAAAATAGAGTAAAATAAAATAATGTTTGGTTTCATATTTGCAGCCCATCGGAATTTACCCAATACTTTTAAAAATGCTTATTGCTTACTCAGAATATATATCCCTTCATGGAAAGTTAGAATTTACATTTTATAAACATTTCACATTTAAAAAAAATGTGACCTTGTGACAAAATGTTTCCAAAATACCAAATGAATACTTACCAGTGCTTTGTGGAGTATTATATTATCACAGTTAAATTCTCTCTCTGTGTGTGTATGATATTTTTGTAAATATGTATAAGATTTTTACAGAAATGCTAATATTTAGTAGTTTTCTCTTACACTTATTGAATTCTAAACAAGGATTATGTGAGCAGTACAGCCTTTACTAGATTAGAGAAACATTACTTATTTATTAAAAGAGCTTTCTTCTTTCAGCAGGGGGGGGCTTGTGCTATCAACTTTGTGACTTCAAATACATGAAAAGAACTCCCAGTGTATTATGGGATCAAGGGGATAATTTCAGGCATTGTTTATTTATGATTTAAGGTCTCAGAAAAAAAAAATCCCCTTCTGCAACAGAAATACAGAATGCTATCACTAAGAAAAACAAAGAAATGTTCTTTGTTGAGTTGCTCTGGCTTTAAATATTCCACAATTACTTAAAGAAAAAAAATTGAGAGAATTTTAGATTCACATGGGTTTTAATGAATAGTAGAGAGATCCTCATGTACCCTTAGGCCAGTTTTTCCCAATGGTAACATCTCACATAACTACAGTACAATATATTGGCCAGGAAACTGCTATTGATACATAGTTTTAACCTTATTCAGATTTTGCAGGTTTTACATGAGCTTGTGCTCCTGTGTGTGTGTGTGTATGTGTGTGCTTGTGCATGCACATAGGTATCTGTGTACAAATTTATATGTTTGAGTTCATGTACCACCAACACAGTCATGATACAAGCACTTCCCCACCAGCCACCTCATGTCTCTCCACACCTCCCTAACTGCTGACAGCTGCTAATCTGCCCTCTATTCCTAGAATTTTATTTCAAAACTGTTGTATAAATGGAATGCTACATTATATAATCTTTTGATATTAGCTTTTTTCTAAACTCAGCATAATTTCCTGAGATCCATCCAAGTTGTTGCATGTACAAATAGTCTGTTCCTATTTAATGACGTACCCTTTGAAAAGACATGCTTCTAGCTTGGAATTTATCACAGGTGAATTTGTTACAAACATTTGCCCACAGGATTTTGTGTGAATGTAAGTCTTCATTTTGCTAGGATAAATGGAGATTTTTAGTAGTGCAATGGTCGGGTCATATGGTAGGAGCATGGTTAGTATTGTTGGGAAGCATGACAAGGAAAGAACAACCTACAATAAATTAATTCCAAATAACTGTTGATGATTTTTTAATTAAAAGAGAATAACTAGATATATAATTATGTTTCATTTGATTTATAAACATGGTCAAACATATTAACAAAATGCTTGAATTATTTATTCTGGTTTTCTTTTGAGCTCCTGTAATGTGAGTACTTACTTAGGCAATGAATCTTCCATTGGTGTTGCGGAAGTATAATTAAAAATAATATCTCTTCTCAACTCAGAAAACCTTTCCATAAAGTTAGAAGGAAAGAAAACAATTTTATTATTGGATAAGCATTAAACCAGAATGTGATGTGATGGGCACCACAGGTAATCCACTGAAGACAGTGCATATATATTCTGTTTATACGTGTGTGTGTGTGTGTGTGTGTGTGTGTGTGTGTGTACACATGTATCTATGCACAGCCAAGGATTCAGGCCATCACATTTATGTTCTCAGGATGAACAATCACTATCCCTCAAGTAAAAGGACTTGATAGCACCATTTGTCACATGTAGTTCATCCTAAATTCACCCGGTAATTGGAGGTACCCATCTGTGTTAGCTAATTGGCTTCATCTAAAGGAAAAATAAATTCCTCCTATCTTTATAATGGCAGTTAGTTTTGCAACAAGGAATCCGAGGAATTTAGGCTGTTATTCTCACACGGCCCCTGGGATAGAGGGTCTCTTCCTCCTTTGATGATTATATTTCAGAGAGATGGTTCCCAGGTTCTTGAGAAAGGTGTCCTGAGTTACAGAGCTGGTTAAGAGGTTTATTTAGCCTTTAAAAAGATTTACATACTTTTCAAAGTAATAAAGACCTTATAATTACATGTATCTAAAGTAAAAGGTCTAGGAAAAAGGAGGGGATGTGGAGTCTCTTCCCTTATTTTCAATGGGGAAAATTAAGCCTATTATTTTTAATTTGTATTTACCTTATGGGGCACATTTTAGCTGGATCTCACAGGTTTTAATATACACTTGTTTTAGTCTCATTGCTTTCTGTATTCTCTATTTAATTTTATTTTCCCTTTAACCCAAGTGTTATTTTAGAAGTTTGAGTTTTCACTAATATTATAATCTATATAAACAAAATTCAATCTATTTATTCGTATTATAAATATATCTAGTTATAAAATTATTTTCTTATATGGAGCAAGGATTTTGCTTTTACAATATTTCTTGAAATGTTTTCTTTTTTATATTTCATATTTGATCTAGATTTTCATTTGTTTTTCTCATGCTCTTAATCTAGGAGATTTGTAGTATATAGAAATTTTCAAGGTTTATTATGATTTATATTTCATTTTAAATTTAAGTTTTAATGCTTTTAACCATGGAAATATCATCCACAACTTTATTCACTACATGGTGTTTTTATTTTTTAATTTCATTTTTAAATGATGAGCTGAATTCTTACAAGTTCACCACATTTGGTTCCTTTATAGTGTGACTAAAATTTTTGAGTAATACTCAAAAAAAAAATCATCAGTCCTGATAGTCCTTCATTGTGTTATGCATTTATCCTTATTGTGAGGTAGAATTAAGGGGGCATTTTTGTCACACTTATACATATTTGTTTTTCCAGAATTGTAAATTAGTATTAAAACAAAAATAATTTCTAGGCATCTTTCTTTAATAAGAAGAAATAATTTCTCACACAGGCCAAACAAATCTTCCTGTGAGTACTACTCCTCCTTATGATTTCAACTTTTCTTTTTCTTTGAGACAGTAACACATTCAAGTTATTAAACCAGGCTTCTCCTCCAATACAGGTGTGTGTGTGTGTGTGTGTGTGTGTGTGTGTGTGTGTGTGTCTCCAGCCAAGCTCTTTGAAAGGGCAATTTCTTCCCATTTTTTTCATGTGCCCCAATAATCTTTCTTAATTTGGCTTCTATCCCACTACCCCATTGGAATTACACTTGGTAAGGTGATCAATAACCTTTAAAATTCTGGATCTAATTATCTGATATTGCTGATCATGTCTTCATGCCTTTAGCATGAATTATAATAGTTTCTCCTGCAGTTTTAACTCTTCCCCTGTTAACATTAGTATCCTAACTCCTCTTCTTCCAGTCACCCTTTCAATGCTTTTATTTTCTTCCAAAATTTATTTTCACACATTTATTTTATTTCACACACACATTTTGCACATGTTATCATAATAATCCTTTCACTTGATAACATTGGTGGGATATGGTAATAAATTACTTATGTAAAATTATCCAAGGAAGATGTTTAAGACATTATAATATTATTAGCTCATGATAGATGTGATCTGAGGTTAAAGAAAGTAATACATAAAGATAATGACACTAAATATAATGAAAAGTGGAAATAGTTATATATTGGCATGAGAATGGATAAGTAAAAATTGTATATGTACATGAAGGATCAATATAATATAATTAACGAATGAATTTAAACTATATCTGTTGACAGAGGAACATCTCAGATATATATGATTAAATACAAAAAGCTGGTCATACAAAAATACCATCAGTATTCTAAATTTATATAAATTAAAAACATAGTGTTATAGGTTTAAATATATACAAACCGGTAGAGGGTAGATAAATATCAACTTCATAATAGTGGTTTCTTCTAGTGAGGAGGGGAATGACTATGAGCGATAAAAAGGAAACTTCAATTTTATTAATTATGTGTTGTTTCTTTTTGAGTTAAAAATTTCTTAAGCAATATGACAAAATACTAATATTTGGTATTGCTAGATAAGATGTTGCTCAGGTGAATGTTACATAAGTCACTGAATTCGTTGCTAATTTAAACTTCTTCCACTTGGGACGCCTGGGTGGCTCTGTGGCTGAGCATCTGCCTTCAGCCCAGGGCATGATCCCAGGATCCTGGGATCGAGTCTCGCATCAGGCTCCCCACAGGGAGCCTGCTTCTCCCTCTGCCTGTGTCTCTGCCTCTCTCTCTCTGTGTCTCTCATGAATAAATAAATAAAATCTT